>NC_081411.1:545262553-546584428 GCF_030272615.1 Cryptomeria japonica | reverse complement strand
TCCTACCGGTTACAAAATAACATTATAACAACATCATTACCAGTTAATTGACATCAATGACAACATAACATTTCATTAATGCAATCTTCATGCAAATGCCAATAGATGTATGATGACTATTCTGCATGGTGTCATTGATGGCAACTATATTTTCTTGTCATCTATATTATACAATGCAACCGGTAAAATGACTGACAAAGTGTCACACCGACTACCAGTACATGAAATCCATGAAGGATGAAGGAATGCGGTTTTGCAACAAAGTTGATGACTATTAGATGAAGATAACTTCATGACTGCACAACAAGATTTGATCAAATGAATGAGATTTTATCAACAAGGCAGAGATAAAGAAACACAGTTAATCGGTAGTGATAAATTTCACTGAGATCGGTAAAACGACACAGAATTGGATTTGTTATGTCGGTGCCCAACATAACTAAAGCATACAATGCAAAATTGTCTAGATGCATTGAACCTAGGGAATTGTAATAAGGTTCTAGCCGACCTTATGATAATTTTAATTTTGTGATGAGGTTTGAAAGGATATATATACATGAGCTTGATAGTGTGATATGCGATGAGCGAATTTTGTATTTCTGATAGTGCATAGATCAGAGGAGTTGAGAGATAAAGTCTTTGTGATGTTGTAATATTCTGAAGCGGATCTTATTAGACACATAAGGTGTTATACTGAGATCATTTGTACTTGTTGTCTTCCTAACAGTTGCAGCAAGAAAATCCTCTTAAAAGGTCACTCCTAACAGGGTGCAGTCAGATCCTAACAGTTCTAGTCATTAAAACCTCTAACTAGGTGACACATTAGCCAAATCCTAGTAACTTGGGTAGCTCCTAACAGGGTTGGTCCTCACAGGCCTTTTTATAAAGCTCTTAACTAGGATTAGACACTTCTAATAGGGTGTGCCCCTAACCGGGTGTTGTAGACCTTAACTGGTCATATCTCTATACTGGAGATAGTGGATCTTGTGGGTACTAACTCCCATCGTGGTTTTTCCCATTTGGGTTTTCCACATATAAACTCTTGTGTCATGTGGTTTATGCTTTGAGTGGTGATTGCATACTTGGTGTTATTTCTTACATGTCTATTTATTTTTAAGTTGGTGAAATTGATATTTAGATTTGTATTGTTTTTACTATCATCGATTCACCCCCCCCTCTCAGTGCCTTATAAGTTCATCAATTGGTATCAGGGCCTAACTTCCATAAGGCTTAACTGATTGGAAGGCATCTCTAATCCCAAGGCAAATATGGGTGAAGGAATTAGCTATAGAGAGTGTTGTATTGTTGGCATTGTCAAAAGAGGTCAATCCAGAGAACCGGTATATGTGATAAGATTTATCATTGATGTCCAACACTTACTAGTGAAGACACTAACTGATGAAGTGGTATAGGTAGAGTGGTGTTGTTTTTCAGTAAGCAAAAGTGATGACTTACAATACATGGAAACAACATTGGTATTGAATGATAGGTAATCACCATAAATCTCAAAGCGGTGATCGGTTATTCAGTTGCGGTGGCAAAGGATGAGTTGGTGAGCTTGTGTCTACGCCAAATTACATGTTGGTAAGGTTGACTTTTAGTTATCATGCAGCCAAGCATGATTACATGCGGATTTTCTGGTACACACTTATTTGACTGAACACGACTCAGAAGTTTCTATCTTTGGGAGATGCGGTGGTAGAAGATGTTAAACACTTGGCAGAATTGTTGTAAGGTGCGCAAAGAAAGAGAGGGAGATTTTGAATTTAAATCTTCCAAAATTCATGATTAATTTTATTGAGGGAATGCCTGAAAGTGTCAGCATAAATTGTATAGTGTTCTTCAGTTCATTCAGAAGTTTTTGATCGTGAAATTTGGAATAAGGAAATCTTGTTGAAGGCGATCCAAGGTGAAGAGCAGAGAGAGAGGAAGTGCTAAGAGGTGTTAGCACAAAAGAGTGTGTTTGAGGTAGATCGACTAAGTGTGGAGTCGAGTGATAGAGAACCGGCTGAGTGCAGAGCCGAAGGACAAAGGACCGACTGAGTGCAGAGCCAAAGGTCAGAGGATCGACGGAGTGCAGTGTCAAGGGATAGGTGACCGACTGAGTGAAGAGCCGAAGGTATAAGAATAAAACTGGTGTTGTGCAGAGAAGACACAACCAGTGTGATGAATATTGAGATCCGATCAAGCTATCAGTAGCTAATTTAGCAAATCACCCATCTGTTGCTTTCTAACCACTGCAACATAAATCCCTTAACCGGGTGGACTTTAATAGGTCCCTATTGTAAAATCCCTTAACCGGGTGATGTCTTAATTGATGTTCTAAGTCCTTTAACTAGGCTACTCTTAAAAGGGTAAAGGCACTAACCAGCCTTGAACAAAATCCCTTAACCGGGTGGCACCTAACAGTGTCTTTGTAATCTCCTAATAGGGATGGCTCTTAACCAGGCATACTACAGAAGAGTACAAATTTTGTGAGTTCCTACTCATACCGTGGTTTTCTCCCATTTGGGTTTCCATGAGATAACTTCTTGGTGCCACTATCAACTTTTCATGCTTGCATATTTTACTTCAGTGATTAAGTATATTGTTGGAGTTTAGATGAATGCAGATTTAAGTTAAAAGTTAAATTGTGAATATTTGATTAGGTGTTGATTCACCCCTCCCCTCTCAGCACCGGTTGGGATTAACAATTGGTATCAGAGCTTCAGGTCTCGAGAATCAGAAGAAGCCTAATCGACTTAGGGAGAGATCCAAGATGATGTGTAATGAGGGTCCTAAATTCTCTAAGGAGAATTACACCTCATGGTGTGGAATAATGAAACTCTATTTAAGATCCCTAGGTGAACAATACTGAAATTCATCTGGTGGTTGCTTTTCCAATATCAACTCAAGACCCTAAATTTGTAATAGCAGTTGCAAATCATTTTGATCCGGTTAATAGAAGTGTAAAGGATGAAACTGGGAAGATATTGATCAAACTTGATGAGGAATTCTTTGATTCACTCTTTAAGTGTCCCAGTATTGAGGAATATTCTAACATTACAATACAATCAGCCATAGCTTATTTCGACGGGAATTCTAACAAATGCAGAAAGAACATGAATGATAATTGGTTGAAGATCCCAAGATCTACCATTGCAAGATGGCTGGAAACTCTTTTCCCAGATGTGATTTCATCGAAGAAGTTAATGATTTAATAACTCTTTTAAGTGGAGTTAAAGGACTTCCCACCTCCAACACTTTCTATAAATGGATGTATCAATACATTCATGTGATCAGGCAAAACAAAGAGAGGATATTTTGGAGAAAATAGATCAGTGATGCTATTTGTGAACAACTCACCAAGATACCTACCACACTCAAATTTTATATGAGTTCATACTTGGTGTATCTTGTGGCTTCAATGAGACATTTTCCTGGATTGTCTACAACTGGTGATAGGAGGTAGATTGAGGTACATAAATACTATTCCCAGTTGGTTCTTCAGAATAGTCATAGTCATTTATGGAGGGTCAATGATGCTTTCTTTGATTATTATATGGTTATCTTGAACAAGAATTTATACAATAAAAGGGTGTTTGATCATGCTTGGAAGTGATTAATCAATATGGATGCATGTTTCTCCAATTTCCAACCTTCACATACCTCAGGGTTGGTTGCTTCATTGGTGATCCTTTCATGCTTCCTAAGTATCCCTCTAAGAAGATTGTATTGATGGATTTAGCTCATCAGATGAATGTAGTGCATGAGGCCCAATCAGGTTCTCATAAGACAAGTTTGAAGTTTTCTCTTTTCATTGGTAGATATTCCATCAATTCTATCTTTAAAGCTAGAGCAATGGAAGGGGAAATGAGGAAATGAGGAGAGTTACCATGAGGTTCTTCAAATACAGGAAGGACTTTGACTATAGAAGAATGAGAAATAAGTTGAAGAAGGCATATGTTCATGTGCATCGAATTAAGGATGTTTGGGCTGATTGTAGATCCAAGCATGATGTGAGAAAACTTGACTACCGTCGGTTGACAGTTGAGAAAATTGAAAACTTTGGTCTCATTGATGTTCTCGATGATCTTGAGGAAGATGGGGATATGTTAGATCCTACATATGAGAAGAACAAAGTTTATTCTATCCTTTGCCTCTCATTCAATGGTCGCAAAAGGATTGTACTTCCATCAGGGAGCGGTTCCAAAGTATTCCTATGAATACCAATGTTTGGTTGACTATGCATGGTGTTCCATTGAAACCTTTCTCATCCGGTCTTGATGATGGCACTGCTGGCCCAATGGGAAAAAGATTAGAGATCAAAACCAAAAACAAACAGGATCCCAATACTCTGACCAAAGCTCTCAAACTAAAATTTACAGTTGGAACTAAGAAAGGAAAAGGTCAAGGGGAACCCTCAAGCTCGAATGCTCATGAGACACAAGGGTTAGAAGTTCCAAATGAGCAAGAGGAGGGTGAGCATCCTAATGAAGAATCAATTGATGTTGATCAATTAGAAGATGAACAAGAAGGTGATCAAGAACAGGGTGAATTTGGTGAGAAAGAGTTACCAAAAGTTGATAATTCCTTACCCCAGGTATCTCTATCCTCACTTACATCTATCCCTACCTCTGAGTCTGAACTTCATGTGGTTACTTGCATTTCCCCTACAAATGTTATTCATGTATCCTCCACTAATGTTAGTGAGTCCACTTTAGACACATCCCATGGCAATATCGAGAATGTGTTCTCAACTTTTCCCACATTATATGAAGTGTCTGCAACCATGATGGATGATTTTGATAAATTCATGAATGAAACAACCCCTAGATTCAATGAATCATCCCTTGAAAATCATCCCCATGTCATTACCATGACCTCTCCTCTTGTAACCACCACCGTTCATGATTCTATCAATTCCTCTCAAGAAATGGTAACTGGTGAGGATGATGATTTGGTTTTACCACCTTGGTTGATGCCAAATGAACCTAAGAGAAAGAAACAAGCCATCTCTCCCAAAGACTTTGATTTTCAGTCAACTTGTTCCTGTCAAACCCAAGACCGTCAAGAAAGCCAAAACTTTGTCAAGGGTTAAAATTGACAAGAATAAGAACAAGTATGTTGAGATTTCTATTCCTCCCCTAGATGCAATTATTGGACAAGTCCAGGATACAAACTATGTCATTCAGAGGGTTCACTTGGGAAAGCAAACTCATGATTCTGTGGCATAGGATGCTCAGTCCGCCTTGGAGGATCTAATTTCTAGGTATGATGAGGACAAAGTTAAGAAAGATCGGCTTAAGGCACGAATTGAGCAACTCACTTCAATTCTTATCAAAGTGACCAAGTCTTCAAAAGTTGTTGAACTAGTAGCTTCATCTTTGGATGAGCAAGTTGTCAAGAGAGCTGAGCAGCGCACATCAAGGAGAAGAGCTATATGAGAATGGCTGGATCGAATGCTAAGTCAAGGTACATATCTCCTAAGTTCAACTTGCACCTTTGTCAACAACCTTGATGTTGTAAGGACAGAGGTAGATAATACTATAGGATTTTTCTCCTAAGAACTTGAAACACAAGAAAGAATTTTGAAGCTTGGTTGAAATTTGAAGACTATGATCTAGACGATCTCATTGAAAATGGTGCGATCCCCTCGCGACTTATGTACATTGAGCAGCGAGAAGCATTGGAGCACCAAATGAATATCCTAGAGTGCCTAGTCAAAGATATGAGGAAGGCTAAAAAAGAATGTGTAGATAAGAAGGAAGAGATTGTTGCAAAAATCTCCAAGATCTCACGTGCTTTACTTGATGAGAATGAAAAGGTGCTTGATGTGGATGAAATCATCAAGGAATTCAGTTTGCTTGTAACTATCAAAGTTGAAAGGGAGGACATCTCTCTGTCCTCTATCGATAAATTACTTAATCTTCAGTTCATTCTGAATTTTCTGGATTCACTTCTAAAGAAACATAAGAAGTGCTGCACCGAATTAGAAAATTCCATCACTAGGGTTAAAGTCATTATCGGAAACATTCTGGGACCTGATGCAGTTCAAATGAAGAATGCCTTGTAGAAGTTCGAGGAGTTCTAGAAGTGAGATTCATCTTAAGGAAAAATGACACTTAGTCATTTTCATGTTTTTCCAGTGGCTTTTCATTTTACCCATTGACACTTCACGTGTCTTTTTGTAATTACTCTTGTGCACTTGTTGAGTGCACAAGATCTAAGTCAAATTGAACTCTTCTTTTGACTTAGTCTTAGGATTAGATATAATTTCCTATTTTCATGTTGCACCCTTCTTCTATATATACGAGGGTTATTATTGTAAAAAGGATCTTTTTTCCATCTATGTTTATGCAACAAAACTTTGCCCAAGTGAAAAACAAATTGAGAATTTGTGTTCTTTTTTGTAATTTACAATTTAATCAAGAAGGAGATAAGCTTGGCATTCAAAATTTGTTTTGAGTTCAATCTTTTATGTGGTATAGATGTTCTTATGTCATTGGCATCGTATGTTCTTGAAAGATTAAAGTTGGTTATAATCATTGGTGTTGAATATTGAAGAACTTTTGAGTCTTTACAAGTAATCTTTGAATTGCTTTGGAAATTCAGAAATTGAGAATTAGTTGAGATAAGATTGATTTAAGTCTTTGAGCTTTTACAATTTATCTATTGAGTTTCATTTAAAGGATAAGAAGTAAAGTCTTTGTGCTATACAGATGATCTGGTTAGAGTAGAACATCTTTCAATATGTTTGTTAGTCTTTGAACTAACAATATATTTGGGTTACAGTGATTGATAGGAGTTTTAGTACATAGAAAGAATCTTTGAGTTCCTAAGTGTGCAAATTCCCATCCCTAGGTCATTTTCAGAAAAGGGAAGTAACGAAAGACTTTGTTCTTTCACAAACACTTTACTTTCCAAAGTTAGTTAGTATAATATTACTGCAAATTTTCAAGTTATTTAAGTTGAGGAAAAATCTATTCTTTCAAAAGAATTAGATAAAATTGGTTTTGAAAGAAGAGAACTAATTTTTTATTGTATCTTGGATTAATGTAAAATTAGCAGGTAGGAAAAATAAAAAATAGTTGTAGTAGAAAGGGGGAGGCTTCCCTTATAATTAGGAGGGAGATTATCTTGCCTTCTGAGAGATATTATTCCGAGTGTTGTCGTGAGACTCATTTTGTAATCCTTCACCAGTTTACAAAATTTTTACCCAACAAAACCCTACCTTAGGTTCTGTGAAGACAACAAGAATGAAGAAAGAAAGAAGGAAGAATGAAGGACAAATCTACTCCCACGATCAATACAGAGTTTCCAACCAACAAGTAAGTAAAATCCAACAAAAAATCCTTCAGCCAATTCTCAAATCAACAATGCAACAATCTCTAAGAAACTCCTCTCAAAAAATTTGCACAAGAATCCAATGAAAATTCTTTTCAAACCCTCTCAAATTACAATGCAATTAATCTCTTTCCAAAAACTCCAGCAATAACTAGCCTCCCCCTCTCAAAAACCAATGATAAAATAATAAAATTCCCCCACACAAACATGTACGGGAATTCTCAACCAACCCCCAAAACAAAACTATCCAAATCAATCAATTAAACTTACAAATATGCAACCAATTCCCACCAATCAAAAAAGAATAATCAAATAAATGACATTCCTCCCAAAAGATTAGCATAAGTAAAAAGTGGGATAAATAATTTACTCCACAAGGTAAATATTATTACCCCCACCCAAAGTGCTCATAAATCACAAAATGATATTAAATATTATATCATGAATATAAGCCATTTATATCACATAATGATATAACATTAATAATAATCATAAATACTTACACCATAAATGATACTACCAACTCATAAATATTATTAAAAAATACAACTCATGAATGCACATGAACATAGCCAAAATAGAGAGCATCATTTGCCACATAATCAAAGCAAACTGACTCAAGGATACACACATTGCCTTTATGACAATTCAAATAGGTAATCTCAAGACCAAAGGTGATTGTCCTAATAAGGGACAATGGTTAAGGCTTAGTAAACTTGTCCTTTATACCATCTCCATTACCACCATCGAGGATTGTTAGGCATTCTCAGACCTGTGAAGCCAGGCGGAGTCAATGTTTGGTACCTGCATCACAACAAAACACAAAACACCTGCACAACACATATATCCAAAAAAAAATCTGACAAATGACATTAATAATCATGATCAATCCTCAAATAGATTCATTAGAACATCAGTTAGTACATCATAAATATCATGGATCATCTAACATATAGCCATCGAGAGATCATAAACATAAGAACCTAACATCATCACAAGTCCTCATGAGCATAAAACATCATAGTCATCAATATGTCTCGAATCAAAGAAACGTCATGGATAGTCCATCAACATGAATCAAATAAATATTTCCACACACTGATCCAAAAGATAACCACACACATAAAAACCACTAAGAGTCCAACAAAAGCAAAAATAGGAAACAAGCATGTAAGGGTATTACATCAAGCTTGTTCAAGATAGGATTATTTGTATAGACTTTAGAGTTGATTAGGCCAAATTAGCAGTTTGATGATCTCGTTGTACTGTAATGATGTATTTAATATAATGCCCATATGTGTTATGCTAGGGATTTTGAAGACAAATGCCAAGCTCAACATATAAAGGGATAATTAGGCTTGAACACTAATTTGATATGGATGCTGTGTTGCATCATCATAATCATAATATATAGTGACCACATGCGTCATGGTGTTCATCTCTATTATATAATGCTCATTAGTCACTACTCTTGAATATAATAGTGCTATGACAATGGTCTTAATGCTAAATTAAAAATCTAATCGAAAAGGGGCTCTTTAAAGAAGAACTAAAATTCATAGTTTCAGAAGGTGGATCAAATAGTGTTCAATTCACAGTAAATTGTGTTCGATTCACAATAAAATAACATTCGATTCAATGGTCAATGTTTGGTACTAGGGGTCTAGATATCATAGGTTACATGTTTGAGTCACATTAATTGCTTGATTCGTATTGTAGGTCAGAGTAAAGGTGGATAGAATCACAAGTAGGAGCTAGGGCATGAAGGGTACCAAGAGCTTGGTCATAAGGGCACAGAGGCTCACAAGGAGCAACTTGGGCACGAAGGGTACCAGGAGCTTAGTCATATGGGTAGAGAGACCCACAAAGAGTAGTTGGGTCATAAGGGCTATTAAGAATTGGGGAAGAAGTATCCTCTTAGAATGTTAGCTCAGTCTAAGTCAAAAGCATGATTTCTCCATTTTCTATCTATTTATAGCTTAAACAAAACACAAGCAAGCCATTACTTCGAACCAAAAATTTAATAATAGAATTGTTCAAGGTTAAAAGCAGACCCATGATACCTGTAGTTAGAGTTCTGCTAGCTTTGTCTAATGTTTCGTTGATATTGTGAAAGAATGTCTGCCTTTCTCTTCTTGAGCGTTGAAGAATCTTGTATAGAAATAGTGTTCACCAGAGCCAAAATGAAGAATACAACACACAACTACTTTTGTTTCTAGGAACTTGCATGTTGACTGCCTTGCAAGATGCCAACGAAAACCCTAGCGCTACATGCATTAGACATGTTTACAAGTAAGAAACAACTAACAAAATTGAGAAATGTGTGCCTTGAAATGTTAAATGATTTTCACCAAATGAAAGTGAAAATACCACTGGGAAAAATCTATGCAACAAATTATAAAATAGAAATTATTATGAAAAAAACCACTTTAATAACAAAATTAGGAAAAAATGTTTTGAAGGGAGAATTAATTAGTAGAGACAAAATGAAAACATTAATCTCCACCGTAAAAACAGATATTAATAAGAAGAAAGATGAGGTGGTTCACATTAGATTTGATAATAAAAACCATATTTAATACAAAACAAACTGAAGAAGAAAAATATTAAATGTACACTTTTTGTCTCTATTTTCCATAATTTTTAATCTAAAATCTATCACCTTCCATCCATCCCATCCATCCCAAGTGTAACGACCGCCATGACACCCTAAAATAACAGTCTAGGTGGTGGCAGCGGGAAAAGCTTTCCTATTGTTACGCACTTGAACCCGAGCATTTAATAATCAAGTACAAAATACAAGTCGATGCGAGTACTGCAATTTTCCAGCACTGGTATAGAATCATTTGTTTCCTAAGAAAGGAGCTCCAGATTCCTCCAGGATACCTTGGCTTAGTAGAAAACCCAACCAGCGCTATACATGTATACCCAACATCGAATATAAATAGTTTATCAGTTCAAATAGTATTTATGCTGTTGTTTACTGTGATTTGAATTTGTTTGGAATATCGCAGAGAAAGAGCAATGGAAGAAACCCGCCCTTCCAAACGAAGTAAGACTTCCCCAACACCTGCTAAGGAGGAGGAGAAGAAGAACGGGAATGATAATGAGGAGAGAGAGAATGACGATAAAAGCAAACATCCTTTACTGGTATTCGCTCATGGCGCTGGAGCTTCCTCCTCCTCCCAGTGGATGATAAGGTACTCTTTTGCAGTCTCAGAGCCATCTTAATATGATACTAGATATTTTAGGCTTCTCGAAATACTAAATCAGTGCTTGGATAACATTATCAGGGTAAAGAGATAAACAGATAGGTTAAGTCAAGCTCCTTGTGACACCAATAATTTTTTTTGAAATTGTTATAATTCGGACTTTCTGCACTGTACCTTATATCAGGAAAAAAATCATCAGCACATAGAATATGCGATGTACAGTTTATAGTCATAGTTTAATATTTATCTTATAGAAGCAGAAAAGGAGTTTTTTGTTTATTAAGAAAAATTCTGTTGGTATAGAATGAATAAAATGCAATTGGCACAATAGTGTCGCACAATCACTTCAAATATTCTTGCTTCTGCTGTCGTTTGGTTGATTATGCAGCTATATTTTCCAACCAAATCCCCTCTTACACTCATGACTTTCGTTCAGGCTTGTATTTTTTTAATTGGTTTCTTTAGTTTTGGTTGATTGCCTCACAAGACTGCTGCAATTTTTCCATGTTAATCACAGAATGCTCCAGAGTCCAAACCTGTTCTGTTGCAAGGGTATGATTCATAAAAGCAATATTCACAAATAATTTCAGTCAATCCTCTATTTGTCACTTCATAACCCATATTACAAATTCATGGCAATAAAAACTTCATAGTATCAGCATTTAATTCTTCTTTACTTATACTTCTTGTCATATTGCCTATAACGTCATAAAAAAAATTCACCTATAGCTCAGTATCAACTTAGTAAGTGTAGATTAATCTACAAGGGTCCTCGGGCTTCTCCTCTTGCTTCGTTTCCAATTTTTCGCATTTTCTTTCCCTTTGTTTTATTGCAAAGTATGCTGATGCCATGTGTTGATCAAGCGGAGATTTGAGGAGCACTCAGCCTAAGTTTTCCTTGGCGGCATGCCAAGCCGCCACATGTCTAAGTGGCGCATTAATTTTCCATGGTAGCGTGGTTTCCAAAAGTTGCTCCAGGATCCCACCACGTGCTGCCTTCTCGCTGTTTTTAGATATTCAAAAGAGAAAGGAATGAATGAAGCCCCGCCGTCCTGCCACGTGTCCAGAGTGGGTTCCTGGCCCTGATAAACAAGTATGGAGTTTTTTTTTGCAGCAAGCTGATGATTATTTTTGTCCTTGAAGAATCGAATGTCAACATTTGTTGAAGAGCCAGCTCTTCACGTTTTGTTCTCCTCGCATATTTTCTTTTGCAATCGAAAGGTGAGGAGCGTGCTGAAAAGTTCTTCTGTTAGAAGAGGTGGAAGGCTAATGGTCAAATTGGGATCATTTATGCAAAGACGGTTGCACTAGCCATCATGATGATTTGCCATGTGGCAAATATGCGGCTATCTTTTTTGTTTAGGGTTTTTATCGGTTTTAGGATGGGGATTCTTTAAAAAGAGCCTGTGAGCTTTTGTTAAAAGAAAAAACTTGCAGATGATTTAAGGGAAGAAATTGATCTTTTAGCAATATAGTAATAGTCATTACTTAGACTTTAATGTTACCCCGAGTTTCCAGGACGAGGGCGGCAGGGGATGGGGATATGCGTTTCCGAGACGGTGATTTTTTTTGCCAATTTTGGGGATGGCTAGGGGACGGCTATATAAGATGAAAAACTAATGCCTTACAAGAAAATGGTGGATGATTTCAAGAAATACTTCATAGAGATAGTCTTTGAGCAAATACTAAGAGAGAACAATCGAGCTATAGTTGCTTTGGCTACCATTGCCTCCTTGATTGACATACCACAAAATGAGACTCGCTGTGAGTTCTTGATGGATAATCTTTTGATCCTGCATATGAGATCACTCCATCTGAATTAATATGTGTTGTTGGTCCTGATTCCCCCTGGTATAGCGATATTTTCACCTACCTTCACAATAAACACCCTTCCACATGACCTTTCCAATAACTAATGTTGTACCTTCATCTGCCAAACCTCCTGTTACATCATCATAGCCGACAAACTCTACTGATGTGGTCTTGATGGTACTCTTTTTAGATGTTTAGAGAGTGAGGAAGCTCAAATCACATTGCGTGAAGTCCATGAAGGTATATGTGGGGCTCACTCTAGTGGTCCAACCTTAGCTAAGAAACTTATGAGGACTGGTTATTATTGGCCTACAATGGAAAAGGACTCATACCAATTTGTCAAGAAATGCAAGCAAAATATTCATATGAAAACATGGATAAAACATGCACATATACATTATAGAACCTTAACATATAAAAATTAGCAGAGTTCTTATGGCAAATTTGTGTTAAATTGAGAGTCAAAGTTGAATTGCTTATAGAATTCATTGTCAAATTTCACTGTCTATATGCAGAATTTATGGGGACGCCCCCCAGGAGTCCCCTGTCCTCGGGATGGGGACGCCTGAAAAAAAACTAGGGACGTGTTGCTGGGTAGCATAGATTTTCATTCACGAATGAAAGGAGGAAGGACATTAGATTGTGCTATTAGTCGCCTTTGCTGTGTGTTCAGTCTTAATGAATGGCTTAGAATTCTATGTGCAAGTGAGTATGATAAATTGCCTGAATGTTGCATAGCTCTTATGATCTCCATTTAACCATATAGTTCTCGAATCATGTGTTTTCCACTCCTTCATTTGCTTATATTGATTAAATGGATGTTATATTATGCTTATTTAGAAATATTAGTAGAAGACCTTGAGACAACAAAAGACATATTATTCTCTTTAGCCTTAATAGATATATCTAATAGAGAGATCTGAAAATTGTGCTATGTTTCTAGATGACCTTATGTGCTTTGTTCTCTCTCTAACTATGAAGAGATTGTGGTATTATGTGATCATGCTATGAGATAACGTGTCCCTTGCTTTTGGTTGATATTTTAGAGCATTTTAAGTTCAGGCACAACGCCTTAGATTTAGATTACTTCTTTACGTTAAACCCTTCTCCCTTTTCTCCCCCCACTTTTCGAAGAGCTGGCTTCTAAAATCGTGGAGTGCATTCAGTGAAACGCACTAGGTCCCCATTCACTGAATTTCCCATAAGGCTATTCCCTAGAGTGCAAATTTTAGGATCAATAGTAAGAAAACGAAATACAATGATAGTAACAAGAAGATCCTATGCCTTAAGTGGCATCATATTGGTTTAGGGTCAATCAGAATCCCCTCAACATGTCTACTAAGGCCTCTTCTCAAAACTAGAGACAATAGCAACAACTAATAGCTATTCAAACAATAGAACCTACTTATAAAAATTATTCAAAGCCGATTGAATAGAGCCCTTAAAGAATCATTATAACAGCTATTTGCATTCAAGTCTGAGTACGGCTGCAAGGACTACAATATTCCTTAATTTATTTAGCTTGTCTGCAAGGACCTAAAACAATTATTCAACAATGATAATGATTGCAAGGCTTGGCACCAACTATATGGGCCAAACCTGGCCGTAGTTCTTCTACATGGGCAGTAACAGTTTAAACATGGCTACTTTGGCTTGCAAGACCAAATCCGAGTTTAAACATAGATGTTAGGGTCCCGTTGATGTGTGTTTTATGCACATAACATTCAGAATAAAATACCAAAGTAGTTTACCCTCACTTGAACAAAATCACCTCAAATGCAAAGGATAAGATCAACTAAAACGATTCCAAGGTTTCTACAGTCAGGTTTTAACGAGTGGGTAACTCAATTGTCGATGTGAATTGCTGTTTTCACTTGGGGACTTACACATTTGTTCGAATCAATTTCTCTTATCATGGATGTGGAATGGGTGTGCTGATAACTTAGGATATGACAATGTAGTTTTGGACTCAAGACTTACTAAAAAAATGGCAAAAGGGAATAGGGTTCAGAAAATCTATTCTAAGCCTAGGAATGTAGGAAATGATGAACAAATTTAGTGGAATCAAACTAGGCAAGGTCTCACCATCAAATTGAACAAATTTTGACACAAGCTTAGTGCAATCATCTAAGGTATACTTCATAGATTTTCAAACTATTACCATCAAGCATTGAGACCATCCAAGTTGATGCATAACAATGGATATGTAATAATCGAAGTTAAGTTTGCATAAATTTCCAATTGACCATGCAAGGCGCACTTACAATCAACAAGAGGCTAGTGGTATGGATTCATAGATTCCACACAAATATACTCAACAATTCTTTCATTCAATCTAACAAACATGAAAGCCAATTCTAAATCTAAAATTCTAATCTAACTTGGAGGAATTGAGAACTTTGAATGCAAAACAACATTTTAAAGACAAAATCACCATCAAGTCGAACAATGATTTATATTCAAATAGCTGCAACATATACCAACAATTCTACAAAAACACTCTCTTACAAACGAGAGGCAATGAGGAACACTTTGGTCCCTGTCCTGGGGATGTTTTGGGGATGAGGAACACTTTGGGGATGTTTCCAAGGTGTACCCAAATGTTTTTTTTTTTTAAAGGGACAACCCTTTATCCACAGAGGGGACATTTTGGAAATGCTAGGGGGACGACTGGCTATTGTTGAGACACATTAGGGACATTCGAGGGACAGCCAACCATCCCCTTTTTTCATTTCTTCATCTTTTCAATCATCCCAATTATATAAATAGCAAGTGGTTGCAAAGAACCGATCTTTTTGTTTTTCTAGGTTTGTTCTCTTTGGTTCTCAAAGAACCTCACTATTTATAGTATATGTTTGTTTCAGCAACGGGCATCATTCTTCAACACTAGTAATGTCTCGGCGTGTTTGGCTTCAGTTTTTGATGCTTTGATGCGCCTTTCCGCAATGTGCGTGGAATTATTTTTTATATTTGCATGAAAGTTATAAAGTTATGTTTCAATACTAAGTTACCAGTTTGGGTTCGGGCACCGGTTCGGGTTCAAAGAACCCGGTACGCCAGTACGACAAAATTTTGAAAAGGGGTTTGGGTTCGTTAGTACAAAAACATGTAAATTATATATATATGCAACCTATAAGCATGAATTAAGATTAGCATGTCACATAGCATCATATAAACAACAAAACCAACATAAACTTGTAATCATAGCATCATGATCATACCATAACAGCATCATATACATCAAGTTTAATATCAAATTGATAAAATATTCAAGTATCACTGTTTCAACTTTCAACAATTTAAAGTTTGATCATCAAATGGATTCTCTAATGGGGGTTTGGGGCAGCGCCCCCAGCGGGGTTAAGGGGCAGAGCCCCTTGCGGGGTCGAGGGGCAGCGCCCCTCGCAGGGTCCCGAGGCAGCGCCTAGGGCGCGCTCCCTGTCGCGGTACAGGGCCGGGTCGAGGGGCAGCGCCCCTGCTGCCAACACCAAATTACAACCTTCAAAGCCACACGGAACTCCATGGCGTGCATCAATTTTCTACTTTTTTAAGACGTCAGGAACAAGGCCAAAGAAGTCAAAATTCTGATCAAGGTGCATTCTCCTGTACGGGAATTGTGTTTTCTGACTTGTTCTTTCGTACAGACTTGTGCTTCTCTCTTGGTTGTACGATGCATAGGTGTGTGGCTTGAGACATAGGGTCATTTTAATTTTTTATGTGGTGGAATTCAAAAATAAATAAATTTTGCAAAGAAAAAATCCATTTTTGGGCTGTCAGACCCCTGGGTTTGACTTGGGTCCTCTTGGGTTCGACCTTGGGTCCTCTTGGGTTCACCCTGGTTCAAACCAGGCTTGTGAACCACGAACCCTGTCCAGACCACAGGCGAACTGGACCCGAACCCCGAACTCGGACCGTATCGGACCAGTACCAGGGGTCTAGGGGGCCGAACCCGGTAACTCAGTTTTAATATATACTTTAGTGTTAAATACTATAAAGTTAAGTTATGTTCCTCAAGTGGACGCCTAAGAGAGATAAGGGGGGCCTTTGCATATTAAATGTTTTTGATATTTCAAAAGATTTTTTAAGTGGAAAATTTGTGTTTTCAAAAACAGAAACAAAAAAGCAAAGTGTGCTTTTTTGGAAAAGCACCATAAAATAAAAAAAGTACATTTTCGAAAACTAGTGAAAAACAGAAAGTTTTTTTTCAAAAAGCAATGAAAATCACAAAAAGCACTTTATCAAAAAAGTATTAAAAGAGCAGACCATTTTTTTTTCCTAAAATAACTCTCAAAAGTTATAAAAGGGAGGATTCGGCTCTCATTTGGATATATAGAGTTTGCACACATAACAGGGTGTTGTTGGAATGAACTTGGAGAGTTCTTCTTTGGATTGTTGAGGATGAAAGCCCTCTTCAGTTAGCCTGGTTTCGGTGGTGCAAGATCCACCCTAGCTGGTTGGTGATTTCAGTTTGAGTTTTCAGTGGTTTATTCGAAGTTTGATAATAATGGTTTGATGCAAAACGAAGATTTGTGAGGTATTGTGATTTGGATATTCAGTGTTTGATGTGTTTAATCATAATGCTTTTTGGACTGCTGTTCGAGTTTCAAGGGGTTTGAAGACCTTTTTCAAGGCCGTCCGTACCATTCCAGCTACACTAAGAAGTACATTTTGGCTCATATCTTCACAAAGGGTCATTTTCTGTTTGTTGGTAATGACTTCTTGGATTTCTTGCAGCCTAGCAATGCATTTTCATATATCATACGCAATGATTGATGCATATTTTATTTTATAAGACAAGTCGCCCTTATGAAGGTAGTGCCTAATCTAATTTGGGCATTTGGGAGCTCTTTCCTGAGCTTAATCTGCGATTGGAGGATTTTATAACCTTCTTCTTGAGGCGTCTAGTTTGGAATGAGAGGTTGCAAAGATTTTTGCTGGTGATTGAGAACCAAGGAGTGAGTTTTTGAAGGTTTAGACCCTTTGATTTACATTTTCAGATTATCTTTTCATGGCTACAGATATTCTAAGTAAGTTGTTCAGACTTTGGGACAAACTTATTTGAGTAAAGTTGTTTCAGATTTCTGTTCATATTTGAAGTGTTTGGTGAGTTTGGGAAAGCATAAATATCCTATCGTTGCTCTAGGAAGCTTGCAAGGGCTATTGGATATTGAAATATCTTATGTGGCTGATGACTGATTGCAATTTGTACTTCTGCAACACATCTGAGTGTCATTGAATGCTCATTTTGAGGTATTTTAATGCCTTGCTGATTGGTTCAGTTGCTTCATCCATTCTTGTTGTAATGTTGGGTTGTAATGACAAAACTTCAAGAATGTTTAATCAAACATTGAAAGATTTAAATCAGATTTATTACTAGCAAGAAACACTTATTTGCATTGTTAAGTTGTCCTTTCATTTGGCATGCTATTGTTGTTAAGTTGTTTGGCAAGTCCTTTTCAAAAACAAAATCAGGGGTATACATTATAGTGGTATCATAGCAAGTTTCTTTTGCTAGCTGGTTGGGTAGTGGTCATTTTTTGAAGTTCAGCAGTTGCATAATAGAGTTGGGAAGATGTCTACAGCTGATGAGTCTATATTTGAGTTGATGCAAGAAGTCTCTTATCTAATGAAGGACCTGTTGTGATTTTTTCACGCATCATCCCATTGCAAATGGGACCCCCTCTTTTGCCAATAGTTCTAGGTCTAAGGCAGTCTAGTGGCAGTCTGATCTCTCTTTAGGATAGAATGAAGTTAGTGCATCTCTCAATGCTTAGGTGATGAACAACTCAAGATGATCATTTTATTTGATCATCACCGTGCAGCCTTCAGGTCAAGACAAGATATGAGTTTAAGTGTGAAGAACAGTCAATTGAGATGAAGTGTTTGATAAGGATCGATCAAGGCCCAAGTGATGATGAAATTGCTTTGATGATGATGAGATTGCCTTGATGAATGAGGATAGGGAGGTCTTGAAATAAATTGAATAAGGATCAGCATGGTAGTAAAGTAAATGGATAGGCTAAGTGTTGGAATTAAGCAAAATTGAATAAGTCCACCCTACCTTGCTCCACTTCCACTTGGTCCCTAAAAGCACAGTCTTCCTAGAGCATTTCCACTCGCACCTCAAAAGTCCGGCCATCTTAGGTTTACTTCCACTTCACTCCAAAAACCCCGGCCATGACTGATTTTCCTTATCTTGGCAATGAAAATGCATCATCGTTGATATTTGATTAGGCAGATAAAGGAGTTTGGTGGAGGGTAGAAATGATTAAAGAGACCAGCGATTTCGAGAAGTCACTTATCCTTGAAATCCACAGCCATCCTTGAAGGACTTCGACTTGCTGGTCAAAAGCCTGGCCATCATAAGCTCACTTCTACTTCATGTTCACAACCCCAACTTAGATGCACCTACCCTTTCACTTGCTAAGATTCACTTTAGGAGGTTGAATGTCATCCCTTGTTGAGTGATGACAAAATGCCTTGGTGAAAGAGGACAAGGATGCCTTGAAAGTTAATTGAGCAAGAGATATTAGTATCAAAGGAGAATGGGCAACTTCAACTTGGCCTTCAAAACCACGACCATCCTATCACTTCCACTTGCTGGTCAAAAGCCTGGCCTACTTTGCTTCACTTCTAGTACACACCCAAAAGCCCAACCTACTTTTCTTCACTTCCAATACACCTTCAAAATATCGGCCTTCCTAAAGCATTTCCACTTGGCCCCCAAATCCACGGCCAGTGATGATAAACATGTGTTAAGCGCTAAAAGGGAGGTGGATAGGTCGGCCTTTGATAGCCGTTATGTTGTGAGGTATTCACACATTGCCCCATTGCAAATGGGGACCCCTACTTTTTTGCTTTCTGGGGTTTGTTTCTAGGTCTTTTAGGGTTTTGTCTATTAGCCTTTGCATGCTGAGTGTTGCCAAAGGGACCACTAAGAGAGCAGGCTTTGTTTTAGCTAAAGGTGAGTCAGTGGATGCTCCGAGTTAGGGTCATCTTTGAAAGTCTTCCTTAGGACAAAGTTTTGCTCTTGTTGCTCATTGTGTCTTGTTTGAGTTTGAGGAGGTCAATGAGGCTTGGTGAGTGAATATCATCTTTGAAGGTCCGAGTTAGGTCAAATTGGTGAGTGATGAAGTCTGGAATGTCATCCTGATCCTGAAATTTGACTGTCTGGAAAATTGAAGAATCCTCCAAAAACTAGATTTTGCATTATAACTCCTGGAGGTTCGAAACCACTCTCAAACATCCTGACAGTATATATGGAATATAACTTAAAGTATAAGTATCTTTCTTCTTTCTTATACTTAAATGTTATATTCCATATATGAATCCTGATGGAGAGACCAAAATGTCAAATTTCGCTCTTGACCCTTCCAAAGGGTCCAAAGCAAATTTCAATTTCGCTCCTGACCCTTCCAAAGGGTCCAGAGCGAAATTCTCCATAAGACATTCTACTTTGACCCAAACTTAGAACTAACTCATTCCCAGACATTATTGAGGGCAAAACACTTGTTTGGATGAAGAAATGTGAGAAATGAAGTCAAGATTTGAGCCTAAATGTGAATTTCGCTCCTGACCCTTCCAAAGGGTCCAGAGCGAAATTCTTCATAAGCCTCATTTGCTTCCTTGCTTAGACTACCAACCTTGTTCCTTGGGCTTATTTGGAAGGGAAATGATGTGTCTTTGCCTTTCCAAGTGATAGAATGTGAAGGAGTGAAGGATTTTTGACCAAGACAAGAATTTCGCTCCTGGGTCTAGAGCGAAATTCATAGGAGACCCTTTTTTCTTCACAAAACCTTGAAGTGAATGCTAACTTGGACTGGAGGATGATCAGGAGAAGCCTAATGAGTTATATCCAAGCCAAAGAAGGGAGGAAAAAAGTGAAAATGAGCCTAAAATGAGAATTTCGCTCCTGACCCTTCCAAAGGGTCTAGAGCAAAATTCATATTTCCTCTATTTTGCTCTTTAACTTGACCAAGTTTGGAACTTCTAAGGCATGGTTTGGAAGACTTGGATTCATATTTGCCTTGGGGAGGAGGTTTGAGGCGATGAAATGATGGAAGTCAACCTAAAAGATGAATTTCGCTCCTGACCCTTCCAAAGGGTCCAGAGCGAAAATCCCCATAACTCTCGTTTCCTTCCTAGTTTTGGCCAAGTGTTGGTTTCTAAGGCATGTTGGAAGGTGGATTGATGTGTTCTTTCCTTGAGAGGTGGTTGAAAGCATTGGAAGATGAAGATTTTGCCTAAAGGATGAATTTCGCTCCTGACCCTTCCAAAGGGTCCAGAGCGAAATTCTTTATAAATCTCATTTGCTCCCTTGCTTAGGCTACAAACCTTGTTCCTTGGGTGGAGAGTGATGTATTTTTGCCTTCTAGAGAAGATTGGAGTTGAAGAGATGAAGAGTCAAGCCTAGAGTAGGAATTTCGCTCTTGACCCTTCCAAAGGGCCCAAAGCGAAATTCCACAAAACCACTCTTTTCTCCCAGTTTTGTGCCAAGTCAAGTGTGGGTGAGGGTGAGATAGGATTGGATATGTCCTTAGGAATGACTTTGAGTTGCTAGTGATCAATAAATTTGAAGGAATTGAGCTTAAACTAGGATTTTGCTCCTGACCCTTCCAAAGGGTCTAGAGCGAAATTCCTAAGATCACCTATTTCCCTTGCAAATCAAGTCAAACTTTTGGTTTTTATGGCTTAGGGAAGAATGGAGCAACATTTCCTTGACCTTTGAGGTGAGTTGAAGTGAGAGACATGATAGAATTTGTCGTAAAATGCAAATTTCGCTCCTGACCCTTCCAAAGGGTCCAGAGTGAAATTCCCTATAGGTCTTGTCCTTGGCCTAGGTCCAGAGCGAAATTCCAAGAAGACACCCATTTCTTCCTTGTTTGGACCAAGATCTTAGTCCCTTGGATGTATTTGGAAGTAAATCAACATGTTTTTGCCTTAGGAAGTGAATGAGGGCGAAGGGAATGAAGAATCAAGCCTAAATCTTGAATTTCACTCTTGACCCTTCCAAAGGGTCCAGAGCGAAATTCTTGCAAACACCTATTTTTCCCTTGGAGAAGGTCAAATCCTTGGTCTTTATGGCGTGGATGGAAGTGAGATGATGTGTCCTTGCCTTTTGAGGTGGATTGGGGTTGAAAAAATGAAGAAATGTGCTCAAAACTAGAATTTCGCTCCCGTCCCTTCCAAAGGGTCCAGAGTGAAATTCCCAAAATCCCTCGTTTCCTTCCATTTTTGTGTCAAGCTAAGTGTGGATCAAGGTAGATCGAGCTTGGAAGGACCCCTAGGCATGCCTTTGAATTGATTGTGGCCACCAATGATCAAGATTTTTGAGCTTAAACTAGGATTTCGCTCCTGACCCTTCCAAAGGGTCCAGGGCGAAATCCTAAATAGGTCCTATCCCTGGCCAGGATTCTTAGCGAAATTCTCCTTTCTAGCCATTTTGAGGGTCAAGCAAGTTTTGTCATGTTGAGAGAGGGATCCAAAAATGAAAGTCCAGGTATGAAAAGTAAAAAGAGTAGACTTAGGTGAAGGAAAACAAGCAAGTCAAGAATTTCTCTCCTGACCCTTCCAAAGGGTCCAAAGCGAAATTCTCAATTTCACCTAATTTGCTCATGATGAAGGTGAAGAGATGGATTCCCAGGCCTCGGTGGAGAGAAGACTAGTGTATGCTTGCCTTGGAAGACATTTTGGAGTGGAGAAGTGATAGAACTTGAGCCTGAACAAGAATTTTGCTCCTGACCCTTCCAGAGGGTCCAGAGCGAAATTCCTAAGTGGTCTAATATTTTGCCTAGGTCCTTGAGCAAAATCTATTCCTTGGCAATTTTGGATGTGAATGACTTGATCTTGGTGAAGTAATGTTGAAAATGAGGTATGATTGAGCAACTTTGTCAAAATTTGCTCCTGACCCTTCCAAAGGGTCCAGAGCGAAATTTTTATAGGGCTTGTCCCTGGAGAGGATATTGAACGAAATTCCATTTTGATGTCTTCTCATTAATGATTTAAGGTGGAAAATGCTATGTTGAAATGAATATGTCATATGTGCTTAATCATCCTTTGGTTTATTTTGTAGATGGGAGGAGACCAAGCTAGGACAAGGACGACCTATTCCAGACCATCCTCATCAAGGACATTCCAAAGGCACAAAGATGGACTCAAGGTGTTTTGAAACGTTGGAAAACTACAGGTGTTCAAGAAGTTGCCAAAACCTTCACTTCGCCACGCTAAGGGACCACATGATGACAAAGAAAGGCTTTGCTAGCACTTCCAGGCGGAGGTGTGCTACCGGAGAAGAAAGACTTAACAATAAGGAAGCCTGGTCAAACAAAGGAAGTGCATCATTCATCATGTCAGAAGACAGAAGAGGATCAACCAAGTCTCAAGCGTTAGACAAGGTGGCATCCCAGTCATCATTCTTCTAGTCGAATTGGTCTACCTCAGCATGATCAGATTCAATGTACCTAATTTACCGGAGGCGGCACAAACTTCGATGTACCTATCCCTGCTTCCTATTGGTTCTCACTTCTGAAATGTAATTTTCTAATTGGCTAAGAAAGTTTGTTGTAGCAAACCCTAATTAGGGTTTCTATCTTGTAATCCTAGCCATTGGTTCTCAGTCAATCAGAGCCGTCTGTCTGTAAAGGGTTCTCTATATAAAGCCTTGGCTCTTCATTTGTAAAGGTTAATAGTTAATAAGGGGTTAATAGTGAATAGTCAGAGAGTAGGAAATAGTTAGAGTAGAGTAGAAAGAGAAGGCAAAGATTGTTGCCAAGATATTGTTGCAAAAGACTTGTAAACTTCATTGAAGAAATGGTGAATTCTATGGGTCGATTTAACAATTTGCATGGTCTCTATACTTCTCAAATTTGATTTCATGTTATTAAGTGAATGGAAGAAATTTGTATGATCAACGGTGAAATTCGTATATCCATACTACTAGCGGTTTGTTGATTGCAGACTTGCCTTGCGTAGTCAACTGGAATCATTCAGCTTAAGTTTAACTTCAATTATCGCTTCTTCATTGATATGCATCAACCTGACAGTGTCCATGCTTGTAGCGGTGATTTAAACATCATAAAGCTTTCCTCAGAAGATCGCACTAATCTTGTGGAGATGATCCTAGGATGTCAAAGCAAGACTTAGTTAGAATTTCATCAAAGGTCATTCATTGCTCTTACGTTCTTAGTGTTAGAAATAGATCCCGTTCCAACCCTTATCCTTGTTCCTTTTTTCAAAATCAAGGGCCGGTGAAATTCCATGTTCCAGTAATATCCAAAGCAAATCAGACGTTCAGGTCGTCGAAAGTAAGTCCCCTTGTGATTCTAGCAAAATCACATCGTACCGCAAAGAGCTTATCCACACGTAGAGAACCTACATATCAGAACCTTGGAGTTACTTCGACTGATCCTTCGGCGAGATCTTTAGCAATCGGGAAACTTTATTCAAGAGAGGATAAGTTACCTCTGGGTATTTTATTCCGTGTTTGGTCGTGTACAAAAAACACATCAACAGGTATTCACACATCGCCCCATTGCAAATGGGGACCCCCACTTTTTGCTTTTTAAGTTGCCTTAGAGTCTTTTCTATTAGTCTTTGCATCGAAGGAATAGAGTTTCTCAAGTATCTAGAAGGTCATCATGTCAGGTTTGTCTCCTGAGTGGAGTGAAGTAATTCATCAAGGTGGCAAGAATGATTTATGGGTGAAAGACTTGAGGATTGAACAAACTGAGCAAAGTTAGGTGAAAGGACTAAGTCAAGAGTCTTTCCTAAGGATGCTGTAATGTCCCCTTCTTAGTGATGTGCATTCAGTGGTCCATTGGCCTATTCTGGAGACCCGTAGGCTATTTGGAAAGGAGAATTAGGGTTTCCAACTTTTGTGGAGTTCTGCTCGAGCTTTTTAGGGTTTACCAGGAGGAAATTCTTCAGTTCTATCTATGGTTTCCTTCTAGTTTTTTCATGAGCTCCAGGGTGGCATAACATGCAATTGATTCTTTGGTGAAGTGAGAACTTACTATTTTTAGTAAGTTAGGGTTTGGCTGTTTGGATGCTGCTGTCTTACTGACCTTTCCAAGCTCTTTCTCCGGGTGCGAAGATCATGTTTTTCGGAGGAGTATTCCATGACTTACTATTTTTAGTAAGTGGCAGTATTGAGCATTTCTATTTTTAGCTGTTTGGACAGGGTCCTGATCCTGTAGCAGTTCAGTGGTCTTCATTGCTCAGCTTCATCCTGGATTTTGTTGATAATCTGTATTGGAGTCATAAGTGATTTAATTAAATATTATTTCCTTATCCTAAGGTTTAATATTTAATTATTTTTATTACTGATTAATGACATTGGGAATTGAGCATAACATGATCTCTCCTAAGTCAGCTAGGCGAATTATTTATGTCATGAAGGGGGACGCCAAAATTGAATAAGGAGATTTTATTTTACTTGACAAAGTTTATGCTATGTCAAAAATCGTTGTCCCTGCTGGCTAGGCGTGGTTTTGACTTGAAGAATGGTGCCATTCTTGGGTCCACTTTGGTAAATGAAATGCAAATTGGAGAGGTGAATTTGGGAGCATTTACATTTGAATTTCAGAGGGAAAAAACTATAAATATAGGTGCTTGGCCTCCCATTTTGATATCTTATGAAATTGCATCGTTATGCTACCGGTTTGGCGATTGAAATCTGAGCTTTGAAGTGTGGCTTCCTAGCTAAGTCTCAGTTTCGTACTTGGAAGATAGTACCTAGCTGTGTTCTTGTAATTCTAGTGCTGTCAGTGAGTGTTTTCCAGATTGTGGAGAATTTTGTGTGGGATTGGAGTGTTTTTTGGTTGCTGGTCGCGGAGTTGCTGAAACCATATTTTGCTCGTATCTCTTGGCCATGCGATTCTATCATTTTGGGTATTTGCTCTGTGGATTTCTATGTCCTAGGCGATGGCATTTGCAAGTTTTCACCACTAAACTTTAAGTAATCAATTTTATTTTGCAAATTGTACTTCCCAGTCTAGGTGTCATTCTTGTGTGGGCATTTTTGGAAGCAAGAAGTGGTAAATGGGGTATATGGAGGTCACTTCTCTGATTGTAATTGGTCATTTTCGATATATTAGCAGTTTGGGAGTCTTTGGGGATGTTAGAGGTGAGTAGTGAGTGAGTTTCATGCATTTTAGTGTGTCTTGGTGTTGCTGGTTGTGCATTCCAGCTTGCTGTCATAAAATTACAGATTTCCAGAAGTTGGTGTTTGGGTGTGCCCTTCGTAGTGTGAGTAGATTAGTTGATTTGGGTGTGATTTGGGGTGATTTGGGTGAGTTTGGAGAGAGAATTAAGCATTTCTTAGTTTCTTGAAGCTGCTGGTCTGTGTGTTATTGATCCTAGGATTTCATAATTTCATGTTGAAGGATCTTTTGGGAGTTAGTAACTGTTTGAAGATATTTATCAGCATTGGACAGCATTACTTCTCTATTCTATCTCTCTATTTTATATTGTAAGCTTAGTAGTAGTACTACTAACCATTTCTGGATTGTAAGCATTCCCACTGGAAAGTGGAAGAGGCTGGCTTGCCGCCTATATTTTGATATTTGTTGCTCAGTCCTCCCGCTGCATAAGTGGTAGAGTGATATCTGTTTGTAATGGTCCTCCCGCTGCATAAGCGGTTGAGTGATATTTATTGTAATGATCCTCCTGCTGCATAAGAGGTTGAGTTGAGCTTGTTTGATGTGTTCAGTCCTCCCGCTGAAATATTGCGGTTGAGTGATTCGTGTTTTGGGAGTGTTGTTCTCTTGGCTGTTTACCGCCAAGCTTCTTGATTCACTCGCTGGATAAGCGGAAGGGGCTGGCTTGCCGCCCATTATTGTATTTAGCACTTTAGCAGATTATTACTAACGATCCCCTGCTACCGTATGCTCTCACCCTCCCAGTCTGGGCTCTCGGTGATCAAAAGGTGTGGGGTTCCCTTCAGTTGTTTGGATTTCATTGTTCTAACCCTAACGGGTGATTGGTGTGATTGTGATTTTGCTATTGAAAAATAAAAAAAGAGCCATGGATACACATGCTCAAAAAAGAGGAAATTAGTTCAGGAAGCCAGGGTTTGCAGCCTCAAAGATCTTTGCTAGAGGAATAGCTTAGGTTAGCTATGGGGTATGTCAAGGGTGAAAAGAATATTAAAAATATCCAATGGATGGATTATTAACAGCATTCTGCTTGTTATTGAAAGTCATTTATGAATTTATACATATATTTGATTTCTTCAATCCCTAGTCTTGAGTCCAAGTCAATAGTTTTGGCTGCTGAGTTGTTTTTTCCAAGTTTTAAAACTATGGATCTAAGAATAGGAATGTTTTTGCCAAATATGTGTATTGGATTGTGAATACTTTTATGGATTTGTATGCACTTGGTGGAAGTATTGGTAAAAGTTTTTGTCTTTAATATGAAATAAGAGATAAGTTAATTAAGATAAATTCTTTTATTTGGTTAAGTAAATTACTGCCTTATTCCAGCAGTAATGAGAAGAGAGACACTGCAATCTAATTCCAAGTGAATTTGTCTCGAAATTATGAGAAGGTGAGCAAATTTACCCACTTAGTTTGTTTTCTACTCGGATACTTGTGCTTTGTCAATTTTCCTAAAATTGATAGAATATTAATTTTGTTTTAACAGAAAAAGTAGCTGTTTTAGCAATAAAATTTTAATTGAAGGCTAACTGCACAATCACCATCTTTCGGAAAACAATTCAGTCAATCCAACTTTTCATTCTATTGTGCTTTATGGTGGTTTTCACTTTTGCAGTTTGCAATTCATGACACCTTTGTATTCAAGCACCAAACAGCACAAGTTGTCTTTTCCTAGCAATAATTGGACAATTTAAAGTTTTAATTTTTAAAAGGTCTACAAGTTTACCCTATGTATACATGGGTCCCTAAGGAGCTATTTTATAATTTGGAATATTATGTGGTATAACAGATGGAAGAAGATGTTGGCATCTGCAATAGGTGCTGTGGAAGCTGTCACCTTTGACTATCCATGTGAGTGGCTAATATTCTTTAGCAACTTTTTTTAGCTTATTTCAATATGTAGGTGTTTTGGATGTGGTAAAATGTTTGATTTTAGAGGATTGATTTAACTCTTTTAAGCATATTGTGACATCTTTTTTTTTTTTTTTTTTCTTTTTTTAAATATACAATTTTTTACATACTAGTTCACATGTCTACGGATTCTAGTCTTATTATTAGCAAATGGCATTTACTGTTTCTTACTTATGTGTATAATCTTCATATACATATGACAAGCATTCCCAATGTAGGTGTCACATACTGCATAATTTTTGTTAAGAAAGGGCTACAATATTTTGGAAGTATTACTTTACTATGGTTCTTTCTTTATAAACTTATCGTCAATTGGTAGCAATAAATAGATAGCCGGTTTAAAATGGGTAAAAGAATCTGATTTTTTATTAGCAAATGCCATTTACTGTCTCTTACTTATCTGTACAATCTTCATATACATGTGACAAGCATTCCCAGTGTAGGCCTCACATACTGTACAATTTCTGTTGAAAAAAGGGCGACAATCTTTTAGAAGTATTACGTCACTATGGCCCTTTCATTATAACCTATTGTTTATTGATAGTAATAAATAGATAGCAGCTCTAAATGGGTAAAAGAATTTTTGCAGATTTTTCTGGAGGAAAACGCGGGGCACCTCCTAAGGCAGAAAATTTGGTTGATCCTCATGTAGAAGAAGTGAGGAAAGCTGTTGCCAAGCATCCAGGGCATCCACTGATCTTGGTGGGAAAATCAATGGGCTCGAGGTACTAATGATGTTGGCATACAACTCTGATATCAAGGATAGTTAAAGAAATGTCATCATTTGTGTGTCAAGAAATTCTAATCATGAAGTAACCGCTTGTCAAAGTGCCAGAAAAATAGGTCTGGGATGCTCATTAACATACTTTAGGATATTAGTTTATATAGATTTATCATTTTTTAATCTCAGGGTAAGTTGCATGGTAGCAGAAAAAGAAGATATTGATGTCTCTGCAGTAGTTTGCTTGGGTTACCCTCTAAAGGTGAGTTGAGTTTATTCAGTTCTATCTCATTAAGTCATTATTTATAATAGCACTGTTATACACAGGTATGCTTGTACGGGCATTTAATTTCTTAGATTCTAAATGTAAGAGAAGAGATATGAATTCCAGCCTGATGAATTGGCAGATTGAGGTCATAAGAGTGATGAAATAACAAATTATACAGCAGACTGTAATACCAGTTAAACAATTTAAGATTGATAAAGGCAGTAATATTTTTGTTGTCAATGTGTTATGAAATTTGAATTGTATGTTAAGATTCTAGAAGTTTGCTTGTCCCATCTTTCACTAATATTGCTCTGACATGAACCCAGACATGTGGACCACAGGTTTCATGTAAATTATACATTATGGTGTTCATTAGTATATGATTTAACCATGCGACTTGATGCTGAAGTAATATTGTGTCAATTTTAGGATTCCTTTGGCAATATCTATATAAGGTCACTGTAAATGGCTGATTTACCTGGTTATTTTTAATTTAGAATAGCATTGAACAATTATACATCCATTAAAGGTTGTCATTTATTATCTTTAGATTTTTATCTTGCTATTGGTTGAGTTTGTGTTCAATCTCCATGAAGACATATCATGAATGGGGTTTAATTTAATTATGTATTACTTCCATTGGTGCGTGTCATCAAGTTGCCTGATTTAGACCTGATATGGTTCTATGCTACGTTTCACTGAGTTTTGGGGACAGGGACGGCAGGGGATGGTGGGACGTGTTTCTGGTATGGGGGTACTTTTGGGCCATTTTTTAGGGGACGCTTGGTAAAAACATAGGGGAATTTTTGTTGGAATCAAGGAACACTGAGAGGGGGGGGGGGGTGAATAAATGTTCTGGAATTTTTATCTGTATTAACCTGTTCTTTCAACCACTTAGTGCAAATGAAGAAAAGTAAAGTGTAGAAACACAAAGCAAAGATCAACAACACCATAACACCAAGATTTTACCGTGGAAACCTGGTTAAGGGAAAAACTATAGTGGGATTCAAACCCACAATATTAATATACTGTGTTAGAAGTATAAAAATATTACATGAGGGGAATGCACATGCATTTGGGCACACTGCCTAGAGCTCATTGCTCAATTACAAGTAAGGGCTACGACCCCGGAAGACTCACTGCCTCGAGCTTGCTGCTCAATTACAAGTAAGGGCAACAACCCCAGAAGGCTCACTGCCTTACAAAAGATTACAGATAATAATTGGAATGTCTAAACTGATAAACAACATCTACAAATGCCTGAAACAATTCCGATTAAGCACAAAATACTCTATTCTGCAACTCCACTCTGTTATGATAATTTGCTGTAATCCGGAGCACAAATCCTTCAACTGCGCATGTGAAACTATGCACAATCGCTCATACACACATCACACATAGCCACAAATACCGAAAATGATCAAATCAATCGCCTATATATATCCGCAACATCAAAATAAATCTATTTCATGTCGGCCCAAAAATGCATAACACGCAAATGAAACGTGTTACCCAAAATGGCTCAATCCAATCTCCAATGCATATGCGGACCAAAACAAATTGTCCACACGCCTCCCACATGTCGGCACAACATCCTTGAACACACAAAGAACTGCCAAAATCACTCCTCACGATCCACACAAGAATCTTCACACGCTACTGATGAACACTGTTCTACCAGAAAACCTGTCTACTGGATCTTCCAATTTACACAAGACTCAACACCGGAGGCCATAAACCTGGAATAAAACATATTACATGTCCATAATGCATCTCCGAGATCCGCAACACCAAATACTCAACACATCTGAATCGCCAGCCAAAACACTGTACACTCTGCTGGATGTCTTGTTCTTCTCACTGGACCTCATTGGACGTTAAACAATTTTCCGGTATGAATGAATCATGAACTGCGGATTGGATATTTGACTCAAGTTGCCATCAATGACAACATCTGAGCAACAATGCAGTGTCTCTTGCCAACAATCCCCCCCTTTGGCATTGATGGCAACACTTAGTGAAAAATGACTAAGTGTCGTACCAAAACCAAAATATATACACTGCAACAAGAATCTAACTGCCAGACTCCAAAAATCAATAACTCCCCCTAAGATCAACATTTTTCACTACTATACACTCCTCCTTTGACAATAATGCCAAAGATGGAATTTTGGAAATAAAAATTTAGACCAAAAATGTTATTTACATATGTACACACACAAAAATTTGAAGATGTCTGCATATAAATTCTTCAATCTGTCCAAGTGGCTGTCCCAACCCTTCTTCAAGCTCTCCAAAACTGTTATCAGACCACTGAAAAGATAAGCTTGGGCTTCTGTGGTCTTCAGGTCTGTTGGATCACTGTTGGCCAAAGCATCTTGAGAGTCCTGTAAGGTACTGAGCATAATATCTAACTTAGGAGTAATGAGACACCTAAGTTCTCCAACTTTGCCAATTATTCTCTCCCGTTTATGACTCAAGCTTCTGATTTTCTCAAGTATTGATATCACCTTATTTTCATGACTACTCAATGATACTGACAGAGGATCAACCGACTGAGATATGCATTCAAGCTCATCCTCATGTAACTTGACTTCTTCTCAATGGCAACAGCGAACTTGGACTAAGATAAGCATGATTTATATAAGTTCCCACCTTCGGACAGTGCATCTTTCATGTTCTTCACACATGTATCTAAAGTGACTTTGTCTTTAACAATCATCTTTTTCAAATTTCGGAGCCTCTTTGCATTGAATTCATTTTTGACCTTCTCCTAAGCAGATTTCTCAAAAGATTCAAAATGTGTATTTACAGAATTAATCAAACTCTTTAATTGCCCGGATGGAGTATCTGAGATTCTGAAGTATCTTTTTGAAACGAGGGCATCAACTTTTCAAAAACACCGGTTGCCAAGGTTAGCTACATACTATCCTTTGTATGAGATTTCAAAAGATCCTCACTAGCCTTCGGTTGCGCAAATGATGCAAGTTGAAGCTTTTGAATTCGAGAGAGGGAGGCAAGGTTAATCAGACCTTGAATAAATTCCAGATCATCAATGACTGTCTTTCCCTTTACTGTCTTTGCAGTGTCTTTTGCCTCAGTCTTGACTTCAACTTTAATCTCCACCTTTTCTTTTTCTGCATTCTTCTCAGGAACCAGAGGGTCAACTGCAACAACCGGAGGATTCTCAACCTTGTCCTTTCCTTCATCTGCTTTTCCTGTATCTTCATCACCCTTGTCAACTGCATCTTTAGCTTTGACTTCTTTTTGCACATTAACCTTTGCATGTTGAACTGTTTGGACTTCCGGGATAGAAGTATCATCTACCGTCTGCTCGGCTTGAGTTGGCATGTTTTGCTCTTCCAGATGAGATTCTTGATTGACTTCATATTTGTTTTCTAGCAAAACTTTTCTCCAAATTTTCTCAGTTTCCTGTGCAACTTCATCAATTTTCCCTAACATGATTTTATTTACTTTGTGCTTACTTCTGAACTCATATTTTTGCTAGTTTAAGTAGTCTATCTATCTCTTCTTTAGTGATAACTAAACATAAGTTATCAAATATATATTCTTTCAGGTTCTCATCTTGCTTATTTGCTGTTTGTCTCCTAGCATCCAAAATGTCATACAAGCTCTTGGGTATGAATGTCATTAGTTCAATCAAATCTTTACTATATACATTCAAATACTCTACACTAGCTTCTTCTAAAGTTCTTTTCCCGGATTCATCAAAATTTTCATACCATTCTGCTAATGGCTTTAGGTTACCATTCTTAACAACTTCATTCACAATTTCGCTCAAAGACATGGGAGGCTTAACTTCTAGCTTACCTTTCTTCAATGCCTCATCAAGTTCTGATGGCTTGGATTTCTTGCCAGGTTTAACTCTACCGGATGGCTCTTCTTTTGCAACTTTTGTGGCCTTAGCAACTTTAGCCTTCACCTCCTTCACTGCTTCATCCAATTCGGTCTCCTCATCATCAATAGGAATAAATACTCTAGCTTGTCCTCTCTTCCTCTTCCCTTCACCGATGGCTTGACTGAAGATTTAGGCTTGCTTGTTGTCTTTGCAGGACTGAAGGAAGGAGCTGTGCTTCTGGATTGCCTTGGCTTAGGCTTAGGCGCTTCCGGTTTAGATTCCTTCTTTACACTCTGCTCCTCAAAGAGAATATTTTCCTCTCTATCTTTTCGAACCGCTTCCTTTGTTATCCCCATGCTTTCTGCAAGAGCCTCTACCTCCTTTCTTACCTTATTTTGTATTGCAGGCTTCTTGAACTGCTGATGTAGCTTAAATTCTTCTCCTTGTATGTGCCAAACCTCTCCTCATTGGGGTCCACCAATTAACTCAACAAATGTTGTGCATACGGTTCCAAAATCTGTTCTTCGACCTCATAGCCCATAGGCACAATCCATATTGTTCGGGGCTCTACAACTTCCATCAGACATTGATCTGTATCTACCATAAAATAGATAGTGTCCTGATATTTTTCTACAATAGATTTAGGGATTCTTTCCCTCTCATGCATTTCTTCGTGGAAGTTTTTGAAGTAACCCCATAGATTCTTATTCTAGACCTTAGAGTCATTGGAATTGTATAGGTATTCCTGGATCTGAACTCCTACCGACCTATCAAAGGCCCACTGCACTTGCCCACAATATTAATATACTCTGTTAGAAGTATAAAAATATTACATGAGGGGAATGCACATGCATTCAGGCACACTGCCTAGAGCTCATTGCTCAATTACAAGTAAGGGCTACAACCCCGGAAGGCTCACTGCCTTACAAAAGATTACAGATAATAATTGGAATGTCTGAATTGATAAACAACATCTACAAATGCCTGAAACAGTTCTGGTTAAGCACAAAATACTCTGTTCCGCAACTCTGCTCTGTTCTGATAATAATTTGCAGTAATCCGAAGCACAAATCCTTCAACTGCGCACAATCACTCATACACACATCACACATAGCCACAGATACTGAAAATGATCAAATCAATCGCCTATATATATATCGCAACATCAAAATAAATCTATTTCATGTCGGCCCAAAAACGCATAACACGCAAATAAAACGTGTTACCCAAAACGGCTCAATCCAATCTCCAATGCATATGCAGACCAAAACAAATTGTCCACACGCTTCGCACATGTTGGCTCAACATCCTTGAAAATGCAAACAACCGCCAAAATCACTCTGCATGATCCGCACAAAGAATCTTAACACGCTACTGCTGATGAATACTGTTCTACTAGAAAACCTGTCTACCGAATCTTCTAATTTACATAAGACTCAACACCAGAGGCCATAAACTAGGAATAATGTAGTATCCCAGTTATTTTGTTTTTGTTTTTTAGGCCAATAATAATCATCCACAAACAGATAACCCGTTAAGGTTAGAAATCATAAATTGAAAACTTGCTGGAAAATGCAACCCTTCCACTTTTTGATCACCAAGTGCCCAATGTGGGAAGGTGAGAGCATACGGTGTTGAGGGGATCGTTAGCTTCAAATAACTGGAAACAATACAATACTTGGGCGGCAAGCCAGCCGCTTCCGCTTATCTAGCAGGAATGCAAGAAACTTGGCGGTGAACTAGCCAAGAGAAACATACAAAGGCACAAATCACTCAACCGCGATATTTCAGCGGGAGGACTGAAATTACAAAACAATCTCAACTCAACCGCTTATGCAGCGGGAGGACCATTACACTTAGACATCACTCGACCACTTATGCAGTGGGATGACTGAATTACAATTTACTTGAAAAATAGGCGGCAAGCTAGCCTCTTCCACTTTTCAACGGGGTGAGAGTTACAAGCCAGAATTGGTTAGTAGTACTACTACTTAACCTTACAATAATCAAGATAATGTGAGAAGAGAGTAATGCTGAACATCCAAATAAGAACATGAAATTTCTGTTAACATCAAAGTTTGCAGGCTGGAATTGCAAAACCAGCAGCCTATGGATTCACTAAAATGTTCATAACTCTTTCATTACTCACCCAATTCACCCAAAATCTGTTCTAAACAATGGCTATACCCGCTACAATGAAAACAAACCCAAGGAAAGCCATCGAAACACCCATATTTATTTTGCACGCTTCCCAATGCATTCACAAAACCCAACGCCTAACCTGGGAAGTTCGATTTGCAATATAAAAATCCACACTCAAAATAAGATGCTAAAACTTACAATATGCATCGCCAGTGGTAGGAAGGAAGGATGAGCCGGTACCCAGAATGATGGAATCGCCTGGCCAAGAGGTGTGAGCAAAATACACTTTCAGCAGTCCCGCGATCAGCAACCAGAAAACACTCCAATCTCAATTAAAACACTCCACAATCTGCAACTCACTCACCAACAACATTGGGAATACATGGACACAGCTAGGTACTATCTTGCAAGTACGAAACTGAGACTTAGCTAGGAAGCCACACTTCGAAGCTCAGATTTTCAATCGCCAATTTGGCAGCATAACGATGCAAATTCATTTTTTACCAAATGAGAGGCCAAGCACCTGTATTTATAGATTTTTCCCTTTGAAATTCAAATCCAAATGGCGCCCAAAACCATTGAAATTCAATTTCATTTCATGTCATAGCCTCCCCTAGACATGGTGTTAATTTTCCCAAATTCCCTAGGCAAAGTTCGAACTTTTTCCTAGGTGACAACTTTGCGATATAAAATAATAAAAACTTGAAATATTTTATCTTTCTCAATGCCACCTTTTTTAATGCCATTGACTTAGGAAAATAAGAATATTGCTGGCGGATAGATATTTTTCCTAAGTTGCCCCATAACACAATTAATCAGTAATAAAAATAATTAAATATCAAACCTTAGGATAAGGAATTAATATTTAATTAAATAACTTACAACTCCAATACTGATTAATACCAAAATCAAGGATGAAGTTGTGCGATGAAGACCACTGAATTGTGCTGAGTCAGGACCTTGTCCGAGACTGCTAAAAATAGAAATGCTCAACACAGCCACTTACTAAAAATAGTAAGTCAAGAAATACTGCTCCGAAAAACATAATCTTCGCACCCAGAGAAAGAGCTTGGAAAGCTCAGTAGAACTGCATCAACCAAACAGCCAAACCCTAATTTACTAAAAATAGTAAGTTCTGACTTCACCAAAGAATCAAATGCATGTTATGCCACCCTGGAGTTCATGGAAAACCCAAAAGGAAACCATAAGTAGAACTGAAGAATTCCCTCCTGCCAACCCTAAAAAGCTCATGCAGAACTCCACAAAGGTTGGAAACCCTAATTCTCTCTTCCAAATAGCCTAAGGGTCTCTGGAATAGGCCAATGGACCACTGAACTAATCACTACGGAGAAGGGGACATTACAAATAAGACATATTACATGTCCATAATGCATCTCCGAGATCCGCAACACCAAATACTAAACACATTTGAATCGCTAGCCAAAACACTGTACACTCTGCCGGATGTTCCGTTCTTCTCACCGGACCTCATCAGACCTTAATCAATCTTCCAGTATGAATGAATCATGAACTGCGTATTGGATATTTGACTCAAGTTGCCATCAATGACAACATCTGGGCAACAATGCAGTGTCTCTTGCCAACAATTTTAAAAAATATAGAGAAATTTCAAATATGCATATCATAACAGTGTAGAAGCTTAATACATAGAATTAGACTTGAATTTACATAATTAACATAAACATCTTGAAAGATGCATTTTATTTGATAAACAAGTCATACACTACTTTTTATTAAGTAAATAGACAATATAGTTATACAGTATTAAAAAATGGTGGGTGATAAAAAGACACGCCATTAGAATCTAAACAAGACCAAACCCAAACAAGAACTGCATTTTCTTCTTGATCACCTCCCTGTCTAAACCAGCTGATGAAAGAAAAAAAATAGAAGATACACAGGTACATGCATACCAGAATTCAATTCAGAAACCAGAAATTGTTACACAGACTTATATTTGGAGTCTTATATTATAGCTTGTGATAGTGAGCTTCCTTTCAAAATACCGAATTCAGTAAGCATATTAAAGATGCAATCGTGATCAAAGGCTAAACAATTAAAAAGATCACTTTGCATCATTGAAATAGACAGTCTATACATTCCAACTCATCTTTGTAGTGGCTAAACAACTTGAGCAGCTGGGTTGCCTTCTCTCTGGTTTTCTCAGAACAACCCAATTGAATGACCACCAAAATCTTCTGAAACGGGCCAAGCGAGTCTCAGAAACGTTTCCGTTTTTAGCTGGGAATGAGGGACGGGTAGGGTACGGGGAAAAGCTGTCCCTGCGTCCCCGTGGAACATAGGTTCTATGTTATGTGTATTGCTTCCTATATCAAATGAGAGACAAATTAATCTATCCCAACTTGTAAAGGTAACCTTTAATAATTTGCACTAAACTATTAAATAAAAACACAATCCTATGTGGTCATCCCTTGGGTGATAGGCACTAAATAGATCAATACTTATGGGCATGCTTTATATCAATATACCTATGTTCTATAGAGTTTTCAGGATGGGGATGATGGGGGATGGGGTGATGTGTTTCGGGATGGCTTTTCTAGGAGCCATTTTCTAGGGGACAATAGGGGATGACAAAATAAAATTTAGAGAAAATTTAAAATATATAGAAAGTTTCTTATATCATATGATAAGTCATTCACCATATTCATTATATAACCATATTTTGAAACTTTAGGGATGAATTAAGAGTTTACATGAGTTGACATTTAAATTAACGACATTTCAATGTCTAATCATTTTAGCTTTCATTATCAATGTGCACATACAACAAAAGGAAAAGGTTGAAAAGCTACAACTCCAAAAGGGTAGAATGTAGACAACTACCTCTGTTGCTGCGATGCCTTTGTTTCATCTTCTTCTAAGGCTGAATCTAAATTAGATCTTGAATCTGAGTCATTGCCAATATGAGGGATTGCCTCATCCAATGGAACTCCAACCAATTCCTCTCGTGCCTTCACCTCATGCTTTTGTGTGGCTTCTTTAGGATCAACATTCTGTCATGCAAGTGGAGTTTGTTGATATTCATGAGTTGTCTATTTTGAAATTGTAGGGAACTCTGCATGGCCACAAGCTCCCCAACTTGCTAATAGGTAAGCCTATTCCTTTTAATTGACAATATGAAGTTGTTTGTGGACTAATCCTTCTCAACAACAAAGGAATTGGCAACTTGTGGAAATTGTCAGTTGGAAAACATCCTCAATTGTGATTCATCATGGACATGCCATGTGCACCATCCAATAGGGTTGGTTTTAGCTAATTTAGCCTTGGAGATTGACAAAGGCAAGTTGTCGTGTTTTAAAATTTTAAGTAAAGTTGACTCCTCATTGCTATACATCTTTCAAAGGGCTTTCATGAGCCTTTAATTCACCTCTTCATCGTCTGAATGAGGCAATATCGTAGGTGTTATTGCATACCATTTGGAATTTTAGAGCATAGATTGCCATATGAAGTGGGGTGTTCATAGTGTTCCACCATTATATCATAATGTTCCACCATTATATCATAATGGGTCTAATATGGTTCTTATATGGTCCCAAATCAAGAACACTATTGTGAATTGCTTGCCTTATCTGTCCAAGCATGCTATCAAATGTTTCATAAATCTCTTCAAGACTAGGAGAGTTTATATTAGAATTTCTACAAACAACCTTTTAAAAAAAAGAATAAGACTCATATGACAAATTTTGAATGCTATTACAAAAAATGAAAATAATTGTAAAAGTACAACATTAATATATTGATAATTTTTTTTTAACAATAAAATCAAAAGTTTCTTACCTTATTGTGGACCACCAATCATCATTAAGCATTTTTTGCTACACACTTTTTCTTTAGACTGTTTTTTTTCTCTACTCATCTACCTCACTCTACATTAACCATCATTTATTGTAGAGACTCTTGCACCTCAATCATCTTTAACAAAATAAAGTAGTTGACATATTTTGTTTCTATGGGTTTGAGAAATTCCTTTCTCAAAAAAGTGTTGAAGAAAATGAGATGTAGTTGTTACAAATGAACATTTATATCTCGCTTTTGCCATCACTCTCTTTAATCAATCCATCTCCCCAATTCATTTCAATGCATGAACACAACATAGGGTCCAAAGAATGTGTTTTTAAGCACCCCCCAGGGCCCCCACCATCATGCCAGCTAATTTACATACGTGCTAAATTGGTGATCATCTTGACAACATATTAGGCCTCAACCTCTTATACAGCCTCCTTGAAAATAAAAAAATGAAAGCTTGCATCTTTGTGCTTTCTAGAACCATCAATAGCTCTAAGAAAATAAGAGCTAGTTGCATATGTGACTATGATATTGATGAGAGGCTCATGTTTGATATTAGTCCACCCATCCATGATAATAGAGCAACCCATCCTTAGGAAAGTGTGCTTCATGTCTTCTATCACCATGCACTTTAGGATACTCTATAGTTCTACGTAGTTTCAGAATGGGGGATGGGTTTAGGAAATGTGGAGGACCAAGGACCTTGATTTGGAGATAGAGTTATGGTGGGGATTTGGGGTTGGAGCCCTCAGTAGGGTTGAGGGGAAATGCCCTTGGTGCATCCTTTGTCGTGGTACATGACAAGGTTGAGGGGCAAAGCCCTTGCCATTAACCCAAAGTATGGCCTTTGAGACCGCATGAACCTTCATGACTTGTCATTTCTATAATTTTATTACTATGTTTTCTTGAATACCAAGTCCTCAGTATTTCATTATGTCTAACCAAATCTTCATTCTTCAAAGAAGTAATATTGAAGCTAAAGAATTTGACAAGTCTAAATGATGATGGCTATGCAATTTAAATACTCTTTTTAGTGTTTAAGGTATTATTAAGGCCCATTAGACAATTAGAGATAGGGTTGGTGGCTCAATTTTTAAAAGAATACTTTTTTAAAAAAACCACTTTTTTAAAGTGTCAGATTTGGGGGTTGACTTGAGGTTTTCAGGACGTGAGGGATGTGACTGAGTTTCCTGAGGGTCTTGGAGATGTTCCAGCATTCTTGATAGGGGGGATGCCCCAAAAATGCCCCCGCTCTAAGGGATGCATCTCTTGCTTTTGGTGGTTGTGGAGACACATTGGAGGGATTTTTTTCCTAGTCTCCCACAATCTAAAGGTTGCCCTTGTCTTTGAAAATGGCATTTTTCAAGGGAGATGTGTCATCATGGGACACATGATTACTTTCTCTCAAGGGGGCTCATGCATAGTTTGTGTTCTCTTGAGGGCAAACAAGGGACCAACAGAAATTGCATCTTTAAACATTAGTTTGAAATACAGAGGACATGCCACATGAAATGAGGTGTCAAGGGCAAGGAAAAAATTGGCAATTGAAGACTTTGCCGCTTCCCTCACTTGCATATTGAACATCCTTGCGGAACTAGTATCTCTTGTCTTTCCTTTGGTAGAATCTTCTCCCATTGAGTTTCAACATCCATGGTTTGGGTGGGAAATGAAATACTGAATTGTTTAGTAGCTATTGATACACCCTTATTTCTTGCCTCATCCTCTGTACAACCTACTCATCTTGACCTTTCTAGCTAGGGTTATTTTTCACAACCTTTTACCTGTTGTCCACTATCCACAAAAGATGACTATAAGCCTTTTTGTAGCTGCCCCTAGAATTCTTGTTGCGCAAATGATATAACCAAACTCAATTCCCCCTAAATTTTGTTTCTTGTCACAGCTGCTGGGACTTGCATAAGGGTTTTTTTGATTGAATGGGCTTTTGTGATAAGTTTTTAGGAGTTTGGAAGGGCTTTCAAATGGGTTATTTGAACCACTAGTATTTGCAACACTCCCACATCCAAAAGAACTCTTGATACCTATATGGTTTCTTTCTTGAATTGCAACTTCTTCACCTCCATTACCATAACCCTCACTGCTGCTCATATTTTTTTTGGGAAAACACAGCCGCAAGTGCAAACATAAAACAAAAAGCTCAAAAAACCTCAAATAAGCAAAAAAAATTCAAAAGGATTTGTGCAAATGAATAGTGGGTGGAAAACTTATCTCAAATGATGTAGTTTTGATGCTCTCATCTTTTTCTCACTGCTGTTCTTTTTATTTGTTCTCTTCTCACTTAATGCAAAATGGCAAAATGTGAGAGGTTTTGTTTTTGCGTGTTAGTGACTGTTTTTACTTTTAGGTTAAGGGTTGTTGGAAAGGGGTGTGGGGCCGTCTACCTCCTATTTTAATCATTTTTCTCTGAGCAGGGGATGACAGTGGGATCTTTCCTACCTGTCCCTGTGTTTTTGAAACATTTCGGGTGGCGGATGGAGTTAAAAACAAATGGAACACATTGCTGGGTTACATACCAATATACTACAAATGAATGAGGATTACAGCTTTGATATCTAACAACCCTTCAATAATCTTTAACTTGCAGTTTTTGACTAATCAGTGACATTGGTTAGATTTTCCATGCTGTGGCATTTGTACTGTAGATCTCAATGGATTTTGTGGATTTGGGCGTTGTGTTGTTTCTGTTGTCTCTAGTCAGTGTCTTTGCAGGGCTAACAAAAAGAGCTTTCCAGTGCATCTAGCAAGGCAAAGGTCACAGTTCAAGCGATAAAGAAAATTCAAAAATCTCAGTAAGGCATGAAAACATGTTGCCTAGTTAAAGGGTGTGCATCTATGTGGAGGTGAAAAAAATAAAAAAAATGAAAAATATCGACTGTATTAAACACATCCATGTGAAGGAAGACAAGTTTTTGAAAAACAAAAAGTCTGTCTGACTTATGAGGTGTATGCCTATCTAAAGGAATACATTGAACATTAAAACACAAAAATTTCAAAATTGTCTCTCATTCAAAAGCATACACCATTTTAAAGGGGAGTCAACTTTCAGAAAGGTCAAAATCTGCATCCATATAGAAGGCATGTGCTCTGTCATATAATAATTGTCAAAAACATAAAATGTTCATTGCAGCAGTCAAGTGTGCAATTCATCATAGACTGATTGCAAGTTTTCAAAAGATCAAATGTTGTGCCATACAAGGGCATTTGCTGCGCATGGCTTGTTCATAAGCACTTTCCTCATTAAACGCTGACCAGACTTGTTCAAAATTCTTGGTGCTCTATAAAGATAGAACAGATTTCCAAAACCAAAAAGAAAGGCATTTCCATATACTGGCATGCTCCACAGACAGGTTTTCTAAAATACAATAAGGGAAAAGAAACGCTTCTATTTTCAGGTGCATGATTGGAGAAGGAAAAATTAGGGCAGAAATAGATGATATTTGTATGTAAAATTATAAATGCATTATTCTTCCCCATTCTTCTTCTTCATCAGTCCAAGTCTTCAGGGTTTTCTAATTTTCAGGTTCCAGTGGCAGATTTTCACATTCTTCAAGGGTGCCTAGGCTTTTCTACACGTTGAACAATGTTTCAGTCATCACAGTCACTTTTTCGGATGTTTTTGCTGAGCGCCTAGGGTTTTGTGACAGATTTCCAGTCATTGTCATCGTTAACATACACCTAATCCATTTTTTTGTGATAATTTAGGGATTATGGCTAGGGTTTTTCATTACTGTTCCAGCAGGTTTTCAGTTGTTTTAAGGCAAGATATCAGCATTCATGTTGGCAGATTTGAAGAGGTATTTTCTATCTTTTGACTGTTTTTTCCAAGTGTTTGGTAGAGGCATTCTTCACAACAGTTTTGTGAAAGCCAAGGAAGGGTTTTTGTTTGACAATTGGATCCTGTAAACAAAACAACCGTGTATCATAAAGCCTAGGGTTTCTGTTGAAACTTAGTAGCTTCGGTAAGATAAATGATTGAATGAGAGACTTCATTTATCTCTCATTCAATCATCTACCTTATCGATATAGCTACAATTTAAGTATAGACCTCATGATTAAATAAATGAACTTGTTATAACCATCTCATATGCATAATCAATAATATTACTCATGCTGTGATCAGACCAGAATTATAACTACCATAGCTATCATATGATAGCATCGATTAATGCTATCATATAATAACTATAATAGTCATCATTCTAAAATGCATGTTAATACCGATCATTTATTTGTTAACTTATCCCGATCATTTATCGGGTAACTATATTACTTCACGTTGCCCCGATCATTAATAGTTATCGGCACGATAAATAACGTGACCGATAGCTATCGGTATAACTCACGATAAAGAGAAATGACGTGACCGATAGTTATGGGCATTAACATATGATAAGTGGCAATATTAATTGAAACAGTGTCTATGCACCGATCAAGACATGTCTTGATCGGGCATGTCTAAAAGACCTGACCGATCAAGGCATGCCTTGATCGGTGAAGCATAGAACTATAAGTATATGCAAACGAAGTGCTGAGGATGCATCTAAATAATTAATGTAATCTTCAGAAATCTATGACATAAGAAACAGAAAATATTAGTAAAGAAATAATAATATATATAAATTCACACTTGAACATAAATTTGAATATCATTTACAGTTTCAAACATAAAGTTTAATTTTCAAACCATGGATACTTTGTTAGTTTTGGTGACTGAATGTCCTAAAATCAAAGAAACTGATCTAGAGCTTGTTAATGCGGAAGCATTGGATTTGGAAGGAAAAATAAAAGTAGAAGTAAAATGGCTAAAAGGTTACGGGATAGCGATCATATTGAAGCAGTTTCTTTTACCGTGTCCATTCAAAGTCAAGAATTTGTTTTCGCAGTGCTATGGTTTTGAAAAGAGAGATATTTAGTCATTGAGTGATCAACTGCTTTTCGATATCTTTGCTACTCTATGAGGAGACTCAAGAAATTGCTTTAGAAGAATTCAAGAAGGTTAGGGATAATGGTACTCTTGAATGTGAAAAGGCCATTGGCAAGTGTTGGCTGAAAGAGAAGAAATCACAAGTGCCAAAGATATAGAAATGAGGTTAGTTGAAGGATTCTCTATCATGATCACTTTGCGCAATCAATTTATAGAACAAGAGGAGGCAGGAGCTTTCAAGCCTTGTATGTTTTATATCATTACTACAATAATTAAGGGTGGAGTTTATTTTGATTGGAGCATCCCAAGTTGTAATGTCCCCTTTTTGGCTAACTTGGAAAGTTGGGACAATCACCTAGATGCTTCTTCTTACTCTATCAAATGGTTGCAATTAAACCAAGTAAAAGATATAAAAGATATTACACAAATTATCAACTGCTATTTCTTATCAAAGTATGCAAGCTTGATATAGAATTGATAGCAATGCCTGATATACAATTATGAGATATGCTATAAATGAGATTACTTAAACGCTTATAGTGATAAAGGAATGATGCTATGTCTGATCTACGATATGCCTACGCAATTGATATATATTGCTTTCAGCAATGGTTTGCTATGTCTGATATATCAGTTTATTTATTGCAAATGTATAGATATCTCTAACAGCGATAGGTTGCTGTTTCAGATTGATAACTGAATGCTTGTAACTTGACAATGGCTACTGTTTCTGATATATAATTCCAATATCTGCAATCCCTTGGTGCCGTCTATGCTCTGTACTATTATTATGTGCAACCGATAATGCCACCAGCACTAGCTCTTACAGAGCAGATAAAAAAACTGAATTAAATAAATAAATAATACAATTTCCTCCTAATGATCTGAATGAAAGATTTCAAGCTCTTTATGTATCCAATACCTGTTGTGACCATTTCACACATCGCCCCATCAGAATGGGGACCCCCTCTTTTTCTTAGGGTTTTGCTTTCCCTTAGTTTTTCTCTCTGCTTGCTTGGTTTTGAGTGAGTGAGTGGTTGCCTGGGCTGGCTAGATTAGGGCTAATCTTTGAAAGCTCGTTTTAGGGTTCCTTTCAAGCTGAGTCTAGCCTAGTTTTTGGAGGTCGTTAGTTGTTTGCCTGGAACCTTAAGTTTGCCTTTCTGAAGCATTTCTTTCAGGAGGATCAAGCTGGTTAGACCAAAGAAGAGGGTGAATAGGTCTAAGGTCAGGATAGGTCTAATTTGATGGTTTTCTTGTTAGAGTCATGTTTTCTTCCAGGTCTGAGTCGATTGAGCAGAGTCAGTGATCAGAAGGAGATCGAAGTGGTGATTTCAAAAATTGATGAGCAAATGCACCTGATGATGATTGAAGGAGTTTTGGAAGAATATGACCAAGATTGTTGACTTTTGAGGTATAATTGAGAAAGTTGATACATTTTTGCCTTGAAGGAGAGTTTTTAGGCTTTGAAATGATGAAAGCCAGTCTAGGAGGAGATTTTCGCTCCTGACCCTTCCAAAGGGTCCAGAGCGAAATCTCCCTTTCCTGCCTTCCTTTGGCCCTGAAAACCCAATTCGACCTTACCTAGACCAAATTGGATGGAGATTTGTCTTGATTATGAAGCAGGGGAGTTGATTTGATCAAGTTTGATGGAGAATGGAGTGAACCAGGGTAAGAAACTAGCCAGGAATATGATTTTCGCTCCTGACCCTTCCAGAGCGAAAATCCTTGTTGCTTTCATTTTCTTCTCAGTTTTGGCTAAGTTTTGTTTTCTAAGGCATGTTTGAGGATGAATTGATATGTTTTTGCCTAGAGATGGAGTTGATTGATATTCAAGAACAAGATTTTAGGCCTAAAGGAGAATTTCGCTCCTGACCCTTCCAAAGGTTCTAGAGCGAAATTCATCATACACCTTGTTTGTTGCCTTGAATGGGCTAGAAGCCTTGTTCCTAATGTTGGAAAATGATTCAATCTTGCCTCTTGAAGTGGTTTGAAGCTTGAAAAATGAGCAATCTAGCTTGGAATGAGATTTTTGCTCCTGACCCTTCCAAAGGGTCCAGAGCGAAAATCTTCTTAAATCTCATTTCCTCCTGAGTTTGGCTAAGTTTTGATTTGCAGGGTATCTTGGAAGGAAGGTTAGACATTCTTGTTGCCTTTGAAGGTTTGAAAGCATATAAAAATGAAGGATTTTGGACCAAAAGGGAAATTTCGCTCCTGACCCTTCCAAAGGGTCCAAAGCGAAATTCCAAAAGCTCTTATTTTTGCAATGAAGAAGGTTAAGTTTCTGATATTTTATGACGTGGATGGAAGTGAAATAACTTGTCTTTGCCTCTTGAGGTCGTTTTGAAAGGGAGAAATGAAGAATCTAGCCCAAGTAAAGATTTTCGCTCCTGACCCTTCCAAAGGGTCCAGAGTGAAAATCTCTCTAAGAGACATTTCTTGCCTTATTTGGCCAAAACTTGATGTCCAAGGCATGATGAGATGAAGAATGAACATGATCTAGCCTTTGGGGATGTTTAGAAGTTGTGAAAATGAAGGATTCTAGCCAGGAAAGGAAATTTCGCTCTTGACCCTTCCAGAGGGTCCAGGGCGAAATTCCTTATAAACCTACCTTTTGACCTTTCTTGGACATGAAACCTTATTCCTAGGGTAATGAAGGATGAAATCCTACCTTGCAAAGAAGTTTCAAGTTTAAAAATGATGATTTTGGGTCAAAAATGAAAATTTCGCTCCTCACCCTTCCAAAGGGTCCAGAGCGAATTTTCTCAAAACTTCTTTTTGCTATCAAGTTTTTGCTAGATCAAGTGTGGGATAAGGCAAAATGAAGAGGAAGTTGCCCTTAAGAGTGACTTTAAGTTGCTAGAGACCATGAAAGATGAAGGAATTGAGCCTAGAAGTGATTTTCGCTCCTGACCCTTCCAAAGGGTCCAGAGCGAAAATCCTTAAAAACATCTTTTCTTCCAAATTTTGAGCAAAACCAAGCTTGGACAAGGGTGTGAGAAGGCATTTGGATTGCCTTATAGTGGATTTTGGTTGCCAAGAATGCAAATTTTAAAGCCTAATGAAAATTTCGCTTCTAACTCTTCCAAAGGGTCCAGAGCGAAATTTCTAAGATTCACCTTTTTCCTTGCAATTCAAGACAAGATTTTGGTTTTTATACCCTGGAGAGGAGTGAGACAAGATGTTCTATGCCTTGGAGGTGATTTGAAGTTGAAAGGATGGCAAAATAGACCTAAAACAAGATTTTCGCTCCTGACCCTTCCAAAGGGTCCAGAGTGAAAATCCTAAAACCTACTTATTCCTTTCAAATTTATGCTAAGACAAGACTAGACTAAGGTAAAAAAAATGCCCTTGAGACTTCCTTTGAGTTGATGTTTGTTTCCAAAAGTGATGATTTTAGGCCAAAGGAGGAAATTCGCTCCTGACCCTTCCAAAGGGTCCAGAGCGAAAATCCTAAAAACTCCTATCTTGCCTTGCAAAAACAAATCAAACTTGGATTGGGTGAAAGAAGAGAACTATTTCCTAGCCTTGTGAGGTGGATTGAAGTTGGAATGATGAAAAATGAGCTACAAGCAAAGAAATTCGCTCCTGACCCTTCCAAAGTGTCCAGAGCGAAAAACACTAAAGATACCTTTCCTTCAAGATTTGAGTAAAACTAGGCCTGGATTACAGTGAAAGAAGCTATTTAGAATGCCTTGGAGAGATTTGGACCTTCAAAAAATGTGAATTTTGAGCTCAAGAGAGAATTTCGCTCCTGACCCTTCCAAAGGGTCCAAAGCGAAATTCTAGATAAGTCCTGTCCCTAGCTAGGTTGTTGAGCAAAATTGACCTTTTTCGCCGTGTGAAGATCAAACCAATGCTAGTAAGTTGAGAAGTGGGTTCAAACTGAGCGAATTTTGATGAATTGAAGTGAAGGAGATTGGAAAATTGGCCTGAGAGGTGAATTTCACTCCTGACCCTTCCAAAGGGTCCAGAGCGAAATTCCTAAAAAGCAGTGTTTCCTTCAAAATCTTGTTGAGCCAACTCAGTGGTTGAGGTGAATAGACCCTGGAGATTGCCTTGGAGAAGGTTAATGATCAAGCAAAGATGAATTTTGACCTAAAAAGAGAAAATCGCTCCTGACCCTTCCAAAGGGTCCAGGGCGAAATCCTCAAAAACACCTATTTTTCATCTTTGTTAGATTGAGTCAAGGGTAAGTTGCAAAATTGTGAAGACAAGGACATGGGAGATTGCAAATCTAGGTTGTGAAGATTTTGATTCATGAAGTGAACAAGCCTAGATGAGGGGTTCAAATAAGCCTTGAAAGGATTTAGACCTACATCACTTTGGATATTTTAATGCCTAAGGAATGAAGATTCATCAAGCCTTAATCAAGCTTTAACATTCCTAAGCTAGCCCATAATTTTTCACTAAATTAGCCTATTACAAGACATTTAGGAGGCTGAAACAAGTTCACATGAATTAAGGCATTTATAATTTAATTAATTAATTTCTAAGCCTTAAAATAAATGAAAAATCCACCTTTGAAGCTTTGGAATTAATTTTAAAAATAAAAAGTTATGCTTGAGCGCTCAATACTCATTATTTTGTCTTTACAAGCAAGTCGACCATCCTTTAAGAGGGGTTTTATTTCATTTTATTCCCTATTTGCCAAGTCGGCCTCAAGGAGAATCAAGGTGAGCGCCCTATATAAGGGAGGTGTATTGTGACAAATTCAAATCATTCATTCATTGTTCTCATGCGAACTTGAAGAGCAGATTTAGAGGAGCGAATTCTAGCTAAGTTGGAGGCGAATTTCTTGCTAGTTGAAGGTTAATTTCCAGAATTTGCCAAGTATTTGAAGGCTAGTAGAAGGCAAAATTCTTTTGAAGGCTGATTGAAGCATAATTCATCCAAAGGAAGACCAGAAATTCAGATCAAACATCCTTGCCCAGCAAATTCCTCATCTTCCTTCTTTCATTTTTCAAGGTTGATAGCTAAAATTCAAGGAAGAGGTATGAAGAATCAGATTTTTGAAATTTTTATTCAAGATTTAGTTTAATTTTCCATAATAATCTTTTGAAAAATCTAAGTCTTGTACAATCTGATTTTAATTTAATTTGAAAATTCATAATTCTTAGATTTATCATTATCTTCAAATTAATATTTAGTTATTTCCTTGAAAGGTCTCAAATCTCCTATAATGAAGACATTATGCTCAAGCCCTAACTTTAAGCTTTTATGTAGGTATCAAATGACGACCCCCAAAGCTGGAGGATCTACTACTCGACAGGCTCTCATCAAGGAGAATCAGAGAAATGACGAATTGGAGACCAGGATTGTGCCCAAGTGGAGCAATATCGGAGACACCAACCTAGGAAACTTCAATGTGAAGAAGTTTCGGGAAGCGCCCTACATCGGCAAACCGTCACCTTTTGCAAAGAAGATAATTGAGAGTGGCATCATCAAAGCTGGAGGTTTCCCTCCCGCAGTCAAGTGTCATGAGTTGATGATTGAATGTGCCCGGCACTATGATTCACACTCAAGGACGATCGTAGCCGAGGATGGAACTATCTTAGCCTATCTTTCGGAGGAAGCTATAAGCGAAATTTTTCATCTCCCAGAACATAGAGACATGATCTACAAAAGTCTAGAAGGAGCTAGGTCTATCTATGAGGATGATCCTGATTCCTGCTTGAATTTCATTAACAAGAATTGGCTACTCAAGAGCAGACCTCGCTTGAACAAGATTCCCAATACACCACATAGAATCGACTTCCAAGAAGAATTCAAGGATTTGATAACCTTGCTCAATCGGGTCACGGGTGCCTCTCAAGCTTTCTTCTTTGACAAATGGATGTTCTTCTTCATACAACTGATTGTCCAAGGAAAGGGAATGCTCAATTGGGCTAGAATCATTAGCAACATCCTGGATGTGCAGTTGAGAAGACTAAGGCCTACCAAGTCATTTCACATGAGTTCATATGTTGTATATGCCTTGATCAGAGGTTTTGAGTATGCAGGACTACCTCACAGAGGAGTTGTTGGAAGAGGACCCGGAGAAATAAGAGTTTGTGATTCTTATGTTCAATTACATCATCCGCCAAGAAGTGACTACAAGCTAGTCAATGACACCTTCACGATGAATATTACCAGGATATTGCAAGGTGGGATTCACAATCGACTGTCTCTGGATGCACAAGAGCTCATGAAGAAGCATGGTGCATGGTTCATTCAGTTTCCAAAATTCACATACATCAGAGTTCATGGGTGTCCTTCACCGCCCTACATGTTGCCAAGATATCCTACAGACAGGATAGTACTACTTGAGGTGACTAGACAGTTGGCAGCTTATGCGAAGGCATCAAGACACAAGCATGGAAATGGGATTCTCGTGCCCATCATACTAGGGAACTTAGTTGAAGTGTGTCCTAATACTCAGGCCACGGAAGATGCGGAGAAAGAATTGTCTCTATATTCATTCACATCCTTTGCCTCGAGAGAGAATTTTGATCCTCATGGTCATATAGAAGAAACAGTCGGGAAGAAGTACAAGCATGAGTTTCAGGTGGAAGACTTTTGGATGAATGTCCAAGATGATGTAGAGGTCAAAAGAAAGATGCATTCCAGGTTACCCTTGGATCTCATCAGGAAATGCAAAATTTATAGAGTAGCCGATCAAGCCCAGGATAGTGTTAGATACCTCCAGTCATCCTATGAGAAGGAAGATAAAGAAGTGAAGACAGATTGGAATGAGCCCGAGGTTTTAGACCTAAGAGCTTTGATGGCTCCCGTTTTATCTTGCACTCGCAGATGGGTGGATGTATAGCATCAAAAGTTGAAGGAGCAGAATGTATCTATGACATTCACCTTGGAAGCAAGACCAGAAGAAGGAGAGGCAAGTGTGAGTGAGAATACTTCTCATTCCAAAGGCTCAAAGAGGAAAGAAGGACCTGAGAAGAGAGAACCTTCCAAGAAGAAGTAGAAAATAAATCCTGATCGCCCACCAAGCACATCTTCTAGGCATGAAAAGGAAGCAAGTCAAGGAGAAGATCAGAGGCAGATAGTGTATGAAATTGATGAGTCTATGGAATCCATGGTACAGAATGATAAACAAGGAAAAGGACAGACACCTCAGCATTCATCAAGTCAATCTCCCCAAGTTGGTGTTAATGAGCAACAAGAAGAAAAGAATGATGATGAAGCAACATCTCCTTTTCGGGAAGATAGACCTCTACCTAAAGAAATACAAGTGAGGGAAACAAGATCTGCCATTCCGGATTGGCTGAAAGAGAGGCTGACAAGGGTAGTTGTGGTTGAAGAGGAAGAACACGTATTTGACTTGGAAAGCCTTATAGGAAATTCTCATGAAGTAATAGAGAAGAAGAAGGCCACAAAGATGTCAAAGGTAATTAGAGATGAGACAGGATCCAGAAAAGTGCAGATAGCTACACCAGTGGTGGACAAATATGAGGATGAGATTCTAGCAGAAGAATATAATCTAGAAACATTTGATCTTGGTCCACTTACCACCGAGCAGGCTATGGAAGAAGCAACTGATTCACTGAAAACACTCAAAGACAAACTCAAAGAGGAAGTGGAAAAGAATAAGAAGCTTAAAAAGGAGGTCAGTGCTTGGAGGAATTATTTTAACCATCTTAACCAGCCTTTGAGACGACAGGATCCAACAATATCTCCTTTACATGCACTTCCTCTTGAATCAGTAAGTGAGGTAGAAAGGGTGAAGAGCCTAGTTCAACTCATGAGTTCTTGGATTGATGAATCTCACAAAGTAGCCGTTGAATTTGCAACAAGAATGATGAAGACAGTTCATCGAGCTATCCAGGTCCTTGAGATTATCCATAATCTAATGATAACTGTGGCTGCATTCACTCACACTAGAGATGTTATCATCCCAGTCTTACAAGTGATAAGAGAAACACCAAGACGGATTCTAGCGCAAGAAAATATAATGGATGGAGGAACCCATAGCCTCCTGCAGTGGTCAGCTTTGCTCTAGATGAAGGAAGTTCTTTTTGAAGACGTCAACACCAGATGCAACCGAATTGAAGGCACCATCCATCCAGTTCAAGACAAGGTGTTTGAGGTGTTGTGTACCATCCTTGACAGACGGATTGAGATCGAGACAGATGTGGACATCCAAGAGTTGGAAGACAGAATCAAGGTCATCTTTTGCAAGGAAGAGAACATTGTCACAGAAAGGCAACGAGATCAAATGTATGCTACTATGTTCCTGATTGAGAAGACCAAAGAACTTGAGCCTGGGTGGGAGACGACTCTTCTCACTGCTTTTGATCAAGTCCTTCACTTGGAAGAGCGAATGAAGAATCTTCTTGAGATTCCCATTGCTGAGATTGAAGGAATTGTGTCCAGATTCGTTGAATATGCTAGAAAAGAGCATAGGAAAGGGAACAAAGTTCTAGATGAAAAGTTGTTATAAGATGATGTGGCAGCTTAATTCCTATTGGTCTATGTCTCCTCGTTATTTGTGCCAATTTTTATTGGCTATGGATTAATAATGTTTATCTAAATGGGGACTTTTTTGTAACAAACCTTAATTAGGGTTTAGGTGTCAAAATGTCAGCCATTGATCTTCTTTTGATCCGGGCCGTTCATTGTATTTGAGGATGCTATATAAGCCCTCACTCATTTCATTTTGAAGAGTTAGACAGAGAGAAAATAAAGTTGGAGAGAAATAAGTTTAATTTTGTTAGTAGCAAATTTGAGTAGTGAAGAGAGAAAGTTGAACAGTTGTTGTATATTTGGCTATGAGATCAATGAAATATTGAAGTTATGGTGTTTTGTTGCAATCCTTGTGGCTATCTTCATGGTTGTTTATCTTCTTGAATCACTCTTAGTAGAAATATCATTTAGATTTTAAGTTTGAAGGACGAATGTTGTGCCTGATCTTTGATAAGACTCACATTCCAAACCACTAGCTTCTTACTGATTGTAAGAACGCCTTGTGTGGTCAACTGGAAACATTGAAATTGATTAAGAGTTCAATTATCACTGGAAGTATTGGTACGTATCTCTCTGATAGTATCTATCTCCTTGGTGATTTGAAAATCGTTGAATGCCCTTAGAAGATCGCACCAATTCCAATGGAGTTGTAATCCTTTGGTGATACTGAAATTGGTAGAATCTTATCAAAACCAGTCTTCATTGAGTCATTCTTAGGATTAGTTTAAGTATCTCTTCCTTGAAATATCTTTTGATCTTTTTTTTTGAAAATCTGTTAGTATTAGGAAAATCCTGTTTCCTCATTTGGAAAGATAGTAGCACGGACAAGCTTTCTTTGAAAGTACATAAGGCCCCTTGAAGAAACAGCAAACACAACGACCACTGGTGCTTATCCGCGAGTAGAGATCCTACAAAGCAGAACCTTGAAGTCCTTCCGATTGATCCTTTTTGCGATATCTTCAGCATTCAGAGACTTTACTCAAGAAAGGATAAGATACCTCTGGGTATTTTATTCTGTGTTTGGTCGTGTACAAAATACACATCAACAATACCCCCGAATGGTTACAGCTTGGAAGTCATACCTTTCTCTCCTTCGTATCTCTTCACAAGAGATTGTGGCTCTTCCATAAGTAAATCGTAACTCTTCATAGCACTGGTTTGTCTCATCATAATCACCGTTTAGCATTTAATTACTTCAATCGTTGTCTTAACAACTATCTTATGGTTCTGTCAATATGGAGATTTATTAGTCCACCTTAATATTTTGTTATCTTGAATGTATACAATCTCACCCTCTCCTTATTACTTCACTTAAATACAGATTGGTGTATGATGCTCATCGCTCCTTCCTCTAACTTGTAATCGCTGCTGATGATTATTAATGATTGATTATTATCAATATCGTGCCTCTTCATGACATTCACGTGCTGGTCTTAATAGTTATTGTAATTGATATTAAGTTATCCATGTCAATAAGGATACTGAACACATTCCATGGTCAGTCTGCCAAGTGTATCACTTATCCTTGTGTGGTTACTAACCATCTATTAGTCAGATCAATTAATATGATAACTTCTCTCAAGGTCTTCATCATTCTTATCGAATGAAATAATCCCACAATTTTTTTTTTTTCTCAATAAGATTACAAAGCAGACACAATAACCCGTTAAGGTTAGAGAAATAAGCCAAAACAACCGAAAGGGAACCCTTCCACCTTTCGTTCACCGAGAGCCCAATTTGGGAGGGTGAGAGCATACGGTGTTCCGGGTATCGTTAGCACCATAAACTGAATTGAAATTACAATGCATGGGCGGCAAGCCAGCCCCTTCTGCTTATCCAACATGATAGAAACTAAACTACTTGGTGGTGAACCAGCCAAGGAAAACAACAAGGATTTTCAACACAATCACTCCACCGCATATTTCAGCGGGAGGACAATATCACTCAACCACTTACTCAATGGGAGGACAAAAGTTACAAATTGAATTACAAACAAGAAGGCGGCTATGCCATCCTCTTCCACTTGCACAGTGGGAATTACAAATAAGAAGCAATAAGAATGATTGATCAGTACTACTGAAACAATCTTACAAATAGAGCTATGAGCATAGATAAGAAGTTAAGTGCAGATCTCAAGCTATCCAAAATCACACAGCATAAACACTACTTGCTGTTTGAAACTGAAAATCAATGACACGCAGCACCAGCCACACCAGGCAACACCAAAAAACTCACAACTCACTCAATTCTACATTAAATCACACCAAATCTGAAACAAATGAAAGAAATGACGTAGGCGATCAATCCCCAAACCTCAAACCAGCAACGTGGAAGCTTCAAGAGTGATGCATGCAACCCGAGGTACCTCCCAAATGGTACAGCCTACTGTAGATTTCGATTTGCAGCTAAAAATCAGAATCACCATGTCCCCATCAGCAAATTGGTGAGTTATATCGCCTAGGGAGTACGGATGGATAGAGCCAATACCCAGAATGTAATGATCAACAGGCAGAGAGATGTGAACGAAATAATGCTTCAGCCACCACGTCCAGCAACACCAAAAAATTACAGCAGCAAACAAAACTCTCCAAATCCACAGGAAACAACCAAGCGATCCAACAAAATCGAACTACAGCTAGGAGTGATGTCTCACACTCGAAACTGCAAAGGATACTCTAGGAGGTTTTCACCCTCGAAGAAGTCTGGAGTCATTTTGACAACATAACAGTGTAAATTCTTTGGATGATCAAATGAGAGGCCAAGCACCTGTATTTATAGATTTCCCAGTTTGAAATTCAAATCCAAATTACCGCCAAATTCACCCCCTTCAATTTGCATTTCATTTCCCCAAGGTGGACCCAAGTATGACATCCCACTCATAAGTCAAAATCACGCCTAGAGGGAAAAGACCGTGATTTTTTGGCATGTAAATACACTTTGTTAAATAAAATAATGTCTCCACATTCACTCTTTGGCGTCCCCCTTCATAACATAAATATTTCGCCTAGCAGACTTAGGAAAACGACATTATGCACAATTCTCAATAAAATTAATCAGTAATAAAATAATTAAATATTAAACCTTAGGATAAGGAAATAATATTTAATTAAATAACTTATAACTCCAATACTAATTATCATCAAAATCAAGGATGAAGTTGAGCAATGAAAACCACTGAATTGAACTGGATCAGGACCCTGTCCAAGACTGCTAAAAATAGCAAGGCTCAAACGGCTACTAACTAAAAATAGCAAGTCATGAAATATTGCTCCGAAAAGCATGATCTTCGCACCCAGAGAAAGAGCTTGGAAAGCGCGGCAAAACTGTACCATACAGTCAGCCAAACCCTAACTTACTAAAAATTGTAAGTATGCGAACCTCAACTGAATGCGATGCATGTATCATCACTGCGAAGCACTCTGAAAACCCATAAAAACTCCACAATCAGAAATTCCAGACTCCAACTGCTTCCCACTCAAAATCCTCCCGGAAGATGGAAACCCTAATTCTGCCAAAAATAGCCTACGGGCCTCTTGAATAGGCTATTATCCACCAAGAATGATCACTGGCTGGAAGGGGACATTACATCGATCAATGGGTATGATAATTTGTTTGTTTATAGATTTAGCCTTGGACAAAAAAGATATGATTGTGATAGATCATTCCTCTCTGCCTACTTCCTTTAATGACCCCTTTTTGATTCACTTTGAAATATTGTCTCTTTTAGAGAGCTCACAAAATTGAAAAAGAACTAATGATGTAAGGTCCAATTTTGGGGACATTACACAAGTAGTGAAAATACATCTAGGTAGTTATCTGAATTTGGGCAGACTCTCATGAGTTTTGTTGGACAATTTATTTGGTCTATGCCATGGCTCAGATAGGATCATTTTTGGGTTTGAACAAAATTGGACCTATGAAACCACTCACATCTTCAAACACTTGCCTTAGTAGGAGTACAATGAGTCCTCAAAACATTATTGAAGAGTAAATTATGCATTCTTGATATGGACGATTAAAAAGATGCATGAGCGTATGCATATTTGCATCTTCCTCGAGTGTATGTGTTAACTTCATCTTCTTCTTCACGAATAGCAATAGGTGTAAGATTGCAGTAGATGTTAAAGGTAATGAAGAAGAAGGAAAGGGAAAAGAAAATGTTTTAGGTGAAATAGATGAAGCTCCGAAGATTATGAAATTTAAATTAATTGCCAAAAAGAGTGTAGTAACTTCACTGAATCTTCAGCATAGTCAAGGGCCTCGGATCATTTAATCTACTCCAGTTGTTACTTCTTCCATTTCCCCTTTTGCTTCTCCTCCTAGGCTCCCTTCTTTGTCACCAATTTTATCATTCCCATCTCTTACATCCATGGATGTTTCCTAGGGCTAAAAACTTTTATTCAACCTCTTGTTCTGCCTTTTGTTTTGTCTTCACCTTATTCTGAAAATACTCCATCTCACTTTCATAGTGTTTTATCTACCAAATTACCTCCCATCATAGAAATCCTTTCTTTGGTGAGAAATTCTCTTAGAAAGCAAGAACAAGGAAAAGGAGCATCTGAGTGTGTAAAGTCAAAGGTGTGTAGAAGGCATGAGATCTACACTTTCTTATCAAATTAATTTTGCTACACTTTCATTTATCATTTCTAAATCAGAGTTGAAAAATCTGGAGGGATAGACTTGGGTGAAAAGAGGAACAAATGATCATTTGATTGTTGAAACTGTTATTCCTCTATAAGATAAAACAACAAAGCATGTTGAACCATTAGATTTCTAGGTAGAAAAAATAGATTTGGGGGGCAATAAATGCCAAGGGAATGCCAATTTATTGGATGTACTCATAGAAAACATCAAGAAGAGAGTACTCAAGGATGGTAAAGATTAGACAGCCTTAAAGGCTGAAATGAAACAACTTATAGAATTCATTACTTGTCTTTCACAGCCCACTCCGAGCCCTATATGATTTGTGTACGTTTTCTTTGAAAACTTTCATGAGGCCATTCCTCACATAGTGGTTGTCAAATAAGAAGTCTGTTAGGTATTTCAACAGGCCATTTTGGGTTCAATGCATATGCAACCATGTGTAGAGGGGCGTTAAGCTTTTCAAACTTTATGATGTTCAAGTAAATATGCTTGATGTATAACTATTGGATGAGGTCTCACACAAATGGCAGCCTTCATTTGGCCAAGCATGCTATCAATGCATTCAAAGATCTCTCCGATTCTAGGACTATTGAAATTCCCATATTTGATGATAGTGAAAACAAACTTTCTTTAACATGTGATGTATTTTACCCTTGACCAAAAAGTATTACTAACCACAGTCTCCTTCACCCTTTAGTCTAGTTGCAGCAACCATGTGTTATCCATTTGCCTTTCTCCTTCACCAATTTAGCCTTCTTAGGACCCACATAACCAGGACAAGGTTTGCCTACCTTGTTGATAAGCTCCTTGTAAAAACAATATTGAGCAACATGAAAAGAAATATCATTACCAAAATGAAAATTAACAATGACTTGATTTGCAATCTCCCTTCCTTGCACATTGAACATATTTTTAATTGCATTCAGTTTTAATGTACTCGTACTTTTGGTTTCCCCCTTGACTTTATTGCTTTCACATCAAATGTTAGAAGTAGAAGTGTGTTTTGACCTTTTCACACATCGCCACATTGCAAACGGGGACCCCCTCTTTCTGCTTTCCGCGTTGGTTAGTTTAGGGTTTTGGCAGCATAGTGGGCAATTTTGAGTTTCCTGTGCCCGAGTCTCAGATTTTTGATCATGCCTAATTGTTGTTTAGGGTTTTTGAAGTTATAGGATCAAGCATGTAAAGTTGAGATTTTAAATGATCCTAATTTTGTCTAAGTGTAGACCTTTTGAGCATTAACGTGTTTTTGAATGTCCTTGTCGGTGATTTTTAAGTGCTAAGGTGTTTCAGGACCTTTTGGAGTTGTTTTCTCGCTCCTAGGAAGTTATTCAAGTTGATTTTGCGCTTTATTCTGATAGGTTTCCTTGTGTTTTGCTCAAAGTCTAGATGAGTTTTATTGAGTTTTGAAGTTTCCTAGTGATTTTGAGTGGAAAAATCATCATTTTCCAGATGAAAATCCACATTCTAAGGGTTAAAAGGTCAAAAATCCACACTATAGTTGCTTTTCCCCTCATATTCCTGACTACCCATGGTGTTCCCCAATCAAAATCTAGACTGAACGTGAATTTCCCCTGGAATCGAGACATGCCCTATTTTTCCCCCATTCCAAATCCATACTGGGGGCGATTTTCCACCGGATGATGAAAGATCCCTGATAGATCTTTGCTGTTAACCTGCTGTAATTTTTTTATTTTTAATTTTGTTTTCCTGTTTATTTAAGTTTTTCTTACAGAACTAGACAGAAGTGCAGAAAGGGTTGTTTGTTTTTGTGTTTTTGATTGTTTAATAGCATAGGAAGGAATAGATAAGAACAAATATGAAGCAATACTGAAATAAATGAGGTATACAGCAAAAGTCAGAATTATTGCAAATCGTACCAGGCAGATTTGTCTGAATTACAAAGCCAAACAATGAATCCAATGTATTTCCCAAGCTCTCATACAAATTCAAAGTCAAACTGGAAGATGAAGAATGTTCTCCAACCCCACATACACTGGAAGTGAATACAAGCAATACCCTATACACCACGTGGTGTATTTGCTGCAAATGGCATTCCTCCAGCTGCAATGAACCACGTCTCCACCGGAAAGATGGTAGGCCACGCTGAAACCCTACTGAGAATTGATGCCTCTGTCCTTAATCACCACACACAATGCCTTATAAGTCCGGTGCCAAAGATTGCTGAGGGCTACGTCCCAGCCAATCCTAATCCTGGGGTTTGCGTCCCAGTCTAGAAATCGCTCTCCAGAGCAAATTCATACAAGTTGTCAAATATGCAAAAGATGATGATAGAATGAAGCTCCTATCCCCTTATAACCCCTCTCAATTGCAAATCGAACCCTAATTGTCTCCAAGTGGCATGGTCTAGTGGAAATGTTATAATTTCTTATTTTAAAGTGGTCATGTTACTAGAAAATGACCTTTTTCCTCATAGACAGAAATCCGCTCACTATATTGCCCTGAGACCAAAGAGAAAGATTTAAAGAATTTCAAGATCTTTCCAACGAGCTATCACACAATAGGGTGCGCATCCAGATGAGGCCAAAAATCCCCTTATTACTCCAAAATGGCTAACAACTTAGCCTTATTTAATTATTAAACGCTAACTTAGGAAATATTAAAAATATAACCCAAATAGCCATAAAATGCCCAACTGACATTACAAACCCTAAAATCATCCTGTCACCTGTCTGTGACTGAAGTCGGAAATCAAGGATTCACTGGTAGTCTCATCCCTAAAATCTAGGGATGCTCCTAAAATTTAGGAAACAAGCCCAATCTCTCTGAAACTGAACCCAAAGAGGCATCTCATGGAGACCCAACCTTGGGCATGATCAAACCTCCTAAAAAGTAGGAACTGCCTCCTAAAAACAAGGAATGTCTCCCAACTGATCAAGGAATGTCTCCCAACTGATCAATAACTGCTAGAACACCAAGTCTCCAACACTGAATAACCATACCGGGTCTCTGTCCAACCCTGTCAGCCTACAAGACCCCATAATAAGCTGACTCACATGTCTCTGCTAGACTGAGCTAGAGTGGGGACATGACAGTCCTCCCCTCTCGGAGATGCTTGCCCACAAGCAACTGTAATGCTGGATGCTGTAAAATGCTCTCACCTTCCCAAGTGGCATCCTCTATGGGAAGATCTCTCCATCGAACCAAATACTCTCGAATCACCCGGCTTCTCAATCGTCGTTCCCTCACCTCAAGAATCTCATCAGGAACCAAAATCAATTTACCCTCCTCATCCATAGGAGGTAACTCGGGTGAAACTGTAATATGCTGTCCAAGGGCCTTTTTCAGGCAAGATACATGAAATACATTATGAATCCTGCTGCCAGGTGGTAACTCAACCTCATATGCAACCTCTCCCACTCGCCTGAGTACCCTGTATGGACCATAAAAACGTGGTTTGAGCTTCTTAGCTCCCCCCCTTTTTAGGGTGCTCTGCCGATATGGTTGTAAGCGCAGAAAGACCATATCATCCACCTCAAATGCTCTCTCAATCCTGTGCCTGTCTGCGTACATCTTCTGCTGATTTTGGGCCTGATGTAAATTCTCCCTGAGAGATCTCATGACATCCTGGTTCTCCTGTAACCAATCCTGAGCCAAAGGAACTCTACTATCACTAATTGCCAAATCAGTGAAAGATAATGCCTCATATCCATAGAGAGCTCTGAAAGGCGTCATGCCAATGGACATATGGTGAGTGGTATTATAACAATACTCGCCCAAATACAACCAACGTACCCATGCTTTTTGTTGCCCTGACACATAGTTACGCAAATATCCCTCAACCCACTTGTTGACTATCTCGGTCTGTCCATCAGTTTGAGGGTGGTAACTAGTACTAGGTGTCAACTCAGTGCCTGTAAGCCTGAAAAGTTCCTGCCAAAAGGAACTCATGAACCTGCTGTCCCTGTCACTCACAATGGTCTTGGGAAGACCATGGAGTCTAAATACCTCCCTGAAAAATAACTCAACCACCTGTGATGCTGTGAAATCCAGTGCAATGGGAAAGAAGTGGGCATACTTTGTTAGCCTATCCACAACAACATAAATACAATCTTTCCCCTGAACGCGAGGAAGACCTGTAATGAAATCCATTGAGATCCCTGTCCACTTCTGTTCCGGTATAGGTAAGGGTTGCAACAACCCCGCTGGGTAGGTATGCTCCGACTTGTTCTGCTGACAAGTCATACACTCACGGACATGGCGTAAAACATCATCTTTGAGACCCTTCCAAGAGAATCTCTCACGAACCGCCCTGTAAGTCTTACCATATCCTGGATGTCCTGCTGTAGGAGTATCATGGAGAGCATGCAAAATTCGTTCCTTCAACTGAGAACTCGGAACAAGATAAACCCTACCCTTGTAGTAGATAATATCATCTACCACACTATATCTGTCATCCACTATCAAACCATCCATGATCTCACAAGCATGCTGATCCTTGGAATACTCAACTAAGAGTTGAGCCTTCCAATCTGCTGAAATCTCGCTCAATGAGCAAAGGGCAGCCAATGAAGGTTTCCTAGAGAGTGCATCAGCCACAGTATTATTCTTCCCCTTTATGAATTCGATATCGAAGTCATAAGCCTGAATTTTGCTAATCCATTTTTGTTGTCTATCATTAAGCTCTGTTTGATTTAGGAAGTATTTTAGACTGTTGTGATCAGTTCTTACCACAAATTTGCTGCCAACAAGATACTGTCTGAATTTGGCTAACGCATGCATGATAGCCAACATTTCCTTGTCGTAGGTAGAGTACAACCTCTCATTATTTTGCAACTTTCTGCTCTCATAGGCAATGGGATGTTTGTTCTGCATCAACACGGCTCCTATACCAAATCCTGAGGCATCACACTCTAGAACAAAGGGCTGCGAGAAATCAGGTAGTGCCAAGACAGGACAAGTGCTCATCACCTCCTTGAGTCTATCAAAGACCCCCTGCGCTTGTTCTGTCCATCTGAAGGCCCCCTTTTTTGTAAGATCTGTCAAAGGTGCCGCCAACTGAGAGAACCCCTTCACAAATCTCCTATAATAAGCACACAATCCAAGGAATCCACGTAACTCCGTAATGTTCTGAGGGACGGGCCAATTCTGAATTACCTGAATCTTCTCCTCATGCACCTTCACTCCATCAGCACTGATCACATGTCCCAAATATAACACCTCCCTCAATCCAAACTCACATTTGGAAAGCTTAGCAAATAGAGACTGATCCTCCATTATGCCAAGTACCTCCTCAAGATGTCTGAGATGATCCTCCCAAGTACAACTGTAAATCAATATATCATCAAAGAACACTAGAACCGACTTCCTCAACTGCTTGTTGAAGATATGGTTCATATAGGACTGGAAAGTAGCTGGTGCATTGGTAAGGCCAAAAGGCATTACCAGGAACTCATAATGCCCATAGTGACAACGGAAAGCAGTCTTGTGTACATCCTCAGCGCGTACACGAATTTGATGGTAGCCTGAACGAAGATCAATCTTAGAGAAATAGACAGCCCCATGTAACTCATCCAACAACTCATCGATGCGCGGAATAGGATATCTGTTTTTTATTGTCTTCTTGTTCAAGGCTCTATAATCAATACACATCCGTAGAGTCCCATCCTTCTTCTTAACCAACACTACGGAAGAAGCAAACGGGCTAGAACTCGGTCGAATGAAACCCATATCTAATAGTTCATGAATTGTCTTCTCAATTTCATCCTTATAAGCTCTAGGATGACGATATGGGGTAGTAATCACTGGCTTTGCTCCCTCCTCCAACTCTATACCATGCTCAAAACCTCTATCTGGTGGCACTCCAGGAGGTATATCACCAAATACTCTACCATGGCGATCCATCACTGACTGAATGTCCACATGAAACACATGGCCATCCTGGGGTGTGGGTGTTTTGGACTTAACCAAACAATGCGTAGCCCAGAGTACATCATTATGCCTGAGGATAGTCTCCATCCTGCGAGAAGTCACTTCCCTAGGTCCACCATCTGAAGCTGCCCTCAAAATCACTTTCTTCCCTCCAGACAGAAACTCCAACTGCATACGTTGGTGATCAATAATGTAACGCCCAATACCCTGTAACCACTGCATGCCCAAAACCACATCATAATCCTCTATAGGAAGCACATAAAAATCATCAGTCAAAGTATAATTCCCCATCTGAATACTAAGCTGTGGAATCCGTTTGGTGCAACCCAAAACTGCACCATCTGCCACCTTCACTCCAAAACCACCAAACTCCTCATACTGCAAGCCACGCCTCTCAACTAATTTCTGATCAATAAAGTTATGCGTAGCACTTGTGTCTACCAAGCTGGTGACCCGCTTACCCTTAAGTGTACCTTTCAACCGGAAGGCATGAAACTTAGGATAACTGGAGAGAGTAGCCATAGCTACTTTGGCTGACGCCAACGGCTCAGGGATGTCTAGCTCCAACTGTGTCTGAACCTGCTCAACATCCTCTGTATCCTCCTCAATATCAGTATCAAGAACCTCCTCATCTCCTAACTCAGAAGTCACCTCAATCAAATGAACCTTTCCTTTACCCATGCAACGGTGTCCTGGTTCCCAAGGTTCCTTGCAGGAAAAACATAACTTTTTCCTCCTCAATTCATTCCTCGTTTCCTGATTCATCCAAGGGGTTTTCGCTGAAGTCCCTTCTTTGTTCTGGGACGTATTGGCCTTCTGTGCAGGCCGTGAATCTCTAAATGGTTTCTTATCTGCCTGATAAGAAGTGGGAACAGTATCTAGTCCCAATGTCACCTCAATAGCCTCCTTAAGAGTTGCTGGTTGGAAAGCACGCACTAGTCCCTTTAGCCTATCCTGCAAGCCCTCAGTGAACAACATCACACTACGTCTCTGGGGCATATCCGGTACCATCACTGCAATACGTTGGAACTCATTAATATAAGCTTCTGCATGACCTGTTTGTCTAAGGTGAGCCAACTCCCTGTAATAAAGTTCTGTATCCTTACGGTCAAACCGTGCAATGAGACGCTCAATGAACTCAGTATAGGAGTGAACTAAGGTGTGATCCTGGGTGACCAATCCATGGTGCCACCAATCATAGGCAATCCCCTCTAAATGCAATACAGCAAACTGAATAGCCTCACGCTCAGGCATGGGCCTCAATGAAAGATATATGTCCAGCTTGTGGACCCACGCCCATGCGCTAGTGTCTCCTGTGCCATTATATGGGGCCAATGTAATCTTCCCAGTAGCTCTATTCAAATCATAATTCTGCTGCTGCTGGTGTGGTCTATTACCACGATCTCCCCTGAACCTGGTTGTATCTCTACGCTGTGCACAATACTGGGGAAGAGGGAAAACGTCCCTAACCTCAGGGGGTAGAGCTCTCCACTCAGCTATGGCTGCTAAAACTGACTCCTGGAACCCAACCTCCGGTGGTTCCACTTGTGCTGGTTGTTCACCTGGTATGAACTGAGGAAGCAATGGCCTATTCGTAGTAGGTGTACGATGGCGGTGCCTCCTGCTGGAATGATGGGAACTCCCAACTGAAGATTGGGACTGATGGCTGCGGTGACTACCAGCCACTGAAGGTGACCTACCACGCCTACCTCTGTGTCCATCCATATCCAAACGATCCAAGGTATCTTGTAACCTATCTAATGCCTGGACGATCCTGGGCTGAGTAGTGATAAGAGTCCTCATCATCTCTCTCTCTTCCTCATCCTGATTTCTTCTGTCGCCCACCTGTTCCTCAGCCATGACTGGATTCTGTTCTATCCCAAACTCACGCTCGTACTGAGCTCTTCTGCGTGTGTAATACCTATTTATATCCGCTCTACCCGAATGCATAGAAATAAAGTCTGATTAACCCCACAGGCTGGCAGAATACATGGCTCTGATACCACTGAAAGATCCCTGATAGATCTTTGCTGTTAACCTGCTGTAATTTTTTTATTTTTAATTTTGTTTTCCTGTTTATTTAAGTTTTTCTTACAGAACTAGACAGAAGTGCAGAAAGGGTTGTTTGTTTTTGTGTTTTTGATTGTTTAATAGCATAGGAAGGAATAGATAAGAACAAATATGAAGCAATACTGAAATAAATGAGGTATACAGCAAAAGTCAGAATTATTGCAAATCGTACCAGGCAGATTTGTCTGAATTACAAAGCCAAACAATGAATCCAATGTATTTCCCAAGCTCTCATACAAATTCAAAGTCAAACTGGAAGATGAAGAATGTTCTCCAACCCCACATACACTGGAAGTGAATACAAGCAATACCCTATACACCACGCGGTGTATTTGCTGCAAATGGCATTCCTCCAGCTGCAATGAACCACGTCTCCACTGGAAAGATGGTAGGCCACGCTGAAACCCTACTGAGAATTGATGCCTCTGTCCTTAATCACCACACACAATGCCTTATAAGTCCGGTGCCAAAGATTGCTGAGGGCTACGTCCCAGCCAATCCTAATCCTGGGGTTTGCGTCCCAGTCTAGAAATCGCTCTCCAGAGCAAATTCATACAAGTTGTCAAATATGCAAAAGATGATGATAGAATGAAGCTCCTATCCCCTTATAACCCCTCTCAATTGCAAATTGAACCCTAATTGTCTCCAAGTGGCATGGTCTAGTGGAAATGTTATAATTTCTTATTTTAAAGTGGTCATGTTACTAGAAAATGACCTTTTTCCTCATAGACAGAAATCCGCTCACTGAATTGCCCTGAGACCAAAGAGAAAGATTTAAAGAATTTCAAGATCTTTCCAACGAGCTATCACACAATAGGGTGCGCATCCAGATGAGGCCAAAAATCCCCTTATTACTCCAAAATGGCTAACAACTTAGCCTTATTTAATTATTAAACGCTAACTTAGGAAATATTAAAAATATAACCCAAATAGCCATAAAATGCCCAACTGACATTACAAACCCTAAAATCATCCTGTCACCTGTCTGTGACTGAAGTCGGAAATCAAGGATTCACTGGTAGTCTCATCCCTAAAATCTAGGGATGCTCCTAAAATTTAGGAAACAAGCCCAATCTCTCTGAAACTGAACCCAAAGAGGCATCTCATGGAGACCCAACCTTGGGCATGATCAAACCTCCTAAAAAGTAGGAACTGCCTCCTAAAAACAAGGAATGTCTCCCAACTGATCAATAACTGCTAGAACACCAAGTCTCCAACACTGAATAACCATGCCGGGTCTCTGTCCAACCCTGTCAGCCTACAAGACCCCATAATAAGCTGACTCACATGTCTCTGCTAGACTGAGCTAGAGTGGGGACATGACAGATGACTGAAAATTTGTTAAGTGTTGGAGATTTTCCTGACAGCTCACGTTTTTCCACTAGGAGTGGATAAAGTTGCGGATGACTTTTATGATGATTCCTGACATGGATCGATTTTCCACCAGGACTTATGTGATGAGATTTTGTGGGTTTTTATGCGGATATTCATTCCAGACCCTAGGCGAATTTCCACTGGCGATGATTTTGACAATTTTGAGTCCGGATAACTGTCCAGACAGGGGTGGATTTTCCCCTAAGTGGCCATTTTGATTCAAATGAATGGGCCCCAAATTTAATTGTTTTTTACAAAGTGCAATGATTATTTAAAAAATAAACACCTAATAAATGATTTGCAATGAGCATTTAATAATTTTCAGCTTCTAGAAGCAAATCGACTTTTGCCAAGCAAGTTAAGTACAAATGTTTTATCCCACATTGCTTGTGTGGTGAAAGTAAAAGGCAAAATCAAGTTTAAAGGGAGAGGAGGCCAACATTATTATATTAATATATTTGCCAGGTGTATTTCAGACTCGGGCGATTTTCCTCTAGTTGGCGATTTTTTTTTGTCAAGTGTCAAGTTGGCACATTGGGCTGAAAGTTGGTTTTGTTATTTATTTTTTCCTCATTTCCAGCCAAGGCGATTTTTCTTGGCAGCCATTTGAGTGTGTTGAAGCATCATTTTCAGACGTTGGCGATTTTGGGAAGGTGGCGCCATTTTTGGGAGTTGGGCGATTTTTGTCTTGGGAGGTTTTTACCTCCATTTTGGTGATTGTATCTCCTTGGAGGGTGGCGCCATTGTTGGGAACTTGCTGATAATTATTCTCAGACCTGATTTGCACCATTTTTCAGACCTATGTGACCTCCATTGTTGGCTGGTAATTAATTTTCAAACTTCATTTTTCATTGCCTAGCTAATTCCAACTTGGACGATTTGCATTTGGAAAGATTTTGTGGAGTTTTGTGTGCATTTTCAGACCATTTACACGCTGTCACAGGTCTGAAACTCCATTGATAGGCGCTGTCCTCAGAAAGTTTTAAGTTCCAGCCACCTACCTAACTTGGCGATTTCATTTGGGAAGCATTTTTGCTTCATTCCGAGGCCATTTTCTGAGTTTACTATCATTCTTAAGGGTACTGGTAAGTCTGAAACTCCATTTTCAAACTTGTCTTTAGACTAAGTTTTTGTTTCCAGCCCTACATACATACTCAGATTTTCTCATGTTTGCCTTGGAAAATCGATTTTGATCATATTTGTGCACATTCGGGTAATTGCAACATGTTTTTTAGAGATTAATTTGTGAAGTTGTAGGTTGCCTTTAGACTTGTTGGTAGCCATTGTTGACCTCGAAAGGTGTCTTCAAACATAGTTTTGTGTGGAAACATAACCTTTCACACCTTTCCGTAGTCATTGTTTGATCCGATATACTCCTTTGCACTCTATTTTGGTAAAATTTCTAAAGTATAAGGAGGTGTCTTCAGACTTTGGTCTGAAAATTATTGATTTTAATGAATTTCATGAGGTTTTTATACCCTAACCTTGTCACATTTTGCATTCTATTGTTAAAATCTATTGAGAATGTGTATTATTTTCTTGATTTCCATTCCCAAACTTGTCTAAATCATTAGGAAATCGGAATTTTCGTCAAGAATATTTTCCAAAGTTCTAACTTCTAGCTTCATATAGGTATGATGTCGAAGTCTAAACTCAAGGAAAGGAAAGAACAACAAAAGATAGTTGAGATTGGATTCTATCCAGAATCTAAGATGTCATCCAGATGGAAGGAGATTGCAGACACGAACATGCATTTCCTGAACATGAGCCAGATGCGACAGCATATGTTCGGAATTGGAAGCCAGATTCCTTCCCCAGCTTATGTGAACATTATGAAGAGTGGCATTTATCAGGCCGCTAGATTCCTGTAGTCCATATAGTGCAGTGAACTTAATCTAGAGTGTGCACGATATTATGATCCTCGCTCCCGAATGATCAAGATTCCTAAAGGTGCCATCATTGCCTACCTTGCTGAGGGTGCGATTGCTCAGGTGTTTGGAATTCCACGTGGAGCACACTTGAAAGATATAACTAAGGATGACTATGAAGACAGATATAAGAAGAAGATGGATGCATGCAAGACTGTAGTAAACAAGGAGTGGATGATCAAGCCTAAGACTCATCATTCCAAGGCTCCCAAGACACTCATGTGCACAAACTTCAAAGATGAATACAATGATTTAGTATTCCTGCTTAACCGAGTGATGGGGATGCCGTAGGGTGCAATATATGATTGATGGATGTTCTATTTCATCTAGGATTGTCTGAAAGGAACGTTGATAAATTGGTCTAGAATCATAAGTGACAATCTGGATTTTCAGCTGAGGAATGTGGAGCGGTCCAGGTCATTCGCCATGACTTCCTATTTGGTGTACCTGCTTGCATGATTTGTTGCATACAAAGGATTGATATGCAGAGGTGAAGTCGGGAATGGACAAGGACAATTCAGGAGTTATGAGTGCTATCCAAAGTTGAACATGTATCGAATCGAAGATTATAAGAGAGTGAATGATGTATTCACAATGTATATAACGCGAATGTTGCAAGGTGGAGTCCACGGGAGGTTGTCCAAGGAGGTAACGAAGCTGATAGAGAAATATGGATCGTGGTATATACAGTTTCCCACTTTCACATACCTAAGGATTCATGGATTTCAATCCAAACCCTACAGGTTTCCTAGGTATCCTTCCGACAGAGTGATCTTGTTGAAAGTGGTGAGACAGCTTTTGGAGTTTGATTCTATCTAGAAGGAAAAGCACAAAACGAGCATGCCACTTTCTATTTTGGTGGGGAAGACATCGGAGGATTGCCAGTCCACCTTAGCAACTAGCACAGCAAGTGAGGAGCTTGCATTCTATCGATTTGCAACATACAAGAGGAGAAAGGTTTGATCCAGATAAGAAAGTTGGAAGGATCAGGGGAGAAAAGTTCATCCACAAGGTAGACATAGAAGATTATTGGGCCAACTTGATGGACGAGCAGGCAGTAAAGAGAAGAATGTGGTCCAGAATGTCAGTGGATTTCATGAGGAAGTGTGGACTTTTCCTCATTCTTGATCAAGTGTTAGATGACAAGGATCATATGCATCCACAATATGAAAAGGAAATGAAGAGGGCAATTTTATCGCCTAATTGGTCGGAACCAGAAGAAATAGATTTGAATATATTGATGAGAGAGGTCTTGCGTTTCTCCCGAGCATGGGTGGATATTCAGATGAACAAATTATTTGATATGGGTGTTGCCTTAACTTATGAAAAGATGAATCCTCTTCCGAAGATGATCAAAGGACTATCAATGATTTCAGGATTCATGCGGATGAGGAGAGTCAAGCTCCCAAGAGAAGGAAGAACACACCACGAGAAGTCAAGGCTAGAGGGAAGAAGATTGAGGAGGTTAAGAAGAAGAAGCAAAAGACTATCATTCCTTCACCACCCCTCAGTGTCTCATCAATCAAGGAAGTTGAAGTGCTAGAATAAAATAGGGAGACTGAGCAATGTTCCAACACAGTGATATTGCCAGAGAATATTCGAGATTTACATGCCATAGCGACATCTGCTCTACCAAATGAGGATGATGATCAGCCGAGATCCCCTACTGTCCTTTTGGAGCTTAGTTTAGGAAAGAATGTATATGATTTGACTAGGGATAATCCTGATGATGATGATGATGTTATCTCGGCATTGAGAGGGCTTGATCGAGAGATGTGTCTCGATGATGGTATGGAGATGGCCGCTATTCCTGATTGGTTGATGAAGAGTATGGAAAAAAGTAAGAAAATGATAGAGGCATAGCCTATTGATGACATTGATGATTACTTAGCTAGAAGCAATAAGGAGAGAGAACCTAAGAGAGCTGAGATTTTGTCACACATAGCTAGAGATGAGATAGGAATGCAGATTGCGCAGGTGGTTGTTCCTATTGGAGGTGTGATGACGGACATTGCTACTCCCATGGATTTCCATATTACTTCAGTTGCCCTTGGCCGTACTACAAAAGAGCAAGAATTTCAGGAGGTTGGTGATACCCTCAAGCAATCAGTGCGAGATTGGATGGAGAAATAGAGAAAAGAGAGAAATATGAAGCAAAGAATATCAAACTTAGAGAGTATATTGCAGGGATAAGGCGTGAGAATCTCACCCTTATTTCCCATATTGCAATTGATCGTGGACTACATTCACATTGTGAGGCAGTGAGAGATACACTCTCAGAGGTGGAAAGATGGATTGAAAACACAAAGAGACAGGCTAATGATTTCCTTACTCAGTTTGTCTAGGCATTTGACAGGACAACAAGGCTCATATTCAGAATACAGTATTTGGAGGGAGTTTGGGAGGAATTCCGACCTATTCAGGAGAAGACTATTCCACGCCTCAGAGCTTTGAAAAAGATTCCTAAGTCCACGTTGATCAAGGAGAATGTTGTGCACAATGGAGATAGATACAATTTCCATGGCTGGTATTGTTCATTAGCCATGAAGAAATCAACTTATGAGAGCGCACAAATGAGTTGTGCAGAGATGGAAGGATCTATTCATGATATTCGGTTGAAGATCCTTCTCTCAATTGAGGAGTTATTGGGAGTTGATGTCAATGAAGCCAGTGGTTTACACTTAGCGGAATTAAGAGACAAAATGAAATTCATGTATTTCAATTAGTTGGACTCTTTGAAGAAGAGTCAGATCGATGATTTGGTCTCTTTGTTGATTCATGTTCATAATTCGCAGAAGCTCATGCCAGATTGAGAGAACACTTTGGATGCTTGCTTGGATGCTTTGGACATGATTGATTTACAACAGGATACCTTACCCAGCATTGCCATGGAGGAGTTAGATTCTGTATTGACTAGATTCTTGGAGTATGCTAGGAGAGAGAGAGATGCAGGGAGGAATCTTCAAGAATATACTCTATTTGATGACCATGTATCTTTCTATTGGGCCATATGTTGGTGGCTCCATTTTTGATGTAAACCCTAATTAGGGCAATTCTAGGGTTTTGTTGGCATGATCTGGGTCCTTGATTTAGTTTTAATCTTGGCCATCCATTTTGTATGAGACTCTATATATACCTCATTGCCTCTCATTTGTAAGAGAGATTTTGTAGAGTTACTGGTATATGTTGCAGCTTTTGAATATAAATCATTGTTCGATTTGATGGTGATTTTGTCTTTCAAGTGTTGTTTTGCATTCAAGGTTCTCAATTCCTCCAAGTTAGATTAGAATTTTAGATTTAGAATTCGCTTTCAATGTTTGTTAGATTGAATGAAAGAATTGTCGAGTATATTTGTGTGGAAATTTATTAATCCATACCACTAGCCTCTTACTGATTGTAAGTGTGCCTTGCGTGGTCAATTGGAAATTTATGCAAACTTAACTTTGATTATTACATATCCATTGTTATGCATCAACTTGGATGGTCTCATGCTTGATGGTGATAATTTGAAAATCTATAAAGTATACCTTAGATGATTGCACTAAGCTCGTGTCAAGATCTGTTCGATTTGATGGTGAGACCTTGCCTGGTTTGATTCCACTAAATTTTTTCATCATTTCCTACATTCCTAGGCTTAGAATAGATTTCCTGAACTCTATTTCCTTTTGTCCTACGAAAAGTCTTGTTAGAATAAAGTCCAGAACTACATTGCCAAATTCTAAGTTATCAGCACACCCATTCCATATCATGATAAATGAAGTTAATTCAAACAATTGTGTAAGTCCCCAAGTGAAAACAACAATTCACATCGATCATTGAGTTACCCACTCTTCAAGACTTGACTGTAGAAACCTTGGAATCATTTTAGTTGATCTTATCCTTAGCATTTGAGGTGATTTTGTTCAAGAGAGAGTAAAGTACTTTGGTATTTTATTCTTAATGTTATGTGCATAAAAGACACATCAACATCTTTTGGTGCTAGAAGGAGGGCTGATCGTGATGAATGCCTGAACAACTAAACTGCAGTTCATATCAATTCGTATTCGCAAGGAGTTATCTAGGACTTTTCTCCCTCCTTTGTGCTCAACATCTTTTGGCACTAGGAGGGCATTTGCAATCATCTTTTGAAGGTTATGTTCCAGAATGTTGTTGCTTGAAGAACTTATTCAAGGTGAACAAAGAGATATCATTTCACATTCAACACTCCTGCTTGGAGAAACCAAAGTAGTCACATTGAATTCAGATGAGTAAGAGTAGTAATTGATAAAGATGAGCGATCGGGAAAGTTGCCTCTAGTTCGCATTGTTCCTGGTGCAGATAATCGCGAGAACCAATCTACCAATCAACAGAGAAGAAATTGAACCAGTTGAAGATTTCCAAGTTTAGTATGAATCACAATGGTGCTGCCTGATCCTGATAGAAGTAACAAGCTTCACCTCGACGAACTTGAATTCCAGCAACCGATCCTGGGAGACGAAAGAAATATCATATCCAGTTTGAACAACCTTGCTTGGGAAGTGAAAACAAGTGCACCGCTATACATTGGAGTTTCTTTTGTGCTAGACGAAGAAGAAGAGATAGCTGCATGAATTGACACACAACTTGAAGCGCAAATTGAAAGGGATCTACTTGCTCAAGAATTACAACAAGTCCAGATTGTTCCTAGATAAGTCACCCTGGATCGCATCAATTCCTTTTGACTCGAAAGACTTAAGAGAATTCTAAGATCAGCTCCTGGAGAACGAAGACATTGCGAGTTGGGGACTCGTAGATCCAGATTTGGAAGGCTGGAGGCTTCACCAAGCTCTGACGTAGTAGATAGAGATAGATTGTTCAATCAAGAGGACGTACTAGGAGGAGATAATATTTTTTAAAATCCTCCATTTCAAGATCCAAATCAAGAGGAAGATCAGCAGTTTCAAGAAGAAGATCAAGAGATGTCTCAGAATTAGGGTCCACCTCCGAATGGTGCTACCTGGTTGGCTACCAACCCATCACCGCTTGCATTTGATGACATACATGATATGCCGAAGAATTCGGAAAATTTCTGTTCGAAGTACAATGCTAATGACTCGAACCGGATGGCAGAAGATCACATTAAGATGTTTGAAGACCATTTGAGAAACAAACCGATTTGAGTATGGAGATGTTGCTTGCAGACTTTTCCGTCATTCCTTGGGAGAAGAGGCGTATTATTGGTTCATCCATTTACCTGCAGGATCCATCACCTCATGGGAGGAATTGAAGGATGCATTCATTGGAAAAATTGGTATCCAGATTTCCCCGTTGGAGTTGCATAGACAGTTTGTTGAATGTAAAAGACGAGAATGAACCTATTACTTCATTCAACAATCGATTTCAGAAGGCTTATACAAGGTTGCAGATTCCTTACCTTATTCCAGATGCTCGAGAGATATACTATCATGCTCTAGATCCACTTACAACAATGTTCGTGCGGACTAATCCCTCTCCAGCAAATTTGAATGAAGCATATGCAAAGGCAATAGAAGTTAGTAAAATATTGTGTCAGAATCTTAGTGGACCTTTGCTCAATTTGGGGTCGCTCGTGGCCGCAAATCAAATACAGAATTTAAGTCAAGCTTTGGTGCATCATACACCAATAATGAATCAAGTTCCACAACTGATGTATCCAGTAGTTCGACCGTCAAATCAGTTGCTACTCCATCCTGGAGCACTCATTTCTCAAGCTCCGCAGATGCATCCTGTGTACCTGCAAAATACCGTGACATCCACGAGGACACAAGAGGAGAAGGAAGAAATGAAAGAGTTGGTAGATCAAGTAAAGAAATTATCTACAGAGGTTACTCATTTGAGGAATCTGAACAACCAACTCTACAGTATGCATATAAATTACCAAGGTGGTCACCAAAACTATCAGAACAATTATCAGAATTATCAAAATAACAATCAGGGTTACCAAAGCAACAATCAAAATAATCAGTGGTAACAACCAAGGATATCGTGGCAACAATCAGAATTATCAGAAGAAAACATGGAATACTGCACCCAACAATGGAAACGTGCCATCACCTCTTGACAATCCGCCAACTTCGGAGAGTTGACCGGCTGACAGAGTCTTCCTTGCGGAGGTTGCTTTATCAAATTGGTGTAGATTACAAAACACTAGTGAGCATTCAGAGTTGCATTGTCTCGAATTAAAGGTTGCCGCTGATATTTTCCAACAGGAGGTGTGTAACAATGAAGCATCAGAGAGCACTCCAATAACGAGATACGAAATTGTCCCTACTACAAGATATGATCAAGCATTAATCATTGAGGATTTCAAGTTTCCTCTAGTTTGTGAAGAAAGTTTAATATGTGAACAAAGTGGGAGATTTCCTTCGGAATCGGCCAATGGACCTATGGTTCTGCTTGGTTCTCAGTTCCCACCTGCTTCAACCAATGGGCCTATTGAAGATTTAGATTACTATTTTCCACCATTGAATAACAATGTTTTAGTTGAAGGAATAAAAGAGGTGTTTCACTAGTCGTCCGGAAATTCAGGACCCAGAGTTTATTAGAGGAATCAAAGAAATCAAGAACCTTTAACTACTTCTATTCCTTCGAATAATTTTGCTACTCCACCAAATCCGAATGCTAGCAATACACCAAGCTATCCACAAGATTCACCTGAATATAGACAGAAGAATGTTCCTCCTTCTAAAGAAGAGCTGAAGAGGCTGAGTCTGTGTGTGTTAGAAGAATTCAAGAAAGTGAGCCTGCCATTATTCAAATTGATGAGGGTACCCGAGATCAGAGATACATTGATAAATGGATTAAGCGAGAAAGGTAGTACAAATTCTCATCAAGCAAGCATAAATGTGGTTCAAGATGAACCTAGTGTTCAACAATTGTCAGAGGAGGTATGTGTAGCTCAAGATTCATCTAATATGCCCAACAAAGAAGAGTTAATGAAGACGACAAATGTGCCAATGAAAGAAGATATGTTAGAAGGTAAAGCTTTGCTCACAAGAGATAATGTGAAGAGAGTTAAGGATTCACCAGTGGTGATTGAAAATCCTACCAAGGGTGAGATCCTTCCAAAGAATGAGATTGCTTTTGTTAAAGATGCGGTAAAAAATGATGAAATTTCAAAAGGAAGTGTGAAGAAAGAAGAGAACTTGCAAGTTCACAGGGATAAGCCACCGGTAAACTATCAAGATGAGCTGAGCCCATTCTTACTTTCAGTAAGAATTTTCGGCAAGCTTTTACACAATTGTCTGGTGGATTTCAAAGCTTCAAGTAATGTAATGCCAAAGGCTATATGCGAAAAATTGGGTCTCATTCCCATACAAACTAGTAAAAGAGTTACACAGTTAGATAAGACGGAGGCACCTGTGATTGGAGAGCTAAACAATATTCATATGGAGTTGGCTGCAGATCCAAGAGTCCAGGACTTCATAGATATATCAGCTGTAGACATTCTAGATGGATATGGCATGCTTCTGAGTCGAGATTGGTCAAGGAGATTGAATGGTTACTTTTCGACTGATTTCTCTCACATGTGGCTGCCATGGAGATGTGTTCCCAACCAGATCAGATAGATAGTACCCCTAGATTAAGATTGATGATAACAGAATATGGGGAAAACAATGAGATTCTTTTCCTAGAGACCGATCTGGGAAATTACAGACTTAAAGCTGTAGAGGTTTTGATGCTTCAAAGCCCAGTAAAAGAGATAGAAGAAAATTACGAGATTGTGAATTCCACAGAAGCTGTAGTGGAAAGTGATCATGACACAGATGGAGAAGTTGATATGTATGAAAGTTTCAGAGGATTTGTATTCAAGAATATTTAGCATGGAGTTGAGTTAGGCAACCATGCTCGCATTCAAGATTTATTGTTGCCTAATTGGTGCCAAATTCACAATGCTTCTCATTTTGAATTCTCTTGCACAATGTGCAAGATAGCTTTGAATCAAATACACATGAGAATTCCTGAAATTTTGACACTTGAAGAGATTAAAGAGGCCTTGTCCAAGCCGGATGAGGAAATTGAAGATAAAATTGAAGAGGAAATACATGACGAAAATAAAGTTTGGACATTGAGATTTGATGCTTCAACGTCAAAGAGAGGATTAGGAGCCGGGTTTGAATTGATTAGTCCCTCAGGGGAAACTTATTTGGCCTCTCATAGATTACAGTTTTCATGTACGAACAATGTTGTTGAGTATGATTCCTTAGTTCATGGATTGCTCTTGGCCATTCAAAAGAAAGTGAAGATTCTACATGTGTTTGGAGATTCAGAGATTGTAGTGAAACAAGCGCGAAAACAATATGTCTGCCACGGCAAAAGATTGACAAGATACCGCAATAGGGTATGGGATCTCATCGAAGGCTTTGATGCTTTTAATATTAAGTCAGTATATAGATCACAGATTCAAGTGGTGAATTCACTCGCACAAGCTGCTAGTTCCTTGGCACCCATTGCCATGGAAGGATTGAGGAAGTTTACAGTGGAGCTTGCATCTGTTCCATCCATACCGGATAATGTCACCAATTTCCAAGTTTTTGAAGATGATAAGCATATATTGGATTTTCTGATCGATATTGATATTTTCTTGAGTCAGATTATTGATGAAGAAGAAGCCGAGGAAGCGTAATATGATTCTGATGGTATCTTAGATTTGAAGACGAATGTCATTCCTAAGGGGATGATAGAGCGAGAAAGAATATTTGATCAAGATAAGATGAAAGTAGAAAGACCACATGACTCAAGTGGAGGTGCCTATGAAACGGTGAATTTGGGAAATGATGAAGAAGTTAAGAATGTATTCATAGGGAAAGCATGCACACCCAGTGAAAGGGAAGGCATATTGAAGAACATGAGAGATTTTGCCGATGTGATTGCATGGGGATATGATGATTTGAAGACATATGATACATCAATCATTGCACACACAATTCCCTTGAAGCCAGGCAGTAAGCCATTTAGGCAGAGACAAAGGCCAGTAAACCCTTTGCTAGAGCCTCTCATATATGAAGAAGTGAAGAAATTGTTGTCAGCTAGGATTATCTTTCCCATGCGACACTCGACGTGGGTCGCCAATTTGGTCCCAGTTAGAAAGAATAATGGAGAGATAAGGCTTTGTGTTGATTTTAGAAATTTGAATAGAGCATCAAAGAAGGATAATTACCCACTTCCGTCATTGGACGAAGTTTTATAGACTGTGAATGGATCGCAGATGATGTCCTTTGTGGACGGATATTCAGGATATAACCAAGTGATGGTAGAATATGAAGATAGATTGAAGACAACCTTCACCACAAAGTGGGGTACATTTGCATATAGAAGGATGCCATTTGGCTTAATCAATGTTGGAGCCACGTTTCAGAGAGCTATGGATATTGCATTTCAAGATTTGATTGGAAAGTGCATCATTACTTATATGGATGACATTATAGTTTTCTCAAGAAAAAGAGAAGATCATATTGAAGATTTGAGAAAGGTATTTCAAAAATGTAGAAAATACGGGATATCTCTTAATCCCAAGAAATGCATATTCGGAGTTATAGAAGGAAAACTGCTAGGACACGTTATCTCAGAGAAAGGAATTTCTATTGATCCAGAAAGAGTTGAGGCCATATCAATGATTAACCTCCCATGCAGTAAGAAAGAACTGAAGTCATTCTTCGGTAAGATTAATTTTGTGAGGAAATTTATCTTTGGATTTGCTGAGATAACATGACCATTGAATGAGATGTTGAAGAAAGATGCCAAGATGGAATGGACGATAGAAGCAAAGAAAGCGTTCGAAGAGATCAAATCCGCCATCGCCGAGGCTTCTGTATTGGTCAGTCCTGATTATACAAGGCCTTTCCACTTGTATTCTTTTGCTTCTGAACATACATGTGCTGCACTCTTTACACAGAAGAATGAAGATAAAGATGAACATCCCATAGCATTTATGAGCGCACCATTGAAAGATGAGGAGCTGAGATATCCAAATATAGAGACAAGCCTATGCTTTGGTGAAAGCGATAAAGAAATTCAGACATTACATTTTGAGGACGAAAGTTTATCCCATTGTCCCAGATGCAGTAGTTAAGACGCTCCTCATGCAGAATGAATTAGGAGAAAGGAGAGGAAAGTGGGTCGCCACTATCTAAGAGTACGACATCGAGATCCAACCGATGAGACTTGTTAGAGGTCAAGCCTTAGCGCAAACTTTAGCAGTGGATCGACTTGGATTGGTCCAACAAGTCTATGCAATTGAAGATGTCACTCCAGATGAATGTTATAGAGATATTGTTTTCTATTTACTAAACCAGAAGTGTCCCACGCATACGAGCCCCGCTCTGAAGAGAGCATTAAGATTGAAGTGTCAACATTTTATGTTACAGGGCTCAGTTTTATATAGAAGGAATCATGAAGGAATATATTTGCGATGTGTTGGCAAAGATGAAGCGAAACAGATTATGGAGCATTTTCACAACAAATTTGGGACGGGTCATGGAGCAAGCTTGGTTATTGCACACACCAAATTTTGAGAGCGGGCTATTACTGGCCTACTTTGTTCCAAGATACTCATGAACATGTGAAGACATGTCACACATGCCAGGTAGTTGCTATCCGAGAGAAGAATCCAGCCATGCCGCTGCAGCCCGTGATCGAGTCCAGACCTTTCGCTATGTGGGGTATCGACTTCATTCGTATGATCAATCCACCCTCCTCCGCGCAGCATAGGTACATTCTAACCGCGACTGATTACTGTACTCGGTGGTTAGAAGCTCAAGCTTTGAAGCTATGTACGATTGACACTGTGATTAAATTTTTAGAGGAAAACATCGTTACTAGGTTGGATGTCCACATGCTATTGTTTGTGATAATGGTTCTCCTTTAACATCATTGAAATTTTCGAATTGGGCTTTTGAATATGGTATAACCTTTAAGTTTTCATAGAATTATTATCCCCAAGGTAACGGGTTAGCCGAATCAACGAACAAGAATTTGGTAAGTGTGATCAAGAGATTGCTAGAGAGAAATCCAAAAGACTGGCACACACAACTGAGATTCGCCCTTTGGGCAGATAGGAGAGTGAAGAATTCATTGGGGACTTCCCCATATTTTCTGGTATATGGCCAAGAGCCTGTCTTCCCAGTACAACTGAGAATTCCAACATTGAGATTTATCCAAGATTACATGGAAGGGGAAGACATACCGCAGACGAGATTGACACAATTGATGAATTTAGAAGAGAAGACAGACATGGCATTAGAGAATTTTGCCAAACACCAGGGCGTAGTTAAGAGATGGTTTGACAGACAAGCATGGGTAAAAGCCTTTAGAATTTCTGACCTAGTGCTATATTGGGACAAAGCCCACGAAAGAAGGGGAGATCACGACAAATTTGACAAACTATGGAGAGGCCCCTATCAGATTGCTGAGATATTGGGAGAGAATGCATTCAAGCTGAGAACTTTAACTGGTGAGGATGTTCCGATGCCCGTCAATGGACAACTTCTCAAGCATTACTTCCAACCTTAGGTTTCTTCTGAAGCCTACCCCATTTGTATCATAGTTAGAATAGGTTTGCTTTCGGTTTGCCTTAGTTTAGGTCTACTTCTGGTTCTGCTTTAGGTTTAGGTCGGGTTGCTTAGGTGTTAGTTCTGAGGGATATCTGCTTGTGGTGTGGGAGTTGTTGTTAAGACACACTCTGCGTTCCACCAGGTTTTGTTCAATCCATTTCTTGAATGATACCTCATGAAGTTCTTTTGAATTCAAAATTGTTTTTGTATAGTATATCATAGGTTGAATCCGTATTTGACGGGATTGGAAAACATTTATTGTATCTTGACGTTGACATCATTTGATTATTATATTTTACACATTAATTTTGTCAGAGTTATTGTAGGTTTTTAGGTGAAGTTGTGGCTAGTGAAAAATCTTATATCCTACTTCAATGCCACTGTAATTCTCGAACCCTAGTAAGCTTCATTGCTTACGAGCCAAAGGAATTGACGAAGTATGAGAAGTACATGAAAGGAAAATATCATCTAGAAAAGAGGAAAAAAAAGAAATGCAAAGAAAATGAAATATCTAAGTTGGCTAATGGGAACACGCGAGTAACTCCACCGGTGCTATAGATGCCTGGTCGACAGTGGAGCAATATTCGTGAGATTACGGCGATAACCTCACCGGGTGTATAGATGTTTGACTGGTAGCGAGGCTCTATCCAGGTTGCTTTTGGGGTATGGACAACTCACGTAGCTAGTCCCACCGGATCCTTTGTCTTTACAATAGTCTCATAAAGGTAATGAATGCAATTGCAAACACGTGGATAATCAGTGACTAAGTAACTTGATACAATTTTCCGATTCCATCCTTTCAAATGTGTTTTCTAACTTTTTGCTATGTTATGCAAGGATTAATTGAAGGTTCTGTTGACGTGTTTTTTATGACGGCGTCCAACACAGAATAAAGTTGCCCAACGGTCACTTCACTCTCTCTTGATCAAAGTACGATTGCATGCTGATATAGTAGGAGAAATAGACAACCGACTCCAAGGTTCCTTTTATGCTGCGGATGTGACTCAGTTGGCCGATGTGATTGCTGGTAATCCAAGGGGCCTTACGTATGTTGAAGAAATCTATGCAAGCTCGAGAATTTATTAACGCAGATGATTTGCAATGAAGCTCTAAGTTTTAGATTTTCGGATTATGAAATATGCAGAAAGTAAATAGGAATAGGGTAGAGGGAAACTAAACTAAAGGTAATCTAATCCTAGGAACAAGGAGACGGGATAAACTTGTGCAAAATCCAACCACGCTTCGCTTCGCCAGCAAAGCACAACCTACACGAAGGCGGTGCAATCTTCAGGGGGAGTGCTAAGGATTTTCAAATCGTCAAAAGAAACCATTAGATAGACAATCTCTTCCAACAATCGAAGTTGAACATACACATATGACGAGGCTCAGACTAACTTTGCACGGTATGCAACAATCAGCTGCACACCAAAAGTATGAGCAGGAATTTGGCAACAAGCGATCCTATCAAATTCAGTTCATCTAATTGCATGAAAACAAATCTAATCTATGAAGAGAACGAGACCCTGCGAGTTCCAAAACAACACAAGAACACACCAACAATTGAACAATGTATTAAGTGTTTGCTTCAAAAACTCTTAGCAACAATCTTTGACGATAGTCTCTCCTAATTACAAATGAGGGGGTCACCCCCTTATATAGGCCTTAAGTCCAGATTACATGCAAAACCCTAATTAGGGTTTGCCCAAAAGATTCTCCACACATGATGCAACAAGGTGGGAATCTGCATTAAATAACCCATTATGCCCACTTACAATAAATTTAAAAGGGCCTAAAATAGCGCCCATGATGATGATCATGCCTGGAATATAACTGACGTCGTCATAATACCCATCACTCTTCAAGCGACGGTGACATGCAAAAAGAATCCGTCATAAAACCACTATGAGGGGACAACATGCAAGAAGATTCCCTTATCCTATGGTGGCATGCGTTGACCGGTCCCGCGCCTAGTCAATGTTCCCTTCAGCCATAAATACGCCATCATGGTTCAGTCAAAAGACTTTCGTCCAAAAACGGACGACCATTATTTTGCTCATTAATGGCGTAAGTAATGAACCTACCGACGATGGCTTCCAATTCTCCGATGGAGACACTTGGCACATTCTCGATATTGAATTCCATCAAGGCAATCTCCTCTTCACTTCTGGAAAAGAAACTTTCCCAATCCGCCATGGCTTCCTGTGTTTTCTTCATCATATCGGAGAATGAAGAAACATTTGCAAAATGTTCCTTGGGAAACGAACCGACGAAGAAGAAATCATGCAACTAGGATTTCAAAGAATTCACTGTTATTCCCCCGTCGCTGAGTTTCCTTGAAAATAAAGATTCCATGGCACTGAGGATTTCTTCCTGTATCCCCCTGATGGATTCCTTCAAGGTGACGGAATCAATGCTGAATTTATCAAGGGTGTTCTTCCGTGAACAGATGGCGTAGAACCATTGGGGAAAGTCGTAGGCTTCATTCTCCTGAATTACTTTCCCGTCTACCAGTGTTTGCCTTGGAGTCCTCATCAAAGCCCTGAGTCGGGAAATGGTTAAGTCTTGGTAGACATCAACATCTTCCCATAGTCCTTCCGCCGTTTCCAACCTACTTAGGAGGGCCATGAACCTTGAATGGAGCTAAGCTAGATCTTCTACAAATTTCCCCGCCTCAGCATAAACATCCTCTACCCATTCTCGGGAATTCTGTGCCATTGCCTTTGTAAGTTCTGCATCGTCAATTACTTCCTTAGGAAGGAAGGGAGGGAGGGGGAGTGGATGAAGGACCTGCTTCCCTGAGGGGTTTCTTGAAACTCCTGACATACTCGCATAGAAGTTCGTTTTCCTCCTTCAGCCGCTTACACTTTGCTTTTGTTTTTAGCAATTTCTCCTTCATGGCAAAGGAAGAATCGTCGAAATCTCCCATTACTTGACCGGTGGAAGCATGGCCAAGATCCACCTGTCTGATGACGTAATCTTCCTGCCTGATCTCACTCCTATCCCTATCCATAGCAGGTTCAGCAATGTGCAAGGTCCGGGCTCCAGATTCTTCCCTGACTACCTTGGAAAACTTCCGGGGGGCCTTCCTTTCCGGTGGCTGATCCATCCTCCTCAATAATTCTTCTAATTCCTGAGCAGGATTGGGCTCCCCTCTTGCTTCATTTCCCAATTTGCCTACCAACCAATCTGGCGTGGGAATGGAATGGCTGTACTCCCTTGCATGCTCCCGCTCTTGAGATTCCTCTTCCATTTCGCCAGGGATAGTCTCTATGAAATTATCCTGGCGAACTTCTTCTAGGCGCGGGGAAACCTCTTGCCTCTGACTTCTTGGCTGATGACGGCCCTGTGAAGCATTGATGCTGAGTATATCAGGTGCTGGAACGTTTCCTGGAAGTGGGCTTGCGGTATGTGGGAACATTTCTACTTCTTGTATGCTTGCGGAGCTGACTAGTGAATGTTCCCTTCCTGTCCTCGTTCTCTTTTGTGGAGGCTCCTCCTGCTGGGCTTCCTGCTGAACCTCGCGCGGGATTTCCTGTTGAGCATCCTTCGTCTTTGTTATCCTTGGCCTCTTTGGGGCACTTTTTTCTTTGTCTATCCGGGCCTCTCTTCCTGCCTGACCCTGTGAAGAGTCTTTAGTTGCCTCGCTGTGAGAATCCAGATTTCCCATCAGTTGGTATGTCAGAGGGACATGGTTTTCAACCAACTTCCTTGTCTGCCTGTCAATCCAGTGCTTAGTGAATTTTAGCACTGGCCTAGCCAAAATGTTCAAATCATCTACCTCAGGCTCCGACCAATCTGGCAACAGGATAGGTTGATCTTTTATCCTCTCGAATTCGGGTTGCATCAAATCTGAGTCTTCCTTTACCTGATCTGGCACCTGATGGATCTCACTTATTTTGATGGTGTCGAGGGGCAGTCTGGAGTGCATTCTTCTCCGGACCTCAAAGTCATTCTCGGCACCGGCCCAGTAATCCTCCAAGTGAAATCTGTGTATGAATTTGACACCGGCAACCTTCCTGATCTGGTTGTAAGGATCATATTGGGCCCTAGAAGTGTAAAATGGTAGTCGGTAGAATGCCAACTCGCTTGCTGCACTTTCAGCGGCCTCCAATCCTAGGCATATCTCCATGAAATCTCCCAAGACAACTGGAAATTCAATAGACTTCTTCTTCTTCTTCTTCTGCAGCTGATTGTAGGCAGTCAATTGCCTCATGAGCTCGAGCAGTATAAGCTTATCTGACGGATATCTAGGCAATTTGTAAGATTGGAAGGAGAAACCCTGTGTCCTAATGCAGGTGAACTTGGGGAACTGCAGGAATGCGGTGCCATACTTCTGGACCAAAGCACTTGCTTGCAAAGACAACCTCATGTGCAACTTATTTTGCATAAGTCGTGTCAGGTACATGGTGAAGGTGTCATTCGCCAACTTGTAAGAATTCACGTTGTGGAGATGGAGTTGAGGATAACATTCATGTACCTTTAGTTGAGCTGGCCTGCAGCCCATGATTCCTCTTGCTGGCAGCCCATCGAATCCATCCCTTCGTGCCAGCATATAGAATAGGTAGGAACTCATGAAAAAGGACTGAGACCTTTTCTCCTGTAGGTTCTTCAATTGTTCGTGCAAGTAGTGGCTGATCAATCTAGCCCAGTCAATCAATGTATTAGAATTCATGATCTCGCCAATGTAGAAGAACATCCAAGGCTCGAAGTTCACCATGTGTGAGCATCCCATTACTCTGCTCAGCATTTTTATCATGTCCACATATTCCTGCTTGAACTCGAAGATTGTGAGAGTTTTGGGCATCTTGGAAACGTGCACTCTAGGTTTCAGCAACCTTGTTGATCAAATCAGCACATCTGGTGGGTCCTGCTTCATAGATTGCTTGGGCTCCACTGCTGATCCTGTATGTCATGGAGTAATGTGAAGGGATTCCGAAGGCTTCACCAACCGCCTCTAGAGTCAATGTTGCCAGTAACTTGCCGTCTGGTGTTGAGATTGTCTTCCGTTCCAGATTGTAACGTGCTGCACATTCCAAGACTAGATCTGGGCATTGAATGGCAGGAGGAAAGCCAGCTGCTGCAACTATTCCGCTTCTCACAATCTTGACAGCTGTCGAAGATGGATTGTGTCCTGCAGTTTCGAACATTCTTATCTTGAATGCAGCCCAGTTGAACGTGCCGAAGTTGGTATCACTGATCTCTTCCCATCTTGAATTCAACCGAGAATGGGGGAGAAAACCCTTCGTCTCTGCTTTGATCATTGCTTGCCTGGAGATAGTAGCTGTCCTGCTAGGTTCCGCCATCCTGGGAATATTTCAAAATGATGAAATAGAGTCCAAGTATAAAAAACTTTTCACTTCTTCACTCTTCCTTTCCCGAATCTCGCACGTGAAAAATGAAATGTTTTTTCCAACTTATATAAAATTCTCAAGAGGCATCAAATTAGTAACTGCATTTATGGCGCGTCATACTTTCCTTAATTATTATGACATGCAAGGCAGTTTCCCATGCATGTGAGTTCGAATTTAGAACCTTCCTTAAATGCTCCCAGTCATGTGTCATGCTTTGGAAGATTCCTCTTGCCAACTCGTTGATTCCATACTTTCCAATTTTGGAGGGAGATTGCAGGATCTTTCTCAGGATTTGCTCAATTCCACTCTGACTTGTCATCTCGTGCCGTCGAAGGAACTTTCCCAGCTTTTCTCCATATCCCTATTTTTTAGGGATCTTCCTAAATTTTAGGAGTCAGGTTCTTTGGATGGGGAATTTCGTCTCGATTCGGAATCCATAAAAATTTCCATATTTGGCCGGGATTTGATGCCTAAAAATAGCATAACTGAAAATTCGTACGAGGGGGATTTCTGCTTTTTACTCTTTCCTGACTCCTTGGATTCGATGCCTTAGGCAAAATTTCAAGTTTTTCTTCTTGGGTGAAATTTTACCATGCCAAGGATTCATGAATTTTCCACTTGTGAATGCCTTCATGGATTCAGCGCCCCAGACCTGACCTGGGCGCATTTTGGCTCTGTCCATGGAGAGGCAGAAAATTGCAGTTGTGAATGCTTTCTTGGTTTTAGCGCGCCCCAGGCCTGACCTGGGCGCATTTTTGCCCTGTCCATGGAGAGGTGGAAAATTGTGCCTGTGAATGACTTCTTGATTTCAGCGCCCCAGGCTTGACCTGGGCGCATTTTCACCCTGTCCATGGAGAGGCAGAAAATTGCAATTGTGAATGCTTTCTTGGTTTTAGTGCCCCAGGCCTGACCTGGGCGCATTTTTGCCCTGTCCATGGAGAGGTGGAAAATTGTGCCTGTGAATGACTTCTTGATTTCAGCGCCCTAGGCCTGACCTGGGCGCATTTTCACCCTGTCCATGGAGAGGTGGAAAATTGTGCCTGTGAATGACTTCTTGATTTCAGCGCCCCAAGCCTGACTTGGGCGCATTTTCACCCTGTCCATGGAGAGGCGGAAAATTGCAGTCGTGAATGCTTTCTAGACTTAGAATATTTTGACCTTCCACTTCAGGGATGATTCTTTAGATTTAGCCATTTTAGACCCTTGCCTGTCTGCTTTCAACTTTCCAGATTTAGAAGTGATTGTGCATGTTGACTCTCTGTTGCCTGCTAGCCTGATCCTGCCACAAATAGACTTTCCCGAAATAGAAACTTTCCAAAATGTCAGAGTTAGAGCCCAAGACAGGCCGCAAGATGACTTACTAAAAATATTAAGTTTGATTTTTGGCAAAATGGCGACATTCTGGGACTCGGAAGAATCCCTAAAAAATAGGGACTTTCTAAAAATAGAAAGTTACTCCGTTTAGGCTCAAATTTTGTTGGGAGGTCCCCTGAAGGGTCCCGACTCCAGTCGTATGCTTAGTTTTTCCAAAACCCTAACAGGAACCCCTAAAATCTAAGATAGAAGGCAAAACCCTAGAAAAAGGACAAAACAGGCCCTAGACCCCACAAAATTTGCTTGACAGAGAAGCAGATTAACCCCAACAGACTCCCAAACACCTGTAACGTGGAGAGATTGAAGAGATTGCCACTAACACACACAAAAACGAAAGCCAAACGACCGAAAAGGCCTAAAAGCAAAGGGGGGGGTCCCTATCTGGGATGGGGTGATGTGTGATTAGGTCACAACAGGTTCTAAGAGTCGGATTAAGCTTTGTTCTTGAAATGTTCTAGAACATTTCTTATGTGGAGTCGCCAGATGTTGTGACCTTTTCACACATCGCCCCATTGCAAACGGGGACCCCCTATTTCTTGACTTCCGCATTGGTAAGTTTAGGGTTTTGGCAACATAGTGGGCAATTTTGAGTTTCCCGCGCTCGAGTCCCGGATTTTTGATCATGCCTAATTGTCGTTTAGGGTTTTTGAAGTTATAGGATCAAGCATGTAAAGTTGAGATTTGAAATGATCCTAATTTTGTCTAAGTGTAGACCTTTTGAGCGTTAACGTGTTTTTGAATGTCCTTGTCGGTGATTTTTAAGTGCTAGTGTGTTTCGGGATCTTTTGGAGTTGTTTTCTCGCTCCTAGGAAGTTATTCAAGTTGATTTTGTGCTTTATCCCAATAGGTTTCCTTGTGTTTCGCTCAAATTTTTGAAGTTTCCTAGTGATTTTGAGTGGAAAAATCATCATTTTCTGAATAAAAATCCACATTCTAAGGGTTAAAAGGTCAAAATTCCACACTAGAGGTGTTTTTCCCCTCATATTCCTGACTACCCATGGTGTTCCCCACTCAAAATCCAGACTGGACGTGAATTTCCCCTGGAATTCAGACATGCCCTATTTTTCCCCCATTCAAAATCCATACTGGGGGCAATTTTCCACCAGATGACTGAAAATTTGTCAAGTGTTGGAGATTTTCCTGACAGCTCACGTTTTTCCACTAGGAGTGTGGATAAAGTTGCAGATGACTTTTATGATGATTTTTGACATGGATTGATTTTCCACCAGGACTTTGTGATGAGATTTTGTGGACTTTTATGCAGATATTCATTCCAGACCCTAGGCGAATTTCCACTGGAGATGATTTTGACAATTTTGAGTTCGGATAACTATCCAGACAGGGGTCGATTTTCCCCTAGGATGATTTTTTGTGCTAAGTGATGAATTTTTAGTTGGATTTTTATCCCAATAGGGGTGGATTTTCCCTTGAGTGGCCATTTTGATTCAAATGAATGGGCCCGAAATTTAATTGTTTTTTACAAAGTGCAACGATTATTTAAAAAATAAAAACAAGTAATAAATGATTTGCAATGAGCATTTAATAATTTTCACCTTCTAGAAGCAAATCCACTTTTGCTAGGCAAGTATAAGTACAAGTGTTTTATCCCACATTGCTTGTGTGGTGAAAGTAAAAGCCAAAATCAAGTTTAAAGGGAGGAGGCCAGCATTATTATATTATTATATTTGCCCGGTGTATTTCAAACTTGGGCGATTTTCCTCCAGCAGGCGATTTTTTTTTGTCAAGTGTCAAGTTGGCACATTGGGCTGAAAGTTGGTTTTGTTATTTATTTTTTCCTCATTCCCAGCCAAGGCGATTTTTCTTGGCAGCCATTTGAGTGTGTTGAAGCATCATTTTCAGACTTTGGCGATTTTGGGAAGGTGGCGCCATTTTTGGGAGTTGGGCCATTTTTGTCTTGGGAGGTTTTTACCTCCATTTTGGTGATTGTATCTCCTTGGAGGGCGGCGCCATTGTTGGGAACTTGCTGATAATTATTCTCAGACCTGATTTGCACCATTTTTCAGGCCTATGTGACCTCCATTGTTGGCTGGTAATTAATTTTCAGGCTTCATTTGTCATTGCCCAGCTAATCCCAACTTGGACGATTTGCATTTGGAAAGATTTTGTGGAGTTTTGTGTGCATTTTGAGACCATTTACACGCTGTCACAAGTCTGAAACTCTATTGATAGGCACCTGTTCTCAGAAAGTTTTCATTTCCAGCCACCTACCTAACTTGGCGATTTCATTTGGGAAGAATTTTTGCTTCATTCCGGGGCCATTTTCTGAGTTTACTATCATTCCTAAGGGTGCTGGTAAGTCTGAAACTCCATTTTCAGACTTGTTTTCATTTCCAGCCCTACATACATACCCAGATTTTCTCATGTTTGCCTTGGAAAATCGATTTTGATCAAATTTGTGCACATTCGGGTAATTGCAACATGTTTTTTAGAGATTAATTTGTGAAGTTGCAGGTTGTCTTCAGACTTGTTGGCAGCCATTCTTGACCTCGGAAGGTGTCTTCAAACATAGTTTTGTGTGAAAACATAACCTTTCACACCTTTCCGTAGTCATTGTTTGATCCAATGTACTCCTTTGCACTCTATGAATTGATAGTAATAAACATATTTCGATGTTCTTTAAAATTTCAATCTTAATTAGTTGATCTTAATTGTTTATTGTTTTATTATAGTTTAAATATATATTATAATATATAATGGTTTAATACTGTATATATATCTAATTTTGTTTAAAATTTTAAATGTAAATATATTTAATATTGTTTAAAATTTTAAATGTATATAATAATGTATATGTTGATTAAAGTTTATATGTTAATATTGATTATTAAATCATTTATTGTTTTAAATTTAAATTTTATTTTTAGACTCAATTGATACATTTGGTAATTGAATTTTGCAAAAAGGATGTGTTTTTTATAAGAAATATTAGTACTTTTTAAGTTGCCGAGTTTTTGTTGAGTCAAATAATTTGGGCTTGCCGAGTATTCTCTAAGTCTTAGTATGTAAACTATGGGGTAAACTATCAAGCATGAATGACAAACTCAACCTGTTATTGGCTAAGATAGAGACTAGCATTTAACTAAAAACAAAGATTTGAAGGAAAACACAAATAGATGCTAACTATTGGCTAAATTAGAGACCAATAAGTCTACGCCAACAGGAAATAATTAAATGGACAAACATCACAAGATCCTAGTAAATAGGTAGCTAAGTTATACACAATGTTATCACACAATGAATAAAGAGTATCAATACAAATCTTGGCAAAGTTACTCAATTCAATTTTCTTAATGAATAACAAATATGAAAAAATACTTTTGTTGAATATTGGCTTCTACAGCATAAGCATGACTTACACCAACATTCATTAACTTCCACGAGAACACAATAAGTTGACTTGAAAGTTTGAATGACAGTTTTTGTGCCATATGTCTAACTTTAACTATTACTATCCAATTTTTGTGCTCAAAGAACTTATAAGTTCTCAAGAGGTTTTTAGAGATAAAATAAGATTAAAGTAGTCCAAAAAATGTGTTGCTTTAAAGTGGTCATACCCCTATTTCCAGAAAAGAGGAAATAAAACTATTTTAAAGAAAAATAATTCTAAAAACAATTAATAAAGTAAAAATAACTTAAGATAGACTCATTTATTGCTTGGAAATAGCCACTACTAAAGCTGACAATTGTCAGATGTGGTTGAAGGAAATCTGCTTGGCATTTGCTGCTGAAAGGTGTGCTTGGAGAAACTTTGCATGGCATAGCCATCACAAAAATGTGTCATATATATTTACTGGAAAACCTTTCACATGTCGGGCACACATTGATTTTCCATCATTTAGGAGGAGAAATTTAGTAGCAAAGCCACTCAAAAAGTATACCTCACGTTTGTCCTTTTAAACTTTGATGGAGGTCACTTAACTTATTGCCATTTTTTAACCTGTTGGTAGAGTTTTGAGTGGCAATTGCCAAGTAAAAAGTGTGCTTCTCTTTTATGTATTTTCCCTCCTTACCTTAGGCACTTTTCACTTAACCTCGTGCCACCTTTAAATGTGCTGGGTGGAACCTTTATGTGGCAATGCCACCCAAAAAGTCTACCTTAATATTTTTTAATCTTTAATTACCTTTATGTGAGGTGTACTTTTATATCCTCTTTGCAATTTTTATGTAGAAGTGTACATTTGAGGTCAGTTTGGCACCTGTATGCATAGGCTGTAATATGCAGCCCTGTTTGTGCTTTAATTATTTTTTTGTTTGTTTTTGAGTTTTATAGTGTTTTTGTAATGGATTTGAGTTGCCAAATAAAGTGCAGATAATAAAGTACTTTATGCTAATTGAACAACTCAGAAAAATAAAAAAACTCAGAAATACAAGTAGCTGAAAATTCCAGGATTTATGCTTGATCTGATGTTTCAATATTTCTCGAATATAATGACAATCTAGATCATAAATGAAATAACATATCTAAATCTCACATACCCACAAGACACAGCCAAGAAATAATTGGAGCTACTCACAAAATATGCATTCTGGAGGTATGAAAATGCCCCCAAAAAGGATGACTAGGTCTGGAAATGTCAAACAGCAGCAAACAACTCCAATAAATGTAGATACCAGCTTAGATAAACCCCAATGGCTGCCTTAGAAACTTCACGTGGGCCTTAAAGAAGTGGTATGGCTGGCTGGGAATGGTATGACCAGCTACAAGAAGACAACCAGCAAATATAAGTAAAACCCTCTTCAATCTTCTCCAAATCTGATCGACAATAATCGCTGATGTCTAATATATAATCTACATATACCCAAATGTGACTTTTGAATGAAATCATCAAGTATTCTCTAGATTGTATCTCTCAATAACATACAAAATGTTGCCTGCAAGGGCTTTTGCCCTCACAAACCAAGATGAAGAAGCAATCTCCTCCAAAACAAAAGCAATATCAAAATCAAATCTCAACATATGCCCAAATGAGAGCCCCAATCCTCCTATATTTTGTTGGCTATTCGGCTACTTTTTCCAAAAAGCACATTTTTGCTTTTTCGTTGCTTTTTTGGGAATACTTTTTTTGCTTTATTGAAAAATCACTATATTTTTGCTTTTTCACTATTTTTTTGGGAATGCTTTTTTTGGCTTTTATTTAATAAAAATCAATTCCCTTTTTAATCTCCCAATGTAGTATTAAATAATAAAGGCCCATCCATCAAAATAAATCATCTTTAATTCAATAATTGGCCTCAATAGTCCCTTCATTAAATAAATCAAAATAACAATTAAGTTAAATCTTAAATTTAACTTTATTAACTTGTAACTTATTATTATTTAATTTAAAGTCCTTGGACTATATCAAAAGTCGAGATGATCATGAAAATTGAACCCACTGATAATACTTAAAATAGCAAACATGCCAACTGACTGTCGGCTCATAACTTACTAAAAATAGTGTGGAAGAATTAACCCGAAAAGGCTTTAGAAAAAAGGCAAGTTGCAAGTAGTTTGGCTTTTTTCTTAATTTTCACTCAAGTTGGGGTTTGGAAACGGCCTAAAATCTCTAGTTTGGGGTTGGAAACGACTGGAATCGTTTAGAAAGTCTCGGGTTCATTTTGAGGGCATAATAATTGATTTTAGGTCGTGTTGTGCGTATCGCACACCCATCCCCGTCTTGGACAGGGACCCCCAGTTTGTGCCTTTCTGTCCTTACGGAAAAGGAAGGGGATATGAAGGTTCAAGTGTCGCTAGAACCAAATTCGGCCTCTGGGGCCATATTGCGAACTTCAAACTCCCCAATTCTCGCAAAGTCGCCTAAATGTGAAGAAAGAGTTAAAAGCCTGCAAAGACGTTGAAATGCTGATTTTCGCCAGATGGAGGTTAAAAGTTAAAATATCAAAACTTTGAAAAAGGTCACAAACCCTCGAGATTCGCATCAAAAGGATAAATCATGAAATGTTTAAAAGTTTGCATAAAATGCGAAATCGCCAAAGTTTGCGTAAGTGTTGAAAACGCCAAAGTTCGCACTATAGGGTGAAAAGTCAAAAGATTTAAAGTTAGAAAAAACCACGAAAACCCAGAAATTCGGCATATAAAGGAGGATTGCGAAATTTACGAAGTTTACATGAAGTCCAAACTCGCCGAAGTTTCAAGAAGGCGAAATTGCAATGTTTAAAGTTTTCAAAAGCCTCCTAAACCCCGATTTTCGCTAAAGGTGAAATTGCAAAAGTTTTAAGTGTAAAAAAAAAAGAGGGCCCCTCATTCGCCAAAATCGCGACCTGGGGGAAATCGCGATGTATCGTGAGTTTGAAAAAACCTGCCTAAACTCCGAAATTCGCTAAAGAGAGTAAAATCGTGAAAAGGTTCAAGAGGTTTGCAAAATGGTGCATTTCGCCGAAGTTCGGATAGGTTGTGAAATCGCGAAGTTTTAAAGAGTTTTCAAACCACATAAATGTGCCGAAGTTCGCATATAGCTTGGAAGTTGCGGAGTTTAAGTTTGCATAAAATCCAAAGTCGCCGAACTTTGGCATCTAGAAGAAAATCACGAAGGTTTTTTAAAGTTTACAAACCCTCTAAAATCACCGAAGTTTCATCCATAGGCAAAATCGCGATTTTTTTTTGTAGAGTTTGAAAAAGCTTCTCGTTCGCAGGTCCCGAACTTCGGCCTAACAAGGAAAATCGTGGAGTTTGAGTTTGAAATAGGGACCTCAAATCCTGAAGTTTGGCATAACAACGCAAAATAATAGTTTTAAAACCTTGCAATCGCTCTCAGGCCGTCGAAGTTCGCGTGAAGCGAAAATCACGAAGCCTATAAACCTTGTGGAAATGCCATAAACACCCTATTTTCGGCGACATAGTAAAGCGAAGAAGTTTGAAGGTTTGTTGAAGGAGAGCAAATCGCCCAAGTTCGACGCCTAAGGGTTAAACGCAGAAGTTAAAAGTTTGAAGAACCATCCAAAACCCCCATTATTTGCCGATTTTTGGGAGATAAAAGAAAACTTTTTAAAATAGAAAGGCGTTAAGTTACCAAGTTTGCAAAAATGCGTCTTGAGCCGAAGTTCGGCGAATAGAAGCAAAAGGTAAAATCGTTGAAACCATGTTCGCAAAGTGGCTTTTAACCTGAAAATGCCAATGCAGAAAGGGGCGTTAAACTTAGATATTTTCAAAACCAACTTGTAGGCCGAAATTGAACAATAGGGCAAAATCACTTTTTCGCCAGTCAGCCAAAAAGCTTTAGTGGATTCAGATCGCCCAAACACCATCAAGACCAAGGATCAGATTTCATGTTCAAAGAGAAAACGACATTTCAAGATACATCTCACAAAGAACTTCTCGGGCCAGACGACGTTAAAATTTAATATTTGTTAAGTTAAATTATTTAATTTTTCAAATTGATTTATTAAAATGAAATTGACCGTTTGCAGGTCGCAAGACGTCATCGTAGAAAACTAGGAGCCAGGCACTGAAAGTTGGAAAAGAAAAGGATGTAGGAACGCGCTGCAAGAGCGCGAGATCTGAACCGGGCATTGGGAAGCGTGCCACTGGACGACAAGTTGAAGTTCACCACCAAAGACCGAAGAACACTCCAGATACTACAAAGCATGCGTTCTTAGGAAAAGCACACAGTTGGATTTAATTCCAGAAGTTCAGTTTTTGTAAACTGAAACTGTTTTATTGAAAAAATTGCTTATGGGTCCCGCGCAAGATATTTTTGTGGACAGTTATGTCCAACTACCGGATAGACTCAAAATAATGCCAAAATAGTTGTAGGTAGTTGAAATTATGGTTGGTTGGATAACTGAGAATTGATTGGGCATAGGTTAAAGCTGCCAGCTCCTGGAGGGCAGATCAGGACCCTTGGATGCAGTCCATTCTAGCCTTTGATTCAATATTGCAAATTCTATAAAAGCCAGAGGCCTTTCTTTTGTAAAGGGTTAGAGATTTTTGTTAGATAGTCAAACAATTGGTTAGAATTTTGTAGTTAGATTTTAGAAGTTAGAATAGATTAGATTTTAAGCATAGCATAGAGATGCTGCAGAAATTGTTGTAATGGCAGCTGAAGCAAATATATAAACATTGAAATATGGTGTTTGTTGTCTTTGTTTTAGTCTGTTCGCATGGTTTCTTTCAGCTGGTTAATTTTAGAGTGCAGGGATTTTAATGGTGAAGTGTGGAGGGGTATTTGATGCATTTCTGGTTCATACCATTGGGGATCTGCTGATTGTAGGTCACCGTGCAGGGTTAGTCTGAACCCAAACTGTGCTTAGTTCAACTGCAGGTGTTTGTCTTAGGCTGCGCTAGAATTGGGTGCCTAAAACGAGTGTCTCCGGTTTGAAAATCCTTCATCCCTTGGAGCTTGCACCATTTTTGTCTAGTTGTGAGGGTATCTCTTGCGAAACAAGAACTGGTTTATCGAAATTTGTCTACCCACTACATCAGCTGTTATCATCCTTGTCCTTAGGCTTCCTGAACCCTTCCCTTTTGATTTTATTTCATAGTTTGAGAATCGCAGCAGACTAGCTTGTTGCAAATCGTAAGTCCCCTTGTGCTCCCAGCAAATCACATTGACCGTTGAGCTATCCTGCAGTCAAGACCTGACAATCGAAACCTTGAGGTCGTCCCCATTGATCAAATTGAAACAGCATTAGGGATTTCCTTATCTCAAGAGAGGATAGGATACTCGACGAGTACATTCTATTCTGCGTTGGTTGGATGAAGTCGCAAGTTCAGCGATTTTAGACACGTCAATAGGCCGACTAGTAGCCGTTTTGTTCCCGGCTCCGATTTTGGGACGTTTTGTACTCAGAATCGATGGGCAAATGGAATGATTTGGCAACCTAGTTTCGATCTAATCCAACAACAACATTGTACAGAACACTTGCCTCTTAAATTTTTTTAACTAACTTTATTTGTTAAATCTATGCATTCGAATTTGATGTAAATTAAGGCCAAAACTATGGTACCATATGAATGAAAAAAACATTGATGAAATAAGCCATAAGGTCTTCTAAAGGTTTCTTTTCAAAAATGCATTCTTAGTGTAGGCTCCTAAGGAATTTATATGGGATAATTGCTTCTAAATCTTGAGTGAAGTTCTCCTTTTAATAACCTTAACATTGTTTAAGGTTTCTTTTCCAAATTTTATTCTTAGAGTAGTCTTCAAGGGAAATTATATGGGACGAGGCTTCCTAAATATTGAGCAAAGTTCTCCTTCCAACACCCTTCACATTGCTTAACTCAAAGAGATGGAAAGTAGTTTTTGGGCCTTAAGAAATTCCTTAATAGTAACATGGCTTTATAAGAGGAAGTATGACACTATTCTGATCCCAAAGTTTGCGACTAGACGACCAAGTTCTTCCATTGAATTTCCTTCTTTAGATGTTGTGGATGACTGTCATAATCCCACGTTTTTTGTAATAAAACATTTCCACCCTCCATTATTATTGTAACCTAATCAGTGATGACTCCTTGTTTTATTTTAATATAATGATCATATTTTAATTATTAAATGTTAACTGTTAAATGAGTTTTATCATAATATAATATAATATTATATTTATCATATAATGCATTATTCAATAAACATAAAATATAATATTGATATACAATATAAATTATTATATTGATACATAATATAATATTATATTTATCATATAATGCATTATTCAATAAACATAAAATGTAATAATGATATACAATATAAATCATCAAAAAATACTTTATAATTATTATTATAGAATAATACCCTATCACCATACGATATTATTATTAGAACTAATATGAAATCTATCGCATATAAAGCATTTATACTAACAAATATTAACGCATACCTTAAAGGGCGTATTACCTTAAGTAGACGCATTATAGGAAATGGCGGTGACTATTAACTTAGGCGCCAAGAGGTAGTGCGGTTGGAACAGGGAGCAGTGACTCCAACAGTCACCACCGCTCACCGCAGCGGCCACGTCCCCTGGATGTATCCGCTCCAAACACTCCCCCCGCCGGTATTAAAGTGCAAGCCGAGAGGAGGGAAGACACACGGAAGGTACGAAGGGATAGCACCGAGGGAAAAAGGCACGCAGGAGATAGGATAAGGAAAGAAGCGGCAGGAGACGCAGGTAAGACACTTACCGCAATTGTTTAATCTGCAGTAAGGTTTTCATAAATCAATGGGGTTACATACTTATAGATAGGTAATTATTTAATTCATAGGTACATAAATTTATGTAGATGTTAATTCAATATATTACATATACTTAGATATAGCTAAAATACAATTCTTACGTAAATGGAAATTAATGTAATGGATATCGATATAATATATTAACACATGATATATATATATGTGTGTGTGTGTGTGTGTGTGTGTACACATATGGGTATAAAATGTGTATGAATGAACCTCCATTAACTAATGAATAAATTACACCTACAACGCATCATTCAATTAAAGACTAGTAGGAATGAATTAAGATATTACCATGTTAATGAATGAGGCAATTTGCATATCCAAACCTAATGAGATTAATGAAGAATAGAGTAATAAGGATAGCAGGAACTAGGCCTCTGTCAGGTAGGCCACCCACTGCGGATGACTAAAGGTCTGTCGACGGTTGGGCCAAGGGGGAGTGTACCGCCCTTGGGCCTGATAAGCGCTACGGGCATCCTATTGCAGCTAGACCTCTTGATCTCATTAGGAACTAAATATGGGAATTGACTTATTGATAACAATTGACCTTAAGTGAATTGGCTAATTACACTTTAGGTAAATCATTCATACCAAAATCAATTGTTGAAATTCATTGTTTATATGTTTTTTTTAGATTGCGGATTTGGGGACATTACAATGACTATGAGTTGTAGAGGAAGCTATAGCCACCTAGCAGCACGAAATGGCCTCCTTGCCAATGCTACTAAGTTCATTGATGTAGAGACAGGTGAGAGAATAAACAAATATCTAAGGAGCATCTGCAAACACACAACAATGGGCAAGAAATAACGTGGAAATGCTCTAGGTGTGCCTTAGAATAGAAATCTTGCCATCCAGCTATGATCACTTGCCTTGTTCATCTAGAAAGGCCATTTATTTAAATGAAAGCCAAGGGTCATGTATGTCTCAAGAACATTCTTGCCATTTATTTCTTTATATCTGATATTGGAAGCCAAGACTAATTATTATAAAATTTATGGGGACAGATGTCACTTACAATGTGTTCACTCCAACTTGATGAACAATGCTTGTGCTCAAATGTGACTGGCTCTAGCTACAAAGGGAGTAAATCAATCCCAAAGTTTGCAATAAAATCATTTGTTGTATAGTTTTCCTGGTACCAATAGATGAACTTAGTTTTTTCAGAACTGCCATTTGTGAGATGCTGATTTGAGTAAATGATTGGAATGTAGCAAGTGATGTTAATTTATTGGTTGAATTAAAAGTAGTAAATTATGTTTATGTTATTTTATTCCATTTAAAAGATTAAATGCTTATTGATATAATTGATGATATTCATGTTAGATTTTACTGGATGGATATGATGAAGATGTTATGATGTTGACTGTTTTGAGAATAATTATATGTTTGTTGTTGCAATGAAATAATATTGATGTTGTTAATTAGATGAGATTATTATCATTAATATTTAATTGATGATAGGATATGAAAGGGATGATATTGCATCATTCGTATATATTAGAATGCATGCAATGTTAAAATCACCTTTCGATGATTTTAATTACTATGAATATTTTTTATATATAGGTATATGCATGAGCAGGTACACTTGACGTGTGACTGTTTTAGCGACTACAGGTATAGGGCATCGACTCCACCTGGCTTCACGAGTTTGAGCGTGCCCATATCCCGGTCAGTGGTTATAGGAGATAGCACACTGACCATTAATATTACCTAGCCACAACCATCGTTCCTGTTTGTAATGCCCCCTTATTAGTAAGGAGTAATCAGTTGTCCATTGGCCTATTTCAAAGACTCGTAGGCTGATTGGAATGAGGAATTAGGGTTTCCTATTTTCTAAGAGGATTCTTCACAGTTTTCAGGGATGTTCAGATTGGAGTTTGGTAGAATGAATCAAAGTTTCCTTTTGGGTTTTTTGTAAGCTTCGCAGTGGTATGACATGCAATCAATCCAGGGGAGTTTGCAAAACTTATAATTTTTAGTAGGTTGATGTCAGTTGTCATGATTACTGGGTTTTTCTGGGTTTCTCGAGCTGAGCTACAGGGTTTGAAGAACAATCTTTTTGGAGTTGTTTTCAGGACTTACTATTTTTAGTAAGTGTCATTTCAGGTAGTTCTATTTTTAGCAGTTCAGTTATGAGTTCAGACCCAACTCAGTTTGATGGTTTTTCAGCACTTCAGTCCATAGCTCAATTTGGTACTGATTAGTATTTGTTTTGCTAGTGATTTATTAAATATTAATGCTTTACTCTAGAGTTTAATATTAAATTATATTTTTGGACGACTTAGGAAATGAAAGGAGCATTTTATTCCAAATTTATTTATTCTCCTAAGTCAGGCGCCCAAGGATGGAATATATGCTCATGTATAATGTTCTTTTATGTTGCAAGTTTAGACGAAGGAAAAGTTCGAATTTTGTGCCTAGGAAAGGGGGACGCCAAGGCAAAGTCATGTTTGAAATGAAATGCAAATGAGGAAGTGTAATTTGGTCGCCATTTGGAGGTGAATTTGGGGTCTTAGAATCTATAAATATGAGAGCTTGGTCTCTCATTTGTCATCTTTAAACATTTTCATAACGAAGTGTTGCCAAAATTGTGCCAGACCTTTGCTTCGAAGTTGCGTGCTTCCTAGCTTGTACCAGTTTTGTGCTTGAGAGATAGCACCTAGCTATGAGAGAGGCTATTTCTCGTTCAGAGGAGTAGAATGAGCTTCAAAGTTATGGAGTTTGCTATTATATTTACAGTTTTTTGATTATTGTTGTGTTTTTTATGTGTGTTGGGCATATAGTGGCTGAAGCAATATTTTGATCGTACCTCCTTGTCTGCTGAGCGTATCAATATGGGTATTGGCTCTGATTTTCTCTATCCCATAGGCGATGATGGTTTGCTGATTTGAATTTTATATTGTTGATCAAACTTTTTTGCTGGGGCGCCCCTTCCCTAGCGGCCTTGGGATGCGTGCAACTGGTCTTGGACTTCGGAGTTGCAGGTTTGAGGTTCTGAAATGGTCGCTTATGCCATATTAGTCATTTGCTTTTGATTTGGTGTGATTCCGAGTAGATTTGAGTTAGTTATGAGCATTTTGGTGTTTCCGGTAGTGGCTGGTTTGCATGTTATTCACTTTCAGAATTAAGAACAGCAATAGTTGCTTTATGTTTGAGTTGGTTTTAGAAGTAGCTATCATTTGTGATCAACATTGTCTTCTATTCTAATCATTTCTCTCTATATTGTAAGGTTCAATAGTAGTACTATCAACCACTTCTTGATTGTATAAGCAAATCCCGTTGAAAAGCGGAAGAGGCTGGCTTGCCGCCTACATTGGATATTTGTAATTTGGTCCTCCCACTGCATAAGCGGTAGAGTGATATTTTGTTTGAAATGGTCCTTCCGCCGCACAAGCGGTTGGGTGATTCTTGTTTGTAATAGTCCTCCCGCTGCATAAGTGGTTGAGTTGAGCTTTGTTGTGTGTGTTCATCCTCCCGCTGAGATATGCGGTAGAGTGATTCGTGCTTGGTTATGTTCTTGTTTCTCCTTGGCTGGTTTACTGCTAGGATTTCTTGTTTCTATGCCGCTAGAAAGTGGAAGGGGCTGGCTTGCCGCCCATTATTGTAATCAGTACTTTCAGCAGTTTGCGACTAACAATCCCCTGCTACTGTATGCTCTCTCCCTCCCAGTTTGGGCTCTCGGTGATCAAAAGGTGTAGGGTTCTTTCCAGTTGGTTTGGATTTCATTTCTCTAACCCTAACAGGTGTTGTGTTTCTAATCTTGTTGAAAAATAAAATAAAAATTGTTGGGGATATTACACTATTTGGGACAATTTTCCTTAATTCGTGTGTTTACACCTCCGGTTACCAGTCTGGTAATGTCTGATTACCTTAATGCATATTAGTGAATGACCAGTAAAGACTATTTGTGCATAGTCAGTCATGTGTGAATTGTTGTCAATTATAGTGCTAATGGTATTTTAATATTACTATGTGGAATTAATATCTAATTATGAAATATGTCTTACGAGTATTGATTTTAATTGGCATTTTCCCAATTCCCAATTGGGCATATGGTTGACTTTTGGGATTAAATTTGGACTTTTGGAGAATTTAAATTTAAGTTTCTAATTTATTTTACATTGATGTGGTTTTTAATTGATTAATGGTTATTTAATGTTTTAGGAATATTTTTACGGGGCTTATCCATGCTCATTTTATTATGCATTTCATGGGGATGACTATATGAATGTGAGAATTGAAGTTTTATATAATTATTTATTTATTTTGTCTTTTTAATTTTGTACTAAGTATCATAGAACAACATTACAATAAAGCTCATATTTTGCTCATTCAAGCATCCATGTTACAAACTTATTACAAATACCAGCTCCTTTTGAGCAAACTTATTACAAATACTAGCTCCTTTCGAGCACCAAACTAGAAACAACAATTGGAAGACCAAGGGTCACAACTTAGAAATCCACTTTAAACAATGTGACAAATACAACCAAAGGAAGACCAAGAGTCACAACTTAGAATTCCACAAAGGTGTCCCTCATGGGAGTTGAACTTGGGTCTCCACATTGAGAACTCAATGCTTTAACCAACTAAGCTCAATCCCCTGGATTGTCTTTTTAATTTTAAAAATCCAATTGAGTTTTATATGGGAAAAGTGCTGATTTTTGACATGTAGTCTATTTTTCATGATTTCTGTTCCTAAAGAAAAAACCTACATCTGAAAATTGAATTGTTGATTGTGGGAGATTGGATAAATGGATTTTTGTGCGTAGAGGCTCAAAAGATTCATGTTGGTGAACTCTACAAGCTGTCCGGTTTCCGTGGTCTATTTCGGTGTGTTTGGTTTCCTTTTAATTTTGAAGATTTCTTCCATTTGAAGGTATCAAATTTTCTCCATTTATTCTCAATTTGAAAGTTTGATTCTTGTTGCAAATGGTTTGTAAATGAATTTAGAACATTTCTATGATTGGAATTAAGTTTATTGGTTGTGCATTTAAATTTATTGTTCAAATTTTGGAAACTATGGTTGATATGGGGAAACTTTGCCCAAATTTTTATGGATGGATGAAATGTGAATTTTATTGCAATTTTGGAGTGTAGTGTAATTATAGATCACTGGCTTTATCTGGATTTTCGATTTGAGTGTAATGCCCCCTTCCCAAATTGCACTAAATTTTATCTATGAACATAAACTACATAGATTAGGGTTAGGAATTGAACTTACCAATTAACCAACTTACTAACATATTGAATTCTTGTATGTAGAACCTGCATATAAAACATAGGAAACAAACACAAATACATATCCATCTTATTGCTAGGGTTAGATCAAGTACTAAGTTTTGTAACACATAGAGTTGGAATGAAGTAGATATGAAGGTCCGCTTAGGGCCATTTCTGCACCAAGCCCAAGAAAGATGTCCTTCTACAACCTTCTTGCTCCACTTGGCGGCCCATACTTGCTTGCCTATCAGGTCTATTTCTTCCATATCTTATCATGCCTTGTGAGGGAAAGGGTAGAGAATGTGACCGGGTTCCTTGACTCCTCTGTGTGAGGACCATCCCAGCTCTTGATGCCACTTTGGTCATCCTAGGATGGCTCACTTACGAGCCCCTCGTCATCCCTCCATCACATTTCATACCACTCCTTCACAAGAGTGTATTTTTATGTTGTAAACATTATTTGAGACTTATCTAAAAACATATTCAATATCTACAATGATTATGCATATTTAATATATTATTCATATTCAACCATGACCAATTTGAATCTGATTCCTACAGACCTTTCAATATTAAATCCTTAAGATTGTTACAAAGAGATAGTATGGAATGCCAAACTGAAGTAATTACATTGGACTGAATTTCTAATACAATTAGCAAAGAGTTACGGAGTTTGATACACCATACCCGTGTAGATTATAGTGAGTAGTATCCTTGTGTTTCTTCGGTGCTGACTGATTGTTGCATTATTTAATTCATTGTCCTTTATGCTGCTCTTAATATATTATTGTTGCTGCTCATTTCTTACTGCCAGTAGGATTTATCTCTGCTTATGTCTGCTTTTTCATCGTAGAATATTTTATTCCATTTCTTTATATCTCTCAATGTGAGGGAGAGGTCACACCTCTTCATCTTGTATGGCCTTTGGCAAGAGGCACATTCTTTCACCATTAGCACCCTTTGAAAGAGTGCAACTCTTCATTTTTGTGTTCTTTGAAAGGGACACAACCTTTCACAATCAGATCTGCACTTTATTTAAATCAGATCTGCACTTTTGGTTGTTGATTCAAGTTGTTCTTCAAATGACGTTCTCTTCTCCCTTTTATACCTCATGTTTGAGGGAGTCGTAACTTTTCATTTTATGCCTTTTAACCATTCATTAAACTTAACTAAACTTTAATTATTTTACCATTCATTAAACTTAACTAAATTTTAATTATTTTAATTTTATTTTTATATTTTAATTTTATTTTTATATTGTAATTTTTATTCTTTAATATTTTGATTTTATTATTAGTATTTATTATTAAATCCTATTTCAAAATGGGGAGATTACATTGAGTTTGAATTTTGAAGCTATTTGGAGGTCCATCAATGGTGGGTGGCCTCCATGTATGGTTTTAGTCCAAAATATGAATTGAGTAAAAGTTGAAATTTGTGGTTTTAAATATGATTTTATTTTGTGGAGTTATGATATTATATAAGTAAATTTTATTGCTGGATTGATTTAGATCCGTTCTCTTGGCATTATGGCCAATTGAGTATATTATGAAGTGTATGTGAATATGGCAATGTAAATATGATAATTTGATGTGCATTGAGAATTGTTGGGCTCATTGATGGAATTCATTGTCTTGCAAATTGGTATCTTTATCATTTGGTTTCATGTTTTTGAGCCTTGGGTGGGTAGTAGAGTGAATGATGGGAGTGCCTCCCAACACACACTCGACCCAAAGTGGTATGTAGGCAAATCATTTTGGAGGTTTTCTTAATCAAGTGATAACATTAATTAAACCTTGGGAGGGGTTAAACATTAATTAAGATAATTGGTTCTCCAAGCATGCCTTGAGCGCTAGTATGAGGATAAGAATGACTTGGGAAGGCATGCTCGGACATGGAGTGCTGGGACTTGTTTGGAGAGATATGCCCGCTCATGTAGCACTGGGACTTTCATGATCGCCATTCTCATTTGTATGAGGGAATGCTTGGTTCCGTGTGAGCCATCTCTTCAAGCTACACGATGACACTCCCCTCTCTTGTTCTCTATGTACCTAGCCCTGTAGATATGAGTACCACCCGAAAGATGATATGCCTTCCATGTTGATAGTGCTCTTTTATGGATTTATGTGGACTTCTCAAATGCTGGCCTTTGGCCATATTGCCTCTTGATGATTGGTTGATGAGTGGACTCTTTCTTGATATTTTGATGTAACTCTTCCTTGTTGAGAACATTCTTATTGGTTCATGTGATCGATTGTTTGAGGTTATGGTTTTACTATCTTTTACCTCGATGTGGCATTACGTTCTTATTTGATGTGATCATGTTAAATGTATGCTCTATGTTTTCTCTTTTGTGAGCCTATCACTCCTTGCATGTGTTTATGATTGTTTGGGCCATGTGACTATCTCCATGAGCATGGTGGGGTGGACCTAAGGGTTCCACATGGTTGGGTGGTGTTGCCAATGACCATTGGGGACCGAAGGACTTGGATCGTGAGTGCGTTGAAGATGTTCTCCCTCCTTCCTCGACACTTGTTCTTTTCTCCTTCTTCCTTCGTTTCTTGCAAGGCTGTAATCTTTGTAATTTGATAAAAGCATTGTATTTAATTGTATTACAAGCACTCCAAGAGGAGTTGAATGTAATTTGTAACTTAATGTAATTGAATTGATACATCTTTATGTGGACCGGTTTTGGAATCGACCACAAGCATGATCTTGTATGTTTATCATTCATGTTATATGATGTGGTTATCATAGGAACACTTCCATTGATGCATTAAAATGAACATAGATGAGTCTCTCTTGGTATCATAGGTTGATTTAGTCACCTCCTAGTTGATCTCGGGTTTCTTGGTTAGTTTTTGGATGCGTTGCTTAGGTAGTGATGTCAGGGAACCCCTAGAGGTGACTTAAATGGATGGAATTCGAGAGTTTAATAATCCGCACGTGTGTAGTTGGTTAACAATTGGTTGACCTTATTTTTGAGACTGAGCATTACACCTATACATGTTATGCATGATGACACTTAAATTACTTAAAATTCCATGCAATCCTTGTATATATTGCTCATATCCTCTAGGGTTACTTGGCGAGGCATTACACTACCTGTAATTTGGTCTAGAAAATTCTGTATGTGAACCCTTAATGAGAGAAGACTCTGAAATCAATTTTTTATTAAAACTAAAAAGATTAAGATGCATTCTTTTCTAATTGCTATCGAGGTGAATATTTCAATTCACACGTGCTTCTTCAGGAGTTTTATTCAGGTTGATGAATACCTTATTTGTATGCTGCACTTTATTGTGAGAAACAAAAAGTTAGGTGGTATCGATGCCAATGAATTTGTGTTCAAATTTTTTACAAGATAATCTGAAACTAAACTGAATCAATTTAGTAACAATCTCCCGAGATGGTAAATTTGAAGATATTTTTGTTGTGTGGATGTGAATTAATATGTGGTCTGAGTTTTTTTAGTGTGTACATAGAGATTAAATTTGGATTTGTTTTACTGTTTGACATTAGGGTGTTAAAGGAGCAATACGAGATGAGACTTTGTTGAAGCTCTCGGTTCATGTTATGTTTGTCCAGGTGAAATTTTGCATCATCTTGTGTAACTATTTGTTATTTATTCTGATCAGTGTTTAAGTTGAATGTGATGGTAGTAATGAAAGTATGTATAATTTTTAGCTATTTACATTTTTAGCTTTTTGTTCTACTTTAATATAATTAATAATTTTACAATGATACACTCCTAGAATAGTGAAACCTGTTAGCACATTAATTTTTTTGAGACTCTAGCATGCATCTCAACTTTATTTTCATTTATTTTTAATTTTTTAGATTACATTCCTAAACTTATATAAAACTTTTCTTGGAGGGAATTTCCATATGTAATTGGTATGTATGTTGTAGTTTTGTCCAAATAGGAGTTCAATAGGCGTAAATAGCCGATATCATATTATTGCCATCATTTATGTTCATTGCTATTTGTAAGCACTGAAATCGAGTTGGTATGCTGATCAAATTATGATAATAAAATTTTGCTTGAGTATCTTGTTCTATTTTGTATTGAGATCATGTGCCAAATGCTTTGTGAATCATTTTGTTTTTGTTTTATTTTATTTCTTTTAGAACAACAAAGAATCGAACAATATGTAGGATAAAACCTCTTTTAAAATTGGAAGAGTGTTGGTGTGTTTTTTTAGGCACGCGCAACTCAGAATAAAATACCTTGAGATATCCTATTCTCTCTTGATTAAAATCTCCTATGTGCTAAACAGACTGGCTGTGTGATCACAAAGTCAACTCCAAGGTTCCAGATTCATGCGGATAGTCTTAGTTGGTTCGTTGCGATATGGTGGTAATCTCAAGGGGGACTTACGTAATTGTTCGAGGAGTGAATCAATCAAAGGATTTTGCTGATTCTTGACTTTCTTTTTTAGAAGATTTTGCAATAAGCTCTTTTCAATCCTTTGAATATCTTTGAATTATCCTTAGAAGATTGCACTGAGCTTGTGTCAAATTGTTCAGTTTGATTGTGAGACCTCACCCAGTAGGATTCCATCGAATCATTCACCCATTTTATTGCATTCTTAGGATTAGAGTAGACTCCCTAAACCCCATGCCTTTTGCTTTTTCTTACTCTCCAAGCAAATAGTTAGAATCTAATTTCCAGTGATTCAAGCATTCAACAATTCAACATAAGTCCCTTTGTGATTCCAGCATAATCACATCAAACCAACGAGCTTATCCACAGGTCGTGACTTGACATTTATGAACATTGGAGTTGTCTAAAGTGATCCTTAGGTGAATCTTCAACATTTGAGTAACTTTGTTCAAGAGAGGATAAGATACTTTTGGGTATTTTATTCTCTATTCGCATGTGCATGAAAAACACATCAACAATACCCCACAGCATCTGAAGTGACTAAAAACACAATTATTACTAAAAAAATGATATAAATCAGAACTGAAACTTGTTCAGAAATATCAAATACAACAAGTACAAACAACAACTGCCTCTAAGAATCACCATTGTTCATTTCCAAACACAAATACAGTGCTGTAATCTCCCGCTAAGATTGATAAATGCTAACTAACAGGTTTGAAACAGCATTGATAACACTCTAGAAACTTGCAACAAGTATGCCCAACACACCACTCAACATGCATAAACTTAAACTACTCTAAAACACACCATAACTGACCCTAAAGCACCATGAACACTATGGAAATCAGACATAATGAGAAAGTATTCAATTTACAGGTATGAAATTAAACTCAATGCTGCTGGTACAACAGGTACAACAGAGATAATATGTTAAAGCCTCGAATTAAAATGAATCTCAAATGGTATTGCTTGCAAGAAATGTACGACCAACATGTACTTGTATGACCTATTATAGAATCTCCTAAACTGACTTCACAATCTCTCCAAAAACCATTGAGATCAAACAAACAACACCAAAAAATTTAGCATAGCAAAATGCATAACAAATATCCTTTTTCAGCACCCATTTGAAAAATCTTCACTTTAGTACAAAGGTAATTTGTGTGTAAAATTTCTGCAATGGATGTTGGGGGTTTTCATCCCTAAAACTCAATATCTTTAGTACATTGGTGATTTTGGATGAAATCACTTTTATTTACCTAGGAGGATTTTCGTCTTCAAAACTAGTATTCCAAGGTGGTTTTCTTCCTAAAGAAATATGAGAAGAAATCAGGTTCTCACTTAGAGAAAAATGCAAATACAATATTTGGTCTAACCTTGGTTCTAACACAACTCCTTAAATATACACTTCTAGGGCAATTGGATAGTTTCATCTATAAAAATTCCTTTTTGCCCTCATGTAGTGACAACCCCAGACAGGATTGGAAATCTGCACACTTTTTATTTTTAAAAGAGCTTGGTAACAAAAGACTAAGTACATTTGGTGGCAACAATGCATAATATTATCTAGCAATGTATTTCTCTAGATCATAGGCTATATATGTACCATTTGTAAACTACAATTGACAAATTGATTATATCATAATATCGATGGTGGGTTGACAGTTAAAGTTACCTGAAACATACCATAATTGCTTACCTTGTCATGTAGACTCTTCCCTTAAATATTCCATTGTGTCTAAGGGGTGCAATACGAACCCTCCACCATGGACACAATCCCTATCCACCTCTCCAAGCGGATTTTGTGGCCCATGGTGAGAGAGTGGATGTTTAGATCATTTTGCAGTGCATAGGGGTAACCTGCCAAAGACCAGTTACATTTGGTATTCCTACCATCTATAAATTAAGATAACAATACCATATCACTGCTACAGGGTGAGGTTCAATATGTTGCCTACTTATGCTTCATTAGAAATTCTCCTTCCTACAGTCCATAGGATGACTAAGCAACCAAGGGTGTCCATAACTGACATGCTGCTGGCCTTAAGGCCCACATGCTCTTGGCAAAATTCATCCTACTATCTATGCAGTACGACTAACAGTCCTCCAATATCATATGCTCCTTGACTATTGTCAATCTCGAGCATGGATAAGCTTATCTCTAAACATGTCATAGGATTTCTATTGGTGATCAGCTTAGATGGAGAAGAGTAGCCTACGCATTGAGGAATATAACCTCTTCCTATGCCCTCATAGGGCCCTTACTCCATCTGTAACCATAGAAGCTAGCACCTATACCGTGCTTAGCACTAACTGGAAGAGAGGTTCCTAAATTGGAATAACTAGTTTCCAACCTGTTGTGACATTTTCACACATCTACCCATTGCAAATGGGGACCCCCACTTTTTCGCTTTCTAGTGTAGTTGTTCTAGCTTAGTTGTTGGGCTTGGTAGTAGTTTCTTGAGTTATTAACCTCTTGCTTGTGAGGGGATGCAATGCCTTTGTTGTCAAGATGTGATCAAGTCTAGCAATAGACAGGTTACTCTCTAGACCAGTTTTGGAGTCTTCTTATCTCTCAGTGCTTAAGTAATAGATAGAGGTCAAGATGGACAATAAGGCATGCTTCACAGTGTAGCCTCTAGGTCATGTCAGGTGAGTCTTAGATGAGATGAGCAGTCAAGCGAGCAGTTGGACACCCTTAGCTTGGAGCGCAAAAGTAATGATCAATCTGAGATAAGGCGATTGGTGAAGATGATTCAAGGTCTAGGTGATGATGAAGATAACAAAGCACCAAGTCAACCCCATGAACAGGTTACCCATCACTTGGTGAAATCAACAAACAAAGGTGGTCAAGATGAGTTATCCATGACTCACCAAAATCCACAATCTTGAGGGACTTAGCGAAGATGCTAAATGGAGATGATAATTAATAAATTTACTCCTTGAATCCTTCAAGTTTGCAAGCAAAGGCAATAAAATAATCAACTTAGACAGATGATGAAGCGGTCAACTTGGTGAGGAGGTCGATGAGTTTATCCTTGGGTCACCAAAATCCACGACCCATGGAAATCCACGACTTTGGGGTCATAGTTGGCAACAATGAAGGTAAGTGACACTATCCAAATGTCTTGATAGGTGGCGAAGAGATACCTTGGATTGGATTGAGTGAGGAAATCAACATGATGAAAGTGTAGTGAAATGAAGATTAAGTCAAGGTGAAGGTCACACTTGCTGATAAGGTAGTGTTGATGTGTCTTTTATGCACATGCGAACACAGAATAAAATACCAAGGTATCTTATTCTCTCTTGAGCAAAGTTTCCCCGAATGCTGAAGATTTCGCCTAAGGATCAATCAAGGCAACTCCAAGGTTCTTGTATGTAGGATCTCTACGTGTGGATAAGCTCTTGCGGTATGATGTGATTTTGCTGGAATCACAAGAGGACTTACATTTGATGACCTGAGCATCTGATTTACTTTGGATATCACTGGAACGTGGGTCTTTACTGATCCTTGATTTTTAAAAAAGGGAAAAAAGGATAAGGGTTGGAGAGGAATCTAATTCTAATACTAAGAATGTAGGAGCAATGGATGACCTTTGATGAAACTCTAACTAAGTCTTGCTTTGACATGCTATGATCATCTCCAGATTCTCCACAAGGTTAGTGCGATCTTCTAAGGATAGCTTTATGATGTTCAGATCACCGCTACAAGCATAGACACTGTCAGGTTGATGCATATCAATGAAGAAGCGATAATTGAAGTTAAGCTTAAGTTGAATAATTCCAGTTGACTACGTAAGGCAAGTTTGCAATCAACAAACCGCTAGTAGTATGGATATACAAATTTCACCTTTGATCATACAAATTTCTTCCATTCATCTAATAACATGAAATTAAATTTGAGAAGTATAGAGACCATGCAAATTGTAGAATCGACACATAGAATTCACCATTTCTTCAATGAAGTTTACATGTCTTTTGCAACAATGTCTTGACAACAATCTTTGCCTTCTCTTTCTACTCTACTCTAAAAACTAATTGCTCTTGAACTACCACTACTGACTATTGACTATCTCTAACTATTCACCGACTATTAACCTTTACAAATGAAGAGCCATGGCTTTATATAGAGAGCCCTTTACAAATTGACGGCTCTGATTGACTTAGAATCAATGGCCAGGATTACAAGATGAAAACCTGTTGACGTGTATTTTGTACACTATCAAACACAGAATAAAATACCCAAGGGTACCTTATCCTCTCTTGAATAAAGCCTCCGAATGCTGAAGATGTCGCGAAAAGGTTCAATCGGGATGACTTCAAGGTTCTTGTATGTAGGGTCTCTACGTGTGGATAAGCTTTCTGTGGTATGATGTGATTTGCTGGAATCACAAGGGGACTTACACTTGATGACTGAACTTCTGATTTGCTTTGAATATTGCTGGAACACAGGCTCTTACTAGCTTTGATTTGGAAAAAAGGGAAAAAGATGAGGGCGAGGAAAGGATCTAATCCTAACACTAAGAATGTAAGAGCAATGAATGATCTTTGATGAAATTCTAACTAAGTCTTGTTTTGACATCTCAGGACCATCTCCACAAGGCTAGTGCGATCTTCGAAGGAAAACTTTATGATGTTCAAATCATCACTGCAGGCATAGACACCATCAGGTTGATGCATATCAATGAAGAAGCGATAATTGAAGTTAGGCTTAAGCTGAACGATTCCAGTTGACTACACAAGGCAAGTCTGCAATCAACAAACTGCTAGTAGTATGGATATACGAATTTCACTATCAATCAAGCACATTTCTTCCACTCATCTAATAACACGAAATCAAATATGAGAAGTATAGAGACCATGCAAATTGTCGAATCGACCCATAAATTTCACCATTTCTTTAATGAAGTTACAAGTCTTTTACAACAACATCTTGGCAACAATCTTTGCCTTCTCTCTCTACTCTACTCTAATTGCTATTCTATCAACTAGCTAATCACCTTCTAACTACTCTCTATCTGTCTTCTAACTGCTTCCAACTATTCCCTTTACAAATGAAGAGTCGGGGCTTATATAGTGCCCTCAATACAATTCGATGGCTTAGATCAATTTGAGATCAATGGCCAAGATTCAATAATGAAAACCCTAATTAGGGTTTGTTACAACCATTACATAACATTTAATGCTTGACCAATGAAATAATTGTATTGCTTGGACACATGTCCTCTCTGGAAAATTCGACCAATGGATAGCTGGGGTAGGTACATTGAAGTTTGTGCTACCTTCTATGAGTTAGGTACATTGAATTTGGACATTGTTGAGGTGGACCAATCCGACTGGAGGAGTGATGACTAGGATGCCAACTCGTCTGACACTTGTAGCTTGGTAGATATTCAATTTGATGTTGTTGAGAAGCTAGCTTTAATTAACTCATTTGGAACTATCTGCTTCTTCAACGAACCCTTGCTTTGACTTCTTGTGTCCTTGATGTGCAGGATGATTGATGTACCTCGCCTTGGAATGCTGGATTGGAAGAGGTCGCCCTTGTTGATGTTTGATCGAAGAAAGCCATCCTTGTCGATGCTAGACTGGAGGAGGTCGCCCTTGTCCTTGCTTGATCTTCTTGGAGGAGACCGTCCTTGATCTGGCTTGATTTTACAACTCCGGGATCTCCATTTGATGCCTACACAAAATATTAAAGTTAGTCTTTTGAGCATCAAACCTCAAAGCATGAAATTTAAGACCTTTCAACGGTAAAACTTAAGATATTAATTTGAAAAAAGTCATGATAAATCAAGAACTACACATTTTCAAATTAATAATGAATGGAATTTGGATCTTCAAGACTTAGACTTTACAAAATTGCAATGGGATCATAATAAGTCTTGAATAAGAACTTCAAAAAATGATTCTTCATACCTTCCCTTTGAGTATTTAAGTACAAAACCTTGAAAAATGAAGGAAGAGGACCGGATTTTGATGGACAAGCTTAGATTTATAGTCCTCCCTTGGATGAAGTACGCCTCCTTTAGCCTTCAAAAGAGCTTCACCTTCCACTAGCTTCTTCAAAATCTGGAAATTCGCCTTCAAATGCCTTAAAAAAAAAAATGGAAATTATCCTCCAAACTAGCAAGAAATATGCCTCTCCAATAGCCTTCAAGATGAATTTCGCCCTCTACTAGCTTCTCCACATTTAGTAGAAATTTGCTCCACTCCTCTGGATTTCGCTCCTCAAATTGCTCTCCAATTTCGCACTTGAAAGGATGATTGAATGATTTAAATTGTGAAAAAAATGCCTTCCAATATATAGAGCGCTCACCTTCCACTTACCCATGAGGCCGACCTAGCAAATAAAAGGTGAAATAATAAATAAAAACCCAAAAGGAGTAGGCCGACTTGTCAAATAAAGGCAAATAATGCCTTGTGCGCTCCACATTTAATTTTTTAATTTAAAAAAAATTAATTTTAAATGCCTTCACAATAAAAGTTCGATTTTTTAAGGCCTAAAATCAATTTATTAAATGCCAATTTAATTTAATTTTTTCAAATATTTCGAAGTTGGCAATTTGGCATCTAATGCGATTTGGAGGATATTAACGTTGGGATATGGCAAAAATAAAGAATGCTAATGACTTCGCTCTGGTCCCTTGGCGAGGGACAAGAGCACTTTTTCATTTTTAGGCTAGGATTCTCAATTTTTTGAAGTCAAACCTTCGTTCACCATGCTTTAGAAGTTCTTTCCTATCTCACACAACTTTGCCTTAGCATAATCTCGGAGGGAATTTATTGTTTTCATAAAAAGCGCTCTGGTCCTTCGATGAGGGACGGGAGCACTTTTGAGTCCATTTCATGAATTCTTGATCACATTAATCTTCAATTTACCCTCAAGGCATAGAATATCACATTTCACTCCATCTTGAGCCTTGGTAATAAAAATATCCTTTCAAAATGCAAGGTAAATGGTCATATTTGGAAATTGCGCCCTGGTCCCTTGGTGAGGGACGGGAGCACTTTTGCCAGTTGTCGTCAAAATTTGCAACTCTCGCATCTCAATTCCACTTCAAGGCATTTTAAACACTTTTTCAAACTTGCGCCTTGGCCTCAATTTGTCCAAAATTGGTGAGAAAGGCTAGATAACATGTTAAGTGCTCTGGTCCTTCAGTGAGGGACAGGAGCACTTTTTCAACTTCAAGCTTATCCGTCCTTTGCTAGCTTCCCAAATTATCTTCAATGTGCTAATCATGTCCTCTTCCATTTACTTCAATCACAAACTTGCCTTGGCCTTGCAAGAAATTCACACTTTTTGGAAAATCGCTCTGGTCCCTTGGAGAGGGACGGGAGCACTTTTGGAAAATCGCTCTGGTCCCTTGGAGAGGGACGGGAGCACTTTTTGGAAAATCGCTCTGGTCCCTTGGAGAGGGACGGGAGCACTTTTGGAAAATCGCTCTGGTCCCTTGGAGAGGGACAGGAGCACTTTTTGGAAAATCGCTCTGGTCCCTTGGAGAGGGACGGGAGCACTTTTTGCATCTTGGCATACTTCTTTGTTCTTTAAACCTCTCAATTGCGTCCAAGGCATAAAACATCATTCGTCCTTCCTATCCAAGTCAAGTTTTGCCATAAAATATCAAACAAAGAAGAGAAACTTGAAAAAGTGGCATGGTCCTTCAGTGAGGGACGGGAGCACTTTTTGTCATTTGGGTTGATTTACTCCTTTGTGAACTGCTTAAATTATATTCAATGGACAAAACATGCCTCCCTTAACCTCTTCAAATCATAAAATCACCTTAACCTTGCAAAGATAGTGCAAATTTGAAATTCAATGCTCCGGTCCTTCAGTGAGGGACGGGAGCACTTTTTGCTCTCTAAGCCAAATTGTCTCACTTTTCATCTCGAAATTCCTTTGTTAGGGAAGATTTCATTTTACTTCATGCTATGAATAGAAGTTAATGTCCAAAAGAGGTCTAAAATTGTGCATATAAAGAAAAGTGCTCTGGTCCTTCGGTGAGGGACGGGAGCACTTTTGACCTTCTAGGCAAAAACTTCATCATTTCATTGTTTTCAATCAAGTCTGGATGCTTTATCATGTTCATTTCGTCCTTCAACATGCCTTTGATGTCTCAATTTAACCAAACAAGGCCAGGAATGGCTCAAATAAGTCTTTTCGCCTTGGTCCCTCAGTGAGGGACGGGAGCACTTCGCCTTGGTCCCTTGGAGAGGGACAGGAGCACTTTTTCCTTTAACCTTCAGAATTCACCATTTTTTGTGCCTTCAAAATCTTCAAAAGTATCAAGTCATGTCCAATTATCATTCCGGAAGACCTTGCACAAAACAAAATAGAAAAGTCAGTGACAAATATGCATAAAATAACATTTGTGCTCTGGTCCCTTGGAGAGGGACAGGAGCACTTTTGTCCTTTCTGGCTAATCCATTCAAAATTTAGGTCTCCAATCATTTCACAAGGCAGAGTTAGGTCATCTTCAAGGCCAGGAATCAGTTAGCAAGCTCTCGCAAAATAAGAAATTGCACTTAGAATGAAATTCGCCCTGGTCCTCCAGTGAAGGACAGGAGCACTTTCTCTGTTTCAGGCATCATCTTGCCTCCGAAATTTGATCAAAATTTACCTAGGCAAGAATATACAATTTCATCTTCAAAATGCTAACACTTGGACAAAATTTGAATTTTACCCCAAAAAAACCCTGACTAGACCTAACCTGAGACATATCTGACTTCCTGACAGACTTATCTTACTTCAATAATCAACCCTCGGAAGGACGCTTAATAACTTTCAAAATTTGTCTGGACTCAGCTTAAAAATATCCAAAAGAAACCCCCTAAGGTTTAGCCCTAGCCCAGACAGACCACTCACTCACTCAAAACCCTAAAAACAGAGAGAAGAACAGGCAAAACAAAAGCAAAAAGCAGGGGTCCCCATTTGCAATGGGGCGATGTGTGAAAACGTCACAACAAAACCCTAATTAGGGTTTGTTATAACAAACACCTCAACCAATGAAAAATTACATTCAATGAGTGTGGACCAATAGGAAGCAGGGGTAGGTACACCGAAGTTTGTGCTGTCCCTGATGAGTCAGGTACATTGAATCTGGACATGCTGAGGTGGACCAATCCAACTAGAGGAAAAGTGATTGGGATGCCACCTTGTCTTACGTTTGTATCTTGGTTGATCCTCCTCTGTCCTTGATGCGAAGAATGATGTACCTCCTTGACTTCCATGTGCTTGATGAGGCTTCCTTACTGTCAAGTCTTCCTTCTCTGGTAGCATACCTCACCTTGAAGTGTTAGTAAGGTCATTCTTCTCTCTCATCATGTGGTTTCTTCATGTGGTAGAATGAGGTCTTGAGGCTAGCTTGCAACTCCTCAAACACTTGAAGTCTTCCAACACTTCAAAACAGCTTGAGTCCTCCTTTATGCATCTGGAACGTCCTTGATGGTGATGGGCTTAGAATAGGTCGTCCTTGTCCTGGCCTGATTTTCTTCCACTTGCAAAACAAACCAAAAGATGATTAAGTACATATGATATATTTATGTCACATAGCATTTTCTACCTTAAATCATCAACAAAAAGGCATTAGAATGAAATTCGCTCAAGATCCTCCCCAGGGACAGGCCCTATAAGAATTTCGCTCTGGACCCTCTTGAAGGGTCAGGAGCAAAATTTGCATTTTAGCTCAAATTTCATCATCTCCATGCCTTGAACTTCTCTTGACCTTTGAATCACTTTCTCTTGAAGACATCATTGATTTGACCTCCAAAAAGACCAAAAAAGAGGGTTTCGCTTTGGACCTTGGCTAAGGACAGGACCTATAAGGAATTTCACTCTAGACCCTTTGGAAGGGTCAGGAGAGAAATTTGCCTTTTAGGACAAAATCTTCACATTTTGTGACCACAACTTGCTCAAATGCATGTCTAAGGATGCCTTTGATCTCAATCAATACTAGGTTTGATGCAAAATTGGAGCAAAATAGAGGTTTTAAGAATTTCGCTCTGGACCCTTTGGAAGGGTCAGGAGCAAAATTCACATTCTAGGACAAATTCTATCATTTCTCTACCTCCAAAATGCCTTCCAAGGCAAGCATACACTAGTCTTCTCTCCATCAAGGCCTGGGAATGCATCTCTTAATCTCAATCATGGGCAAATTAGGTGATTTTGGGAATTTCGCTCTGGACCCTTTGGAAGGGTCAGGAGCGAAATTCTTGATTTGCTTGTTTTCCTTCACCTAGATTCTTTCTTCATACCTTGCTTTCCTTTGACTTTCAACTTTGGATCCCTCTCTCATGAAAGCAACATTTGTTTGACCCCTAAGAAGGCTTGAAAGGGGAAATTCGCTCAAAACAATGGCCAGGGACAAGACCTATTTAGGATTTCGCTCTAGACCCTTTGGAAGTGTCAGGAGCGAAATTCATGTTCTAGCTCAAAATCTCCATCATTGGTGGCCACAAGCCATTCAAAGGCATGCCTAGTGGTATCTCCAAGCTCATTTCACCTTGATCAAGGTTGTTCTCGACACAAAATTTGGAAGAAAGAATAGGTTTTAGGAATTTTGCTTTGGACCCTTTGGAAGGGTCAGTAGCGAAATTTTAGTTTTAGTTCAATTCCTTCACATTTGGTGATCACAAGCAACTCAAAGCCATGCTTAAGGACATCTTCAATCTTAATTCACCCTGATCCACACTTGACTTGACAAAAAATTCAGAGGAAAAGGTAGATTTTGGGAATTTTGCTTTGGACCCTTTGGAAGGGTCAGGGGCGAAATTCTAGTTTTAGGCTTGACCCTTCATCTCTTCAACTCCAAACTTCTTTGCAAGGCAAATATAGACCACTCCACTTGCATCCATGCCATAAAAACCAAGGTTTTGACTTCATCTAAGGAGAAAATAGGTGTTTTCAAGAATTTCGCTCTGGACCCTTTGGAAGGGTCAATAGCGAAATTCACAATCTTGGACAAAATCCTCACTTTTCAATGCTTTCAATCGCTTCCTAAGGCAAGAACATGTCAAAACCTTCCCAACATGCCTTAGAAACTAAGATCTTGGTCTAATTTGAGCCTAAGGAAGAATTTCACTCTGGACCCTTTGGAAGGGTCAGGAGCAAAATTCTTCCTTAGGCTCAAATTCTATCTTCATTCTACAAATTCTTCACTCAAACAAGTATTTTGCCTTCACTCAAGCCTGGGAATGGGTTAGCTCCTAATTTGGGTCAAGGTGGAGTGTCTTGTAAATGAATTCGCTCTAGACCCTTTGGAAGGGTCAGGAGCGAAATTCCTATTCTAGACTCAATTTACCTTGGATTCGACTTGACTTTGCCGTAGACTCAACCCTTTGATGCATTTCCTTTCATAACTTTGCAAATTCACTCAACCACTCACTGACTTAGGTGAAATCTTAGGTCCTTTGTGAAATTTCGCTTTGGACCCTTTGGAAGGGTCAGGAGCGAAATTTGACATTTTAGCCTCTCCGTCAGGATTCATATATGGAATAACATTTAAGTATAAGAAGGAAATGTCACTTATACTTTAAGTTATATTCCATATATATTGTCAGGATGTTTGAGAGTGGTTTCGGACCTCCAGGAGTTATAATGCAAAATCTAGTTTTTGGAGGATTCTTCAATTTTCTAGACTTAGTCAAATTTCAGGATCAGGATGACATTCCAGACAACGCCAAATTTCAGGACATTTGAAGATTAGGATGACATTATGTATTCAACCAAGGTTTGATTTAGCAACTTCAAGTGCGACCAGATAGTACACAAAAAAACACCCTAGGAATGATCTAAATTACCCCTAATCACTCAATTGACCTAACCTCTTGAGTAGATCCACCTGACTCAAGCAGAGCCTGCTATCCTAATGAGCCCCCTGGCGACCCTTCAAATGCAAAAGGTCAATAGACAAGAACCTAGAACACCAAGAAAACTAACCCTAGAAAGCAAAAGGTAGGGGTCCGCATTTGCAATGGGGCAATGTGTGAATACGTCACAACAGGTAGTCAACCTGCAACACTACAATGATGGTTGCTACTACCATTTCTTGGCTTATAAAGGTATTGCAGCTGTTCTATGTTTATTTTACAGCCATGAATGGGCTCCAAAATGTTAAGAATGGGCATGCTTACCCAATGACCCTTGGTTGAAGGTAATATCAACGGAATCTTCCATTTTCAGATTTTGTTGACAACCATTCCCACGTCCAACCTTTTAAGATAGTAATCTCATAGCAAATTCATATGTACAATATTTGGCGATCGAATATATCATTTTATCTAAACCATGGCTGCTCATATAACAGAAAGTACAATTTCCTTATGAGGAACTTCAACTCATCATTTCCTTGCTATTGTAAGTGTTCTTGATAATTATTCAAGTTAACATGGTAAAATTCCTTGTTCCATTACATTAACTAATGAAGTTCATGTTCTTAAGTTCTTCGCTAAGAATCTAGCAATATAGGCAGGGCAAGATCATTGAGGTAGAATTTTGCTGCCATTTATTTTCTAAGCATTTTTAAATACACACACACACATATACACACTTAGTGCCATCTTATACTATGCTGTCTTAATTTAACTTTTGAGTTAACATATCTAATTCCATCATGCCTTGACTTCATTACTTAATCTGAGGTGTTTAAATGATTGCAGAGCCTAACAATATGCAAAATAGGGATGGATTCAAGAGTGTAATATCCCCACAATTTTTTTTTTAATTTTTAACAAGATTACACACACAACCACACCCGTTAGGGTTAGAATAAGAAATCCAAAACAAGCAAGAAGGAACCCTACACCTTTTGATCATCGAGAGCCCAAACTGGGAGGGTGAGAGCATACGGTAGCAGGGGATCGTTAGTTGCAAACTGCTGAAGGATTGATTACAATAATGGGCGGCAAGCCAACCCCTTCCGCTTATCCAGCGGGTAAACAAAGAAACTAGGCGGTAAACCAGCCAAGTGAACAAACACTCCAAAGCACAAATCACTCTACCACAATATTTCAGCGGGAGAACTGAACACACATAACAAAATTCAATTCAACCACTTGTGCAGTGGGAAGATCATTACAACAAATATCACTCAATCACTTATGCAGCGGGAAGACCATTACAAACAGACATCACTCGATCGCTTATGCAGCGGGAGGACTGAATTACAAATATCAAATGTAGGCGGCAAGCCAGCCTCTTCCACTTTTCAGTGGGGTAAAATGTTCAAGATGCCAAATGAGAGACCAAGCTCTCATATTTATTGATTCTGAGACCCCAAATTCACCCCCAAATGGCGTCCAAATTACAACTTCTTCATTTGCATTTCATTTCCCACTCCCTCATGTGTTTGGCGTCCCCTCCTAGGCAAAAAGTTTGAACTTTTTCCTTGGTGAATAACTTGCAACTTAAAACATAATAAACACATGAAATATGCCTCCTTTTCTCATGCCACTGACTTAGGGAAAATATAATATTTTTAGGTGCAGAGTATTTTTCCATAAGTCGTTCGAAACCTATTAAATATTAACTTTAGCATAAAGTAATTATTTAATAAATCACTGAAAAGCAAATACTGATTATGCCAAATTGAACTGATGGATTGAAGTGCTGAAAACCATCAAACTGAGCTGGGTCAGAACTCACAACTGAACTGCTAAAAATAGAATTGCCTGAAATGATACTTGTTAAAAATATTAAGTCCTGAAAAAACTCCAAAAAGATTGTTCTTCGAACCTTGTATCTCAGCTGGAGAAACCTAGAAAAACCCAGTAATCATGACAATTGACCACAACTTACTAAAAATAGTAAGTTCTGCCAACTCGCCTGAATTGATTGCATGTTATACCACTGCAGAGTTTACAGAAAACCCAGAAGAAAACTTTGATTCATTCTGCCAAACTTCGACTGCTTCACACTCAAAATCCTCTCGGAAGATGGAAACCCTAATTTTGCCAAAATAGCCTACGGGCCTCCTGAATAGGCTATTCATCACCAGGACTGATCACTGGCTGGAAGGGGACATTACGAAGAGAATGTTTGCTTCTGCTAGGAAGCATAACTTTTTATTATTATCATACCCAAATTTCTAAGCAACCCGGCTCTCTTATTGGTTTTAGATTTAAAGATATCTTAGAATGGTTAAATAAGTAGATTGCATTCTATGCAACTAAATATCTGACCTTCCCACACATGAATTCTAGTGTGTGATACATATTGAAATGAGTTTAAAAGGGCTGAGTTGCTGAACTAACTTATTTCAGCCAGCCTATTGGAAGGGTTTGATATTTACGTTTATGGGGATAAGATGCAGCTCTACAAAAGCATTTGTATGCCTGAATTTAAACATGATCAAGGTCCAAATTAGCACCTTTAAACATTCACACAAACTAGTATGGTATTATATGTATCTGCTAGTTGGTTTGTTTAATACACATAACCAAATTCAATATTGGAGAAAAAAACTATGAAGTATTGAAATATATAATGGCTTTCTTCAAAATCTATCATTCATTATGGAAAATATAGAACCCAACCCAATCTATTGTTGATTGCAAATTTAGAGGCATGAATGAGCAGGGAGAATAAGCAGAAAAAATGAAGGGTTTCAGACTAGTTTTACATATTGAAATACTTAGACCAGAGTCATTATAACTATTGTCTTGCATAATCAGCAGGAAAGGGGCAATTTAAGCTTTTTCTAAATTAAATTTACAAGCCCACATCACCCAGCATCCACAGTAAGATATTTAATTTCTGATATTTAAAATCATATTTAAAATCTGATATTTAATTAATGGAGTCCTAGGTTTTTCCAATGCCTGAAGTTGCAACTTTCCTTCTTGCTCTCCACTTTTGATCCAATCCCTCACTTTTTTTCTACCAAGCATAAAAATGAAAAATCAAGATCTGCATTGTGGCGGGTCATAGGGTTTTTAAGCATGTCTAACATCATGATTTTCTTCCTGTTTTGAAAAACAAGCCTTTACAGGCATGAACGCCATAATGCTATAATGGCATGACTCTCCTCTTTGTCCTGCGCTCCTCCCGCGCACGTCTCTGGCCATGCCCATTCACTTCTCTTGTCCCTGCGTTTGGTGCCAGTTTGGTTCTGCAATGATTTTTTTTTTCCTATGCTCTCTATTGCCCTTTCCTTTCTTGCGAATGCATGTTATATTCCTATATATATATATATTTTACTTATGCATTTGATGGCTTGAATATGGGTTTAACTATTATTTATCAATGTCCTCCTTCCCACACGATATAGGTTCAATTATTTGAAAATGTTTTATTTTTTCATTTATTTATGTATGTTTTCATTTGTGTTTATATTTATATCCAGTTGTTTATTATTTAATAATTAATATATTTATTATATATTAAATTTCATTATACTTTTCTTGAATAAGTTTATTATTATAATATTATTCAACGCTTTCATTTGACAAGACGTAGTTAGGTCATATCAATGTTTACAAACATAATCGGTAACAAATAAACAATGGCGATTGAATGAATATCTAGGGTCATAGGATTAAACGGTAGTTTAGAACAATTCTCACTTGACTCACTTTCCACGTAAGGAATTTATTAAATATTGAAATTTCAATTACCTGGATTATAAAAACCCAAGTTTTCTGTCATGTCCCTTGCTAGTGTATGAGATCGTAGCTTTTGATAAATTTGCAGATTTATATACTGGACAACTTCATGTTATTTATGGATTGCTTGGCATTGATATTACATCTAAAGTATTGCCTATCATATGGGTGAAAATAAATAATGTATTGTTGGGTTTTGTTGGGGCCAACAACTTTAAGGAATCTCCATCTTCCTTAGGTTGACCCTCCTCATGTGGATTGCCACTTTCAAGAATTGAAAATTAAATAAATAAATTTTTTCACATCTACTAGCTGACCTACAATTTATGGTGATTCAAAAAAGAAACTATCACCTTGCATTATGGCTGACTCCTCGAGGAATCGCCTCTCTTAAGAAATCAGAAATAAAATTAAATATATGTTGAGGCTGACCTGTTTGGTGTTTCAAAATAAATTAAAACTATATTGTTTTGAGGCCAACCTTTGTGAAGAACCGATTCTCTTGTGAAGAGGTATGAAGAAGGTTTTTAAAGACATAAAGTGGAAGGATAAGAGGGGCAGCAGAGCAGTGCAGAAAGGAATTAAGTTCAGAACTGATTAGCAGCAGAAACTAATTAAATTATAGCAGAAATCTGAGTTATTTACATCAGCCTGGAATTAGTAAGTGCATTTGTGAAAATACGATATGAGTATAGGGGATAAGAAATCATCAAGTCTGATTCCGAATACAAAATATAAAAGAATAGAATGAACAAATAGGAGAGGATTCTCATACATACATATATCCTAGTATAAGCAGCGGATCAGATTGATATAAACCATAGACCTATGCATTAACAAGTATTTGGTATCCACGAGGTGTATTCTTAGTGTATGCATTATGACGATATCATCTAATATGTAATTTTCTATGTGTTAGGCATAGATAATAATGTGAAATACATATCCTAAAACATTAATCTATTTATAACCGGCAAGCAATCATGTAGAGAAGAGAAGGAAATGCAAGGAAGGGGAGCAAATACAATAACACCATCTCAGTAGACCACCCCATGATGGATGTCCAATGTGTTTGCCACTTGGGACCAAGAGGGTGAGTGTTTGCTCTGTTGACGTGCGTTTTGTGACTACACACACCAACACAGAATAAAGATTCCCAACGGTCACTTTGCTTTCTCTTGATCAAAGTTCAATTGTATGCTAAGATTTTGACAAGTTCAAACAATTGACTCCAAGGTTTTAATTATGCAATGGACGTGACTCAATTGGCTTGATGTGATATGTTGGTAATCCAAGGGGATTTACGCACACCTGAAGAAAATTTTAGAAAATTTGTGACTTCAAGGATATTCTTGAATGATTTGGCAATGAATGGTTCAATTTTTTTAGGACCTTTTCGATTTAAATGTGCGGAAAATTAAAACGAGGAAGGGTTTGGGAAAACTACTCTAAATCTAAGAACTTAGTGGATGGCAATGTCTAGGATAGGATCAACCAAACTTCACTTCGCCATGTTGAGACAACTACATGAAGCCGGTGCAATCTTCAAAGGTTGTGTTTAAAAGATTCTAAATCATTGATGAATACCATCAGAGAACAATACTCATTCAATAACTTAGATTTAAGCGCACACATCAAAAGCTCAGTCCAACCTTGCACTGTTGATAACAATCAACTAGCAACAAAAGGTATGATCAAACGATCTTCTCCGTAACACATTGCAATCAACCTCATTCATCTAAATACTTGAAAGAAATCTACTCTAAGTGAGGAAAGCAAGACCATGCAAGCTATGAAATAGGACAAGTATACACCATCAAAGAACAATGTATTACAGTTTACTACTTCCAATAGATTATCACAACAATCTCAAAACAATCTCTCCTCCCTTTAAAAATGAAGGGGTCACCCCCTTATATAGACCTCAAGCCTTGATTACATGCAAACCCTAATTAGGGATTGACCTAAAAGATTCCACAAACATGATGCAACAAGGTGGGAATAAACATTAAATGCCCATCATGCCTAATTACAATAAGTTCCTGCTTGCTAAAAATAGCGTCCATTGTGCATTAAATGGACCATTATCTATCAAGTTCACCCATAATGTCATAAATGCTCCACCATGCAAGAATCGCCCATAATGCCATAAATGCTTCACCATGCAAGAATCACCCATAATGCCATAAATGCCCCATCAACTCTTGAATACGACGGTTACATGCAAAAGATGCTCCACTACTTCAGCATGCATTGACTCAGTAACCACTTGGTCAAATATTCTCGCCATGAATGCGCCACCATGTCATGCAGTCAAAAAACTCTTGTCCAGAAATGGACGACCATTATCTTGCTCATTAATGGAAAATGCGATGAATCTGGTGATGTCGGCCTCCAATTTTCCTATGGAGACACTTGGCACATTTTCCATCTGAAATTCCAGCAAGGAAATTTCTTCTTTGCACTCGGAGAAAAACTTCTTGCAATCCGTCATTGCCGCCTGAGTCCTCTGCATCGTGTTGGAGAACAAGGAAATATTTTCCAGATGTGCCTTGGAAAATGATTCCACAAAGAAATACTCATGTAACTAGTCCCTCAGGAAGTCAACTGTCAATTCCTCCTCAGTCAATCTTCTGGCAAATAATGCCTCATCTGCATTAAGAACTTCTTGTACTTTCCTAACTGAGTTCTTCAAAGATGTAGACTTTTTGTTGAATCTTTCAAAAAATTCTTTTCCGGTGCAGACGACATAAAACCACCATGGGAAATCATAAACATCGTTCTCTGGACAACTTTCTCGTCAGTCAACGTCTACCTTTGAACTTACATGAATGCTTTGAGTCACGAAATAGTCAGGTCTTGGTAAATGTGCACATCCTCCATCGAACTATCTGCAATCTACAGCTTGTTCAGGATAGAAGGGATTCTAGAATGAGAACGAACCAAGTTATCAATAAACTTTCCAGCTGAAGTGAAAACATCTTCTACCCACTCCTTAGAGCATTAGGCTCTTTTCCTTGACTTTTTCAGCGCCATCAATAGATTCTTTAGGAAGAGAGGAGGGCAGTACAAAGAATGGATCTTCCTCTCTCTGTGGGTGCTTAAAACTTCGCACATACTCACACTGTAATATTCCCCTTAATTTTGTTTGAATTTTAAACACATCAAACACTACAATGCACCCGTTAAGGTTAGGAAAGATAATCACAATACTGCTGAAAGTAACCCTCCACTTTCTGATCACCGAGAGCCCAACCTGGGAGGGTGAGAGCATACAGTGCTGAGAGGATCGTTAGGAGCTTGAAAACTGAAATTGATTACAATATGGGCGGCAAGCCAGCCCCTTCCACTTTTCAGCAGGATAGAAACCCAGAAGACTTGGCGGTAAACCAGCCAAGGAGAAACACTAACACACCAAACAAATCAACTCTATAGCAGTATTTCAGCGAGAGGACTTATTACAAACAAAATCAACTCGACTGCAGTATTTCAGCGGGAGGACTTATTACAACAAATCAACTCTACTGCAATATTTCAGCGGGAGGACATACATTATTTCCTGATTACAAACATAGAAGGCGGCCAAGCCATCCTCTTCCGCTTGCACAGTGGGAATTACAAATAAGATGCAACAAGAATGATTGATCATTACTACTGAAACAATCTTACAAAATAGAGATATGAGATTAGATAAGAAGCTTAATGCTGATATCAAGCAATCCACTAACAAAATCACACAACACTAAAACACTACTTCTGTTCTAATTCTGCAAGTTAGAAACACATTGTCCAACATTGCCGGAAACAACAAAACACTCACAACTCTCTCAAAACTAACTGGAATCACATCAAATCAAATGCAAATGAAAATATATAACATAGGCGACCAATCCCAAACCTCAAACCAGCAACTTGGAAGCTTCAAATGTGATGCACGCAAACCAAGGCACCTCCCAAATGGTACGACCTTTCTGTAAACTTAGATTTGCAACTAAAAATCAGAATCTCCAAATCCCAATCTGCAAATTGGTGAACCTTATCACCCAGGGAGTACGGATGGATAGAGCCGATACCCAGAATGATGCTCTCCACACACAGGCAGCTACGAATAAAACTCACTTCCAGCCTAAATGCACCAGCAACACCAAAAATCATAGCAGCAACAAGAAACTCCAAAACTCGCACTGAAAACTGAATCAAACACTCCAAAAACAACTATCTAGCTAGGTACTGTATCTCAAGTACGAAACTGAAGCAATTAGGAAGCTCTTCCAACTTCGAAGTTCAGTCACTAACCATTTCGACAGCACAACGGTGTAAATTCTCCAGATGCCCAAAATGAGAGCCCAAGGCTCTTATTTATAACATTTGCTCCACCAAATTCAAATTCAACTGCTCCGAAATCCGCCCAAATCAAATAACATTTCATCTCATTTCAAAATGGCGTTGGATTACCATTTCATTTCACCACATGGGTGCCCAAGGAGAAGTTCGTACCTTCTAGACAAATTCGCCCATTTTGCAAGGTCCACACTTGACGACTTAAAGCATTATTTGATTAAGGCACCCAACTTAGGAGAGCAATAAAAATCATTTAATAAAGCATGCTTTATATCTCCAAAGTCGTCCAAATAACCATGAAATATTAACTTCCCAAAGTCGTCCAAATAGTTAAATATTAACTTTAGAATGCAGTGTTAATATTTAATAAATCATTTTGCAAGCCAAAAACTGATCAATACCAACTGGATTGAGAATTGAAGTGTTGAACCAACAGCTGGACTGAACTGGAGTTTTGAACTGCCTTGCTAAAAATATAACTGCCTAAAATGGTACTTACTAAAAATAGTAAGTCCCGAAAACAACTCCAAACAACCTGATTGTCGAACCGTGAGAGGAAGCTGAGAGAACTTAGAATAATCTCAAAACCCTAACAGCTGCCACCAACTTACTAAAAATAGTAAGTTCTGCAACTCCCCTGAATGGATTGCATGTCATACCATTGCGAAGTTCTCGATAATCCTAGAAGGAATCCACGAACAAAAATGTAGAATTCCCACCAGCCAGTCCTCAAATGGCTTGTGCAGAACTCCACAAAAATAGGAAACCCCAATTCTTCATTCCAATCAGCCTACGGGTCTCCGAAATTGGCCAATGGACCACTGCTTACTCCTCACTGAGAAGGGAACATTACACACACAAGGCTCGATTATTGCTCTTCAGTCTTTTGCATCTCTCTTTCATCTTTTTCATTTTCTCCTTCATGGTCAGGGAAGACTCTTCAAAATATTCCACTACCTGTGTTGTGGATGCATGCTCGAAATTGACTTCCCTGATCACATATTCATCAGGCATGATCTCACTTCTGTCTTTGTCTACTATAGGCTCGGCCAAGTGTAATGTTCTGGATGCAGACTCATCCCTTGTAATCTTTGAAAACTTGTTGGTTGCCTTCTTCTCTACTGGTTTATCCATTTAGCTTAGAAGTCTTTCCAATTCTTGCGCGGTATCCATTTTTTCTTCCAGATCTCTTCTCATCCTTTCCTTGAGCCAATTAGGAGCAGCTGTCTGTTGATCCTGAACTTCCATGTGCACTTGGCTCCTGTGAAACTTCCTCCATGTCTTCGAGAATTGTATTAATGAAACCATCTTGGTCTTGTTGTTTTAGACTAGGAGGAAGTTCCTACCTTTGCGTTTCCGGCAGAACAGGTCTGTGAGAAGCACTAGCGTTGAGCATATCTTGTGCTGGTGCCTTATCAAAAATATTGTCCTGAGGCTGACTTCTTGGAGCTTCTTGTGCAAACATCTCAACTTCCTGTACATTAGATGAATTGAGTGGCGATTGTGCTTCTTCCACCCTTGGCTTTTTTAGCTGAGGTTCCTTTGGTTGGGCTTCCTGTTGGGCCTCAGGTTGGGCTTCTTTCCTCTTCCTTGTTCTTGACTTCTTAGGAATATTCTTTTCTTTACTGTGCTCAGCTCCTTCTTGTTGGATTTCTCCTTCTTCAGCTTTGGCTCGTTATGACCCCTCCATGGCCTCACTATGGGAATCCAAGTTTCCCATTAGTTGTTTGCTCAGGCGAACATTTCCTTCCTTTAGCAGCTTGATGTGTCGATCAATCCAATGCTTGGTGAATTTCAAAACTGGTCTAGCCAAAGTGTCCAGATCCAATCCGAGACTTGAATAGGCCTATCCTTCAATTTTTCAAATTTTTGGTTGAACCACATCCCGATCTTCTTTAACTTGATCTGACACTTGAATAATTTCACCAATTCTGATTATGTCAAGGGGCAACTTGGAAAACATTCTTTTCTTGATTTCAAGATCATCCTTGGCATTAGCCCAAAAGTCCTCTAGGTGAAATTTGTGTTTGAATTTCATTCCAGCGACCACCCTCATTTTATTATACAGATCAAAGTATGATCTGGTCGTATGGAATGTCAAGTGATAAAATGCCAATTCTTCTATAGATTTTTCAGCCATCGCCAATGTCGGACACATTTCCACATAGTTGCCTATGACAATAGGGAGTTCAATGGACAACTTCCTCTTCTTCCTCTGAATCTTGTCATAGGTGATCAATTGCCTGGTGAGCTCCAACAACACCATTTTGTTTGTTGGATACCTTGGTAGCTTGTGCGGCTGAAAGGAAAAACCTTGGACCCGGATGTAAGTAAACTTTGGAAACTAAATTTATCGGGCTTTAAATTTTTGTATCAACATCCTGGCCTTTGGCAACAATCTTGTGTGGAGTTCTTTTTGTAGTAATTTGGTTAAGTACATTGTGAAGTTGTCGCTCACCAATTTGAAAGAATTAGTGTTGTATAGGTGCAACTGAGAATAACACTCGTGTAATTTCAACTGCCCTGGACCGCATCCCATGGGTCCCTTTCTTGGCAAGCCGTCGAAACTACCCATCCTTGCCAGTGAATAAATTACATATGAGCTCATGTAAAAAGATTGAGTCTTCTTCTCCTTCAAATTCTTCAGTTGCTCATGCAAGTAACGACTGATCAACCTTGCCCAATCCACTATCCCGTTGGCATCATAACTCACCGATGAAGAACATCCAGGTTTCAAATGTGAAGACATGCAGACATCCCATAATCCTACTCAACATCATCACAAGGTCTGCATACTCTTGCTTTAAGTCAAAACTGGTGATCTGGTTGGACATTTTTGTAATATGAGGCTTGACTTAACCATCCAGGTTTTGTTAGTAATCCTGACACATCTTTCAACACTAGATTCATATATTGTTGCTGCTCTATCCTTGGTTTTGAATGTCATGGAATGGTAGGTTGGAATACCGAATGTCTCTCCAATTGCCTCCCTGGTCAAGTTGGCTAGAAGCTTGTCATTTGATGTTAAAATTGCTCTTCTTTTAGGATTATAATGCTTTGCACATTCTAAGATCAGCTCTGGGCATTGGACGGCTGGAGGGAAACTAGTCGCTGAGACAATCCCGCTCTTAACAAATTTGATAGCAGTGGTAGATGGAGCACGTCCAGCTGTTCCAAAAATCTTGTTCTGGAAAGCTCCCAACTAGAATGTTCCCAAATTGGTGTCGTTGATTTCCTTCCACTTTGAAATAATCTTGGACTCTGGAAGGAATCCTTTCATCTCGTTCTTAATCTACGCTTGTCGAGAAGTAGCTGCAGCCTTGCTGGATTTTGCCATCCCTACAAAACAAAACAAATAACATTAAAATCATTGTAAGGAATTAAATAAAATGATGGAGAAGAAATTCCGGTTGATAAATTCCCAATTTGGAATAAAATAGAACCTTTGCGAACAAGAACTTCTGGAAAATAAATAATTTCTTCGAATTTGATTTTTCTTCACCTCTCGCTAACTTCAAATTTCTCCAAAACCCGTGTGAGAAATGAATTGTGATTCATCGTTTAAATAGAATTTCTCCACCAAGTTGCTAAGTTGGCGAGAGGTTAAACTTAGTAGTTGCATTTAGAAATGCGTAATACTTGACAACTCGCCATGTAAACGGGTCTTGTCGTTAAGGTTGAGTTCGAAAATGGAAATTTCCACAATTTCCTAAGTTATGTGTCATAAGTGCGGAATATTCCCTTTGCATGTCGCTAACTCACTAATTGTGAAAATCTTTCCATTTTGGATTCAAAAAGGATATTTTGAAAGATTTTCCTTTCTTGAAAGAATTTTGTCGATTTTTCCTTTTGGAAGGAAATCCTATTTGTCTGGATTTTGAGAGAGAAAATTCTTGGAGAGAGTTTTATCGGGGAAGAAATTTTTTTCGTGTTTTTGAATTTGCCTTGTCTTGAGGGAGATTTTTGACCAATTTGTCACTTTTCCAATTTTTTAGGAATTTTTACAATTTTGAGCTTCAGAATTCAGGAGAGAGAAACTTCTCTCTCTTGGCCAATTTTCACCTTTGCCTTGAAATTTCTTCGTTTTCTGGCGAATTTTTATCCTTGAGGAGGAAATTTGATTTTCTTCTTTGTCCTTGTTTCAACACCTCTCTCAAGCTTTGGGCGGAATTTTCAAGTGGAGGAATTCATGTTTGGAAGGAAAATTCCTTCTATACTCCTTTCTAGCGCTCTGACTCTAACTTGGGCTCCAAAACCATGTCCTGTAGGAATTTTAACATTTCTCGCTTTTCCCTCCTTATCCTCATTTCTCGCTTTTTTTTTTTTTTTTCATTTTCTTGCTTTTCCTCCATGAGGTCACTTTGGCGCCTTCTTTGACTTGGATGCCATTTTTGCCAAGGTAATGGATTTTCTTGACTTTCTTCCTTGACTTGATATTTTTCACCTTTCTAGATCAGGATGCCATTTCAGGATTGAAGTGAGTTTTTCCCTGCCTTAAAAGATTATTCATGCTTTTCCACTTCAGGAAGGAATTTCAGACAACCAATTTGATCAACTGTCTGCTTTTTCAACTTTTCGGATTTAGACAAATAGGCTCAGGAATGCTCTACCTTTAGTGTCGAGACCCCTGCCTATGAAGAACCTGCCAAAAATAGACTTACTAAAAATAGTAAGTACTTCAGAACGTCAGAATTAGGGCAAACGGGATAGAATGACACTTACTATAAATAGAAATTGCTAAAAAAGAGTAAGTTTGATTTTTGGCCAAATAAAGACAATTCGAGAGGTAGTGAAATTTTCCAAAAATAGAAACTTTCTAAAAATAGAGAATTGCTCAAAATTCACCCAAATTTCACTGGTGGCTTCCCTAAAGGACTTTGGTTTCAATGCAATGCTTAGTTTTTCCAAAACTCTAAGGGAAAGACCTCAAATCTAAGTTTGAAGGGCAAAAACCTAAAATACATCGAACGAGTTCTAGACTTAGCCAAATTTACTCAAATGACTTGCAAATTAGATCAAAAACACTTGCAAACCGAGGAGACTACTGCGAAAAACCCAAAGAACCAAAACCAAAAGATCAAGTGGACCTAAAAAGTAGGGGGTCCCCATTTGGAATGGGCTGATGTGTGATTGGGTCACAACACGCTCTTGGGCTTAGATAGGAGGATTTCCGGGCACCCTATTGTGATTTCCTCTCCAATCTCTACGATGGTTGATTGTTGTAGAAATCAACCATCCCATTGTGGAGTGAAGGATGAAATACATGATAAGGAGGCAACAATACCGACTCCCCCATCAATTACACCAACCCCTAGGTGGGGCCAAGAGGCCAAATGACTGTGTGTTCATTCCATGCTCTTGGGCTTGATTGGAAAGGATAGGCTCCCAACGCCTTATATGATTTCCCGAGGGATTTTATAGTGTGGATTGGTTGTAAGGGAGAATCTTTAATTGAATCCTACGTGCACATCATGTAATTTGCAATGGTGATGTAAGGATTAGGATTCTCCTTATCATATTATTGATTATATATTTTCCAATCTTTCATGAATATTAGACAATGATCATCAATTATATTAGAAATGATAACTAACTTGGTTGTAGGAACTAAATCAAGATTTAAAGTTGGTAGTTTTGCATTCCTTAAATATGCTTCATTCATTATTTACTTGATTGGTGATTCTAGGGCAAAATCTAGGGTAATCCCGAAAGGGGACATTACATTTTCACAAGGGTTAACGAAATATATGACATAAGGATGGCACTAACTACCTGTCTCTTACCCAAAAAAACACAAAATCCACTTCATATTGCACCCTGGTACCTGCAACCAACGACAAACCTCGCAGAAGTCCACCAACATTTCGGCATCTAAATATGCGAACCCCGGATGTACCCACATGAGATTCATTTCAGAATCCGATTCTAGTATGTTTCGAACCCATAATCGCCTGAAAAATCCCACGACGGTTTGTTTGCCATTGGAATAATAGTCATAAAGGAAAATACTAAATTCCATTATTTTGATGTATACAATTTAGATTTGAGCTCATCGCATTTAATGTTGTTTATACATTAAATTGTTGTCTTTATCTATTTATGATGTAGTGGTTATCAAACTTTGCCACTAGGTCTTTGCTTATGTAAACTTCCCAGTCAAGGCAAACTAAGCCATCTACCCTTATTTCAAGGCAAAGGTGGATTTATCATATGATATTAAATTTGCTGTCATAGACGGTCTTTCTATACTGCAACAATTTAACATCAAGTGCAGAGTCTGCAGACCAAATTGTTAAAAGACCTAAAACATCTCTGCAAAGATCAATTTTAATGTTTATGGTTAAATGAGTTTCCTACAGTTGTAAACATGTTTTAAACACACTTTATTATTTTCCATTTATTAATTGGTCTTTCTGTTTACAGGGAAGCAAAGATGCATTGTGTCCACTGCAGAAGCTTGAAGCAGTTAGGCAGAAGATGACAGCAATGAATGAGCTTTATGTTATAGATGGTGGAAATCATTCACTCGAGGTTGGGAATAAACTTCTGAAAGAAAAAGGAATAAATCAAGTTGAGGTTGAGATGCATACTCTGAAGTCTATCCAGGCATTTGTTTCAAAGGTGCTGACAGGTGCATAATATGTTGACGCAATTATTTATTCTTGGGGAAAGACATCAAACTGGACTTGCATCTACATTTTTATAATGAGTTGTTCAGTGTGACAATTGATTTAAGGAGGAACTATTGTTGAAAATTTTAACTGATTAAAATCTTATTTAAGTAGTCAAAATTGTCGACATGTTTGTCTGTATACTGAACCATCAATGGATGAGATGCATAATTTTTGTGGGCATAGCTAGCTATCTAGATTCCCTTCAGTTGAAGACAGCATGGCATCATGTTTGTTTTACCTATCTTTGCAGCATTTTTTTGGAATTGATGCTAAATATGGCAGCATACACGGAATATAAAATATTGAGCTGTTGATATAACTTGTCCATTTCAACAATATGAATATTATTTCTATTATTATCAATATGGGTATCTAGAAATGACGTGTCCTAGGCAAGAGCATCAAACTTCTCAGCTTCAAGTTGGGAAATAACAACTTTTTAATCAGCTAGTGCTTCAAAACTTGGCTGATCTTGCTGTTCCTGTAGATTTAGAACAGAAAAACACAGACAGGAAAATAACAATTGGGTGATAAAAAGAGACGTATGGTAAATCCCTCAAAAGCATCAGTTGTAGTTCAAGAAATTGCAACTCAGCAAAACTTTGCAGGCACAATTTTGGCTTGGACTCAATGACTCAGCAAAAAAATGAAAACACTTAATTTTCTAGAAGTTTGTTTGCAATTAAGGCAGTGATTGTAGGCTTTCGAGCACCAAAAAGGTTTGTAAGTACATGTTTGCAGGGACAACTAGGGATGCCTCCAATGCATTATGCTCAATTCCAATGCGTCATGCAGTGATAGTGCCATGGTGCAATCTTCTTTGCAAGCCCCAAAACTTAAACTAGCACAAGCAAAGATACAATTGCAAAGAATAGCAAGATTTGAGGGACGTGTGGAAGTTGGGACAAGTACGATAGAAGATCTAAAATTCTCTGTGGGACTTAATTTCCTTGTCCACACCCACAATTTAAAGCAATGATTCGATCCCCCAAAATAGACACACAACTCAAGCACATTTTAGAGGTGGCTTCAATAGCAATTCAGATGTGTTTTGTAGGGTTTTGACCTTTTAAAACACTTTTTGTAGGTTTTGGCATGTTTTCAGATGTTATTAGGTGTTTTTCACATTGGGTCAGTCCATGCAGAATTTTGCATGTCTGCCTGTGAGTTTCTCAGCCTTGAAACTTGGAGGCTCTCAAGTACTCTTGAGTTTTTTAACTATGGCATAGGCCAAGGGTAGATACCAAAAAGGCCCAAGAGTCACTGTAATTCACAGTGTTCCACGGAAACACGTTTCTCCCTCCCAGGCCCAAACCCCCCCGTCCCCGAAACCTGTCCCCGAAACATTTTCCCTTTGTCCCCCCGTCCTCGAAGCCCGTCCCCGCGTCCCCCCATCTCCCCATCCCCAACATCCGTGGAACACTGGTAATTCATATCTATGGCCTCCTAAAAGAAAGTATATGATAAAAGGAAAACTCCAAGCTGTAGGGCAAACGAAAGGATCTCATTGCACTACATTTGTAAATCTGGAATCTAAAAGGCCATGCAAGACATGGACCAAGACATGAACTAATGAAAAATACCTAGATATAACATTGAGTTTGATGAAGATACGTGCACAATTAGATCTGTTGAAAATATGTCACAATTATGAAGACCAAAATTCCCGTTAGTGAGTCTACTATAGAGTGTCAATATCTTCCCAATATCTTTTTAATGTGGTTTCTTTCATGGAATGTGAAAATAATCGGATCAAAGCGCTAGCTATGGTTTTCCTACAAGAAGTTACAATGTCTATAGTGATCAAGAATCCCAAATGTGGTAATTTTTTGGGGTTGGAGTCAAACAAAATGTAAGGAAAGTGAAACTTTTATTCATTGGAACTCTTAGTTTTGCTCATAAATCATTATAAACCTAAATATGGGGTCTCCTATCCACCTTTATCCAGCTCTTAAAAAAATTTCTATTAGTTGCTAGGTTTTAAATTTTTTATATTTTTACTTATAGAAATAACAGGATAGTTTTGAAAGAGTGATTAGCATAGGGATTTTATAAGACTACATATTTCCAACAAATTTAACAAATGCAATTTTACTCAAACGTTACAAATAGTTGAGCAAATGGGATTTAATAATCCAATTGTCAAATGGATTTCAGAATGCCTTCAAACACAAACTTTTATCATATTTCCAAATGTTAGCACTTGCATTCCACACAAGTGGAATTTCCGCTTCCAGCCAATGATCACTCCTGGTGAAGAATAGCCTATTCAGGAGGCCTGTAGGCTATTTCTGGCAAAATTAGGGTTTCCATCTTCCGGGAGGATTTTGAGTGGGAAGCAGTTGGAGTTTGTCAGAATGAATCAAAGTTTCCTTCTGGGTTTTCTGTAAGCTTCGCAGTGGTATGACATGCAATCAATTAAGAGGAATTTGTAAAATTTACTATTTTTAGTAAGTGCCATTTCAGGCAGTTCTATTTTTAGCAGGTTAGTTTAGAATTCCAGTTCAGTCCAGCTGTTGGTTCAACACTTCAATCCTCAATCCAGTTGGTATTGATCAGTATTTGGCTTGCAGAATGATTTATTAAATATTAACATTGCATTCTAAAGTTAATATCTAATTATTATTTGGACGACTTTGGAAAGTTGATATTTAATTGTTATTTGGACGACTTTGGAGATATAAAGCATATTTTATTTAAATGATTTTATCGCTCTCCTACGCTGGGCGCCTTAATGAAATAATGTTTTAAGTCATCAATTGTCGATCTTGCAAAATGGGCGAACTTGTCTAGATGGTACGAATTTCTCCTTGGGTGCCCATGTGGTGAAATGAAATGGAAATGCAACGCCATTTTGAAATAAGATGAAATGTAATTTGATTTGGGCGAATTTGGGACTAGTTGAATTTGAATTTGGTGGAGCAAATGTTATAAATAAGAGCCTTGGGCTCTCATTTTGGGGTATCTTGAGAATTTACACCGTTATGCTGTCGGAATGGTTAGTGACTGTACTTCGAAGTTGGAAGAGCTTCCTAGTTGCTTCGGTTTCATACTTGAGACACAATACCTAGTTGGATAGTTGTTTTGGGTGATGTTTTGGAGTGTTTGATTCAATTTTCAGTGCGAGTTTTGGAGTTTCTTGTTGCTGTTGTGTTTTTTGGTGTTGCTGGTGCATTTTGGCAAGAAGTGAGTTTTATTCATAGCTGCCTGTGTGTGGAGAGCATCATTCTGGGTATCGGCTCTATCCATCCATATTCCCTGGGCGATAAGGTTCACCAATTTGCAGATTGGGATTTGGAGATTTCGATTTTTAGTTGCAAATCGAAATTTACAGCTTGGCTGCACCTTTTTGGAGGTGCCTTGGTTTGCATGCATCACATTTGAGGCTTCCAAGTTGTAGGTTTGAGGTTTGGGATTGGTCTCCTATGTTATATATTTCATTTGTTTTTGATTTGGTGTTGATTTGAGTGAGTTGTGAGCTTTTTGGTGTTGCCGGGTGTGGCTGGTTCTGCGTGTTATTGATTTTTAGATTCACAACAGCAAGTTGTGCTTTAATGTTGTGTGATTTTGATAGTGGATTGCTTGAGATCAGTATTAATTTTCTTATCTAATCTCATATCTCAATTTTGTAAGATTGTTTCAGTAGTATTGATCAATCATTCTTGTTGCATCTTATTTGTAATTCCCACTATGCAAGTGGAAGAGGATGGCTTGGCCGCCTTCTATGTTTGTAATCAGGAAATGATGTAAGTCCTCCTGCTGAAATACAACATTAGAGTTGATTTGTTGTAATAAGTCCTCCCATTGAAATATTGCGGTTGAGTTGATTTTGTTGTGCTAAGTCCCCCCACTGAAATATTGCGGTTGAGTTGATTTTGTTGTATTGAGTCCTCCCGCTGAAATACTGCGGTTGAGTTGATTTTATTTGTAATGAGTTCTCCTGCTGAAATATTGTAGTAGAGTTGATTTGTTTTGTGTGTTGGAGTTTTCTCCTTGGTTGGTTTATTGCCAAGTCTTCTGGTTTTCTATCCCATTGAAAAGTGGAATGGGCTGGCTTGCCGCCCAAATTGTAATCAATTTCAGTTTTCAAGCACCTAACGATCCCTTCAACATTGTATGCTCTCACCTTCCCAAGTTGGGCTCTTGGTGATCAAAAAGTGGAGGGTTACTTTCAGTAGCATTTGGTTTTCATTCCCTAACATTAACAAGTGTTGTGTTGAATGTAACTTTGTGAAAAAACAAAAAAAAATTAAGGGGAATATTTTCGAATGTTAGCACTTGCATTCCACGCAAGGCCTAGACAAGGTGATCCTCTTAGTCCATATCCTTTTTGTCATTATGGAAGAAAGATTTTGTAGTCTTTTCAATTATACAAAAGAAAGAGGCACGATAAACGACAATCCCTATGGCAAAAGCTTCTCATACAAGAAAATAGAAGGCCTAGAGTGATAAGAACCTCAAATTTGCTAGTTTTGGGGTTTGCAGTGAAACAATAATATGCAAGGAAACTAGAATTCTCATCATTGGAACCCTATAGTTATGGTCTAATTTCTTTATAAACCCCAAAATAGTGTTTCCATTCAACCTTTGCTAACATAATGGCCACCTTTCTAGCTTCCAAAAGTGAGTGGAGATGTTTCAAATATTTCAATTTACTTAATCCATGAGAAGACATAAGAAAATGGGTTTTAGGATCTACAATCTCCCCATAAACCCTTGTTAGGTTGCAGACCTGGGTCCTCCTCCCAAATTCATTGCAATATTTAATCCCTCAAAACACATGAAGGTGTAGAAATCTCTAAGGTTTCTCCTTAGCCAACAAACCTTTCTCTCCAAGAATAGCATACAAACAACAATCTCATATTTCTAACACCCAGAAAATGTAAACAATAGTAGACACTATAGTCATTAATGGTAGAAGACAAGGGCTTTCCACATCACAAGAGAAAACAATAAAAAAATTATCTACATAGGGGAAAGGACCCAGTAGTTGAGCATGTACCAATTGTTGTGAGGGTTTTTGATACCTTTTGTTCCAAATATTGAACAAATAAAACCTATTGTTTGAAACAAAAAATATCAATTTTTGTTAGGAAATGTACCAACAGTTGTTAGGAAATGTACCAATAGTTGTTAAGAAATGTACTAATATTGTAAAAAGTAACCAATCAGGTGATGCCATGTCAGCTGCACAACTATTGGGGTCTCTTTTGCACGTTTATTGGTCTCACTTTTTTTGGGGGCTGTTTTGGACACCTTGGCAAAAAGCATGCTGATGTGGCATCATATTTGATGATGTGGCCCTGAAACCTTAGTTGTAAGCAAGAGACTTGCCAAGTAAGCTGCTGTAAAAAAATCGGAGTGATTTGAAATTTCCAAGTAGGATTTTGAGAAGCGCGAAGTTAGGGTGCGCAACTACTGGGTCCTTTCCCCTATTTGATAATAACAATATTACTTAGTTCCATGAGGATTAGTTCCTACCTAGTAGATACTTCCTAGCTGCTTCTCGATTTCTCCCAAATTCTAAAAATAACAAAAATTTCTAATTAGACCATTTTTAGTTTAAGTTCAAATGATTTAAAAATTCTACTAACCAGGAAGGGACTGTGCCCTTCCAACTTGGGACTCAAGTCACTACTAAGCTCATTTTATCTTATTTAACTTACTCATATGACCAAAAACTCCAATATAAGTTTTGTAACTTGAGGACTAAAGGGGTATATTCTTTTTGACTAATTTTAGCTTTTAAAAATCAAATGAGACTCTTTTGCCCACAAAGTGTAAATATAGGATTAACCAAATACAAACAGCCCTAACCAAAATGTTTTCCAAAGGTGAAAAATATATAGGCATACCTATGCAAAATGGACCCTTGTGTGTTAGCTGGAAACATCGTGTGACATCTTTGTCACCTTTGAGTTCTAAAAAAATTGCCTCCGACACACTCAATTTAAACATCTATATACATATATTTATATAAATCAGAACACAATCTTGTCACATCAATTTTTTTTTTAATCTAAAGCAATAGTAGCAACAAATTAATCTTGAACATATATAAGATGGTTACCACATGATTAAAATATTTTTTAAGAACATTGATCAATAAGTAGTGAGCACAATGACACGAATGTTGTAATGCTAAAATAATTCCATAATGCATAAATTGATCTCACCAACTATTCCTAAAAAATAAATCACAATCCCTAATGTTAGTTTATCCATGAAAGATATAAGATATATTACACAATTTATCTACCTCACAATGTAATATTTCGATATGTAATAACAAACTATACAAAAGGCCACAAATTTAAAGATACGGGGATAGAAAGATAATTATGTCAGTGAAAACACAAGACGTATCAAAATAAGTGGCAATACATCCCCTTGCCCTATAATAACACTTCCATAAGTCACCGAAGAGGTGTAGTAGGGCACTAACAAAGGTGTTGCCTCCTCCAAAATATTCGTTATCTCATTGCATTGATCGCACTAGACCTTAACTTGGTCTAGCTTGTGTATTTAAAGAACCACCCAATGATCTACCATAATGCATAGTGGCTCCATTTGTAGTCGGCATAAAATGCCTATTGTTATATTTGATAATATATGTTATCTGGGAATGTATTAATTATTTGTAGTGAGTTGTCACTCGGGTAGTTATGTGTCTGTTCGCTAACAGTTGTGTTCCTCTCAGTAACCATTGGGTCCTTTAAATATGTTGTGTACTGCCAATGAAGGTAGTATGGTATAGGTGGATCAATTGTAATCCTTGGTTGACCATCTTTGGTCTTCTCTTTGTACTAATTTCATGTGTGAATAAAGATATATTTTACTGTTGTGTCTGGTATGCACTGTCATTTGTATTATTAGTTCCTATATTTAATTTATCAGATATAGCAGTAAACATTTTGGCACCGTTGTCAATTCGAACTTGGAGCTATGAGAATACTTGAGTGGTGATAGGCATGGCAGAGTAATGGGTTGATCGTTTGAACAACAAGTACTAGTAACGAAAAGTGATGAAGATGAAACACTGGAAGATCGGTTGATGCAAGACTAAACTTGTGGGAAGATTTGGTTGATCAGTACGTGCAGAGGGAAGCTCGAGAGAGAGCAGTCCTTGAGAGCACGGTATGCGATGAACTCTTAGTAAACCATGTGGTCTTCTCGAGAGAATTCCAAGGTTGTTGGCAAGAAATTTGATTGAATGGCAAGAAATTTGATTGAATTGTAAGACTAGTGGGAGGAAAGGATCAAAGAGCAGCGTCGACAGCAAATACTGCAAGGATACGAAGAAAGGATTCGTAGGGAGGAAAATGAGCGGGATACTGGCAGATGTCGTACACATGGCAATTAATGCGCCTATGACCAAATAAGGACTGACGTACCAGAGACACTCAAGAGGAATGAGAGGGATTAGTAAGGAGATCTCTCCACTTGAGAGAGCAAAGTGAGAGGAGACCGCGATTACAAGGAATCGTCAAAGGTTCGGAGAGTCCAACGAGAAGTAGGAGTCGAGTGTCACCGTACACTCTGCTTCAAGTGAAGATTCCGAGTCTATAGACAATATCAGCAACCCGTCCGTACAATTGGTACGTGATGAAGGGGAAGAAAGGAACCTCCAGATTACAGTTGCAGAAATTTTTGAAACCAATTTGCATCGTATTGGGAACCTATCCCTCGTCGAGGAATCGAGAATAGGGGGTGTGAGCCGAAGACTCTGGGGAAGAGAGTATAGAAACGAAGATGGTGACCAAGGTGTAGAAGATGGAAAAGGTGGATGTGTAGAGAGCTCGCATGTGTCCGAGAGTGCAAGAGAGGCACATGAATGCAGATGAGAGCAAGATCGTCCAATTTGATCGAATACACATGGTGCCTTTTGAGTGAAAACAATGAACACCTAGGAGAAGCAAAAGCTCCCTAAATTCATAGGGGATAGATCAAAAGATCTCGTACGCCATTGTAAGACTTGCATAACAATCTAGGAGGTGAATGGCTAGGACACTCATGATTACTAGTTGAAGGCATTTGCCACCACACTACATGGAATTACCATCGACTGGTATACAAGGTTGGCAAATCAACACAAGGTGTCATGGAATGAACTGAAGAAGGCATTTCAGGAAGAGTTTAAACTGCTGAGAGATGACCATGAAATTGTTGCAGAAATTTACAACACTAGGCAAGGGAAAAACGAGAATGTACGAGCATACAGTCGTAGGCTCAAGGAATTGTTGAACAACATGGAGAACCACCTAGCCAACAAGCTGAAGAAGAGGTGGTTCATCGAGGGATTGATCCCCTCGCTATGCAAGAAGATGAAAGTAGTGCCTCCGTCCTCATACGATGATGCTTACAATTGGGCGATGGACATCGAGAGTGAAAACAAAACATCCTCCCAAGTGAAGAGGAAGACTGATGATGACGAGAGCAACGACAACATTAGTGACGAAGAATCGAAAACGGTTCGGGCCCTTCGACAGGATATGTTGAGAATGATGATAAAATTGAAGTCAGAAAAAGGAACCAATAATGAAAGTAATGAACTATGGTGTATTGAGTGCAAAATTGAGGGACACACTAAAGGTAATTGTCCTAAAAAGATGTTTTGTGAGATTTGCTAGGTGATAGGTCATTCAATAAAGGAGTGTCCATATAATTGAAGATCAAAGGTTTGCATGTACTCTTCACACAAGGAGTGTCTAGCCCATCGACACCACAAAATGTATCGTTAGGTGGTTATGGAAATCAATGAGGGTGATATCAAATACAATATGTTTCCAGAGGACATCCTATCATACAATGTCGACAATGTAGTGAATGGGGACACTTTGCGAGAAACTTCCAGAATAAGAAATACAACATACAATTATTGTGCAAATGGTGTGGACCGGGGAATTAAGAACGCCGACTGCTTGAAGCAAAAGGGTATTAATATGCTGGACGTGGCAGAACAAGATGAGGCAGTTTTGGCAATCGCAAGAGCACAAACGAAGAAGGTGGTGTATTCGAACCCTTGTATGGAGAAGAAATGACTCTGAGAAGCTAGGGTAGAAGTCTAACAAGTGTTGGCGAATGAACAAATAACTTCCAATGGAATTGCAAGTACGTCGTTGCGGGAGTCGGATAAGAACATAGTTTGGTAGGTGCTATAGACAACCATACCCATCAAGGTGATAAACCTTCTTCAAAATATGCCGCAATTGAGAGTGGCAATTACCAACACAGTTAGTGACGACACAATTAGCCAAAGACATTGTAAACCACAAGAGGAATCAATGGGGAAACTATCATGTGAAGGGAACGGGGCTAGTTATCCAATGTTGTTGACGATGAGCATCGAGATGAAGTCAACAGTAGTCAAGATGGAAATAATGTGGAAGAAGATGACAAACACCATCATTGATGGAAGCATAGGGGTAAACGTATTGCCAGAAGATACTTGGAAATGCCTTGGAAGACCAATGCTCTAGCCATTGACCTTCCACTTGGTAGGTGCCGACCAACACGACATCAAACCATTAGGAACATTGATGGTGCCAAAAGTAATGATTGAGATCCAACAATTTTTCTTAGACTTAGTAGTCATCCCGTTGCAATAGAAGGCGTACCATGCACTCCTTGAGAGGGGATTTGTTAATTATTGCCAAGGCAAATTACATTTGGAAGTGGAATACACTCTCGATTGAGAGTGACGGGAGGTAGTACATCATTGAGCTGAAGAACTAGGTGGTGAGTGAAGAACTGGCATCCTTCGACTCAGAGTCCGAGGGTGGAGATTTTGGGATGGAGGAAGGAAAGGGATGGACCAAACGATGAAGGGGTGCTTGTATTGGAAGATTGTTCTGAAGATGAAACAAGTTCTTTGAATGGATTATTTCACTGGCAGATGGAGTAATACAAAGTCTACCACCTCGACTACAACATGCTATAGATTGTCTAAATTGAGGAAGTGCAAAGTTTGTACGCAGGGCAAGTTTGAACATTATTTACAAGGACACGCTCGAGGGAATTGTATGGGGTCAAGCCATATGAGAAGGTGAAGAGAAGTTGGAGGAAGTTGTATGGGAGCAGAGATGAGTCATATGGGCGAGGGAAGGGAAGACCGTACATGAGCAATACCAAAATGCCATACGAGGGGAAACCGTATGAGTTGAAATTGTACGCCACATAAATCTTTAGGGTAACTTGTTGTTTGTATGCATGTGACAAGTTATCTAGAGAGAAAGTGGTTGCACAGAAAATGGTTGTATAGGATGGGTGAGAAATCGTCAAGACCATACTGGGAAGAAGTGTCAAGGTCATACGAGAACATTAAATTATATGAGGAACAAATTGGAAGGCTGTACAACAAAAATACAAGGAAACCATATGAGAAGAGGATGCGGTACAAACAAGAAAGGAGCATGCTGTACGGAGGGGGAGAGAGTAAGCTAAATAGAAGGGTATACAAGTCGTACATGACACCAGGAGGGCTATACATGGAACCATCTTACACGTCGTACGAACATGAAAGACCTTACATAAACAGAAGAACATACTTACATACGCCATATAGACAAAAGAAGAGGATGCATAGGTTGATGCCTTACATGAAGTTGATAGTGGAGAAGTTATGCCCGTACGAAGTAGAGTACAAGTCGTACGGTGTGGAGGAGCCATACTCTAATTCAAAGACATCGTACGGAAACACTAAACCGTACGCCGAAAACCAATCAAGGCAGTCAAGCCCGTACATAAGGTGACTGCCCGTACATAAGATTTCAGATTGTACGCGTACATGATGTGTATCAGGCTGTACATGAAGTGAGGGGAGCTGTACGTGGTCATGCCATGCGTGAAGGGCAAAAAAAGCAGATGGTAGGAGTGAAATCTCCAATTTTTGGCATCTAAAAAAATCAGAAAATTGATGTGTGCCATGGAGTTGTAGAAAGGAAAAAGTGTACTACTCCAATAGGCGGGTGAACAATAGTTGGGGACTCACTGTTTAGCCTCTCTACTTAGAATGCAGTACAAAGTATATGACTGTTTGGTACACATTAGATGACATTGAATGTGTCACAGAGGTCTTCTGATGCAACTCTATGACACTGTCTAAGCATGCACGCGTGGGTCTTAGATGACAACGTGACAAGCTGGCATCTCGTATGGACAGAATCACAAAATTCCTATACATGACGAACTGTGACAGAATCGTGTCTATATGATAAAAACTAAGTGAAATAATAGAACAAATAATAAGTATGACTAGTTATGAAATAACAAGAGAAGGAATAAAGACTCTTACAACCGGTGCACGCTTGAAGCCTCTAGCTAACTCCTCGAATCAACTTGGCAACCTGCACACAAAGTGAGCAAAGACGAAAGGTTGTGGCTGTGTTTTAGAGACCTACCATAGTTAGACCGCCGTTTTGGTGTTTCCACCTCCATAGATAGCCAAGATAGATAGATAGATAGAAATATAATGGAAATGATAAATAACGATACAATAAAGATAATCAATAATACGCTATGGAGATAGTAAAAGAGGAAGAAGAAAACTCCTTTTCCACAGCCAAAGCAGGACTTGCTTGTCAGATGAAGAAGAAAAAACCGATCTTCCTTGAAGCACGATAACGATGGTAATGTGAGAGAGTTGCGTATGCAATGAGAGAGCTTCTAGTCAAGCGTATATACAAGAAACCAGTAGAGTGACCAAATTCACAACTAGAGAGATTGAATGAGTGACTAGAGAGTGAAAAATGGACTTCAAAGGGGAAGATATGCATGCTGGATGAAGGCGAATGTCAGTGGATGCACATAGAGACGTTTAGGGCATCTTCTAGGTGCAAGTGTAATGTACTATCAGATTCGCGAGACGCTAGTGTGGCGCACATACATCTCTGCAGCGCGCTAAAGTCTACAAGTGAAATGGTCAATATGGTTGGGAAAGGGACAAGGCAGAGGTTGGTGGGACTAGTGAGATGGATAAAATGACAAAGTGGTCAAGGAGTTCTCCAATCAATGTAAAGCAAAGGCGCTAATGTAGCAGAGATTTACATAGTGTAATTTACGACACTTTATTTTGCCCTCACTTTAGCGAGCATATTATTTTTATGAAAATGCGAGCTAAAGTAAAGATTGCCAATATTCAAAGGGGAAGCAAAATCCTCTACCCGTGCAGAGATGCTCCTAGGGAAGAGTGTTGAATCTTCAAAGAGATGTTGCTGGACTATTCCATCAAAAACATGTTAGCTGCAGACAAACATGTTAGATGAAAAAGCGAATAACATGCTATGGCAGACACTAAGATAACATATAATGATAAAATGAGAAATGCATTTTGCTGGTATGGGTAGTAGGTTGTGCTGGATAGACATACGATAAGGCGATTTTAGATAGTGGATTGGCCCCCACAAAAGGCTATAAGATCCAGTGGTTTGGCCCCCACCAAGGCAAACGAGAATAGTTTATAGATTTCGCCGATATGGGTAGCAAGTTATGCTAGATGGCCATACGATAGGGCGACCTTAAATTAAGTGGTTTGGCCCCCACTAATAGGCAAACAAGATAATGGATTTCGCCGGTATGGGTAGCAAATTATGCTAGATGGCCATACGATGGGGTGACCTTAGATCAAGTGGTTTGGCCCCCACTAATAGGCCTCCAATCCACCGTAGTGGGTTTAAGTACCCCAAGGGAGCTTTGATGCAGAGGCGATTGAGAAGCAGGTGGAGTAGATAGGGTTGCATTGGGCATCACTTGAGTGTGAAGCATGTTCATAGGCTGGGAGAATGGAGGACCATTTGGCGAGGAAGTGATCAAGGGAGGCTCCAAGGAAGGAGTGACGAAACTTAGCACCCGTTTAGGGTGAGGCTTGTCAACTATTCCTGGAGCAGATGGCAACAAGAGAAAAGATGAAGCAAGAGCAAGATCAACAGGATTAGAAGCAGGCACAAAGACGACAGGGGTAGACACCATCGGTTCAGTTGTGGCAGTCGCATCGACTTCACGCTCATGTGCCATTATGCGTCGATGATGCTTGCGCTCATGCGTTTGTTGATTACAGCGTAGATGGGGTCTAGGAATAGAAGTTTGGGAAGGCTTGGGAAGGCTCAGCGACATTGTGCTCCATAGGAGTGGCCTCCAGAGCCAGATTTGATGAAGAAGGCCCAATCAATGAAGCAAGGGGTGTAGCTGACATAGGTCTCACATTCATAGCTATACGTGCCCTTCCTCATTTTGCTGAAGGAGAAGTTCAAGGAATAGGGGGTGCTTTCAGAGGCTGTGATGTGGGAGGTAGTGGAGATGAGCGAGCACGAGGTGAATGTCTACACTTATCATACCGGGTAGGACGAGGGATGTTAGCAAGGATAGGAAGCTGAAAGGGAGGGTGGGATGTGGACCGTGGCAACACGGGTGTCTTTCCTTTGTACTAGGTACAAATGCAGGAATAGGAGTTACCACTAGATGTTGTGTGGTCCTAGGTGGACGAGGAGGTCTACCTTGAGGAACGGGTTTAACCTCAACCCCTGATGGAGCATAAGGTCTTACCTGTTCAAGCACATGAATAGACGAGGTGGTGATAGGTGCAGGAGGAGGCAAGGAAACTACATGCTAACCTGATGAAGAGGTCAACTCTCTCGTCTTGTATTTATAATAGGCTTTATATAACAAATCACCACAGGGAGTCATGGGTCTAATTGGAGTAGGCCAAAAAGGGTCTAAGGTAAAACCCCCACGGGTAATCAATGGCTGAAATTTAGTGTCCTGGACTATGTGCACTGTGCCCTCGTGAGGAAACTTCTAATATTTGTGAACTACTGAAGGGTTTGCTTCCATGGCTATTAGCCAGGGGATACCTAGCTTAACCTGGAATAGGTCCGATTTAGGAATGACCACAAAGGTGGTGGAAACTGTGTTGGGTCCCACAAGGATCATCAAAGTATGATTCCCGAGAGGCGGAACGAAAATCCCATCATGTGTTCGAACAAAGGCACGACACTCATCGTACCTCACCCTATGCCAACCATTAATGAACAAGGCTTCCTCCGTGATGACATCAACTTGGCATGTGGGATCTACCATCACAACTGTAACAGTGTAATTGTTGATCTTGGTCAGGATGTATAATGGAGTGGGTTCCTCGCTATATGGAGCGTCCAAAGTTGTGAATGATATTTCCTTGTTTTTTGTCTTCTGGCTAGGGGGCAAGATAGGAGTGATAGTGACCATGTTGATAAAGGGGCCACCACTCGACTCGGGGTTTGGTGATGGAGATATAAAGTTAGATGAATGAGGTAGAAAAGGATCAGTATAAATTTGCAATTCATTGTTTGTCTTATCCACAAACTAGTTAGCTTTTTGTTTTCACTCATTAACCCGAAAGACACCATTGTCTATATGGTCTTTGACCAAATGTCTAACACAAATACAATGCTCAATATCATGTCCAGGTACACGATTATATCGACAAAATTTAGAGTCATCATACCATCTAGGATATGGTCTACTATTAGACAACGATTGAATCTCATGGAGAGTTATGAGGTTGTCTTTCAACAACTTATGCATGATGCTCAAATAGGAATCAATCAACGTTGTAGAAAAGTGATTTCACAGTAGCTGCTGTGTGGATCTCTCAATAACTTGAGGGATAGAGACCACATTCACCACCATCTTGTTTTTTTTAGACCCTACACCAAACGAATCTCCACATGAGCTTGAGGAAGATTCTTCAAACTGAGTCATCATGTGCTGATAATTTGTAAGTGCAGTGCATGAGCTTGAGGGAGATTCCGCAAACCGAGTCATCATGTGCTGATAATTTGCAAGTGCAGTGCATAAATTGGTGAAATTTGAATAGCGATTTAAAGCCAACTTCTCCTTAATGTTGGTTGCAGATTCTCCATAAAAATTCTCTGTAAATCGCTATCTGGTAGGGCAAAAGGGATCTTATTAGAGATGGATTGATATCAGAAGATAAACTTTGTCACGTTTTCGTTGGGCTTTTCTTACAAAGAACTAGGTCCGCTATGGTGACCTAGCTTCCAATGTTTGCTTGAAACCTCGTATGAAAAGCATCTATAAGTTGATCGAACGAACGAATGGAGTAATCAGACAACGAACTATACCATTCGAACGCGGTTCCTCTAATTATGATAATTACTACAAATGGTCATGAAAGTGTTTATGTGTGCATATGGATCTCCTTCTCTGCTATACTAATCAAATTTTAGAGATTCAACTCTTTGAGGGGTGATTGTATTTAGAACAGTCACATCAAGGGGGTTGCGACGATAATAAGCGGGAAAAGATGATTGATTACAAGCAAATGCCAAGTTAGTAAGTTGTTTTTTCAACTATCCCATATTTTGCAATATGGTGTTGAGCAAAGGATTATGCAGCAAAGGAGGGAGAGGTGGAGGTGGAGCAGTACTACCTCCACCACCGTCGCCAAAACTACGGCCACTGCCGCCACCAACAATAACAGTAGGTCCAGAAGTGGTAGAGGTCATTGCTTTCCCAATATACACAAAGGGCATGTGTGAGACATTGACGTTAGGAATCGTATATGCACTGACATATAGATCACTAGTAGGTTTGGTATTCACCATATGGATCATCGCTTGAGGAATTCGACACCAATATGTCGACCGATAGTGTTGGATTGATCATCATGAACAACAGCCTCAATGAGTGGCACATGTTTTTAAACAATCACAGAAATAGCACTTAACACTTCTAGGCCCATCCTATTTGAGATTAACATATCTCTCAAATGATGAATGACAGAACCAGCCTAAGGAAGGACATTTTCTCGCTTAAGGAAACCTTCGAAGTCCTCCAAGTTTCTCTTCAGAGAATGAACCTGGTCGAATGGAACCTCAAGAGCAGATTCATGATCGATAGCAGGTGGAGATGGAGGACAATTCGTAGGAGTACTATTTTTTGAATTGTGTGTAGAGGAACCCCCAATCATGATGCCTTTGAGAGGTTGAGAAGCAAAGAGATCCTTCGGGTCTAGTGAAAACATCGGCCCTAGCCGAGTTTGACTGTAACGATTCAGAGGGATGCTCTTTCTTACAGTTCTTACAACAACTCCAGTAGCTGTTTGGTCGTGAAGCTCATGGACAAGAATTGTGTTGACAGGTCGAAAGGAGTGAGGAAGAATTACGGAATTTCGGTTCACGTTGGGTTCACCTAAATGTAGTGGGGAGAAAGTGAAGCACTTCGATAGGCGGGTGGACACCAGTCGGGGAATCACTATTCAACCTCTCCACTCAGGATGCAATGCAAAGTATATGATTGTCTAGTACCCCTTAGATGACACTGAACGTGTCATAGAGGTCTTCTAACACAACTCTATGACACTATCTAAGGACGAACGCGCGGGTGTGCTGGTGTCTCGTATGGACAGAGTCATAGAATTTGTATAGAGGATAGACTATGACAAAAGCGTGTCTAAATGTAAAAAACTAAGTGAAATAACAAAACATAAAATAAGTACGGCTAACTATGAAATAACAAGAGAAGGAATAAAGAGTGTTACAAATGGTCCACGGCTGAAGCCTCCAACTAGCTCTTTGAATGAACTCGACAACTTGCACACAAAGCGAGCAAAGACAAAACGTTGTGGTCGTGTTTTACAGGCTTGCCACAGTTAGACCCCCATTTTGGTGTTTCAACCTCCACGAACAACCAAGATAGATAGATAGATAGAAAGATAATAGAAAATGATAAATAATGATACAATAAAGATAATCGTATAGTACGCTATGGAGATAGTAAGAGAAAGAGGAAGAAGAAAACTCTCCTTCCACACCCAAAGTGGGAAGCCCTTCGGATGAAGAAGTATAAGAAATCGGTCTTCCTTGAAGCATTATAATGATGGTAATGTGAGAGAGCCGAGTATGCAATGAAAGAGAGCTTCTAGACAAGCGTAGATAGAAGAAACCAGTAGAGTGACTGAATTCATAGCCAGAGAGATTGATTGACTAACTAGAGAGTGAAAAGTGGGCTTCAAAGGGGAAGATACGCATGTTGGACGAAGGTCAATGTCCGTGGACGCGCATAGAGACGTTACGAGCATCTTCCAAGAGCAGGCGTAATGCTCAAATGACCACCTTCAAACTTTCAAATTTGTAAAACGCAAACGCGACGCGCGAACGTCTCCACGACGCGCTAGTCTCTATGAGTCAAACGGTCATTATGATCGGGAAAAGGACAAGGTGGAGGCTGGCGGGGTTAGTGAGATGGACAAAAGGACAAAGTGGTACGAAGTTCTCCAATCAACATAAAGGGAAGGCTCTTATGTAGCATAGAATTGCATGGGGAGTAATTTACGATAGTACAGGTGTTTCGTGTGGTTCTGAAGGTCTTAATTTGGGCTTGGCAATGGGGGCGTTGGTCTTGACCTTGTCATAAATCGTGACAAGGAGAGCATCCTAGGCACTACCTCAAACCCTGCGAGGGGTCTTGCCCCTTGACCCCACTGAGGGTGCTGCTCTTAGGCCCTCGTTTGATTTGTCAAGTACACTACAAGTTTGGGGTTGCTAGTACAAGTCATTCTCCACACTCTTGCCATTAGTCTTCCCAAATATTACTTGATGCCTACTTGTTGTCTAGAAGAAGACTTATTCTTTTGGGGGGGATGATGTAGTTGGCATAAAATGCGTATTGTTATGATAATATTTGTTATCTGACAATCTATTAATTATTGTAGTAAGTGGGTTGTCACTTGGGTAGTTATGTGGTTCAACATCTTTGGTCTTCCTCTCTGCACCAATTTCATGTGCGAATAATTATATATTTTATTGTTGTGTCTGGTATGCACTATCATTTGTAATATTAGTTCCTATATTTAATTTCTTAGATATAGCAATAAACACCATTTTGTTCTCTACATCCTCCACCTACAATGTCACGAAATCCAATAAACATTAGACTTTATTTGAAATATATCTTCATAGTACCAAAACATGACAAATATCATGGATCCTTAATAAGTTAGGGAATGAAGCTGGACAATAAACCACTAATTCCATTACCTTTAAGATCTCAAAACAACCAAAAAATATTAGAGCTAACTTGTAGCCCTCATATAACAATAAGACTCTTGCATGAATAAACCCGTACAAAGACTTTGTCACTCACAAAAAAGTACCTATACACCCTCTATGAGTCGATATACTTGTTTTCGGTAGTTTTGGGCCTCTTAAAGTTGCTCTCAAATATGAGTCACCTAATAGTCCATGTCCTACAACATTGTTGAACGCAACACCACACTATCCTTGAGCTAGTCCCAACTAAAAGGTATCTTGTATGGTCACCCAAAATGTACTTGATCGAGTGCCATGCCAATAATAGTTGAAAATTGTTGTAGAAAAGATTGACCAAGGTAAGATAATCATCATATTAGAAATGTTGGTCCATCATAGACATCCTTAACATGTCCTTTAACACCTAGTTAACTCTCTTAGTTTGATAATTCGTCTTAGGATGATACATCAGACTAAAGTTGAATTGAGTGCCTAAGGATTCATAGACGACTTTTTAAAAGCTAGAGGCAAAACCATGTTCTCTATCAAATGTGATATTCTGCAAAATGTTTTAAAGCCACAAAATACCTTCCAAGAACACCTTACTAATCAAGGTGGCATTAAAAGTGGTATTCACAAGAGAAATGAATAAGCTTTGTCAACTTATTGATGGTATGATGAAAGAATAAGTATCCGGTAGAATACTGAGAGGGGGGGGGGGGGGGGGGGGGTGAATCAATATACTGAAAAACTGATACAAAGTTCCCAAACTCAAACTCAATCAAACAAAGTAATCATTACTCAGTCAAGATCAATATTCATAAGAATACTTGACATCAACCGGTTTAACTGTTATGACAACTTTAACGGTAAACAACTTCAATCTTGACCTTTAGAAATTATGACAATCTCCTCACATTCTTCAAGACAATTTCAACCGTTCCATGATCACCGCTTTATTGGACTTTGTAACTCATCACGCGCTGTGCATTAGATGCAATCCACTTTGCTCCTTCCCTAGACAAGAACAAACGTGCCAAAACAATTTGAATATCTCCTTAATCAAATGATCACACGTGTCTCCATCATTACCGCTTATCAGATAACAAACCATCGAACTTGGTCGGTTAGGGTTTAACAACTGATAGGGTTTATCGGTTACATTACATAGAAAGGTTTAACCCTTTACACTGGTTCAACTCAAAAAACTTAACATAGAGGTTTACAACATCTTCCACAAATCTCTTCTTACTGGTTACTAGCCAATATAATAAACAACAATATTAGCAATAACATGAATACCATTTACCGGTTCAATTGACATCAATGACAACATATCATTAATGCAATCTTGATGCAAAATACCAACAAACTCAAAATGCCAACAATCTCCCCCTTTGGCATTGATGGCAATACAAATATCAACGCCTCTGATTGCTGCTGAGATTGGTGAATAGGAATCCTGGTTTACATTACCAAATATTCACCTTGCTTTGTCTGTCTTTAGCCTGCCGCTGGTTCACTTAATCAGACACATAATTCTTCTTCCCCTTTGACAACAATGCCGAAGTGAAAGCAAAACATCTAATTCTGCTCTCACTGTGATGTTGATGCTCCCCCTGTGGAATACATCCACTCCTTCATCAATCCATATAAGATTCTACAAGTGGTTCAAGGACTGATGCAATTAGCCTCATGCTTAACTAACTTCATGAAGAGGGACAACCCCCAATTGACTTCTAAGATACTCGAAAGTGGTCTTAGGCAGAGGTTTGGTAAAGATATCTGCAAGCTACTCCTTGGTAGAAACATGCTCCAAGATAACATCTTTACTTTGAACTTTTTCCCTCAAGAAGTGATATTTCAATTCAATGTGCTTAGTCCTTGCGTGCAAAACATGATTTTTTGAAATGTTTATTGCACTTGTATTATCACACAAAATCTTTATAGGTTATGAGATTTCTATCTTCAAACCTTCCAAAATGTGCCTCATCCACATAGCTTGTGTGCAATTCATATAAGCTGCTACATACTCAGCTTCAACAGAAGATTGTGAAGTGCAACTCTGCTTTTTACTACTCCAAGAGACTAGCCTTCCTCCTAAAAAGAATGCTCCACCGGTAGTACTTTTCCGGTCATCAATGTTTCCTGCCCAGTCAACATCTGTGTATGCTTTCAAATCAAAATTTCCACCATATGGATACCATAACCCATAGTCAACAATACTTTTTAGATATCTAAAAATTCTCTTGGTTGCCATCAGATGTGCCTCCTTTGGATTCTTCTGAAATCTAGCAACAATACCAACTGCATGGGCAATATCCGGTCGACTATGAACAACATAGTGTAGTTTGCCAATCATTGACCTGTATTCCTTTTCATCTACAGACTTAGATGCATCTTCCTTGGACAATTTACAACCTGTAACCATTGGGGTTCCAATTGGTTTACAATCACTCATACCGAAAGTCTTCAAAACCTCTTTCACATACTTGGATTGAGTAATGAAAATACCATTCTTCATCTACTGTATCTGTTAGCCTATGAAATTTTTTATTTCTCCTACCAATGACATCTCAAATTCATTCTTCATTACATCTGCAAAACAATTATTCATGTCATCATTACCTCCAAATATAATGTCATCTACAAATACTTCACTAACCAGTATTTCATCTCCTTCAGACTTGAGATAAATGTTGTTGTCATCAGTGGTTCTAGTAAAGCCTATCTTCATCAAATGAGTATGAAGCCGTTCATACCATGCTTTAGGTGCCTGCTTTAATCCATACAAGGCTTTATGCAATTTGCATACCATGTCTTCCTTATCTATCAATGCATAACCATCATGCTTTAGGTGCCTGCTTTAAAATAGCTAACATCAGGTGGTCTCCCATACCAGTACTGATATGGGGTCTTATCCTTATCTCTTTTTACCAGAACTCGGTTCATTGTGTACACAGCTGTACTTACAACTTCTTTCCAAAATGTTTTAGATACACCACCTTGTATGAACATAGTCCTAGCAGCTTCAACCACTGACTAGTTGTTTCTTTCTGCTATGCCATTCTGCTGTGGTGTCCTTGGTGCAGAAAGCTGTTGCTTGATACCATTATCATCACAATATTTAGTGAACTCTTCAGAAGTGAATTCACCGCCTTGATATGTTCTTAGACATTTTATCTTTTTGCCACTCTCTTTTTCAGCTAAGGCTCTGAATGCCTTGAATTTACCAAATGCTTCATTTTTATCCTTGAAGAATGTGACCCACATCATCCTTGAACAATCATTAGTGAAGATCATAAAGTATTTGTCACCTTGAATGCTTCTTGTTCTTATTGGTCCGCATAGATCTGTATGAACCAAATCTAACAAGTGCTTTGTTGAGAAGGACTTGCTGTTGAAAGTTGAAGAAGTCATCTTTCCTAGTTGACATTCTTTACAAAGAGCATTAACCGGTTTGTCTAGCTTAGACAAACCTCTTACTGTCTTAGACTTGCTTACTTTAATAATATTGTCAAAATTAATATGACAAAATCTCTTATGTCAGAGCCAGCTATCATTTATTTTTGCAATCAAATAGTTGCTAACTTTAGGATTCAGATGAAATAGATTACCTCTGGTCTATTTACCGGTTGCAATCAATTCTCCTTTGTTGTCAAAGATTTTGCATATACCATTTCTGAATTCCAGTGGGTATCCTCTGTCATTAAGTTGTGCCACACTAAGAAGATTGTGCTTTAGGCCTTCAACCGAATAGACATCGTCAACACTGCTTTTCCCATTAACAGAAATAACTCTCTTACCTTTAACCATACAGGGTGAGTCATTGCCAAATTTGACAACACCGCCATCAAATTCCTCCAGGGAAACAAATTTGCTCCGATCACCGGTCATGTGATGTGAACAACCACTATCAATAATCCAATCATCAGAGTTATCCATTCTGGATACTAGTGCCTTCTGATTTGATATTTCTTCCTTAATTGCTACAAACACAATACCTTCACTAGCATCATCATCCGATTCTTCATCAGTAACACCACTGTCAATAGCTACAAGACAATCTCTCTTGCCTTTACGCTTGTATTTCTTAAATTTGTCTCTCTTGTATTCATTTTCACCATTAGGGCAATTTGCTGCTATATGACCAATCTTGTTGCATGCAAAACATTTTAAAGGTAGCTTACCTCTATATTTACCAGTGCCTCTAGGCAATCGTTTTGCCAACAATGCTTCAAGTTTTACTAAACTATCTTCATCTTCAGCATCTCTGCTGGGTCTAGATTCATAGTTATGGCCGGTATCTCTACTTCTTCTCACAGATGGGTTAGAGACAGAAGCTCTAAATGCAGATTCTGGTTTCTGTACACTACCATCATAGCCATTTAGTTCAAAAGCAGTAAGTTTGCCAATAATAGAGTCAAGAGTTACCTTTGTCTTATCAATGGATTTCAGCTCCTGAATAGCTGCAACTCGGATAGCATAGACCGGTAGCAGGGTTCTCAGTACCTTACTGATTACTGTGGCATTGGTGCAGAGGCACCTAAGCACACAAGCACACCAAGAGGTCAAAAGTCATAATATGAACAATTTAATGTATTTGAGTCATTCATAATGTATTAAGGTTATTTGAGTCAATTGAATCATAATATGTAAGGCTAAATGAACCATTTTTTCCAATGATATCATATTTGGTCCATATTGAAGCTTTAAAAGTGTCCATGTAAGAGTTAGAGTCATTTATGTCAAAAATTGTAAAAATTGCAAAGTCGCAATATTGCTAAAAAGTGCAACAAAAGTGTAAAAATGAAATCCATTGGTTATGAGGTGGTTGGAGTAGTTAGAAAGGAATTGTAAATGGTTTATAAAACCATGTTTAGTTGAAATCAAGAAGGTAGATCAGTTTGGAGGGGATTTGACAAAGATTATCCATCAAACCCTCAAACTGTCATGAGGTTTTAAGGAATCTATGGCTGTCATAGATCCATGGAGGATCACATTTGGTGTAATTTTGTATGTAGATGTTATTTAAGGATAGATTAATGAAATATATTTCAGATGAATCATTTCTTATGCATTTTTGTGGAGTATTTGGCAAGATATGTTTGTTTTTACAATAATTGTCAAAACCTTGCCAAGGGTTACCCATTTTTGGGAAAATGATCATAACTTTTGATTTGACCATTGGATCTGACTGAAATTTTGAGAGGAATTGTGTAACTCATTCATATAAGTTTTGACCGAAGTGATTGTCTTTATAAAAAATATGTAAAATTTTATTGATGACTGTTTGTTACAATTCATGGTGAAAGGCAGACTGGTGAAGGCAGCAACAGTCCGGTTGCAGCATTTGGTGTGGTCACATGAGGAATATTAATGAAGAAAGACTATATGTATTGGAAAGGTCTCTGAATCTTCTTTCCAATGTTTTTTGTCTTACTTAATTTGGTTACGAATTGAATATTTTGTGATTATTTTGGTGAAAACAGTTTTTAAAGGATGAAACCCCGAACTAGGGTATTCCATGACAAATAAGAATGAGTTCTCTCACGTTATGGTGAATTTTATGATCTGAAATATTGAATGAAGGTTTTTATGGTTTGTGATAGATGCTCTGCATCAGGTATCTTCCACTTTCCCTCCTGCACTCTTTATCTCACCAACTATCTCTTTAATCCTTTGACCATACTGCTGGATATTCTCACCTTCAAACATTCTCATGTCGTCAAACTTGCCTCTTAAACTCTCCTCTTTGACAATCTTAACATGTTCATCACCGCTATAAAGCTCTTCTAGTTTCTTCCATACTTCATATGCAGTTTCAAGACCACGAACATCTACATATTCAACATCAGACAGGGAACTGATAATAGCTTCTAGTTTTCTTGCTGTTCTTTCTTCTGATCATCAGTCAGAGATCTAGTAGGTGTAGTATACTTATTCTCTATATGCTCCCAATATTTGTCTACCAAGACTCTTAATGTAAATCTTCATTCTGTCACTCCATATTCTATAGTTATCTTTGTTGAACTTTCGGACCTTCTTTCTTCATCATGATCTACAAGATCATTTCCTCAAGCTGCTAGGCTTTTAGATTAAGAGGACCTGAGATGCTCTGATACCAATTGATGGTATGATGAAAGAATAAGTATCCGGTAGAATACTGAGAGGGGGGGGGGGGGTTGAATCAGTATACTGAAAAAATGATACAAAGCTCCCAAACTCAAACTCAGTCAAACAAAGTAATCATATCTCAATCAAGATCAATATTCATAAGAATACTTGACATCAACTGGTTTAACTGTTATGTCAACTTTAACAGTAAACAACTTTAATCTTGACCGTTAGAAATTATGACAATCTCTTCACATTCTTCAAGATAATTTCAACCGTTCCATGATCACCGCTCTATTGGACTTTTTAACTCATCACGCACTGTGCATTAGATGCAATCCGCTTTGCTCCTTCCTTAGACAAGAACAAACACGCCAAAACAATTTGAATATCTCCTTAATCAAATGATCACAGGTGTCTCCATCATTACCGCTTATCAGATAACAAACCATGAAACTTGGTTGGTTAGGGTTTAACAGCTGATAGGATTTATCGGTTACATTACATAGAAAGGTTTAACCCTTTACACTGGTTCAACTCACAAAACTTAACATAGAGGTTTACAACATCTTCCACAAATCTCTTCTTACTGGTTACTAGCCAATATAAAAAATAACAATATCAACAATAACATGAATACCATTTACCGGTTCAATTGACATCAATGACAACATATCATTAATGCAAAATACCAACAAACTCAAAATGCGAACACTTATCCACTGTGACCATGATTGTGTCGTAGCAGTAAGATTACATCACCAAGCCCATGATGAAATAAATGGAAATGGTGCTTCATTTCCACTCAAAATGTCATGAGGGCAAAGGGGTCTTGCAAGATTTTGATGCTCAATTTTCACTTGTTGACAGTGAAGCAATCAAGCAGTGGAATCTACACCTTAATCCATCCCTTTCTAAAAGTAAAACTGATGTAAATTAACAATTATCTTTTTCACCCCAAGATGCTTTGATTAAAGGTCTCAAATCCCTCATCAAAGATACACAATTACACCCTCAATTACAAAGAAAGTTATCAATATCCAAAGAGTAACTTGAATACTTGCCCTCAAGAGGTCATCATGCCTTCAATGCTAGACATACAACTATGAACAATTCACCTTCAATGCTAGACATACAACTACGAATAATTCACCCTCAAGTATACATTGAAGTATTTTGGATTGAAGGTTGGTTGATGTAGTGAATTTTGCTAATTGATGCCAACTTCAACTCAAGGCTCCTTTCAATCCATTCATCTTTCCCTTAATGTATTGAATATTAACATGATACTCAAATTCTCCATCCAACATTATTGTTTGGTATTTAGGTTGAGTTGGTAGATTGTTGCCCCAAAAGGAAGTGGCATTAGTGAATGAGTGTATGAACAACCATAATTAACTCAGGATATTATGGGTAGGTTAGTTGAACTCATAATCCTTGAGTTCTATGGGTGGGGGTGTTGGATTGATCTGCTAAAGCATCACGTTGTAGGCAAGAGGTCACAAGGTCCAATCCCACTCGTCAGTGTAGTACTAGATGGTGTGTCATGCCAGCGTTCTCATTCATGTTAAAAAGTTTATTTGACTTACTGCAGGTTATAGGGGGCTAAGTTGATTCTTGTAGTCTAAACTTTTTTTCTTGAGTTTTATTCTCATATGTGATTGCATAGTTCTTCTATGTGAGAACCACTCCAAGCCCCTTTACGGAGATGTTGGTACTCCATCTTAGCATTTGGAATTACAAGAATGGATGCATTAGTGAGATGCTCCTTATGAATTTGAAGACCACCCCACACTCTATAATTGACTGAAACCTCTTCCCTTTTCTTTGTAGGAAAATGATGGCATAAGCCCCTTAAGAAAAACACTAAAGAAAACATTGGCAATAAGTTGCAACACCCATGAAAATGCAAATCTTTGAGACTTTAGACATTCCACTATTGCTCAAATCTTTGAAAGGTGTATTGGGATCCATTCCCTAGAAATGACGTGCTTAAGGCCTTGTACCTTTGTTTAAAATAATGAACACTTTACTGAGTTGTCATAAAAAATATGCTCCTTGAAATGCTACAATAGTTTTCTCAAATGCACCTGATACCCCTCCTTTGATTGACAGTACATAATTTTGTCATTGAGGAATACCAATACAAATTGATCTAGGCATATGTATAAGATGCCATTCTCAAGACTCATGAACACGATAAAGGCATTGGCTGGCCCAAAAGGTACCATTATAAACTAATAGTGGTTGTACTATATATGAAAATATGTCTTGTTAATATTCGTGTTTGGTATGCACAAATTATGCTAGCTTGATTTTGATATGTATGAACACATTGGCTTCATTGACCTAATCAAAACTTTCATCGATCTGAGGAAGACAATAATTCTTGATTGTAACCTTGTTAACTTGCTTATAATACACAATCTAATTTAATTATCCTTCGTAATGAACATTATCAGAGTACCCCAAGGTGACAAATTAGGGAGAATGTGTCTATTTTTTAGGATGTCCTATAGCTTAGATTTGAGCTAACATAGCTTAGATGCAATTATATGATAGGGTTCCTAGGGGACTGACTTACCCTTTGCATCATCAATAGAGAAGTAATCTCCCTCTGTGGGGTTAAACCATGTAACTCACAAGTGAAAACATATGAAAATCTCCTTAAGAGAGCATGGGAGCTCTATAACTTTTTCCTCATTGGTGTCACCATAATCACTAACCATGATGGTAAACAAGGTGCACCCCTTATGCATATTCTTTTTTAGCTACATCGTAGAAATCATTTGAATGAATACATCTTTGAATGCTTGATATCACTACTTACAACCTATTTCCAGTGTGGTGATAGAGGAATCACATGAAGCACACAAGTCACTATCATGCCCATTTACTACTTTGTTTCTATAGGAATTTTCTTAACTTTCATCAACCTGGAATGATCCATTGCTAAAGGGGAAATAAATGAGTTTTAAACATTTTGATCAATTAAAATGGACATCATTGATCCTACTTATTACCTCAATGATGTTGGTCTATTACTTTGCCTAATGGTTGTTGATGCTTACATAGATCTCATGAACCATGCCAACATTTTCAACTCCCTGCTTGAAATGAGTGGCATGGTGCCTTATTACCCTTGTACCATTTTGAGGAAACTACCAAGTCTAATGTATGCCTCCACAAATGAAACATGCATGTGGACATGCTACTAAAGATGTCATATTAGATTGTGTTGTCTTGATCCATGCTAGTAGATGAATGAGTAACTGTAGGGCCACTCATCTATTGTCCTCTTGGGCATGTGTTTGTTGAATGTACCTTTTCCTCCTATCATGTTGTTGCAACTATAATTGATTAGGTAATTGATGCTAACATTGTAGTATGTTGAAGGAGATGATGAGAAGATGGCTTATCCTCAAGGTATAGGGTACCTTGAAGATTAGATCTACCCTTAACACCAAGTCAGTAGAGAAGATGATCTCCCTTTATGGTGGTAACCTAAGTAACTCAATAGTCAACACAAAAAAATCCCTTGAGAGGGTGTGAGTCCAATGCTTTTGCCTCTTGACTAGTCTCCATAGATCAATTACTAAGTATGATGGAACACAAGGTGCATGCATTATACATGCTCTGCCTTAACCACATAGTATAATTCATGTGAAGCGATATATGTATTTGAATGCTTGAGATTATTACCTCACAACCTTAGTCATCATGACAAGAAACAATCTTGTCAGGATAATTCACTGTACCCCTATGCATCTCTAATCAATCCATCCCTACAATAACATCGTTGGAGCCCAAGGGGGAGACAATAAAGCTTCATTGTGGTTGTGAAGAACCCCACATCAATTACACAACAATTCTTTGTGGTGCCCAGTTGTTACTTTTCTTATGTAGATCTATTTTTGTAACTTCTACCAACACAAAATGATCGATTGCTAAAGGGGAAATAAAAGAGTCTAAAGAGCCTAGGTCAAATAAAAAAGATATTGTAATGTCATTGATACTACTTGTAATCTCAGTTATGGTGGCTTAGTAGTCTACGCATCGATTGTTAATTTCTAAATAGGTCTTGTGAGTCTCGCCCACATGTCCAATTGTTTGTTTGGAATGAGTGGCTTGTTGCTCTACCACCCTTGTACCACTATGAGAATACTGCCTAGCCCAGTGTATCCTTTCGTAACTGAAACATCAACCCATAGGCCCTATTGTTGAAGATGTCATACTAGATTGTGTTAAGCCTTGACCCATGATAGTAAATGAATGAGGTCACCTCAAAATTTGAGTACAGGTGGGTGTAGGCCGCTCATGTATGATCTTCTTGGTGGCACATGAATCTATGCAACACAAATTTGTCTTGTATCACATTGTTTTTAGTGACGACTATCAGAAAAGGCCTTTAACATTTGTATAAAACCATAGTGAATCTCGGCCAAGTACTTTCATTTTCATGTCAAATCTTTCCTTTTTTTGACAAAAAAAATTTCTTGGCAAATTTATGCACATCAGGAGAAATTTGTAAAATATCTTGGGGAATCTTGGTGAATAATTGGTAAGTGCATGAATTACCATGCCTCCGTTTTAAAAGTTAAATTCTCATTGAAAAAGAAGTTATTAATTTGTGCTAACCATAAAATTAAATGTCATACAAATTGTTGGTACTCCAATATTTGCATAGCTAGTTGGAATACTTCCCCCACATATTTTGTTTTTAAGTAATGTCAAAGCAGACGCTTAGCGTTTGTAGATATTAACTGGATTAAGGGGTAGCAACCCTTGTTGAGGTAGAGGGGGTAGCACTCATTTGTTGGGTTTTGGTATAGATCTCGGTTGAGTATTTCTCAACAATTTGCTTTGGAACCCTCTCCCTAGATTTCATTATCTTTTGGAATGCCTTGAAATAACCCCAAACCATATCATCTCAATGACTACCCAAAGTAGCAATAGATTGTTTCAGTTGTTTTCCTACCGGGATATCAAATGCCTATTGTATCTTCCCAAAACTGAGAGTTTCATTAATGAAAAACAACATCAAACATACAATAAGATTTCCATACCGGAATGTCCCCTTCTTCTCTCCTTTAATCTTCCCAAGGTTAATTAACAACTCATCTAACATCCATCCACAAAGATCTAACTTCTCGTTTTCCCTCATGATCTTATGACCTGCATAAATGCGGGAGCTAGAAACAGAATTGAGACGATTTGATTGAGTTACCTTGTATCCAATGACCATGCTGCCAAATCTGATGTCTCTATCAGTGATGGTGTTGACCCTCATCGATAGCTAGTCCAAAGTTGCGCTGATGAGTTTGTTAACCTGAATTGCTTTGCTAAAACCGGTGATGGCCGTGATGGCCTCCTTCGAGATCTTGTAAGTTCTGTCCAACCAAATGAATTCTCCATGCACTTTGCTTAATACATATTTGATGATTTCATCTTCGAATTCCGGGATATCCAGAATGCCAGTAAACCCTAGATCCTCAATGTGCTTATACTAGGGCTTGATCTTTTCGGAGTCTCCCATCAACTCGCTCATATACATGCTCTTGATATCACTGGTACCCAAATCCTCAATGTGGCAGTGAATGTATGCTCTGACGTCTTCCACATATACAACTCCTTCCGGAACACGGGAAAATGTGCCAACTGAATCATCTAAGGTGGCAACATGTGGATATTGCTTGAAAATCGGCCTAGGACGGTCCTTAACGTCACCAATAGTAGCATTTGCAATAAAAGTAGGTGTAGAGGATTATCCCGCTTCCATGATGAAAGATAAATACCTGAGAAATAGTTGCAGGTGAAACCCTAAAGAACTCTTCCAATCGCTGGTGAAATCGTTGAACAAGATATCAGATCACACTGAATCGCCTTAGACTCGCTCTGAATCGCTCTGAATCGCTCTGAATGCAAGGTGATAAAAAATGAAGTGGATTCAACCTTTTAACCTTCAAGAAACCCTAATCTGTCATTGATATAAATGACTTTCGGTGGAAGATACCGGATCTCGGTCAAACATCTCCATGTCGGATAAACTTTTTCTAATGTCTGGAACATCTTCCAGAACCTCTTCTCGGGGCTTATGAAGTATTATCATGAATTTTGCCTACCCCTAAGGCATCTGCGTCAGTTACTGGATGAGCTTCTTGTCCGTGCAAGAGCAACCTCCTCTGCCGGTTGAGTAACCAGAGCATTCCCATCTGCTGATTGATCATCTGACTTCCTGACCCATTTTTTGATATGATCTTGTCAGATTTCATTGACCTTCTCTTTCCCTTTATCATTTTATCCATTATTGCCAACTGGTGGATTTTTGCTTCTACATAATTTAGCTGTGTCCAATCTTGTTGCATGCATAATATGTAACATTGTTATTTTGGATTGCTTTGCTAAAACCAGTATAATTGCTTGACCTGCATTGATTAGCCATATGTCCAAATTTTCCACATGCATAAAATTTTACATTCATTCTGCAATCTTCTGTCTTATGACCATACTTATTGCATTTAAAACATTGTCCGGGAGTAGAATTATAGTTCTAATTTGCTCTGTTTTTACATTGCCTAGCCATGTGACCAAATTTATTACAAGCAAAGCATCTACCATTAAATTTGTAAACATTAAGTTGCCTTACCGGTGTCTTCTGGTTTTGATCTTCATTTGCAGTACCCGAGCTCTGACCTTGTTCAAATCCAAATCCACTGGAATCTCCATCCTGTCTTTGACTTTTCAATAATTCATCAAGTTGTGCTGAACTAGCCTTGAATTTGTCTTTTTACTCACTTGCAATAGTCAGATCATCTCTCAAAATTATCATATGTCTTTCAAGTTCTTGTTCATTTCTTAGGGATTGCACTAAATCAGTTCTCAACATATCATTTTCATGAACCAACCAGATGCATTCTTCAGATCTATCTTTCAGAGATCTCCTAAGATTTTCTTCATTCATCTTCTGGTTTTCAATCTCCTTTGACATCCTCATAGTTAGGGCTTGCATTTCATTCCTCACGACCATGTTCTCCTGACTCAACTTCTGACATCTTTCTCATCATTATCCTGATTTTGCAAAAGTTCCTTCCTTCTAGCTTGAACAAATGACAACCTCTCCTGTAGGATAAGAATGAATTCTTTGGTAGAATTCAATTCATCTTGTAATTTCAAGTTCTTCATCCTTTCAACATCATAATCTTCAATTGCTACCTCAAGTTACTTCTCCAAACTCATATCCATGGATTCCGGATTCAGGATCTCCCTGAAGCTGTTAGACTTCCTCCGAGGCACAAAGATCTGATACCAATTGTTGGGATCCAATAACACTGAGAGGGGGGAAGGGGGTAGCGGGGGGGGGGGTTGGTGAATCAATGTTCTACCAGAATGTTCAATTTTAACCTTATTATAACATGCATTCACCAACTGGTAAACTAGTACATATAAGATTGAAAGAAGTAAAACAATCAATAAACCAATCACACAAATGAATACCATAACACAGAGAATTATACATGGAAAACCTCAAAGAGGAAACACCACCGTGGGATTTGTGACCTACAATATCAATCCACTGACCATATGAAAATATATTACACAATACGGGGGCCTGCACTTGCAAGAAGGCTTACAGCCTAGAGCACACTGCTCAACACAAAAAGAGTCTCACTGTCTACATACAAATCCAGACAACAATCCAGAAGAATGAATGAACTGCAATGATAGCATCTCCTATGCCTAAATACAGTTCCGATTAAGCTTTGACTGTTCCGATTCATAAAACCTAAACCCTTACCGGAATAACCTCTTACATTATCTACGCATTACAACATTCCATATCTCTCAATACATTGTTATATACCTCATATTAGAAAATGATCTAATCAACTGACCTATATACCCTTACAATCCTTCATGCCTCATGTCGGCTTACATAGATAATTACAAAATGAATATACATGTCGGCTCAATTCCATAAATACATAAATATGAAGATCAATTGCCGATTGCCGGATCTCCCAATTGATGTCGGCTTCCTATACCGGTATCCTGAATGTAAGTCATGTCGGCGTACAATGCCGATACCGAAAGAATTCCTGCAACCGGTGAAGATACCTGCCGGTGTCGGTGAAGCGTTTGCTGTAAAACAACCAAACGAAAATATGAAAGCCGGAACATGTTCCCATCAATGACAACATATTGAAACCAATCAAATGAGTGACAATTGCCAACTATATATATATATATGTGAAGTTTGAAATATAAAAAGTATCAATTAAATGTTATATTGATTGGATATTTTTGTAATAGCATTGGAAAACAAAGTTCTGTTTAGTAATCATAGAGTAATTTAGTCAATATGGCTTCAGTTGAAAGATCCTTATTTGATTAAATAACGACCTGTTTAGATTGTAACTTGTTTTTATTTCGCAAAAGATTTCTTGGCGTTTATATTGCAAGTGAAACTTGTTTTTAGTCATTTATTGGATTGAAAATTTAATGGTTTAAATTCTATTTAAGAGAAATTTTTATGTGTATGGATATGGATTTTTAATCAAGGCATTGTGCAAATCTATTTGAGAATATGTTATTTTTGCCTTTTTCATGCATTTTTCCTTTTTGTAGACTTTCTTATCATGGAGGAATCAATTAATTGAATAGAGCTACAATTAGATAACAATAGTTTTTAATTACATTCTTGAACCGTCCTTATTGTTCCTTAATATGGATATGTTTAGTGTGCAACTGAACCTTTTTGGATATTTACTCTGATTGGAGGATTTTGGTGTTTGATTTCAAAAGAGTCATTCTCGTGTTTATGTTGGTATGTTCTTGAGTGTGAGTCGATTGTGCAAGTTAATTGGTTAAGTTTGATTTTAGCCATACTTGCTTTATTCCGGTTGTGGTCTTGTCTTGTGAATAGACCAGTTGTCTGTTTCACACCTCCAGTTGGTTTAACCTTGGTAGAAGGTTTGTATAACCAAGTTGTTTCTTTAGTTTTTGTTTTGAACTCTCTATGTTGGTTGGCTTTTGTGTTTTGCCTTGGAGTTCTTTGGAGGTTGTGTAGTGTCATAAGGAAGAGTGGCTTCTGAGTGGTGGTTGGGGCCCAAAGTGGTTGCTAAGATAACCCTTTGGAAGTTTGAGTAATAAGTGATAACTTAATTAATAAACTGGGGTTGGGTTTTAAAACATTAATCACGATTAATTGTGCCCCGCTCATGGTTGAGTGCTTGTACAGACTCAGGATGTAGTGGGGAGGCATGAAATGGTAAACCAACCTCCTTGTCTTCACGAAGGGTTTGTTGGGTCTGCATTAGTTATGGATGGGTGCCGGGGGTTCACGAGAGGCTACCGGTGTTGGCATTGTGTTGTTATTGATGTCAATCGGTATAGGATGGCAACCGGTACGAGAGATTGATGAGCAGGGTTGTCATTAATGCATACTGAAAGTGGTGTCTTTGATGTCAACTAGCATAGCAAGTCACCGGTAAGGAAGAGAGTGTCAACCAACATAATGGTCATTGGAGTCACCAGTACACAAGTTGGTGTTGACTTGTGTTGAAGGTATGGACAGGAGACTGGTATGGTATAACAACTGGTAAGTGATATGTTGGCAGTGCATTGCTGCCAATCGACAAGTGAGCAAGCAGGGTGAACTAGCAAGTAGATCTGTAGGGTGTGCTAATGCAGAAGTGCCAACTAGTATGATGTGTGGGTGTGAAACAAGAAGACTCCCACCAGATAAAGTTGCAGTCACCAGATGAAAAAGACATTACAAGAAGAAGAGAAGACTGACAAAGAGTGTGCCCAACATTATTATATGTGGTTGTTTGTAGATATGCCTGCTCAAACAAAAAATCCATATTGGTGCAATGTCGGATGCAAATGACAAGGATCCACTCCCACCGATAAGTGGAGCTTATCTCCTATTATGCATGGAATGCATCATAGTCCTCCGAGATAAGACAAAAGAGTAGAAGGCAGGTGATTGAAGGCTCACACCAGATCAACCGGTGAAAGACTAAGTTGCCGTAGGTGCATGAGATCAGGGATGTTTACCGAACCTGCAAGGGCAGACATGATGAGGTTTCGGTACAGAGAAGGATATGTTTGTCACTCTGACAAACTAGTTTATAGGAGTACCCGTCAAATGATGATAAAGGCAATGGTGAGCAGTTGTAGACAGAGAGTGCAACCGGATTGAAGATGGAGTTTGTTGAAGGCTGATGACATGGTGTCATCAAGGTGGTTGCTGGTAAGTATGTCCACTAGTAATGCTGACAAGGTGTAGAAGTGAAAGGCTCTCATCCGTTGAAGATGTGCATGAGGTAAGTTGGCAAGTGTGCTGACCGGTTTGAGTGTTCCATTAGAAGAGCAACAAATTGCAAAGTTGAAGGCAGATTGGTTAGGGTATGACCGGTAGATGAACCCAATTGTGTGCTACTGGTCGGTGACCAAGTCAGACCAACATAGTGAGCCAAGGTGGATGCCGACAAAGGTGCCACGCGAAGGTGAAGTGGTATGCATATACAGGTCGGTGCGGTGTGTCAGGGAGGTTTTTGGTGGTTGGTCCAATATTTAAAGGCGACTGCAAAGCTTGAGGAATGTAGGCAGAGGTTTGCGGCTCAAGATCATGGAAACAATAGGGATCCAGGACAGACTGATCTTGCAGATCAAAGTGGGTGAAGGAAACCGCATCATGCACGTGATTGGCCAGACACAGAGCCGAAAATCATGCTACAAACGACTAAAGATAGAAGACGTGTGTTGAAAGGTAAAGAGTATGACGATGCTGATTGATGAGCTGCAAATCATCAATCAAGGACATGAGATCTGATTGGATATGATGTGCCACGATGATCAGAGAAGAGATCTGATGCAGATCCAGTGCATGGCGGAAACCCTAGCGTGTCAATGTTCAAACTCACGTTTAGGCGGGAATGTCTGGCTATAAGAATGCTAACAAAAGATGGAGATGAGTTGCTGCTGCATGAGTGAGTTAACCAGTCAAGTGCTCAACGACAATCACATAAGAGACTGAGTGTGTGAGAGAGAATCGGTTAGAAGAGTTCAACTGACGAGGGTGAGGTGACCGGTGAACTGTCATTGAGTCAGACAGTGAAGTGCATCGGTAGTGATATAACTGATATAGTAGATTGTAGAGAAGAGTAGAGTAGAGTCAGAATCTGTGAAGAACCGGTGAGCTAAGAAGCAATAGTGATCAGATAGCAGACAACTGACAAAGTGAGGAAGATTGGTGGTGGTTAGCAGTAGTGTGACAGAAGAGAACTGACAAAGAGAAAAGTACCAACCAAGAAGAAGCAGAGGCTAAACCGGTAAGGTTGTAGCAAGAGATAATGCTGCAGTAGAGAGTGAGTTGCAATAGGAGATAAGGTTGCAACAGAAAGAGGTGAGTAAGGAATCGACAAAGAATTGTATAGAGGAGAACTGATGGAGAGACTTGCATGAGAGTTACAAAGTTCTTTTATAACAAGGAGATTACTTTTGTATTTATTATATGATCTTGTAATCACTGAGTTGGAGCTTGGTGAAGGGGTTGGTGCCCTAAAGCAGGAGTGGTACTTCTTGGGTTGGTGCCCTAAATGTTGTAACCAAGTGTTTCATTGTGAGGCTTGATTGGAGCAGTAGACTCCAACAACATTTCTCATCGAGGTTTTTCCCATCTTTTGAAGTATGTTTCAGTCAGTTGGTATTGACTTGATGATCGAATGCTATTTTATGTTCTAGTAAGCTTGGCTTATTGGTCCGGTAAGAATTTCACCGATAGAGCTTTATTGAAGATCTTTGAAGTTGTGCATAAGTGGTGTTGGTGCATCTTCTAGAAGGGATTCAAGATGCTGATGGTGATCATGTTTGTGCTTCGACTGATTGGTGTCATTGCTTTGGCATGTGTGGATCTAATTTAGGTCCGGTGCTATCTAGGTCATGGACCGGTTTGCATGAAACGTGTTGGTGGATCCTCCAATGCGCTTTCGGGATGTTTCGTTGATTGGGTGTTGTTTGTTTGGCGTTAGGCCAACATGTGTTATGATTTTCAGGATTATGTAATGGATCTATTGTATTATCATTTGTGTGGCCAACCTAATTGGTTAGGTCCCAGGTTGGTATAAATGTATGTAAGATCTCATTGTAGATCATGGCAAGGAGCAAATAATGTAATAATCATTTGTGCAGAGGATTTGTTCGATCATAGGTGATTGAGTTGGGTTTATGTAAGAGGTTTTAGACCTCTAGTATTGAGCTTAACCGAAACTGTAATCTGGCATGTTTGATGCTATCACCGACAGTTATTCTCTGTGGATTATAGTCCAAACGTCTTGGGGTGGTTGACATCTCTGTAGTCAATGAGACTCCATTGTGATGAGCAGTGCGCTCTAGGCAGTGTGCCTTTCTGCATGTGCAAGCCCCTATTGTAATCATATACTTGCTGCAGAAGTATCATCTGACTGTGGGTAGGGTTTCCCATTGTGGTTTTTCCTCATTGAGGTTTTCCACGTACAAATCGTGGTGTTATGTGTTATGGTTGCATGGTATTGATTATCTGGTTTTCATTTATGCTTTAATGCTTAATCAGTTATACCGGTATAAGGTTTTAAGTGCTTTAATTCACATAATCTGTTAACAACTGATTCACCCCCCCCCCCCCCCCCCCCCACCTCTCAGTTTTTCACCTGTTATCCTAACAATTGGTATCAGAGGTTGGTCCTTTTTTTGCAGAAGCTTAACCACTTGAGGAAGATCCTATGGCAACTAATAGTTCAACTCATGTTTTCTGGAAGGACAACCCTAGGCTTGATGGAACAAACTATGGAGTATGGAAGATTCAGATGGAGACTCATCTAAGATGCATTGGAAAGGAAATTTGGGAAATAACTCAAAATGGTTACACTCCTCATAATCCGATAACTGGCCTTCCTGCACCGACATACTTTTATAAGAACATTGAGAATGATTGCAGAGCTAGAGAAGCCTTCTTAAGCACCTTATTAGATCAACAAATCATGGGACTATCAGACAAATCATCGGGAAACGCTGTGGGACAAGTTGGAGACTCTTAATGAGGGTGATCTTACTGTTAAAATTGCAAAGATTGAATGTTACTGGGTAAGATATGAAAGCTTGAAGATGGAAGAAGATGAAATAATTTTGGCATTCATGGAAAGGGTTAATAAAATTGTATTGGGAATTCAATGTTGTGGTGGATCTTTGAGAAAGGAAGAGATTGTTTCAAAAGTGTTAAGGGTTTTGCCACCGACATATAAGATGAAGGTAACTACAATTAATGAGCTAAGACCCATGCCTAATTTTTATTTCAATAGAGATACTCTTGTTGCGAAGATATCTTCTTTTGAGCTTGAAGAATTTGGTCCTCCTGGAGTTACAAAGGTTGATACTGCATTTAAGGCATCTACATCATCAACTGACAAGCAAGATTGGAAAGTTTTGTATGCAAAGGAATTGGAAGAGATCAGGAAAGAAGATGAAGAGCTTGAGCAACTTGAAGCCCTATTTGCTAGAAGGATACCTAGAGGTCCATCAGGAAGTAGGTATGAAGGAAAATCTCCTTTCAAATATTTTGCATGTAATAAGATAATTCATTTTGCATCTAGATGTCCTGAAAGGAATTCAAAATTGGAAGAAAAAGCAGGGAGATCTTTTAAGCCTAACCCTGAATATCAGATCAAGCATAAGTACACGAAATACAAAAAAAAAATCATGCTACTATGTTGATGAGGAAGGAGTAATTGATGACTCAGAAGAAGAACCGACATGAGATTCAACTAGTGGATCCGACAATGGAAATGACTGGGTATTTTATGCTGTGAAGGAAGATGATCCAGAACCAGTTATCAAGAATGAGGAAAAGGCCCTTGCAGCAAAAGTTGAAGACACATATGAATGGGTAATAAACAGTGGATGTTCTCATCATATGACAGGTGACAAAAGAAAGTTTCTAACTCTGCAAGAATTTGATGGTGGTCAAGTTAGATTTGGTAATAACAAGACATGCATGATTAAGGGAAGAGGAACCATTTCATTGGATGGTAAGCATAACATTGATAATGTCTATTATGTTGAAGGTTTGAAGCATAATCTTTTGAGTTGGTAGACAAAGGATTTCAATTATAATTCAAGGATGGAAAGTGCAAAATCATTAGCAAATCAGGTTTGGAGATTGCAACCGGTACACAGACAAAAGGTAACATCTTTCATTTGAACTTTGGTGAAAAGACATGTTTGATTGCACATATTGATGAAAGTTGGCTATGGCATAAGAGGTTGTGTCATGTAAATTTTGATTGCATTGTAAAGATTAGTTCAACTAAGATAGTTAGAGATTTACCTAGGATTGTGAAGCCTCATAATCTGGTATGTAAAGAATGTCTAATGGGTGAGCAATTCAGAACTTCTTTTAAGAGAATACTTGATAAATCTAATGATGTTCTTGATTTGACTCATACTGACCTATTTGGTCCTGCTAATACAAGAAGCTTTCAAGGTGATAAATATTTCATGTTAATCATTGATGACTATTCTAGAATGATGTGGGTTGCTTTTGTAAGGGAGAAATTTGAAGCCTTTGAGAAATTGAAGATCTTTAAAGCTATGGTTGAGACATAGATATGAATGAAAATCAAGTGTTTGAGATTAGATCAAGGTGGTGAATTCACATTCGGTGAGTTCAACAGCTACTGTGAGAAAAATGGCATTAGGAGACAGTTATTTGCACCTCGAACACCTCAACAGAATGACATTGTGGAAATAAATAACAAAACTGTAGTACCCCTGCCCTAATCAATTTCTAATCTTGGTTTAATCTTGGTTAGTTTATCTTAATATAATGTTATAGTCAGATGTTTGATTTAATGCATAGCCGTCGATGTGGTTTTCGCACCAGTTTGTATGCAAGTTATTAATCCTCCTATTTCGTGTTATGATATCGGGCTAATGCTTTCATTAAGTTTATATATGTATGCATGTATGACTCTTGGTTGCAAGAGATTTCAGGTACAACACTGCATGAGTGCGAGGTTCGTCTTCACTTGGATTTGCAGGTTTGAGTGTACCTCTTTTATCCTTAGAGTTGGATTAGGTGGTCGTAAGACTCTAGTTGACCATAGTCGTGCTCAAGTGAGCATCGTCAATCGTCGTCGGTATTCCCCTTTTGTTTGGGTTTGCGAGTCGTCTGTCTGGTTGACTTTCTTGGTTTGCGTGCTTGGTGTGTATGGTTAAATTGATTAATTAGTCCTTAGTATTTAATTTGATTAAATATGTGTTTGTGCATTAAAGATTAATGGACTAAATTAATCAGGATTTCTTTATGTGAATTATCGCTGATTTGAATTGCTCGATTTAAATTGGGAGCAAGTTCAATTAAATAGTTAATTTTAATATTAAATTTATTATGTTTATGTTGTTGAAAAAGAAAGATTTAAATTTAATTGCAATAGAATTAATTTAATCTTTTGACATTTTTGACATAGAAAGGTTAAATTTCAGTTGAGTGAGAAAATCAATTTTAAATGGGAAAAGCAATTTAATTTGTTGATATAGTTGGAAAAGAATTATTTTTGAGAATTATTTTTAAATAAAAATTTTAATTCCAAAAAAATGAAATTTTGGTCAACTCTTCCTTATAACCTAGACTTTTGGAAAATTTTGGATGATGGATATTTTTGGAAAAATGTTTTGTTGGAAAAATATTTTTGGGATGAAATTTGGGGGTTTTGGAAGGAGAAGGATTTCTTGAGCTGCAGGTTGGGGCTCTTCATCATATCCTTTCCAGGAATGCTTACTGAGGTAGGAATTTTGGTTATCAGTTAGTTATTGTTTAAATTTTTAAAAAATGGGCATTGGATGTTCTTCATGCTATTGGGTTTTAATTTCTCCATTGATTGCCTCAAGTTATGAATCATTGTGGAATTAGTTGGTATTGGTTTATTGTTTGCATCCTTGCATGGAAAATGAGCTTTCTTATGCCCAAAAGAATTATCCTTTCAATTTTGAAAACCTCTCATATTCTGGAAATTTCTATGTTGTTTTTCAATAAAATAAAAATTAAGTCCCATATGAATACCTTCAGTTTCATGCCTTAAATCAGAGATTTATGTCTGTGGTTGGATATATGGAAGTTAATAAATCTTTTTAGCAAATATGCTGTTGGTTTAAGAGAATCTGGGTTTTCTTTGAAATTGTAAATGGAGAATAAAATAAAAATTTAGTTATTTTGGTCTTTGCTGAGACTGGCTGGAAACTGTGTGTTTTTTTTAGCAGTGACTGTTTTTAAAAAAAAAAAATCTAATTTAATGTATAAAAAAAAATTGTTAATATTTTGGGGAGCTACGTATCCCATTGGGATAGCAGCACACCCCAAGGGGTGCTGCGTGCTTCCCTTTGGGAACAACAACGCTCCCTTTGGGAAGAGCTGCGTGCTCCCTTGGGAAGCAGCGCTTCCCCTTTGGGGGCTGCGTGAGCTTTCCCATGGGGACCACGTGGGGTCCACGTGGAAACCCCTGCCCTCTCTTTTAATTTGTATTTTTTTTTAATTAAAAAAAATAAATTAATAAATAAATTTATTAGTTTAAAAGTTTTTTTTTTATAAAGTGTTTAATTAATTATTAATTAATATTAATATATATTTATCAATGGAAATAAATGTATATATGTTGATTAATATTTAATTTGATTATTATGTAATGTTAAATATTTTGTGTATATTTTATTAACCTTAGGGTTATAAATATATATGAATTAATATTTAATCCTTTTGGACCTATAATATTAGGGGAGCCTCTTTTGGAAAAGATGAAATATTGTTTATATTGGAAAATTTTTCGAGATAAAGCATACTTTATTCAAGAATATATATTGTTTGAAGATTTTAATGATATAGGCCATCTTGAAATGTTAGAAATGAATATTTAACCCTTGGACATTATGAATTTAAACGATGTGCTTTTGGAAATTTAATCAAGTATCATTTGGGAAAATTGTTAGTTACTGATATTCTCATTTAGTAAAATGAATGGTTAATTTATATTTTTCCTCTGTTTGAGAAATAGACAATGGTACTATTGCAAATTGTGGTATTGTACTCACCTGGTAACGGTGATTTTCCGTCAATGCATTTTGAAAACTTAGAGCAATCAGAGAATTGGATCAACTGTTATGCTTAAATCAATATGAGAAAATATTGTCTTTATCGATTATTGCCTATGCGAGTTTAATTTCTGTATTCACTTTTGCTTATGTAATGGTAAGTCGTGCTTTGTTTAATAGGACCCTGTCGTATGGATTGACTTGGGGTACCTGTTTCAGTCCTCGGTTCCGAGTTGACTGTTGTTTTTTGGTAGTGTCGTATTTGGTCATATCCTCTATGTGGGTGTCGAATGATGATTCGTGGTTGACCTTAGTCGGTCAGGTCTCTAGTTAGAGTACCGTCTGTCAGTGCACCTCGTATGAAGTAATGTTTGACCAAATGGTGGATTTCTGCATTTTGAACTCCGTTCGTCTGACCATGTCTATTCCTTGGTTTTTGAGTTCGTTTGAGTATAGTCTAGTGTCGTATGGGAAAGTGGCTTTCGATTGGGGGCTGCGCCCAAAGTGGCTACTGGGTAACCCGTCGAAAGTGAGTCTAATAAGTGATAACCTATCAGTAGATTAGAATGTAATCTCCAAGTAAGATAATTGTGCCTCACACATGGGATGAGTGCTAACACAGACTCGACATGTTGTGAGAAGGCCTGAAATGACAAACCATCATCCTTGTCTTCACCAGAGGATGTGTGGGTCCACATGAGGATTGGATGGGCCGGAGGTTCGGATTAGGTTGCCAGGGTAACCAGTGTATGGGGCTGGGACCTATGAAGACCTGCCATGGTAACCATACCAGGTTGTGTGATGACACTTGTCCCTACGTTCGCTAGTGTGTTGTCGTTTTGTCCTGTTAGGAGCACTTTTGTGGGTCGTCCTTTTGTCTATGCCTTTATGAGTACTTGGTTTCATGTTAGACCTTGGGTGGTGATGACTCAATTTTGTGGATGCTCCAATGGACCTTTGTGTTAGCTTTGCTTATGTTCAGCTAGATCCTTTTCTTTTCAGGGATCGTTTATGTATTAACTGACCGATGTGGTCGTTTGTATATTGTTTATGTTTCGCCTTGATGGCCGGATTGTAATGGTGTAACCTCTTGTATTCCTAACTTTATTAATTATCAGAGGGGTCTTGCAGTTGAGCAGACCCGGAGATGTAGCCCTTTAGGGGTGAACTCCAAGATCATTATGGTGTTATGTGATGTTATTATCTTATGTTTCCCTTATTCAACTTTATCATGTATGAATAGCTTATGTTAGAATGTATAAGTGGATAAGATGAGATTAACTTTAAATGTTTATATGCAGTTCTTTCTTGAATGCCATTTTGATCGAATTCATAAGTGGTTTAGATGAGATTTATCGTAGATGCATGTATGCAATCGTCTTTTAAATGCAATAAGTTGGAATATGAAAGAATGTAACTTAGAGTAATGGAATATATTCAGTTGTTGTTAGGAATTTTAGTATGCTTGAAAAGATCTCATATGTTTATGATGAAATTCTAGTGTGTTAGAATATTAGATGTATGGCTTGTATTTTAATGAAAAGCTTGAATGAAGATTATGGATAGATCGTAATGGATGAATCTTTACTTGTGATTTATATTTCTATCTTCTGAAAGAAATTATCCTGATTAAGAATTATCTCATTATTAAGATAATCGGCTTATTGGATTAATTGTGTGAGTTAAGTGAATTGTGAAATTTAAGTAATCTCGTTGGGAAACTCTTTAGGTGTTAGTTGATGTCTTCTGCTATGTAATATGAATCTTTGATATCTTGTTGTATCTTAATGTGGTGTAACTTTAAAAAATAAAATAATTATTGCACTATTTTCTTATGTTTTGGCTTATCCCTTCGGGGTTTCCTGGCGGGGCATTACAAAAACCATTTTGGATGTAGCCATAAGCATGATGACGGAAGCTAATTTGCCTCATATGTATTGGAGAGAAGCAGTAAGTACAACAATTTATACATTCAACATAGTTCATATGAAATGAGATACCGGTAAGACACCTTATGAATTTTGGTTTCGTCATTCTCCTACTCTTAAATATTTCAGAATCTTTGGAAGTAAGTGTTATATCAAAAGAGATGATTCCATTGGAAAGTTTGACCCTAGATGTGATGAAAGAATATTTCTTGGTTATTCAACTAAAAGCAAAACATATAGATGTTATAACAAAAGATTGCAGAGAATTGTGGAGAGCGCTAATGTAAAAGTGGATGAGCAGTTAAAGACCAAGCTAAATCTTATGATAGTGAATCGACAGTGGAAATGATCATAACTAAACCGATAGTGCCTGTACCAAAACAAAATACTGAACCAGTTACCTCGCCATCATCAGAAAACTCAATTGTAACTGGAGAACAGCACAGAGAACCTGAAAATCAGAAAACACCAAGGTATGTAAGGCTACATCGTTTTGAAAATTAGATCATTGGAGACAAAAACATGCGAGTTATGACAAGGAGAAGCTTGACAAATCAAGAGGCATGTTTAATTTCTTAGATTGAACCGACATCAGTAGTTGAAGCTTGTAAAGATGAATGATGGATGAAAGCTATGGAAAATGAATTGGATCAGATATAAAAGAACAATACTTGGACTTTAGTTCCCCGACCTAAAAATAACAATGTTATTGGAACTAAATGGGTTTTTAGAAACAAACTGAATGAGGATAGACAAGTTGTAAGAAACAAGGCTAGATTGGTCTGCAAAGGATATTCTCAAAAGGAAGGAATTGATAATGGTGAAACTTTTGCACTGGTAGCTAGAATTGAAGCTATTAGACCATTTCTTGCTTATGCAGCCTATAGAAACTACAAGGTCTATCAAATGGATGTTAAGTGTGCATTTCTGAATGGAGAACTTGAAGAAGAAGTCTTTTTTGAGCAACCAGATGAATGTTTACTGACAGATAACCGAAATATGGTTTGCAAATTAAGGAAAGCCCTATTTGGACTAAAACAACCTCCTAGAGCTTGGTATGCAAGGTTGGATAAGTATCTTTTGAAGCTTGATTTTATAAAAGGTAATGCTGACAGTAACCTATATTATAAGATCACTAATGATGATATTCTGATTATTGAAGTATAGGTTGATGATATCATTTTTGGAGGTGAAGAAAAATTGTGCATGAAATTTTTGGATAATATGCAAAGTGAATTTGAAATGTCTATGACTGGAGAAAAATTAGTGCTACTACTCAGGGGGAGTAGTCATGCTGAGTTTTAGAGTTATTTATTCTGTTTGATTCTTTGGCGTTGCTATCAAAGGGGGAGGAATACATGTGAAAAACCATTGATTGCACTCCTTAGGGGGATTTTGGCGGTATTTGGTCTCCTTGTTTCAGTTTTGGTTCAGAGCTTCATTGCTATATCATTTCATGGGAGATTGTTGGCAGTCTTCCATTGGGGGAGACTTGTTTGGCATTTTCTTGGCACTTGGATGTTTTTTACATCTAGTGTTGCCATCAATGCCAAAGGGGGAGATTGTTGGTCATATGATGGAATTGATTATGTGTTGCATTGATGTTTTGTCATTGATGTCAACACTTGCTATTATGGTTGTTTACCAGCTTCCGGTAGATGGATTTCGATTGGGAAGACTTTCAGTTGATTGCCACCGGTATGATCTTGTTGATGGAATATGTTTGTATGGATGGTTCATATGTTTCTAAAGTATGTTTCAGTCAATTGGTATTGAATTGATGATCAGATGCTATTTTATGTTCTAGTAAGCTTGCCTTATTGGTCCGGTAAGGGTTTCATCGACAAAGCTTTATTGAAGATCTTTGATGTTATGCATAAGTGGTGTTGGTGCAGCTTCTAGAAGGGATTCAGGATGCTGATGGTGATTGTGTTCGTGCCTCGACTGATTGGTGTCATTGCTTTGGCATGTGTGGATCTAATTTAGGTAAGGTGCTATCTAGGTCATGGATCGGTTTGCATGAAACGTTTTGGTGGATCCTCCGATGTGCTTCCGAGATGTTTCGTTGATTGGATGTTGTTTGTTTGGCCTTAGGACGACATGTGTTATGATTTTCAGGATTACATAAAGGATCTATTGTATTATCGTTTGTGTGGCCAACCTAATTGGTTATGTTCCGGGTTGGTATAAATGTATGTAAGATCTCATTGTAGATCTTGGCAAGGAGCGGATAATGTAATAATCATTTCTGCAGAGGATTTGGTCGATCATAGTTGATCAAGTTGGGTTTATGTAAGAGGTTTTAGACCTCCGGTATTGAGCTTAACCGGAACTGTAATCTGGCATGTTTGATGCTATCATCGACAGTTCTTCTCTGTGGATTATAGTCCAAACATCTTGAGGTGGTTGACATCTCTGTAGTCAGTGAGACTCCATTGTGATGAGCAGTGTTCTCTAAGCAATGTGCCTTCCTTCATGTGTAGGCCCCTATTGTAATCATAAGAAGTATCATCTGACTGTGGGTAGGGTTTCTCGGCGTGGTTTTTCCTCATTGAGGTTTTCCATGTACAAATCATGGTGTTATGTGTTATGGTTGCATGGTATTGAATCTCTGGTTTTCATTTATGCTTTAATGCTTAATCAGTTATACCAGTATAAGGTTTTAAGTGCTTTAATTCACATAATCCATTAACAACTGATTCACCCCCCCTCCCCCTCCCAGTTGTTCACCGGTTATCCTAACATAAGTTACTATTATTGGTGAAGTCATGCAAGTAGACATTTTATGGTTCATGTTGAGTTTGCATGGAATGTGGATGCCTAGGAGGTGCATTTATACTTTGGCAGTTGCATGTTTGCATGTGTTGACAATTGGAATGTTACTATTTTGCATGTTCAATGTTTTTGGTGCCTTTCATGTTGCACACAGTTTTGGGTAATAGAGTTTTGGGTAATACAATTTTGGGTATTGGATTTGGAAACATAGAATTAATGTGTTACAAGATTATTTATATTGAGCACTTGTATTTTGGAGTTGTGTATTGTTTCTTGTTGAAGTATCATTACGCTACCATAATTAATCCAAAATTCTAAAATGGGAAGGCTCATATTAATGAGCTTGGTGTTGATCTTCTATTGTAAACTCTTATGTTTATTGATAATATAATGTACTATGGTTTTGGAATAGGGAGTTTTTATCTTAAAAGGGTTTTACCCATATAAAATATTGTGTTATGGTTTTATTGTTCATTTCTTTATGATATGAATATGCATATAAATCTATAACTATAAAGGAGTTTAATTTTTGTTCAACTACTCTCCTACTTATATTGGTGTTGGAAGCATCTTTCACTTATTGAAGTTCTTTCATAACCCCAACAACCTTATGCAAAAATATATTTCAGAAAAAACATTGGAGTGGAATTCTTAGGCTGACCACACAAAAAAACTTGACAATTAGTAATTAATTGCTAGTATATTAGTATTTGATGCATTACAAACAATATTTCAAAATATCATAGATCATGATGGAAAACCATAGAAGTAAAAGAAGATAAAAATATAAAATAATAGTAATGAGGTCCACTATTACCTCATTTGATGATCCTTTTTCCTATTTTCCTTTTCATTTCTATAGATATTCCCATCTTTTAGACGACCTTTTTAATCGATACTGTGATAAAATTACTGTTTAAATGTGTGTTGTTTAATTGAATAGCTACATATGAAAGTAGTTACTTTTTGAATAATATTATATTTTCTATCTTAGTTATGATAATTGACATTGTCATGAGTATTTAAAGTGCATCAAAATGGATTTTAGTGGAGGTAACCATTACTTGTAGTACCTTACATTTGTAATCTACAAACATGGATGTAGCATGGTTTTGAGCATGGCTATAGTATTCTTGTAACCATGATAGAATCCTACATATAGTTGTGATAATCACTTACCCATAGTTGTGACCACATCTTCCATGCATTTGCTACAATAATATTTGTGTGGCTCGAGATATATTAGCATTTAGTAGAGAAGATTCCCTAAAAATGTGATAGATCACTCTTTCACATGACATGTGTAGCTTACATAGAATTGAATAAAGTTTAATGCACCCATCCTTATCCTTGTTTTTGTAAAACTTCTTCTCATGAACATGATTGTACTATCCTAATGGGAATGTTCTACCTAACTACTTAAGATTTAGTATTCTAGTTTTATTTTTATTTCTAAAAGTAAGATGCACTCCTACACGATCAAGAGTGATTAGATAGAACCTATAGAATTTATATAATAAAATAAAGACGATAGATACAAAATATCAAATTACACCAACAATAGAAAAATAGAGGTATAGTTGTGCCATATAGAATATGTGACAATAGTAGATTTGAGATTATGGAAGAGGTTTTTCCAAAATAATGAAATATACATTTTGCCAACCTAATAAAATATTCATTTTTTAATGATTTATTTCATTATCACTTTACCACGAGTATGACAATCATTTTGTTCTAGTCAACAATTATTCAAAGGAATTTAAGAGTGAGCCCTAGCATAGCATTAAAGAGGCTCAATTGTGCCATGCGTTCAACCTAATCTCTCTTCTCATTTTCTAGTTGTTAATATCTAATAATGGAAGCATTATTTGATCTTTTTCTCAGTATGGTTTCACATTAAGTAGACTCTTGCTAAGCCCAAAGTTATGGAGACTTATTTCTTTCTTAACACGTTACTTCTCCACCACAAGGCCACATCAACACACATCCAACATGTTGAGAATTTAGATCCTTTCCCCTTGTATAGGGGTAGCTAGATAACATCGTGGAATGATGCCATCATTCAAATATTGTGGCTCTTCCACATTTATGGGTGATAATTTTCTTATTTACATCATCACTCATGGGCTTCTCCTATCCATTGTCATTTTAGAATCTTAGCCATTTGAGCATGCCACTTAGGTTCAATTGGTTCAAATCCACTAGAAGAAGTAGATTGTTGATTGTCAAATAGACTAGGGCACTCAAATGAATGGTCGACTACATTGGCTCAAGTTTGGTGACAATGTAACAAAATAGTTTTTTCATGCTTTGTGAGCCAATCACTCCTCCCATTCCATCCAACAAATACAAACAGGGCAACAAATATTTCATGAATTTCTAAAAAAATTGCAAGCCTTTGGTTATCATTATGAGCAAGTCTTCTTGGCATAAAAATGATATTTGACTAGGGAATTTTCTTTGCAAAAATATCTTGCTATCATCTGCTTGGTTTATGTGACCAACTTCTCACTTAGGATCTTAAGGAGGTTTTTTTTCTATGGTCAATGATAAAGCTCTTGTCCTAAATGAATTTCTTGCAAGTTTTATGATTTTTTTTGGGATATGGTGGGAAACAATTATTGTCACAAATGCAGACATTTACAATGAAAAGAGAGTGACGATTGCCAGTAACAAAAGGATAGTCACATTGATATTTAGAAGGTTTAGTCATGACAGTTATCATCAAAGGAGAACAATGCCAATCACTATCATTGGAAGCATAAGATATATTGTCACCCAATACTTTTTCCTATCAAGCTACTCTTCACAATTTAATAATAATAGTGCATACCACAGATTGACAACCATATCAAATCTAGAAAACCTATAAATCTTTTAATGAGAGCTTCAAATGTAAGGGTTTTATAAAGAATCTTAATAAATGAGCAACTTTTAACAAGCATCATGGAAGGAGACACTAGAAACCCTATGCCTAATGAAGAGTAAGGCAAACTTCAAGTTAGATCTCAAGCTTCTAGAATCATGCATTCACCCCTAGGATCATGTAATTATTTGAGAGCATCATGCAAATTAACAAGAGCAGTTGGAGGCTTGAAAAGGTTGAGTTTCTTGGCACATTCATCAATTTAAACCCAGTGGAAGATCCTAAATATGCGAGGCATGTTAAGTGGAGTTTTGGGCCCATAATCAAGCAGTTTGGATCAATTTTAAGATCTTTTTTCCATTCTTTTCAAATTTTCACAACCAAAGAAAGTATTCGTCGTGCAAATTGAGAAATCAAGGAAAGTACATGTGTAATGCCCCCCTAGGAAACCTCGAAGGGATAAAGCTACAACATACAAATGGAGTGCAATAATTTTTTTTTAAAAAAGTTACACCACATTAAGATACAACAAGATGTCAATGATTTAGATTACATAGCGGAAGACATCAACTAACACCTAAAGAGTTTCCCAACGTGATTACTTAAATCCATGATTCACTTAACTCACACTAATAAATCAATAAGTTGATTATCTTATAACGAGATAATTCTTAAACAAGGATAATTTCTTTTAGATAGATGAAAATTTAATTTACATGCTAATGTTTATCCATTATGCTTCATTCATACCTTACATTCAAACTTTCATTAGAATTTAAGCCATGCATCTAATTTAACAACACACTTGAATTTTATCATAAACTAATGAGATATTTCCATGCATACTTAATTTCTTTAACAATGATTGAATATATTCCATTATCTTAAGCTACATTCTTTCATGTTCCAATTTACTGCATTCAAGAGAGGACTGCATACATGCATTTAAAATTAATTTCATCTTATCCTCTTATACATTCTATAAAATGCCATTCATACATGCTAACACTAAACATAAAACATAAGAATAAAAACATCACATAACACCAAGATGATCTCGGAGTTCACCCCTAAAGGGCTACATCTTTGGGTCTGCTCAACTGCAAGACCCCTCTGATAATTAATAAAGTTAAGGATACATGAGGTTCTCATTATTTACAATCCTGCCATCAAGGCGAAACATAGCCAATATACAAACGACCATATTAGTCAATAAATACATAAATGATCCCTGAAAAGGAATGGATCCAGCTGAACATAATTGAAGCTAATGCAAAGGTCCACTAAAGCATCCACAAAACTAAGTCATTGTAACCCAAGGACCAACATGACAATCAGGTACTCACAAGGGCATAAGCAACAAGACGACTCCACAAAAGTGCTCCTATCAAGACAATACAAAAACAAACTAGCGAACGTAGGGACAAGTGTCATCACACAACCTGGTATGGTTACCATGGCAGGTCTTCATAGGTTTTGGCCCCATACACTGGGTTACCCTGGCAACCTAATCCGAACCTTCAGCCCATCCAAGCCTCATGTGGACCCACACATCCTCTCGTGAAGACAAGGATGATGGTTTTCCATTTCAGGCCTTCTCACAGCATGTCGAGTTTGTGTTAGCACTCGTCCCATGTGTGAGGCACAATTATCTTACTTAGAGATTATCATTCTAATCTACTGTTAGGTTATCACTTATTAGACTATTTCAATGGGTTACCCAGCAGCCACTTTGGGCACAACCCCCAATCGAAAGCCACTTTCCCATACGACATTAGACTATATTCAAGCGACCTCAGAAACCAAGGAATACACATGGTCAAGCAAACAGAGTTCAAAAAGGAGGGAACAACCATCTGGTCAAACACGACTCAAAAGAGGTACACTTACTGACGGTGCTCTAACCAGAGACCTGACCAACTATGGTCAACCACAAATCATCATTCGACACCTACATAAAGGATATGACCAATAGCAACACCACAACAAAAATAACAATCAACTTGAGACCGAGGACAGAAACAGGTACCCAAATCAACCGTACGACAGGGTCCAATCAAACAAAGCAAGACTTGCCATTACTTAAGCAAAAACGAATACAAAAATTAAACTCGCATAGGCAATAACCAGCAGATACAATCTTTTCCGAAATGATTTAAACATTAAATGTCGATCAAGTTTTCTAAATGATCTAAGTTTCCAACATAATAATATTTGAACAAAATCACCATTACATAGTAATTTCCATGCCAAAAATTGCCATTATAAGACTGTGTCACTATTCCAATACATAAAAACAAAACATTAATAAATGCATTTCCTCATCTAATATCCATATTTCATTAAGAGAGGCTGTCGTGAAATTTCAACTATATCTATCAATCTTCCAATTCCCAAATCGACATATTATTTTAATCTCACAAATTGCTTATTAACATATGGGTTAATTTCCAAGAATTAACAATCAATATAATATTTGCGTTAATTTCCAAGAATTAACAATTAATATAATATTTGATTTTTTTTTTTTTTCCCAATTTCCAAATACTATATTATTCCTTAGCAAATATATCAAAAATGCAAATTAACCAATATTATTTCCTTGCAAATATATCAAAATGCAAATTAACCAATAATTAATATATATATTAATTACTCATTAATTAATTATATACATTAATTAATAATTAAATAAAATTTAACGTTAAAACTTAATTAAACATTATCATTTAAATAATATTAAATTAATTTTTTTTTTTGACATACAAAAAATAAAATAAAAAAAACAATAACAAAAATAAAGGAAAGGGGGCGGCGAGGGCGACCGGGCCCACCTCCCTCACGCAGGGGTTGGGCGGTCATGTCCTAGCCGCGACGGCGCCACCGCGGCCAACCCGGCGGTCACAGTTCTCTGCGGCCACCGCAGGGGTCGCAGCTTGCTACATCCAACGGCGGCTGCGGCCTGCGCAGGGGAAGGAGACGACGGGTTGAGCCTCTGCTCTCTGCTCCTCCCAAACCCCAATAATATATATGTATTTTTAAAGAACAATTTTGATTTAACATTTAAAAAAAATCGATTTTGATACTATATTTGTTTTATATTTTTCTTTTTCAAAAACACAAACACCCATTTTGTTTAAAACCGTCTCATAATGAGACTTAAAATAAAAATTTCCAGCATGATAGAGGTTTTCAAAATTGGAAGAATTTGTTGGAATAACCATCCAAATAAATAATCTTTTTAGGCATAAGGAAGCTCATTTTTCATACAAGATACAAACAATCAGCTAATCTTAACCAATTTCCACACTAGTTCTTAATCTTTGGGCAATCAATGGAGGATTTGAAACCAAAAATTGCATGAAGAACATTGAAGCCCATTTTTAAAAATTGATAAACAAAATTCTTACCTCAATAAGCATTCCTGGAAAGGATCTGATGGAGAGCCCCAACCCGCAGCTCAAGAAATCTTTCTCCTTCCAAAATCCCCAAATTTTCCATCCAAAATATTTTCCAAAAATATTTTTCCAACAAAAAAATCAATCCCCCATATTTTTCCAAAAACCTAGGTTAAATGGAAAAGGTTTGACCAAAATTTTATTTTTGGAATTAAAATATTTTATTTAAAATAATTCCTCAAAAATCATTATTTTCCACCTATATCAATAAATAAAATTTGCTTTTCAATTAAAAATTGATTTTCTCCAATAACTGAAATTAACCTTTCTATTTCAAAAAGCCAACAAGATTAAATTAATTCTATTTTAATTAAATTTCGATCTTTCATTTCATAAGCATAAACATAATAAATTTAACATTAAAATTAACCATTTAATTGAACTTGCTCCCAAACTGAATCGAGCACTTCAATTAACGATTAATCACATAAAGAAACCCGGTTTAATCTAGTCCATTAATCTTTAATGCACAAACACATATTTAATCAAATTAAATAATAAGGACTAATTACTCAATTTAACCATATACACCAAACACGCAACCCAAGAATGCCAAACAAACAGACGACCTGCAACCCAACCAAAAGGGAAAACTGACGGACGACTGACGACGCTCATTTGAGCACGACTATGGTCAAACGAGGGTATCACGACCACCTAATCCAACTCTAAGGATTAAAGAGGTACACTCAACCTGCGAATCCAGGTGGAGATGAACCTCGCACTCATGCGGTACTGTACCTGAAATCTCCTGCAACCAAGAGTCATACATGCATACATATATAAACTTAATGAAAGCATTAGCCCGAGATAATAACACGAAATAAGAGAATTAATAACCTGCATACGAATTGGTGCGAAAACCACATTAACAGGTATGCACTAAAATCACAACACCTGACTATAACATTATATTATGATAAACTAACCAAGGTCAAACCGAGATTAGAAATTGATTAGGGTAAGGGTACTACAACATGATCAGTTGGAGCAATTTTCAAGGCATCGTGCAAATTAGAGGTACTTCAAATTCATTTTTTAGTTGAAAAAGAGACTTCTTAAATTCTATAAAACATTCTTTTGTAATCTTTTTTATTAAGTTCTTTTCTTCTTTCTTATTGCACACAACAAAAGAATACAAGATTGTAACTTAGTTTAGAAGCAATTTTTTAGTTTTGAAACAAAATCCTTTCATTTCAATAAAAGCAACAACTACCCTTCTAAATCTTTCTTGTCTTGAATAGTGAATGGATAATCTAATGTATTTTCTGTGATTTTTATTCAAAACCTCTAAATTATGTCTTATTCAAACAAGATTGATGCACAAACAACATGATTAATGTAGGTCATAGGTTGTGTTAGGTTAATTTTAGTAGATTGAAGTTCTCAAAACATTGTTTTCCTTCAAGCAAACATTGAATTTGAGACAACCTATGAAATACTTGTGTTGCATGCTACTGAATTGAGTGCTGAATGAATAAAATTCATTTATTGAAGTATGTTGTGAGTTAGGAAAACGGTTAGAATTTCATAAATTTGGTGCATCACCTTGTAGAATTTATAGGTTTTAATTTCAAGTTACATTCTATCCTTTTTCCCATCAAATCAGTAGTTTTATGAGGTCCATCAAGGGAACCAACCCTCTTTGCCGTGTCATCCTTGCCATAAGCAACCCATAGTTTGAGGATGATCCCATTTTTCACAATATAGGGAAGTCTTGAGCTTAGCAAGGGTGTAATCCTTCGTGACAATAACAACCTACAACATGTCTTTGTGGAGGCCATTTAAATTGGCTTATTGGGCGACATAATTATTAAAGGTGTTATTAAATTCATAATTAAATTTGGAGATCCTAAAGAAATTTGCAATTGGAGGCTTATCACATTGTTGAATGTTTTTTACAAAAATATTGTTAAGGCCTTGGCTATCAAGCTTCGCTCCATGCACCCCTTGATTTTTCATTTTAAATAAACATGACTCATTAAATTAGGGCTCATCTAGATAACATCATTTCTATTTGGGAAGGTATGAAATGGGTTTTCCACTCTCCACAACCACTCTCGCTAGTTAGCAAGTTTTAAATTTGCACCAAAATTATTTTAGCTACTCATGTCTACTACTCCTCATGTTGGGTTTCCTCTAAGGCCTTTTACTTAAATATTGAAAAAGTCATTCATTTATTTTGGGCTTCCAATGACAATAATCATGACTTCGATTTTTTTGTTTGGGGTGGTTGTTGTCTTCCTTCTAATTTTGGGGGCCTTGGTATTGAAGAGGATGAAAGTAAATTCTTAACTAAGTGTTCAAACGTGAAGATCAAATCTAAACCTAAGCATACTACCTCATAACTTCTTTGATTGAGTGAAAGTAAATGCACCCATGTCTACTTGATTTGCTCCTTGATGTGATTATATGTGGATTTCTTTCACAAATAATATAACACAAGGATGATGATAGTGTGATTTAGTGATAAAAATGACAACATAAGTTTATTATATGAAGTGGATATGATTGTGAAGGGAGGAGGCATCAATTTAGAGATTTTTAGAAGAGAAATAAATTGTGAGGATTAAAAGTGTTTAAGGGCTGGGATTGAAGGAGGAAATTTGGGTTGGACTGAGGTCATAGCCTTCTCACAAGAGGCAGAAGATGGAGGCATTGGGAAAAACACTTGTCATGAGGAAGAGGGCAATGTGTGCTCACATGGGAAGAACATGAAGATGACATGCAGTACCCCTCCTCGATCAGCTTCTTTTGTATGTTTTGAGTTACTTCAGTGACTGTTCTGTGGAACATTATTGTATATTGATTTGGATGTCATGTGATGTTATTTCATGTTTTAGCTGGATTTATGGTGTATGTTTTTATGCAGTATCTCAGTGCTTACGATTAATGTTATGTTATGGATCATTATCATGGACTGACACTTTTCCCTTATATTGCGATGCGTTATTTATATGTTGCATGTTTGCAAGTGTATTGGGATGCGAGGGGATGATTTTCCTTCACTCACTCCGGTGAGACAGAGAACGTCACGATTCTCCTTCATCGGTGTGTGTGTTGTGTCTGTGTATATATATATATATATATATATATATATATATGCACATGTGGTTCTTTGGTGTAGGACATTGCAGGTACTAGTACCGGGTAGGTACGGGGTATTGACTCCACCTGGTTTCATAGGTCTGAGCATGCTTTATATATCCGATGAGAGTGGAGGAGATAGTTGTTGTACCCTAGCTTGATCACAGTTACACTCATGTGAGTGTTGTTAGTCGGTTGTGTTTCCCCGTCTGGCTGTTATGCATGTCATGGTGCCTTGGTTTGGTCATTTGAGAGTCATCATTTGATCATTCTTGGTTTTGCGTGTTTCCGTTTATTTAAAGGGTTATTTAATTTAAATGGATGATGCTATCTTATGTTAGCGTAATTATTTAATTATTATGCTCTGTGATTATTGATTTATTCAAATTAATGATTGATAGATTAAATGGTAACTGGCTTAATTTATTGTGTTAAGTTGCATAATGTGTTTTGGTGGAACGAAATAAATAATTGCCTAGCCATTTAAATGTTAAATGATTATGTTGAAAGAAAGTATTTTGGGATATAGAAATTTGTAAAAGCTTTTCCTTTTGACTTTTGCTTTTTCATTTTAATTGTTAGAAAAGAATTATTTTCGAAAGAGGAGTAAATCTGATTGTTTTTACTTTTTAAATATTTAAATCTGATTGGTTGGAATAACTTTTTAACCTAGAAAGTTTAGGTTAAAAGGGATTTTTCATGTTATTCCTAAGATTCACGGGAAGAAGGAAGGGGGGGAATTTTGGAGAGAAATTCTGGAAAACTTCTTGGAGGAATTGTAAATTTGACCTGGTTTGCAAGACTGGAAATTCTTCATCTCTTTGCTTGTTGTTGCTTCAAGGTTGGAGGTTCTCTTCTTGTTTTGAATTTGTTAATTGAAATTTTCACTTTGTTTTCTGTGTGGGGAAATTTATGCAATCTTTCTGTAGATGTTTGTGGAATGATTTGAATGGAAGACATAGTGTTTATTATCGTTGGTTTTGTGAAATCTATATCACAGGTTTGCTTTTAGGAAGGAAATGGTTCATTTCTCTTTCTGCTGTGTGTTTGATCTTAAAAATCAATTTCTTGTTTACCTCTTCTATTTGAAAAGAATGAGCTAGATTTGGCTTGCTGTGTGCTTTCTAGTTTCATGTTGCATAGATTTGGGGTTCTTGTGGGACGAAATTTCATCTTGTACCTTGCTGGTAAATATCCATTTAAGAAAATTAGATTTGGCATTTTATATGTGTGTCGTGAAATGTTCCGGAAAAGAATCATTTTCATGCTTAAACGATTGGGTGTTTGGGTTTTAATGCCTTGGGAGGCATGTATTTTATTGTTTTTTTTTGCTTACCCTTCCTTATCGCGTGGCGGGCTAGTCCCACCAAGCGGGACGGTAGTCCCTGCTGCCTGCACGGTAGTAGTACTACCGGTCGGCAGTATTGCTATTACCGGTCGGTAGCTACTACTACCAACGTTAGCAGCGCTATCGGATGATAGTCACCGCTATCGGTCGGTAGCAGTGCTACCGGTCGGCAACAGTACTACCGACAAGTAGTGTCTGCTACCGCATGGTAGCAGTACTACCAGCAGGTAGTACCTGCGGCCCCCGACAATGGCACTGCTGCGGGTAGGTTTAACCCCCGCGTTACCAGGTACTTTACCGGATTAAACCAGTTAATGCTTTAATGTTAATTTTTAATAAATTACATTTATTTTAGAGCGCTTTTTGGTGTTAAATAAAATATATTTTGGAATAGATTTTTGTGTTGAATAAAATAAAGGTGATTTTCATGTAAATTTTATTATGTGGTTAATAAATTTATCAATGAGAATCAAGGCATGAAGTAAGAATTCAAATTGTTTAATTTAGGTATATTCTAGAAATGAATTAAAATGCTTGTTTGGAATTCGTGTATTCATTCGGTTGAATGTTTTATGTGGATTTCTTTCTGGATGGAATATTGTTTTGGAAATTGAATAATGTGACTACTGGAAAGACTATTTTATTTAGTTTTTTCAATCAATGTTGTTGCAAGTGTATTATGTGTTATTTTGGTCTGTGGTTCAGTCGTCCTGTCGTGGCATATTTGGTACCTTTGACCAAGAGATATATGTTGGATTCGTTGTCTTAACCATGTAGTGTCTTTGCCTTATGGTTAGCCAAGAGTCAGTTTGTCCTTGTTTGACCACTTGTTTCTGATAGTGGTTTTATGGCTGCCTGCTTCGCCATAGGGTCCTCGGGGAGTGACCATATCTATTTAGTGTCCTTTGAGAGAGTGACTTTCGCTTGGGGATTGCGCCTAAAGTGGTAGGCATTACGACCCAACGAAAGTCAGATAATAACTGGTAATCTAATGAATTGATTAGGTGGGTAGTATCATAACATTAATAAAGATAATTGTACCTCGTGCATAGGTAAGTGCTAGTACGGGGCTCATAATGTTGCGAGAAGGCCTGGAATGGCAAATCAACCACCTTGTCTTCTCGAAAGGTTGGTAGGGTCTGCATGAGACTTAGTTGGAACCGGAGGTTCGAGAGAGGTTACCAGGACAGTGAGCCGGGACCTATGGAGGCCGTACCATGGTATCCATCTTAAGCTATGCAATGACACTCTCATTTGGTTCACTTGTGTGTTTGTGATGTTGAGTCACTTGGAGTTTGTGGAGTCATATTGTGTTGTCATGGAGTCGTATTGTTTTGTCGACCATGTCATGTTTATGCCTGTTTGAGGGTCCTCAGCTATCTCCTAACACGGTGGGGTGATTCCATTTTGGGAATTACATGGTCAGGTGGTAGTGCCACTTCCCATCGGATGTTCGGATTTGTACCTTCATGCAAGGATTGCCTTCGCAGGTGTTCCTGTGGTTCGTGGCTTATGCTTCATCTCATGTTTGGAGGTTATTATTTGGAGACCTATGTGGCCATTATAATATTGATCTTATGTAACCTTGTATTTGGTTGAGATGTATCCTTAAATGTATTTTGAGAAGCTATGTATTGGAAGAGCAATGTAACCCTATGTTGGGATGTTTTTATCAGTTTCCTCTATGATGTTTGTAAATGCTTATTGAAGTGGAATTATATTGTATCCTTTCATTCTTTCAATGATGAATCTTTATTTGCTTATGGCTTCTTGTGATCATTGAGTTAATGGTGCTTATGTGGATTTAAGGTTTGGTGGAATTCATTCTTGAAGTTAATTCTTCGTTGGTTACCCTTAAGGAATTTCTGGTGTAAGTCTTCCACTTGTGTTATCTTGCATGTTGTGTAAATGCACTTATGATGTTTATACTTAAAAAATAAAAATGTTTCACCCTTGTTGTGGGTTTTTCCTTCGGGGTTCCTGGCGGGGCATTACATGACAAGTGGACATAAATATGACAAAATGGAAGAGGTGTAAGAGAGGAAAGGTGACAAATGGAGAAAAAAGGAAAAGGTAAGGTGGCTCTATTGGGAAGAGACAATATTTTATATGGTCAAAGGGTGAGGTGGAGATTTGAAAATGACTTGTACATGCAAGACATTTAAGAGGGGTAGTCACATGAGGACTTGGGTATGTGTTAGGAATAAAAAATGAGGAGAAATGTTAATGAGGTTAGGAATCAAGAGGATTAGTTGATTAATTAGGAATTAATTAACTAATCTAGATTAGAGGAATATTGGACTATTGGCTAAAGAGGGATTTGATGTCTTAAAATAAATCAAACCTTAGAAGAATAAATAAGAGACATAATTAATTAATAAATTATTTATTTAAAGGGGATAATAATTAATAAAATATACTTTAATTAATTATTTTAGAAGAGAGAGGGGAAAACATAATTAATGAGATTAATTATGTTATGAGAGTGATAGTTAATTAAATAAAATTTAATAAATTTAATTTGTTTGCATTTTGCCCCTCTTTGAAATTATTTTGTGAAATAACATTGGACCGAAGATGAAGATTCCCCAACAATGAGACTAGCATCCGAGATTGCCATAATATATCTTGACAATTATATCATCCGTAGAGAATTATGGAAGGGTGCTGCCCCTTTGATAATTTAGCCGAAAATAGGGTTTTTGCGGTTGGAGGAAAGAGGGTGGAAAAGAAAGAATTACTTTGGTGAAGGAACAAAGGAAAAAGGATGTGGTACATGCGAATAGTGGGACATAGAAGGTGAAGGACACCACAACTGATAGAGAGGAAACAAAGGGCTGTAAATAGGCTATGGGGGGCTTATTAGCGCTCATTTGTGCACACTCACATATAGACACTAAAGGAAATCAAGGAGGGAAGAAGAAAAAAGATGGTGAACATTCCCCACCACAAACATTACGATGAGCGTATAAGGCAGTTGCAATAGCCACCCGAGTGATGAGAACCAATAAGTCACTCGACCAACTTGTGGTTTTAGTGGGTAGAGAAATAAATGCTAGGTTATGGTAGGGGCAAATTTTGGGGTTGAGATGTCGATCACTGGTTCGACGTCTTTGGTCAAGAACCGACGTTTGTGTCCTACGATTGGCGTAGGCATCTGCATTGTGCAGACGTTGAACTTGGGATTGACATTTTTGCCTCAAAGCACATCTCCATTAGAATGAGTAGGGGAGGGAATTATGGGGATAGTAGGCTGGAATAAAGTCTTTGTTGTTCAACACATATGTTGATGAATTAGCGTGTACGCTTGGGGAGCGTAGTCTACGTTGTTGAATCCATACGATTGGGAATTGATGTCTCCGCCAAGGATAGAAAAAGGGAACAATAGCAGACGAGGGATGACCAAGGAACTTAAATGTAAAAATTATGAGTGTCGTTGGGTAGGAAAATGAAGGTTAGATAGATAATGAATATTGAAATGAGTGTGAATGGATGTAGGAGCATTTGCTACTAGTAGAGTCGAGGGAGTACTAGACTCCGATGATGTTACTGCGGCCTGAGCTAGGTCATGTAGACAAAGCCATTGATTATGAGCAAACTAGATTGGGTGGAGCGGTGGCCATAGATTTGTTTGTTGATAGATTTTGCTACCTAACTCTATATTCTATTGCCCACATAGGTAACAATCTAAATAAATAGTTGAGATAGGTATTATGACCTTTTATACTTACTTTGTTTATTTTACAAGGCGCAACTACCTTCTATTGATAGACAATGAATTAAATCCAAGTGTGCTTTTAACCAAAAAGCAGTTGAAAGGTGTAACTTTTAACCAAAAAAATTTAAAGGATCACTAACGCTTCAAAATTTTAAAATAATAACAATGAAAATTAAATCTTCCAATCGATTCTCACTCTCATCAGAAAGGATGATGGGGATTAGAAGAGAAAAAACATCTTCATAATTAAAACAACCATTGTTATCAACATCCATACCAAGCTAGATATTTCACAACAACAGTGTAATTAATAGGTTTTAATCACTTAGATACACAACAACAAAAATACCAAAAGAGTTATGCATTCAACACAAGAAGAATAACATCCATACACCACAACACAAAGTCTCCGACATTAGGAAACCATTTGAATAGTTTTCATTAAAGCATATCGAATTAACTGCAAAAAAAATTCGAACAAAACATCTACTTCTAACAACACAAAGTTTGCCAAATGATCCCTATTACTATTGATTTTCTAAAATATATAGCTACTAGATCATAATTGTTTTAGAGAAATAACAATGTCTTGAAAATGACCATTTTTTACAAAGAACATAAAACATAGCCCATCACATCACACGTGTCCTGTCAGAAGTTATAATTTTAAACATCAAAGACCCCTAAGGCTATTCTACTTACACCAATTCAAAATTAATAACATCAATTGTTAACAGGAAACCAGATGTTGAACATCCAGAATACTAAGAGGGGAGGGGTGGAACAATATGGCTTTGAAATTAAAACTTTCAAACAACCATCCACATAACATAACTTATTTGTAGAAATTAAATGATTAGTAAGCAAAAATACAAAAAACCACATAACACAGAGATTTATACGTGGAAAACCCAAGATGGGGAAAACCACAGAGAGGATTAGCTCTGAATATTATGTAACTAGTTACAGTAATACAAGGTGGCTCACAATCGAATGGACTCATTGTCTAAAATATAATGGCTCACTGTCGGAGGATGGCTTATAGCCAATATTACAAAATATGAACTATTAATATTGCATCTACCATATGCATGAGTTACAGTTCCACTGAGATGCATAATTACTTTTACATTCGCTATACATAATCACTTTCACATTCACTATATACATTCACATACAAATGATAAAAATATCATGTTTTAATACTTTGCAAAGCAATTGTATATATATCAAGCTAAGTCTTCATGAAGTCGGCTCCATTGGAGTCAAGGTTAGCCCAAAAAGCCTTTACACGCTGTAACTTAAGGAATATTACCATATCAGAGAAATTGGCCAAAACAAAAAATAACTTCTCCATGAATCAAGGAATAGACATGATTAATCAAAGCTAATAGACTATCGATGATTTTGGAGGGGACCAGACTAGAACCTTCACACAGATAAATGCCAGTAAGCGGGGTACAGTATTATCGGACCCATAATTGTGCCGCAACAAAAATTAACACCAAACAAATCGGATATAGACGTTACGTCACATACAAAACAAGTTCTCAAAATAATACATAAATATCTGGTATTGCGGAGCAATGTAGACCAAACAGAAGTATGCCAGACCCAAGTGAATACCAGAGCTTGAGGGGCTTGAACCAGAATATGATAGACACATCTTGCCGGATGATAAAATAATCAATGCCATCAATGACAATATTCTAACACTAGATTCCTCTCAGTTGCAAGTACCAGTCGAAGTTGTGCATCAAGTAGTTCCACCTTTTCTTCTTCTACTACTAACACTAGGGTCACCTCATGTATTTAGCATAACTTGTTTTGCATTTCCATGCAAGAGTTGTCAGCCCTAAGAGAAATCCTCTTGTGGGTCTTCTATGAATTCTGTGTCGGGCTTGAGTATGGGACCATTACCACCTGATAGCACCATCTTGGATTCTCCTTCCACAACAAAAGATACTCTTTGAGAATGAATTGTCTCAGGATGGGTTCCTCGTTGCGATAATCTCCTCTTCTAGACATTGGTTATGATATTTTGCTCCTTTCCTCTTCTTTCAAATTGTCGACTACCCTTCTGTAATCCAAAAAATATGTTCTTTCCTTCCAAGTTAATGCGCACAATCTAGAAATGATATTGTTCTATTCACTTTGTGGCCAATTTAAGTCGGATTGAGTTATAAGGAATTAGTCTTCATGATGCAACACCATGATGATTTGAAGTATAGGAATAATCTATACTTGATACTTAGTTAAAATGGGAATACAAAACTAACAATTCTCTGACTTCTCTGAGGGGTTACTGATACATTACTTCAACCAACTTGGCAAATAATAACAAATTTAGGAGTATTAGTATCCCTCCTTTAATAATTAGGTTTCAAACTCATTTAATGTTGTCTTGTCGGAGGCAATGTGCTCTGTTTTCAAAAAGAGCATTGCCACCTTTACATGCTTTTCTCCATCTAATTTGTCAAAAATGAGTTGTACTTTCTAGATTTTCTTAAAGATTATGCCTTGGGTTGTATGAGTCTTAGTAAAGATGGGGTGATTGAAAATATTATGAATTGAGGAGTGTGTTAGGCAAGAGTTCAAAGGTCACCTGATACGCTGACTATCGACATTGACTGGTGTACTTAACCCCTAATGGTGTGTGATTTCTAAAGGGTGATAGGGTTACCGACGAACTTAGGAACCTGAGAACTGAGTATGAAGGGGTATCGGTGTTCCAAAATCGCTCGATGAAGCGATTAAAGGTTTAACCAATAAGGTGTATTTATAAATTAGGGAGATCGAACTATTGGTGTTTACTTGATCTTTGACACCTCAAAGATTAGGTTTAAAATCTTAGGAACAAGCTGACATTGAGTGAAAATTTAGGGATGAGACCGCTCAAAGGATAAAGTCAGTGTCTCAAAGGAATGGATACAAAGCAGGGTAACATAGGCTCTTAAGGGGGACAAGGACTGACAAAGACGCAGATAACCAAAACGTGTGACTGGGAGCCCTTATTCATTGAGCAACAGAGTCACATTAAATCTTTGATTGAGGACACAAGGACTCAAGATAAAGGGAAGCTGATGGAACAAAACTCAAAACCTAAACTAAGAAGGTGGAAGAAGGACTTCCACTTGAAAAGCCGCACCTTATTGTCAAATATATCCATTTATAGGCTAAGAAAAGAAGATTACATTATTAAACAGGAGACGATAGCAACAAGTTATAGTCAGATTGGGTTGCGTCCATAATCCTTTGTTTTCTGAATGAAAATATTGCCATTCGAGGATATCTTGCTCAGATTGTCACCTTCAAATAGCCATTGTTCATAAAAAATTTCCGAATTTAGGTCTGTATCTGTTTTTTCTTGCATGTAACAAACCATTTCCTTTTGGATGAGTTGGAGTGTTACACTTTCGAGCTATTGAATGCTTTTCTGTCAATTTTGATCTTATTCACAATCATCAATAAAAATTTTCTCTTTTGTTTGAAACTTGTTTCCTGCAATCCTAATGTCTTTAGTAGGGTCTTTTAGAGTCCCCTTTATTTAAGAAATGTAATACTCCTTGCCTGTGTTATTCTCAATTTCATATTTCAAAGGAACTAGAATTTTCTGACCATAAAGGATTTTATGGCTCAAAACCTCAGGATCATAGTCAGTTGTCCAACTTTTGTTCATGTATGAGTCCTGTAGGAAATCTTTCAGTTCCTCAAGGTATGTACACCAATCTCCCAAAGACTTTATTTCACTGAAAAGACCACTCCTATGTATAACTTCAATTTGACCGATGACATCAATATCTAATAACTTGTTTTTCAATGTATGACCCACCTTATAAGTTATTTGTTTGACATCCTGAAAATCATCTTTGATGCATTATGTCTGATATTCACTAGAGGGGAGTGACTTAAAAGCTTCTTCGTTAAAGAAGGGCCAAGAGAAAGTATATAATAGAACTATACTTTTTATTTCATCTCTCAAGGGCTCTTCTTCAAGTAAGAGTGAGGAGTTAAGCATAAAATTCTCTCTTACAAGACGAAGTTCACCCCAAATTTCAAGATCTCAAAAGGCATAATCATTATAGAAACTCTTTGGCCATATTCCTTCCTCGTCTCCTTTTCCCTTTAGCACTGATGTAACGAACGCCTGATTGGAGTCCCGATTGAAAGGCATGGAGCCCTTGCCATCAGAAGAAATAAAGGATGTTCCCAAGTCTTGATAGATATTTCCAAAATAAAACACTTCATCAATGATAGCATCATCTGTAGGCTATAGGTTTATGTCCACATTGCTACTCACTTGGTTTCTTCCTGTGTCGGACAACAAAGATGACACTTTATTAGGAACATACATCAAATGGTCAGAAAAGCTTCTTAGGAGGCTAATTGGTAAGGTTTGTTTTTTAATCATTCTTCCAAAGAATTCATTTGAATGTGTATATGATTGTAATTTTAGAACATCATATTCTAACAAGATAGGATCAAAATTGACATAAGTAGGTTCCATACTATTTGTGTAGGAAAATTCATCGTGTTGTTTATTATATATATTTTTTTGTTCACCCCTTTCATCAAGGGGTTTGGACATCGAAAATTGAGGTGACAAAACACTTTTGGTTATTTCGATTCTTTCAACATATACTTTGTTAGGTACATGGCTATCATTGTTGAAGACAAGAACATCTTTTTCTGAATTGAAATCAAAAGGCCTATTTGTGTTTTCATGTAGATGTGTTCTTTTGATAAGAATCTTTTGATCAAAATGAAAAGTGAAGGTTTCTACTTGGGGAGAAGAGGGTTCGAACAATGCATATTTCATACCTTTTTTTGCACTGTCAAAGACATTGTTGACGTCAAGAATCTGCCCATCTTCACCCACTACTCTGCACATAAAATCCGCATTAGAACTTTGAAGGCACCAATTGGGCATCCAAACAAAATTTCGTTCTTCAAACATCGACCCTTAGGGAAGATATGCAAGGGTTGGTTTGGTCCAATTAACATGAATATCATAGACATTTATTCTTCTACATTTCCAGTTCTTCTTGATAAAGGTGATCGATGAATTAAATTTTTACCATCATCCTCTTTTCTTGAAATTGAGAGGTTACATACACAATGAGGGGTGACAGATGTATCTTCAAGTTCTTTGTTAAAGAATTTCTGTCTCTTCGTTATAATTTTTAATTGATGAGTTTCTTTTGCCTAATCTTTAAGAAAATAGTACCTACGACGCACATTTTCTAACAAAAGAATGGACTTATAGTCTTTAGTGTTGGCATTTTTGTTGTCTATGTTGTGATTGTCATTGATGGACACACACTTGTATTGAGATCCCCTTTATATGTAGGAGCTAGGGCTCAACCGGTATTTGTTCCAACTGGTATGTTGTATTCTAGTCTTTAGGCTATTAGTGATTTTGCAGAATGTGTTTCCCGGTCTGAAGCGGCATGACGAACCCAAGCGGTTCGTAGATCTCAACCGGTACAAGGGAGCAAAGTGGCACAACACATTCTTACCAGTCTTCATTTTTTGTCAAACCGGCAACCGGTATTTTGTGTGAACCGGTAATACTTTGTGATGAGTTACCAACCGGCATTTTGTGATGAGTTACCAATCCATCGATTGTTTGATGGTGCCGACATATTGATGGTGCTTTTTGTGTCGTGTTACTAAGTATGTCTAGATTCATTGAACCTAGGAAATTGTAATGTAATCCTATTGGACCGACATGAAATCAGATTCCTTTAAAAGGACATCATGTCTAGAGGGTTTTAAGTTGTTGCTGAAAGGGTTAATGTCGTGCTAGGGTTTAAGGTGGTTGTTGAGTTGTTGGAAGAACGATCTTATCTGAGAAGATCAAGTTGTAACTGAGAGAGAGATAGAGAAGAATGAAGCAATGTTGGAATGCATTAACTGTGAGCAATACCGGATTTAACCAAGCAGTTTGTGCTATTAGATAGATCAAACACTTGTTGATTACTCACATCTTTGACAAGTTTGTAGTCCTTAACCGGGTAGGCCTCAAAGCCTTTGTAAAATCCTCTAACAAGGTGGTTCACTTCTGTGAATCTAAAATCCTTTAACAAGGTAGTCTTTAATCGGACTTATCTCCTAACAGAGATTGAGATTCCTAACAGGATTTGTTCTAGTGAAGAACATTGTAAGACCTTAACCGGTCTAGTTTCTATTCTACAGATAGTGACTTGTGAGTTCCATCTCACCGTGGTTTTTCCCAGTTGGGTTTCCACGTCAAATATCTTGTGTTATGGTTGTATTGCTTTTTTGGGTGAATGCTTTATTCGCATTTTGGTTTGTATGTGTGGTAACTGGTCTGTCTGTTAGACTGTTTTATCAGTTTATCTTTAGACTATGTAAGTGTTTTAGTGCAGTGATTTTTTGCATACCAATTTCCCCCGCCCCCCCCCCCCTCTTAGTATTCATCAATTGGTATCAGAGCCTACCTTTCTATAAGTTTAACCACTTGGAAAGAGATATGGGGGAATACACCATGAGGGAACTTACTCAATGGCTCACTCAGTCTGAGCAAGCCTATGATGATCTTATGGTCAAATACAAGGCATCTCAAGCAAAAAGGAGAGAACATGCAGAGAGGCTGATGGAGCTACCTGAAAGTAGATCTGAAGATGAAGCTAACATGGAAGCCATGATTGCAGAAGTGAACAAGCTGAATGAGTCAAACTCCAATCTGAGAAAGGAGTTGGAAGGATTGACTATTCGGTTTAGTCAAGAGCTTGAGAACCGGAGAAAAGCTAAAGATCTGGTAAAGGATAGAGATCATGAGATCTCCAAGTTGAAACAAGAGATTAGTGCACTGACTGCTCGCCTTCATGAGAGCAGAATGGAAAAGGAAGACATGCAAGGTGAATTGAACATAGCCATCTCTGAAAATGCAAGTCTAATGGAGACAAATACTGCTATTTCCAAAGAACTCTCTGAGTCAAAGGAAATACTTGCTAAGTTTGGCAAAAGTACTGTCAAGCTAGAGCAAAAGCTTGAGTCATCTATATCGGCAAAGAATACCAATGGTCTTGGTTTCTCTGGACATGAGGAAGGAGAATCCTCAGGAACAAATGCTGAAGCATCAAAGAAGCAACCAACACTCAAAGGAAAAGGTAAGCAAAGATTCAAACCTGTTTGCTTTAACTATCCTAAAGAGGGACACACTGCCAATGTATGTAGGAGCAAAGCCTTCAATAATTTTCCATATTTTATCAACAATGTACCTAGATCCAATAAGTTGAATGGTCATTGTTATGCATGTAACAAGTTTGGGCATGGAGCATCTGAATGCAGGTCTGTCATGAACAATACCGGAAGATATCCTTAGAGGACCCAAGGAGCTGGTCCAGAATCTTTTGTAAATCGGAACCCCAACTGGTTCAATGCCTACAATTATCAGTCAAGCAACAACGGTTATCAATCGACAACTGGATGGTGAGAAAATTGTTGGATTTGTCATGGACATGGACACACTGCGGCTACATGCAGAAGGAAGAATGGAAATATGAACAATGGACCTTGTAGAGCACCTAGATTGGTTTGCTTTCACTGCAACAAACTAGGTCACATTGCAAGATTGTGCAGAAGTAGAAAAAGTATATCTGATGATATACTGGTCACTCAGGAAGGAGAAATTGATGTTGAAAAGGTTCAAACGGACATGAACAAAACCTGGAGGAAGAAACCAACAATGTTGGAAGAGGAACCGGTTTCTGCATCTAGTGTGGAAATATCAGAACCGGCAAACTAAGCTCCAAAAAAGGCTTAGGGGGAGAAAACGATGAAATACTTTCGAACCCCCAGTTTACACCGGTAAAAGACCTTAACCGGTATGCAATACCTGTCACTTGGCAGAAGACCGGAAATGGTAAAAAGGCAAATTAGGGTTTACGCCCTAATAGAGGAGCATTAATGGCAGTAGTTGAGAGACATGTATAAAAGCCTATTTCAAATCATTTCTCACTATTTGTTTTTGAGTGAAGAAAAGTTTTCAAGTGCAGAGCGAAGAAAAGGCGATTTGAGCTACGATTTCAAGAAATTGATAAACCTTAAAGGAGATTCAAATCCAGTTTGCAAGCGGTAGTGGAGAACTCAAAGCGGTGATTTGGCAACCGACGGAGAGTGGAGTGAAGCAGAATCAGGAAGCCCTAAATTCGCATTTGAATGGTATTTTTTGTGTTCTCAAAATACTCTACAATGGCTTCCGCATCTCATACCAGTTCGAGTACATCCATTGAGTCGGAAAGTTTTATTCAGAGGAAGTCCAAATATAATGCCTTATCACAAGTTCTGGCTGGAGTCATAGTTGAAGAGGGAATTTCTGATTATATTGATTGCAAAATAGAAGACCTAGGGTCTTTAGCTATTCACAACCAGTTAGGTCTATTTTGCGGCAAGGACAAAAAGATCAAACCAGAGTTTAGTATCTTAGAGAAGAAGAAACTCCATAATGCAGTATATTTTCTAGAAGATTTCACAGAGGATCACATCAGGATCATTTTGAGCAGAGTCCACGGTGACAAGATGTACTTGGAGAGGACGCATGATATTACGCCTCAGGCAATTCATGCAGTCACCAGTTTTTGTAACACAGGGGAAGTGCCAGCCCTAAGAACGGTAAGCAAAATCGAAATGGCCAAGCTCATCGGTTCAACAAGTGATTCATGAGGTATGATAGTTAATCCTATCAAGGATGATCTGGTGAAATACGCCTGCATGGTGATAAGCTACAGAACATTCTCAGCCAGTAGGATTAATTTTGTATCTGTTGCAGCGGTAAATGCCGCTTACCAGATGATTAAAGAGGATGCATCATTTGACCTATGCATCGGTATGCAGAGGCAACTCCTGTCTAATCTAAAGTCGATTAAATAGGATAATACACTGAGATTCAAGTTCGGACAACTATTGATCGGGTTGTTCTTCTATTTTCAAGGCTACTTTCCTGGAGTAGGAGATGTTCAGTGGTCTCCTGACCAACCAGTAACCAAACAGATCAAGGAAAGCATTCAAGCCATTGGAATCAGTTACCCTGAAGTACTGAACAAATATTTTGATGAGTTCAGAAGAAAGATGAGTCAAAGGGTAAGGATCTCAGGTGATATCATTAAGAAATACGAAGATGACATCTATTTCACCATTCAGGTGGACAAATGCTTAATGGAGGCTGTTGAGCCTAGAATGGAGGAAGTGGAGCCAATGGGCTATGAGGTTATGTATGACATGTTGGAAGGGTATGCCTCAACCCTTATTGACTTGCCTCTTGATCCTAAGGCTAAAAGGACTGGAACCTACTTGGAGAGGATTGCACTGGCTAAAGAACCATCTGTCATGAAAGGAAAAGAACCGGCAGCAAAGAAAGCCAAGGCAGTGCCTACAACATTGGCACCGGCTACCATTGCAACTCCAAGAGTGACCAAGCGGTCACCAGCAAAGAAGCAACCGGAGGTAACACTGGCAAAAGTCTTCGAAAGAAAAAAGAAGACTAAGACAAATGAACCGGACTCCAAAGAAACCAAGTCTGATGAAAAGCCAAAGAAGGCTAGACAAATAAAGAAGATGAAGAAGAATGAACCGATAGCATCCGCACTAGTAAATATTGACATCTCCTCCTACAAACCTTTGACACATTTTCAAATGACAGTTAAGAATATTAGGAGAAAATTACTTCATGATTTAGTAGATTATTATGATGATTTTAATGATGAGGAGAAGGAAGAAATATTATAGGAAATCATTATTTATTTGTGCAATAATGACCGGTCGCCATCAGAGATTAAATCTCAGATACTGGATTCTTTATTTAAAGCATTAGATAATAAATGGCGCATTGCCATTGAAAAAGAACAGGAGATTAGGGAGAAAGTCTTTTCACAGTACTTTCTCGACCTCTCAAATTCAAAATTATTTGATGTCCTGGATCAAAAAGGTCTTTTCTTTACAAGGAGAAGAAGACACTGGCTGTTGGAGGGAAGAATTGATGATGTGGAAAAAGACACTCATTAGCATATGAATCATGTTGTTATAGCTCACAAAGCACGAATGGCCAACCTCCAAGTGGAAAAAGAACCGGTTATTTCCAAACTGGATGAAGTTTTTGATGAAGAAGGTAACTTGGTTGAAGAACCAATCGACACTATTGATGTCGATGCACTCGACACAGAAGATGTCACTCAGGACATACCTTCTGGGGAAACAGAACAGGGGCAACAAGCCGAACAGGGTGGTGAGTAGGCTAAGGACACACAGGAAGTGGCTAAGGAATAGACAGAGAAGAAGAAGAGGGATGAAGATAAAAAAAAGAAGAAAGAGGAAGAGAAGAGAAAAGATGAAGAAGAGAAACGAAAATATGAAGAGAAGAAGAAGCAAGAAGATGATAGGAAGAAGAAAGAAGAAGAGGATAAGGAAGAAAAGAAGAAGAAGGAAGAGGAAGAGAAGAAGAAGAAGGAAGAGGAAGAAAAGAGAAAGAAGGAAGAGGAAGAGAAGAAGAAGAAGGAAGAGGAAGAAAAGAGAAAGAAGGAAGAGGAAGCAAAGAAGAAAGAAGAAGCAGAGAAGAAGAAGAAGAAGAAGGAAGAGGAAGAGAAAGAAGAAGAGAAGAGGAAGGAAACAGAGAGGAAAAAGAAAGCTGAGGAATACAAGGCACAAGAACAGAAGCAGGAAGCTGAGAAAAAGAAGAAGGAAGAAGCAGACAAGGCAGCTGAAGCAATGAAGAGCACACAGATGGAGACCCCTAAGGCAACCGGGAGCCAAGCCAAACCCGCTGATATCTTGAGTCCTGTTGATCTCCAGTCTGCAAGTGAGTCAGAGCTGATGCAGAGCATCAAGGTTGCCCAAGAGCGCCTTGAAATCATACGAAGGAAAAAGGAGCAAGATATCATTCAAGCTGCTGTAGACACCCTTACCGGTTTGATCCCCGATACGAATCTTCCTAACACTGAATCATCACTAGCACAACTCAAACTACTATGTACTGTAGTGGATGATCAGGTGCAGAGCCTGGAAGAAGCAGCTGAGGCCAATGTCAAGAAAGAGCACCAAAAGGCTCTTAACGTTGCTCTGGTGAAAAAGATGAATGAGCTTAGGATTGAATTGCTGAAAGACCAAAAGGACATAAGGAATGCCTTGGATGAGGGAAACTTGCTACTAAGCAAAATCTGTCAACCTCATCTGTTCTGCGATGATGTGCTAGCAAAGAAGCAAAAGCTTCAAACGGACTTACAGTCCTACTTGGGCACATTTAAGACACCTTATGATTCCTTTGCAACATATGGGCAAACCGTTCATCGGTTCCAGATCCAATCAGCCAAGATGGAGCAAGAGATCAGTACACGGTCTAGGGATTTGCAGGAGCTTCAACTGGTTTTACTTCCACGACTGCAAATTCTTCAGAAGTGTTATCTGAACCTGGATGCCTTGACAGTCACACAGGAATTGAGCATAGTTGATGCCATGGAGGAACAGGTATCCTAGATGCAAACAGAGAAAGAAGTGGTAACCTCCCTACTTGAGTCCTGGTCTCTATCCATGAAACAATTTTTGCAGGACTACAAATCAGTTTTTTTCAAGTATTATTCATTGTTGTCATAAACTTTTTATATATATCAAATGTAAACAGGGTTATTCAGTGACACTTTGTCATTGTTGGCAAAGGGGGAGAAGTATCTAGTTTTGGTTTTAAAATTTTGATCTTCTGACACAGGGGGAGAAGTATCTGGTTTTAAAATTTTGATATATGTTTTGATATATGCTATATGCTCTGATATCTCAATGTTTATGCTCTGTATGAAAAACTTGCTATACATTGTATTGATTAAGGGATAGTGTATATGCTTAGGGGGAGCAATTTTGTTAATGGCATATTTTGATTGTAAAACACTTAGACGTCAAAATTTTATTTTCCTAAGTGTTGCCATCAATGCCAAAGGGGGAGATTGTTGGCATTTTTGTTGTCTATGTTGTGATTGTCATTAATGGACACACACTTGTATTGAGATCCCCTTTATATGTATGAGCTAGGGCTCAACCGGTATTTGTTCCAATTGGTATGTTGTATTCTAGTATTTAGGCTATTGGTGATTTTACAGAATGTGTTTCCCGGTCTGAAGTGACATGACGACCCCAAGCGGTTCGTAGATCTCAACCGGTACAAGGGAGCAAAGCGACACAACACATTCTTACCAGTCTTCATTTTTTGTCAAACCGACAACCAGTATTTTGTATGAACCGGTAATACTCTATGATGAGTTACCAACCAACATTTTGTGATGAGTTACCAATCCATCGATTGTTTGACGGTGCCGACACATTGACGGTGCTTTTTGTGTCGTGTTACTGAGTATGTCTAGATTCATTGAACCTAGGAAATTGTAACGTAATCCTATTGGACCGACATGAAATCAGATTCTTTTAAAAGGACATCATGTCTAGGGTTTTAAGTTGTTGCTGAAAGGGTTAATGTCGTGCTAGGGTTTAAGGTGGTTGTTGAGTTGTTGGAAGAACGATCTTATCTGAGAAGATCAAGTTGTAACTGAGAGAGAGATAGAGAAGACTGAAGTAATGCTGGAATGCATTAACTGTGAGCAATACCGGATCTAACCAAGCAGTTTGTGCTATTAGATAGATCAAACACTTGTTGATTACTCACATCTTTGACAAGTCTGTAGCCCTTAACCGGGTAGGCCTCAAAGCCTTTGTAAAATCCTCTAACAAGGTGGTTCACTTCTGTGAATCTAAAATCCTCTAACAAGGTAGTCTTTAATCGAACTTATCTCCTAACAGAGATTGAGATTCCTAACATGATCTGTTCTGGTGAAGAACATTGTAAGACCTTAACCGGTTTGACCTTAACCGGTCTGGTTTCTATTCTGCAGATAGTGATTTGTGAGTTCCATCTCACTGTGGTTTTTCCTAGTTGGGTTTCCACGTCAAATATCCTGTGTTATGGTTGTATTGCTTTTGTGGGTGAATGCTTTATTCACATTTTGGTTTGCATGTGTGGTAACTGGTCTGTCTGTTAGACTGTTTTACCGGTTTATCTTTAGACTGTGTAAGTGTTTTAGTGCAGTGATTTTTGGCATACTAATTCAGCCCCCCCTCTTAGTATTCATCATTTAGAAGGGTGAAGGTTTTTCTTTTTTGCTTCCACAATGATTTCTTTTAGGCACCCCAAGAGAACATAAGAGTCTTGTCATGTTTAGCTAATATCTCTCTGATGGGTGGCATAGGTCATCTATTTTGAAGTTTCCCACATCTCGATTGATGTTGAAACATTTTCTTGGGCTTTTCAACCAAAACAGAGTTGCTAAAAATCACCCAGGTAAGGAGGCATTAAGTATACACAGGGTAGAAATATTTCAATACCCTATAGATTTGCCAAAAATCTATTTGTTGATAGATTTTGCTACCTAACTCTATATTCTAACACCCACATAGGTAACATATGAACAAACAATTGAGGTAGGTATGATGACCTTCTGTACTGTACCTACTCTGCTTATTTTACAAGGTCCAACTCTACCTTCTATTGATAGACAATGAGATAATTTAAGTGCGTTTTAAACTAGAAAGTAGTTGAAGGGTGTAACTATGGATCAATATAGTCAGCTTCCCTTTCGGGCCCTTTCTTTTGTTTTATTTTGGTGTCTCAACTTTTGAAGGCCTCTTCTATTTTGCTACTTATCAATCAGGCATACATTTGAGCGTAGCGCCTCTATTCCACCCCCACAAAGTCTTGACAAGCTACCGCGTGTCCCTTCCCAGCGCCCTCACTCGGCCCCTTTAAATGAAATGGATCTTTCACATACAACTAGCCACGTGTTGTGACCACAGGGTTTTCTTGAGAAGGAAAGGTTAGAAAGGTTGAAACGCCTCGCTGGCCTGCCACAAGTCTTGCTTGCAGACTTTTAAAAGGGAAAGGAATGAAAAGAAAAAATAAATGCTGCCTAATTGCCACATGTACCTACGGACAAGAAATCAACCTCACATTAATGAAGTGGAATTTTTAAGATTGTCATAACTCGAGAAGGAACTAGAGGCACGATTTTATGACATACGTCCATTTTGGGAATTGTGCAGGCTAATGCAGAGATTCAATTTGTTGAAACGGTTGAGCTAGGAATGATGAGGAATGAAGGAGCGATGCTCATGAAGAAAAATGTGATGATCAGCCACATGACCTTTAGGAGGAATATTTTTTTGTTTCCTTGGGTATCTCAATTTGTGTCAAAAGAGGGATATATAAAGGTAGTTGATATCATTTTTAGCAGGGGGTTTCAGAAAACAAGTTTTTGACTCTACTCAGAATTTAGCATTATCTCAGTTTAATGCAAGATAAATGATTAGAGTGTGCCAATCTCTGGCCTTTGTGTTTTGTTTTGTTTTTTGATAGGAAGCCGATAAGGTGTACATACCCTACCCCTTTTATGGGATTTGAACTTGTGGCCTTTATTTCAAGAGCACAAGTTCTCCACCAGTAGGCCAACTCAGGTTGTACATTTGTGTTTGTTATTTTACATCTATGATTGAATTATGTTCTGTCTTTTGTAGTAGAAATCAAGGATTTGCAATCTGTAGAAGCTTTTAAGATTTTAAATATAACTTCTGTTGGTTGAACCATGTTTTAGACTCTTTCTATTCTGTAGTGGTGTGTTTAAATCGTATTATGCTTGGAATGAATCTATGAAATGTATCTGTTCTAGTTATTACCATTGTCGAGCCTTTTAATTATGCATATGGCATGTAGATTTTTGTGCTCTTAGAGGTTTAGATCATAAATCGCTGGTGTATTGCCTTAGTTTAATTTCAGTATTTTCTCTCTTCCCTTTTCCTTTTTAGATGAAGAGATGGTTGCTAAAATCTTGGAGGTCATTCGATGAAGTGCAATAAGTCCCCCCATTCATTGAAATTACCATAAGGTTGTTCTCTAAGAAATTTTAGGCATCAACAGTTCTTTTTTTGGCACACCCGGTGGGACTGAAATCATCTTAATTTTAAGTGGGTGTAGGAGTCATAGGATTGTTACCAGATCCCAAATTGCAATAAATCCTAGCTTATTATTACCATTGTTGGTAACAGTTACTCAAGCGAGAGGTACACGAGGAGGTGCACAATCTTAACTCCAAGCTCCAGTATAAATGGTTGCTCCTTGAAATTTGTGACATGGAATAGTAGGAGTTCACTAATTTTGCGAACACCTCATGAACAATGGGATCCCATTCCGACATCCGCCTTGAATGCCCTTCCAAAATTTACAGGAGAGGATTCTAAGACTCCTGCAAAACACCTTCAAGATGTAGCTAATGTCTGTATTATACATAATTTCATACAACAAAATGTGGCATTAAGACTACTAGCAACTTCATTTAAAGGTAAGACACAATATTGGTACTGTTCCTTGTAGCCTAATTTAATCAAAGAATGGGACCAACTTTGAGATCGATGTTTTGAGTGTTTTACGAAGAAAGTAGACAAATCTTTATTCTTGCAGCAATTGATATCCATCAAGCGGGCTCAAGAAGTTGTGACTGATTTCAATATAATATTTCACAATGCTTGGCAACGTATTCCAATAACTTCTCTCCCACCTCCTAACATGGGTTTTGTTTTTTATCTTAAAACTTTTAACTTAGATATATCTATAATGATTCAGTCTCTTGGCTGAAATACTTTGTTAGATACTTATAGTCTTGCAGTCCAAGTTGTAAATAATTTAATTGATGCTAGGAAGCTTCTATCTAGAACACCTATGCCCATATTCGCTGAATTGTCATCCCAAGCACAAGAATAAGCTCCCCCTAGTTCATCCACACCTCCGCAATCCATGTACATATATCCTAATGCACACGAGTAGTGTTGTTGCATCCACTTTCCTGGTGGCAGAGATGAATGACATGAAGAACTTGTTGCAAACCTTTTCTAATGAGATAATTAATATCAAGAGGCAGTAAGTCACACCTGTGAGGCCTCCATTTTAGAGTTATTAGGGTAGAAGGCCTGGTTATCAACAAAATCAGTTTCAAGGGGGTGCAAAAACAACTCTTCTAACTTAGCCGAAAAACTAATTCATGCTAGTTCCTACGCAATTGTAAACTATTCCTCCTAATCAAAATAGGGAGTTGGTGCTTCCCTCGTAATGAAGCGCATATGCCCCAAAATTGCCCAAGTGGTAATCTACAACAAAAGCTGGCGTAGCAGCGTAGTCAAGGAAATACACCTGACATGGGAGTTTACGCTTACTCATCCCCTGGAATGGACAATGTTGTGCTTAGCATGCAAATGTAGGGTATGTCCTTAGAATAAGGAGCAAAAATCACTCCTAATCACGAGCTCTTTTCATGGATGGAAAGAGAGGAGGCAGTGTTCATTGATGATGCCTTTGTTGGAAAACAAGGAATCGAAGAACACTGAGAGGGGGGGTGAATCAGTGTTTTGTCGGTCATATAAGATTTTACCTTATTACAACACACACATATAAACTGGTAAATGAAGAAACATATAACATGAAGTAAATAAACCAGCCACATGAATGAACACCATAACATGCTGAATTTCTACATGGAAAACGTCAAAGAGGAAAAACTATGGTGGGATTTGTGACCCATAATATCAATTCACTAGCCATATGAAAGATATTACATAGCATGGGGTCTGCACATGAAGGAAGGCACACTACCTAGAGCACACTGTTCAACACAAAAGAGTCTCACTCACTACAAGCTTCTGCTAAGATAAAACAGTAATGGTGAACTCACAATATGCATCTGCAATGCCAAAAAGAGTTTCGATTATAGCTCTATTATGTACTGGTTCATAAACCCTAAACCTTTTTACCAGTATCTCCTTTCCTCCAAAAACACTTTACAAACAATCTACTGATCATTGCATGATATTACTTTCGCATACAAATGATCTACATACATATCCTTCACATCACACTATTATGCCTCCTTGTCATAGATCAAAATGACCTGAAAAACTGACTTATATACCCTTTACAAACAATATGCCTTATGTCGGCTTACAATACATTACAAAAGATATTCAATGTCGGCTCTATACAATAATTACAGAATGATTTTACAAATAAAACCTTTCGGATCTCAAACTGATGTTGGCTTCACTGAAGTGTTGGATGTTGGTGCCGGTGATGACCCTAATTACTCCAATGTCGGTATCTGCCGGTATATGCCTTCTATAGAATATTGTTTCCATCAATGACAACATATGAATCTAATGAGTGTCAATTGCCAACAGTCTCCCCCTTTGGCATTGATGGCAACACTCATGTGAAAAATGGATTTCCTGCCAGATAAACCTCCATCAATGATCAATACCACTCTCTAGATCTCTTTCCAAATATCTTTCGGGGAATATGCAAGATTTTCATTGAATTTGCCAACCCCTAAGGCGTATTCCTTAGTGACCATTTGAATTTCCTTTCGGTGCAGGCATGCTCTGATCTACCGGTCGAGTTACTGGTGCAGTTACCGGTGTAGTTGCATCTCCACTTGGTTCTTCAGACTTTCTAACCCATCTCTTGGTGTGATCTTGTTGTAATTCATCTACCTTCTGATTTCCTTTCTCATTTGCTCTATCATTGCTAATCGGTTTAGTCTTTTTTCTGCAGTACTTAGCAATATGACCTATTTTGTTCCATGCATAACATGTAACATTCTTCTTTTGAATTGCTTTGACATATTCGGTGTCATTCCTTGACCTACATTGATTAGCCAAATGTCCAAACTTTCCACATGCATGGCACTTAACATTCATTTTGCAATCTTCTGACTTATGACCATAATTGTTGCAATTTGTGCATTGACCAGGAACTGAATTGTAGTTTTGATTTGCTCTATTTCTACATTGTTTAGCCATATGCCCAAATTTGTTACAAACAAAGCATCTACCATTGAATTTGTAAGCATTAGATTACCTTACCGGTTTCCTCTGGTCTGATGAGTTCCGCATACCGGTTGTTTGATCTTCATTTGTAGTACTGGAGCTTTCGCCTTGTACAAATCCGAGTCCTCTAGAATCTTCACTCTGCCTTTGTCTTTTTAATAAATCATCCAACTGTGTAACACTAATCCTGAAATTTTCTTTATACTCACTTGTAGTAGTCAGATCATTTCTCATAGTTATTATTTGTCTCTCTAGCTCTTGTTCATTATTCTGGGATTGTACCAAATCAGTTCTCAACATATCATTCTCATGATCCAATCTGCCACAATCTTTAGATTTGTTCTTCAGAAATACACCAAGATTTTCTTCCTTCTTTTTTCTGTCCTCAATATCTTTTGACATCCTCATAGTCAGGTCTTGCATTCCATTCTTCATGAGCATGTTTTGTTCACTCAGCTTCTGACATTATGGTGCAGGAGCACCCCATAAAGACCTTCAAGATGATAAGTTAGACTCAGAGGAGGGAGGATAAGGCATCAAATATGTCTTTAGACTGTTTTGTATATGTTTCAATCACGCATTGTGTGTTTGTAATAAAGAACCCCATCTTGTGAGCCAAACTCCTATTTTGGCATTTCTATAAGCCAATTAAGACTTTTGGATAATAGGGGATCAAATGTGTTGGTTTTAGTGCTTCTAGCATGTTTTAGGAGGGGTTAGAATTGACCCAAGGCATTAGGAGGCGAAAGATGACATTTTGACAACTTTTGCAAAAGTTGTCAAAAGTTGTCATGAGCAACTTTTATGCACTTTTTATATTTTTGTTTATTTGAAACTCCTCCAATGGCTCTAAGCTCTTGGTTTCAGTTGAGAGAAATTGTGGAGTGGTTTATACACCTTGTGGATCCAATTCCCAAGGGGAGACGGTACGGAGAAGAGTTTCGATGACAACAAACTAATAGAATTCTGAGTTTTTCCTGCAATTCTGGAGTTTTGGTCCAGGGTATGGTACTGTACGGATTGGGATCCATTCCCAATGATGTGAATTGGTTGGAGAGGAGAGTTAACTTTGTTTTAACTTTGGTTTGAAGTTCTAGTTGTATGTTTTTCTCCTGATATTCAAATTTTACTGTAGGTGCCCGGAAAACCAGGGTGTACCTTGGGTTTTTCCTCCTCCATGGCCATACCTTGCACTTTATCAATATGAGACCCATGGGATTTGGTGAAGGCAAGTCTGGTCAGTGTATTCTAGGATTCCAAAAGTGTTTTTCAGGAGGAGCAAGGGAGAGGTGTGTTTGAAGCGACCCTAGGTAGACATCTCTATGTGTCTGCCTAGACCTTGAACAACAAAGTTACCTTTGTGTGCAAATGGAAATGATTCCAGGCATGTAACCCTATAATCCCTTATGGTTTATGGTTCCCTACATGCCCATGGGGTTTTAATTGCACGGTTCACTCATCTGGATATAGGTGCTTCACAAATGGAGGCCTAATTAGCCCTTTAAGACTGTCAACATCCTACCGGTTCAGACCTTTTTTTGTCAGACCCTGACCTTTCCTTTTGGGGATTTGTGTAACTTTGAAAAGGGTACTTGAATCCATAATTTGTTTGCCAGGGTGTTTGGGAAAGTTTTAACTTAAGGTCCCTTTACCCGCTAGAAAGGGCTACAAGCAAATAGGCCTAATTGTGAGGGTACTATGGAGAATAGGTTCGAATCCTCAAAACCAGTGTTGGATCTAGTTCAAGTGAGTCATGTTTGACCCAAAACAAGTGTGTTAATGGTCCATAACCCTTGGAGGTCTCAAAGTGTATGTTGGATCCATTTAACCAAGTTGAGTAGGTATGAGTCTTGAAGATGATGAGAAGATTGAACTAATGTTGTAGAGCCCTATTTTGATAGGATCCCATTGTTGTCTTGAGGGGTCAAAGTCATACATTTTGAGGTGTTTGGCAGGTTACAACAAGGGTTATGCATCAAGTGGTATCAGATCTAGTACCGGCTTTGGTAAGGAGATAGAGAATTGAGAGATGTCAGAGGGACAAGAAGAAGAGGTCCCTAGAGGACCAATCACCAACATGGAATTGGCAAAGATTGTGAGAGAGCAGGCCACTGCTTGCAAGGCAATGCAGAGGGAGCTAGAGAGGTTGAGAGGCAGAGTAGATGGGAAGGAAGATGGAGACACTGATAGTGGTGAAGAAGGGGATGAGGATGAGATCCCTATGCCAGAGGAAGAGGCGATTCCTCCTGACCAGAGGCACTTCCTTAATTCCCTCAAATCCATGGAGAGGAGAACCATGGAGTAGAAGATTTATTTGCCAACTTTCTCTGGGAAGATGGAACCAGATGTTGTGGTAGATTGGATAGACTCCCTATCTAGTTTCTTTGAATGTAAAGACATTCCAGGACACCAGAAGGTGAAGATTGCTAAGTCCAAGTTGAAGGTAGGAACCCTAACTTGGTGGAACTTTGTCCAAGAGGAAAGAGAGAAGGACAACAAGCCCGAGGTTGTTTCTTGGAAGAGGATGGTTGCCTTGAACAAAGAGGCCTATGTACCCAAAGACTATGAAATACAAATCCATAAGAGGAGATAAAATCTCAAGCAGAAGGAGATGGATATGAACTTGTACACTGAGGAGTTCCAAAGGTTATGTATGAAGTCTAAAACAAAAGAGGAAGAAAGTGAGAAAGTTACCCGGTACCTGAATGGATTAAGGTACAACATTCAAGAAGAATTAAACCTTCTTAGCCCGAATACCGTGGGTAGATGCCATCAACTTGCTATCAAGGTGGAAGCGAAGATCAAAAGGAGACAAGAGAAAAACAATAAAGGAAGAGTAAGACAACAGAGGGGTGGAAGAAATTTTTTCAGAAGTAAGGGAAATGGTTTTGGAAACCAAGGTGAAACCAGTCAAGAAGGCACTAAAGGAGAGAGTAGCTCCAATAACAATGGAGGATACAATCAAAGAGGTAACTTCAGATGAAGAAGACCACCATTTAGAGGGAGATCTCAAGGTAGAGGTCCAATCAGATGTTATAACTGCAATCAAGAAGGACACATGGCCAATAGATGCCCGGATAAACCTACTAGTTCCATGGGAGAAAGGAGAAGTAACTTGATTTTAGAGGTTGACTGCCAAAGTGTGGCAAGTGCAAACACATACTAAAGTGTCAATACCCCTGATAGCTATGGCTACCCTGAAAGAGCTGAAGCTTTGATGATCAGAATAGCAGGCACTACTATGAAGATGTTTGATAGAGAACCCCCACAGAGGAAGTCTCTATTCAAGACCACTTGCAAAGCGGGTGGAAAAGTATGCAAGGTCCTAATAAATTCCGGTTCAACTAAGAACTTTGTGTCTCTAGAGATGGTGGAAAAACTAAAGTTGAGGAGACTCCCTCACCCTTGCCCCTACAAGGTCTCATGGCTCACACAAGGAAAACAAGTTGTTGTGGAAGAGCAGGCTTGGGTAGAATGCTAGATAGGAACCTATAGAGATAGGTTAATGTTTGAAATTGCAAAGATGGATGATTGCCATCTCCTATTTGGGAGACCATGGAAGTTTGATTTGAAGGCACAACATGATGGTGCTAGGAATACATATTCCATCACCAAAGATGGTAAGGTGATTGAGTTGCTACCTTTGATGGAGAATGAGGAGGAGACCAAACAAAAGGAGGCCAAGGCGTTGGTGTTAGGAGGGAAGCAGTTCATGAAGAACATGGCAAATGAAGGCATGGTCTGTTATGCCCTTATCCCTAGTCCAACAGTAACAAAGGTGGAGAGGTCTGAAGACAAGAAAGAGGACAGATTGAGTTTGATTGACCCTGCAGTTCAACAGCTACGAGACAAATACAAGGGTGTCATCTCTGATGGCATGCCAAGGTCACTACCTCTCATGAGGGACATAAACCATTGTATAGACCTTATACCTGGATCCACCTTGCCTAATAAAGAATCATACAAGCTCACACTGGATTAGAATGTTGAGATGGCAAAACAAGTTGAAGAATTGTTGGATTCCGGATTGATTGGCAAAAGTTTGAGCCCATGTGCAGTCCCTGTAGTCTTGGCACCCAAAAAGGAAGGCACTTGGAGGCTTTGCACCGACTCAAGAGCCATCAACAAGATTACTATTAGGTATAGGTTTCCAATGCCTAGGATTGAAGATTTCTTAGATTTTTTGGGGGGTGCTAGGTATTTTACAAAGGTTGACTTAAAGAGTGGCTATCATCAGATTAGGATTAGGCCAGGAGATGAGTGGAAGACTGCATTTAAAACAAATGAGGGGTTGTATGAGTGTAAAGTCATGCCCTTTGGCTTATCCAATGCACCTAGTACCTTTATGAGTTTAATGAATGAAGTCTTGAAGGATTTCATAGGGAAATTTGTTATAGTCTACCTAGATGACATTCTAGTTTTCAGTCAAACCAAAGGAGAGCATCTAAAACATGTAGACCTGGTCCTAAGAAGATTTTATGAAGAGCAATTAATGATCAACTTGGAAAAGTGTTTCTTTATGTAGGAAGAGATCATTTACTTGGGGTTTGTAATCACATATGGTGAATTGAAAATGGATCAAGAAAAGGTGAGTGCCATATTGTCTTGGCCTACACCTAGAACAATGAATGATGTTAGAAGTTTCCATGGCTTAGCTACCTTCTATAGGAAGTTTATAAGAGCCTTTAGCCATATTTGTGCTCCTATGCTTGATACCATAAAGAGAGGACAAAAGTGCAAGTTTAGTTGGATAGAAGAATCATATAACTCTTTTGAAACATTCAAGAGAAAAGTTGCCGAGCAGCTGGTCCTTGCCCTACCTGATTTCAACAAGATCTTCCAAGTGGAGTGTGATGCTAGTCACATTGCTATTGGGGCAGTGCTTAGTCAAGAGGGAGGACCTATTGCTTTCTTCAGTGAGAAGTTAAATGAGGCAAAGAGAAGATATTCATCTTATGACCTAGAGATGTATGCTCTAGTCCAATCCTTGAAAAAGTGGAGACACTACTTGCTACCAAAAGAATTCATAGTTTTCACAGACAATCAGGCCCTTAGCTTTATAAATAGTCAAGAAAAGTTGAATCACCGGCACATGAAGTGGGTAGAGACCCTACAAGCTTTCACTTTCATTCTTAAGCACAAGAAAGGGGTCAAGAATAAGGTGGCAGATGCTTTGAGCAGAAGAGTCCTAACTGCAAATCAGATTCAGTTGGAGAGTGTTGGAATAGACTCCTTGAAAGCCATGTATGGGGGTGATGAAGACTTTGGAGAGGCATATAACGTATGTGCTTCATTTGATGAATGGTTTCATGTTGAGTATTCTGAATTTTTTTATTCAAAATGGATTTTTGTTTAAGGGTGCACAACTATGCATACCCAAATGCTCTATGAGACTCAATATAATTAAGGAGAAACATTGTGGAGCAATGACAGGCCATTTAGGCCTTGACAAGACACTAGATTTGGTGAAGAGAAACTATTTTTGGCCCAAACTACAGGCGGATGTTGGGAAATTTGTGGAGACATGTGTGATTTGCCAAAAGGCAAAGGGAACATCCACCAATGCAAGCCTATACCAAGCTTTACCCATCCCTTCAAGAGGATGGGAAAGCATAAGTATGGATTTTGTTTTAGGATTTCCTAGGACAAGGAAAGGATATGATAGTGTTTTTGTAGTGGAGGATAGGTTTAGTAAGATGGCACATTTCTTGCCATGCAAAACCACTTGTTATGCTTCTTATGTTGCAGAGTTGTTCTTCAAGGAGATTGTTCAGATACATGGTTTGCCTTTGACTATAGTCTCTGATAGTGATGTGAAATTTATTGGTCACTTCTGGAGGACCCTTTGGAAGAAGCTTGGTACAAATTTATCCTTCTACTCAGCCTACCATCCCCAAACGGATGGCCAAACTAAAGTTGTAAACAGGTCACTAGGGAATCTGCTAAGGTGTTTGACTAGACAACATGGAGAAAGGTGGGATAGTATATTGTCTCAAGTAGAATTCTCCTATAATGACACAATGAATAGGAGTATCGGTAAGTCACCTTTTCAGATTGTATATGGCATCCACCCAAGGGGTGTGATGGAGTTGAGAGAGCTACCTCAAGGAGAAGCCATTAGTGCAGATGGGAAAACCTTTTCTATAGCCATAAAGGAAATCCATGACCAAGTTAAGACATCTTCAAAAATTTGCAGAAAGATATAAAGCTCATGCTGACAAAAAGAAGAGAGATGTTCAGTTTGATGTGGGAGACTTGGTGTGGGTTCACTTGAAGAAGGAAAGACTTCCAAAAGGCAGATATACAAAGCTGATGCAAAGAAAGATTGGACCCTGCCAAATCTTGAAGAAATGTGGTCCAAATGCCTATGAACTTCAACTCCCACCTGATCTTGGTTTGTCACCTATCTTTAACGTTTGTAACTTAACTCTTTATAAATGTAGTGTTGGTGTAGGAGAAGACATAATTCAGGTTATTGCAGATGATGACATTCCCAAACATGAATCACCAAAGTTGCATAAGGTTCTAGACACTAAGGTTGCAAAGAAAACCAGGAGCAAAATTTGCATGGAGTATTTGGTGGCTTGGAAAGGACAACCTGATTCTGAAGTAGTCTGGATGATAGAGCAGCAGATCAAAGACCATGGTGCCCACCTACAGACTCTCATCTCAAGTGGACTTGAGATTTATTCTTCTGGGGAGTATGGTGTAGGAGTACCCCAGAAAGCCCTTCAAGATGATAAGTTAGACTCAGAGGAGGGAGGATAAGGCATCAAATATGTTTTTAGACTGTTTTGTATATGTTTCAATCATGCATTGTGTGTTTGTAATAAAGAACCCCATCTTGTGAGCCAAACTCCTATTTTGGAATTTCTATAAGCCAATTAGGACTTTTGGACAATAGGGGATAAAATGTGTTGGTTTTAGTGTTTCTAGGATGTTTTAGGAGGGGTTAGACTTGACCCAAGGCATTAGGAGGCGAAAGATGACATTTTGACAACTTTTGCAAAAGTTGTCAAAAGTTGTCATGAGCAACTTTTATGCACTTTTTACATTTTTGTTTATTTGAAACTCCTCCAATGGCTCTAACCTCTTGGTTTCGGTTGAGAGAAATTGTGGAGTGGTTTATACACCTTGTGGATCCAATTCCCAAGGGGAGACTGTACGAAGAAGAGTTTTGGTGACAACAAACGAATAGAATTCTGAGTTTCTCCTGCAATTCTGGAGTTTTGGTCCGGTGTATGGTACTGTACAGATTGGGATCCATTCCCAATGATGTGAATTGGTTGTAGAGGAGAGTTAACTTTGTTTTGGGTTTGGTTTGAAGTTCTAGTTGTGTGTTTTTCTCCTGATATTCAAATTTTACTGTAGGTGCCCGGAAAACCAGGGTTTACCTTGGGTTTTTCCTCCTCCATGGCAATACCTTTCACTTTATCAATTTGAGACCCATGGGATTTGGTGAAAGGAAAGTATGGTCAGTGTATTATAGGATTCCAAAAGTTTTTCAAAGGAGGAGCAAGGGAGAGGTGTGTTTGAAGCGACCCTAGGTAGACATCTCTATGTGGCTACCTAGACCTTGAACAACAAAGTTACCCTTGTGTACAAATGGCGATGATTCTAGGAGTGTAACCCTATAATCCGTTATGGTTTATGGTTCCCCACATTTCCATGGGGTTTTAATTGTCTGATTTAGTCATCTGGATATAGGTGCTTCACAAATGGAGGCCTAATTAACCCTTTAGGACTATCAACATCCTACCGGTTCAGACCTTTGTTTGTCAGACCCTGACCTTTCCTTTTGGGGATTTGTGTAACTTCCAAAAGCATACTTGAATCCGTAATTTGTTTTCCAGAGTGTTTGGAAAAGTTTGAATTTAAGGTCCCTTTACCTGCTAGAAAGGGCTACAAGCAAATTGGCCTAATTGTGAGGGTACTATGGAGAATAGGGTTGAATCCTCAAAACCAGTGTTGGATCTAGTTCAAGTGAGTCGTGTTTGACCCAAAACAAGTGTGTTAATGGTCCATAACCCTTGGAGGTCTCAAAGTGTATGTTGGAGCCATTTAACCAAGTTGAGTAGGTATGAATCTTGAAGATGATGAGAAGATTGAACTAATGTTGTAGAGCCCTGTCTTGATAGGATCCCATTGTTGTCTTGAAGGGTCAGTGTCATACATTTTGAGGTGTTTGGCAGGTTACAATGAGGTCTCTACATCACATTGTTCCTCAAATGCATTTTTCTCTTCATCATCCTAGTTTTGCAAAAGTTGCTTCCTCCTAGCTTGAGTTGATGATAAGCTTTCTAGCAGAATAAGAATGAATTCATTGGCAGAATTCAATTCATCTTGCATTTTTAAGTTCTTCAACCTTTCAACATCATAATCCTCAAGTGCCATCTCAAGTTGCTTCTCCATAGCCATATTAAGTTTTTACCTTATTACAACACACACATATAAACTGGTAAATGAAGAAACATATAATATGAAGTAAATAAACTAGCCACATGAATGGACACCATAACACACTGAATTTATATGTGGAAAACCTCAAAGAGGTAAAACCACAGTGGGATTTGTGACCCAAAATATCAATTCACTGGCCATATGAAAGATATTACATAGCATGGGGGCCTGCACATGAAGGAAGGCACAATGCCTCGAGCACACTACTCAACACAAAAGAGTCTCACTGACTACAAGCTTCTGCTGAGATAAAACAGTAATGGTGAACTCACAAAATGCATCTGCAATGCCAAAAAGAGTTCTAGTTATAGCTTTGTTCTGTATTGGTTCATAAACCCTAAACCTTTTTACCGGTATCTCCTTATCTCCAAGAATGCTTTACAAACCATCTACTGACCATTGCATGATATTACTTTCGCATAGAAATGATCTACATAACATATCCTTCGCATCACACTATTCCACTTCCTTGTCATATATCAAAATGACCTAATAAACTAACTTGTATACCCTTTACAAATAATATGCCTTATGTCGGCTTACAATACATTACAAAAGATATTCAATGTCGACTCTATACAATAATTACAAAATGATTTTACAAATAAAACCTTTCGGATCCCAAACGGATGTCGGCTTTACTGAAGTGTTGGATGCTGTTGTCGGTGATGACCCTGATTACTCCAATGTCGGTATCATATGGCATATGCCTTCTATAGAATCTTGTTGCCATCAATGACAACATATGAATCCAATGAGTGTCAATTGCCAACAACCTCAAGCTCAAAAACCCCTCAAGTGCAGTTCGATTACAACACCTGCTTGTAATGTAGACTTACAAGAGAACGTGTGATCTAGCAGCCTAAGGTTAGTCCAGATAAACATCAAAACCAATCTGTAGTCACTCCACCTTTTCAAAATCCTAAAGATGTTGTGCCTTACAAGATGAAAGAATCATAGCTGCTACCCCCGACATCTCTTAACATAGTTGAGAAACTTAAAATGGCCCCCACTAATGTATCCTTGTGGGATATTCTAACTATTCTAGAGCAAAAGTCCTTTCTAATTGAAGCTTTGGGAGAACCTGAGAAGCTAACAACGACGAGACTGGTTGCGAGACCTGCTTAAACAAAAGACAAGGGACTTGAGGTTGGAGGTCAAGCACATCAAGCCGCAATACTCATGAATGATGGGAGTGAAGCTACGAAGGAAAAGGTAGATAAACCAAAACCTACCCCATTCTTTTTAACTCTTATTGTAGGGGATAAGTTACTTCATAATTCTATGATAGATTTTGGTTCCAATACTACAGTCATGCCAAAGCAAATAGCAGAAGCCTTAAAACTTAAATATGAACCCTTACCTAGAGGAGTCATGCATCTAGATGGAAATAGAGTCTAGGCCATAGGTGTGATTAAAGACCTTCCACTAACCTTGTATTTATGCCATAGTATCACAATATCACAATAAGTGGTAGTAATTGATATTCCCCCTATCTTTGGTCTCTATTTTTTACAAGATTTTACAACAAAAATAGTAATATATCTTTCCATGGATTGGTCACACCTCATTCTGAGAACTAAGCATGGAGCTAAGATGAGAATATTGTCATAACCTTTACATTTCGAGCACATAGTTGATGATGCCATGATGAATGTTGAAGTTTCTCACACTTCTATCACCAAAAATGAAATGTATTGTGTTGAATTATTAGAGGATGGGGAGGTAAATAGTGATCGAACTCCCGAAGAAAAGGTCTTCCTTAAAGAGTTCATAAACACTGATCCCTTTGGCAATTATCATGCCACTAACATCGGGACTTATGTGATCGATGATGAAGATCATATTATTCGCAAAGTTTCTAAGAGTCAACAAGATGAGAAGAATGTCAGAGAAGACCGCACGTCAAAACTTTGGACTCTGGACTTTGATGGGGCATGATGTAAATCAAGATCTAGAGTAGATGTGTGTTTGGCATCTCCACCTAGAGAATAGACTATTAGAGCTTTCCGTTTCCAATTTGCCTGCTCAAATAATGAGTCAAAGTATGAAGGCTTGGTTCGAGGATCGAATTTTGCAGAACATATGGGTATCAAACAATTGAAGATTTTGGGAGACTCTGAATTAGTGGTTAAGCAAGTTTGAGGAATGTCTACAACAAAAAACATATGCATGCGCTCCTACATGCATAGAGTCTGGGACTTGATTAAGAGCTTTGAAGCTTTTAATATTCAAGGGATCCTTAGAAAGAAAAATATAACTACGAACTAGTTGGCAGCAATAGGATCTCAGTTTGATCTTGTCTCTGAGTTAATAGAAAATAAACACTGTCATGGTGATTGTGAGACCAACCATCCCAAATAATGACTAGAATTGGAAATTTTTTGAAAGTGTTGCTTAGATCACGATGTTCATTTAACAATCATGTGAATTTTCCCAATAACTACAACCCAAAGTTGAAGAGGCATACGAAGATCAAACTATCTACCTAAAAACTAATAAACTTCCAAAGGGCTTGATCATATTGGAAAACCTGTTTGATTGTGATGATGCGAGAAATAGTAAAAGGAAATTCACAGCAGACAAAGGAGATTATACTAATTGTCATGTCGGGGATGGAAAGAAGTTGAATTTTGGTAAGAATGTTCCCCAACGTGATAAGGATAGATTGATATCTTTTTGTGAAAAGTACAAAGTAGCCATTGCATGGTCTTACGATGATTTGAAGGGATATGATCCCACAATTATTCAACATACCATTTAGCTTGCAGAAGGAGAAAAGCCTGTCTAACAGAAGCAAAGGTCACTCAACCCTAAAATTGTGTCTCTAATAGCTGAAGAACTAAGAAAGCTAGTTGAGTCTTAGATAGTATATCCGATTAAGAATAATACTTGGGTTTCCAACTTGTTCTCGGTTCACAGAAAGAATGGAGATATCTTCCTATGCATGGATTTTAGGGATTTGAACAAAGCCTCTTTAAAAGATTATTATCCCCTACCTTCCGTGGAGCAGATTTTGTAGATTGTAGCTAGATCAGAAATGTTCTCTATGCTAGATGGTTTTTTTGGATATAATCAAGTTCTGGTTAAAGAGGAAGATCAACATAAAACAAAATTTACTACCAAGTTGGGAACATTTTCATATGCTAAGATTCCGTTTGGCCTCTCTAATGTGGGAGCCACTTTGCATTGAACAATGGATATTGCTTTTAAGGAGCTGATAAAAAAAATGACACTGATCTACTTAGACAATCTCACTGTTTTCTCCAAGTCAAAGGATGATCATTTTGATCATTTAGAATTGGTGTTCCATAAATGTTTAGAGTTCAAAGTATCTCTTAATCCAAAGAAGTGCATTTTTGAGGTTCTGCAGGGAAAATTGCTAGGGCATGTAATGTCTAAAGATGGGGTCTCAATCGATCTTGATCGAGTGGTGGGTATCAAAGAAATACCTCTACTAGTTAACAAGAAGGAAGTTCAATATTTCTTAGGGAAGATTAATTTTGTGAGAAAATTCATATCACATTTTGTAGGTATGATCAGGCCAATTAACCTCATGCTAAGAAAGGAACAACCTTTCAAGTGGACTAGCCAAGCTAGGGAAGCCTTTGAAAAGTTAAAGAAATTATTTCCTTTGCCCCTATTCTGGTTAATCAAGACCTTTCCAAGGGCTTCTTCATGTATGTCTATAGTAGCGAACACAACATAGCCATTGTCGTTACCCCGAAAGATGATGAAGGAAAAAGTGAATATCTTGTGGCTTTCCATTCCAGGAATAGTGGTCATGCAGAAATCACTAAGAAAGGGGTGCCATGCCACCACCTTGCCATGATTGTTATAGCATCACAGGTCCAAAGTAGTAGGTATGCCCAATCCTATGACTGTTGTGTGCACTATCTCGTCAAGCCCACCCAAATACTCTTTGGGAACAATTCTCTAGTGAGTTGTATAATGTGAGCTTTGTGCTCACCAAGGTCCAACAAAGAAGCCACAAAACGAGAAAGAATGTCATTGTTCACTTTATATCTATCTACCCTAGTGACAAAATCTTCTCCCAAAACCCACTTAATAGTTACAATCACCAAAGTATGCTTCATTTAGTCATCCTCAAAAGTGATTATTAGAGATTTCTCCTAAGAAAGACAACTGTGGCTTTGAACTCACTAACCTAATTGGGGCATCCATGATGATCATCTCTCAAGCAGAAACTCACTGTGTATGAATTTAACAGTTGCAACCTATAGCCGATTTATAGACTCAACCCAAAGTTACACGTGGCAATGGGACAAAATGACATCATAATAAAAACTTGAAAATACGACTCAAATCAATTGCTCAGCGTGTGAGGTGAAGTGGCAAGGAAGTAGTGAATTGATGAAAATGACCTTGGAAAATATGGACTGTTCAGTTGGGCGCCAGGTGTTTTGTTGTATAATTTACTAAATACACGAAGTCCAAGAAAATTAAAGCATAAAATCTTCATGTAAAGCCACTCCATGGGTTTCTTTCAATACAAGGCAATTGAAAAAGCATAATACTTACCATTTGCAGGGACATATCCCTAAAAGACATTCTCTGAGGTGGAATCATTTAGCAAGGTGAGATGGCATCCTGATGCAGGAGCATCCCCGATTCACAACAATATTGCATCAACCAAAAATATTTTCTTTTCTATTTACAGTTTTATTTTTCCTTTCTGTGTGTCTCGGTTTTGGCTCACCGGATCCTGTGGAGTTGGATTCTAATTGAAGACTTCATAATCTTTCTTTCTTTCAAACCGCATCTCTTTTGGATCACTTCCTGACAAGACATCGCTACTAGTTTCCTTGACAATTTCTTGTTACCGGTTGTTCCTTTGTTACCAGTTGTCTGAGACCTATTCTGGTGATCTACCAGAACCCATTATGAAGCTTGCAGAGCCTTGGGTGTGGATCTTGATGTTTCTTGGCGTGTGGCCGACCTTCTACATCTCATCCTTTGGATTTTCTGGAGGAATCTCTTGGTGGAGGTCGACCTTGTTCATTTTGCATGTTAGGTCTTGTTCTTTGGGTTTTGATCCCTTTTGGGCCGACTAGATCCTTTGGATCAATATATATATTTCTAATCATGCTTTAGAATGTAATCAATCAGAAGATCAATAAGTATTAGATAGATAGACTGTGCCTAGAAGATAGATCTTTCGTTTCAAGGTGTCGGTGTGACCTATTCTACCAGGCCTGTGTGCTGGTATGTTGTAACCCAATTGTTACCGGTTGGATGTAATTAACTTTCATGCAATAAAACTATCTGTTCTGCATTGGCTCCATCATATCTGTGTGTTTCTGTTGTGTTTACTTTTGCTGTCCGGTTTGGATTGATCTCTTTGAGGTCCCTCCTCACCGGTTACTGCTTCAAGTGGTTTTAGCGCTAAGTTTCATTCCGGAGGTTGCGTGTCTTGAACTTTGTTGTAGGCTGGCAGATTGCGGATCCGACCTGCAATTGTAGAGGACTAGCATGAACCAATGGCGCGAAGAGGAACTAGGAATGGTGGAGTGTGTGGGAATGCAGACCCTGCTGCGATGGAGATGTTGCGAGGAATAGAATCCCAGTTAGAATCCATGGAGACAACCCAGAGAAGAGGCCGAAATATTGAGGATGTGAGCGAAGATGAAGGAGAAGAAGCCCCGATAGAACAAGTGAACCTACAGGCAGTTGACTTGGAGGAGGAAAGGTTTTTAAGGGTTTTGAGTAGGACGAACACTAAACCTCATTCTACCCCACCAAAATATGATGGGAAGTTAGATTCAGATGAATTGATGGATTAGTTCTCGGAAATAGAGAAGTATTTTGGTTTTGAAAAAAGTGCAGAAGAGAGGAAGGTGAAATATACTTGTATCCGGTTGAAAGTTCATGCAGGTCTTTGGTGGAAGCATTTGCAAGTTGATAGACAAAGATGGGGTAAAGAAAAGATTAAGACATGTGATAGGATGATTGCTAAGTTAAAATCAAAGTTTGTCTTGGTGAATTATCAAGTGGATTTATTCCGGAAGTTGCAAAATCTGAGACATAAGGAATCTAGTGTGAAGGAGTACACCAAAGCATTTTACAAGTTGAACATCATATCTAGACATGTTGATGATGAAGTTAAATAGATTGCAAGATACTAAATGGATTGTGGATGTCTATACAAGATGAACTCAGTATGATCAAATTGGAGAGTGTTGAAGAGGATTACCAATATGCAATAAAGGCTAAAGAGAAATTGAACAAAAGACATGAGCAGAGATAGAGAGGTAGAGGTGGAAGGTTTACCGGAGGAAGATTTCAAGGAGGAAGAGGAACCAGTACAGATCAGAACAAGGACAAGGAAGTGAGCAAGGAAGGTAATTCATACCGGAAGGATGATATAAATTTCTAGCAGAGGAGAGAACCGGATGGTTACCGGAATGAGAACTTTGGAAGACAAGACAAGAGGGCATTTAGAGGAACCTGCTTTAAGTGTGGAGGAGGACACCGTGCATTTGAATGTAAAAAAATAAAGGCTACTGGAAGATCAACAGTGGTGGAAGAAAACCCCATTAGATCAGACAATAAATTAGAAGATGGAGAACTATTGATGATGAGGAGAGCTTTGTGTTATACCAGAGGAGATGAAGAACCCTTGCAGAGGAAGAACCTATTCAAGACCAGATGTAAGGTATCTGGTAAGTTTTGTAATGTTGTTATTGATATTGGTAGTTCAAATAATCTTGTTTAAGAAGAGACGGTGAATAATTTGAAATTGGAGAGATTGAAACACCCTAAGCCTTATCAGATAGCATTGATTCAGGATGAACATAAGTTGTTAGTAAGTGAACAATGTTTAGTAAAATTAAAAATTGGGAATTATCATGATGAAGTTTTGTGTGATATTATGCCTATGGATATTTGTCATCTTTTGTTGGGAAGACCTTGCCAGTTTGATAGACAGGCAATACATGATGGGAGGAAGAATACATACACTATTGTGGCCAATGGGATGAAGCAAACCTTGTTACCTTTGGAGGAACCTTTGAAGAGTGAAGTCTATACAAATACCACAATTTGTTTCATAGATGGAAGGAAATTCATGGGTGGACTGAGACATGAGAATGTGTGTTTTTCCTTAATTCCTAAGAAGACTGAGAGACTGGAACTGAAAGGAGAACACGTGACAAAGATAAGAGATTTGCTGACAAAATATGAGGATATCATTTCAGATAATGTGCCTGATGGATTGCCACCTATTATAAGTATTAGTGATTGCATGGACTTGGTTCCTGGAACTAGTTTGCCTAACGAAGGTACACATCAGTTGACACTGATAGAGAATGAAGAACTGAATAGATAAGTGCATGAGCTATTGAAGAAAGGTTTGATCAGGGAAAGTCTGAGCCCTTGTGTAGTACCAACAGTATTAAAACCTAAGAAGAACGAGGAATGGAGGATGTGTACCGATTCAAGAGCAATAAAGAAGATCACAGTGAAATACTGGTTTCCTTTGCCTAGGATGGATGATTTAATGGACTATTTGAGTGAAGCAAAATACTTTAAAAAGATAGATTTAAAGAGTGGATATCATCAGATCAGGATCATAGAAGTTGATGAGTGGAAGACAACATTCAAGACAAATAAAGGATTATATGAATGGTTGGTGATGCCTTTTGGATTGACTAATGCACCGAGTACTTTCATGAGGTTGATGAATGAGGTATTAAAGAAATTCTTGGGTAAGTTTGTTATTGTGTATTTGGATGACATTTTGATTTTCAGTAGAACAAAAGAGGAGTATTTGTTGCAAATAAGACAAGTTTTGCAGAGATTGACAGAAGAGAAGTTGTTGATCAATATCAAGAAGTGTACTTTCATGAAGGATGAGTTAGTCTATTTGGGCCTTGTGATATCTAAGGATGGTTTGAAGATGGACCCTGAGAAAGTGAAATCCATTGTTGAGTGGCCTACACCAGAAAGCATTGGATAGGTTAGATCATTTCATGGGTTGGCTAGTTTTTACAGGAAGTTTATCAAAAATTTCAATTCAGTTTGTAACCCTATGACTGAGACCATTAGAGGAGATGAAAAGGAATTCAAGTGGACTATGAGAGCAAACAAAAGTTTTGAATTGTTGAAGCAGAAAGTGACTGAGAAGCCTCTGTTAGGTTTACTGGATTTCAATAAAGTATTCAAGTGGATTGTGATGCAAGTGGAACAACAATAGGAGCAATTTTGAGTCAAGAAGGGAGATCAGTAACATATTTTTTGTTAGAAATTGAATGATGCCTGTAAGAGATATTCAGTGTCTGATCAAGAATTTTATTGCATAGTTCAAGCCTTGAAGAAATGGAGACATTACTTGTTGCCTAAGGAGTTTGTATTGTATATAGATCGTCAAGATTTGTAGTATTTGAACAGTCAGAGTAAGTTGAATCAGAGGCATATGAGATGGGTAGAATTATTGCATAGTTACACCTTTGTGTTGAAGCATAGAAGTGGGAAATCTAACAAAGTTGTTGATGCATTGAGTAGGAGGAGGAGTTTGCTGACAGAGAGGAGAGTGACTGTATTAGGATTTGAAGATTTGAAGACCTTGTATGGTGAAGACCCAGATTTTGTAGAACCTTGGAAAGCATGTAGAAAACCGGTTATGGTTGATAGGATCAAATGGTTGGATAATTTCATTAAGGATGGGATGTTATTTAGGGGAGTTCAACTATGCATACCTAAGAGTTCCATGAGAGAGAACCTGATAAAAGAGAAACATAGTGGAGTTTTAGCTAGACATTTTGGCATTGATAAAATAGTTGCATTGGTAAGTGAGCAGTACTTTTGCCCCAGATTCATAAGGATGTTAAGAGATATGTGCAGAGTTGTAGAGTTTGTCAAATTGAAAAAGGTAGTAGTCAGAATGTGGGATGGTATAAACCTTTGATAGTACCGGTAAGACCTTGGGAGGATATAAGCGTGGATTTTGTACTTGGATTGCCTAAGACACTGAGAGGGAATGATTCTATATTTGTGGTAGTGGATAGATTTTCAAAGATGACTCATTTCATACCTTTTAAGAAGACATCAGATGCATTGCATGTAGAAGACCTATTTTTCAAGGAAGTGGTAAGTTTGCATGGATTACCTAAGAGCATAGTTTCAGACAAAGACACTAAGTTTGTTGACTATTTTTGGAGAACACTTTGGAAGAAGATGAAGACAAATTTGAAGTTCAGTTATACTTTTCATATACAGACTGATAGAGAGACATAAGTAGTTAACTAGAGTTTGGGAAACTTGTTAAGATATTTAGTGGGAGATAAAACAAGAAGTTGGGATTTGATCCTTGCACAAGCAGAGTTTGCCCATAACAATTCAGTGAATAGAAGTACCAGAAAAACACCTTTTGAAATTGTTACCAGAGTGCATCCTAGAGGAATAGCAAATTGGGAGACATTAGCAGTGAAGACCGGAAGAGTTCAGAATTAGAATAATTTGCAGATCACTTGACATCATTGCATATTCAAGTTAAACAACATTTGGAAGACATGAATAGAAAATATAAGGAGAAGGCAAATGAGAAGAGGAGACATAAGAATTTGAATTTGGCAATGAAGTGATGGTATGCTTGAGAAAATAGAGATTTCAGGTTGGAACTTATAATAAGTTGCAGATGAAGAAGTTTGGACCCTGTAAGATTTTGAGGAAGTTCGGTTTTGGAAATGCATATGAAGTAGAGCTACCAAATAGTCTAAGTATTTAACTTATATTCAACATTGCAGATCTTTATGAGTACCATGAACCAGAATTCAGTGAGGACAGTGTTGCAGACTTGGAGGAACAATTTCCCCAGAAGGAATCAGATCAAATTGAAAAGATTTTGGACAGTAGGATTGGGCGTAGTACCTGGAACAGTTATTACAAACAATATCTTGTGAAGTGGAAGAGCAGACCAGTTGAAGATTCATTTTGGATTTCTCAGGTAGAGGTAGACCGCCTTGGTTTCCCTCTAACCCTAGCAAAGTGAGAGACTCACTTTTAATTAACCCCAGATGTTTGATGCAGGAGCATCCCTGGTTCACAACAATCTTGCATCAACCAAAAACATTTTCTTTTCTATTTTGTTTTCTGTTTGCAGTTTCAATTTTCCTTTTTTTGTGTACCAGTTTTGGCTCACCGGATCCTGTGGAGTTGGATTCTACTTGAAGACTTGATCATCTTTCTTTCTTTCAAACCGCATCTCTTTTGGATCACTTTCCGACAAGATATCGCTACCGGTTTTCTTGACAATTTCTTGTTACCGGTTGTTCCTTTGTTACCGATTGCCTGAGACCTACTCTGGTGATCTATTAGAACCCATTTCGAAGCTTGTGAAGCCTTGGTCGTGGATCTTGATGTTTCTTGGTGTGTAGCCGACCTTCTATGTTTCATCCTTTGGATTTTTTGGAGGAATCTCTTGGCGGAGGCAGACCTTGTTCATTTTGCACGTTAGGTCTTGTTCTTCGAGTTTTGATCCCTTTTGGGCCGACTAGATCCTTTGGATCAATATATATATTTGTAATCATTCTTTAGAATATAATCAATTAGAAGATCAAGAAGTATCAGATAGATAGATTGTTCCTAGAAGATAGATCTTTCGTTTCAAGGTGTCGGTGTGACCTATTCTACCAGGCTTGTCTGTCGGTATGTTGTAACCCGGTTGTTACCGGTTGGATGTAATTAACTCTCATGTAATCAAACTATCTGTTCTCAATTGCCTCCATCATATTCATGTGTTTTCGTTGTGTTTACTCTTGCAGCTCAGTTCGGACTGATCTCCTTGAGGTCCCTCCTCACCAGTGACTACTTCACATCCTTTTGACAGTTGGGCATTAATTTCACACAAATAATCTTAATTATTGACATGCCTTGGGTAAAACACCCAAAACCACCTAGTTAAACTTTAGATAAGAAAAGAGTTAAGAGAAGCTTAGAAAAAACTAAGTCCCAAAGACTGGAATCAGAAACAACATTGCAAGATTGGAAGACCGACGAAAGGATTCTTAGCATTGCAAATTTCAACTATTAGAAGAGAATAGTATGACAATGAAAGGATCTTTAGCTTTTGAGGAAAGGGTAGTGTTGTATACTCTTCGAGAGGGAGCCTGTGCACGGATGTTAGAAATAATGAAGAAAAAAGAGATTGAGTCTTTGGGATATAGGCTTTGGCATTGTGGTCTTCCACAGTACATGGTTTCATTCAATCATCATTTCTTGGAGCTAATAGATGCATGCATCAGAAGTTTGGAAGCCAATATGGGGTTAATTCAAGGGCGGTTTCTCAAAGTAGCCACCAATACTGATGCTATAAGGGATATGTTGTGTATTCCTCCCTTTTCAACAGAGGTCAACATGTTTAATAGAAAGAGAATTGATATCTATTAGTATTCTTGAATTGACCACCTTAGTTTTTTCAATTATGAGCTGAAAAGAGATAAAATTGAAACTCGGCTTCCTATGTTTCCCATATCCCTAAAGAATTGCAATCAGGATTTGCAAGATATTTTCTCCATGTTGGCATTTTTTTTTTTTGATAATGACCAAAGTGTGCATGAGTTCTGATGAATACTAAGAGGGGGGGTGAATTAGTATGCCAAAAAATACTGCACTAAAACATTTACATAGTTTAAAGATAAACCGGTAAAGCAGTCTAACAGTCAAACCGGTTACCACACATGCAAACTAAAATGTGAATAAAACATTCACCCACAAAAGAAATACAACCATAACATAGGATATTTGACGTGGAAACCCAACTAGGAAAAAGCACAGTGAGATGGAACTCACAAGTCACTATCTGTAGAATAGAAACCAGACCGGTTAAGGTCAGACTGGTTAAGGTCTTACAATGTTCTTCACCAGAACAGATCTTGTTAGGAATCTCAATCTCTGTTAGGAGATAAGTCAGATTGAAGACTACCTTTTTAGAGGATTTTAGATTCACATGTGTGAACCACCTTGTTAGAGGATTTTACAAAGGCTTTGAGGCCTACCCGGTTAAGGGCTACAAACTTGTCAAAGATGTGAGTAATCAACAAGTGTTTGATCTATCTAATAGCACAAACTGCTTGGTTAGATCCAGTATTGCTCATAGCTAATGCATTCCAACATACTTCAGTCTTCTCTCTCTCTCTCTCACGGTTACAACTTGATCTTCTCCGATAAGATCGTTCTTAACTTCCACCTCAAACCCTAGCTCAACATTAACCCTTTTCAGCAACAACCTAAAAACCCTAGACATGACGTCCTTTTAAAGGAATCTAATTTCATGTCGGTCCAATAGGATTACATTACAATTTCCTAGGTTCAATGAATCTAGACATACTCAGTAACACGACACAAGAATCACCGTCAATGTGTCGGCACCGTCAAACAATCGGTGGATTGGTAACTCATCACAAAATGCTAGTTGGTAACTCATCACAGAGTATTACCGATTCATACAAAATACCGGTTGTTGGTTTGTCACAAATGAAGACTGGTAAGAATGTGTTGTGTTTCTTTGCTCCCTTGTACCGCTTGTGATCTGCGAACCGCTTGGGGTCGACATGCCGCTTCAGACCGGGAAACACATTCTGCAAAATCACTAGTCTAGAGACTAGTATGCAATATACCGGTTGCAACAAATACCAGTTGAGCATGAGCTCATACATATAAAGGGGATCTCAATACAAGTGTGTGCCCATCAATGACAATCACAACATAAACATAAAAAATGACAACAATCTCCCCCTTTGGCATTGATGGCAACACTTAGGAAAATAAAATTTTGACATCTAAGTGTTTTACAACAAAAAACTTGCCATTAACAAAATTGCTCCCCCTAAGCATATACACTATCCTTTAATCAACAGAGTATATAGCAATTTTGCATTCAGAGCATAATGATCAGAGCATATAACATATACTTCTCCCCCTGATATACTTCTCCCCTGATATATCAAAATTTTAAAATTGTAAAAAAAAAACCAGATATACTTCTCCCCCTTTGCCAACAATGACAAAGTACCGCTGAAAAACCCGTTTCCATATATAAAAGAGTTTATGACAATAATGAATAATACTTGTCGAAAACCACTTTATAGTCCTGCAAAAATTATTTCATGGAGAGGGACCAGGACTCAAGTAAGGAGGTTGCCACTTCCTTCTCTGTCTGCATCTGTGATACTTGTTCCTCCATGGCATCTATTGTGTTCATTTCCTATGTGACTGTCAGGGCCTCCAGGTTTAGATAACACTTCTGAAGAATTTGCAGTCGTGGGAGTAATACCAGTTGAAGCTCCTACAAATCCCTAGACCGTGTGCTGATCTCTTGCTCCAGCTTGGTTGACTGGATTTGGAACTAGTGAACGGTTTGCCCATATGCTGCAAAGGAGTCATAAGGAGTCTTGAATGTGCCCAAGTAGGACTATAAGTCCATTTGAAGCTGTTGCTTCTTGGCTAGCACATCATCACAGAACATATGAGGTTGACAGATTTTGCTGAGTAGCAAGTTTCCCTCATCCAAGGCATTCCTTATGTCCTTTTGATCCTTTAGCAGTTTAGTCCTAAGCTCATTCAACTTCTTCACTAGAGCAACATTAAGAGCCTTTTGGTACTCTTTCTTTACATTGGCCTTTGCTGCTTCTTCTAGACTCTGCACCTGATCATCCACTACAGTACACAGAAGTTTGAGTTGTGCTAGTGATGAATCAGTGTCAGGAAGATTAGTACCAGGGATTAAACCGGTAAGTGTGTCTATAGCCACCTGAATAATATCTTGTTCTCTTTTCCTTCGAATGCCTTCAAGGCGCTCTTGGGTAACCTTGATGCTCTACATAAGCTCAAACTCACTTGTAGATTGGAGATCAATGGGGCTCGAGATAGTAGCCGGTTTGGCTTGGTTATCGGTTGCCTTAGGACTTTTCATCTGTGTGGTCTTCATTGCTTCAATGGTCTTGTCTGCTTCTTCCTTCTTTTTCTTCTCCTTCTCTTCCTTTTCTTTCTCTCTCTTTTTCTTCTCTTCCTCTTCCATCTTCTTCTTGTCTTCTTCTTCTTTCTGCTTCTGCTCTGCTTCTACTTTCTTCTTTGCTTCTTCTTGCTTCTTCTTCTGTGCTTCCTCTTCCTTCTTCTTCTTCTCTTCCGCTTCCTTCTTCTTCTGTTCTTCCTCTTCCTTCTTCTTCTTCTCCTTCGCTTCCTTCTTCTTCTTTTCTTCCTCTTCCTTCTTTTTCTTCTCCTCTTCTTCCTTCTTTCTCTTTTCTTCCTTATCTTCATCTTCTTTCTTTTTCCTTTCATCCTCTTGCTTCTTCTTTTCTTCATCTTTCCGTTTCTCCTCTTCCTATTTTCTCTTCTCTTCCTCTTTCTTCTGTTTCTCATCTTCATCCTTCTTCTTTTTCTCTTCCTGGTCTTTTGCTATTTGCTGTGTCCACAACTTGCTCACCAACCTGATCAGCTTATTGCCCCTGTTCAATACCCTCAGAAGGTATGTCCTGAGTGACATTATCTACATCCAGGGCATCGACATCAATGGTGTCGATTGGTTCTTCCACCAGGTTTCCTTCCTCATCAAAGACCTCATCCGGTTTGGAAATAACCGGTTCCTTTTCCGCTTGGAGGTTGGCCATTCGTGCTTTGTGAGAGCTGATAGCATGGGCCATGTGCTGATGTGTATCTTTTTCTACATCATCAACTCTCCCCTCCAACAACCAGAGTCTTCTTCTCCTTGTGAAGAAGAGACCTTTATTTTGATCCAGGGCATCAAACAATTTTGAATTTGAGAGTTCGGGGAAGTACTGTGCTAGAACTTTCTCCCTAATCTCCTGTTCCTTTTCAATGGAAATGTGCCATTTGTTATCCAATGCTTTAAATAATGAATCCAGTGTCTGACATTTAATCTCTGCTGGTGACTGGTCATTTATAAAGAATGATTTCCTATAGTACTTCATCTTTTTCCTCACTATTGAATTCATCATAATAATCTATTAAATCATGAAGTAACTTTCTCCTAATATTCTTTACTATTCTTTGACAATGTGTCGAAGGTTTGTAAGAGGAGATATCTATATTTATCGGTGCGGATGTTGCCAGTTCATTCTTCTTCATCTTCTTGGTTTGTCTAGCTTTCTTTGGCTGTTCATCAGACTCAGTTTCTTCGGAGTCCAGTTCATTTGCCTTAGTCTTCCTCTTTCTTTCGAAGACTTTTGCCGGTGTTACCTCCGGTTTCTTCTTTTCCGGTGACCGCTTGGTCACTCTTGGAGTCACAATGGTAGCCGGTGCTGATACTGCAGGCACTGCCTTAGCTTTCTTAGCTGCCGGTTCTTTTCCCTTCTTCATCGATGGTTCTTCAACCAGTGTAATCCTCTCCAAGTAGGTTCCGGTTCTCTTAACCTTTGGATCAAGAGGCGAGGCAATAAGGGTTGAAGCATACCCTTCCAGCATGTCAAACATGACCTCATAGCCCATAGGCTCCACTTCCTCCATTCTAGGCTCAACAGCCTCCATTAGACATTTGTCCACCTGAATAGTGAAACAGATGTCATCTTCGTATTTCTTCACTATGTCACCTGAGATTCTTACCCTCTGACTCATCTTTCTTCTGAACTCATCAAAGTATTTGTTCAGTACCTCAGGGTAGCCGGTTCCAATGGCTTGCACGCTTTCCTTTATTTGCTTAGTTACCGGTTGGTTAGGTGACCATTAGACATCTCCTACACCCGGAAAGTAGCCTTGGAAATAAAAGAACAACCCTACTAGTAGTTGTCCAAACTTAAACCTCAGTGAGTTGTCCTGCTTGATTGCCTTAAGATTTAGTAGGAGTTGCCTCTGCATGCTGGTGCATAAATCAAAAGATGCATCCTCTTTTATCATTTGGCAAGCGGCATTTACCGCTGCAGCAGATACAGAATTAATCCTGCTGGCTGAGAATGTTCTGTATCCAATCACCATGCATGCATATTTCACCAGATCATCCTTGATAGGATTGATTGTCATGCCCCGTGAATCACTTGTTGAACCGGTGAGCTTGGTCATTTCCATTTTGCTCACTTTTCTCAGGGCTGGCACTTCCCCTGTGTTGGGAAAACCGGTGACTGCATGAATTGCCTGAAGCGTGATATCATGTGTCCTCTCCAAGTACATCTTGTCACCATGGACTCTACTCAAGATGATCCTGATGTGATCCTCTGTGAAGTCTTCTAGGAAATATACTGCATTGTGGAATTTTTTCTTCTCTATGACACTAAATTCTGGTTTGATCCTTTTGTCCTTTCTGCAAAATAGACCTAACTGAGTATGAATGGCTAAAGACCCTAGGTCTTCTATTTTGCATTCAATATAATCGAAAATTCCTTCTTCGACTATGACTCCAGCTGGAACTTGTGACAAAGCATTATACTTGGACTTCCTCTGAATGAAACTTTCTGACTCAATGGATGTACTTGAACTGGTATGAGATGCGGAAGCCATTGAAAAAGAGTATTTCAAGAACACCAAAAATACCTTTCAAACGCGAATTTAGGGCTTCCTGATTCTACTTCACTTCACTCTCCGTCGAATGCCAAATCACTGCTTTGTGTTCTCCACTACCGCTTGCAAACTAGATTTGAATCTCTTTCAAGGTTATCCAATTTCTTGAAATCTAAGCTCAAATCATCTTTTCTTCTCTCGAAAACTGATAGTGAGAAATGATTTGAAAAATGCATTTATACATGTCTCTCACCTACCATCATTAATGCTCCTCTATTAGGGCGTAAACCCTAATTTGCCTTTTTATAGTTTCCGGTCTTCTGCCAAGTGACAGGTATAACATACCGATTAAGGTCTTTTACTGGTGTCAACCGGGGGTTCGAAAGCATTTTGCCGTTTTCTCCCCCTAAGCCGTTGAGGCTTAGTTTGCTGGTTCCGATATTTCCACACTAGGTGCAGAAACCGGTTCCTCTTTCGACAATATTGGTTTCTTCTTCCATGTTTTCTTCATGTCTCCTTGAACTTTTTCAACATCTATTGCTCCTTCCTGAGTGACCGGTATATCATCAAATATACTTTTTCTGCTTCTACAGAATCTTGCAATGTGACCCAGTTTGTTGCAGTGATAGCAAACAAGTCCAGGTGCTCTCCAAGGTCCATTGTACACGTTTCCATTCTTCCTTCTGCATGTTGCAGCAGTGTGACCATGACCATGACAGATCATACAACTTTCTCTCCATCCGGTTGCCGCTTGATGACCACCGCTTCTTGACTGATGATTCAAGACATTAAACCGGTTGTGGTTCCGGTTCATAAAAGGTTCAGGACCAGTTCCTTGGATCCTCTGAGGATATCTTCTAGTGTTATCCATTACAGACCTTCATTCAAATGCTTTATGCCCAAACTTTTTGCATGCATAACAATGACCATTGAACTTATTCGATCTAGGTACATTGTTGATAAAATAAGGAAAATTATTGTAGGCTTTGCTCCTACATACATTGGCAGTGTGTCCTTCTTTAAGACAGTTAAAGCAAACAGGTTTGAATTTTGCTTACCTTTTCCTTTGAGTGCTGGTTGCTTCTTTGATGTTTCAGCATTTGTTCCTAAGGATTCTCCTTCCTCATGTCCATAAAAACCAAGACCATTGGTATTCTTTGCCGGTCTAGATGACTCAAGCTTTTGCTCTAGCTTGACTATACTTTTGCCAAACTTAGCAAGTATTTCGTTTGACTCAAAGAGTTCTTTGGAAATAGCAGTGTTTGTCTCCATAAGACTTGCATTTTCAGAGATGGCAATGTTCAGTTCTCCTTGCATGTCTTCTTTTTCCATTCCGCTCTAATGAAGGTGAGCAGTTAGTGCACTAATCTCATGTTTCAACTTGGAGATCTCATGATCTCTGTCCTTTACTAGATCTTCCGCTTTTCTCCGGTTCTCAAGCTCTTGACTAAACTGAATAGTCAGTCCTTCCAACTCCTTTCTTAGATTGGAGTTTGAATCATTCAGCTTATTCCCTTTAGCAATCATGGCTTCCATGTTAGCTTCATCTTCAGAACTACTTTCAGATAGTTCCATCAGCCTCTCTGCATGTTCTCTTCTTTTTGCTTGAGATGCCTTGTATTTGACCATAAGATCATCATAGGCTTGCTCAGACTTAGTGAACCGTTGAGTAAGTTCCCTCAAGGTGTATTCCCCCATATCTCTTTCCAAGTGGTTAAACTTATAGAAAGGTAGGCTCTGATACCAATTGATGAATACTAAGAGGGGGGGGGTGAATTAGTATGCCAAAAACTACTGCACTAAAACACTTACACAGTCTAAAGATAAACCAGTAAAGCAGTCTGACAGTCAAACCGGTTACCACACATGCAAACCAAAATGTGAATTAAACATTCAGCCACAAAAGAAATACAACCATAACATAGGATATTTGACGTGGAAACCCAACTGGGAAAAACCACGGTGAGATGGAACTCACAAGTCACTATCTGCAGAATAGAAACCAGATCGGTTAAGGTTAGACCGGTTAAGGTCTTACAATGTTCTTCACCAGAACAGATCCTGTTAGGAATCTCAATCTCTGTTAGGAGATAAGTTAGATTAAAGACTACCTTGTTAGAGGATTTTAGATTCACAGAAGTGAACCACCTTGTTAGAGGATTTTACAAAGGCTTTGAGGCCTACCCAGTTAAGGGCTACAGACTTGTCAAAGATGTGAGTAATCAACAAGTGTTTGATCTATCTAATAGCACAAATTGCTTGGTTAGATCCAGTATTGCTCACAGCTAATGCATTCCAGCATTACTTCAGTCTTCTCTCTCTCTCTCACAGTTACAACTTGATCTTCTCTGATAAGATCGTTCTTAACTTCCACCTCAAACCCTAGCTCAACATTAACCCTTTTCAGCAAAAACCTAAAAGCCCTAGACATGATGTCCTTTTAAAGGAATCTGATTTCATGTCAGTCCAATAGGATTACATTACAATTTCCTAGGTTCAATGAATCTAGACATTCTCAGTAACACGACACAAGAATCACCGTCAATGTGTCGGCACAGTCAAACAATCGGTGGATTGGTAACTCATCACAAAATGCCAGTTGGTAACTCATCATAGAGTATTACCGGTTCATACAAAATACCGGTTGTCGGTTTGTCACAAATGAAGAATGGTAAGAATGTGTTGTGTCGCTTTGCTCCCTCGTACTGCTTGTGATCTGCGAACCACTTGGGGTCGACATGCCGCTTCAGACCGGGAAACACATTCTGCAAAATCACTAGTCTAGAGACTAGTATGCAATATACCGGTTGCAACAAATACCGGTTGAGCATGAGCTCATACATATAAAGGGGATCTCAATCCAAGTGTGTGTCCATCAATGACAATCACAACATAAACATCAAAAATGCCAACAAGTTCTAGATGGGTTTGGCCTTTAAGCTCCAGAAGGAAAAGGGTGTTTTCTGGTATGACTTCACAGACACAATTGCGAAAGAGATTATCAAAGAATTGAAAAACTATGACAAGGAATATAATTTTGGGTATTCGTCTTTTCTGGTTCATATGTTTTTGCACCAGAATGTAGACTTTTTTAGTCAGTATATGCAATTAGCAATGGTTGATGAGAAAAGATGTAAAAATCTTGTGTCCACTTGGACCCACATCCTCTCTGCTACTCATGATTATTATACCTTTTCCAACCAATTCTTGACCCCTCTTTTAGACAACTTGAGTAGAGAAAATGAGGAGCATTTCACTAGAATTTATGAGGAACATGTTAAATTGATGCAGAATAGGAAACACCCATGTGATTGGTTTTTAGGAGCGGCTTTCACGGTTATTTGAATTCATGGATTCTTCGAAGAGCCTTTTAGACTCCCAACCTGTCTGACAAATAGGGTCCTTTCGATAGAGATTTTTAGGTTTCTCTTAGTCATAGACAAAATGAATGGTTCAGACAGGCACAAAACCAGTATTTATGAATATCCGCTAGTCTTGGGGTCAATCACTCTTGAAAAGAAAGGTGCAGAGAACTTGTTGGTAGCCAAATTGGCTCATCTGGGCCTGTTTTTTATGTGACAAATGGAACTATGACCAAGATGGTTGTCTTTATTTTAAAGTCAAAATGACCCATATCTCTCGACCTTATTGAGAAATCTACTGAAATCTTGTAGTGGATAAACCAAATATATATCTGGATCCCAACCTCATCTCAACATCCCTGATAGAGAGACCTCAATGGTTATGTTTTTATATGGTCTCAACACGAATAGACCCTACAAAGAAAATAGGTCGAACACTCAGATGCAAATTGTAGGGAAGAGGTTGGCTTGAAGAGAACGTTGCTAATTTTTGGACTTTTCAGCAAGAGATTCAGGAGTTGGATGTTGACTTTATGAGTAATCCTTTGAATGATAAATTTGATGATATTAGGAATGAAGAACATAATAAATCTAATGAAGAAGAGGAGGGAGCATCTCAAGAGCAGGAAAGGAAAGGAAAGAAACCTAAAATTGAGATAATCGTAAGGCCATTAACAGTCGAAGGGTATATGGCAGTCCGACAGCCTTGTACCCAAAATCATAGAAAATGCTCTCAAACAACACAAAATTCCCAAAAGTGCACTGATATTGATAACCCATTGCACGAGAAGAGACAAAAGATGAATGACACTCAACAAAAAGCTGCAAAACAAATGACTAATTCATCTCCATCTTCATCTGCTCATGTAGTTCACGTATGTTTTTGACCCCTTCTTCTTGTTTGTCAATCTCTTGTTAACCCGTCAGTTACCCCATCTCCTATTTCATCAACTGGTGCTAATGCCCCAATCTTAGTATCTATCCTTGCAATGAGTTCATCTTATATTTAAGCACCTATCCCTCTAGCCGGCTTAATTTTTATTCCTGCATGCATGTTTCCATCATTTGTTGTCGTGTCCACTACTCCTTCTGTAATAATAACCAATGCTTTGATAGTGTCAACCCTGGTGTCTCAAACCATGAGGACCACTCAAACCCTATTATCTCTTGCATGTAGTTTTAGTATCGAACCTTCCCCTGTAATTGCAGGCTCCCTACATAGCATTCCTCCTTTTTCCCTTTCAGTTCCTCATCTCCCAAGGCAAATGCCATTGGAGTCCTTTGTTGTTCTGATTCCTTTTGCCCTTCCAATAGGAAATTCTTTTGTTGGAGAGTAAATTCAGTCTCCCATCAATTTAGAGACCAAACATAGGTAGTTAGAAGATTACATAGTCCATGCAGTAGGGATAAACCTAAGTCAGGATCGACTGCAAGATAAGGTGGAGCTCATGGAAGAAACACAGCAAGTGGTGACCACAAAGTTTTAAAAATCAATTGCCACTTGGAGAAGAGGGATGTTGAATTGAAAAATGTGAGGGACACAATAGATCTCCTAAGAGCAAAAGAAAAGACAATATTTTTGGAGATTTCCCAAATGTCCAAAAAAATACAAGAAAGGACTCTTGTTCTTTCTCAATAGAGTCATGTAGTAAAGGCTAAATTCTGAGAAGAAATGAACAAACTATGACTCAGGTGCAAAGCAACTAGCAAGAGAAAGATGGTTTGTCTAAAAGGCTACAAGAAAAAGATTGATAACTTGTGAAAAATGAAGGCAAGCCTTTTGAATGCGACTCACATCCAGACATAATTCAAAATATGACCATTGAAAAGAACCTGATTCAACAAGAGATGAAAAAGTTTCAAATCTAGTTAGTTGAAGAAAAGCAAGTTAAGCAATTGATTGATAGCCAATTGCATAACAAGCTCAACAAGCTCTCCTAGGTGAATCAAGAACACGTTGCCTCCATGAGTTTACAAGTACAAATGCAACATGCACAATTTGATAGGGAGCTCCATGAAGCTTGAGTTACTTTTGAAAAGGAGCGTGAGGCTAGAGCTAAAATGGAAAGAGTTCTCCAAGAAAAAGCCTCGAAGTTAAGTTCCTTGCGCCAACAAATTTCTGTTTCAGAAAATAAAATTGAGGAATTAATGATGGATGTATTGGAAAAAGAGGTGCAAATCAACTCACTTCAAGAGCTAAGTGCCATTGTCGCTTCCCAGGTTAACTTCATCCCTATATTGCAACAACTTTATGTTTCATACTAGGAAATAATTTTGGTGGTTGTCGCTTCTCTCCAACTAGCCTTGAAGTTTGTTGCTGACGCTCACAATTAGGGGAAGAAAGTTGAAGGTGTTGTTGAGGAAATATTGTAGGTCATTGCACCAAAACTGTCCAAGTCCGAACTATGGATTGAAAAATTATATACGGTTGCAGACCACATTCTAGTAGTAGCAGGTATAGAAGATGGCAAAGTAGCTGCACAAAAAGATAATGAATTTATCGATCGCCATAGAGTGGCACTTGATGCAAAAGAATGTTTAAGTGCACTAATGGCTACTACTACCCACATAAAGGGGCAATTTGAACAATTCGTGCAAATGGGTTTGCCATCTCCTTTTCTTCTAGATGGCTCGGTAGAAAGAAAAGATGAAATCATGTAGTTCCCGAAGCATTGGCAATAGGATCTGTCACTCTTTCAATCACTCGAACCAGTCCCCAATACTTCTGATATCGAGAATATCATTCACCATTTGGCTCAAAAAAAATTTCGCCTTGAATTGGCATTCGACATGTTGAGTGATTTATCTTTCTGAGAAATGATCAAGTTGGATCAAGCCTATGAGCACTTGCAAGTACAAACGCAACCTTTAGATGCAGAGTGGCTACCTCTGTTGGCTTGATGATGATTATAATGAATTCATCATATGTTGTCATTGATGAAACACATACACACACATATGTTCATATTGTCTACCGGTGTGACTTGAAAGTTGTTTATACTACAACTGGTATTATAGAGGTTTATATCTAACTGGCACATGGTGACAACCGATATCTATATATGGAGACAACCAGTGGATTTGCATAACTCGACAGCAACATGAAGATCCAACAGAGATTATCATAGGAGCATTAAGGATAACAGTTTATATGTTTAACTCCAAGCGGTATTGATTGTTCCAACCAATATTCATTGATTGTGTGATGACTTATCATAAGTCATGATGAGTTATCCTTACCGATAATATTTGGCAGTATTTTTGTGATGAGTTATGATCACTTGACCAGATACACTGCACCTAGGTAATTGTGTTATGATTTCTAGAGGCCAACATGAAATCTAAAATGTCTATATATTGACATCACAATGAATTATTTTTTATGAGCGAAAGTGATATGCTATGTGTAAAGGCAGAAGTGTTAAGTCGCGGAGTATGTTGGTAAAGAAGTGTTAAGTGCACAGAAGAGGATCTATAAAAGCAATTTGTGCTACCACTAGATCACATCACATGTTGCTTTCTAATCATTGCAATAGTCAAATCCCCTAACTGGTTAATCTCTAACAAGCTTCATTGTTAAAATTCTCTTACCCCTTCCTTGGAAACAATATGCCCCAATAATTTTCCTTCGATGACCCCAAAATGACACTTCTTGGGATTTAATGACACACCAAATTCCGAAGCCTTATTGAACACCTTTTCCAAATGTCCACAGTGGTCATCGACCCTTTTAGAGAAGCAAGTTAGATCATCTTGATAAACCACCATGATGATGTTGATGAATTCTTTGAAGGCTACATCCATAGCTCTATGAAATGTAGCTGCAACATTTTTTAATCCAAATGGCATTCTTACATAGACATATGTTCCCCATGGATTAGTGAAAGCAGTTTTGAACTGTTCAGATTCTCTCACTAACACTTGATTGTATCCTGAAAAACCATCCATCATGGACAAAAGATCACAACCTGTTACTCTCTGCAGCATAGCTTCCATATTGGGGGAAGAGTAATTGTCTTTTAAAGAAGCAACATTCAAATTTCTAAAATCCACACACAATTTAATGTCCCCATTTTTCTTTCTTACTTGGACCAAATTGGAGACCCATGAAGAATGTCTTATAGTTTTAATAATCCCCCCTTCTCTTAACTTAGTCAATTCTTCCTGCATCTTAGTTTCTAACAGGGGGTTAATAGGTCTTTGCTTCTATCTGAAAGGCTTAGCATCTAGAATTAAAGGAACTTCATGCTGAAAAAGGTCTTGTCTATACACCTTCAGGTTTTCATAAGACCAAGCAAAAACATGTTTATATCTTTTCAATAAATTGATAAGATTAGTTCTGACATGAGGGGGTAATTTCTTCCCAATGTATACTAACTTAGGGGATGATTAAGTCCCCAGGTTTACCTCCTCCAATTCTTCTAACTTGGTGGTAGACTGCTGATATAAGTGACTGTCATTGTAACTGAACATGCTCTCTAGCTCTACCAGCCCTTTAGGTATCTCATTTGTTTCCAACTAGACCAAGTCGTTTCCAAATACTGTTTCCTTATTGTCAACCACCTCCACCAATGCATTGCAATCAATCTTCTGTCCATCATAATCATCAACACATTGAATGAACCTAAGAATATCTTCATCATCAGCAAAAACTTGCCAATTATACACATTATCAAGGATGGTAGGCCTAGATTTTATTTCCATAGTGGAGATGTCGGTTAGTGTCGCATCATCATTTTTCAATGCAACATTAGCTAGAAAGTCTTCCATAATATTCTGTGATCGCTCTATCCAATTAATAGATAATGCACTAAAATGCTCAATGACATCCCAAACTGCATGTTTATATCTCTTTAATCTATCATTTTTGGATGCATATTTGGATCTTACCTGACAGACAACCAATTCTGAATCCCCTAAAACTTTCAACAGCTAGATTCCATGTCTTTTTGCAACTTCAAGCCCCAATAACAGGGCTTCATACTCTACAGTATTATTTGTGCACCAGAAAGCCAATAAGAAAGAATACTTAAAAGTTATACCTAATGGGGATACAAAAGAACCCCTGCTCTAGATCCTTCTTTGGAGCAAGCTCCATCAAAATACATCTACCATAAACCATGTTGTTGTGACTCTAATTCGACCACAATGGGATCAGTATTCTTTAACTGAGGTAAAATTGGTTGTAGTCTAAAATTATCAAGATCCACATCAATCATACAATTGAGCATACTAGGATCTACATTTTCAATTACTCTAGGAGCACGTGGTTTTCTATACAACTTGACCTGATTCCCATTGATTGGGATGGTAGCATAAGGTAAATCCAATTGGACATTTCCTCCTAATGCTGCTGCCCACTGCCTGGAAAATAACATACCATAATGGGGTTTAGTGTTGGTAACAATAACGTCCATTTTGTAAGTTGCCTTAGGGAATGCTGCTATTTTTACTTCAACATCTCTCATTGTACCTATCACAAGTACTTCCCTATTATCCATAGCATAGCATTTTCCATATAAATTAGTTACTGACAATCCTAGTTCTTTCATAACACCATAGGGCATTACATTAGTTGTCGCTCCTGAGTCTATCATACAGTTTTTTATTGGCCGGTTATTTACTAGCAAAGTAACATAAAAAGGATCTACCTGTGAAGGCTCTTGAGTAATAGTGGTTCCAACATAAACCTTTGGGGTTTGGAATTCCTGATCCTTTCCATTTTTAACTGAACCGGCGGGTAGGACTGTGTCACTGTCAGATATATTAGAAAACAAAGACAAGGTTGCATCCCTATGTTCTTTTATTTTCAGTAATTCTATTAATGAGATAGTAACTTCCATCTGTGTAAGAGCCCGAGTCATATCAAATGTGGAATTGCCGCTCAACTCAACATTAGTTTTAATTCTTTCTGCCTTAAGCTGACTTGCCCTTTTTGCTGTGGCAACTCCTTGTATATCATTGGTACTTTTATCATTTGCACTCTTAGGTACATCTTTAACCTGTTGCTTCTTTTCTTGACCAATTTTAGGGAAAGTAGTAGCACTACTTGTTGCCCCCTTTTGAGTAACCTCTTTTATGAACATAGAACCAGGTTCACCTTGATCAGTGTCCTTCTTTGTGCTCCTTAAGTTGTAATTGTGTTTTGCTTTAGCAATAGCAGCTTTGGTGAGATTTTTAACTTCTTCCTCACTAGGCCTTCTGAGATGTACTTCTTCATCTTCAATTGTTACCACATTCAAGGTAGGATGCCAATCCAGCATTAGTTGTCCTTGAACAAACCTGTCATTATCCAACACATCACTACATTCACTTTGTATAGATTCCTCATCACTCTCTATAATGGTTTCAAACATGTTAATGTCAGGCTCAACTTCTTGTCTCATGGACTCTTCAAGGGCTTGAGCTACTGCAGACTGATGAGGAGAATGTGGCCCATCACAAGCAATACACCAAGGAGTGTTTTCTATATTATGGACATTTTTCCCTTTTAAGGGATCTGGGGTATCCCGACTCTGAGCAATTTTAGGCTTCTCATTTTGGGGTTTGCCATCTTTCCAGTTGGTATTATAAGGCATGTCATGCAGTCTAGGGGGTCTATCTTGCTAGTTATAATGAGGCTTATCATTTTTATTTACCTTGGCAGTCAGATCCTCCATAGAAATAACCAACTTTTCTATCTTGTCTTCCTCCTTAGCAACTTTGTTAGGTTGTTGTTTTGTTTCCTGCCATAACCTACCATCTGTTCTCCTTCTTAACTTCCTAGATGCTTATCTATTGCTTTCCACATTAATGGCAATTCTAAATGCATCCCTCAGGTTATGTGGATTTTTATCCCTTAAGATATAGACCATTTTAGAATCAAATGCATTATAATAGGTGTTCAGACACATGTTATCATCTAACCTCATCTCCTGATATAATCTATGCATGGCGTTTTGAAATCTAGAATTGAAATCGGTGACCATTTCATTATCAGATTTTCTAATATTATTAAATTCATTGAGCATGAAACTCACATTTGTTTTGTCACTGTATTGTTCTTGAAAACAATTCTTAAAGTCCTCCCAAGACCCAATGCTATTAACTGGAAGACCTCTGTACCAATCTCTTGCATCATCAACCAGGGACTGAACAAACAATTTCATTATAACATCTTCATCCACTATCTCATAATCATTTATTAAGTCATCAAAAGATTTTAAATTTTCCTCAGCACTAATTGCATTATTTCCAGCAAACTTATGGAGTCTGTTCCTTAACTCAGTAGGAACATGGCTGGGATATCCTTTGAAAAGGGTTAGCAACATTATTATTTCCCATGTTCATTCTGACTTTTGGAATTGGGGTCTAAGATATTTGGTTATACTAATTGTTCACAGGGATTTGACTAACTGTTGTTGTATTAGCAGGCACAGTAGGCTGAATTTTAACCGGGGGGAGGGAAATTTGTTGAGGATCAAGCTTACTAAGATCTTCTAATGGAAAAATGATAGGGGGAGCTTTTAGATAACTAATTTTTCTTTTAACTTCTTGATTAGCTGCTTCCAACTCAGCTTTCTCTAACTCCATTTGTAGATCCTCCTTTTCCTTCCTCATTCTTTCCATCTCTCTCTCATTTGTTGATAGCCTATGAGAAGTTTCCTCTGTATTTCCAGATCCAGTTCCATCATCCACCCATTTTTGCTTCCCTTTATCAACATTATTCCCAGGAGGCTGTGAATTACTAAGCACTTCCCTATTTGGTTGGACTAATAACCTATATGTTGGCTTGGTCTTAGGGATTAGAATTTCTCTGATCACAGAGCCTTCCTCATCACTCTTTTCTTTTTCCTTAGCCAACACTTCAAGATCAACTATTTGTCTAAGAAGCCTATCTCTCTCCATTAGTTTTGCTTTGACTTCCTTTTCCTTATTTGCTTCCTTTTGGGCTCTTAAGGAGATTAAGTGGTGAACCCTTCTATTTAAATCTTCTATTTCTTGTGATACTTTATCTTCATTAGGGAAATTCTCCTCAGAGTCAGATATATTAACTTGATCTATATCAATCAAGTTGATATTTCCATCAATTGTTCTAGGAACAGAATGTCTGATTGCATTTAAACTAGTCCTATCTCTCGCAGACACACTAACATAAGATATATCTTGATTTAAAGCATGAGTATTATCTATATTTCCAAACAATCCAGAATGGAAACCTAATATATCATGTTTAGATTCTCTGGAAGAAGAATTAGACTTTGCATAAACAAGTCGATCAGGTATCTTACCAGTATTGTTATTTTTTTGCACCCAAGCAGCATTTGATGGTTCATGAAGCACTGATCTCTTCTGACCTCTTTGTGACTGTTCAGGAAAACCTTCTTGCAAAGTTTCATGAGGATGCTTCTTCATGAATAATCTAGTGTTTTTTCCTCCTTGCATTATGCTTGTCTTCCTTTTAAAATTTTATGTATTTCATAAGGACTGGTTCCAAGATAACAAAGTCGCCACCCACAAGACTATGGAAAATATGAAAACAAGCTTTGAATAAAACATTGCAAATCTTCAGACCAAAATCATATATCAAAAGAAAATAGAGGGAACTTCCAAATAGAGACTTCCAGACACCACTGCTATATTCAATGAAGCACCAATCTATTCCACAAACACACAATGATTTTTCCTTATAAATCTAAGCACAAATCTACATCTGGATCCTTATTGTGACTCTCCCCAGCAGAGTCGCCACTTTTGTTGTTCTCAAAATCTGATTCCCTTTAAAATCCTTATAATGATATGATAAACTCTGTATGCAGAAGAGATATTAAAGAGAAGGAAACTTTCAGGACAATAAATGACAAGGTTTGATTAACCTTCTACACTTCGAACTTATCCAAAGTTCAGGCGAGTATACCTTTGTGAACTCAATTCACACTTTTAAATGATAAATCCACAGCAAACCAGTCCAAAAACCAGTGGATCTTATCACCTTAAAATCAACTGAAACAAAGAAATGAAACTTGTACTCATGTTCAGTATTGATCTACAAGATATATAGAAAATAACCTTAGTAGATACCAGTGCCTTATCCAAGGCCACAGAGTCATCTAAGTTCAAACAATACTTCCACAATCAAATATCTCCACACATCCTATCAGTTTGGCTTCTGTAAATCCCTATACATGCCTAGCATACATAAGAATTTATTCGTACCAAACTAAACTGTGTTCATCAAAATTCAAAGTATCCCACAAAGAATTTACTGGTAGAAATGATTCCTGCATATGTAATTCCCCTCCTAAAGAGAAAAACTAAGAAGCATATCTACTTAAAATTGCCTTACAACCCATATTTCAAAAGGAATAACCCTAGATTACTCAGAATGAAACAGTAAACATTTGAAAACATACTTGAAGACAACACAAAGTTTAAACTCAAAACCAATGGTCTGTATATTGATATTACTTTTGAAAGTATTACAAAAACATTTGAATATTCTCCATTAAGACTTGAAAAGCTCAGGTAAATTTCTGAAGCGTTTTCTTACAATTCCTTGCGATCCTTTTTTACTAGTCCTGGTATCCATTTATAATATGGATGCATACACAACTTCAGACTTTCCTAGGAGAGTTTGTTACAATCATTACTTCTTAAGAAGTTACAAAACCTTTTCCAAGTGCAGTTACAAGTCTCTTTCAACATCTGCGACTTCTTCCACTTGTTGTTCTGTTGCAATATTTTCTAACTGCTCCGCATCTAGCATTGCATATTTTCTTGTCCATTCCTGATACACCTCATCAGTAGGCCATGAGAATTTAATCACTTTTGCTTTTGTCTTGGCTAATCTTTTCCAAGAATTCCTCATTTTATTGACCTTTGAATTTAGAAAACCATAATGAGATTTGATTTTCTCAATCTCCTCAATTGTTTTGACAAATATGGAGGCATCGTCTGATTTAACAATTTCTTTTATTCTTAGTGACAATTTGGCTTCTAATTCCTTAAGCCATATTTGTTTGTCCTTTAATTGGGTTGGGCTAACAAAACCTCCTGGGAGTAATTCAAAAACTTGATCAGTGTACTCTTTCTTGTACAAGTTGATCTTTCTATCTACATTATCCACTCCTTCTGCCAACTTTACTAAATCCTTTGTCATATCATTGGTAGATTTAATAATGGGGTCAGCCCGTGCCTCATCATAGGATACACAAATAAGTTCTATATCTTGCTCTCTGGGTCTTCATTTATCAAAAATAGGCATTAAAACAACCTTGTCCCCATTTAACTCATTCCACATTTCCAAAATCTTACTCATGTTGTTATACATTAGTGAAGACCCTATAGTGGTAGCAAAACTTAAAATTGTAGCCCTTACTCTCTCTTCATATTTCTTTGCATATAGGGCCTGAGCCTGTTTTAAATTCTCCAACTCATGGGGAGTGATCTCAATCAACTGGGAACTAGAAGGTGTTGGAGATGGTGGGAATTCAATAATGGGGTTGGTAGGTGGAAGTCTTGCAGGAGAAGAGGAGATCATCAATGTTGAGGACTCACCTTGATGGTATTTTCCTACTAACTGGCTTTGTAGCTTGGCGATGATGCTATCTTTACCCCTTACCTCTTCCTTGGCACTGATGTAAGCTTTTAAAATTGTCTCCAACTTAACTTGGAGATCTTCTTTTTCTTTTGCCTCTCTTTCTGCTACTCCAACACTAAACTTTGCAGTCTCTAGCATAGTGCTAGCAACTTCCACTACCCCAGTGCTTTGCACTCTTTTCACTATCATTCCTCCAAGGTAACTTGACCCTGGGGTGTCCTTATTCCTTTGATTTTCATCTCTTTTAAGAGACCACATGACCAGTGCAACATTATCCTTGTTGAAAGTGACTCCCTCCATAAGTTTGGTCTCTTTTCTTACTGCCTCTAAAACCAAGGCATCTGCTATGTCCCATTCAGGGAGAATGAGTACCCCAGCCCATTCTACCATGTCTCTTCCTTGCTCGGGAGTGATGGTCTTAAACTCATCAACCATTTCTTACTTTATCTCTTCCTCCACCACAGCTGGATCCTTGTGGGGCTGCTCACCATTCCTCTTTTCACACCTAGCTTTAAATTTATCAATATTTTGCTTCCACACAAATTGCATGAAAGCTCCTGATGTGACAAAGTTATTATCAGCCAAGAAATCCTCATTGGCTTGCTTGATCTCAGGATCCCACTCCTGGCCTTTGAACTCATTAGTAGTAATATTCATCTCAGCAGTAAGGGGCTCTTCTAGCATTGCCTCTTCCACTTCATCATATGTGTATGCTATCTCTCCAAGACTGCCTAACTGTAATAGTTGCTCAGTTGCTGCCTGTTCATCTCCTATATGAATAGGGGATTGAGATGGGGAATACAAGGGTTCATTAGATTGTACTTCCTTTCCCACTCTTTGTTTCTTTGGGCTATCTTGAATGTCAATGACATCCTATATCTTCCTCTTCCCTTTTGAGGTAGAAGGCTCCCCTGTTGTTGGCATCAACACACTGTAGTTGGACTTCTTATGTAACATGTAATCACCAGGAGGGATTGCTTTGGCAGATGTAGACCTATTTAGAACTAGTCTTTCTTTCTCAGGGTTCTTAATTACAACCTCCCTCTTTTCTTTCAATGTCTGCATCACATCCTCAAAACAAAGAATTAGGAATTTTACCTTCTCTTCAAAGGGGTGAAAGCTAAACAAAGGGTCATAGCTAGTGTCAAATTGGTGCACAAAGTCTAAAGCCTTCTTGTAGGCCACCCACTTTTCTTTCCTCGGCTCTTACTCATCTAAATCAAACTCATTCCTAATGAGGTCTTTAGGAAACTGGAATCGGTGGGGTCTACCTCTGCATATTTTCCTCTTTCTAAACATGTCATTGAAGAAATCTTCAGGGTCAACACATCGAGATACTGCAGTTGATAAATGGTACGGTTGAAGGAAATCTTCAAAATACTTCCAACCTCCTTTAATTATTACAAATTGATGTGCTATGGTAACTATAGGTAAAATGGTCCCTTTACCTCTGCCTGTTAGCTCTGCCTCTTGCACACTACCAATCTGCCTGAGGATTTCTGCAATTCCCACTTTAAGAGGGACCTGATAGGGCAACAAAAATGGAGTGCCTTTGAAACCATATACTCTGAAAACTGTGGAGACAGGGTATAAGTAGATATCACCCCAATTGTGGACAATTTTAATATTCTTAGCAAACTCTTTCGGCCTAATGAATTCCAAAAGAACCTTAGGGACTCTTGGATTCTCTGAACAGATAAGAGTCCTAATCTTAGATGCAAAACACTTATCAAACTTTAAGTAGCTAGCATCTTCTCTGTCCCATGATAGCACTGTACTCCATAACTGTACTGGCATCTTCTCTCCATCTTTCTCAATCACAATATCCATTCCACTTGCAAAACAGTCACCACCCTTGAATAAAAATAAATACATGAGGAGGGAGTACCATCCAAAAGGCCTATCCACTTTCCCATTCTTTATTCCTATCAAGCCTTCATGGATGGCATCAGTGATATAGGAAGCATAATCAAAGGTCACTGCCAAAGAAGGATTCAAAATTTGAGCAATCATTAACATGTAATGAGTTGGCATATTTGCCTCAGCATCTTCTCCTAAAATTTGGCAGAGTGACCCGTATAATCCTTTGGCCTTAAGGGTGAACAGATTTAAAGAGAAAGGCTCCTTAGTGTTGGGTCCTACAACTGTTAATCCACCTATCTTCACAAAGAATTCTTTAAGAGGCCCATTTCTAACGTGGTTCCTCTGCACACTGTAAACCTGAGCTAGTGATTTAAAATTAATAGGCTCTAAAAAATTGGTAAATTCACTAAGCCCAAAAGCATTTCTGAACTCCTCATTATTTATTTCAATAAGGGTTTTCCCACTTATATCCTTAACACACCTTGTTATTGGGTCATAGTTGTGTGCACTCTGAGTTAGGAGATCCACATCCATGAATACTCCAGGGACCACCAATTTGCCTACGTCCAGCTCCCAGATACTATTCATTGGGGCTGGGGAATTTCTCATACCAAATCCAACCTTAAATAATATCAACCCAGACAACCCAATTTGAGGGTCTCTTAGCCATTTTCCCTTGTCATACAATCGTTCTCCTATTTTTAGGCGAGGAGCTCTTGGCACTAATTCCTTTACCTTTGCTGCCACATTAGTTGACATTGTCAACTATTCTAGGAAATCATCACAGATAGCCCTCTCCTAGTAATTAACCTTTCCTGAGAATTCTCTTTTAGGTGCCATCTTAAAAAACTATGCAAGCAATTTAATTACTAGCCCCAACCATTTTGTAACAAATCAAAACCCTAATTAAAACACACTGTCAAGTAATTGCCAAGCAAGAGTACAAGAGAACCTATTTTTGGCTTGAAGAAATTTTCTCTGCAATTGAAGAAATTTGCTCTGCAACTGCTTCTCTACAATAATTTTTCAAAATGATGCCTTCATTCAATTGATACGAGATCATATACGGTAGTCGAGCTCTTAACTGCGACATTGATACCGCATGCTTTAGCCATCCTTTCAGAATTGAATTCATAGAAGAATTCAAAAATTTCGCTCCAATGGGTCATAACATGCCTGTATATTTTCTTTTCGCTCTTTCGCCATTTCGTAGAGCATAACATCCTAGCAATTTTGCCTAACAAAATTGCGCCAGTCGTCCGATCAGATGAGACTTGATCGATCTTTACACTATTTTAACCTCTTTGCCTTTGCATTTGGGCCCTACTTCCTTTTTGCCATTTCGCAAGCTTTATCCCCCGAGCATTTTCCTTTCACGAAGCTACGCCAAGCGTTAGATGGAACTCTAACCACCCGACCTTTAACTCCTACCGGGACCGTTAACTTTTTCACTAACCGCGTCTCATCTTGATGGCTAATGGTTTTTCACTATCTCGCAAGGGTTAATCTGCTTCCATCTTCGAGCCATGAAACAACAAGAAGCATTGGATCAAACTTGAGATGAACATCTTTTAAGTGAGACCTTTATCCAGACATTGCTTACCCCATTTATTCATTGGTTAACAAATGCCATGTGGCACTTGGCCATTAGCCCTAGAATACTCTTCGGGTTTAGTTCAGAGTCAACCACATGTCTTACTTCCTGCATAACCACCGTTTACATCTTGGCGGGCCCTTAATCATGTTTTGAAACTACGTGTCAATCGACACATCACCATCAAGCTTTACAAGAAGTAGCAGTTGTCATTCCATGTCATGCTGGAAAGAACCTCTCTTTCTCTTTCACCATTTTGCGGGCCTTAATCCTTTGTTGATTTGCAGCCACGAAGGAATGAGAACCCTTGGATCAAAATAGAGTTGATCATCTTTTACCTTCATGCCTTATCTATTCTTTGGGCCCATTAGCTCTTTCGCCATTTCGCAGACCTTAAAACACTAGCATCTTACCTTCACGAATTCACGCGAACCATTAGATCCTATCAAAATAGCTTGATGCTTAACAACCTACTTGAAACCGACAGACGCGGATCTTCTGACTCAGCTTTACCCACCTGGAACTTGATCATTCCTGAACTGACGTGTCACCTTCTTATTCGCTGAAAGAAATCAACGGGATCCACTTCATCCTTGCCACTTGTATCTGCCAAGTCACTTCTTATCCCGCAGTATGACTCATCTTCTTGGACCCACCCGTTAGTCCTTAAATCCAATTCGCTGACCACTTTGATTTTCGGCCACATGTCATTGTCTTACTTGTCATCTCAACCAGCTGGACTGCTTGCTTGGAATGCCATGTCATTTTTCTATTTTGTGAAAGCTATCTTTCGAGCATCTTTCTCCTGTGAAACTGTGCTAGCCATTAGATCTTGAGGACCTGCACATCTATTATGCCTCTTATGAACCTCTTTTGCCCAGGCCCAAAAACCTTTCGCTATTTCGCAGAGCATAACATGTGAGCATCTCTCAGGTGCGAAACAACGTGGGCCGTCGATTTCTTTTAAACTTGATCGCCTTTTACTCAAAAGGTAATTTACTCGCTCATTTCGGCTGCGAATCAACGCCAACCGTTAGATTCAAAGAGAGATGGAGTCTCGTTAAACTCGATCCAATGCACATAGTCGAACATGCTTTTTCCTTTCGCTATTTCGCAGAGCATAACATACCCGCAACTTCGCCTAACGAAATAGTGAAAGTCGTAGATTCATCTGAAAGTTGCACGACACTTACTGGACCTAACAACATTAGAAGGAAAAGGCATAAGGAATAGATTTTTATAATTATTTAACGACTGCCTAGGCAAATAACAAGGGGGGACATTTCACATGACCCCAAGACCTATTACTTAAGTGAATAAAGTAACGTAGGAATAGAAGCCAGAGGGTTTTGATCAGACATTTGAGCGATTGAAAACTAAAAACCCTTAAACCTTAAAGACCTAAAACATATTTGAAGCAATTAATAGCATACCTGACTCAAATTTTTTGAAAACTTAGACAATCATGGGAAAAGAAAACCCATTTCTTAAATAGTGATAACAACGCATACAAGAAAATAATTTTTTAGCGCTTGCAAAGCTAAGAAAGGATTGTTGGCTGATATTTGTCGAACTTGCATTGTGATTCGAGTAATCAAGCCGATTTGAAGGTTGGTAAAGACTAAACTAGTGTGCACTTGTGCACTCAACCGGTTAAAGAGGTAGCATGCGTGGAATAAGGTATTTCTTTGAAAAATCCTGCTTCGAATCTAGTTTATCTAGAATGGCATCGTCTTCTAAACTAGTAGAGAGATTAATGGTTATATATGAACCTATGGAAGTTGTTGAAGCGGAACAAATTGTGTCTTATAATGCTTTATCACAAGTTCCTAGTGGTGTTATAGTGAAACGAGATTTGTCCAGCTACATTGATTGCAAGATTGAGGATTTAGGACCATTGTAGATATATTCTCAGTTAAAATCCCTTTGTGATGAAAACAAAAAGATTCAAACATAATATATTAGGGTTTATGAAAAAGGTTTTCATAACGCAACTTACATTCTTGAAGATTTTGAAGAACATATCGGACTTATTTTGAGTCGAGTTCATGGAGAAAACATGTATTTAGAAAGGACTCATACTATAACCAAGGAAGCTATTCATGTTGGCATTTGCATAAAGATTGCATTAATGATATGTTATGTTGTCATTGATGTCAATTGAACCGGTAATGGTATTTATGATATTGTTGATATTGTTGTTATTGATATTGTCTTGTAACCGGTAGGAAGAGCTTTATGGAAGATGCTGTAAACTGGTATATAAGTATGTGAATTGAACCGGTGTATAAGGTTAAACCCTTTCTATGTTATGTAACCAGTAAACCCTACTAGTTGTTTTTGTTAAACCCTAACCGAATAAGTTTGCTGAAATGGTTATGTTGGTTTATTATCTAATGATTGAGCGGTAATGATGGTGACACGTGTGGTCATTGTATGAAGATAAGTTCAGATTGTTTTAACGTGTTTGTTTGATTGTCTAGGGAATGAGAAAAGTGGATTGCATCTAATGCAAAGCATGTGATGAGTTACAAGTCTGATGAAGTGGTGATCATGGAGTGGTTGGATTTTTCTTGAAGAATGTGTAGAGATTGCTATGTAAATCCAACAGTCACACTGGAACCAATTTGTTTGTAATCTCTATGAAAGAATTAGGTTTTTGTTGTGTTACCGACCTAATTGATTTGTATTTAAGGTCGATGAAGTTGTTTTGTAAAAGGTGTTGGCAAGAGTTGGCAGAAATCAGTTGAGTGTGTGGTTGCCTAACCGAAGAATGGATCTGCAGTTTGTGTAAAGACAAATTGAAGCTTAAAAGGATCTAATCAAGCAAATATGGTGCTATTCAGACATATCAAGAAAAACCTGTTGTCTTCTAACAATTACAGCAGAACTGAAATCCCCTAATCGGGTAAGCTCTAACAATCTTGGTTACTTCTTAAATCCTCTAACAAGGTGGTCCATTAGCTTGGATTCTCAAATCCTCTACTGAGGTTACGCCTAACAAGGTATTTTTGTTTTATCAAGATATTTGTAAATCCCTTAACTGGGTGATTCCTAACAGGATCAGTTCTTAACAGGACTTATTGTAAAATCTTTAACAAGCTTGACTCCTAATAGGGCGAGCTTCAGAAGAGTTTAGATAGCTATCTTTTAAGTCTCATCTCACCGTGGTTTTTACCTATTTGGGTTTTCCACGTATAAATATTTGTGTCATGTGGTAAATGTTTTTGTGGTTTTGATCTTATTTGTTGATTTGATTAACTTCTGATAAGGCATGATAACTGGAAGCATTGAGAGAAGGAGTGTGTTGATATATGATTAAGCATTTGGATGTTTACAAGATTAAAGTTGTTTACTGTTAACCTGCTATAACAGTTAACCGGTTGATGTTGAGTATTCTTATGAGTATTGATCTTGACAGTGATATTCTATGTATAAGTTTACTTTGTGTGATTGTGTTTGAGTTTGAGAATTTGTATCAGTTTTTCAGTAAACTGATGCACCCCCCTCTCAGTAATCTACCCGATACTTATTTACTTATTCTTTCAACATACCATCAATTCAAGTTGTAACTACTTTTTACTCAATCAGTGAAGTAACTGTGCTGAGGCATATTTCAAAAGAGACAGTATACACTCTAACCGGATCAACATCTGATAAGCATGCTTTTTCTGTCATTAATATCAGGGACCCAGTGGTAAAGTTGGTAGCTATGGTTATAGGCTACCAGGTATTCTATTCTAGTAGATTAAATAGTGTTCCATCAACAGTGGTGCATACTGCATACAAGATGATAACTAAAAATGTCGATTATGACCTATGTGAGGCCATAAGGAGCCAATTATTGTTAAATCTTCAGTCTATCAAGAAGGACATCCGTCTAAAGTTCAAATTTGGACAGTTATTGATTAGGCTATTCTTTTATTTCCAGAATTTCCTACCAAGAATAGGTGATTTTGAATGGTCTAAGGATCTACCGGTATCTGCCCAGATTAAGAACAATATCAAGGCTGTGAAGAACACCTTTTCTACTATAATGAACAAATACTTCAATGAATTTCAAAAGAAAATGAGCATGAGAGTAAGATTGTCCGAGGATGTGGTAAACCATTTTTCTAAGGACATTGTTTTCATAGTTACCACTGATTTCTGTTTAATGGAGGCAATTGAGCCTAGAGAAGAAGAAATGGAAGATATGAGTTATGAGGTCAACTATGAGTTACTGATTGGTTATGCTAATAACCTATTGGCATCTCCAAAGGATAAAAAGAAGGCGAAATTGGATATTGTTGAAGTTCAGACTACACAAGCCGGAACCAGTATTGTTCCTACCGTAAGTGGTAAAGGTAAGAAAAAGAAGGCTAATCAAGTACCTTCGGTGATGAAAAATACAAGAGTGACACGAAGTGTTCAAAGCAAAAAGGAACCAACACCAAAAGTTTATGCAAAGAAGGAGAATGCATCTAAGAAAAGAGGTTGGAAACTAATTCTCCAAGAAGAATCTGAAGGTACTGACACTAAGGAAGAACCCAAGAAAATGAAAGCAACTGGTAGAGCAGCAAAGCAAGTGAAGGAAGTGCCAAAGGCAACTGTGCCTTTTGATGTCTCAACTTACAAGCCTGAGACTACCTTTGAGAGGGCAGTAAAGACATTAGGGAGAAAGAGATTTGATAATGTCAAAGAATATTTTGATTCTTTCACTGAAGATGAAAAGGAGCAAATCATTCAACAGGTAATCAATTATTTGTGTCATTACAATAGATTACCACATGATCTTGTAAAGAATATCTCTAATTCCTTTTATACTATTCTTTTGAACAAATGGAAGGAAGCATTAAAGAAAGAAAAAGGAATCATAGATGATGTATTTGTACAATATTTTCCTAAGTTGTCAAAGAATGAGTTGAATGAATTGGTTGATAAGTATAAAGTTCATTTTTCTTAAAAAATGAGAAGATTGAAGGTGATCAATGGTAAAGTGCAACCTATTGAGACTGAGACTCATCAGATTGCTCGTAATATCAAACACATGGAAGATCTTATACATTCTTATAAGGATGAGAAAGATAATGTTGATCGACCTGAGATGGATGAAGAAGAAATTGTGCAAGCTGATGTGGTCTATCCTATCAAGAAGAAGGATGACACTATTATCCAAGTTGGCAATGAAGTGATGGTATACTTGAGAAAAGTGAGATTCTGAGTTGGAACTTATAATAAGTTGCAGATGAAGAAGTTTGGCCCCTGTAAGATTTTGAGGAAGTTCGGTTTTGGAAATGCATATGAAGTAGAGCTACCAGATAGTCCAAGTATTTAACCTATATTCAGCATTGCAAATCTTTATGAGCACCATGAACCATAATTCAGTGAGGACAGTGTTGCAGACTTGGAGGAACAATTTCCCCAGAAGGAACTAGATCAGATTGAAGAGATTTTGGATAGTAGGATTGGGCGTAGTACCGAGAACAGTTAGTACAAAAAATATCTTGTGAAGTGGAAGAGCAGACCAGTTGAAGATTCATTTTGGATTTCTCGGGTAGAGGTAGACCACCTTGGTTTCTCTCTGATCCTAGAAAAGTGAGAGACTGACTTTTCATTAACCCCAGATGTTTGATGCAAGAGCATCCTTGGTTCACAACAATCTTCCATCAACCAAAAACATTTTCTTTTCTATTTTGTTTTCTGTTTGCAGTTTCAATTTTCCTTTCTGTGTGTACCAATTTTGGCTCACCGGATCCTGTGGAGTTGAATTCTACTTGAAGACTTGATCATCTTTCTTTCTTTCAAACCACATCTCTTTTGGATCACTTTTGGAGAAGATATCACTACAGTTTTTCTTAACAATTTCTTGTTACTGGTTGTTCCTTTGTTACCGGTTGCCTGAGACCTAGTCTGGTGATCTATTAGAACCCATTTCAAAACTTGCGAAACCTTGGTCATGGATCTCGATGTTTCTTGGTGTGTAGCTGACCTTCTACGTTTCATCCTTTGGATTTTTCGGAGGAATCTGTTGGCGGAGGCAAACCTTGTTTATTTTGCACGTTAGGTCTTGTTCTTTGAGTTTTGATCCCTTTTGGGCCGACTAGATCCTTTGGATCAATATATATATTTGTAATCATGCATTAGAATGTAATCAATCAGAATATCAAGAAGTATCAGATAGATAGATTGTGCCTAGAAGATAGATCTTTCATTTCAAGGTGTCGGTGTGACCTATTCTACCAGGCTTGTGTGCCGGTATGTTGTAACCCGGTTGTTACCGGTTGGATGTAATTAACTTTCATGCAATCAAACTATCTGTTCTCAATTGCCTCCATCATATATGTGTGTTTCTGTTGTGTTTACTCTTGCTGCCCGGTTTGGACTGATCTCCTTGAGGTCTCTCCTCATCAGTGACTACTTCACATCCTTTTGCAAGTTGGGCATTAATTTCGCACAAATAATCTTAATTATCGACATGCCTTGGGTAAAACACCCAAAACCACCTCGTTAAACTTTAGATAAGAAAAGAGTTAAGAGAAGTTTAAAAAAAAAACTAAGTGCCAAATACTAGAATCAGAAACAACATTGCAAGATTGGAAGATTGACGAAAGGATTCTTAGCATTGCAAATTTCAAATATTAAAAGAGAATACTATGGCAAGGAAAGGATATTTAGCTTTTGAGGAAAGGGTAGTGTTGTATACTCTTCGAGAGGGAGCCTGTGCACGGATCTTAGAAATAATGAAGAAAAAAGAGATTGAGTCTTTGGGATATAGGCTTTGGCATTGTGGTCTTCCATAATACATGGTTTCATTCAATCATCATTTACTGGAGCTAAGAGATGCATGCATCGGAAGTTTGGAAGCTAATATGGGGTTAATTCAAGGGCGGTTTCTCAAAGTAGCCACCAATACCGATGCTATAAGGGATATGTTGTGTATTCCTGCCTTTTCAACAGAGGTCAAAATGTTTAATAGAAAGAGAATGGATACCTATTAGTATTCTTGAATTGACCACCTTAGTGTTTGCAATTATGAGCCGAAAAGAGATAAAATTGAAACTCGGCTTCCTAAGTTTCCCATATCCCTAAAGAATTGCAATCAGGATTTGCAAGATATTTTCTCCATGTTGGCATTTTTTTTTGATAATGACCAAAGTGTGCATGAGTTCTAGATGGGTTTGGCCTTTAAGCTCAGGAAGCAAAAGGGGGTTTTCTGGTATGACTTCAAAGACAATTGCAAAAGAGATTATCAAAGAATTGAAGAACTATGACAAGGAATATAATTTTGGGTATTCTTCTTTTCTGGTTCATATGTTTTTGCACCAGAATGTAGACTTTTTTAGTCAGTATATGCAATTAGCAATGGTTGATGAGAAAAGATGTAAAAATCTTGTGTCCACTTGGACCCACATCCTTTCTACTACTCATGATTATTATACCTTTTCCAACCAATTCTTGACCCCTCTTTTAGACAACTTGAGTAGAGCAAATGAGGAGCATTTCACTAGAATTTATGAGGAACATGTTAAATTGATGCAGAATAGGAAACACCCATGTGATTGGTTTTTAGGAGCGGATTTCATGGTTATTTGAATTCATGGATTCTTCAAAGAGCCTTTTATATTCCCAACCTATCTGACAAATAGGGTCCTTCCGATAGAGATTTTTAGGTTGCTCTTAGTCGTAGACAAAATTATTGGTTCAGGCAGACACAAAACTAGTATTTATGAATATCTGCTAGTCTTGGGGTCAATCACTCTTGAAAAGAAAGGTATAGAGAACTTGTTGGTAGCCAAATTGGCTCATCTGGGCCTGTTTTTTATGTGACAAATGGAACTATGACCAAGATGGTTGTCTTTATTTTAATGTCAAAATGACCCATATCTCTCGACCTTATTGAGAAATCTATTGAAATCTTGTAGTGGATAAACCAAATATATATCTGGATCCCAACCTCATCTCAACATCCCTGATAGAGAGACCTCCATGGTTGTCTTTTTATATGGTCTCGACACGAATAGAACCTACAAAGAAAATAGGTGGAACACTCAGATGCAAATTGTAGGGAAGAGGTTGGCTTGAAGAGAAGGTTGTTAATTTTTGGACTTTTTAGCAAGAGATTCAAGAGTTGGACGTTGACTTTCTAAGTAATCCTTTGAATGATAAATTTGATGATATTAGGAATGAAGAACATAATAAATCTAATGAAGAAGAGGAGGGAGCATCTCAAGAGCGGGAAAGGAAAGGAAAGAAACCTAAAATTAAGATAATCGTAAGGCCATTAACAGTCGAAGGGTATATGACAGTCCGGCAGCCTGGTACACAAAATCCTAGAAAATACCCTAAAGCAACACAAAATTCCCAAAAGAGCACTGATATTGATAACACATCACTCGAGAAGAGACAAAAGATGAATGACACTGAATAGAAAGTTGTAGAACAAATGACTAATTCAGCTCCATCTTCATCTTCTCATGTAGTTCACGTATGTTTTTCACACCCTCTTCTTGTTTCTCAATCTCTTGTTAACCCGTCAGTTACCCCTTCTCCTATTTCATCAACTGGTGCTAGTGCCCCAATCTCAGTATCTATCCTTGCAATGAGTTCAACCTATATTTCAGCACCTATCCCTCCAGCCGGCTTAATTTTTACCCCTGCATGGATCTTTCCATCATTCGTTGTCATGTCCGCTGCTCCTTCTGCAATAATAACCAATGCTTTGACAGTGTCAACCTTGGTGTGTCAAACCATGACGACCGCTCAAACCTTGTTATCTCTTGCGTGTAGTTTGAGTATTGAGCCTTCCCTTGTAATTGCAGGCCCCCTACATAGCATTCCTCCTTTTTCCCTTTCAGTTCTTCATCTCCTGAGGCAAATGCCATTGGAGTCCTTTGTTGTTCTGATTCCTTTTGCCCTTCCAACTGGACATGCTTTTGTTGGATAGTACATTCAGTCTCCCGTCGATTTAGAGACCAGACATATGTAGTTAGAATATTACATAGTCCATGCAGCAGGGATAAACCTAAGCCAGGATTGATTGCAAAATAAGGTGGAGCTCATGGAAGAAACACAGAAGGTGGTGACCACAAAGTTTTAAAAATCAATTGCCACTTGGAGAAGAGGGATGTTGAATTAAAAAATGTGAGGAACACAATGGATCTCCTAAGAGAAAAAGAAAAGACAAATTACAAAAATACAAGAAAGGACTCTTGCTCTTTCTCAGCAAAGTCATGCAGTAAAGGCTAAATTCTGAGAAGAAATGAACAAACTATGACTCAGGTGCAAAGCAACTAGCAAGAGAAAGATGGTTTTTCTAAAAGGCTACAAAAAAAAGATTGAGAACTTGTGAAAAATGAAGGCAAGCCTTTTGAATGCGACTCACATCCAGACATAATTCAAAATATGACCATTGAAAATAACTTGATTCAACAAGAGATGAAAAAGTTTCAAATCTAGCTAGTTGAAGAAAAGCAAGTTAAGCAATTCGAGGATAGCCAGTTACATAACAAGCTCAACAAGCTCTCCTAGGTGAATCAAGAACACGTTGCCTCCATGAGTTTACAAGTACAAACACAACATGCACAATTTTATAGGGAGCTCCATGAAGCTTGAGTTACTTTTGAAAAGGAGCGTGAGGCTAGAGCTAAAATGGAAAGAGTTCTCCAAGAAAAAGCCCTGAAGTTAAGTTCCTTGCACCAACAACTTTCTATTTCAAAAAATAAAATTAAGGAATTAATACTGGATGTATTGGCAAAAGAGGTGCAAATCAACTCACTTCAAGAGTTGAGTGCCATTGTCGCTTCCCAGGTTAACTTCATCCCTATATTGCAACAACTTTATTTTTCATACTAGGAAAGAATTTTGGTGGTTGTCGCTTCTCTCCTACTAGCCTTGAAGTTTGTTACACATGCTCACAAGTAGGGGAAGAAAGTTGAAGGTGTTGTTGAGGAAATATTGCAGGTCATTGCACCAAAACTGTCCAAGTCCGAACTGTTGATTGAAAAATTATATACGGTTGCAAACCACATTATAGTAGTAGCAGGTATAGAAGATGGCATAGTAGTTGCACAAAAAGGTAATGAATTTATCGATCGCCATAGAGTGGCACTGGATGCAAAAGAATGTTTAAGTTCACTAATGGCTACTACTACCCACATAAAGGGGAAATTTGAACAATTTGTGCAAATGGGTTTGCCATCTCCTTTTCTTCTAGATGGCTTGGTAGAAACAAAAGATGAAATCATGTAGTTGCTAGAGCATTGGCAATAGGATCCGTCACTCTTTCAAGCACTCGAACCAGTCCCCAATACTTCCGATATCGAGAATATCATTCACCCTTTGGCTCAAAAAAATTTCGCCTTGAATTGGCATTCAGGATGTTGAGTGATTTATCTTTCTGAGAGACGATCAAGTTGGATCATGCCTATGAGAACTTGCAAGTAAAGATGCAACCTTTAGATGTAGAGTGGCTACCTCTGTTGGCTTGATGATGATTATAATGAATTCATCATATGTTGTCATTGATGAAACACATACACACACATATGTTCATATTGTCTACCAGTGTGACTTGAAAGTTGTTTATACTACAACTGGTATTATAGAGGTTTATATCTAACCGACACATGGTGACAACCGATATCTATATATGGAGACAACTAGTGGATCTGCATAACTCTATAGCAACATGAAGATCCAAAGGAGATTATCATAGGAGCATCAAGGATAATAGTTTATATGTTTAACTCCAAGTGGTATTGATTGTTCCAACCAATATTCATTGATTGTGTGATGACTTATCACAAGTCGTGATGAGTTATCCTTACTGACAATATTTTGTGGTATTTTTGTGATGAGTTATGATCACTTGACCAGATACATTGCACCTAGGTAATTGTGTTATGATTTCTAGATGCCGACATGAAATCTAAAATGTCTATATATTGACATCACAATGAATTATTTTGTATGAACGAAAGTGATATGCTATGTGTAAAGGCAGAAGTCTTAAGTCGCAGAGTATGTTGGTAAAGAAGTGTTAAGTGCGCAGAAGAGGATCTATAAAAGCAATTTGTGCTACCACTAGATCACATCGCTTGTTGCTTTCTAATAATTGCAACAGTCAAATCCCCTAACTGGGTAAGCTCTAAAAAGCTTCATTGTTCAAATTCTCTTACGAGGTGATCCATTAGTTTGGATTCAGAAGTCATCCATCGAGGTTACTCCTTACAGGGTACTACCTTTTACAAGGTATATCTTTTAACTAAGCTTTGGGATCTTTAACAGGATTTGCTCCTAGCAGAGCATTTGTAGACCCTAACTGGTCAGTTATCTATTAATGCAGATAGTTAACTTGTGAGTCCCATCTCACTGTGGTTTTTACCTATATGGGGTTTCCACGTATAAACACTTGTGTTATGGTGGATGTTTTACTTATTGTGGACACTGTTATATCATTTTTGATTGTATGCATATTGTTTAACAAACTTGTTAAGTTTATCTATCGGTTAGTGTTTAAAGTAGTACTATTTTTGGTGTCACTGATTCACCCCCCCTCTCCGTTCTTTACAAGTCCATCAATTGGTATCAGATCCTAACTTCCTTAAACCCTAATCGCTTGGATGAGAACATTAAAGCTACCATGGGGGATATGATCTACTTTGAGATGGCTAGAGAGCTTGAGGCTAGTAGGGATGAGCTTGAAACCCTAAGGGTCAAACTGAAAGCTTCTCAAGTCAAAAGAAGAGAGCTAACTGAAGAACTGTTAGAAATATCTGATAATATTTCTTCAAATGAGGCCAATATTTTCATTAGCTAAGGAAGTTGAAAAATTAAACAGTGAAAAGCTAAATCTGAGGAGAGAGCTAGAAGGTCTTACTATCCGCATGAGTTAGGAACTGGAAGCCAGGAGAACTACTGAAGATCTTACCAAACAAAGAGATCATGAGATTCCCAAGATCAAATGAGAGAATGCTACCTTGAATGAGCATTTGAATGCAGAAAGAGAAGAAAAAGAGAACCTACAACTAGATCTTGAATTAGAATCATCTCTGAGAGAGAACCTGTCAAAACATAATGAAGATCTCATCAGACAACTCACTGAAGCGAATGGGAAATTAGAGAAGTTCAATAGAAGTTTTATCTTGCTGGAAGAACAAATTCAATCACAAAGGATGAATGGTGATACCTATGGAATTGGTTTTCACACATCTGAAAAAGGTGAATCCTCCAGTACCAAGAGCAACAGTCTTAAGAATAAATCTTCTCCTAAGGTCAACAAGCCTACTGGTAAGAAGGTCTTTAAACCTGTTTGTTTTGTTTGCCATAAACCTGGTCACACTGCAAATGTTTGTAGCGACAAACCTAATAGAAATGCAAGCTACAATACTAATACTAGGTATGTGTCCAATAAATTTGAAGGTCTTTGCTTCACATGTAAAATGTATGGACATAGATCAGTTGAATGTAGATATGGAGTGATTAATCATGTACCAAATATGCATTCAAGACCAAATGGCAACTAGATGAGAAATTTTGACAACCGAGTCAACATGAATTGGCAAAGACCCGACAACAACTGGTTTAGACCATTTGGGATGGAAAAGGTAACAAATGTCATTTGCACCATTTGTAACAACTTTGGTCATGTGGCTATGAAATGTAGAAGAAGAACTGAGAGAGGTAATGCAGGACCTTGTAAATATTTTGGTATGGCTTGCTATCATTGTCATAAATTAGGACACATGGAAAAATTCTATAGATCCAGAAAGAGCAAACCGGTCAATTCTTCTAAGGATCAGAAAGGAAAACAAAAAGTCAATGTTGAAGAAACCAGAGAAGAAATGAATCGAATATGAAAGAAGAAGAGTGATGATTCACTTGGAGAAGAAACCGTTCCTTTATCAAATGTGGAGAATCCTGCACCGGTGAATTAAGCCTTTTCAAAATGGCTAAGGGGAACATAACGGTAAATCCACCTCTGGACCCCTTGGAATAAATGAGTGGTAAGAGAATTTGAATGCATGAAATTTTGATAACTTTTTGTCAATCGGTTATCAACCTAATTTTACATCTATGTATCATTAAGCTGTGTAATTAGGGTTTGTAACCCTAACGAGCAAGCATTTAATGCAGTAGGTAAAAAGGATAAAAGCGAGTTTTCACTTTGTTATTTTTACCCTAACGCATTCAAGAAAATATTTTTTTAGTGCTCGCAAAGCTAAGAAAGGATTGTTGGCTGATATTTGTCGAAGTTGCATTATGATTCGAGTAATCAAGCTGATTTAAAGGTTGGTGAAGACTAAACTGGTGTGCACTTGTGCACTCAACCGGTTAAAGAGGTAGCGTGCGTGTAATAAGGTATTTCTTTGAAAAATCCTGCTTCGAATCTAGTTTATCTAGAATGGCATCGTCTTCTAAACCAGTAGAGAGATTAATGGTTATATCTGAACCTATGGAAGTTGTTGAAGTGGAACAAATTGTGTCCTATAATGCGTTATCACAAGTTCCTAGTGGTGTTATAGTGAAAGGAGATTTGTCCAGCTACATTGATTGCAAGATTGAGGATTTAGGACCATTGTAGATATATTCTCAGTTAAAATCCCTTTGCGATGAAAACAGAAAGATTCAAACAGAATATATTAGGGTTTTTGAAAAAGGTTTTCATAATGCAACTTACATTCTTGAATATTTTGAAGAAGAACATATCCAACTTATTTTGAGTCGAGTTCATGGAGAAAACATGTATTTAGAATGGACTCATACTATAACCAAGGAAGCTATTCATGTTGGCATTTGCATAAAGATTGCATTAATGATATGTTATGTTGTCATTGATGTCAATTGAACTGGTAATAGTATTTATGATATTGTTGATATTGTTGTTATTGATATTGTCTTGTAACTGGTAGGAAGAGCTTTATGGAAGATGTTGTAAACCGGTATATAAGTATGTGAATTGAACCGGTGTATAAGGTTAAACCCTTTCTATGTTATGTAACCAGTAAACCCTACCAGTTGTTTTTGTCTAGGGAATGAGAAAATTGGATTGCATCTAATGCAAAGCGTGTGATGAGTTACAAGTCTGATGAAGTGGTGATCATGGAGCGGTTGGATTTTTCTTGAAGAATGTGTAGAGATTGCTATGCAAATCCAACGGTCACACTTGAACCGATTTGTTTGTAATCTCTATGAGAGAATTAGGTTTTTATTGTGTTACCGACCTAATAGATTTGTATTTAAGGTCGATGAAGTTGTTTTGTAAAAGGTGTTGGCAAGAGTTGGCAGCATTCAATTGAGTGTGTGGTTTCCTAACCGGAGAATCGATCTGCAATTTGTGTAAAGGCAGATTGAAGCTTAAAAGGATCTGATCAAGCAAATGTAGTGCTATTCAGATAGATCAAGAAAAACCTGTTGTCTTCTAACAATTACAGCAAAACTGAAATCCCCTAACCGGGTAAGATCTAACAATTTTGGTTACTTCTTAAATCCTCTAACAAGGTGGTCCATTAGCTTGGATTCTCAAATCCTCTATTGAGGTTACTCCTAACAAGGTATTTTCTTTTTATCAAGATATTTGTAAATCCCTTAACCGGGTGATTCCTAACAGGATCAGTTCTTAATAGGACTTATTGTAAAAGCTTTAACAAGCTTGGCTCCTAACAGGGCGAACTTCAGAAGAGTTTAGATAGCTATCTTTTGAGTCTCATCTCACCGTGGTTTTTACCTATTTGGGTTTTCCACGTATAAATATTTGTGTCATGTGGTAAATGTTTTTGTGGTTATGATCTTATTTGTTGATTTGATTAACTTCTGATAAGGCATGATAACTGGAAGCATTGAGAGATGGAGTGTGTTGATATATGATTAAGCATTTGGATGTTTACAAGATTAAAGTTGTTTACTGTTAAGTTGTTATAACAGTTAACATTTTGATGTTGGGTATTCTTATGAGTATTGATTCTGACAGTGATATTATATTGATAAGTTTACTTTGTGTGATTGAGTTTGAGTTTAGAAAGTTTGTATCAGTTTTTCAGTATACCGATTCACCCCCCCCCCCTCTCTTAGTAATCTACTCGTTACTTATTCTTTCATCATACCATCAATTCAAGTTGTAACTAGTTTTTACTCAATCAGTGAAGTAACTGTGCTGAGGCATATTTCAAAAGAGATAGTATACACTCTAACCAAATCAACATCTGATAAGCATTCTTTTTCTGTCAATAACATTTGGGACCCAGTGGTAAAGGTGGCAGCTATGGTTATAGGCTATCGGGTATTCTACTCTAGCAGATTAAATAGTGTTCCATCAACAGTGGTGCATACTGCTTACAAGATGATAACTGAAAATGTTGATTATGACCTATGTGAGGCCATAAGGAGACAATTATTGTTAAATCTTCAGTCTATCAAGAAGGACATCCGTCTAAAGTTTAAATTTGGACAGTTATTGATCAGGCTACTCTTTTATTTCCAGAATTTACTACCGAGAATAGGTGATTTTGAATGGTATAAGGATCTACTGATATCTGCCTAGATTAAGAATAGTATCAAGGCTGTGAAGAACACCTTTTCTGTTGCAATGAACAAATACTTCAATGAATTTCAGAAGAAAATGAGCATGAGAGTAATATTGCCTTAGGATGTGGTAAAAGATTTTGGTAAGGACATTGTTTTCACAGTTACCACTGATTTATGTTTAATGGAGGCCATTGAGCCTAGAGAAGAAGAAATGGAAGATATGAGTTATGAGGTCATCTATGAGTTACTGATTGGTTATGCTAATAACCTGTTGGCATCTCCAAAGGATGAAAAGAAGGCAAAATTGGATATTGTTGAAGTTCAGACTACACAAGCCGGAACCAGTATTGTTCCTACCGTAAGTGGTAAAGGTAAGAAAAAGAAGGCTAATCAAGTACCTTCGGTGATGAAAAATACAAGAGTGACATGGAGTGTTTAAACCAAAAAGGAACCGACACCCAAAGTTTATGCAAAGAAGGAGTATGCATCTAAGAAAAGAGGTCAGAAACTAATTCTCCAAGAAGAATCTGAAGGTACTGACACTGAGGAAGAATCCAAGAAAATGAAAGCAACCGGTAGAGCAGCAAAGGAAGTGAAGGAAGTGCCAAAGGCAATTGTGCCTTTTGATATCTCAAAATACAAGCCTGGGACTACCTTTGAGAGGACAGTAAAGACATTAGGGAGAAACAGATTTGATAATGTCAAAGAATATTTTGATTCTTTTACTGAAGATGAAAAGGAGCAAATCATTCAACAGGTAGTCAATTATTTGTGTCATTACAATAGATTACCACATGATCTTGAAAAGGATATCTGTAATTCCTTGTATACTATTCTTTTGAATAAATGGGAGGAAGCAATAAAGAAAGAAAAAGGAATCATAGATGATGTATTTGTACAATATTTTCCTGAGTTGTCAAAGGATGAGTTGAATGAATTGGTTGATAAGTATAAAGTTCATTTTTCTTACAAAACGAGAAGATTGAAGCTGATCAATGGAAAAGTGCAACCTGTTGAGACTGAGGCTCATCAGATTGCTCATAATATCAAACACATGGAAGATCTTATACATTCTTATAAGGATGAGAAAGATACTGTTGATCGACCTGAGATGGATGAAGAAGAAATTGTGCAAGCTGATGTGGTCTATCCCATCAAGAAGAAGGATGACACTATTATCCAAGTTGTTGATGATATTCAGGATACAATTGATCTATCTAGAGACAAAATTGTACCAGATATGCAGCCACCTGAAATCACTAACTTACAAGTTACTTCAGTTGATAAACCGACAACTCAACCAAAAGTAGATATTCCACCAGCAAAGGAATAACCTGAGAAACCCCAATCCCCATCAGTTTCACAAAACATTCAGAAGGAATCTAATGAACATGTTGACACACAGATTTCTGAACAGAAAATGGAGAAAGGACAAGAGAAAGCAATTGTTAATGTAATATCTTCTGAACTGGCAAAAACATTAGTCATTCAACAGATTGATGAAGATGATGATGACTCATTAGGCATCTCACGGCCTATAATTGTTGATAATATGAGTGCATCTGAAATGATGAAGATTGCAACTGTCATGCAATCTAGAGAACACAAGAAGAGACTTAAAGAGCAAAGAATGGAAGCTGAAACAATTCAAAATGCAGTAGATATTTTATCAAGTCTACTACCAAAAACTTCTATAGGATATTTGACAATCCCTATTAGAAAACTTGGTCAATTGGTTGTTGATGCATCTGACCAAATTAAGTCACTTGAAGAAGCAACACAAACTCATGCTGAGAAGAGTTACAAGAAGATGCATGGAGAGAAGATTATGAAAGAAATTGATACAGGGAAACTTGCTCAATCTTTTAATAAAAATTTGTTAAGAAAAGCTATTGAAACAGGAGGAAAATATCTTGCTTCTACTTCTAATGTTTCATTCTTTTATTCTGATATTAATAAAAGGTGAACTGAAATAGAGCAAGAGCTAGAAAATATATGCAATGCATATGTACCACTTCAAGACTCTATTTTTTCTTTTAGCAAATCTGTGGATGATTTGCACAATAGGTTGGATACCTATGATCTTGAGAAAGCAAAAAGACTACGGTCACTGAAGGAATTGAAGAGTCTACTCACATCCCAAGTAAACATACTGCAGAGAGCCTACAAGAATGCAAAAGCTATTTTAGCTACTCCAGAAACCTGTACACTTGATTTCATGGAAGAGTTCCGTACACAGATTATGTCTACACTTGAGTACACTGAGAATGTGCTAGAAACATGGAAACATGCCTTATCACAGTTGAAGAGGAATTTTAATGTTATTTTCACGAGACTTGCGAATGCATGAATCATGATTCAGTTTTTCAAGTTTTTGTATATGTAATGTTGTGATCGATGTCATTGATACAGAATTATATATATATATATATATATATATATATATATATATATATATATATATATATATATATATATATATATATATATATATATATATATATATATATATATATATATATATATATATATATATTGCTTTTCAATTTGGCATTGTTGTCGAAGGGGGAGTAGAAATATGTATGTGTGTTTTTGAAAATTTTGTATGATATATGCAGTAAGGGGGAGTATGTGTATATGTGTATAATTTTTTTTTGTAAGAACACTTAGCGGTTTTACTGAAAATTTTCTAAGTGTTGTCATCAATGCCAAAGGGGGAGATTATTGACTTGATGATGATTGTAATGAATTCATCATATGCTGTCATTGATGAAACACATACACACACACACACACACATATGTTCATATTGTCTACCGGTGTGACTTCAAAGTTGTTTATACTACAACCAGTATTCTAGAGGTTTATATCTAACCGGTACATGGTGACAACCGATATCTATATATGGAGACAACCAGTGGATTTTCATAAATTGGCAGCAACATGAAGATCCAACGAAGATTATCACAGGAGCATCAAGGATAATGGTTGATATGTTTAACTCCAACCGGTATTGATTGATTATGTGATGAGTTATTACAAGTCATGATGAGTTATCCTTATCGACAAGATTTGGCAGTACTTTTGTGATGAGTTATGATCACTTGACCAGATACACTGCACCTAGGTAATTGTGTTATGATTTCTTGAGGTCGACATGAAATCTAAAATGTCTATATATTGACATCACAATGAATTATTTTGTATGAGTGAAAGTGATATGCTATGTGTAAAGCCAGAAGTGTTAAGTCACAAAGCATGTTGGTAAAAAAGTGTTAAGGGCGTAGAAGAGGATCTATACAAGCAATTTGTGCTACTACTAGACAACATCACCTGTTGTTTTCTAATTACTGCAATAGTCAAATCCCCTAACCGGGTAAGCTCTAACAAGCTTCATTGTTCAAATCCTCTAACTAGGTGATCCATTAGTTTGGATTCAGAAATCCTCCACCAAGGTTACTCCTTACATGGTACCAGCTTTTATAGGGTATAGCTTTCAACTAAGCTTTGGGATCTTTAACAGGATTTGCTCCTAGCAGAGCATTTGTAGACCCTAACCGGATAGTTATCTATTACCGCAAATAGTTAACTTGTGAGTCCCATATCACCGTGGTTTTTACCTATTTGGGTTTTCCATGTATAAACACTTGTGTTATGGTGGATGTTTTACTTATTGTGGATGTTGTTATATCATTTTTGATTCCATGCATATTGTTTAACAAACTTGTTAAGTTTATCTACCGGTCAGTGTTTAAAGTAGTACTATTTTTTATGTCACTGATTCACCTCCCCCTCTCAGTGCTTTACAAGTCCATCAATCTCTACAAGCCACACTCTACCAACTCTGAAATCATACCCCAGTTTTGTTTTGATCTATGAAGCCAAAGTTTTGAGGTTCACTCTTTCGTAGGCAGAAGTCCCAGTTAAGTTGCCAAAATCTCTGGATCAAGATCCTTAGCTTCCCTTTTTGACCCTTTCTTTTGTTTTATTTTGGTGTCTTAGATTTTGAAGGCCTCTCTTCCATTTTTCAACTTGTCAGCTGATCAGACTTTTGAGAATAGCGTCTTTGTTCCACCCCCGCAAAGTCCCAACAAGTTGTCTCGTGTCCCTTCCTAGCGCCCTCACTCTGCCCCTTTAAATAAAATGGATCTTTCACATACAACTTGACACGTGTCTTGACCACGGGGTTTTATTAAGAAGGGAAGGTGAGAAAGATTGAAAAGCTCTGTTGGTTTGCCACGTGTATTGCTTGCGGGATTTTTAAAGGGAAAGGAATGAAAAGAAAAAAGAAACCTCGTTCGGCTGGTAGATGTACCCACGGACAAGAAATCAACCACACATCAACAAAGAAATTTTTTTAAGATTGTCATAGTTTGGAAAGAACCAAAGGTGCAATTTGATGACAGGTGTCCATTTTGGGAAATGTGTAGGTCGATGTAGAGAAATAATTTGTTGAAATGGTTGGGCCAGGAATGACGTGGAGGAATGAAGGAGCGATGCTCATGAAGAAAAACGTGATGATCAACCATGTGGCCATAAGGAGGAATCTTTTTTTTTTTCCTCAGGTATATCAATTTGTGTTAAAAGAGGGCTATATAAAGGCAATTGATATCATTTTTAGTTGGGGACTTCAACCAACAAATTTTTTACTTTACTCAAATTTTACCATTATCTCAATTTTATGCAAGATAAATGATCAGACAGTGCCAATTTCTGGGCTTTGTGTTTGTTATTTCACATCTACGATTGAATTATGTTCTTTGTCTTTTGAAGTAGAAATCGAGGATTTGCAGTCTGTAGAAGCTTTTAATTTTAAATATAACTTTTGTTAGTCGAATCATGTTTGAGACTCTTTCTATTCAATAAATATACTTATTCTACCCTCAAATAATTTAATGCAAGCTACCAACCTTCCACACTAATAAGAAGCTAGAAGCTATCTTGAAGATATCCCCCCACTATAAAATCATTCTACTACAAGTACCTAAAAGGGCACTTAATATAATACTAGACCACCATCCTTTAGCATGTTGTATGACAATGAAATAAAGTTTAATAATTGTAAGATTATCATAGATGTGTGGATGGATCTCCCAACATTGGGAACCTCTTATTTCTGGTACTATATTTATGACCATTGTCGATCCTTTTAAATATGCATATGATGTGTGGTTTTTTATGCTCTTGGAGGTTTAAATCATAAATCCTTTGCGTATATCCTTAGTTAATTTAATTTTCGTATTTTATCTCTTCACTTTTCCTTTTTAGATGAAAAGCCAGCTTCTAAATTCCCGGAGGTCATTCGGTGAAGCACAATAAGTCCCCCATTCACTGAACTTCCCATAAGGCTATTGTTCTGAAATAAATTTTAGGCATCAACAATAACTTTTAACCAAATTTTTTTTAAGGATCACTCTTGCTTCAAAATTTCAAAATAATAACAAAGAAAACTAAATCTTCCAACCAATTCTTACTCTTATCTCAAAGGATGATGGGGATTAGAAGAGAAAGTTTAACATCTTCATAATTAAAACAACCACTATTATCAACATTCATATAAAGCTATAAATTTTTCAACATTAGGCTAATGAGTTGATTTCAATCACTTAGATACACAAGACAAAAATATATAAAAATAGTCATCCATACATGACAACACAAAGTTTTTGATCTTAGGAAACCATTTGAATAGTTTTCATTATAGCATATCCAACTAACTGAAAAGCAAATTAGAAAGGAACATCTACTTCTAACAACATAAAGTTTGCTGAAAGATCCCTATCACTACTGATTTTCTAACATATATAGCTACTAGATCATAATTGTTTCAAAGAAATAACGGTTTCTTGAAAAAGATAGGTTTCACAAAGATCGTAAAACATAACCCATCACATCACACATGGCCAATCAAAAATTATAATTTAAAATGCCAAAGACCCCTAAGGCTATGCTACTTACACGCACTTAGAATTAATGACATTAATTGTTAAAGGGGAATTTGATTCCTGTCAACTGCAAGTACTTGTGCCTTTTCTTCTTATGTTACTAATGATAGGGTTACCTTCATGTACTCGACGAAACTTGTTTTACAATTTCATGCAAAAGTTATCAACCCAAAGAGAATATCCTCCTGTGGATCTTCTATGAATTCTATGTCGGGCTGGAGTACGAGAGCAATACCACTTCCAAGAACCACTATCCTGGATTCTCCTTTCTCAACAGAAGATACTCTTCCATAATGAATTGTCTTAGGATGGGTTCCTCTCTGTGATAATCTCCTCTTGTATATGTTGGTTATGATATTTGCTCATCTTTTCTCTTCTCTTAATCTGTCATCTACACTTTTGTATTTAGAAAAATTTGTTCTTTCCTTTCGAGCTAACGTGCACAATTTGGAAATGATATCGCTCTATTCTCTATATAGCCAATTTAAGTCAGGTTGAGTTATACAGAATTGGTCTTCATAAGGCAACACCATTCTAATTTGAAGCAGATGAATAATCCATACTTGATACTTAGTTAAAATGGGAATACAAAATTAACAATTCTTTGACTTCTTCGAAGGGTTATTGATACGTTACTTCGACCAACTTGCAAATAATAATGAATTTAGGAGTATTAGTGTAGTCACATAAATCTGTCCACTTAATTAAATGAATACTTAGTATTTATTTGATTATTTAACCATCAATTAATAATTAATTAAATTAATATTTAATTAATTCATCTTAACCCTCTTCTCCTATTAATTAAATAAATTATTCAATTTATTTGATTTAATTCACTTAACCAAATTCATACCATTAATTAAATAAATAAATCATATTTGTTTAATTAAATCTTCTCTCACATTTAAATAAATTAATATTTATTTAAATCCCCCAAAATCCCACCTCTCACATTTAAATAAATTAATATCTATTTAAATCCCCCAAAATCCCACCTCTCACATTTAAATAAATAAATCATTTATTTAAATCACCTTTATCCTCCACCCACTTGTATTTTCCTACAAAAGCAAGTTGCACAATTATTTTAAATAAATAATTTATTTAAATCACCTTTATCCTCCACCCACTTGTATTTTCCTACAAAATAAATAATTTATTTAAATCACCTTTATCCTCCACCCACTTGTATTTTCCTACAAAAGCAAGTTGCACAACTATTTTAAATAAATTATTTATTTAAAATCCTATTTATCCTCACCTACTTGAAACCTTTAATGGTTTCCCTTAAAGTATTCAAACTTGATGGCTTTAAAGTCTTCAAACTTGATGGCTTCCTTCTATAGTCTTCTTAAGACTTTAATGGTTTTCCTTAAAGTCTTCAAGCCTTTAATGGTTCCCCTCAAAGTCTTCAAGCATTTTAATGCTTTATCTTCCTTTTTCTCATTTAAATAAATTAATATTTATTTGAATATTTATCCAAATACAACTTGCACACATTTATTGAAATAAATAAATTTTTATTTTAATAAAATCCTATTTTCCCTCACCCACCAAATCCACTTGCAAAATCTAATCCCCTTCTAGATTCTTCTAACCCCTTCCTAATTAACTTAATCCATCCCCTAATTATTGTCACATTCCTAAGCAAAATGGAGTCACTTCTCAAAGCCTAAAAGTCTTTGATAACCATTAAAGGCTTTCAACCTTCAACCACTAAATTTCTCAAAGTCTTGGATAACCTTTGAAAGCTTCCAACCTTCAACCACTAAATGGCTCAAAGTCTTTGATAACCATTGAAGGCTTTCAACCTTCAACCACTTAATCCCCAAAGTCTCCAATAACCATTAATGGTTACCTCAAACCCTCCCACATGGTTAAAACATTTGTTTTGACTCAACCTCTACCCAACCCAAGGGTCTCATCAAGCCTTTAATGCTTTGACCATGATTATCTCTTAAACATTTGCACAAAGGTTTATCCTTGCATTAACTCCTAATCCAGTGGGTAATCCTAATTTAGGCTTGACCCTTACCTTCTAGATAACCATGAGGTCTCCTCAGGCATTTAATGCCTCCAACCTCTTCTCTCAACCCAATCTTATGTTGACACTTGTCACCATTTTATTGGTGCAAATTGTGCACATGGATCCCCAACTTTCAAGCTTGACCCTTGATTAAACCTTTCAATCCTGGCCATCCATTGCTCCATTTTTCCTATAAATAGAGCCCATTCCTTCATAATCCAGATCCTGAAAACTTGTATGCATTTAGGCTATAGACATTTTTAGAGAGCATTTAGCATAGCATAACTAAAATCTTGTCTTTTTGGTAAAATCAATCATTTTAGCATCAATAGTATAGTATTTAGCTTTTCATTTCATATTTGAAGCTTAATATTAAATCTCAATCCTCCAAAAGCATCCATAGTGCAAAAAGCTGCTGAGAGCTACACTCATTTGGGACTTGGAGAGGAGAGGAACAAGGGAGGAGCAACTATGAGCATCTTGATTAGCTATTTCATTCTATGTTTATATGCTTTCTATTTCATGCTTAATATCTCTCTTGATATGCCTGTTTAGGATAATCTTTTGTTGCTAACACTAATGTTTGTTTCTTGTGCTCTTGTGTGTGCTAACACTATCTTTTTAAGAGAGGCCTGCCAAGAGACACATCACTCTTGGGAACGACCTTGAGCGGTAAATCCTTCGAGCCGCTATAGAAATCAGGTGAGAGCGAAAGCTGTAGCCTTGGGTATAGCTGTTCCTACAGTGTAACTGGCCGAAAGGACAAATGGGCCCCACCACCAGTTACAAGGCTCTTAAGTGAGTTACTGCAGAATGAACTTATGTCCAAAAACATCGAACATGACTAAACACCTTTAAGTAGTAGCCCACCTGTTCTATTGATTGAGGATATTTGAGGTATAATTTAGTGCAAGAGCATAGATGGTTTTGCTCCCAAGATACTCACCATACATATTTCCTTGAGTAGAAACATAGCTTTTTGAAAAGTCACTTGTGGCTTGATAAAAGTGGTGACTCCCCCATCATAAGGATCATCTATTTGTTATGCTCGTGCAAGACTTAGTATATCACATCCTTACCTGCCACGGCGGGATTCATAAGGTATGTAGTACCAAAGTCGAAGAAATATCAAGATGTGGGCTAAATTTATCACAACTGGCCATTTGACCTTAGGGATAAAAAGTGTTTGAAGTGTGTTCGTTTTACAGACCTAGTGCAAATTGAGCTGACTTCAAGCTTTGGAAATACACCTTAAAATAAATCTAAAGGAAGGGTCAAAAACAAGTCCAAGGATTGGGTTGATCTAAACCCATACTCATTTGTGCCTTTGAGGCTACAATCTTGTGTTTGTGTGCTTGCTTTGTTTTCTTGTCAAAGAAAAATCAGAAAATCAATCCCAAAAACATAGTATTCATCCAACATTTCTCAAAAACAAACAAAAATACCAAAAACAAAGTGTAAACAACAAAGAGACAAATTTTATGACCATTCTTCACATCTTGCGAAAGAAGAAGTGTCATCAGAATATCAACTTGAAAAGGAGACCATTAAGCTCAAAGGCTTTGATCAAAAGGAGGAACTTCTTCTATCTCAATAGACAAATCTTTGTCTCACATAGAGTCTTTCTACATCGCATGCGTCTATACCTTCAAGGTAAAACAAACGAGTTTGATTCAGAATCATTGAATCGTAGAGCTTTTATGCAATATAGAGCTCTGAGTTATCACAAAAATCAAGGAGGAAAGATTAATCCCCACTTTTTCCCCAACATCTGCATCACCTACAACACAGCTCGAGAAATACCTACCAACGCCTGAAAGGGAAGAGATAGAGTTTGTCCCATTTGTAACACAAAGTTTTTATTGAAGTTGAAAACATTTTCATCCATCATCTCACTCATACATCATCACTTCATCATCAATCCGTCCCAACTCTCAAAATATTAAGAGGTTCTTGTCCCAAGTTCTCTTTTAGATATTGCTTGAAATCAAACACATCACATCACTTTTTAGATTGTTTCTACATCTAGGATAAGCTCATCCTAAGAGACACATCTACGCAGGTTAAAACTAGTTCATGAGTGAATCCTCTCATTACTAGGTAGTCAAAATCTGTAACACCTCTCAGATTTCTCTACACCTTATCACATCCAAACTCCTCAAAACAAACAAGCAATTCAAAGAAGGAATTTCGGTTACATCTACCTTAAAGTGCTAGAGATCCCCATACAACACAAATCACCAACCATCAATCTTTCATTTCATCGACAACTCATCATCATCTTCAATCAACTTCACACAAAACTTGCAAACAAAATGGCTCAAACCCGATCACGGTCAAGGCAACGAGAAATAGAAATTGAGGAAGAAGAAGACGAAAATCTCAATGAATTTCAAGAGGCACTTGGAGGAAATATGAATGACGGAAACCCAAATACTCCCACTCCTGCAACAATAGAGAGGGCCCAGCATAACCCTCTCTTTAACAGACTGTTTGACAAAATACTCAGGAGTAATGCGGATGCTCACTTCTTAAAACTCGCTCAAGAAGGAGCCAAACTCCCCTCTGACTTTGATCTTGCCCAATTAAGACAAGCATCAGAAAGACAAAGTCGCCATGAGGAGGAAAGAGGTAGAAATCACATCAGATATAACATTCCTCGAGGTAATCCACCACCTCCTCCTCCAAATGAAATGGAGATGTTGCGGCAACAAGTCGAGAATCTCGCCCAACAACTTCATAGTGGTGTTAAGACCAATCAATTCTCACTTAATGACATCTGTCCCTATCCTTTTGATAGGAATCTTTATATGCCACCCTTTCCACGCGGGTTCGAAACACCCAAATTTGAAAAATATAGAGGAAAGGGGGATCCCCGTGATCATGTCCGAGAATTTCATTCCGCTTGTCTTGAAGTGGCATATGAAGACACATACCTAATACGACTCTTTCCCCAAAGCTTGGGAGGAACAACTACATCATGGTTTTCCCAACTACCAGGTGGCATTAGAACATTTGAGGAACTCATCCAGAAGTTCCTATCTCATTACTCTTATAATATTGAACGCGACATCACCATGGCTGATCTATGCAACACCAAACAAAAACCAGGTGAATTATTCTCAGTATTCCTACAACGATGGCGCCAAATGTCTAGCAGACGTTCTCTTCAGTTACCTGAACGAGAACTAGTGGAAATTTTCATTTCCAACTTAAACGAAGAAATGGAATTTCACCTGGATGTCAAAGACACAGACTCTTTTAACGATATGATCACCAAGGGTATAAAATGTGAACGGGCACTCATCAAAAAAGGACTCATCAAAATCTTTAATGAACCCAAAGATGGTCCTCGCCCGCGCTTCAATAGTGATAAACCAAACTTCTGGAACAAGAATAAGAATATCGTCAACGATGGGGTTGTGGATGCTCGAACTATCCAAAATGCACAACCTGTGGTTCGATTTGCAGGACAAAATCCTCCACCTCAGAATAACACAAATGTTCCTCCTAATCAAGGTCGCATCACATCTCAGGATGAACCAAGACCTCGTTCACAAAAACAAAAACGTACATACACTCCCTTAGGGGAACCCATTGAAACAGTGTTGCGACAACTCCTTTTTCAAAATTTGGTCACTCTACCTAAGCTTTCAAACTATGAGCCTCAGGTCAAATCGGCATGGTGGAGAGATACTAAACACTGTGAGTTCCATCAAGGACGAGGACACAAGACAAGTAATTGTCACCGATTGAAAGATCTCATTCAGGATCTTATTGATCGAGGAGAAATTGAGATTGAAGGACATGACCCAAAAACAACAAATAATGATCATCTGATGTTCAAGAATCCACTTCCATTACAAGATCAAAGGGGTCCTTCCACTTCCCGGCGAGGCACTGATACCACTGATTATACGCAGGCTGCGTATAATTATACTGTAAATCACCTGTATGATGCCAGTGAACAAATTGCAACTATCACCTTCAAAAATCCCACCTCAAATTGCAATGTTGTTACACGTCATGGAAAGGTCACCATAAAGGCAGCTCCACAAGGCACCACCTCCGTCCCAAAGCAGTTCAATCTTGTGGAACAATTAGACAAAACCCCTGCACTTATATCCATTCTAGAACTATTGCGTCTGTCACCCTCTCATAAAACAATCTTGGATCAAGCACTCCAAGAGGCGTCAGTCCCTGCAAACCTGAACACGGACCAATTTCAAGCCATGGTTGGAAATCTAAAGTCATCACCTTGTCTCACTTTTTCCGAAAGTGACAACTCTTCTTTCCAACAACCTCATAATGCTTCGCTACACATTGAAGGCTTTATCAAGCGAGTCTTGATCGATAATGGAGCAGGCCTAAACATTTGCACACTACAGTTGGTCACAGCATTGGGATATGCAATAGAATCAGTGGATCCTCTCAAGAAGATCACCATCAAGGCCTATGATGATGCAGAGCATTCATCCAAAGGAGCTATGGTACTACCAATCCGAGTCAGTCCTGTAATAAAGCACATAATTTGTCAGGTTCTGGACCTTCCTCTGCCATATAATCTATTATTAGGGAGACCTTGGATACATGCCATGCAAGCTGTTCCATCTACCTACCATCAATGTATCAAGTTCCCACATAACGGTGTAGAGATCACAATCCTGGGTGATGCAAATCCCTTTGCATTTTGCCATAATATCAGCCATCAACCAGAGATTACTGTTCCTAATAATAGAGAAGCCATTTCCTCCACATCATATATAAGTCCAGCCTCTCTTGCCAGTTCAAACACCACTATACCCAAGCAAGAAAAGCTTAAGATGAAGATAGCAGAGGAAGGTCCTGGGGAATACAACTTGAGTCAACTCTTTTGTGTAGGACAAATGCCCACTTCTCCTAGAACTCATGGTAAACCACAGCAGTTACTCCAGCAACCACTAAACATACCAGCATGTGCTTTGACACCTTTCGTTCTTGGAAAGAGTCAAGAGGAAGAAACACAAGATGAGGACCTGGCGGAATGGATCTATAAAGATCCCATCACCACTGACATACCGCGAGTTACACTTCCTATGGATCAGTATGGCAAAGGCCTTCTCATTATGCAAAGAATGGGATATGATGGTCAGAGTGCTTCGGGATACTGCAAACAAGGACGACACAAACCTCTGCTACCAGAATTCAAGCCCAAAGGTAATACAGGCCTTGGCTTTGAAAAAGAGATCCTTCCTAAACTCAGATTCAAAGGAAAACCCAGCAAACCATTTTGCCCACCTACTGCAAAGAGGACACCTTTCATAATCAAAGCACCATCAAGCACTATCCCCACTGCCCCATCGAGGCTCACAACTCCACCATCTACAATACCAATCATCCCACCAATCAAACCAGTAATCCCATTCGCAACAGCCATCACATAAATAAAACCATTCGCAGCAACAACTGTATCCGAACCCATAGCAACATCTATGGCACCAGTAGTTCCAGCAGAAGCCACTGAGTCACCATTACCAATACTTCCAGTAACAAATCCTTTAATCCCCATCAAAATTCCTGTAGCACCAATCATGACAAAAGTACATAAACCAATCACGCCTGCAGTATTCAACTCCAGCGACATCCCAGTATGGTATAGTAATCGGATGCTGGAAACTGATTCAGAGACCGACTCACATGAATGGGAATTTGATTCTGTACAGCTTAACACTTCAGATGAGGAAGACACATCGCCACCTCCGCCACGCAAAGACATCCCTGTTTATGGAGAAGCACAGATAAAGACCACTTGGGTACCTGAGCTGGAAACATCTTCCACAGACCCTACGTCTCATCCTACGCCTGATTCTGACAAGGAGAGTACCATCAACGACCTTCACCACACTGTCTTAACCCTCACTGATACCTCTAACGAACTTAATCTAATCGATGAAGTAATGCCCATTATCCACCCTGAACTCATCGAATGGAACCAACTAAATCCCCCATGTCTTGACCTCTTCCAAAACGATGAGGCTATCATTGACTTTTTGGAATTAAGGGATAATCTACCAAGCGGGGATCACAAAACTGGATTCACCATTCAACTTAATAGCGCAGCATACTTCGGGGTGGATGCCAAACCTTTCAGCTGCAAAAATATAACAATGAAACATGGATCTTCCAGTGAAAACCACACTGTGGCACTGTTTGATCCCACAAAAGTAAAAAGAAAGAGCGTATCCAACGGTGAAAACCTCTTTGAGGCACCTAAGGATGAAGGGTTTGACATTCTCCCTGCTAATGCACAACAGGAACGATCAACGATTCTCATCGAGGAAACCAAAGAATACAATGTGGGGACTCCTGAAAATCCTCATATCATACATCTGGCATCTCTTCTCACTCCAGAGGAACAACCTAAATTTATAGAGTTCTTCCAGAAGCGTCAGATCAACTTTGCATGGTCATATGCAGACATGCGTGGGCTTGATCCTGATTTAGTCATGCATCACCTCACCGTAGCAGAAGGAGCCAAACCTGTCAAGCAGAAGCTTCGTAAGATGCATCCCCAGATTGCAATGCTAGTAAAAACAGAACTCAAGAAACTCCTAGATGTTGGTTTCATTAGGCCAATTGATTATGCAGAATGGATCTCCAACATTGTGCCTGTCGGCAAACCAAAAGGGGGCATCCGCATTTGTACTGACTTCAGAGATCTGAATAAGGCATGTCCTAAGGATGACTTTCCCCTACCAAATATCGACATCATAGTGGATCTAACAGCAGGACATGCGATGCTTTCACTCATGGATGGCTTTTCTGGCTACAATCAGATAAAGATCGCACCTGAAGATCAACATAAGACAACCTTCACATGTCCATGGGGCACATACTGCTGGAATGTAATGCCTTTTGGTCTAAAGAATGCAGGAGCGACCTATCAAAGAGCAATGGCCACCATCTTCCATGACATGATGCATACTATGATGGAAGATTATGTGGATGATTTACTAGCAAAATCACTTACTAGAGAAGGACATCTCCACATCTTAGATCAAATCTTTGATAGACAGGAACAATACCATGTTCGACTCAACCCAAAGAAATGTGTCTTCGGAGTGACCTCCGGGAAGCTTCTAGGATACATTGTCTCAAGCAAAGGCATTGAGGTCGATCTAGCAAAGGTTAAGGCAATCATGGACATGCCACCTCCAAGGAATATCAGTCAGCTAAGAACACTACAAGGACGGCTTCAATCCATCCGAAGATTCATTGCACAATTAGCTGATAAGTGTCACCCATTTACACATTTGCTACACAAGAACATCCGCTTTCAGTGGGATGCTCGATGCCAGCAAGCATTTCAGATGCTTAAAGACTATCTCATGAATCCACCATTGTTGATGCCACCAGATCCAAGTAGACCGTTGTTACTCTATATCTCGGCAACAAGTACAGCATTGGGTGTACTACTGGCACAACATAATGCAGAAGGCAAAGAATGTGCTATATACTACATCTCTCGCACACTGGTTGGCTATGAACTCAATTATACACCTATTGAGCGAGCTTGCCTAGCAGTAATCTTAGCAGCCACTAAATTGTGGCACTATCTGTTGACACATAAGGTACAACTCATCGCAAAGATTGATCCACTCAAGTATTTACTCAGCAAAGCAGCATTGACAGGTCGCTTGGCCAAATGGGTAATGATTCTAAGTGAATTTGACATCGAGTATGTGGACCGTAAAGCTATCAAAGGGCAGGTCATTGTAGATCAGTTGGTCGATGCACCACTCATAGGCGATCATCCCCTCATTTCCAATTTTCCAGATGAAGAGATATTCATGATCACAGAAGTACAACCATGGAAACTATATTTTGATGGTTCATACACTAGGCACGGCTCAGGGGCAGGCATTCTGTTTATCACACCTCAAGGTAATAGCATCCCAAAGTCTTACAGGCTCACATTTCCATGCACAAACAACATAGCAGAGTATGAGGCCTTGATCACAGGACTCAGGTTAGCCGTACAGTGGAAATTACAAGAACTACAAGTATATGGCGACTCCCAACTAGTCATTCGACAAGCAACAGATGAATATCAAACCAAGGATGATAAACTCATGCCATATAAGCAAATGGTGGACACTCTAAAGACATCATTTACTACTATCACTTTTGAGCAGATACCAAGAGATCAAAATCGAGCTGCTGACGCTATGGCTACCATCGCATCTCTCCTAGATCTTCCACAGAATTCAACACGCTACAAGTTCTTGGTAGAACAGCTTTGGATCCCCGCTTATGATATCCCCGAATCCAAAATGATATGTCGCCTTGTCGGTTCTGAATCCCCATGGTACGGTGAGTTCTACACCTATCTCCGCGATCACACCCTTCCTCCTAACCAATCAAATAACCAACGTAAAACCTTCATTCGCCAAACTGCTCGATATACCATTATTGCCGAAACCCTATACCGACGTGGTCTTGATGGTACTCTCCTTCGATGTTTGGAACAAGATGAGATAAAAAAGGTTTTGGAAGAGGTACATGAAGGAATTTGCGGGACTCACTCAAGTGGTCCATCACTAGCCAAGAAGATCATGCGAGCTGGATACTATTGGCCATCTATGGAAAAGGATTCCTACTACTTTGTTAGGAAATGCAAGAAATGTCAAGTTCACGGCGACCTGATACATGCACCAGCCCAGGAACTGCAACCAATCACAACACCATGGCCTTTTTGTCAATGGGGCCTTCACCTTGTGGGTAAGATTCATCCATCTTCATCCAATGGCCATAAATTCATTATTACCGCTACCGAATATTTCACAAAGTGGATCGAAGCTGTTCCACTTACCCAAGTCACCGGCAAGCAGATCGCCTCATTCATCCTCAACTACATCATCTGCCGGTATGGTGTGCCCATGTCCATCATCACAGATAATGGTCTTCCTTTCAAAAATCAGGATGTCCGTGAGCTTTGTGAGAAACTTCATATCCAACATCGCTTTTCCACCCCCTATTACCCACAAGGCAATGGTCAGGCTGAAGCATCCAATAAAAACATATTGAGAATCCTAAAGAAGACAGTCAATGATGTCGGTCGTGATTGGTATGTTCAATTGAATCCAGCATTATGGGCATATCGAACTAGAATTCGAACCCCTACAGGTGCAACTCCTTATTCATTGGTCTATGGTGCAGAAGCTATCTTACCTATTGAGGTTGAGATACCATCATTACGAGTTTCCTTGCATAATCTCATCGATGATGAAGCATACAGAGTCTCACGTCTTCAGGACTTAGAGTTACTTGATGAGAAGCGACAAGTTGCATACAATCACCTCAAAGCCTATCAGCAGCGCATGAGTAGAAGCTACAATCACCGAGTTAGATCTTGTACATTTGAGGTAGGTGATCTTGTTCTTCGAGAGAATCCTCACAACCAACCAAACAGAGAACATCAAGGCAAGTTTGAATCAAATTGGCTCGGCCCATATGTTGTCACTGCTGTATTCGGGTCCGGGGCATATCAGTTGGCTACATCAGATGGAGAACCGCTCGCAGATCCAATCAATAGCATGCACCTCAAACGGTTTTATCCCTAAGGTGTACAAGGCATCAGGCTCCCCTGCATATCAGAAAATACCAAAAACATTCAGAAAAATGTCCTAAAGAAAATACCAAAAACATTCAGAAAAATGTCCTAAAGAAAATACAAAAACATTCAAAAAATTAAAGAAAAATCATGCATCCAAACGGTGAACAACCACTCCAGTGGCACCTTGGGTAAGTACGATGGCGAAAACCTGGCAAACAGGTGCCACTCGTAAAGGCAATGGCTCCAGTATCTTTCAGGCTCGTTGCAATCACATTCATACATACACACATCCATCCATCTAACCATGGCTTGTTATTTGATCTGTAATCCAAGAAAGTACTTCATGCGTCTGGCATCCCGCTTTTTCATAAATCATGTCCAACTTGGGGGCAATGCCCTTACAATCTAGATGATGGAAGTGGATTCTACATTACTGGTGATTCATTGGCAAAAACATTCAAAAATGTCTCGCAAAATACAAAAACATTCAAAAATGTCTCGCAAAATCCAAAAACATTCAAAAATGACTCACAAAATCCAAAAACATTCAAAAACTATTACACAAAATCCAAAAACATCGAAAAACCCATCGAAAATCACACAAAAACATGGCAACACCTTGTACATATTCATTCAAGCAGATGCAAAACCAACATTAACACAATACTCACACAATGACCATTTATCAATCGACCACACAATCCACATCCAACAAATCAGAAACTGTCTTTAAAAACAAGGATGCATCCTTCCTTACCAAAACAAAGACAAAAGTGACGTTTTCTTTGACAAGAAAATTATGTTAAGCTATCAAATACTTGGTTGATTTGTGAGTACAATCGTTTGTTTATCTGTATCGGGATCTTTTCAGCATTGTTTTGTTTTGTTTGTGCATTATTTCCGATGAAGTTCTGGGGCATGTACTAATGGTGTTTACGTGGGAAGTTCACTAAGTTATGTGATCATAGGCAAAAATACAGTCATAGATCACTACGGCTTGCTGACTACAGCGTATACCTTGACCATATGAGCATGAACTATTACCAAGGATCCTTATTCTTTATTCTTTATGTATATACTGTTTGTTTGCAGGTACAATGCTTTTTCTTTGGTTCCTCCTATCTCATCCAAACTGGATAAAGGTTTTATCTCTTATTACGGTATGCACTTGTCTCAGGATATGATCAGCCTAAGATCAAGGAGCACGATCCAAGTCATGCATGAAAGGAGATAATCCTTGTCTGTTTCGCAAGCAATACTCAGGTCAACTTGATCCATTATATCAAGTTGCTTGTATTAACTTGCTATATCAAATCCATGTAAGAAATACAGTGGTCATCTTGAATCATTATGTCAAGATGCTTGTATTCTCTTCCAACATTTTAAAGCTCAATGATGAAAATAGAGCACTATGGATCGTCATTCCATCTCATCTATATATACTGCATTTCGTTGCATTCCAACCATCCATACATTCATAATAGCTGCATATCATGTATACATAGTCATAATAATGCATACTCTATTTTCCTCTTCTTCCATAGGAATGAGTCATAAGTCCTCCATATCTTCTATCTAACATCAAATCCCCCCTCACCCTCCCTATCTTGATCATCAACATCATCCTAATCCCTTCATCGCTTCCCATCCTCACTCATCCACAAAATTAAGCCAGTTACTCTGTCTACACAGATACATTGACTCCCACACACCTAGACTATCAACAGATACTCTGATCACGTATCTTCGGGTCTCAACAGATAATCGATTATGGTAATCCTAGACTACATCAGGCATTTATCATAATGACCTAGTCTCAACGGGGCTGCCATGATTCCCCACAACCATCCATCACATGCACATACTATCAATTGATCAACCAATCAAACACAATCCAACGGATAATTACATCAATTGTCTACGTCTCAACGAGTATTTTGCTTCATATACCTTGACTTCATCAGGCAATTACATCAATTGTCTAAGTCACATCAGGTCACTTTGATTCACTTACTCGGACTTTATCATGTCCAAGCGACCAACTGACATCAACTGTCACGCTTTGACTTGACCGGGGCAATTAAACCGATTGCACCAGATTGTCCAAACAATTTTGATCAATTGTATAGCATCAATCCAAACCCCACACTACATCTGCTATGTATCTCTTGCATGACCTCAAGGTACTCGCTGGCTTGTTGTTTCTTCATATTCACTCCATTTTCTCCCATTCTTTCATCATTAGTTCTAATTTCTTCTATTCTACCTCCCCTCCACTTTGCATTCTTTTTCGAGAGATCGCCTGATTTTTCAAAAAAATTCGGCCCATCCCTCGAGGGGGCATACCACCCATTAAATTTACATTTTATGGGGCATTTCTTCACACCTATTTTTCTTTCTTTGAAACGACGCGATAAACTGCACCGTCTCAAAGAGGGGCAAATGTAGTCACATAAATCTGTCCACTTAATTAAATGAATACTTAGTATTTATTTGATTATTTAACCATCAATTAATAATTAATTAAATTAATATTTAATTAATTCATCTTAACCCTCTTCTCCTATTAATTAAATAAGTTATTCAATTTATTTGATTTAATTCACTTAACCAAATTCATACCATTAATTAAATAAATAAATCATATTTGTTTAATTAAATCTTCTCTCACATTTAAATAAATTAATATTTATTTAAATCCCCCAAAATCCCACCTCTCACATTTAAATAAATTAATATCTATTTAAATCCCCCAAAATCCCACCTCTCACATTTAAATAAATAAATCATTTATTTAAATCACCTTTTTCCTCCACCCACTTGTATTTTCCTACAAAAGCAAGTTGCACAATTATTTTAAATAAATAATTTATTTAAATCACCTTTATCCTCCACCCACTTGTATTTTCCTACAAAAGCAAGTTGCACAATTATTTTAAATAAATAATTTATTTAAATCACCTTTATCCTCCACCCACTTGTATTTTCCTACAAAAGCAAGTTGCACAACTATTTTAAATAAATTATTTATTTAAAATCCTATTTATCCTCACCCACTTGAAACCTTTAATGGTTTCCCTTAAAGTATTCAAACTTGATGGCTTTAAAGTCTTCAAACTTGATGGCTTCCTTCTATAGTCTTCTTAAGACTTTAATGGTTTTCCTTAAAGTCTTCAAGCCTTTAATGGTTCCCCTCAAAGTCTTCAAGCATTTTAATGCTTTATCTTCCTTTTTCTCATTTAAATAAATTAATATTTATTTGAATATTTATCCAAATACAACTTGCACACATTTATTGAAATAAATGAATTTTTATTTTAATAAAATCATATTTTCCCTCACCCACCAAATCCACTTGCAAAATCTAATCCCCTTCTAGATTCTTCTAACCCCTTCCTAATTAACTTAATCCATCCCCTAATTATTGTCACATTCCTAAGCAAAATGGAGTCACTTCTCAAAGCCTAAAAGTCTTTGATAGCCATTAAAGGCTTTCAACCTTCAACCACTAAATGTCTCAAAGTCTTGGATAACCTTTGAAAGCTTCCAACCTTCAACCACTAAATGGCTCAAAGTCTTTGATAACCATTGAAGGCTTTCAACCTTCAACCACTTAATCTCCAAAGTCTCCAATAACCATTAATGGTTACCTCAAACCCTCCCACATGGTTAAAACATTTGTTTTGACTCAACCTCTACCCAACCCAAGGGTCTCATCAAGCCTTTAATGCTTTGACCATGATTATCTCTTAAACATTTGCACAAAGGTTTATCCTTGCATTAACTCCTAATCCAGTGGGTAATCCTAATTTAGGTTTGACCCTTACCTTCTAGATAACCATGAGGTCTCCTCAGGAATTTAATGCCTCCAACCTCTTCTCTCAACCCAATCTTATGTTGACACTTGTCACCATTTCATTGGTGCAAATTGTGCACATGGATCCCCAACTTTCAAGCTTGACCCTTGATTAAACCTTTCAATCCTGGCCATCCATTGCTCCATTTTTCCTATAAATAGAGCCCATTCCTTCATGATCCAGATCCTGAAAACTTGTATGCATTTAGGCTATAGACATTTTTAGAGAGCATTTAGCAGAGCATAACTAAAATCTTGTCTTTTTGGTAAAATCAATCATTTTAGCATCAATAGTATAGTATTTAGCTTTTCATTTCATATTTGAAGCTTAATATTAAATCTCAATCCTCCAAAAGCATCCATAGTGCAAAAAGCTGCTGAGAGCTACACTCATTTGGGACTTGGAGAGGAGAGGAACAAGGGAGGAGCAACTATGAGCATCTTGATTAGCTATTTCATTCTATGTTTATATGCTTTCTATTTCATGCTTAATATCTCTCTTGATATGCCTGTTTAGGATAATCTTTTGTTGCTAACACTAATGTTTGTTTCTTGTGCTCTTGTGTGTGTTGCCATCAAACAGATTTTCTAATCCTTTTTGCAGAGCATCAATTAGTATCCTCAAATATGTATTATGTTTCAAACTCATTTAATATTGTCTCATGGGAGGCAATTTCCTCTGTTTTAAAAAGAATGCACCACCACCTTTGCATGTTTTTCTCCATCTAATCTGTTATAAATGAGTTGTACTTTCTAGATTTTCTTAAAGATTGTGCCTTGGAATGTGTGAGGCGATTGAGAATCTTATGAAGTGAGGGTGTTAGGTAAGATGTAATGCCCCGCCAGGAACCCTAAAGGAAAACAACACAACTAGGCAACTAAAGGGTGAAATAATTTTTTTTTAAAAAGATTAAGTGCATTAATTATAACCATTGCACGTCTAATAACACAGTGGAAGACTAACACACAATTTCCTAAGGGTTACCAATGAAGATTAATTCATAGATTATATTAACACCACGGTTAATCCAATTGCCCATTTAATTAGGTAAATTAAATTCTTAAGTTAAAAAGTACACACATCTAAATTCCATAATGAACGATTCAAGTATACCAATGCATTCAATTTTTCATAAATCATTTATACATAAGATCAAAGCAACTGAATTAACATACATTCCACTGACATAATATTACAATATCCATAAATATATGGCTTCCAATGATACCACAGATTACAAAGTTACAATATCAAGGTTACATAAAAGTTTGATACAATGACCACAAGGTCTCAACTAAACAATGATCACGAACATGAGCTGGTACATGAACCACGAACCAAGAAACACTAGCGAAGCCTTTCCTCACCTCAAGATACAATCCAGAACATCCGATGGGAAGTGGCACTACCACCTAACCATGTGATCCCGAAATGGAACCACCCCACCATGCTAGTAGATAGTACAAAACCCTCAAGCAAGCAAAGTAAGACAAGTACGAAAGAACTACAAGACTCTACAAACATCCATGTGACTCAACTCACAAAACACTAGTGACTCTAAGGAGAGAGTGTCATCGCATAGCTTAAGATGGATACCATGGTATAGCCTCCATAGGTCCCGACTCACTGTCCTGGTAACCTCTCCCGAACCTCCGGTTCCAACTAAGTCTCATGCGGACCCTACCAATTCTTTCGTGAAGACAAGGTGGCAAGTTTGCCATTCCAGGCCTTCTCGCAACATTATGAGCCCTGTACTCACACTCACCTATGCACAAGGTACATTATCTTAATTAATATTTATTCCACCCACCCCCAAATCAATTATTAGGTTATCACTTTTAAACCGACTTTCGACGGGTTATCCTGTCATCCACTTTGGGCACGACCCCCGCTCAAAAGCCACTCTCTCTCATAGGACACTAATAGGAAAGGTCTCTCTACGAGAACTCTATGGCGAAACAGAAAGCAATAACTAATTCTGACAAACCACAGGTGAAGAATACACAATCACTAACTCAAGATTGACCATTTGGACAAAACACACAATGGCTCACATCAATAAGGTTATACAACAACACCTGACCAAGGAGATATAATAACATAGGACACAATGACAACTTAACCAGAATTACAACGGAATTAAGCTTGACTGCAAACACCATTTACACGAGATCCTAATACATACAATCTTTTCTTTAAACAACCAATAGCATAAATAACTTGCAATTAAAGATTTTCCAGAAAATAAGAAAATACAACTATATTAATACAAATAAATCAATTTTGTCATTTGTCCAATAAGGTTAAATCAATCACATAAAAATTAATCTTCTAATGTATTTCCAAGCATAAATATAGAATCTAAAATTATAAACTTTTCCGGAAATAACTAAACTCTAAATTAATTTTATATATATATATATGAATATATATATATATAAAATAATTTCCACGTCATTAAAACAATATTAAATAACATAATGCCCATAATAAAATAAACCTATATATAAATATATATATATATATATATAAATTTATTTAAAAAAATAAAAAAATCAAATTAAATAACTACACAGAAATCCAAAATTTCATATTTTGGTTTACACGAAACACAACTGGGAAAAGGCGAAATTAATTATTATCCTCTGCTCCCTGCACGGTAACACGTGCTGCCGTCGGTAGCAGGTGCTACCGCCCGGTAGCAGTGCTACCACTGCTACCTTACGGTAGCAGGTGCTACTGCCGGTAGCGTACTGCTACTATACGGTAGTCGTACTACCATCGGTAGTGGCTATCGATGGTATTTTTTTATATATATATTTTTTTAAAATTTTAAAATTTTTTTTTATAAAATTCACAATATCCTAAAGACGAGCAAATTTTTTTTTTTTTTTTTTAAACCAGAATTTCTTTCCAAACCAATTTATTTCCAGGGAACTAATTAATACATAATTTCCCAAAATAATATAATAAAATAATTTCCCTTAACTTTTAATAACACAATAAATTTAATTAATGATTAAATTTATTTATATGATAACTAAATAATTCCACAGAGATATACAATATTAAAAAGAATTGTCATAGCCAAGTATTGAAACAAAAATCAAGTAGTAGGGAACATTTTCTCTGGTATTATCATTTCTCCCCAAATCTTGCAATTTCCATGCACAATAAAAATCTTGGCAAAATTTGCCATAATAACTTTTCCCAATTTTCTCAAAATTTAATCTACAAACACCCAAGAAACAACTTCTTTCCATAAACCAGAAATTCACTTCAAGTATGGACTTTAGCCAAGAGCAGAATTAATCAGACAAGATATGACAAACATCTTAACACACACATCATTCAGAAGATAGAAGGAAAATAAATATTTTCTTTAAAACAAACAATCAACAGAAGCCACCCAACTTGGTATAGTTTTCCTGGAAGAAATTTGTAGAAGAGAATGAATCCTTCAACAAGCTTCCAAATAAATTTCTTCACCTAAATCCCTGACCTGTTTCTGTGTATCCCTAAAATAAAGACCTATCCCCTTTTAAACTAAAATTCTAGGTTGAATATCTTTTTCCCCAAAAACCTAAATTTAGAATAAAAGCAATTTTATTTTCTTTTCTAATTTTCTAACCAAGGATAAGTTAACATGCAATAATTAAAAATCATTTTTCTTTCTTTTCTTTTCTCATGCAGATAATTAATTTCCTAAATAAATAAATTAAAGCAATACTTTAATTCTAATTAATTCTTTTATTCTTTTATTCTTTTATTCTTTTATTTTTTTAAAATTCTAGGAAACAATAAATGAAATTAATCTAATTTATTTTTCACTAAAATTTAAATAAAATATATTTCTAATATCATGCAACTTGCAACTTAATTTATAAAATTCTTTTAATTAATTAAATTTATAATCTCAATGCATACATAATTCAACTATGAGATAACTCGATAAACAATTAATTAATTAAATCCACTAAAACACACAAACTGAACAAACCTCAAGCAAATACTTATAAAAAGATCAAACAACAAAATACGAAGGCCAAACAAACAGATAGGATGACCAACTGACGACACTCACACGAGTGTAACTATGTAAAATAGGGTCAACTACTATCTCCTCCACTTCCATTAGAAAATAAGGCACGCTTAGACTTGTGAAGTCAGGTGGAGACGATACCCCGTACCTACCCGGTACTTGTACCCACAATATTCTGCATCACCGAACCACACATGCATATATACAATATAGAAAACACGACATACACACCAATGAAGAATAATTGCGACGTTCCCTATCTCACCGAAATGAGTGAAGGAAAATCGTCCCCTTGCATCCAATACACTCGCAGACACACAACATATAATTACATATTGCATAGATAAAGTAGAATGTCAGTGCATAGCAATAATCCATAAAATGCCATAAATCACAAGTACCGAAATACTGCAAATAAATTATGCATCTCATATCCAGATAAAGCATGAAATAATGTCATAAAAGTTTGAATAACACATCATGGTAATGTATCCACTAAAAACAAACAATAATAAAATATGAGTCTAATGATTTCAAACGATTAGGGGTACTACATAAGAGTCCGAAGGTCACTCAATGCATCGACTATCAATATTGACCGGTGTACTTAACCCACGATGGTCTATAATATTTAAAGGGTGGTCAGGTTATCAACAAACTTAGGAATTGGAGAACTGAGTATGAAGGGGTACTTGTGTTCCAAAATTACTTCATCAAGCAATCAAATTTTAATTGATAAGGTTACTATTCACAAATGAGGGAGATTAGACTATTAGTTTTTGCTTGAGCTTTGACACAATAAATATTGGGTTTAGAAGCTTAGGAACAAGCCGACTTTAAGTGCAAATTTAGGGATGAGACCACTCAAAAGATAAAGTTAGCGTCTCAAAGGAATGGATCAAAAAGTAGGGTAATGGAGGGTCTGAAGGGGGACAAGGATTGACAAAGATGCAAAGAACCAAAATGCATGACTAGGAAGTCTTATTTGTTGGGCAACAAAGTCACACGAAACATTTGACTGAGGACATAGGGACTCAAAATAAAGGGAATTTAATGCAACATAACTCAAAACCTAAACTAAGAAGGTGGAAGAAGGACTTCACTTGAAAAATCGGCACCTTATTGAGTCACACATATCCATTGATAGGCCGACAAAAGTAGATCCCATGATGAAATAGGAGACGATAGTTGCAAGTTATGATCAGACTAGGTTGTGTCCATAATTCTTGGTCTTTTGGATTGAAAATATTGTCGTGCGAGGATATTGTGCTCAGATTGTCACCTTGAAATAGCCACTTTTCATAAAAAAAATTCTAAATTTAGGAGTGAATTTGATTCTTGTTGCATGTAACAAATCACGTCCTTTTGGATGAGTTGGAGTATTAAACTTTCAAGCTTTTGAATGCTTTTTTGTCGATTTTGATCTTCTTCACAATGACTAATAAACTTTTTCTCTTATGTTTGATGCTTGTTTCCTCCAATCCTAATGTCTTCAGTGAGGACTTTCAAAGCCACCTTTATTTTAGAAATGTAACACTCCTTGCTTGTGTTATTATCAATTTCATATTTCATAGGATTATAAAGGTTTTTTATGGCTCATAACCTAAGGATCACAATCAGTTTTCCAACTTTTATCTATGTATGAGTCTTGGAGGAAATCTCTCAATTCCTCAAGGTATGTGCACCAATTTCCCAGAGAATTTATTTCACTTAAAATACCACTCCCATGTATAACTTCAATTTGATCGATGAAATTATTATCTAATAACCTGGTTGCCAATGTATGATCCACCTTATAAGTTATTTATTTTACATTGTAAATGTTGAAATCAAGGATCACTGAGAGGGGGGGATGGATCAGTGATCTGTTGACAAATAAACTTCCAAATTTAATCTCAGACAATCGGAAGCAAATGTAAGAAAATAAAATCCACGAACACAAGATGATCAACCACAAAATCATAACACCAAGATTTTTACGTGGAAACCCAAATGGGAAAACCACGATGGGATTTGAACCCACAATATTATTCCACTATGGCAGCAGCAAAACAATATTACATGAAGGGGAATGCACTAGCATTCAGGCACATTGCTTAAAGCTTATAGGTCAATTATAATAAGGGCTACAACCCCGGAAGACTCACTACCTTACAGATCATTTACAGTGATGAATTACAATGAATGAACTCCAAAATAGCATCTAACAATGTTTGGATGAGTTCCATTTAAGTGCCAAAAACTCTGACTGTATCTAATTTGCAACTCTGCTCTATTTTCTATTCAGTCAGCTACCACATCAAGAATGCACACGTGAAACTACACCAAAAGTGATTCTCAATCACTGCTCATTCACATACTATCATATCACACACCAAAAGGATCTTCTCCATCAGACTTATATATCCACAATCACAAAATAAACAATTATCAAGTCGACCTGTTAATGTAACGTGTAATCATGAGTCATCTTGCATCGGATCACCAAGAATATATGTGTATCACCCAAATAATGATAAAATAATTTCTATAAGTTGGCTCTATCATTCCAAGAATAAATCTGTCCACCATAATCGCCGGAAAGCTTATGGACAAAAATTGCTCTACTCAACCTGAATTACCAAAGCCAGATTACCAGTTACTGGACCACTTCTCCAAAAAATATAACTACTGGATAGGATTCTCATGAAGAGTTGCCATCAATGACAGCCCTAAACCATTAATCAAGCATTGATATCCATTAGATGAGTGTCAATTGCCAACAATCTCCCCCTTTGGAATTGATAACGACACTAATGAAAAATGACTAAGTGTTGAAACCTGTACATCAGATCAAAATAATTTCTAGGGCTCCCCCTTAGATCAAGACCTCAAAAACCTATAGCATTCTCTGTACATTTTCCACTCCAATCTCCCCCTTTGACGGCAATGCCAAAGTAGGGGTATTGTCCACAAATTTATGTACAAGGATATCTACCAGACACTTTATACATACTTGAAGATGTCAACAAAAATGATCTTCAAACATCCTAAGTGGGTATCCCATCCAGTCTTCAAGTTATCTAAAACTGTGATGAATGCACTTAAAATGTAAGCATATATTTCCACTTCCTTGAGGTCTGCCGGAATTGGTTGTGTCATAGCCTTCAAACAATCTACTTTGTTACTCAACATGATGTTCATCCTGGGAGCAATTAAGTTCTAAAGATCACCAACTCTCCTCAAGATTCTGTCTTTATCGATATTAAGGCTTGCAATTTGATCGTTTAGATCCATTACTTGCCCTTTTATGCTGCTGGTTAGAGATACATTTGAGTCAAATGACTATAAAATTCCATCTATCTTTCCCTAAAAAATACCAATTTGGTTGTCTATATCAATAGTGAACTTTGGCAAAATAAGACAAGACTTATATATCTTACCACCCTCAGTCAATGTCTCAAAGATAGTCTATAGACCCTTGTTTAATCTGACTCTCTCATCCTCTATCATCTTTCGGAATGTTATAATTCTCACCTCCTTGAATATATCTAATACTCAGTGGTAGATTTCTCCAAAGATCAAAATTGGTATTTACATTATTAATCAATTGCAATAATTTTCTGGAGGGGCTAGAATTGGGATCTAGTTGCAAACCTGGTACCACCTTCTACAACACATCAATTGACATCAGAATAAGCTTTTTGTCTTCATTCCCAGAATTGACCAAGTCTTGACTGTCTTGGGCCTGAACAATAGCAACAACCATCAACTTTTCAGCTGGAGACAGCTGACCAATATCCAAAGGGCCATCAAGATTAATAAAAATTTGAGGTAGGAAATTTTTCTCATCTTTTTGAGTGTCAGTTTCCCGAGTGTCTACAATTCTCTTTCCTTTATCTACCCCAACGCTTTTATCCTCCACATTTGTCTTCTTCACTTCCTCTTTCTCTACATCATCCCCTTTTTCCTGAGCACTGGTGTTACCACTGGGTGCAGTATCATCCTTTGGAACCTCAAGAATTTCTCCAATACTTCCTTCCACTAGAGGATTCTCACTGATCTTGGCATCGAGAGTTACATTAGATTGATCTATTGGATGTGTCTGAGTCTGAGTTTTATCTTTCTAAGCATCTGGGACACCTGCCTGAACTTGTGGATGAGAAGTTTAAACTACATCACTATATAAAGGGTTGTTCTTTATGATCCTTCTCTAGATTTCCTCAGTCTCTTTTCTTACTGCTTCAACCCTTCCAATCATTAATCAATTTACCCTATTCCTTCTTTTGTATTCCTTCTTATTTGCTTCCTCAACAAGTCTATGAGCTTCTTCTTGAGAGATACAGGTGCAAACATTTACCAATTCACGCTCTTTCATCTCTTTATCTATCCTTCTGGTGGTCAACCTCCTAGCATCAAGAATATTGCACAAATCCTTTGGCATGCTACATTCCAGTTCAATCAAGGATTTGCTAAAGTCGTGTAGATGCAAAACAACAACTTCCTCAACCTTCCTCTGATCAATCTCAACAAGATTTTCATAGTATGCTCCAATATTTTTCAGATTACCATCAACAGTTATTTCACCAATCAATTGCTTTGTTGTCAAAGGGGGAATAAAGGTATATTTACCTTGCACATTACTAGATTCAAGCTCTTTATCAAGCTCGGTTCTAATATTCCTTACTCTCTTAGGTCTTTTGGTAGGGGTAGGTTTAGATTTAGCTTTCTTGCTCTACGGGGCTCCACCAGACTGTGGTTTCCTTACCACTCTGACAAACTCTCCTTTCTTCTTGGCCTATTCTGCTTCTTCATCTAAATCAGTCTCATAATCAATAGGGGATATAGCTACATAAGTTCTCTTTGGCTTCTCCTTCTTCTTCAACACACCTTTTTCAGATGAACTTTGATCTGAAGAGAGCTTCACTGGAGTAGGGGCAGATTTAGTCACTTTAGCCTTTGATTGGGAGGGAACAAGTTCAGCCTTAGGCATCTTTGACTCTTCCTTATCTTCCATTTGAGCATGCTTCTCCCTTTCTTGATTGATTGCCTCTCTAGTGAATCCCATCTGTACAACCACTTCTTCAGCCATTTTAGATACTTTTCTCTTTCTTTCTGGCTTAGTGAACTTCTTGTGCAACTCCATATCTTTCTCCTTGAAGGTTGCAAACCTTGGTTCGTTTGGATCCATTAGTTTAGTCACAAGGTGCTGAGCATAGACCTCAAGTGTTTGCACATCAACCTCATATCTGATCAGAAAAATCCATACAATCCTAAGTTCTATCACCTCCATGTGGCATTGTTCCTTTTTGACCATGAAGGAGATAATGTTTTCATATTTCTCCACCACTTGCTTACGAATCCTTTCCCTATCCTCCATTTTTCCTTGGAAGATTTTGAAAAAGATCCATAAGGTAGTAGTCTAAGTCTCCCTATTTCCCGATTTTCGTATGCCTTGCTTGATTTGAGTGGCCATCGGTAAATAAAATTCCCATTGAACTCTCCCTGTTCCGGGAATCTCATTATAAAATACAGTGCCGAACAGATAATCAGAGAACCAAACTTAAATACATTCTTCTTATCTGATTTAATCTTCTTCAGATTATTGAGAAGATCTTCAAGAAGGACTGAACAAAGATCATATTGCATGTCCTCTTTCACCATCTAATACGTTGCATAAATTGCAATACCGGAGACACAATTCAGTCTGCTAGATTGGTAAACCTTGTAGCCAATGATCATAGATGCAAATCTCACATCATGCTCTAGGATATCATCAATGGTCATAGATCTGTTGTCGAATCTTGCACTGGTTACCTTTTTAACAGTTGTGTTTGATACCTTCCTCAGATTCTGCTTCCCACCTGTTTGATGCAGATAAGTGACTGCATGAATCGCCTGCTTGGTTATCTTATATGGTTTGTCTATCCAAATAAACTCATCGTGCACACGGCTCAAAATATATGTTACCTACTCATCTTCATCGAACAATGGAAAGTGAACAAATTGTGTGAAACCCTTCCCCTGCTATTGTGCATATTTTGGTTTAAGGCTTCCATCTTTGTCCCGAAGGTGTTTGTTGTAAAGTGCTAGAATCACCTCATTTCCGGTCTCCTCAATGTTGCAGTGAATATAGGCTCTCACATCATCAACATGCAAAAATCCATAAGGTACAAATGAGAAAGCATCGTTGACTGACTTAAATGTGTGTTTCTTTAATTGCGGCCTTACTCTTTCCAAAACCTCAACTACCAAAGGTGTATTAACAGAAGATGATGTCATTTCAAGAAATTTAGGGTTCAAACTAAGCTTCTGAAAATACCTCTTGTTCCTAATGGATGCACAATAACTTCTGTCAAATCACCTCAAAGCTTTTGATCTTCTTGCAAATTGGTTTGCCTAGCTCTGTTGCTTCAACTCTTCGCTCACAATGTGAGAAATGATTCACATTTTCCCTTTTTAACCTCACAAACCCTAATTGCAAGTTGACATAAATGTATTGATAAGGTTGAACCAGATGCTCTGTTTGGCATAGACCATTCCATCGGATTCAGAGACTGGCATGAAGAGTTTTGGATTATCATCTCCAAACATCTGCAATCAACCTTGATCAATCACAGATCTCTTCAAGGGGTTCTGCAAGATTGTGCATGAAAATGCCACCCCCTAAGGCCAAATGCCTTAGTTACCAAATGAAGATCCCACACCGGATTTAGGTGCAGACCCATTGTCTGCCTTGGATTCATCTTTTCTGACCCACATCTTCTCATGCTTGTTCTTGATCTCTTCTACTTTTTATTTGCCCTTTTATTTGTCTACCAGAGCATTCATGTTAACTTTTTTGCTTCTACAATATTTTGCAATGTGAGCAGTTTTATTGCATGCACAACAAACAACATTCCACATATGTTTGAAGTTAATTTGATTTAATCTCATCCTGCATTGGTTAGAGATATGTCCAAACATTCCACAAGCATAACATCTCTTGTTTTGAAAGTTATTCATTATTACTCTGCACATGTTTGACTTATGACCAAAATTATTGCATATAAAACACTAACCAGTTAAGGTAGGACCATTGTTCATATTGTTCATTCCATTATTCATCCTACTTCTACATAGATTTTCCATATGACTAAATTTATTGCAAGCCTCTACTATTGAATTTATAGGCATTAGGATGTCTTACCGGAGGCTTCTTGCTCTTCTTCTAATTTGAATTGCTTTGTCTAGCTCTGGAGGATTCTCCTTTCTCAAATCCAAGTCCTCTCATGTCTTTCCCATGTCTCTGACTTTACAACATCTCATCAAGCCTTGCTGAGCTAGCATTGAATTTTTATTTGTATTCATTTGTAGTAGCAAGTTCATCTCTTAGGGCAACAATTTGTCTTTCAAGTTCTTGACCATTATTCCTTGACTGTGTCAACTCGAGCTTCAACAGATCATTCTCATAGGTAAGCTTGAAGCATTCAACTTCTCTTTCCTTCAATGATTGAGTCAAGCTTTCCTCATTCTTCTTCCGGTCTTCAGTCTCCTTAGTCAGCTTCATCACAATGGATTGCATCTCATTCTTCAACACAACATTCTCTCTCCCAAGCTTGTCACATTCATCATCTTTCTCCTAATTTTCCATGCTTTGATCTTCTTTCTCCTTCAGCTTGTCCATCAGCTCTTTCCTCTCGTCTCTTGAAGTGTTCACTTGATCCTTCAAGTCATTAATGAAGTCTTTTGCTACATTCATGTTTCTCTTTAAGGAGCTTATCTCATTTCTTGTTGCATAAAGATCTTCAAGTGCCATACAAAGCTATCTCTGAAAACTAGAATCCATTGATTCAATCTCCCAGACCTTCCTCAAGCGGTTAAGCTTACTCAGAGGAAATAGACTATGATACCAATTGTTGAAATTAGGGATCACTGAAAGGGGGGGTGAATCAGTGATCAATCGAAAAATAAACTTTGAAACTTAATCTCAGACAAGTGGAAGCAAATGCAAGAAAATAAAATGCATGAACACAAGATGATCAGCCACAAAATAATAACACTAGGATTTTTATGTGGAAACCCAAATGGGAAAACCACGGTGGGATTTGAACCCACAATATTATTCCACTATGGCTAGTAGCAAACCAATATTACATGACGGGGAATGCACTAGCATTCAGGAACACTGCCTAGAGCTTGTTGTTCACCAAAAGTGATAACACAAAAACACCTGCAATTGATATATGAAGTAGCCAATTCAATCTATGAAGAACCTCAGGGCTTGGACAACATGACAAGGATATAAATCCTTCTACTCTTTAGGCTCTGCAAAACCTAGGTGGGTATACCTTTGATGCTTAGAATTAAACTTATTACACACCTATGACAGCATCAACATAAACAGATAGATCTCATCAGGGCTCTAAAACAAGTAGTTTATTGCAGATGGGCTAGATCTACACATAAAACTCAACTATGCTTGAGCATGAGATAGATGAAATATTTCAAAACATAACATAAACTAAAGATATTCTGATTGGATTTTAAATTGGTTTGAGAACCCCCTTAATTGCAAGATCAGTGCCTTATCCAAGGGCAATAGACTCATACATCAAACTATAAGTGAAATCACTCATTGCAAATCCATCTTCATCATGAAATCTTTCTGCATTAATGCCTTACATAATGCATTACTAAGCTTATCCACAGAAAATATCAGATCCAGAAGCATGAACCCTATTTTATTAATGTTTGCTCACAGAGTTTAAAATCTTCCTTGAAGATTACCTACAAACAAGCATTACACTCATAGACACAACTGTTTATGACAAACTTGGTCCTCCTTAAAGATCAAATTTGAATAAAATGAAGATACACCTCAGAGACAAATTCTGTGCGAATTTGTGCATGCCTTACATACACAAGAACCTACAACAAATAACACCTATAGCATGAATCAAACTCTATTCTATGGAAAAGGACATTGCCCTGTACAATTTTGAAAAGAACTCAGAATTGGAAACCATGAAAAAATGGAGCCATTCTCCAAATTTCTGGAACCCTTACAACTGAAAAGAATTGGGAATAAGGAGAGGGAAAAAAGAAAAGTCTCTTCAGAACATGCCAAGTGTCCCTCTTTCTAACTGAATTTCATTCCCGACCAAACTTCTCCCAAAATATCTAATCTTTGTCAAAATTGACTGCATAATTGGATTTATCACTCCGAGAGCTTTCCGGAAACATATAATACTTCATATTTTGGCCAAAAATTGAGCCCTGAGCGAATTAATTCCTCATGTGTGCACATCATTTAAATTTTTCATTTTTTTTATATAGTGTGCACTATATAATAAACTGATTTTAATTTTGATTTATGGCTCTTTTGTGCTTTGACGCCCTACCATGTGTTGGTACCTGATTGGCTGATGGGATCCACTGGGTGCCACCTCGGATGACACCTCATCACCGCCACGTGCATGCTTTGTCACTGCCACTTGGCCGCCATGTGTACACCACCTCAATGCCACCTATGCACCAGCTGCCGCCACCTATGCACCACCTCAGCGCCACATCATCGCCACTCGACAGGACCCGCTTGTTGGACCGCTGACTGGACCTGCCACCTATTTTTTGCCATTTCGCGATGGCTAACGATCTTGCATCTTCGAGTCACGAAGTCACGCAGGCCGTCAGATTATCTGAACTTGCTCACTCTTTAACTCTTTGCGATCCGCTTGAGCTTTTCGCCATTTCTCAACCCTTATCCTTCGTGCATCTCGCCTTCGCGAAGTCACGTCGACCGCCGATCTGCTCCAAACCTGCTTGCTGGTTAAGTCGGCCTTTCTCTGCAAAATTTTGCCCGTCTGCCTCGGAAAGTGTGCCTGCGTGGGGTCCACCTATCACTTGTCACCTCCTCAGTCACCTTGGGATCCATGCCCACGCATGTGGGGTCTGCCTTGGGTGCTCAACGGGCACCGTCCGTCAAAAGCCTTGATGGCTTTGACATATTACATTAGTGGAGATTTGTATTTAAATACCAAAAAAGACCTCTACCCAGCCAATGTGGGATAAAGTGTTTTTCCTGAGACTGTGTTTTTAAGGTTTTGCCTGAGAACTTTAATGGCCTCTTTCTTTTGCATTTTCTTGGAATTTGATTTTAAACCATTCCATTACCCACCACGCATAGGGAAAAGATGCTGGCAGAAGCATTTGTTTGAAAGATTTCTAAAGCCCTTTTCATTACCTCCATGATTTAATTGCTGCTAATTTTATTTACCACGCACAGGAAAAATGCATTAAGCCTGGCAAAATTTCCAATGGAATTTGAATTGCAAGTTCATCTACCTTCTTCAGCTATCACGTGAGCCTGTGCTTCATGTTCCATGTGAAAGAGAGGGGTGCTGATTTTGAAATAGCTTGCAAATTCTTTAAACTTTAAAACTACTGCTCAGAAACCACGCACAACAAGGAGAATTGGGGACAAAACACTTGCCATTTGCATTTGTTAAAGTCTCACGTGGAGGGAGGGGATTACAATTTTCTGTTTGCATTTGCTGGGAATTTATTTGTCTTTTCCCACACCATGCTCCATCCTCAAGCTTGCACACAAGGAGAATGTTGTCATTGCCTCTTATTTGGTTAAATGTTGCCCACCAAAAACTCCATGCAAATAGTCAAACTTCTATTTGCATTGGCCATGGGGGGTTCTGAAGCCTTCAACACCCCCTCCATGCTCTGCTACGTTGAATCTGGCAATAGACCCAAAGATTGCATTTGCTAATAGCTTCACACAGCCTCCAAACCTCTACGTTGAATCTTATCTCATGCTATTACACCTTCAAACTACATCTGATTTGAATTTAAATGCCCATTCACAAAAACTCTAGGAGGATAGGATTAACTATTGGCCATTGGTTTGAAAGTTTTAATGCTTTTCTCACATGCCACACACAACAAGGAGAAGATGGGAGACCACGTGACACTGCAGTTTATTTGTATTTGCTTTGACTCTTTTGCAGTCCTCCTTCAAACACCATGTGATTTGCCATAGCATTAGTTTGTTTTCAAGAATGCTGCTCTTTGTTCATGGCAATGTATTGACATGTAGACTGCGAGCTTATGGCTGTCAATATTGTAAAACTTCTTTTGATGCATTTAACCACTGCCATAGAGTTGTACATTTTAATAATACCCATAATTAACATCAATTTGTTAAAGTGGACTAGCAAATCAATTTACTGAAACTTCTAAATTCTTGTCCATCTCACGCCATTTGCCAGGAGGATTAAGCATTATGTCATTAAAAATAATGAATGGGCATGAGCCAGGTCGGGCCCCAGAATGGGTCCGACTAAAAAAAATTCCATTTTCATGCAATTGACCTCTGAAATACACTCAGGAACCTCAAACACACCTCTGGAAATGATCGGCATCGTTTTCGGATGATCAGACTGAATTTTGCAACCTTCAGGCGATTACGCCACATTTTTGCATTTAATCGCGAAGATGTAATTTTTAAATTTGTCAAAACACCTTTCTGGATCTCGCCATCTGACAGGCGTGTACTCTGATATACAATGATGAACTCTACCAAACGGTTTCTCAAGACGAGTCCCAAGCGAAGAGACATTAATTGGCGAAAATGACCAACTAGCTTTGTCGACATTGCGGACCTTATGAAGTCAATGTTCTGGCAACACATGATGCCTTTCTCAAAAATATCAAATGACCTCCGTAGACCCGCAAATTTGAAACACAGGTACCTTGAAGTACATACTAAATCTTTGAATTTTCAGTTCAACCAAAAGCCTGACTGGATGCAAAAGGCGTGCTCATAAAAATAGCTACTTTAACTGATATAGCACTGAAAGTACGGATAACTGAAAATGATGGCTAAATGAACCCTTTTGAAAACCGATCAAACGGATTGAGAGAGGCTTGAAATTTGAAACGTAGCTCATCATTTATACCAACATTATCCCAAAACAAACGTTATGTCATAACACTTACTGAGGCAAATTTTACACTTATGCAAAACAGGGCTCTGACTAGGCACTGAAAGAGGGACTTGTCAAACCATACAAATTGCAAACATATTGAGCTTTGAAAACTGAGCAAATGAATTCATGAAGACTTGAAATTTTGCGTGGAGGCACACTTTTATGCATAGAATTCAATTGATTTTTAATTTCATCATGACAATCAGCAGGGCAAAAGATATAAACGCCCAAAGTAGGCTACTTAGTAAAATATGCTTTTGTGCTTAAAATGCACTTTCAGCTCACCCCTCGAAATGGGTACCTGGTAAACTTATCCAAACTGAATTCTGAAAGTTGCACATCACTAAATAGGCCAAATGAAAGGTGTAGGACATGCTTCAAAGCTTTACCTCTTCATGATTAACTGAGCTCCATTTTACCCCTTCTCTAACTAAGCCATTCAAACTGACTCATTTAGGTGCCTTTCTAACATGCAGAGCAAAATTTTGAAATGGACCTCTGAACTTGACTCAAATTTAATGAGTCCCAACAGTGGCTCTGACTGGGGATGGTTGATTGCAAGATCATCATAAGAATCCAGATATCTTTGGTTAAGCAGACCATCCAAAAGATAGATCATTCTTCTCTTCTCATCTCATTTCAAAAACAGGGCATCCTTATTCAACCCAAATAGCAGGGCACTTTATTGAAAACCACACAACTGAAGCAAAGCAACTATACAAGAGATACAAACATACTTACAACTGATCATAAGCTGCTCCATCAATCTTAGCATTTACCTCTGTCAAAAATCTGATTCTCATCACTTGATACCATGATCCAAACAAAGGCACTTTTCAATAACAACTGAGTATAACTTTTATAATCCACCTCTTTTGTCTCACCACTGTAACAACTAGTGTGCTTACCTTTGGTCTGATTTTGAACTTTGCAATCACACACTACTTCAACACAAGTAAAAACATGAGACAATTTACCATAGAGGCCTTCCCACAAGATACCATACATTTCACTATCCCAATCAATTCTACCATTTACAAAGGCATCATCATGTTGAACTTGAAAAATAAAACACTCATTTTCAACATTGCAATTCCTATCAGCACTCACCTTGTTATCATTTAAATTAATAGAATGAGGGGCATTACTAATCAACTGATGCAAACAAGGAACATGAACATTACAATCCAGATGTGATACTTCACTATGCTGATCACACCTCATAGTATCCTTGCTTATCAAACTGAAAACCTCTGCATTCTCAACATCCCATTCATGGAAAAGAATGCATACCTCTGGCTAAAGCAAATCCTCAGCTAACTCTTTCCCTTTCAGGCTTACATCCACCTGAAACACTTTCATTTGTGGTCTTAAGTAATCACCACACAACCCATGCCTCTTACCTTCATCATGAAATAATTTTTTACAACCCATGCTATTTCTGTTCGGAATTTCATCAGTATTATGGACTGGTTCATCATTTACAATATCTGGCTGATCAGTTATTTCTTCATACAAAGGGTTAGAAACAAAATGAAGAATCCCCTTATGAACATTATGACACTGAAGTGATTGGTCTGTATCTATATTAGCATTGAATAGAACATTAGTAAAATTGCTAAAGATACCATCCGCATTATCATCATAATCATCTTCATCAGACAAAGAAGAAAATGAAACTTGGCTGTAACAATCCTTAGTGTTCCATGTTTCACATCCATAAGATTTCATCCTTTGACCATCATTCTGAAAATCAAGATAATCATACTTATCTTGCCACAATTGATCTTCTTCACCAATAGAACACTCGTCATCAGCCAAAGAATGAAAATGAACATCACTACCATTTACTTCATCAGATGAGTTTTCAGCATGTTCACTAAAAATTTTTGTCATAAAACCATCTGTTAGATCAGCATGTTCATCAAGTGTACAAGCGTTCAATTCACAGTCCTTTTCCAAAGAATTCTCTTCACCATATTGCAGAAGGTCTTCATTAATAGCTCGAAGGCTCTCCAACATTTGAACCTTCTTGTCCACAACTTCAAGAGCTTTTCTAAGTTCTACAATCTTTTGGACTTGCATTGCACTTTGTTGTTCCATGTGAGATTCCGTAAAATTTTGTCCATCCATGTGTGCTATATTTTCATTGCAATCATGTGCACCCTTGAAATTTTCTGAATTAACATTGTGCGTAACTTTCAAAATAGAAAGATTATCAACATGATTAGAAGAAGTGAAATCTGAAAATACATTTTCTTCATCTTCAGCACAATTGACATTATCAATATTTAAGTGAGGATCAACTATTGTTCGCACCAAACAATTCTGATTTTCATCATATTGCACACTTTCACTTGCACAAACAGCGACACTTGGTAATCCCTCTGTATTTGGTATTTCAACATCAAATACATCAGCAGCATGTAAAGATCGAGGGTCATCACCATCATTATTTTTATTAGTATTATCCTTGAGAGATGCATGACTCACTTGGTAATTGGCAGCCACATAATCAGCATAACCGGCATACAAATCAAATGGTACATATACCTTGTATATATCTATCTTTGTATCAACATTATCACAACAATTCCCATTGATCATTCCATCATTACTGTGAGAGGCAACCGGCATTAACAACAGAGGATCTTGACTCTCATTCAAATTTGAAGCACATGCATCAACAAAACCATTTGGAACTACAGAGCTTGATGCACCTAGACACGGAATGATTTGCTCAACTTCACATGGTATTTCACCATTGAAGGTGCTTTGACAAGAAACAACAGCAGACACGAATCTCTTCGAGATTCTAAACTTCAAGTTATTTTCCATGTCCCTAGTTGTGTTAAAAGCTTCATACAAGGTTTTGGGTTCTTTGTTTCTCAATAGGAAACCCATCTTCTTACCAAATGCACTCATATAAACATCCAGACATACTTTATCATCAAGTTTATACTTTCTGGAAATTTTAGACAGAGCTTGTGAAAACCTGATATTAAATGTTGGTACCAATTCATCTTCCTTGATTTGTATATAAGTGAATTCTTTCAACAAGTCATAATCACTCATCTTTTCATCAAATTGATCCATGAAATCTAAAACTAATTCTTCCCATGAGGAAATACAATCTGCCAGCAAAAAAGAGAACCAATCCCTTGCATCCTCTTTCAATGACTGAACAAACAATTTCATGCATACATCTTCTTGACAAATTTTGAATTCTCCTATCAAATCTGAAAATCTTTTCAAATGTTGACATGCTGATTCTGATTTCTTCCCACTAAAAATTGGTAAATACTTTCTAATTTTTGTGGGTATGGGATTTGGGTAACCCGGAATACCTTCAAAGTTTAGAGTAGCATAATACTTCATATTGAAACTCTTCCTATTGCATGGTTGTTCTGGTTTACTAGGAATGGCTCTATGCGGATAAGATTGGGGCTGAAAAAGTTCACTACACATTTATTCTTACTCTCACAAATGATTATATAATTTTGGATAAAAACTTCAAGCACGTATCCTTATACTGAAACTATTTCACAACATTGTTTGACACAAATCTTTCCAAATCTACATACTACGGAAGATCATATACACTGGATACTTTAGCATCATAGATATGCAAATTAATTTTGTGATTCCTCTTTCCCTCTAAACTAGTGTTGTTCACTAAATGGGAAAACAACATTACACATTCAAATTTTCAAAAGAGATGTGTTGCATTTAAAACCTCTAAAAAATACCTAGAGATTTGCAGCCATAAGACTTGTAGATCTGAAGATTTACTTCACATTTTAGCACTGTCTTTTACCTCAGAGTCGAAACCTCTTGCATAGAGGACATTTTGAACATCAGAATACCATTCAACACTAGTTAATTCTATGTTTACTTCTTCAATCTCGCTACAACAAACACTCTTCCAAGCTATTTAACACTGGTATGAACCACAGAGTTGCCACCCAAATAAGGAATTGGGGAAAAGTTCGCATACAGCTGCAAGAACTTCTTACAACTTTCAACAATGAACTTACTATTACTCTTTCATAAAATATGACATGAAACTCATGGATACTTGCAGATCCAGAATAAGGAACACTTTCTAACTCATAAAGTCACTTTCACACTCTATGCATACACAATGGACAGACTGGTTGGATATGAAATTGATAGAACGAAGGATACATTCAACTTCTGACCTTATCAATCAAACATTCAAATTCATTAATTCCCCAGCAGAGTCGCCATTTTTGTTGTTCACCAAAAGTGATAACCCAAGAACACCTGCAATTGATCTATGAAGTAGCCAATTCAATCTATGAAGAACCTCAAGGCTTGGACAACATGACAAGGATATAAATCCTTCTACTCTTCAGGCTCTGCAAAACCTTGGCGGGTATACCTTTGATGCTTAGAATTAAACTTATTACACACCTATGACAACATCAACATAAACAGATAGATCCCATCAGGGCTCTAAAAAAAGTAGTTTATTGCAGATGGGCTAGATCTACACATAAAACTCAACTATGCTTGAGCATGAGATAAATGAAACATTTCAAAACATAACATAAACTAAAGATATTCTGATTGGATTTTAAATTGGTTTGAGAACCCCCTTAATTGCAAGATCAGTGCCTTATCCAAGGGCAACAAAGTCATACATCAAACTATAAGTGAAATCACTCATTGCAAATCCATCTTCATCATGAAATCTTTTTGCATTAATTCCTTACATAATGCATTACTAAGCTTATCCACAGAAAATATCAAATCCAGAAGCATGAACCCTATTTTATTAATGTTTGCTCACAGAGTTTAAAATCTTCCTTGAAGATTACCTACAAACAAGCATTACACTCACAGACACAATTGTTTATGACAAACTTGGTCCTCCTTAAAGATCAAATTTGAATAAAATGAAGATACACTTTAGAGACAAATTCTGTGCGAATTTGTGCATGCCTTACATACACAAGAACCTGCAACAAATAACACCTATAGCATGAATCAAACTCTATTCTATGGAAAAGGACATTGCCCTGTACAATTTTGAAAATAACTCAGAATTGGAACCCATGAAAAAATGGAGTCATTCTCCAAATTTCTGGAACCCTTACAACTGAGAAGAATTGGGAATAAGGAGGAGAGGGAAAAAAGAGAAGTCTCTTCAGAACATGCCAAGTGTCCCTCTTTCTAACTGAATTTCATTCCCAACCAAACTGCTCCCAAAATATCTAATCTTTGTCAAAATTGATTATATAATTGGATTCCTCACTCTGAGAGCTTTCTGGAAACATATAATACTTCATATTTTGGCCAAATATTGAGCCTTGAGCGAATTAATTCCTCATGTGTGCACATCATTTAAATTTTTCATTTTTTTTATATAGTGTGCACTATATAATAAACTGATTTTAATTTTGATTTATGGCTCTTTTGTGCTTTGACGCCCTGCCACATGTCGATACCTGATTAGCTGATGGGATACACTGGGCGCCACCTTGGATGACACCTCATCACCGTCATGTGCACGCTTTGTCACTGCCACTTGGCCGCCACATGTACACCACCTATGCGCCACCTATGTGCCAGCTGTCGCCACCTGTGCACCACCTCAGCGCCACGTCATCACCACTAGACATGACCCATCTATTGGACCGCTGATTGGACCTGCCACCTGTCTCTCGCCATTTTGCGATGGCTAACGATCTTGCATCTTCGGGTCACGAAGTCGCGCAAGCCGTCGGATCCTCTGAACTTGCTCACTCTTTAACTCTTTGCGATCCACCTGAGCTTTTCACCATTTCGTAGCCATTATCCTTCGTGCATCTCGCCTTCGCGAAGTCACACCGACCGCCAATCTGCTCCAAACCTGCTCGGTGGTTAAGTCGGCCTTTCTCTGCAAAACTTCGCCTATCTGCCTCGGGAAGTGTGCCTACGTGGGGTCCACCTATCGCTTTTCACCCCCTCAGTCGCCTTGGGATCTGCACCAACGCACGTGGGGTCTACCTTGGGCGCTCAACGGGCATCGTCCATCAAAAGCCTTGATGGCTTTGACATATTACATTAGTGGAGATTTGTATTTAAATACCAAAAAAGACCTCTGCCCAGCCAATGTGGGATAAAGTGTTTTTCCTAAGACTGTGTTTTTAAGGTTTTGCCTAAGAACTTTAATGGCCTCTTTCTTTTGCATTTGCTTGGAATTCGATTTTAAACCATTCCATTACCCACCACGCATAGGGAAAAGATGATGGCAGAAGCATTTGTTTGAAAGATTACTAAAGCCCTTTTCATTACCTCCATGATTTAATTGCTGCTAATTTTATTTACCACGCACAGGAAAAATGCATTAAGCCTGGCAAAATTTCCAATGGAATTTGAATTGCAAGTTCATCTACCTTCTTCAGCTATCACATGACCCTGTCCTTCATGTTCCATGTGAAAGAGGGGGGTGCTGATTTTGAAATAGCTTGCAAATTCTTTAAACTTTAAAACTACTGCTCAGAAACCATGCACAACAAGGAGAATTGGGGACAAAACACTTGCCATTTGCATTTGTTAAAGTCTCACATGGAGGGAGGGGATTACAATTTTCTATTTGCATTTGCTGGGAATTTATTTGTCTTTTCCAACACCATGCTCCATCCTCAAGCTTGCACACAAGGAGAATGTTGTCATTGCCTCTGATTTGGTTAAATGTTGCCCACCAAAAACTCCATGCAAATAGTCAAATTGTTGTTTGCATTGGCCATGGGGGGTTCTGAAGCCTTCAACACCCCCTCCATGCTCTGCTACGTTGAATCTGGCAATACACCCAACGATTGCATTTGCTAATAGCTTCACACAGCCTCCAAACCTCTACGTTGAATCTTATCTCATGTTGTTACACTTGCAAACTACATCTGATTTGAATTTAAATGCCCATTCACAAAAACTCCAGGAGGATAGGATTAATTGGTGGCCATTGGTTTGAAAGTTTTTAATGCTTTTCTCACATGCCATGCACAACAAGGAGAAGACGGGAGACCACGTGACACTGCAGTTTATTTGTATTTGCTTTGACTCTTCTGCAGTCCTCCTTCAAACACCATGTGATTGCCATAGCATTAGTTTGTTTTCAAGAATGTTGCTCTTTGTTCATGGCAATTTATTGACATGTAGACTGAGATCTTATGGCTGTCAATGTTGTAAAACTTCTTTTGATGCATTTAACCACTGCCATAGAGTTGTACATTTTAATAATACCCATAATTAACATCAATTTGTTAAAGTGGACTAGCAAATCAATTTACTGAAACTTCTAAATTCTTGTCCATCCCACGCCATTTGCCAGGAGGATTAAGCATTATGTCATTAAAAATAATGAACAGGCATGAGCCAGGTCGGGCCCCAGAATGGGTCGGACTAAAATAAAAATTGTTTTCATGCAACTGACCTCTGAAATGCTTCAGGAACCTCAAACACACCTCTGGAAATGATCGGCATCATTTTCGGATCATTAGACTGAATTTTGCAACCTTCAGGCGATTACACCACACTTTCGCATTTAATCGTGAAGATGTAATTTTCAAACCTGTCAAAACACCTTTCTGGATCTCGCCATCTGACAGGCGTGTACTCTGATATACAATGATGAACTCTACCAAACGGTTTCTCGAGACGATTCCCGAGTGAAGAGATATTAATTGGTGAAAATGACCAACTGGCTTTGTCAACACTGCGGACCTTATGAAGTCAATGTTTTGGCAACACATGATGCCTTTCTCAAAAATATCAAACGACCTTCGTAGACCCTCAAATTTGAAACACAAGTACCTTGAAGTACATACTAAATCTTTGAATTTTCGGTTCGACCAAAAGCCTGACTGGATGCAAATGGCACGCTCATAAAAATAGCTACTTTAACTGATATAGCACTGAAAATATGGATAACTGAAAACGATGGCTAAATGAACCCTTTTGAAATCCGATCAAACGGATTGACAGAGGCTTGAAATTTGAAACATAGCTCATCATTTATACCAACATTATCTTGGAAGAAACATTATGTCATAACACTTACTGAGGCAAATTTTACACTTATGCGAAACAGGGCTCCGACTAGGCGCTGAAACAGGGACATGTCAAACCATACAAATTGCAAACATATTGAACTTTGAAAAGTGAGCAAATGAATTCATGAAGACTTGAAATTTTGCATAGAGGCACACTTTTATGCATAGAATTAAATCCATTTTGAATTTCATCATGACAATCAGTAGGGCAAAAGATATAAACGCCCAAAGTAGGCTACTTAATAAAATATGCATTTGTGCTTAAAATGCACTTTCAGCTCACCCCTCGAAATGGATACCTGGTAAACTTATCCAAATTGAATTCTGAACGTTGCACATCACTGAATAGGCCAAATGAAAGGTGTAGGAAATGCTTCAAAGCTTTACCTCTTCATGATTAACTGAGCTTCATTTTACCCCTTCTCTAACTAAGCCATTCAAACTGACTCATTTAGGTGTCTTTCTGACATGCAGAGAAAAATTTTGAAATGGACCTCTGAACTTGACTCAAATTTAATGAGTCCCAACAGAGCTTACAACCCCAGAAGGCTCACTTCCTTGGAGATCATTTACAGTGATGAATTACAATGAACGAACTCCAAAATAACATCTAAAAATGCCTGGATGAGTTCTAGTTAAGTGCCAAAAACTTTGACTGTATCTGCTCTGCAACTCTGCTATGTTTTCTATGCAGTCAGCTACTGGATCAAGAATGCACACGTGAAACTACACCAAAAGGGATTCTTGATCGCTCCTCGCTCGCATACTATCATATCACACACCAAAAATATCTTCTCCATCGGACTTATATATCTGCAATCACAAAATAAACAATTATCAAGTTGGTTTGTTAATGTAACGTTTAATAATGATTCAGCTTGCATCGGATCACCAAAAACATTTGCGGATCACCCAAATAATGATAAAATGATTTCTACAAGTCGGCTCTATCATTCCAAGAGTGAATCTGTCCACCACAATCACCGGAAAGCTTCCAAACCAAAACTGCTCTGCTCAACCTAAATTACTGGAGCTAGATTACTGGTTATCGGACCACTTCTCCAAAAACTTTAACTACCCAAAAGGATTCTCATGAAGAGTTACCATCAATGACAACCCTAAACCATTAATCAAGCATCGATATCCACCAGATGAGTGTCAATTGCCAATAGTAAAATCATCTTCAATGCATTCTGTCTAATATTCACAAGAGGGGAGTGACTCGAAAGATTTTTTGTTAAAGAAGGGTTAAGAGAAAGAATCAGATAAAACTATATTCAATATTTTATCTCTCAGGGGCTCTTCTTCAAATAAGAGTGAGGAGTGAAGTAGAAAATTCTCTCTTGTAGGAGGAAGTTCACCCAGAATTTCAAGATCTAAAAAGGTATAATCATTATAGAAACTCTTTGTCAATATTCCTTCCTTGTTTGCTTTTCCCTTTAGTGTCGATTTAACAACCACCTGATCTGAGTCCTTATTGTAAGATGCTCCTAGGTCTTGATCTTTATTTCCAAAATAAAACACTCCAATGACAACATCATTTGTATGTTATAGGTTCACACCCATATTGCTACTCACTTGGTTCCCTCCTTTTGTCCCATACAACAAAGGTGTCACTTTATTAGGAGTAGCCATCAAATGTTCACAAAAGCTTCTCAGGTGGCTAATTGGTATGGTTTGTTTTTCAATCGCCCTTCCAAACGATTCATTTGAATGTGTAGATGATTATAATTTTAGAACATCACATTCTAATAATATAGGATCAAAATTGATATAAGTAGGTTTCATACTATTCATATAGACAAATGCATCATGTTGTCTATCATATATTCCTTTATGTTCACCCCTATCATCAAGGGGTTCAGACAATGAAAATTGAGGTGACAAAACACTTCTAGCTATGTCAATTCTTTCAATATTTACTCTGTTAGGTATTCAAAAATCATTGTCGAAGATAAAAAATTATTTTTTTGAATCAAAGTCAAAAGACCTATTTGTGTTTTCATGTAGATGTGTTCTTTTTATAACTCTTTTGATCAAAATCAAAAGTGAAGGTTTTTACTTCGGGAGGAGAGATCTCAAACAAAGCATAGTCCATATTTTTCTTTGCAATGTCAGAGACTGTTGACCTCAAGAATCTAACCATCTTCCCCCACTACTTCATAGCAAAAACCCTCATCAAAATCATTAAGGTACTAATTACGAATCCAAACGATATATTTCTTTAGGCAATGACCCTTTGTAGGGAAGATAGGCAAGGGTTGGTTTAGTCCAATTTGCATGTATATCATAAAGATTTCTTCTTTGGCATTTCAAGTTCTTCCTAATAAAGGTGATGAGGGAATTCAATATTCACCGTCATCCTCTTTTCTTGAAACAGAGAGGTTACATACACAACGAGGGGCCACAAATGTATCTTCAAGTTCTTTGTTAAACAATTTCAGTCTCTCCGTTGTAATTTGCAATTGTGAGTTTCTTTTGCCAAATCTTTAAGCAAATAGTACCTACAATGCACATTTTCAAACAAAAGAATGGACTTATATTCTTTAGAAGGGTGAAAGTTTTTCTTTTTTGCTTCCAGAATGCTTTCTTTTAGGGCACCCCAAGATAACAAAAGAGTCTTGTCATTTTCAACCAATATCTCTCTAGTGGTTAGCTTAGGTTGTCTATTGTGAACTTTCCTACATCTTTTGGGGATTTTCAACTAAAATAGAGTTGCCAAAAATTGTCCCAGTGAAGAGGCATTAAGTATTCATAGGGTAAAAATATTTTGATCCCCAATAAGTCACCAAAAATTTGTTTGTTGATATATTTTGCTACATAACTCTATATTTTAATACCCACATAGGTAATAATCTAAATAAACAATTGAGATAGGTATGATGATCTTTTATACCTAATAACTTCTTATTTTACAAGGTGCAACTACCTTCTATTGATAGATAATGAATTAAATCCAAGTGTGTTTTTTACCAGAAAGCAATTGAAAGGTGTAATGTTTAACCAGAAAGTTTTAAAGGATCAGTAATGCTTCAAAATTTCAAAATAATAACAAAGAAAACTAAATCTTCCAATTGATTCTCACTCTCATCTTAAAGGATGATGGGGATTAGAAGAGAAAATCTATGATCTTCATAATTAAAACAACCATTGTTATCAACATCCATACAATGTTAGATATTTTGCAACAATGGGATAGTGAATAGATTTCAATCACTTAGATAGATAATAGAAAAATTACCAAAATAGTTATGAATTTAACATAAGAAGAATGGCATCCATACACCACAACACAAAGTCTCTGATCTTAGGAAACTATTTGAATAGTTTTCATTAAAGCATATCCAAGTGACTGAAAAACAAATTATAACAAAACATCTACTTCTACCAACACAAAGTTTTCCGAAAGATCCCTAGTAATACTAATTTTCTAACATATATAGCTACTAGATCATAACTGTTTTAGAGAAATAATTGTTTCTTGAAAAAGTCCATTTTTACAAAGAACATAAAACATAACCTATCACATTAGATGTGGTCCATTAGAAACTATAATTTAAAATGCTAAAGACCCCTAATGTTATGCTACATATGCCAACTCAAAATTAATGACATCAATTATTGAAGAGGAATAGGTTTCCTCTCAGCTGCAAGTACCAACTAAAGTTGTGCATCAAATAGTTCTACCTTTTCTTCTTCTACTGCTAACACCAAGGTCACCCTCATGTATTCAGTGAAACTCCTTTTGCATTTCCATGCAAGAGTTGTCAACCCAGAGAAAGTATCCTCTTGTGGGTCTTCTATGAATTCTATGTCAAGCTGGAGTATGAGAGCAATGACACCTCCTGACAACACCACCTTGGATTATCCTTTCGCTGCTCAGGATGGGTTTTTCACTACGATAATCTCCTCATGTAGACATTGGTTATGATCTTCTTCTCGTCTTTCCTCTTCTCTCAAAGTGTCAACTACCCTTCTATATTTCAAGAATTTTGTCCTTTCCTTCCAAGATAATGGGCACAATCTGCAAACGATATCATTTTCACTTTCTGGCCAATTTAAGTCAGGTTGAGTTATAGGGATTTGGTCTTCATGAGGCAACACCATTCTTATTTGAAGTAGAGGAATAATGTATACTTGATATTTTGTTAAAATGGGAATACAAAACTAACAATTATTTGACTTCTCTGAGGGGTTACAGATAGGTTACTTCAACCAACTTTGCAAATAATAATGAATTTAGGGGTATTAGTATCCATCATTTATGAATTAGGTTTCAAAATCATTTAATGTTGTCTCGTGGGAGGCAATGTCCTCTGTTTTTTTTAAAAACATCAGCACCTTTGCATGCTTTTCTCCATCTAATCCATCGTAAATGAGTTGTACTTTCTGGATTTTCTTAAAGATTATGCCTTGGGATGTGTATAAGAATATAAATTTTAAAATAGGGCATGGGAGAATACATAATATAAAATTTGCTTAAGTCAAAATCACGGGTAAATTTTCACACCTACAAGTGTGTTCTTGAACTATCCAAATCAAACCCATGATCTTATTTGCACTTGCTAAAAATTCAATCCAAGACTTGAAAACTAAGTTGCCCCCATATGAGACCCTCTTTAGGTTTGAGAATGTCATAACAATTTCTGAAGTGCCGTACACAAAGGATGTCTAAAATTTAAAAGTGCCACATCACCATACAAATATTACCACAATCAAGAACAAAAAGCTATCAAATTTGGAAGAGGAGGGCTCCAAGTTCTAAAAGAATAGAAACATTTTGTGGAGACCACAACATGTCCTAGATCATCAAAGATTATTATTGAATCGGAGTATAAAGAAACATCCTTACATCAAAAAATGTGTTGTAATTACATGATAAGCATTTGCATTGTTTGATTGTTGTGTTTTTGGTCAATGTTTATTAGTGAATGTGTATAATATGTCATCAAGTTTCCCTATGAACACAACATATCTTGTAGGTAATTTTCAACACAATCATTGTTTGAAACATGTATAATTTAAAGTAAACATGTATCAAAGATCAATGTAGTGGTAATTGATATATCCATATGAAAAGAAATATCCATGGACTAAACTACTAGTAGATTTGATCCTAGCTTCCTAATTTTGACCATTGGACATAATGTATAACAATATCTTCTTCATCAACAACCACAAATTAACAAATAGATCTAGGCTTATTAAAAACATTTTATTTACTATTTACTTTTATATCGCAACTCTTAATCAATTTAGGTATAATTTTTTTCCCAACAAAAGTACCAAGCCTACGAACCTAGTAGCCCAACGGAGATTTGAACCTTGATGGCGGTTTCACCAAGCAAGTGTTTTAACCACTGTACTACATGGGTCACCCCCAATTTAGGTATAATTTTACTTAATATATTTATCTCTTAAATCTTTCAAGTTATTATAGGATTACTTTATTTTCCTATGATAACATTGCTTAAGTGTGAGTTTGTTTTAAAAATTTAACTCTAGAATATTAGGTGATTCGATAGACTTGAGAGGTATATTAGTCTCAACCATGGATTAAAAAAATTACTTAAATAACAAAGGTGACCTTTCAACTCAAAGCCATAAATATACTAAGAGGACAAGGAGTTTTAAATTCCTTTTAGTTCTACAAGACCAACATGAGATTCTTGATTTTCCTCTTGAGAAGCCTTCATAGCAGGTGATTCTTTGTCAATACAACCTTGTTCCTCTTTTTTTATAGTAATGTGTGCAACATCATTCCAATATATCTTCTAGTGTTATAGTGCTTGTCTATTATTGTCTAGTAAGTGCAAATCTAATCCCAACTCCTTGATACAAGTCATTGAGCATAATGTATAGTATCATCTTCATCATCAGCGATCATAAAATTGGATGCACCACCTTTTTCCTTTCATTAGCCATCTTGACTGATAGTTGTTGGGCTAGCCACCGAGCCATAAAGCTAATCTTAACGCTTGGATCCAAGGGAATCTAAGTGGTAGGAAGCTCAAGTAAGATAGGGTTATTTTAGTGCTAACTTACTCGACATTATGACCTATAGATGGATGGTTCTTGAACCTACTTGCTAACTTATTTAGGAACAATTTATCTACAAAAATCAAAGGCAAGGTGGCTTGAATGAAATTTTGGCAAACCAACTTCAGATGGACATTGAAAGTTCTAACAATTATATAGGATGATGAAAATGGTTTAGTTGTTTTTGGATTTAAAATCACTACTCATTTTAGAATAAAATGGCACATCTTGCATCTTGGCTAGAATATTCTACACCCAATTTTCTCAACAAATAGATCTAAGCTCATTTGACCCTTTTTAATTTATCTTACATTTAGTGTCTCAATTCTTATTTAATTTAGGGATGTTTTTCACTTATTTTATTTATCAATTAAATATTTTTAGTTGATTAGAGGTTGTGCTTCATTCCCTTATGTTAACACTATTTGACATATATAGATTTGTTTAAAAAATTAAATGGATTATTAGAAAAGTCATTATACTTCAAAAATTTATTAATCTTAGCCATGGACTAAAATAATTACTTTAATAATAATGTTGACCTTTCAATTGAAAGTTATGAATCTACTACCACAAATGGGTTCATCAAAGAGATCTAAGAAACAACATTTAAGTAATAGAAGTATAAAGCAAAGGTCAACATATGCTTCAAATATCTAGCTGTCTCGGTCTCGGTCTTTGTCTTAGTCTTTGTGTTGTCCTTTTGCTTTCCTTTTGCTGTCTTTTTGTGGTCCTTTATGTTATGTGTGTTGAGATCCCTTTTTGTTCGGCTGGGATCAGTTTTTGTTGTTGGAGTGATCAGGCACAGTTCTTTCAAGCTCTAATGCTCTCCTGATTTGTAAAAGGTTCGGGTTCCTTTCAAAAACCTGTTTTTACTTAAAATAATAATAAAATTTAGTGGTAAATCCACTTTTATCAAAAAAAATTAAAAAAATTTAATATTATTTTAGCTTAGATTAATTTAATTTAATTTATTTTTTATTTTGATTCAATTTAATTTAAATTTAGTTATAATTTAGTTTTTGAATAATTTTTGTATTTAATTTTGATATTGAAAGAGTAAAATTTCTTCTTAAAAATTTGAAAAATTATATATATATAAAATCTCAAAAATGATTTAATCTCTTATATTGTTAAATTTTTGAAAAATAATAATATCATCTAAAAATATTGAGAAATAATAAAAAACTAAAAATATTTATATTTATCTATCACTAATAACACCCTTAAACACGTTTACCAATTATAACTAATATACATTATTAGTTATAAGTAATATAATTATTGGGACTCAAGTGAATTAGAGAGTATCATAAAGAATGGTGGTGGGCGATGGCTGCCTGGGAGGTGCGTTAGTTTGGCTACGGCCTGAGGCCTTAGCAAACTATCTTGTTTGATTATTTGGCTTTGGACTTGGCATGGGGGGATTTTTTCATAGTGCACAGGGGTTCTTGGTGTAGAGGTTGTTGAATCGGTGGGGGGTGCGTGGATTGGGTGTGTGGGTTTGGCTTCGGTGGGGGTTTGACTGGTTGATTCAGGTGCTTGTAGATTACAAAAGGCTCTTGCTTGTTGTGGGTCTCGGTGACTATTTTTTTTATTGTTCTATGTTTTATTTAGGGTTTGGGGTTGTTTTCTTCTGTTGGGTTTTTTCCCGAGAGGCCTTACATGGTGGTTCTCTGGTTACTTAGACTCTCCCTTTCAAGGATGTTGTGATTGGAGGGATTTATTCTCTCATGGTTCATGAAAATTCAAGCCCTAGAATTGTTAAACCTGGTTTCAAGGGGATTTCTTCGTAGAATGATAGTTTTCGACCTCAAGAAGTGAATGGTTGTCTCGCGAGGAGTGAGCAAAGGCTCGTGCTAGTGATTCAACTGGACACAGTGGAGGAGGATGTTAATTTTCTTTCTAATCATACCTTAATTTGCAAGTTCATGGTCATTCGAGTCTCTTTTCCATTTTTGGAGTCATGGGCTCGACGTACTTGAAATCCTAAGGGAGATATGGAGGTTTTTCTTTCCGCCAACAACTATTTCCTAGTGGTTTTCTTAAGCATCTCTGATAGAAACAAGGCCTTTGACGGAGGTTCGTACTTTTATAATCAAGTAGGGATTTTTATTAAGCCATGACATGTTGTCTTCAATCCATCTGGGGAACTTCCATCTAGAGTTCCTATTTGGGTGTGTCTCCCTTGGTTCCCATTGGAGTTTTGGAGATGCGATATTTTTCACTCGGTAGCTTTATTTCTTGGCAAACGAGTGGGTCCATCGCAACAAACTATGGATAAAAAGGTAATCACTTATGCTTGTGTTTGCATTGAAGTTGATTTGAGAAAACCTTTACTAGATTCAATTGAAATTCGGTTTGGATCCATCTCTTGGATACAATAAATTGATTACAAAACCTTTCCCTTTCGATGTCGAGTTTGTCATGAATATGGCCACGTGTAGCGTATTTGTCTGAAATCTAACTATGCAAGAAATCTAAGTAATGAATCATCTCACCCGCCACCTAAGTAAGATAAAGGGAAATCTCCTATGGTGGAAGATAAGGAGGGATTTATCTCAATCAAGGCCCACAATAAGGGTAGGGAATAGAAGAGAACTCTATAGGATAGGCAGTTTGATGTGGTCTCTAACAAATTTGATGCTTTGGAGGACCTAATTCAGTTTGATGAGGTTCTTGGAGGGCTACCTTTTGGTCAAGAACTTATGAACAAAAATCAAGTAGTTGGAGAGGAGGAAAGCATCATCCCAAATGTTGCTTAGACTGGAGCTACTAAAGCCCATATGGATACTAAAACCCCCTTGCTTACTTTTGGGGTTCTAGAACCTTCTTGTTGCATGGTGGGGGAGGGATGCATCTAGGTAGCCAATGCTATGGTTGTTTTGATAAAAACCCTCAGGTTGTTAGTAAGAGTAAGGATATCCCTCTTTCTCTTTGGATTTAGCAAAAAACCCTCAAGAAAACTACTCTAGAGAAGCCTCCTAAGGTGGGAAGGAACAAGGATTAGGAGAAAGTGAAATTAATTGGTGAGACATTGGTTGAGTCCGGTTCAATAAAAACCATTGATTCCCATTTCTCTCCATCTCAAAAAATATAGTCCTTTCTTGGAATGTGAGGGGTATGAATAGCATCCCTAGACAAAACTCTATCAAGGTTTTGATTCATATACACTCTCTTGATATTGTTTTTATTCAAGAGACTAAGCTTTCTGAAGAGGGGAAAACAAATTTGAAGGTCAAATGATCAAAACATAACGAAATAAACATGCAGAATGCTAAAATATCATTAAAAGACCATTTCACCTTGCTATTTTACCTTCTCCTTCGGATTGAGCTTGATGAAGTGAAGACACCCCTTGATAATGCTCCACTTGATGTGCTCCTTTGATTGTTGGATGTGGATGGCTCTTCAATGTTGTGCACAAATGGAATGGATTTGAAAAATGATAAGGATGAGATGATCAAGTTGCCAAGATGATTTCCTGAGCTCAAAAGGGCAGCATAAACTTACTGGATTTCAAGATGTTTTGAATGAAGGGATGGAGCCCTATTTTATAGGAAGAGGAGAGGAAAACTAATGGCTAGGATGAATTCGAGATGAAGGTCTAAGATTTACTTGTGAGCTCACACATGCTCCAAGAGAGGGTGTGGAGACCAAGAAATATGCCTTAAAGGCATTTCATATCTCCACCCTCCACAAAGTGCATTGGAGGAATTAAAAATTCTCCAAAAAAGGATATTATGGGGATTGGAGGAATAAAAAAGAATTAAAAATTTCTTGGGAGAGGGAATGCCTAGAGAAATGTGTGATTTCGAAAATCTTACATTCACCTAGGAAAAGAGCATTTAAAGCTAGTGGCTGGATGAAAAGGACAAAGAGTTGACTTTGTGGCTAATCATGCTGATTAACCATTAATGACTCATTAGGAGGGGGATTAGAGGAAATGTTAGGTGGGATTAATATTTGTAGGAGAATTTGACTAGGAGAGAGAATGAGTGGAGAGAATAAAAAATTAGAAGAATAATGTTAAGTGAGTTTAGGGAGTTTCTAGAAGAATGAATTAAGAAGATGATTTGTAGGAATCATGTAGGTTAACTAATTAATTGAAATTAATTAGCTAAGAGGAAGATTTGTGAGGATTTGATTTTTTTAAAAGAATAAAGAAAGGGATTGATTTTAAACTAAATCAATCATATGCTATAGTGACAATATTAATTATATTTAATTAATATTGAGAGGAATTTGAATTAACATAATTAATTAATTAATTATGCAAGGAATTAAAAATAATTAAAATAATTATTTTTAAGTGTCTACATTTTGCCCCTCTTTGAAGCGAGGTGTGATGACACATTGATTCAAAGAATAATCTTGTTTTGATGTTGATATTGGTTTGATAGGATGCCCCGACTCTTGATTGATAGATTATGGTATGGTGATGCCCTCTTCGGGAGATCAATTGAGGTATTTGATCTTTGGATTTTTGCGAAATTGATATCCCGATAGATTTGATTTGATTCGATTGATAAGATCTAGATTCAGTCTGGTTTCAAGAAGAATTCATCCTGTATAAGACAAAGATGATCAAAGTGTCTAGTTTTAGGAAGGATTCATCCTATATAAGACATGATTGATCACAATATCTAGTTTCAGGAAGGATTCATCCTGTATAAGACATGATTGATCACAATATCTGGTTTCAGGAAGGATTCATCCTGTATAAGACATGATCGGAGTGTCTGGTTTCAGGAAGGATACATCCTGTATAAGACATGACTGATCACAACGTCTAGTTTTAGGAAGGATTCATCCTGTATAAGACATGATCAGAGTGTCTGGTTTTAGGAAGGATACATCCTGTATAAGACATGACTGATCACAACGTCTGGTTTCAGGAAGGATTCATCTTGTATAAGACATGACTGATCACAACGTCTGGTTTTAGGAAGGATTCATCCTGTATAAGACATGATCAGATCACAATGTCTGGTTTCAGGAAGGATTCATCCTATATAAGACATGATTGATCACAATGTCTGGTTTTAGGAAGGATTCATCCTGTATAAGACATGATTGATCACAATGTTTGGTTTCAGGAAGAATTCATCCTGTATAAGACATGACTGATCACAACGTCTGGTTTTAGGAAGGATTCATCCTATATAAGACATGACTGATCACAACATCTGGTTTCAGGAAGGATTCATCCTATATAAGACATGATCGGAGTGTCTGGTTTCAGGAAGGATACATCCTGTATAAGACATGAATCAGAATCAGAATTGATTATGTGAGGAAAAAAAAATAGAGGAAGAAAAATTAAGGTGGAAGGGATAGATGAGGAACAAATATGAAGTAGTCATGAGGTATTTGGAAAGAAGAATACGAGATGCGGGACTGCGGAGGAAAATGGGGGCAATTGAGAATTCCATGGGATTATTGAGTTTAGGATTTGATGGAATGATGGTGAGATTTTGTGCACAACAAATGTGGAGAGCCAACCTAGTTTGATGTTTCCCTGAGTGACTTGCACCATTGATTATAGAAATCAGGATGCCATGAGAAACGCAAGGCGTGGACTGACTCTGTAGACAAACGGGAATTTCTTACACACAACAATGCAAGTGTTAAGAAACACTAATACAGAGTTGTGGGTTCGTGCAAGGAAACCCTCAAACACACCGATATCTCTTGTACATGAGAAGGTAAGTGTTGATAAACACTAGTACCAGGTCGCCGATTTATACAAGAAGGATCCAAAACATGCCATACTATGAAATATGCCCCAGTATGCACCTATCATAATGTACCTGGATATGGAAGAACCCAGGCAGTCGTAAATAGTGGCAGTCGTAGGGCAAAAGATGCAAGCCTATATGAAAAGATCCAACAAAATCTAACAAGTCTCTTCCTTGCGGCCACATGATACCTCTTGCCAAGAGTAGAACTAGGATGGACTTGAGATTGTTTCTCAAGACTTCTTGAAGCTTACACACAGAGGCATAAAATCTCAGTTTCAATGGGATATTCCTTGTTCATGACTCGGGCGAAAACTTCATTATCATACGCATGTTTTATTGGGAGGCGGAAAAGAAGGAATGTTGCGCATGGGTGGGCTGGATGGTAGATGATTTGTATTATCGACATGATAGACAGTGAATCCAGTTATTTACCTTGGTGTCTGCACAGAGGTTTTCACCAAGGTACTTGTCCATAGCGCCACCAAGTGGTTTTCACTAATGGACGAATTGTTTTTTTCTTTCTTTTTCTTTCTTTTTAAATTTTTTTCTTGATTTTTAATTTTTTTTTTACAATTTAAGACTTTCTGAGGATTGAGCATAAAATCTTTTGAGGTGCATGATATTCATTGGATCATCCAAAGGATCGCCTTCAGGAGTAGCCAACTGATATGCTCCTGATCCATATTTCGTTGTGATTACATATGGTCCAAGCCAATTAGGCTCGAACTTGCCTTTCTTTTCTCTTTCTTGTAGATTTTTCTGATTTTCCATGAGGACAAGATCACCAACTTGGAATTCTCGGGTTCTGACTTTTTTATGATAACTCATGCGCAGACGGTTTTGATATACCTGGAGATGATTCAAGGCCTTGAGGCGCCTTTTATCTAACAATTCTAGCTCTTGTAAGCGGGCAATTCTATATTCTTCCTCTGGTAGGATGTTTTGTAGTGATACCCTTAGAGAGGGGATCTCGATCTCAAGGGGAAGGATGGATTCATAACCAAATACTAAGGAATAAGGAGTGGCACCTGTGGGGGTGCGGATGGAGGTGCGGTAGGCCCACAATGCAGGATGGATTTGGAGGTGCCAATCATGGCCCGCTTCATTGACTGTCTTTTTGAGGATTTTTATTAGGGTTTTATTAGAAGTCTCAGCTTGGCCATTGCCTTGGGGGTAATATGGAGTGGAGAAGCGGTGTTGGATGTTGAATTTTTGGTAGAGTTCTTTGACATCTTGGTTCTTAAATTGTTTACCATTATCTGTGATGATAACTTTTGGGATGTCATATCGGCAGATTAGGTAGTTTAGGATGAATTTGGATATTTGTTTGTCGGTGGTGAAAGTAAGAGGGATAGCCTCTACCCACTTGGTGAAGTATTCAGTGGTGGTGATAATGAATTTATGTCCGTTGGAAGATGAAGGGTGGATTTTCCCAATGAGATCGAGCCCCCACTGCGAGAAGGGCCATGGTGTAATGAATGGTTGCAATTCTTGTGACGGTGCATGAATCTTGTCGCCATGCTGCTGGCAAGGGATGCATTTCTTCACATAATTGTATGCATCTTCTTCCGTTTTAGGCCAATAGTATCCTGTTCTCAAAAAAATTCTAGCCAATGTGAGTCCACTTGAGTGTGCCCCACAGATACCCTCGTGTACTTCGCGTAATGCCCATTCTGCTTCTTGTTTATCTAAACACCTTAGGAGGGAACCATCAAAATGCCTTCTGAACAAGGTGTCTGCAAGGATGGTGTAACGGGCACATCAGCAGATGAAGGTTTCTTGTTGGGTTTTGGCGAGGTGTGGGGGAATGGTGTTGTCTTTGAGGAAAGCGAAGGTTTCTTAGTACCAAGGGGACTCGGGACCAACGAAAACACACACCATTTCAGACTCTGGTAGGTCGTATGCCAGTATAAACAATTGCTCGACCAAGAACTCACACTTCTGACTGTGTGTTGGCATTTGAAGGAGGGAGCCAATGGTGGCCATTGCATCTGCAGCCTTATTGTTTGTTTGTGGGATTTGGTCAAACTTGATTGCCGTGAAATGTTGCTTAAGATCTTCAACCATGGTACGGTAGGAAAGGAGTTTATCATCTTTTCTCTGGTATTCATCATTGACTTGTTTTATGATGAGTTGGGAATCGCCATAGACTTGTAATTCCTTTATTTTCCAGTGGATAGCCAAACGTAAACCTGTAATGAGGGCCTCGTATTCTGCTATGTTATTGGTACATGCAAAGGCTATCTTGTATGATTTGGGGATGCCATCTCCTTGAGGTGTGACCAATAATATTCCTGCCCCCGATCCATTTTGAGTGTAGGAGCCATCAAAATACAATTTCCATGTGGAGGATGTGGTAATAGTCATAATGAACTCATCTGGTAATTCTGTGAGAAGAGGATGGTCGCCTGGAAGTGGAGCTTCAGCCAACTGATCTACAATGACTTGTCCCTTGATTGCCTTTCTGTCCACATATTCAATGTCAAACTTGCTTAAGAGCATGACCCATTTGGCAATTCTGCCAGTGAGAGCAGCTTTGGACAAGAGATATTTAAGTGGATCAATTTTAGCAATTAATTTTGTCTTATTATTTAGCATATAGTGTCATAGTTTCTGTGTGTTGAACACTAATGCCAAACATGCTCTTTCAATGGGGGTGTAATTGAGTTCATATCCTACCAACATCCAACTGATGTAGTAAATGGCGTGTTCCTTCCCTTGATCATCTATTTGCCCCAATAATGCCCCCAATGCCACTGCAGTAGCACATATATACAAAATAAGGGGTTTTCCAAGAGCAAGAGGCATCAATACGGGAGGTGATTCTAGATATTCTTTTAATTTCTCAAAGGCCTTTTGACATAGGCAATCCCATTTAAATTTTGTGTCTTTATGCAACAGGTGTGCAAATGGATGGCACTTGTCTGCTAGTTGTGAAATGAAACGCCTGACAGACTGGAGTTTTCCCTGGAGACTACACAGTTGTCTGAGAGTTTTTGGTGGAGGCATTTCCATAATAGTTTTTACCTTTGCGGGATCAACCTCGATGCCTCTGCGGGAAACAATGAATCCCAGTAGTTTTCCTGTTGTGACGCCAAACACACACTTTTGGGATTTAGGCGCAGCTTGTATTTTTCCAATCTTTCGAAGATCTGTTTTAAAATGGGGATGTGTTCTTGTCTTGTCTTGGATTTTCCTAGTAGATCATCCATGTAGTCCTCCATAATTTTGTGCAAGAGGTCATGAAAAATTATTGTCATTGCCCGTTGAAACATAGCTCCAGCATTTTTAAGGCCAAAAGGTATGACCCGATAACAGAAAGTACCCCATGGTGTTGTGAATGTCGTTTTATGCTGATCCTCATCTGCTATCCTGATTTGGTTGTATCCAGAAAACCCATCCATTAGCGATAACATTTCATGTCCTGCTGTAAGGTCCACAATCATGTCTATATTGGGGAGCGGGAAATCATCTTTAGGACAAGCTATATTTAGATCTCGTAAATCTGTGCAGATGCAGATGCCCCAAGCAGGTTTGCCGATAGGTACAATGTTGGAGACCCATTCAGCATAATCTATTGGTTTGATAAATTCTGCGTCTAACAACTTTTGGAGTTCTGCCTTGACCAGGAGTGAAATATGTGAGTGCATTTTGCGCAATTTTTGTTTTACAGGTTTTGCATCTGGGCGAACGGTGAGATTGTAAACCACCAAGGCAGGGTCCAACCCTGGCATATCGGAATAGGACCATGCAAAATTGATTTTTACCTCTGTAAGGAAGTTGATGAAGTCTTGTTTCTCGATTTCTGTGAGGGATTTGGCAATGAGCACATTTTTCAGAATGACTTTGGTGCCCATGTTGATGCTATCTATTTCTTCTATCAACAAATTTGATTTGTCCTGTGGAAGGTAACCAATAGTAGGGAGGTCAAATCCCTCATCTTCAAGTGCCTTTTCCAGGTTTTCACTTTCAGATACGCCCTTTGTTTTTATTTATTATTCATCCAAAAGCGCCTCAGGGAGGTTTTCACCTAGGGAATCATATCTTTTTCTTTTATTATCTTTTTTGTGGCTAAGGGCATTGACTTGACTACCAAAGTATCCCTTTTCGTGTAGTTGAATACCCTCGATTCTGCTACAATCTTCCATATTTTGCGCTGTTAGGAGAGCAATGAGAGCATTATCGTCGGCACAGATATCTAAAGTGGGTTTGTCTCATTGGCCCCAATCAATGAGTTCAGGATGGACAAGATGTAGCTCATGTGAAGTGGGAGGGGTTACGGGGGTGATGGTATTGATGTAAGCATCCAAGAAGATATCTTTCTCATATTCATAAGGCATTTCATGGAATTCCTCTTCGTCAGCGCTTTCGATATCCAAAAAAGGACTAGAAGGGGCACCAGTGATAGTAATCTTAGGCACCGGGGTGTACCCCAAGCCTCTGTTGTATTTGTAGGAGATAGGATTTATGGGTGTTTTTCTTCTTTTCTCCTCTGGTCCCAGACTGTGTCCATTGTAACCCATTTTTTCAACTATGGCAGATGCTTTTGGGTACATTTCTTTGGATATTCTTGTTGGATCTTCATCTTCTTCCCGGTACAGCCATGAAGAGATATCTGTTTCGAGGCTCTCGTTATCAAGTGAGCCCCATTGCTGGAAGGTAGTGTTTTGGCATTGCATGACTGGTTTTGGGTCCTTTTTTATCTCTTTTGGTTTGCCAAATGACTTAGGAGAGAGAGGGAGGTTGCCTATTAATAAGATGTCCTCCAATTTGTATTCTCCACAGCCATTGTCCAAGATCTTGATTTGATTATCTGGTTGGGCTGATGTGGAGGCAACATTTGATGTGTCAGATGGAGATGTTGGCGAGGGTCTATTTAGTGGGCAATGATATGGATGCTTCCCCTCTAATAGTTTGCAATATTGAAAAGGTTGGGGATCACCTTTGATAGTGATCTCTCTTCCGTTATAGGGGAATTTGATGCATTGGTGATAGGTGGAGGGTACGGCCTGCAAGGAATGAATCCATGGCCTCCCGAGGAGAATGTTGTAGGGGAGATCAAGATCTAGTACTTGGCAAGGGGTTTCAATTGTAATGGGGCCCACTTGAAGAGGTAAGGTGACCAAACCCTTTGAAATTATTTCTGCATCATCATATGCCTTTATTGTGATCCTTCCTGATGTGTCTATCAAATCCTCAGAAAGTCCCAATTGTTTTATTAATTTGTATGTACACAGATTGAGCCCAGACCCACCATCTATCAGGATACGTTTGACCTTGTGCTTGTGGATGAGAGCTTCGATGTGCAAAGGTTTCTTATGGTCTTCATCTGTGGGAGCATCTTTGGAGTTAGTTACAATGTGTTGCTAGGCAGCAAGGTTTCCAATGAGGGCTTGGAATTGGGTGGCGTTGATGTTATCTAGAACGCGTGATTGGAGAAGGTCTTGTTCCAAAATTTCTTTATGGACCGGGGAGGTCTTGAGAAGTTCCAAAATGGAGATCTACGCGGGTGTCTTCCCAAGTTGATCAAGGAGGTCATATCGGTGGGTGGAAGACATGGGTGGGGGGTTTGGTGGGGGACGAACTCCTTGGATGGTGACTCTTCCGCGGCATGTAGTTGCATTGCAGTCATTCTGGAAATGGGAGGTGGAAGGCGTGGCGCCTTGAATGACTATCCTAGCAAGATTTGGTCTTCTTTGGGAAGAAGGAGGATTAACTCCTTGGATGGTTATGACATTGACATTATTGTCTGCAGGTTCAATGTGACCTACCAAAAAATCAAAACCGGTTACGTGATTAGCGTAGTCATAATGCATTGCATTAGATGATGAGCCTTTTCCTTTTCCTTTATCATGCTTCGGGAAGGGTTCCTGGTACATTTTGAGTTTGTCATTGTTATTACCAGGTTTTGTATTTGCTATCTCAATCTCACCTCTATCAATGAGATATTGTATGTAGATCTTCAGTTTCATACACTTTCGTGTATCATGTCCCTTGATACGATGCTATTCACAATACTCATTTTCATTATACCATCTTGGTTTAGGTTGATTGGGGTCAAACGGGCGAGTGATTGGATAAACTACTATACCTGCTTGGACAAGTTTTTGAAACACCACTTCAATAGGCTCAGCCAGAGGAGTGAAATCTCTTGGAGTCGTGTTATTCGATCGGGGTGGTCGTCCCTGGATTGAGACATTGTTGTGAGGTTTTTGGGATTGATTTTGGTTGTTGAATTGATGATTGTTGGTGGTGGATTTTGGGGAAGCGGCCACGGTTTGGACCCGCTTTGCATCAGTTATACCATTATTGACCACATTTTTGTTTTTCGACCAGAATTTTGGCTTGTCGTTATAATAAGAGGAAGAACTTTGTGTTGATTTTTGGTAATGTTTCAAGGTTTCTTCCTCCAACAACACACGTTCGAGGGTGAGGCCTTTATCTGTCAATTTTTGGAAGGATTTGATACATTGAGATATTAAAGGTCTTGAAAGTTCAGGCACCAAGTTCTTTTGGAATAGCTCAATTTGATGTTGTTCTGGCATGTCCCACTGGAATTTCTTGATAAGATATCACCATCTTTGTAGGAAATTGGCAAAGGTTTCTTCGGGCCTTTGTTTTGTATTACATAAGTCCATCATAGAAACATCATTACCCATGTTGTATGCATAGTGGGTCACAAATTTTTCTGCCAAGTCTGGAAAAGAGACAATGGAATCTCGTGGTAAAGATGAGAACCATGCCAAAGCGTCTCCTGTGAGACTCTTGGGAAAGAGACTGCGAAAATAAAGGTCACTATAGGAGACTTCTTGGCATAAGATGTGGAATTCTCGAACATGATCACGGAGGTCTCCTTTGCCTTCATAGTTGGTGAATTTAGGAATCTCAAATCTCGGGGGATATGGTGCAACTGATAAAGACGGGTCATAAGGACAAGGTCAAAACTCTTCAAACAAGTAAGTTTTCCTTTTATTAGTCCTTTGTTTCATGTCCTTGATGATATTCTTCATGTCTTGAATTTCCTTGATGAGGTCTTGTTGTGGACTTTGATATTGATGAATTGTATTTGCCCCAAGAATTGGATGAACCAAAGAAGGTGCACCACCACCAATATATTGATATGATGAGGAGGTGGGAACGTGGGATGTGATGACTGATGTCGCTGGGGTTTGAGGGACAGTTGCTTGCGGTCCACCAACTGTTGTGACGGGATTGAATACGGCCCGGATAAAATTTGCGACATTGTTGGGAGGAAGGGAAGTTTGAGGAATAGAAATTTGTGGTTGAATAGAAGGAGGTGGTATAGAAGTTTGTTGGAGAGTATATGAGATTGGATTTGATAGTGGTATGGATGGTAAGGAGGAAGAAGGTGGGATGGAGACCACGGTGGGAGGTACCACGGGTGGCATTGATTGAGCCTGGATGATTGATGGGGCTGCAATTGATTGAGTTTGAATAGTAGGTGCAGCACTTTATGTGGGAGCGAGGTCTCGTTGTGGTTGTTGGGTGAGAGAGGATCTATTAAATTCAGGCGGAAGTTGAGCTCCATGTTCAAGGAAAGTTTTCAGAAGTGCAGTAGGATTGTGTTTAATAAACTTTTCCATCATCTCTTGGTTATAAGAATCCGCTAGGAAAGTTTGCACTTCCAGACAAAGTTTATCTTGGTTAACCATGTCAAGATTTTGACTTTGATCTTGATCGCTAGGTTGCCCACTTTGTGTATGATCTTGCGTGGGATCTTCATATAGGACACCAATGTCTGGCATGCCATATTGTTGTTTAGCCATCTTTTTCTTTTGGGATTGAGTTGCGACCATACATGATATTTGTGATGAAAAGACTTAGGAAAAATGTGATGAAAGGAATTAAGAAATTTGTGATGAAAGGATTTAAGAAAATTGTGATTAAAGGACTTGAGAAATTTGTGATGAAAGGATTTGAGAAATTTTAGGATGAAAAGACTTGAGAAATTTGTGATGAAAGGATTCGAGGAATTTCAAGATGAAAAGAATTGAGAAATTTGTGATGAAAGGATTTAGGAAATTTGAGGATGATTGATGAAGAAGGTATAGTAGTGATGGTTTAGAAGAAAGTTGATGACTAGGTTGTCTTTGGTATGAACATGAAGGATCGATTCGAATGGCAAGTTGTATGAAGGGATACGACCACCCTGATTTGGACGATAGTTAGTGTTTCAAAGGACAAACTTGAATGTTGACGTAGAGGATAAACTCTTAGCTTCTCTCTTGGGTTTATGAAAAATGGGACGGACAGAGTTTTGACGCAATTTTGGACTTTGTGTGGGTAATGACTTGGACAATTGTTTGTGTCTTGACAAATGTTTTTGCAAAGTGTTTGGGGATAGTGATGTGTTTTTAGTCTACTCTTGGCAAGTATGTATCAAACAAAGCAAACACAGTGATCAAATGCATATTATATCAAAGATACTCATGCTCATATACAACATTCTTAAGGCTGGCAAGGACAATAGTCATTGAATCCCAATTGGTTTCCTATCTACGCTTACCCAGAGCGGACACTTAGATGCTTGACCCCACTGGCTTCCCTCCACGGCACTCACTTCTCGGGACAGCCAAGCATCAATTCCCATGAAAACTCCTCATGGCGAACTTTGTGTCTCTACTAAGGGCCGTAAGAATATGGGCCGCTTCAGAGGTCCGACCTCCTGCACCAATGACTAGAAGGTTTTTTGCCACTATGAACAAGGTGTTTAGTAAGTCTTCCCGTTAGGAGCTACCTTTCAAAGTTTTGCAAGTGCAATTGAGGCCTATAGCCCAACGAAGCACCAAGAACTTAGTAGTCACGCAAGCATGATTGAGATCTCTAGGATTCTACTAAGCACACAATGTGAGAGTGAACTCTCATATAGCCCCAACCATTAACTCTTTCATAGTCAATGGCCTATTTATTATAGTGAGTTGGGAACCCCAGGTCCGGGTGTACTCACTTGGGTCGTTCCCCTCTTACCTTCTCAAAGAGCATGTTGGGAGGGTAGGCTCGCTAGAGGTAAACACACAATCAAATAAGAAAAAGTTGGAGGGTCTGGATTTCTGAACGTCTAGTAAGACGAGAGCATACTTTCCTACCTTTATGTTTTTCTTAAAGACACATAAGACAATGGTTCATTCCATTTTAATTAATGTCTAGGTGCTTAATTTAAATAAATGCACAATATTTGGTTGAATCAGTTAGGCAACCTGCAAAACCACTTGATTAGTAGTTTGAAAAATGGAGTCTTCAAAAAGCGTCCTACAAAACAACTTGATTAGTAGTTTGGAAAAATAGAGTCTTCAACAAGCGTCCTACAAAACAATTTGATTAGTAGTTTAGAAAAATAGAGTCTTCAACAAGCGTCCTGCAAACAACTTGATTAGTAGTTTGGAAAAATAGAGTCTTCAACAAGCGTCCTGCAAAAAAACAACAAAATGACAAAAATATTAATTTTTTTTATTTTTTGGGAATGAATAGAAAAACATGAATAAAAACTTTTTTACTAATGACAAATGTGGATTTGAAGAAAGCTTTGATGGGTAAATGGGGTTTGACTAGGTTTTTGCCACTTTCCAAGGGATAGGCAAGCAAAAAATGGGGATTTTGGAGGAGAGATGAAGAAATGGGAAAATTTGTCAAAGAGGGGCAAACAAGCAAAAGTTAGAGATGGATAATATGGGAAAAATTTGGAGGTGATTGGATAAAAGGGGAAGAAGTTATGACAAACCCTAAAAATAGAGAAATATGGTATTTAGGCTTCAAAAAGTGGATTTTTGGGATAAGGCCCCCAAGGAAGAAAATGTGGAAAATGGCAATGCGGAGAATCTGGTGGAGTTTGGAGGAAAATGGAGTCAAGATAAAGAAGATATGGTGAAAAAATAGAGCATACAGAAACCCTAGATTTAACAGAGCAGACAGAAACCCTAGATTTAGAAGAGCAAAAACCCTAAATTTAACAGAATAAAAAAAATGTCAGAGGTCCAGATTTCTGATTGTCTAGATAGACAAGAGCATAATCTCCTACTTTCACACTTTCTTGCAGTCAGACAGATTATATTTAAATAGAGCAGATAACAGGAAATGAAAAAAAAAGAAATGCAGACTACATTTAGCGCCTAAAAATTTCAGACAGATTAACAGAGCAGACAACAGCACTAAACAAATAGAAAAGTGTCAAAGGTCCGGATTTCTGATTGTCTAGATAGACAAGAGCATACTCTCCTATTTTCACACTTTCCTGCGGTCAGAGCATACAGTCGCGCTAAATAGAATAGAAAAGTGAAAGGTCTAGATTTCTGATTGTCTATATAGAAAAGAGCATACTCTCCTACTTTCACACAGATTATAATTAAACAGAGCAGATAACAGAGCAAATAACAGATCAGATAATAGGAATTCAAATTCCCACAAAAACGCTCGTGCTAATTGCAGAGCTATCGTGCTGAAAATGAAATGGAAACAGAAAAAGAACAGAAACAAAAATGCAACAGAAACAGAAAAGAAGTTGTTGCGCCGAAATACAGAGCCGCTATTCTGGAACCTGCAAAATTTTATTTTATTTTTTTCTGCAGTCGCGCTATTCTGGAACCTGCATCTCACAACTCACAAAAACCTAAAAAAAAACATTAGTTCTTAGGGACGTGGGTCCCACCGGGCGTGCCAAAATGAAGAGGGGGAAACAGATTTGAAGGTCAAATGATCAAAACATAACGAAATAAACATGCAGAATGCTAAAATATTATTAAAAGACCATTTCACCTTGCTATTTTACCTTCTCCTTCGGATTGAGCTTGATGAAGTGAAGACGCCCCTTAATAATGCTCCACTTGATGTGCTCATTTGATTGTTGGATGTGGATGGCTCTCCAATGTTGTGCACAAATGGAATGGATTTGAAAAATGATAAGAATGAGATGATCAAGTTGCCAAGATGATTTCCTGGGCTCAAAAGGGCAGCATAAACTTACTGGATTTCAAGATGTTTTGAATGAAAGGATGGAGCCCTATTTTATAGGAAGAGGAGAGGAAAACGAATGGCTAGGATGAATTTGAGATGAAGGGCTAAGATTTACTTGTGAGCTCACACAGGCTCCAAGAGAGGGTGTGGAGACCAAGAAATATGCTTTAAAGGCATTTCGTATCTCCACCCTCCACAAGGTGCATTGGAGGAATTAAAAATTCTCCAAAAAAGGATATTATGGGGATTGGAGGAATAAAAAAGAATTAAAAATTCCTTGGGAGAGGGAATGCCTAGAGGAATGTGTGATTTTGAAAATCTTACATTCACCTAGGAAAAGAGCATTTAAAGCTAGTGGCTGGATGAAAAGGACAAAGAGTTGACTTTGTGGCTAATCATGCTAATTAACCATTAATAACTCATTAGGAGGGGGATTGGAGGAAATGTTAGGTGGGATTAATATTTGTAGAAGAATTTGACTAGGAGAGAGAATGAGTGGAGGGAATAAAAAATTAGAAGAATAATGTTAAGTGAGTTTAGGGAGTTTCTAGAAGAATGAATTAAGAAGATGATTTGTAGGAATCATGTAGGTTAACTAATTAATTTTAGCTAAGAGGAAGATTTGTGAGGATTTGAATTTTTTAGAAGAATAAAGAAAGGGGTTGATTTATTAAATAAATCAATCATATGCTATAGTGACAATATTAATTATATTTAATTAATATTGAGAGGAATTTGAATTAACATAATTAATTAATTAATTATGTAAGGAATTAAAAATAATTAAAATAATTATTTTTAAGAGTCTACACTTTCAATTGAAGGTATGTTGAGTTTGGTGCCTAAAATTTGGTCTAGAGGTCAATGTTAGTGCATTGGTGCTCTTGGCAGTTCTGGTTGTGTGGTTTGTCTCTGGGACCCTCAAAAGGTGGTTCCTTTGTGGTGGATCTCAACTAGATGTTTGATGTCATTGGCTACCTCAAGTTTGGAAATTGGTGAAGTTGTTCTTCTCACCAATGTATATGCTCCTACAGATCTCTCAGGAAAATCTCTACTCTACTCTACTCTCACATCAGAATGGTCATATTTCTTGTTCCATATCTCCCATGGATTCTGGTAGGGGGTTTTAATTTTATTTCTAGTCTGGAGGAAAAAAGAGGAGGTGTCAATAGATTGGATCAGTCCGCCAAGCTTCTAAGAGATAATATTGATCTTTTCAACATAGTGGACATAAAGCCCTCTAATGGGTTGTTTACTTGGAATAATAGAAGATGGGGTGTTGAGGTTATTTCAAAGAGGTTGGATAGTTTTTTTGTCTTTGAATTTTGAGCTGGGGGCAATTGGTCAAATACCTCTGATATTCTTAATTGGAAAGGTTAAGATCATTGTGATAACACAATGATGAACAGTGAGTACCAAACCATTACTGAGAGGGGGGGCATGAATCAGTACAGGTACAAAAACTTTTCTTGAACCGGTTTGACTGCAAATAGTGAACTTGACTGACAATCACTAACACCGGTCATAAATCAAATTACTACCGGTTAAGCACCATGAGATTGTGAAAGATATAAACTGGAAACACTTATCTTACCACACAGCCTACACCCTCATTTCCACATTATCCTTGTGCATAAACAAATATTCTATCATCATAAATATAATAACATGCTAGATCAACATGATTCACTTCTTGACAGAAAACAACAAAGCATCACATGAAAAAGACATCACATATGACACACATATTTTTCACGTGGAAACTCAACTAGGAAAAACCACGATGGAGATGAATACCCACAAGCTATTTTTGAACTCTTTAGATTTCCGCTCTGTTAGGAGCCTAGTCCAGTTAAAGACTGTTACAATAGATTCTGTTAGGAACTAATCCTGTTAGGGATCACCCGGTTAAGGGATGGTTAGAATACCCGATTAAGGGTTAAACCCTGTTAAAGATTAACTTGTTAGAGGATTTTATGAACTCAATGGCTTTGAGTCACCCTGTTAAAGGATTTACAACAAGTTGGTTAAAGCTACTGTGTTAAGGCATTTTCCAACTGTTGAAGTGATTAGAGATCAACAGGTATTACAATGATCTGGTAATAGCACTCAATGCCAATGCAGACCCATTTTAGTTCCTTTCTTCTGCATACACACTCTGCAGGTATCAACCCTCTTATCTAGTCTAGCAAGAATCACGTATCTTTGCACTTAGATACACACACAATATTTGCCAATAACTTCAACATGAAACACAACATCGACCTTATAGGAAACAGATAGGTCGGTAACATAAACCCTAAACCCTAAACATTTAGGTTGAGCAATTCAGTCAGTTCAATCTTGACCATTGAGCACTTTGCATTTGAATACAATGGTCTTGAACAGATCCCAAGACATTCTGCATCGTTCGTTCTTCACCACTTCTTGGAGGCGATAACCCATCACACGTTCTCCACCGTTTGCAGAGACTTCGCACATTCCCGAGGTAGATAGGATCAATCTCCTTCATGCAAGATCCTTCACGTGCACGAGGCTGATGTGGCAACCCGATCTGATCTCCATTACAACGCTAACTCATCACACAATGCCATCGGTTGAATCACACAGGCTCGAAACACTTCAACCAGAAACCCTGAAGCTGAGACTACCAATTGGTAGTCATACCATATTAAACTTTGATAGAAAACATTCCATATACCAGTTCACTTGGACAAATGTACCGCTTCACCTTTTGCACATATACCGGTTCACAACATTATACTGGTTCACTTTGCCAGTTGCTTAACTTCAATAAACCGATTTATCTACAACATTACCGGTTCACTCTTTAGCATATTACTGGTTCACTCTTTCAACATATTACCGGTCCTCTCTTCAGCATATTGACATCAATGACAACATAATATCGTCATGTCAACATATTCTGCACATATGCCAACAATCTCCCCCTTTGGCATTGATGGCAATATACAAAGATATCTCTCTTTCTGCATCACATCTTTTCCTTAATACTGCAGATATCTTCTCCCCTTTGACAACAATGCCAAAGTGGAGGCACAAGCTTCCATGTTCCACTATGCTGCTCCCCCTGAGGAGTAGCATCCTTCAACACATCAATCAGATTACCTCTTGAAGGGGCAACACGCCTAATTCACCTCTTAGATAGGTAAAGGTAGCCTTCGGTAGAGGCTTGGTGAATATGTCTGCTAACTACTCCTTACTGGAAACATGTTCCAATACCACCTCTTGTTCTAAACCTTTTTCCTCAAGAAATGATACTTGAGTTCAAAGTACTTGGTTGTAGCATGTAAAATTGGATTCTTGGAAATGTTAATTGCACTTGTATTGTCACAAAATATACTTACCAGTTCAGATACAGGAACTTTGAAGCCATTCAATACATGTTTCATCCAAATAGTTTGGGTGTAGCTCATAAAAGCTGCAACATACTCCGCTTCTGTTGTAGACTGAGAGATACAACTCTTTTTTTAACTCATCCATGAGACTAGTCTACCACCGAGAAAGAATGCACCACTAGTTGTTCTCTTCTGGTCATCCACATTACCAGCTCAATCAGCATCTGTGAACCCTTTCAGATTGAAATCATCATTGTATGGATACCATAATCCATAGTCAATAGTTCCCTTTAAATATCTAAGAATCTGCTTGACTGCTACCAAGTGGGATTCTCTTGGGCTTTGCTGAAACCGAGCGGTAATACCCACTGCATGTGCAATGTCTAGTCTGTTATGCACTACATAATGCAACTTACCAATCATTGATCAGTATTCCTTCTCATTTACCAATGTTGAGTCATCCTCTTTTGATAGTTTACAACCGGTCACCATTGGTGTACCAACCAGTTTCTTGTCTTCCATGCCAAAGGTCTTCAACACCTCTTTGACATACTTGGACTGAGTAATAAAAATTTCATCTTTCATTTGTTGAATCTGTAGTCCAATTAAGAACTTAATCTCCCCTATGAGTGACATCTCAAACTCTTTTTTCATCTCATCTGCAAAGTCATGATTCATCTTGTCATCTCCACCAAAGATTATGCCATCAACAAATACTTCACAGATCAAAATCTGATCTCCTTCTGATTTCAAGTAGATATTGCTATCTTCACTTGTTCTTTCAAATCCAATCTTCACAAGATGGGAGTGCAAGCATTCATACCATGCTCTAGGTGCCTGCTTCAGACCATACAAGGCTTTATGTAGCCTACACACCATGTCACTGTCTTTTGATAGGGCAAACCCATCTGATTGCTCTATATACACCTCCTCTTCAAGTATTCCATTTAGAAATGCAGATTTTACATCCATTTGGTATACCTTGAATCCTTTAAAAGTTGCATATGCAAGAAGCATACGAACTCCTTCCAATCTTGCTACTAGAGTAAAGGTTTCTCCATAGTCTTCTCCTTCTTCTTGGGCATATCCTTTACATACTAGTCTGGCTTTGTTCCTTACCATTGTGCCATCCTCATTTAGTTTATTTCTGAAGACCCATTTGGTTCCAATGACATTTTTATGCTCCGGTCTAGGTACCAAAGACCATGTACCATTCATCTCTATTTGATCAAGTTCCTCTTCAATTGCCTTGATCCAGTCTTCATCTTTATGTGCCTCTTTGAATGATTTAGGTTCAAATTCAGAGATCATACATGAGTTTTCTCTGACCTTTCTTCTTGTAAGAATTCCTGCATCTTTGTCTCCTATGATCTGCTTTGGATGATGATTGAGTTTTATATACCTAGGTATATTCTTAACAGATTCCTCTTGCTTTTCTTCTTCATCCTCATCTTCATCAGCATCAACATCCACCGGTGTAGGAGCACAATTATTGGTACTGGGCTGATTTGCAACCGGTTCCTAGAAGGTTACTACCGGTTCATCTCCTACATGCTCTTTGCCAGTTTCCTCAGGTTTCTTAGAGTTTTCATCAACCTTAACATTGATGCTTTCAACTTCTCTGAGTCCTATTGTTGAAACATTTGAGAGCTTTTCTCTTTGTGGAATACCCTAGGAATATTCCCTCATCACATTTAGAATCAAACTTGCTCTGATGTTCACTCCTCTTGATATAAAATTTAATACCAAACACTCTGAAGTAGCTTACCACTGGTGTCTTACCGGTCCAGTACTCATAAGGAGTCTTATCCTTTCCTTTCTTGATGAGTACCTAGTTCATTGTGTAGACTGCAGTGCTCATCGCTTCTCTCCAAAAGGTGTGAGCAACCTTTCCTTGGATTAACATGGTTTTAGCCGCTTCAACCACAGTCTGGTTGTTCCTCTCTGATAAGCCATTCTGTTGTGGAGTCTGGGGGGCAGACAGTTGCCTCTTGATGTCATTCTCTTCACAATATTTGTTGAATTCACTGGAAGTGAATTCTCCTCCTTGATTAGTTCTAAGGCATTTGATTCTTCTACCACTTTCCTTCTCTACTAGTGCTTTGAAAGTTTTGAACTTTCCAAAGGCTTCAGACTTGTCCTTTAGAAATGTGACCCACATCATTCTTGAGCAATCATCTATAAGAATCATAAAATACCTATCTCCCTACACACTCCTAGTTTTCATAGGACCACACAAATCAGTATGCACAAGATCAAGTAAATTGTCTGCAGTGAAAGATTTACCTTTGAAAGTTGAGGAAGACATTTTCCCCAATTAGCACTCTCTGCACAAAGGATTTTTTGGTTTTCTCAGCACCGACAATCCTCTAACTGCCTTGATCTTACTGGCCTTCGTGATATTATAAAAGTTTACATGGCAAAGTCTCCTATGCCATATCCAACTGTCTTCAAACTTAGCCATAAGACATGTACTGACATTAGCATTTAGCTTAAATAGGTTACCTTTGGTCTGCATACCGGTAGCCATCAGTTCACCACTCTTTCCTTTGATTTTGCACACTCCATTTTTGAATTCTAGAGTGAGTCCATTATTATTCAGTTGAGCAACACTCAAAACGTTGTGCCTTAGACCTTCTACTCAATACACATTGTCAGCACTGCTTCTTCCATTCAGAGAGATGGACCCTCTGCCTTTTACCATACATGGTGCATCATTACCAAAACGAACCACACCACCATCATACTCTTCCAGAGAAAGAAACTTACTCTGGTCACCAGTCATATGGTGAGAACAACCACTGTCAATAATCCACTCATTGGAATTATCAAAGTGGGAGACAAGAGCCTTCTTGTCTGACACATCTTCCTTGACTGCTACAAACACAATATCCTCATTTTCTTCATCTTCTGATTCCTCATCAGTGACACCTTCATCAACTGCTACAAAACAGTTTCTCTGGTTTCCTCCTTTGAACTTCTTGAACTTTTCTGGTTTGTCCTTGTTATCACCATTAGGACAGTTTATAGCAATGTGTCCTATCCGGTTACAAGAGAAACATTTCAAAGGAAGCTTACCTCTGTATTTTCCAGTTCCCTTAGGAAGTCTCTTGGCAAGAAGAGCTTCAAATTCCATCAGGATCTCCTCATCATCCATTTCTCTTCTTTGTCTTGGTTTGCCACTAGTACTAGCTTCTTTGCCTTTTCTAGATGGTGCAACAGATGCTCTAAAGGTTGATTCAGTCTTCTGAACAGTGCCATCAAAACTATTTAGCTCATAGGTTGTCAACTTTGCGATGAGAGAATCTAGGGACACCTTAGTCTTGTCTTTTGAACTCAATTCCTGAATAGCATCAACCCTTATTTCATAGATCGGTAATAAGGATCTCAAAACTTTGCTAACAACAGTGGAATCTTCCATTTTACCACCTGCACTCTTGATATCTCCAACAACAGTTTTGATTCTTATTCCATATTATTGAATGGTCTCTCCTTCAACCATTTGCATGTCTTCAAACTTTCCTCTAAGGCTTTCTTCCTTAGCTTGTTTCACATGCTCATCACCGCCATAGATGTTCTCAAGAGTATCCCATACTTCTTTGGGATTCTCTTTGTCCTGAACATCAATAAACTCAATGTCAGATAAACTACTGATTAGAGCTTCCATGAGTTGTCCATTCTCCTAAATCTCTCTCTTTTGGTCATCGGTGAGAGTACCGATAGGGATAACATAAACATTCTCAACATAGCTCCAATGTTGAGCACCCATGCTTCTGATGTATATTTTCATTTTGTCCTTCCATATTTTAAAGATATCTTTGTTGAACTTTGAATCTTCCCTCTTCATCATTACAATAGGATCTTTCCCTCAAGCGGTTAAACTTACAACATAGAGGACCTGGAGGATGCTCTGATACCAATTGATAACACTGATGAATAGTGAGTACCAAACCGGTACTAAGAGGGGGGGTGAATCAATACAGATACAAAAACTTTTCCTGAACCGGTTTGACTGCAAATAGTGAACTTGACTGGCAATCACTAACACCGGTCATAAATCAAATTACTACCAGTTAAGCACAATGAGACTATGAAAGATATAAACCGGAAACACTTATCTTACCACACAACCTACACCCTCATTTCCACATTATCCTTGTGCATAAACATATATTCTATCATCAGAAATATAATAACATGCTAGATCAACATGATTCGCCACTTGACAGAAAACAAAAAAGCATCACATGAAAAAGACATCACATATGACACACATATTTTTCTCATGGAAACCCAACTGGGAAAAACCACGATGGGGATGAATACCCACAAGCTATTTTTGAACTTTTTAGAAGTTCGCTCTGTTAGGAGCCTAGTCTGGTTAAAGACTATTACAATAGGTTCTATTAGGAACCAATCCTGTTAGGGATCACCCAGTTAAGGGATGGATAGAATACCCAGTTAAGGGTTAAACCCTATTAAAGGTTACCTTGTTAGAGGATTTTATGAACTCAATGGCTTTGAGTCACCCTGTTAAAGGATTTACAACAAGTTGGTTAAAGCAACCCTATTAAGGGATTTTCCAACTATTGAAGTGATTAGAGATCAACAGGTATTACAATGATATGGTAATAGCACTCAATGCCAATGCAGACCCACTTTAGTTCCTTTCTTTTGCATACACACTATGCAGGTATCAACCCTCTTATCTGGTCTGGCAAGAATCAAGTATCTTTGCACTTAGATACACATTCAACATTTGCCAACAACTTCAACATGAAACACAACATCAACCTTATAGGAAACAGATAGTTCGGTAACATAAACCCTAAAACTTAAACATTTAGGTTGAGCAATTCAGTCAGTTCAATCCTGACCATTGAGCACTTTGAATTTGAATACAATGGTCTTGAACAGATCTCAAGACATTCTCCATCGTTCATTCTTCACCGCTTCTTGGAGGCGATAACCCATAACACGTTCTCCACCGTTTACAGAGACTTCGCACATTCTTGAGGTGGATAGGATCAATCTCCTTCATGCAAGATCCTTCACATGCATGAGGCTGACGTGGCAACCCGATCTGATCTCCATTACAATGCTAACTCATCACACAATACCATTGGTTGAATCACACAGGCTCAAAACACTTCAACCGGAAACCCTGAAGCTGAGACTACCAACTAGTAGTCATACCATATTAAACTTTGATAGAAAACATTCCATAGACCAGTTCACTTGGACAAACGTACCGCTTTACCTTTTGCACATATACCGGTTCAGAACATTATACCGGTTCACTTTGCAAGTTGCTTAACTTCAATAAATGGGTTTATCTACAACATTACCGGTTCACTCTTTAGCATATTACCGATTCACTCTTTCAGCACATTACCAATTCTCTCTTCAGCATATTGACATCAATGACAACACAATATCATCATGTCAACATATTCTACACATATGCCAGCACATTGACCTATCAATCTCTGTGCTACATTCTTTAGATCCTCTAAAAATCCTCCTTTGAAATTCCAACTTATGTGGCTCAGGGATTCTTCTCTTCAGGAGGCTATATCTAATTGGTGGTCTAGAGGGAAGCCTGCATTTGGGACTGCTATGTTCTCATTTGTTAAAATGTTGTGGTTTTAGTAAATTTTAAAAAGATGGAATAGGCAAGGCTTTGGCAATGTTTTCACTACTAAAGCGACTGCCCAATCTCGTGTGGATGACATCACTCATCAGATTCGTGACCATGGTCTAAGTGAGGAATATTTTAGTTTAGAAGCTGCTTTTGTAAAGGATCTTGAGGAGTGGGAGCTGCGTGAAGAAATTTTTAAGAAGCAAAAGGCACGCATTGACTAGCTTCAAGAGGGAGATAAAACATTTGCTTTCTTTCACAACTCTTTCGAGATAAGAGACATGGAAATCTCATTACTTCTCTTAGATCTTCTAAAGGGATTCAACTCTTTTCTTTTAGGATGATCTCTAAAAAAATCACTCAGTATTACTCATGTTTGTTTAAACAGGATGCTCCCCTAGCTAGGGAGGAATAAGATCTTGTTTTGGGGTGCATTCCTTCACTAGTATCTATTGAAATGAATGAAGCTTTGAATAGGGTCATCAATTTGGAAGAAGTAGAAAGGGTTGTGTTCCAGATGAGGAAAGGAAAGGCCCCTGGGCCTGATGGCTTTCCTATTGAGTTTTATCAAGAGTTTTGGGATATTATTAAACTTGACCTCCTGGAAGTGGTTCTATAATATCAAAGGAATAAGAAGATGTTGAAAGACTTGAATGCTACCTTCCTTGCTCTTGTCCCAAAAAGAGAAGGGGCTGATCCTTGGACATATTTAGGCCTATAGCCTTGTGCAATGTTGTTTACAAGATTATTACTAAATTGATTGTTGAGAGACTTAAGCCTTGGATTAACTCACTTATATCTGAGGAGCAAGGGGGCTTTGTTGTTGGTAGACAAATCTTGGATGGGATTGTGATTGCAACAAAGGTTATTCATTCTATGTCAACCTCTAAAGATAAGGCCATGTTTATCAAGCTTGACATGGCTAAAGGGTATGACCGGGTCAATTGGTCTTTTTTATAGAAGGTTCTAGTTGCTTTTGGGTTTTATAGTGGCTGGATCAATTGGGTCATGAGTTGTGTTGCATCCTCTTCCTTTTTCATTATTATTAATGGGGAGTCTTCAAATTTGTTTGGAGGTTCTTAGGGTCTAAGACAAGGGGATCCTCTATCTCCATACTTGTTTATCATTATGGTTGAAGGTTTGGGGAGGTTTATTAAATATCGTGCCTAACAAGGCTTAATTTAGTGTTGGAATTGGAATGGCAACATTCCCCCCCACTCATTTATAGTTGTGGATGATATTGTTTTAATGGGGTTGGATAGAGTGGATGAGGCTATTAGTATAAGGAGTTTGGACATCTACTTGGCTGCTTCTAGACAAAATAGTAATGAGGATAAATCGTCCATATTTTTCTTCATTGCCTCTAAGCCTATTCATCTAAGGATTGCCCGAATTCTTAGATTCTAGATCAGTGTTATTCCTTTTGTGTATCTTGGCATTCACATTATTGTTGGTTCTCTGTCTTATAGGTTTTGGCAGGATGTGTTGGATAAGATTCAAAGGAAAATTTCTCATTGGACTTGCAGGTGGCTTTCATCAGCTAGGAGGGTGACTCTTCTTCAGTCTGTGATTCATGCACTTCCCTTGTATAGATGTTTTGTGCAAGTTTCTGCTCCTTTCTTTGTTCATGGGTTTGACACTACCTCTTGTTAGTTTTTATGGGCTGGTAATTTGCTCTCTAAGAAATGGAGTCTAGTTAAGTGGGATTCTATTTGTAGACCAAAGCAAGAAGGTGGATTGGGGCTTCACTAGAAAAAACTTAATGGTCGGCCCTTGGCTACTAAACTCTATTGGAGGTGGTGTAGTTAGCAAGACCAGGATTAGGCTAGAATCTTTACCTTGAAATACCTTGGGGATGTGGAGAGTAGTGATGTTCCTCAGTGTAGCCTTGTGGGCAAAGGCTCTATGATATGGAGCACTCTAAAGAGGGGTGCTAATTTGATCAAGCAAGGATTATTTTGGATTTGCAATAGAGGATATGAGGCTTTATTCTGGTTTGATTCCTGGGATGGTACCCCTATTATTTCTCTGTATCCGCACTTACAAGCATTGTGTAATATTTTTATTAAGGCTGGTTGGAGGAAGGTGGAATCTTACAAAACTTCATAGAGGGTGGGTCAAATTGAAGTCTTTAGGTGGAAGGAACCACATGAGTGGCCACCAGGGGGTTCTATTGAGGATTGCCAGGAACTGGGTAAGATTTTGGTTGGTAGAGTTTGTAACTCCTTGGGGGGAAAATACATCCTAGCTTGGAGCCCGAATTTGAAAGGTAAATTCTCAGTTGGTTCAGGGTATTAGGATTTGGACAAGCAAATTTATGAGAGATCCGGTGTTCATTGGTGGAAGTGGGTTTGGAACAAGTTTCCATGGCCAAAGTGCAAATTTTTCACGTGGTTGGTGGTTTAAAATAGATGCCTCGTGTGGGGTAATCTGCAGAAGAGAGGGTTTCAGGGCCCCTCAATGTGTGTTTTATGTAAAAACTACGAGGAGTCCTATTCACATATTTTCTTTCTATGCCCTTTTGCCAGGGAGATCTGACACTATTGGTGGGGGTTGTAGAGCAGGGCCTGTTTCCATGCTTCCTCCTTAAGTAAATTCTGGGATCTTTTGGGTAATCCTCCAACTATGACTCCTTTCTTGCAGATTGCTTGGAATATAGGCTCCTCATTTAGTCTTTGGAAAATTTAGTTGGAAAGGAATAGGAGGATCTTTCAGTATAGGAGTATGATGAGCCATCAATTGTGGATGAGAATGATTAGTTTTCTGCATGAAACTTTATCATCTAAATGTGATTTGACTATCACTGTGGACCTTGGAGATTTACTTGTTTTTCAGAGGCTGGGTTTGGTGGGAGGTCATGCATGGCCTCCCTCTTCTAGGAAAAATTGCCATGATAAAAGGAAGGTTCAAAAGGATGGTTGTTGGTCTCCCCCTCCTCAAGATGATAAATGTTGATGGTTCGTCGAGAGGTAATCCTGGAAATGCTAGAATTGGTGGAGTTGGAAGATATAATTTGGGGGTTGTTCAATTCTTCTTTTTTTGTATAAGGAACATCATTCTAACAACTTTATGGAAGCTCTTTCTATCCTTTATGCTTTGGAAATAAGTTGCACTCTTGGATGGAGAAAGATTATCTGTGAATCTGATTCTCAGATAGTGATTGATATGCTTAATAAGTAGCAGGTGGAAGGTTCAAACTGGCATTTGGTCTCGGTGGTTGAACAAATCTAGATAATTGGTAGGTCACTGGATTCTATTTCTTTTTGTTATGTTCCTTGTGAATGGAACAGGGTCATTGATTTTTTGGAGAAATGGGCTATTGAAGAGACAAAGGGGTGGAACATCAGCGATTGGGGTCACTTGTCCACTGATTATTCTCGGGTCTTAGAGGACTTGATCATGGAGGACGAGGAATTATCTAGGAATCTCTAGTGAGGGTTGATTTTGTGGTTGTTCTTGGTTGGGTTGTTTGGTTGCCTACTTGGGTTGACTTGCTTTTGTTGCTTTGTATTGATCTTGCTTGATTAATAATATTCTCACCCCTTTTCTTTAAAAAAAAAAGTAATTCGTCAAGTTCCTGCCAATAGTTAGAGAGGAAAGTAGAGATATGTAGATGGAGACAGATGGAAAATGAGAGGGAGATATGGAGAGAGAGGCCAAAGGAATAAAAGAGATGTAAGAGATAAATATATGATGCAACCATAACCGGTAAACTCTCAAAAGAGAATTGATCGACTTATGCAGCAAGAGTAACACAACAAAAGCAACAAGAAAACATAGAAAGATTACTAAAATATATCATATTATTATTTTAGAACCTCTGACAACCAACCGTTTATCATCATACAATCATCATAGACTATTCAATAGTCAACCGATTACATGCAGGCTACAAGATAAATACAATCCATCCGAGACTCTCATAACCAACCGGATCACTAATCACGAATCTCAATCCTTATTCTGATTTCTACTTCCTCTTTACTACAAATGATTACATAATACCCTATATATACCCTCTGAAACATATCCGAGTTAGCCACAAAATATTACATTTACCAATGCGGGAAAATGAAACGTGTAACTAGGTCGGTCCTAAGAATGAAACAAATTATTCCGAAAAATAACAACCAAGAAGTGCAGATCAGCAAGAAGGTCAGCCACATGCCAAAGAACATCGGACAAGACCCCAAATAGATCCACACGCCAAGAAATTGCTCCAGAAATGAAGGAAGACGAACTGGTAAGCACAAGATTTGTCTTAGAACCCATAAACAATCAATGGGGAGCGATAACTAGTCGGAAAAGAATCCAAATGGACTAGAAATATGGAATCAAGCACATGAACCAGCCTGGAAACCGAAAATAGGATCTGCAATGAAAAGAAAGCAACTACCGACACCTTCCTGTAGGAACATAGAAAACTGCACACTGAACTGAACAAGAACTAAACTGAAAGGAAATATTTTTGGTTGATGCAAGATTGCTCATAGACCAGGGATGCTCTCGCGTCAATATATATATAGAGGATGAGACAAAGATAGAATGGGAGTAGGAGAGAGAAATATAAAGATAAAGATAGGAGGTGATATATAGAGAGAGAGGTAAAGAGAGGGAGAGGTATGGGGATAAAGAGAGTTGGAGAGACAATAAAATAGATATAAAGGTATTGATTGAAGAAGGAGTATGGAGAGATAGAGATGGAGAGAAAAGAGAACAAATAATATATTATTATAAAATTGAACATAAATATAATTAAATTAACTTAATAAATTAAATTTTAAAAATTAAAATTGCACTCCATATAAAATAATATAAAATAAATTATCTTAAAATTGTTAAAGTTAAAATTTTTAATTTTATATTTAAAAATACAAGTAAAACCAAACTTAAAAAATAATTTTCATATTCTAATGTTTTTTTTTGTTTAAATTAAAGTTTAAATATTAATATTTTATTGCATAAATAAGTATCAAATTTAATACACACACACAACTTTTACATAAATATATTTAAGACATCTATGACAATATAATAGAAAATATTTTCTTAAAAAATGATATATAAAAATAATTTAGTATATATATGTATATACCTTTTACATAAATATATTTAAGACATCTATCTATGCCAATATAATAGAAAATATTTTCTTAAAAAATAATATATAAAAATTGATTAAATGAAAAGGAATATAATTGAAAATAAATTATTGAATTAATTTATGAAATATTAAAATATAATTAAAAATTATGAATTTGGATTAAGTTACTTTTCAAAGATGTGAAAAATTAACTTAAAAAAGGAGAAAATTATGTCATAAAAAATATAATACTAGTATACCTATATTTTTTTTAAATATAGGTAAAGTACGCTGAAAGATATCACATTTGTTCATTATTCCATTAAAAAAATAATTATATGATTTATTATAATTAATGTTAAATTTTTCTTGCCTTCGGATGTGTAGTGTCGTGCTTAAAACACTTTGTTGGCGAAGCAACTACCAAGGTTCAAAATCAAGTGAAGTGTGGGGATGAAGTCCCCCATTTGTGGCCTCATCGATTCATAGCTCCCTCTGGGTCAAAAGTGTTTCACGTGGAGCCGGAAGGCGTGTCGTGCCAACATCATTGGTCACATTAGAAAGTACTAGACATAGTTTTAAATAAATAAATAAAATATTAAATTATTATTATATTATGATATTGTAATCAATATTAAATTATTATTATTTCTATTAAACTCTTCACCAAAAGTAAAAAAATATATATTAAGACTAATTATTATTATTATATTATATATTTATATTATTATTATTATAATATTAGATTGACAAAGTTAACTATTAGTATAATGGGGATAGATATAATTGATTAATAGTTAAACTCAAAGTGAGTGGTAGTTGAGAGGAAAAAATAAATAAAATATTTTTTTGGTTTTTCATGGATTTAAATGTCACAAACATGTTAAATTTAATGCTTCTATTTTTTATTAAAACATATTTGTGCATCCATTATGTGAGTGTAATATGCCTTCGCCATAATAATAATTTAAATAATCTTTATTCCACTATTACATTGAAATTTATAAATAATATTTAAACGTAATCAAAGTGTAAAAATGACTTTGGAAATAAAAATATAACATTTATTAAAGTAAAACCCTCATATTTTTTTATATTTAATAAAAGTAGAGTATTAACAATAATATTTTGGATTAAGGCAAAAATAGGTTTTGAAGGGGGCCTGAAACCCTTTACAACGAAGATTCTAAAAGGTTTAGAATCAACACTACCCCAGAACCAAACAGGCTGCACAGGATAAACCAATACAGAAAGTAGCGAAAGGGCCAACAAAAAGCCAAACTAACTACAAAAGACCAGCTGAGACCTACAGACCACCAAAACAGAAAAACAAAGAGAGAGAGAGAGAGAGAGAGAGAGAGAGAGAGAGAGAGAGAGCAAGAATTACATGAGGCTCTTAAGGGTCTCAACGACCTCAGCCTCCAGAAGACTCATATTGTCAGCAACAGACATAAGTTCTTTGTAGTCCAAAGTTTGAGCAACAACTTTCTTATTCAGGTTCCCTCTAGTCCACTTGTAAGGACCATACTTCACCTGTGTATTATCTTTGTCCTGATCCACATTGATAAACACGTTGTCTTGACCATCAAGATTATTGACCATTATTTTCATGGAATCTACAGTCTGCTTGACAATTCAGTGACTGTTGGTCATAATGGTCCTGAGAGTAACCTAGATTTTCTTGTAATTCTCCTCAATATTAACAATAATATTATGATCCTAACTCTAGCCTAATATAATCATGGCAGGTGAGAGCAGCAGACGAAGTTCTAGTAGGGTTTCAAGAGTCTCGGGTGAGATAGATGATGAAGGTGATTGTGATCCAGATGGGCTGGTGTTTCTTGCATGGTGGGTTGTGGGGTTTTAGTTTTCCTTACTTTTCCCCCTATATTTTGCATTGGAAGGTCCCTCCAAAGTTTATGTTTTTGGTTGGGTTTTTTTCCTCTCACCTTGGTAGGGGGTTTTGTGTTTTGTTTTTTGGGGAAAATCATTTGTTAAACTTAATTTTTCTATGGGTATTCGGGTGCTGCTATGGGGTTTGTTGGTTCCTTGTTCTATCTAGGGGCTACTTTGTTACCCTTTTTTGGCCTTTTTTCTTGACCCACAGGTGTGTAAGTCTTTTGGAAACCCTCCTTTGGAGTCGATATTCTTCTGGTTCTATTCAAGCCCTCTTCCTTTGAAGTTCATTGGTAGAGTCTGATGCGGGCTAAATGTTGTTGTCCCCATTGCCTTCTTTCCTTACCTGTTTTGTAGATGGTTGGGGGATGATGTGTTTTCCCCTCTTTTGGTGACTTTGGTGTTGGCTCTTATCGCTATTTTTTGGCTCCATCTATGGCATGTTATGGAGCATTGTCTTTCAATTGAAGGCTAGTGGGTGTTGTGTGTTGGGCCCTTCCATTGTAGGTTTTTGGCTATTTGTTGCCCTGCTCCATGGGTATGTTGGTTGTGTGGGTTTCAGTTGGTGTGCTTGCCCTATTTTGGCCCCACTGGTGGTTGGAGCTTCTTGGTCCCTCCAGAGGTCTTATTGTCTACCTAGTGTTCTACTTCTCCCGCACTTTTGTTTAAAGGGGGTCCAAAAGATAATAAATGATATCACTAGAAATGATAATAGAATTATAAATCTAAAATTGTTTTATACAAAAAGATATCATAGGTTTTAGAAATTAATTTTTTATTATTTGATTTAGTTTTCACCCATACATTAATTGTCACCGTGTTGAATAATGCTGACACTAATATTTAATGTTATTGTTGTCACGAAGAATTGCGCTTGTAAGCGCTAAGTATGAAACCTAGAAATCTTGTGAAACATGGGAATACTTTTAGGCCTATGGGTTGCCTAGATTGAAAGTAGACCTCTGGAAACCAGGCCGACTTCCTGTCTTGATGAATCTCCTACAACTAACTTTTTTGTGGGAAAAGGGTTAAAAGGCTTGCATGTGACAAAAAACCTATCGTAATGGAGGTGATACACCAAAATGATGCAGTTCTACTTACTGTCCTAAAGCTATAACCAACTGCAATAGAGACTAATAATTATTTCACAAATCAAATAAGATCATGAAATTCATCAACATTTCATGCGAAGGCTCGAAGTTATCTAGCTTATGCATGTAGGAAAAGTGATTTTTCACAACATGCAAAGAATTGGAAACCAGATGAACACAAGCCAAAACTTGAATTTACTATGAAATCTTCCTATTTCTGCAAAGCATAAATGAGACAAAGCAAAGGATTTGAAATTAAATTACAATAACTCTATCAAATCATTCATCTGACAATGGAAAAATAAGAATAATTGACAAGGAAACTGAAAAAAAAACTCTCTATTACACACTGAAAAAATAATCTCTATTACAATGCTGAAAATTGAAAAGTGGTGAGATACAATGCTTTTTCTGCTATGTGTGTAGCAGAAAAGAAAGAAGCAAAGAGAAAAAAGGAGGAGAAAAGAATATATAGAAGATTCTCCTTCAAAAAACCCTCAAAAGAAAAACTACATGAGAAAAAGCCTTGGGCGAATTTTCCCAAAATAGCATAAAAAACTCATACATAACTTTACCAAAAATAGGTCTGCCACTGATACTACATGAAAAAGATACCTTCTGCTAAAGATAGAACTGCCACCTCTACTCAAAATAGCCCATCTGAAAAAGCGAACTCCTTGTGAAAAAATTGTATGATGTATGTGTTGTCATCGATTTCAGCAAGGCCGAAATCGTGAGGTAGCCCTACGAAACTTGCCAGTTTCATACCTCATGTGCTCCAAGAAAAGCTAGCCTACCTCGTCGGTTAGTCTCTTTTTGCATCTTGTCATTTTGTTTTATCATTTTTTTGTTGTCTTTATTTTTGCAGTCTTTCATGTAAGTCGGGTTTTAAATTTCGACCTGCAGAGGGTGGGGTTTATGTTTTAAGCATATCAGACTTTAAAGTCGGATATTCAGAGTTGCAAGTTTTCAGTAAACTTGCAGGTCAGACTTTAAAGTCCGACCTGCAAGCCTTTGCCTTCAACTGGTAGGTCGAGTTTTAAAACCAGACCTCCAGGGTTGGTCTTACATGTCGAGTGCAGGTCAGAGTTTTTTCTCCGACCTTTGAGTCTTGTGTAGTTGTACAACGAACTTTAATGTCCAATGTGTAGGTATCTTTGGTATGCATGTTGGGGTTTTTTCCTCAACATGCAATATTGTGGTTGCATGGGTTAAGTGCAGGTCGAAGTTTTTTCTTCAACCTGCACGATGCGCTTTGTGCATTAATTACACTTTTAAACTCTATTTAACCCATTTTTAAGTTTTTATTTTTCATTTTTAACTGTTCATTTGTCTTCCTGAGCTCTGTGACTACGGATTTTTCTCGTGCAAGTGTGTTTAAGGTTTTGGAAGTCGATTTCCTCCATCTTTTCGCAATTTGAGGTCAGGTTTCTATCGTTCTTGGTTTTGAATTTATTATTTTCTAGTCTAGGGTTTTTTTTTGTCTTAGATTAATTTGTGGCAGGTCGAGGTTTGTAATCTGACCTGCCTTGCCATTTTCTTTCCTTTTTAGCCTTGCTCAAGTGCTGGGTGAATTTTTGTTTCTTTTTGACCCATTTTTCGTGCATGCAAGTCAGACATTAAAATACGACTTACAACCTTCCTTTCTCATCTTCCTACATGTCGGGTTTTAAAACCTGACATGAGGATAAGATAGGTTTATGCCTTTGCATATCGGACTTTAAATTCTGATATGCGAAGGGTGTTGCATCCATTGAGGTCTGCAAGTTGGACTTTAAAATCTGGCTTGTAAATGACCTATCAATCTTCCTAAATGTCTGGTTTTAAAAACCCTACATGTAGGGATCATTTGTCACACCTTGGATGCACATCAAAATTTAAAGTCCGATGTGCACGATCCTTTGCATATGTCAAGTGAAGGTCAGAGTTTTTTCTTCGATCTACAAAAGATGTTCTTCCTATTCACACATTGGACTTTAAAGTCTGATATGCAACCCATGATGTTTTTCCCCTTCACATCGAACATTAAAGTCGTGCAAATATTGGTTTTGTTACTTGCAGATCGAACTTTCTGCAAGTTTTTATCCAGTTTTTTCCGAAGTCATTTTTGACTCATGAAACTTGTTTTGTTCAACAAAATTGCTCATCTGATGGTGATGATTTTCAAACCACTAATCCTTAGTGTTGAATGCAGAATTTCATAAATGTCTAAGGTTGCTCAAGGCAAATCAAAGCCTTCTTCAAGTCAGTTAGAGCCTTCACCAAGCAAGCCGCCTATGAAAAACATGAAGTACAAGTATGATAATACTTGAATATGTTCCCAAAAAGCTTAGTTGAATCAAATGTCAAGGAAATAAGGGACATTGAGATTGGCCACATAGACATGCAGGAATTTATTGATCGAGTTAAAAAGGCTCCATCTCATATGATGCGCTTGATCAATTTAGAATTGCATAAGTATGCTTCTTTCCCAGTAGCAGCTCATGATTCAAACTTTGTACTTAGAGTGGTGGATCATTTTGATCATAGTACAAGATAGGTGAAGGATGTAAATAAAAATGTTGTTATGACACTAGATAATGTTTTCTTTAACAGTGTGTTTAAGGTTTCTCCAGTAGAAGAGGTAGCAGACATAACCAAAGATAGTGCTCAAGAGTATTATGAGAAGAATGAAGAAAAATGTAAGAAGATGATCAATACAATTTTCTTATTTTCAGCCAGGGTCTTCACTACTCCAAAATGGCCTAAATACTTCCATAGAAGTGATTTTAATGAGGAATACAATGATATGGTCACTATGCTTTCATGAGTAAAAGGTCTAAGAGATTCCCATTACTTGCAAAATTGGATGTGTTATTATATGAGCATAATCATAAAAGGAACTACCAAAATAGATTGGGGAGAGCAAATTAGTGATGCACTATGTGCACAACTAAAAGAGGCCAAAACAACATTGAAATTCTATATGACCTCATACCTTGTGTATGCAGTCGCCTCCATGAGGCAATATCCGGGTTTGCCTACCAAGGGTGATAGAAGACTAGTGCCAGTATGAGATTACCATTATCAGCTTATAATTCATAATCAAAGAAGTCACTTTAGAAGGGTTAATGATGCCTTCTTTGCTATCTGGAAGTGTATGTTTGATAAAGGCTTAGAGAAGAGAAGACTTTCAGAAGCGGTATACAACAGAGTTTCTTTCTTTGGTTGTGTATTTCTTCAATTTCCTACTTTCACATATATTCACATAGGATGTTTTACAGGTGAACCATTCATGTTGCCAAGGTATCCTCTAGATAAAATTGTCCTCATGTAATTATGTAGAAAAATGATTTGTGTACATGAGAGGCAGTCACAAGCTCATAAAACTGGCCTCAAATTTCCAAAATCTATTGGCCGATATTCAGTATTGACCAACCCAAAGGCCAAAAATATGGAGGATGAAATGCAATGGGTGACTATGAGGAGGTTCAAAGCCCATAATAATTTTGATTTTCGTGGGATGAAGAACAAAATCAAGAGGAGCTATACACATGTGTATCGGCTTGAAGATGTCTGGAAGATTGTGAAGATGAGAAAGATGTGAGGAGAATGGATTTCAATCGTCTCACCTTAGAATAGATTGAGAACCTGGATTTGGACAGGATCCTGGACACAATGGAAGATATTGATGACATAGTGGACTCAGTCTACTTTGAACGAAAGATTCTTGATTCTCCCTTGCCACTCATCTAATGGTCCAAGAAGGAAAGTAAGTCTATTAACCAAAGAATTTATCCTATTTTGGCTAATACTAATGCATGGTTGTTGAAAAATAGGATTAGAATGAAGCAGCTTCCTTCCAGTTCTGGTGATGATGATGGTGGTGATGGTCCAGTTGGCAAAACATCTGAATTAAGGACCAAGAACAAAGAAGATGTGCAGGTTTCACCGTTAATCCCTTCATCAAAATCTAAGGGAAAAGGACCGAAGTTCAAATTCACGATCAAAGGTTCAAAGAAATGTGAATCTTCACCTGTCCCACAAGCAACATCTAAGGATTTTGAACAGCCAGCTGCAAATGAACCAGAAAAAGAACAAGAAGAAGGGGAGATTCCTCATGAAGAGGAAATGCAAGAAGTAGAAGAATCAAGTCAACAAGGAGAAAGTACTACCCCCACTATTTCACAGGTATCAACTCCTACATAAGTTGTCATTCATTCTATTGAATCAGATTCAGATCAAGAGGTAGAAGAATATGATGATGAGGGGTTGAATATAGAATTACTACAAGAGGAGGGTGTGAGACCCTACCCTGACCCATCCTATCTCTTCAGTTATTTTCATATTGGAACTATTATGGATGCTTGTTTTGACACATTATGGATATAGAACTTTATATGGTCCCACGAATTTGGTAATATTGATATATATTGATGTTTCATTTCTATGCCTTGTGGTTATAGAATCTTATATGATCCTAGAATAGGGTAACATTGAGACGATGTATGTTACTATCTGAATTTCAGGATTTGTTATAATGCTAGAAATATGTTTGCATATCACGTAATTGGATCAATTTTGAGGATTGTGATGAATTGCTTTGTTATGTGACAATCGTATTTTATAATGTCAATTCAGTGCAGAATGATTGTATTGTATTCTAATTATGTGTTTTATATTGTATGAGGCTATTGGGAAGTACTAATGTTTAAATTTAGATGTGCAGGAAATTATCCATGTGACCATGGAAATATTATGGAGAATCAAGCCTAGGCCTATGTGCGTTCGTAAAACCAGGGGTTGTCTATTTGGAGAGACAACACCCCATATGTATTGTATTTATTGAATTGTTTAAATCATTTAAGGGACAATTGCCATGTGTGTATTTATGATGTGGAATTATTTTGTAGTGTCACTTGACACCTATGTAGTATGTTGTGTTGGCAATTTGTCATGTCACCTTTTTGGAGAGTTTTATTTTTTGTTAATTGTTATATCTCCTAATTATCCTTGAAGGAACCAAGAAATCTAGGTTAGTGAGCCACAAGGAGGGTCAACTCAGAGTTGACCCGTAGGTTAACCTTAGGTGGACTTTCTAAGGGTCAAATCAACTCCTAGAGTCAATTTTAGAGCATTTCTATTAGGCCTCATGGGGTACCTATGGGTGAAGGCCAAAATTGGCCATGTGTCTTTCCCTTAGGGCTTGTTTAACCACCCAAAAAAGTGGTTTTCCCAAGATGGATGAATTCCATCTATAGGAGTGCCATCCTTGGTAGGATAACCTTCTTGATGGGTGTAATCCCTCTTCCCCATTTCATTTCCCTTCTCTAGGTGCCTTGGTTAGGGAGTGTGTAAGACCTAGGGAAGACCAATCCAATGGGGGATCCCTCACTCTATCCAAGAGGTTGGAAGGAGTGAGAGAGGCCTTCTTAGGCTAGGAATGGAAGCTTAGTGAGCTAATCACCCACTCGCCATCCTTGGAGATTTTTGGAGAAATTTTTGGAGGAAAACTAGTTTTGGGGATAGAAAATTTGGCTAAGGGTTGCAGAAAAGATTGAGGATTGGGCTGCTCTTCATCAAGCTTTCCCCTAGATTTCCCTTGGTAGTTCAAGGTTGGTGTTACCTTTTTCTTCTTATGTAAATACATATATGTTCTAGAATGCTTGAATGGAAATTGTTGTATTCTTTATTTGTGTTGTACTTGTAAAAATTTATGTGATTTCTTTCTTACTGTCTTTTTATATTTACTTAGAACAAAAAAAAAGGGGGATAAAGTTGATTTATAATCTGTAGCTTGTTGTGAGTATGACTGTCAAAGGAAGAATAGGTATTGTTGTAGCTAAGCCTGTTAATAAAGTCTTTGTTGTATGTTTTCAAAAAAAAAAAAGAGAAATGAAATGTATTCTGAGTATTTTCCTGCAATATAGAATGTTGTTGTTGTTGTCATTTTAGCTTACACAGAATAAAATAAAATAAACAAAAAAAAACTAAAGCAGAACCATGAAAGTTTACCCTTACTATAGGCATCTAAATGAAGTTGAAAATGCCCTGCAGACATAACTAATTCTATTATTTATTTATTTTCTTTTCTTGCTTCTATCATTTTTCTATTTCTGTTGTTCATTGCAGAATATTAATCTATAAGCAAGAGAAATAAAAATAAAACATTATTTATTGGTTTTAGATTGTTGTTAGTATAACTGCTAAGAGAAAATACAACGATGTAAACAAAACAAACAGAGAGCCTTTAACCCTTTTGAAACTGATATATAAATATATATATATATATATATAAATATATATATATATATAATATATATATATATATATATTTAAATATGTAAACTTAAATATAAAAGCAGACACACATTTTAAAACAAACCCCATCTGAGCAGACTGTGTGTGTATATATATATATATATATATATTTAAAAAAGAAAATTTAAAAGAAAAATGTTAATGTTTTGTGGGGTGGGTGCCGAAACCCTACCCCCGCCATCCTTACGGGAGATGCCGCGGGCCGCGCCGCCACTGTGGAAACCCATAGTGGGCGGAGCCGATTCCGCCACTGTGGGCAACCACAGTGGGTGGCGTTGGCGTCGCCACTGTGGAACCCCACAGTGGGCGGAGCCGAGTCCGCCATTGTGGGCAACTGCAGTGGGCGGCGTCGGCGCCACCACTGTGGGTGTCCACAGTGGGCGGCGTCGGGGCCGCCACCGTGGGCTCCCCCGGTGGGTTCCCCCGTGAACACTGTCGCTCTTCCCTTTTTCCCCCTTCTACAAACTCGCCGCTCCACCCCTCCCATGGCCGCCGTGCTCGACCCCGTACCTACACAGTCAAACACACACACCACAAAAAGAAAAGAAAAATAAACCCTAACCCATTTCGGGTTAGGGTATAATTTAAATTAAAAAAAAAAGGGAGAGAGTAAAGAGGAGATAAAAAAAATATATAGGAATGCAACCCTAACCCAAATTCGGGTTAGGGTTAGCATTTTAAGAATTAAGAGTTTCCTTTTTTTTTTTTAAGAATTTAAATTAGATATAGGGAGATTTAAATTAAGCTTTTATATTATAACTAATATTTAGGGTTATTTAAATAGTTGAATTAATATATTTCATTTTTTATTAAGAGACTTAAATTTTAATATAGTTATTTTAAAGGGATTAAAATGGAGGTTAATGTTAGTGGGATATATTATTCACTTAATCGATTTAATTTAATTAATTAGGGAAACTATATAGTTAATTGATATCTTCGATTAATTGTGGACATTAAGTTATATTCTAAATCAAAAAAAAAAAAAAAATTATAAAGGGAAATTGTTAATTATTTTATGAATTATAAGCCTTTGAGACCAACGTTGGCCAGATGAATTATATCATCAAAATAAAAAGGTTAGAGAAATATTAAAATTTATTAGCATAAAACTGGATTTAATTGACTAATGACATTGTGAAATTTGAGCCTATAACAGTTAGATTTAAATAATGAAATCGGCATGCATTCAATCAATTAATTTAAAATTTAAGATTTCATTATCATTGTTCGGTCAGTAATGAATTCAAGGCGATTTAGGTATTTAAATATTCCGCGACTTTATTTAACAGCGGCTTATTTTAAGATAATTAAATTAACTAATTGAAATATGACAACCCTCTTGAGAATAATTAATCTCCATTAATTAATGTCGCTTATTTGATTTAGTTAATCAATCCAACTTTAGAGAAAAACTCTATTTACATCTTAGTTAAGACAAAACTTTATTGATCTCTTTTAATGTAGACTATGTTATGAGTTTATGTTGTTTAAAAATAAAAAATAAAAAATTGTTGTCTCATTTTTTTGCCCAAAAGTTTGGGCACAACAGAGGGTGATTAGGAATATGTTACATTGTCTAGTCTCCCGAGTTTTGATGATGTTCTTGCATCCATTATTGAGCCTTCAATTTTGGATTTCACTGAATCTTTAAAGCAAATAGATGTAGAGAAGAAGTCAGTATCCCTACCCTCTATAACTATCATGGCTGAAGATCCACCTATTGTAAGTACCATTATCACCACTAAAACACCATCAACGGTTGTAACCACAGTTGTTTCGAGGGAGGCACCAATGACTACTGCTTCTCTATCAACATAACCACCATCTGTTACCATAACCATAGTGCAAGTAATTCCATCTTCTGCTACCACATCATCAAGTCAAAATGTGTCTCAGATTTCAGTGACTACTCAAAAGGAGGCCACAACTCCCACCACCAAAGCAAATCTTCCACCATGGATGGATATTGTGGCACCCAAAAGGAAGAAACAAGTGATTTCACCATATGACTTTGGCTTCGAGTAGTTAGTTCCATCCAAGGCAAAAGGGAATAAAAAGCCAAAGACCGTTTCTCGAGTGTTGGTGGATCTTGCTACTAAGAGAAAAAATGTCGAAGTTTTGATACCCATGGTGGAACAAAACAAAGATAATGTTCAGCCTACCGACTACACAATGCAAACAATGGAACTCGGGGTTGAAACACATGAGAGTGTTAAACAAGACTCTCAAGCTACATTGAATGCAATATGCGCAGGTTGGATGAAGAAAGAGATGAAAAGATTGAGTTGAAACAAAAGTGTGATCAACTGACAAGTGTGCTTCTCAAAGTCACACAATCTTCCAAGGAGGCTGAGCCGATTGTTTCCTCAATTGACACCGAGGCGCTCAAAAAAGTGGAACAGGTATGCGTCAAGGGCCAAGTAGTGGACAAATGGATCAAACTTTTGAAGTTAGAGGGTTCTCTTGTTCTGGATTCAATGGTTAAGTTATTGATGAACTTTGAAGTTGTTCAAAGTCAAATTCAAGGTACCAAAACTACTTTGTCTAAAGAAATGGAAGACATTGAAAAGAGCATGACTCTTTGGGGAAAAATGGAAGATTTTAGGATTGATGTCCTTGTAGAAAACAAGGTAATATCGACATGAGAGAAATGCATCTAAATTCTGTCGTTATTATCTCATAAAGGTAAAATAATAAGGTTGATAATCATAGAGCTAGATCAAGAAAAGAAAGAATGGGATAATGAGATTGACCAGATTTCGGCAAGGATAGATGAGATTTCTTGTTGCTTGTATGATGATGATCAGAAACTAATATCTAGTGAGAACATCATACAAGAATTTCTTTCCCTAATTACTCACTAGGCAGAACAAGACTTCTCATTGAATGCATTTGATAAACTGCTTGAGATACAGGTTAGTTTTGAAGTTCTTGCCTCAATACTGAAGGATGGAAGAAAGAAGCATGTGAAAGATGGAGATGCAGTTTCCAAGGTTCACACTATCACTAGCTCTACCACAATGCCAAACAAAGCTGAGATGGAAGTTGTTTTGGCTCAATTTGAGGAATTCAAGAAAATCAATGAGGAGGAGAAAGAAGAATAAAGTGTCCCCATTGACACTATCTTTTCATGTAGTTGCATTCTTCATTATTATAAATTTTCTTGCAGTTGCTTTTTTACTTTATGCAGTAGTTGTAGTCAAGTGGGACTGTGTAGTTGAATTAGTCAACTGTACCCACCTTTTTCTCAACTTCTTTTCCTCTATAAGGAGGGCCTCATTTGTAAATATTTATCTTTTATTTATGCTAAGCAAGACTCTGCTGAATTTTTGCCTCAACAAAGACTTTGAGATTTTTTATGTAAAAGTTGATTCAAGGAAATAAAGATAACAATCGGCTGGTTTCCAAACTTTGTGTTGGGCTGAAGATTGTGTTTATGATTGAATTGTTCTTATGTCCATTTCTCATGATCATTTCCTAAACACTTGAATCTTATTGGTGATATTGTTTATGTGAGTAAGAGAGCAATCTAATTGTGATAAGTAGACTTTGTGCTATTTGCATATTTGGGAAATCTTCTGATAGTTAAGTGATTACATAATAAGCTTTGCATTGCTATTAGTTTCTCTTAGTTTTTAAGAAAATTAATCACATCTTGGAGTCTTTGAGCTACAAGTTGTGATTATAGTTGTAATTGTGGAGATTAAAGTAAGTTCCACTCATGTAATACTTTGAGCTTACATGATTGTTGAGATATTAGAAATCATTGTAAATAAGTTCTATTAGTTTTTAGTTTTGTTAGTTGTAAGAAATATCATCAAGTGAAGGGAGATACAATAATTCTGGAAAAAGAGAATTACATGCCCTAAGCTTACCCCCGAATTTAATTTCAAAGTTTTTGAAATACCCAAATTCTTCCAAGGAACCTCCCCTTGATGAGAGGAAAGACTTTATCCCAACATAGCTGTGTGTGAAAGACATATTTTGTCATTGGTATGCTAGTGACAAAATATTCACCCAACAGTATGCCACCAAATATAGCTGGAAAAAAGAAAATCCCCTTCCTTCAAAACTACATGCACACTTATCATTTTACTCTTGCTTTCAAATTATTTTAGTTCTTTTAATAATATCATTTTATCATTTAATAAAACAATTTTTTTTAATAAATGTTAAATTAATATTATTTATTTTAATTTCTAAAAATATTTAGCTCTTTTATAATTTAATACATATTAATTAAGATTTTTCAAAAAATAAATCTTAATTATTATATATTAAACTATAATATACAATTAAAGAAGAATATTTTTAAGAACTAAATAGCTCTTAGCCCTTTTACATGTGTGGGCTTAGAATACATGCAGGTTAGGTATAATGAACTTAAAGTCATCACCCCGATGGTGATTTGTTTTATAAAAAATAAATAAAAAGAACATGCAAAAACCCATCCGATAAGATCAAGGCAATGCAACAAAAGGTTCTCTTCGGACCCTAATCTCATTTCATCCACATATTTTGTTTTCACGGAGAAGACACTCTCCCTGTTGCATGAAGATAGGGTTTCAAATGAGATTTTGCATGGCTCCTCTCTGCATATGTGCGAACTAGAGTTGTGAATGGGGGCTTCGACAGAACTTTGAGTTCAGATTCTTTGCATGGCTTCAAATATGGTACACATTTCTCGTTTCTCTGTCACTAGGCTTTATTATCATGGCGTATTACTGTTTTAGTTGTGAATATATTTAGGGTTTTTGAGTTAGAACCCAAAATATATACAAAAAAATAAGCTTTCCATATATACATAAAACTATGTCCGCCACACGACTAGGGTTTTATATGAACATCCTTTGTTTTATGTATCCATTTGACTGTAAATGCATGTATTTTTGTAACTCTACTTTTTTTCATGCATCTAGGGTTTATCTTTGGAAAATATTTATGAATCATTGGTGCCCATGAAGTCTATATGCTATGCATTCACTGTGAATTATGAATATCTCATGGTTGTTGTAGATGTTACTATTACCTTGGCGACGCGTGTACTCATGGAGTTGTTGGAGCATCTCTTTCCCGTTTTATATTCACTGTTCTATAATGTTTCTTTAGATATTGTAATCATGATTGCCATATACTATAGCATTCATTTAATCCAATGATTTCATAGTTTGCTTTGAATATATATGATTCAACCTTTTTTTTCTTTCAGATCTGTACCTTAACTTTGAAAAAGCACCGCTGCTTGCTTGGTCACTATGTATGACTGCGATTTAGAACTATTTGATAATATAGCTCCTTTATCTGTCTTTTCTGTATTTGAGATCTTTCAGATAACTCAATGATGAACCACTAGTACCAAACCAGTACTGAGAGGGGGGGTGAATCAGTACAAACACAAGTACAGTCCAAAACCGGTTTGATAGCAAATACTCCAAATGACTGACAAACAGGGATACTGGTAAAACAGAGTGCAACCGGTAACATCCAGTACAACTCAATCAGTCATGAACGGGTCACTCAATAAGCTTCCCTCTTAGCTCAATACTACAGTATCATTATATTCTCATGCATAAATAGGTAAACTTAATCATCAGATCTTTACAACAGTGAGTTCAATATGTTTTATAGACAGGCAGAAAACATAGAACCTTCATATGCTTAACAGGTAAAACAAAGCATCACAAGACAAAAGCATTTCACATGACACACATATTTTTCACGTGGAAACCCAATTGGGAAAAACCACGGTGGGGAGGAATACCCACAAGCTATCTTTTGAACTCTTTAGAAGTCCGCTCTGTTAGGAGCCTTGTCCGGTTAAGGACATTACAATAGGTTATGCTAGGAACTGATCCTGTTAGGGATCACCTGGTTAAGGGTTAAACCCGGTAGGGTCATCTTGTTAGAGGATTTCAAGAACTCAATAGCTGAAAGGATCTCCTAAGCTCTATAGCTTCTCAAAACTCATTAACCTCGAGTTACTCGGTTAAGGGATTTGAATCAAGCCTGTTAAGACCACCCTGTTAAGGGATTTTGAATCAAGCCAGTTAAGGCTACCCTGTTAGGGGATTTTACAACTATTGAAGTGGTTAGAGATCAACAGGAAATACAATGATCTGTTAACAGCACTCAATGCTAATGCAGATCCGTTTAAGCTCCTCTTTACCTTCTGCACATTCACTTTGCAGGTATCTCTTCTCTCCTTTGGTCTGGCAAGAATCTCGTATCACTTCTCTAGGATACACACACACAACTTTTGCCAACAACCTCAGAAAGAAACACAACATTGACCTTATAGGAAACATACAGGTTGGTAGCAAAAACCCTAAACCCTAAACCTATTAGGTTAAGCAATTCAAGCGGTTCAATCTTGACCGTTGAATCATACTGCATTAAATGCAACAATCATGAATCGATCTCAAGATATTCTCCATCGTCCATTATCCACCGATTTCATGGTAGCTGATAACCCATCACGTGTTATCACCGTTTGACAAACTTCGCTCATTCCCGAGGTAGATAGGAATAGTCTTCTTCATGCAAGATCCTTCACGCGCATAGAGCTTACGTGGCAACATGATCTATCCTCCATTATACTGCTAACTCATCACACAAAGATCACCAATTGAGTCGCACAGACTTGAGGTACTCCAACCGGAAATCCTGAAGTGGAAGCTACCTACTGTAATGCCCCGCCAGGAAACCCCGAAGGGATAAGCCAAAACACAAGAATAGAGTGCAATAATTTTTTTTTTTTAAAAGTTACACCACATTAAGATACAACAAGATAACAAAGATTCAGATTACATAGCGGAAGACATCAACTAACACCTAAAGAGTTTCCCAACGAGATTACTTAAATTTCACAATTCACTTAACTCACACAATTAAACCAATAAGCTGATTATCTTAATAACGAGATAATTCTTTAATCAGGATAATTTCTTTCAAAAGATGGAAATATAAATCACAAGCAAAGATTCATCCATTAAGATCTATTCATAATCTTCATTCAAGCTTTTCATAAAAATACAAGCCATACATCTAATATTCTACACACTAGAATTTCATCATAAACATATGAGATCTTTTCAAGCATATTTAATTTTCTAACCACAACTGAATAGATCCCATTACTCTAAGTTACATTCTTTCAGATTCCAATTTATTGCATTTTAAAAGACGATTGCATACATGCATCTACGATAAATCTCATCTAAACCACTTATGCATTTGATCAAAATGGCATTCAAGAAAGGACTGCATATAAGCATTTAAAGTTAATTCCATTTATCCACTTATCCATTCTAACATAAGCTAATCATACATGATAAAGCTGAATAAAGGAACATAAGAGAATAACATCACATAACACCATAATGATCTCGGAGTTCACCCCTAAAGGGCTACATCTCCGGGTCTGCTCAACTGCAAGACCCCTCTGATAATTAATAAAGTTAAGATTACAAGAGGTTACACCATTACAATCCGACCATCAAGGCGAAACATAAACAATATACAAACGACCACATCAGTCAATTAATACATAAACGATCCTTGAAAAGGAAAGGATCCAGCTGAACATAATCAAAGCTAAAACAAAGGTCCAGGAGAGCATCCACAAAACTGAGCCATCACCACCCAAGGTCTAACATGAAACCAAGAACTTACAAGGGCAAAGACAAAAGGGCGACCCACAAAAGTGCTCCTAACAGGACAAAACGACAACACACTAGCGAACGTAGGGACAAGTGTCATCACAAAACCTGGTATGGTTACCATGGTAGGTCTTCATAGGCCCCGGCCCCATACACTGGGTTACCCTGGCAACCTAATTCGAGCCTCCGGCCCATCCAAGCCTCATGTGGACCCACACATCCTCTCGTGAAGACAAGGATGATGGTTTGCCATTTCAGGCCTTCTCACAGCATGTCGGGTCTATGTTAGCACTCGTCCCATGTGTAAGGCAAATTATCTTACTTAGAGATTACAATCTAATCTACTGATAGGTTATCACTTATTAGACTCACTTTCGACGGGTTACCCAGCAGCCACTTTGGGCGCGGCCCCCAATCGAAAGCCACCTTCCCATACGACACTAGTCTATACTCAGACGAACTCAAAACCCAAGGAATACACATGGTCAGACGAACGGAGTTCAAGAAGGAGGGAACAATCATCTGGTCAAACACAAATCAGCATTCGACACCCACACAAAGGATATGACCAAATACAACACTACTACAAAACAACAGTCAACTCGGAACCGAGGACTGATACAGGTACCCCCAAGTCAATCCATACGACAGGGACCTATCAAACAAAGCACGACTTGCCATTTCATAATCAAAAGCGAATACAGAAATTAAACTCGCAAAGGCAATATTCAGCAGATACAATCTTTTCCGAATTGATCTAAACATTAAAAGTCGACCAAGTTTCCTACATGATCTATATTAGATTGCAAAAATCTACTTCATTTAGATACAGGTTGTTCTTGGTTTTCTAACTCACTGATGTTCATTGCATCAAACATACAAAAATATGCCATAACGAGTTCTTTAACCAATTTCACAAGAATATAATTTAAACAACCATTAACCAATTAATTAAGATATTTAATCTTCAATTAAAACATCATTGACATACTAGTTCCAAACCACCTCTACAGTTTCATATTTGTCAAGCTCAGTTACACTATACGGATCAAGGAAACATAAATATATATGGAATCCAAATAAAGGTAATCATTTCCAAAATCCAAAAATTACTTCCCTTCGCACATATAGAAGAAACCAAAATTAACTATTAATTAATGAATATATTTATTAATCCACGATTAATTAAATATAACAAATTAATAATTAATAACGGAATTAACCAATTAAGTATTTAATTAGAAAAATATTCATTAATAATAAAATAAAATTTGAGCATTAATTAATGTACACTTTCCATTATACAAATAATTAATAACAAATTACTCATAGTTTATTACTTAATGAATATTTAATCATAATTAAAAAAATAAACTTAATTAAAAATGCATTTATTATAATATTAATTATAATATATATATATATATATATATATATATATATATATATATATATATATTATTTAAAAAAAAAACATATATAAAAAAAACATGTTACTATTTTCTTTTTTTTGAAAACAAAAAAAATCATAAAAAAGGGGAGGGAGGGTACCCACGTGGAACCCCACGTGGGCCCCCCCTTGGGAGCTCACGCTACCCACGGTAGCACTGCTACCAAATGGTAGCAAGCGGCTGCCATGGGCAGCGCTGCTACCATTTGGTAGCAGTCCGCTACCATGGTAGCAAGCTACCTCCCACGTGGTAGGGAGGTGTGCCCTGCCACGTGGGTATTAAGTTACATTTTATTTTTTTAAAAAAAATTTAAAATTTTACTGTCAAAAAAATGCACAGTAAACAAAAGATACAGTCCAGAGACTTCTAAAAATAAATTATTTTTTTTTCATTTTCCAAATACCCAAATTTGGAAGGGGAAAACTTTCCAACACAATACTCTTCAAGCAAAATGAGATGGATTTACACAATTTAACATCAAATATGCCAAACCCCAACCTAAATTTCATTCTTCAACTTATATAAAGGAGATTCAATGGAGTTTTAGACAAATTTTTCTCAAGAACAGCCAAACCCCAAATTTGGTTTTAATTTAATTTTTTTTTTGAGAATCCATTTACAAACAAAATTGCCATCTTGAGGTTTGGAAAGGAAGTAAGGAGGATTTAAGATCCAGAAATTCAAACTTCAATTTCTCTATTTCCCAAAAGCATAAGATTTTTAATCTACAACCAAATTTCTACATAAACACCAAAAATGACTTTCTTTAAGCAAGAACCCAAGAAATAATCAGAGGACTACTTGATTCGGCAATCCTGGCAAGATCAGAGGAAAGCCCAATCCTGAGGCTCAAGAAATTTCTCCTCCTCCAAAACCCCCAAAATTTCCTCCAAAAATATTTTTCCAAAATTATATTTTTTTTTTTTTAAATTTGCTGTTAAAAGAAAATTCATACACAGCAAGGAAAAAAAAACACAGTCTCACAGAGACTGAAATAAATAATTTTTTTTTTTGGTTTTTTTATTCTTTCATAAGCAATTGTAAAATACCCAGGTCAGGAAAGGGGAAAAATTTCTCCAAAACCAACAGCATATTGGCCAAATAAGATTGATCTTCACAAATTTAACATCTAATCTGCCAAACCCCCAACTAAATTTCAATTTTGTTTATTTTAAATCATTCTTAGCAAACTAGAAATTGATTTGAAAACAAAGAATGAAATCAAGGAGGGATAAATCAAGATCTTATTTCCATTCTACTCTATTAATCAATCAAACCGATTTTTTTTTCAATAACGATTTCATTTCTTTCAACCAGAACAGTAAATTCTTTTGGCAACAAGAAAACAATTTAGAATCCTACCTTCATACGCAATCCTAGTAGAGATTTACTGAAGAGCCCCAACCTGCAAGCTCAAGAATTCCTCCTCCTTCCAGAATCCCCAAATTTCATCCCCCAAAAATCCCTCTCCAACCAAATGTTTTCCAAAAATATCCATCCTCCCAATTTTCCAAAAGTATTAGGTTATAAGGAAGAGTTGACCAAAAAAATTCCATTTTGGAATTAAAATTTTTATTTAAAATAAATCTTCCCAAAAATAATTATCTTCTAACTATAACAACAAATTAAACTTGCCTTTCAATTCAACATTGATTTTCTCACTCAACTGAAATTTATCCTTTCTATATCAAAAATGCCAAAAGATTAAATTAATTCTATTGCAATAAAATTTAAATCTTTCTTTTTTCAACAGCATATACAAAATGCATTTAATATTCAAAATCAACCATTTAATTGAACTTACTCCCAATTTAAGACGAGCAATCCAATATCAATGATAATCGCATACGAAATTCTGATTAATCTAGTCCATTAATCTTTAATGCACAAACACCTATTTAATCAAATTAAATACTAAGGACTAATTAATCAATTTAACCATACACACCAAGCATGCAAACCAAGAAAGTCGATCAAACAGACGACTCGCAAACCCAACCAGAAGGGAAAAACTGACGACGACTGACGATGCTCACTGGAGCACGACTATGGTCAACTAGGGTCCTACGACCAACTAATCCAACTCTAAGGATTAAAGAGGTATACTCAAACCTGCAAATCTAGGTGAAGACGAACCTCGCACTCATGCGGCGTTGTACCTGAAATCTCCTGCAACCAAGAGTCATACATGCATATATATATAAACTTAATGAAAACGTTAGCCTGATATTAATACCACGAAATAGGAACACTAAACAACTTGCATACAACTAGTGTGAAAACCACATCAATAGCTATGCGTTAAATCAAACATCTGACTATAACATTATATTAAGATAAACTGACCAAGATTAAACTGAGATTAGAAATTGATTAGGGTAGGGGTACTACATTCTCCCCCCTTAGGTTCCGACTTACTCCTGGAAGTCGTAAGGCTAGATGGAGAACATGTCGTACGCATCAGCCCTGAAACTCATTCAACAAAGATCAAATTGCACATAGAAATCTTTCCATACTCAAATGAAATATTATTGCAAAATCCTTTACAAACGCCATTACCCATTGGCAAGATACATCTAAATCCATACATTCCTTAAAATATTCTAGGAATTATCAATAATCATAGGAGAGATACAAGAACTTTCTTCCTTTCATTACACCAAATTAAAGCATTACAAAGAGGTAAACAACCATTACCATAATCATCCATCTAAAATGACAAGAAAACATGCCATCACGATCAATTTATGTTACCAATACATCTTTTTCATAAACTTTTATTGCATAGAACTAGCTTAAAATATCAATTTCTACAACCAATTTAACTTTCATGAAATAAGAGCAACGTAAATAACTCAATTGTTTACACTTGCCAGGCATAAGAAAACCTTTCTAATGACTATGTCCCATAACATAGTGACAAGTTAACACAATTTACTCCATGATACAATTAATAACCATCCACATAACTGGAATGCATAACTCAAAAGGCCACATGTGAGCATGTTTAATGCTCGGTCAAAGGTAACATGCATGATCAGCATCTCTATGCCTGATCTCAGAACACAACATGATCATAAATATCCAATATCTCACTCAAGGGCTCGATGGTGCTAGGCACACCATAGCGGTGCTACCTTCCATACAAGACCTTTGTGAATATCCCTTGTTGAGCAAGGTGGTTAGCCTCCAAGAGATAGTCACCACACATAGGTAGGTAGTGGATCCTAGCTGCATCACAGCCTCACATACCCCCATCCTCAAGGTTCCCTACATCAACTTCCTCGCACACACTCTACCAATTCTATATCATATGTCTTTGGAGAGGAATTTCACATTTCAACACCAGACCAGCATCCGAAAACAATAAGGATAAACTAGTTTAGCCACCAAAGTACAGATGAATAAAGATAATAAATCATCAATTCCAACAGTAAGACAAGAAAATAATCCAGAATTTCAACACCAATTCAAAGTACAAAAGATCACAAGATCGTGGCTAAACCTTCAAAATCAAAGTAAAATAAATTGCTGATCCCCAAAGAATAATAAGAATATCACAACTGCACATAACATCACTATGTGACTAGCATCTAGCCACCAACGAGGAAGGAAGGAACAACTGACTAGCTATTGCAGTAGCTCATCATGTGGTGCGACATAGTCACACTACCCACATGGCATGGCAGTGTGCACCTCGACATCACCCCGCATCACGTCGTCACGCGGCATGGCAATACCCCAAGTGGAGAAAACACACAATGGACGTATCCCGCATGGTAATGTACCTCGTGGAAAAAGCACGCACAGGTCACATCCCGCATAGCGACGTATCTAGAAGGATACTGGCCGTAAGTCAGAGGTATACATGACTAGGGTCCACCCACATGCCCACCAACACATACTAACTGGAAGCACCTATGAATAAACCTACCTTTCATGAAGACAAGGCAAAGGATCCTCCAAATTACACCATCACTATACACAAGAATCACCATCCATATGCTCAAATAAAGGAGAGGAATAGGCTATCACATATAAACCTATAAAATAGATTCATCAAAAGGGAAAGTATTGAGTACACCTTTGATACAGTTTAATAGTACAACTATATCATTCCTCAAAGTAGAGAAACTAAAGTCGCTTCGCGCCAACATTACTCGTACGCCAATCCATACTATTCAAGGAACGGTTACTTCGAATACTACCCCTTAACATACTGAGTTACCCACAACCCAAGGTTTGGTACTTAGTAGGGAAACAAATAATCAACATCACATAAACAGTATGGTTTCCCATACTCATAAGCAACATAGCCTCCATGGTTGATTACTTCACCAATCCATGGGCACATATAATAAGCATTGGTTTCTTACAATACATACAAAAACACTAGTACTGGTTTAGTCACATTTACGGGGAGTACTTTTCAGTACGCTAACATCTATACAAGGAAGATTTTAATTATGCTTTCTACATAAATAACTGAATCAAGTTTACTCTAGATACAAGTACTAAAATTATAAACAATTCACAATTACATAAGGAAATAACATCATTCCTATATCTTTCTCAAATTTCACTAAGCATCTGTAACTAGATTACTAGCTAAGCAAATTCTTTTCTCAAAGAGGACTTTCATCTTTCAATATGAAGCCAAAATGCAATAGTACAATTTCACATGTTTTATCAACATTCCATTAAATCAATGCATTCTTTAATACCATTTCTAAAAATCTTATGATTAGGCAAAGAGAAGGGAAAGAGAGTTTGATAATCAAACTGTTTCCTACAAAGACACAAGATCAACAGATCGCACTACATTATAAAATTTCTCACTATAAGCCTATCATTTAATTACACGGTTTTCATTTCGCTACCGTTTAGAAGGATGACAATCAGCCTAACAAAACACTTCCAATAATTATGGTTGCAACAGGAGGTTCTAGTTTTCCAAACAAAACAGAGATCAAGACAGGCAATCTTTTCAATAATGCAAGACCTCTTAAGAACACTCACTATTTAATACAATACAGACACATGTCATAATTTGCAACCTAACATTAAAATCAAATTACGATAAAAAGGTAAGCAAGGAGCTATCACCCAATTAAAACATATTAATGCATGCACATCAAACAAGCTTTTCATTCGCACTTTCTAAACACATTAAGGTAATTACATATACCCAAAAGTGAGTTCAATGGAGCATTGCTAAAATAAATCTTCAATCAAACTGGTTTAATGAAACACATAAAACAATCTTTCGGGGAACACATTAATATACTCTCGAAGCTACTATAACATGTTCCAATTTATACATCTTTTACAACAAAGCAGTTTCACATAACAACTATCCACATATTAATGCACATTACTTAAGATAAAATTTAATTATGCTACTCCTACAAAATACACATGGAGAATTCTTTAAACGTACACATACAGTTTTCTCCCAATAACCAAAATAAAATTTTAAACCCATAGTCCTTTAATAATCTAAAAACATAAGCGTCATAAGGCTCACACAAGGGTTCAAGAAGTCACACCCTTTTCTCTCTCGCAAACAAGAAAACTCAAATCAAAGATAATTACTCATATCCTAATCATTTTAATTTCTAGAGAGAGAGAGAGAGGAATGGTGATGATCATTTAATTTGCTACAAAATAAGCATTCAATAACTACCATACTAGTCCTTGAAGTGGACAACACTAAGCTAGATCATAATCTTAAACAAGCACGATACGCACTTTCAGATTCCAGACAAGCACTGACCAACCCAAATGGATTAGTCTAAAGAGTACAACACTCAAAAAGGGAAGGTACATACGACTCTCTTTCAAAATATGAGTAATCGTAGACCAAGACATCAATAAGCACACAATGCACATATAAACACTCAAACACCAACATCAAGAAGGTGAAAACAAGGTGTGAACACACACGTTACACACAAGTTAAGGTCTGCTCAATCACTCACATGCAAGAGGAGGACAAGCATACACATAAGGTCGATACACCTCACACCAATAGAGGGCACACGCGACACCAGAGATCCCAGTGTTTGCAACATGGGCTCTGATACCTACCAACCAGTAGTCATACAATGCTTCCATGTGCCGGTTCCTATAACTACATGTCGGTTCACCTTGAACAAATATGCCACTTCACTTTGGCATATAAACAGGTTCATACATATGCCAGTTCCTCTCTCTCTTCACCTATCACATGTGCCAGTTCACACCATGTCTCATATTGACATCAATGACAACATACAATATCATTATGTCTTCATGCTGGTTCACATAATGCCAACAATCTCCCCCTTTGGCATTGATGGCAATATACAAAGATATCTTCACCGCTTCACATCTTCTCCCATTTGCTGCAGATATCTTTTCGCTTCACTCCTTCTCCCCCTTTGACAACAATGCCAAAGTGGAGGTACTATCATCTCTATTTCATCATGTTGCTCCCCCTGAGGAGTAGCATCCTTCAACACACTAATCAACCAAAAATTTGTCTTTCCAGTACCTGACTGATGTGGAACAATTACTTTTAGTTCACCTCCTGAAGGGGCAATACCCCTAATTCACCTCTCAAATGCACAAATGTTGTCTTTGGGAGAGGCTTGGTGAATATGTCTGCTAACTGCTCCTTACTGGACACATGCTCCAGTGCAATCTCTTTATTCTGAACCTTTTCCCTCAAGAAATGATACTTAAGCTCAAAATGCTTGGTTCTAGAATGTAAAACCGGATTCTTTGATATATTGATAGCACTTGTGTTATCACAAAATATACTTACCGGTTCAGATACAGGGCTCTTGAAGCCTTCCAGTACATGCTTCATCCAAATTGTCTGAGTGCAGTTCATGAAAGCAGCAACATACTCTACTTCCGATGTAGATTGAGAGATACAACTCTGCTTTTTACTCATCCATGAGACCAGTATACCATCGAGAAAGAATGCACCACCGGTTGTGCTTTTTCAGTCATCCACATTACCTACCCAATCAACATCTGTGAACACTTTCAGATTGAAATTATTGTTGTATGGGTACCACAATCCATAGTCAATTGTTCCCTTCAGATACCTAAGAATCTGCTTGACTGCAATCAAGTGAGATTCTCTTGGACTCTTTTGGAACCTTGCAGTAATGCCAACTGCATGTGCAATATCCGGTCTGCTATGAACTACATAATGCAACTTACCAATCATTGATCGGTATTCCTTCTCATCAACTAGTGCGGAATCATCCTCTTTTGTCAATTTGCAACCGGTCACCATCGGTGTACCAACTGGTTTGCTATCTTCCATGCCAAAAGTCTTCAACACCTCTTTGACATATTTGGACTGAGTGATGAATATTCCATCTTTCATCTGTTGGATCTGCAGTCCAATGAAGAACTTAATCTACCCTATGAGTGACATCTCAAACTCTTTCTTCATCTCATCAGCAAACTCATGACTCATCTTGTCATCTCCTCCAAAGATAATGTCATCAACAAAAACATCACAGATCAGGATCTGATCTCCTTCAGACTTCAAGTAGATATTGCTATCTTCACTTGTTCTCTCAAATCCAATCTTCACAAGATAGGAATGTAGGCACTCATACCATGCCCTAGGTGCTTGCTTTAGACCATATAATGCTTTATGCAGTCTGTACACTATATCATTGTCTTCAGATAGAGAAAACCCATCTGGTTGCTCTATATATACCTCATCTTCAAGTATACCATTTAGGAATGTGGATTTTACATCCATTTGATATACTTTGAACCTCTTAAAAGCTGCATATGCAAGAAGCATATGAACTCCTTCCAATCTGGCTACAGGAGCAAAGGTTTCTCCATAGTCTTCTCCTTCTTCTTGAGCATATCCTTTGCATACCAATCTGGCTTTATTCCTAATCATTGTGCCATCCTCATTCAACTTATTTCTGAACACCCATTTGGTGCCAATGACATTTTTATGCTTTGGTCTGGGTACCAAGGACCATGTACCATTTTTCTCTATCTGGTCAAGCTCCTCATCCATTGCCTTGATCTAGTCTTCATCTTTATGAGCCTCTTTGAATGATTTAGGCTCAAATTCAAAGATCATACATGAGTTTTCTCTGATCTTTCTTCTTGTAAGGATTCCTGCATCCTTATCTCCTATGATCTGCTTAGGATCATGATTCAGCTTGACATACCGAGTATTGGTCTTAACTAGTTCTTCTTGCTTTTCCTCTTCATCCTCATCTTCATCAATATCAATATTCACCACTGGTACTTGGTTGGCTAACAACTGATTCCCAAAAGGTTGCAACTAGTTCATTTACAGCCTGCTCACTATCGGTTTCCTCAGTCTTCTCAGAGGATTCATCAACTCTTACATTGATGATTTCCATAATTCTCTGAGTCCTATTGTTGTAGCACTTGAAAGCTTTACTCTTGGTGGAATATCCTAGAAATATTCTCTCATCACATTTAGCTTCAAATTTGCCCTGATGTTCACTCCTCTCGATGTAACATTTTCTACCAAATACTTTAAAGTAGCTAACCACAGGTGACTTACCGGTCCAATACTCATAAGGAGTTTTGTCCCTACCCTTTTTTATGAGTACCTGGTTCATAGTGTAGAATGCAGTGCTCACCGCTTCTCTCCAAAAGGTATGAGCTACCTTTCCTTGAATCAACATGGTTCTAGCTGCTTCAACCACAGTTCGGTTATTCCTCTCTGCTAGGCCATTCTGTTGTGGAGTCCGAGGGGCAGATAGCTATCTCTTAATGCCAAATTCACCACAATACTTGTTGAATTCACCAGAAGTGAATTCCCCTCCTTGATCAGTTCTGAGACACTTGATCCTTTTACCGCTTTCCTTCTCCACTAATGCTCTGAAAGCTTTGAATTTCCCAAAAGCTTCAGACTTGTCTTTCAAGAATGTGACCCACATCATTCTTGAGCAGTCATCAGTGAGGATCATGAAGTACCTATCACCCTGCACACTTCTAGTTTTCATAGGACCACACAAATCAGTATGTACAAGATCAAGCAAGTTGTCAGCAGTGCAAGATTTACCTTTAAAGGTTGAGAAAGACATTTTCCCCAATTAACACTCTTTGCATAAGGTATTATCCAGTTTACTCAGCACCGGCAACCCTCTAACTGCCTTGATCTTACTAGCCTTCACAATGTTATCAAAGTTCACATGGCAGAGTCTCCTATGCCATATCCAGCTATCATCAAGCTTAGCCATAAGACATGTACTTATATTTGCATTCAGATGAAATAGGTTACCTTTAGTCTGCATGTCGGTGACCACCAATTTACAATTTTTTCCTTTGATTCTACAAACTCCATTCTTGAATTGCAGAGTGAGGCCACTGTCATTTAGATGGGCAACACTTAGAAGGTTGTGTCTGAGACCATCAACCCAGTACACATTATCAGCACTACTCTTTCCATTCAAAGAGATGGACCCTCTGCCTTTGACCATGCATGGTGCATCATTGTCAAAGTGAACCACACCACCATCATACTCCTCTAAGGATAGAAACTTGCTCCGGTCACCAGTCATATGGTGAGAATAGCCACTACCAATGATCCACTCATCGGAATCATCAAACCGGGAGACAAGAGCCTTCTTGTCTGCCACATCTTCCTTTATAGAAACAAACACAATGTCTTCATTCTCTTCATCTTCTGATTCCTCATCTGTGACACCTTCCTCAACTGCCACAAAACAGTTTCTCCGGTTTCCTCCTTTGAATTTCTTGAACCTTTTTGGTTTATCCTTGTTGTCATTATTAGGACAGTTCATAGCAATATGTCCTATTCAATTACAGGAAAAGCATTTCAAAGGGAGCTTACCTTTGTATTTACCAGTTCTTTTTGAAAATTTCCTGGCAAGAAGAGCTTCAAATTCCATCAGAAACTCTTCATCATTCATTTCTCTATTCTGATTATGTTCCCCACTAGTGCTAGCCTCTTTTCCTTTTTTGGATGGTATAACAGAGGCTTTAAAAGCTGATTATGTCTTTTGAACACTGCCATCAAAACTATTCAACTCATAGGTTGTCAACTTGGCTATGATGGAGTCCAAGGACACCTTAGACTTGTCTATTGATCTCAGCTCCTGAATAGCAGCGACCCTTATTGCATAGACCGGCAACAGGGATCTCAGGGTTTTGCTTACCACAGTGGAATCGTCTATTTTACCACCTGCACTCTTTATTTCTCCAACAATTGTTTTGATTCTTATTCCATACTATTGAATGGTCTCTCCTTCAACCATATGCATGTCTTCAAACTTCCCTCTCAGGCTTTCTTCCTTAGCCTGTTTTACATGCTCATCACCACCGTAGATATTTTCAAGAGCATCCCATACCTCTTTGGGATTTGCCTTGTCCTAAATATCAATAAACTCAATGTCAGATAGACTACTGATGAGGGCTTCCATGACTTGCCCATTTTCTTGTATCTCTCTCTTTTGGTCATTGATGAGAGTACCGGTAGGAACAACATATACATTTTCAACATAACTCCAATGTTGAACACCCATGCTTTTGATGAATATCTTCATCCTGTCTTTCCATATACCAAAATTTTCCCTGTTAAACTTTGGACCTTCCCTCTTCATCATTTGACTAGGATCTTTTCCTCAAGCGGTTAAGCTTACAACACAGAGGACCTGGAGGGCTCTGATACCAATTGATAACTCAATGATGATCCACTAGTACCAAACCGGTACTGAGAGGGGGGGGGGGAATTAGTACAAACACAAGTACAGTCCAAAACCAGTTTGATAGCAAATACTCCAAATGACTGACAAACGGGGATACTGGTAAAATAGAGTGCAACCGGTAACATCCAGTACAGCTCAATCAGTCATGAACCGGTCACTCAATAAGCTTCCCTCTTAGCTCAATACTACAATATCATTATATTCTCATGCATAAATAGGTAAAATTAATCATCAAATCTTTACAATAGTGAGTTCAATATGTTTTATAGACAAGCAGAAAACATAGAACCTTCATACGCTTAACAAGTAAAACAAAGCATCACAAGACAAAAGCATTTCACATGACACACATATTTTTCACGTGAAAACCCAACTGGGAAAATCCACGGTGGGGAGGAATACCCACAAGCTACTTTTTGAACTCTTTAGAAGTCCGCTCTATTAGGAGCCTTGTCCGGTTAAGGACATTACAATAGGTTCTGCTAGGAACCGATCCTGTTAGGGATCACCCGGTTAAGGGTTAAACTCGGTAGGGTCACCTTGTTAGAGGATTTCAAGAACTCAATAGCTGAAATGATCTCCTAAGCTCTATAGCTTCTCAGAACTCATTAACCTCGAGTTACCCAGTTAAGGGATTTGAATCAAGCCTGTTAAGACCACCCTGTTAAGGGATTTTGAATCAAGCCAGTTAAGGCTACCCTGTTAGGGGATTTTACAACTATTGAAGTGGTTAGAGATCAACAGGAAATACAATGATCTGTTAACAGTACTCAATGCTAATGCAGATCCGTTTAAGCTCCTCTTTACCTTCTGCACATTCACTTTGCAGGTATCTCTTCTCTCCTTTGGTCTGGCAAGAATCTCGTATCACTTCTCTAGGATACACACACACAACTTTTGCCAACAACCTCAGAAAGAAACACAACATTGACCTTATAGGAAACATACAGGTTGGTAGCAAAAACCCTAAACCCTAAACCTATTAGGTTAAGCAATTCAAGCGGTTCAATCTTGACCGTTGAATCATACTGCATTAAATGCAACAATCTTGAATCGATCTCAAGACATTCTCCATCGTCCATTATCCACCGATTTCATGGCGGCTGATAACCCATCACGTGTTATCACCGTTTGACAGACTTCGCTCATTCCCGAGGTAGATAGGAATAGTCTTCTTCATGCAAGATCCTTCACGCGCATAGAGCTTACGTGGCAACATGATCTATCCTCCATTATACTGCTAACTCATCACACAAAGATCACCAATTGAGTCGCACAGACTTGAGGTACTCCAACCGGAAATCCTGAAGTGGAAGCTACCTACCAACCGGTAGTCATACAATGCTTCCATGTGTCGGTTCCTATAACTACATGCCGGTTCACCTTGAACAAATATGCCGCTTCACTTTGGCATATAAACCGGTTCATACATATGTCGGTTCCTCTCTCTCTTCACCTATCACATTTGCTGGTTCACACCATGTCTCATATTGACATCAATGACAACATACAATATCATTATGTCTTCATGTCGATTCACATAATGCCAACACTTTCATTATCCATTATCAAAGATGCTATGACTACTATCTCATTGTTTATGACACTGCCTCCATGAGACTTATTTGAGTTTTCACTCCTACTGTAACTACATTTATGGCTCCCTTAGACGCATTTTCTAAGTTTGGCAAATAATCCTCATGATATATTCTTTGGACTGCATGATGCTATATGTTGATGATCTTTACCCCATTCCTTATGAATATATATTTATCACTACACTATGATTTTATATTTATGCCATGGCTATCACTGAGATATGATTGTCATCTAACTGCACTTGTCACTTAACTTCATATTCATAATTGGTACCTTAGCATGGTTATTGGAATTATTGGCCTATGACTGTATCATGATAGACATAATTTTGTCATTCACCATGATAGTGTTTTTATGCTTTGAACTTGTCTTTTCTATTATGATTATGCTCTGGCCACTATTTTTCTCATGATGCTCCATATCAACCAACTGTTCTTTACATGTTGTAATGTGAGTACAACTGCTCTTTGGTATTTTTATTTTTTTGCTCAAGGTTGTCATACTTCACCAGCCACTATTTTTATACTCATTATTGATTGAATATCTCTAGCAAAGTCTATTACATTGCTATCACAGGGTTTTATATATGATATATAGACAACATTATCATTCACTGTGATATCTCTGACTTGCATATGGAAGCTCTATTCATGGAATCTCTACTTTTTGACTGATACATATAGACTGTGAGAAACTGTAACAAGATTTTGACCGTTGTGAACTAATTCTTTGGAGATATTTACTTGGAGACTTTGATCAAGGAATGTTACATTATCTCTCAATGGGCTGATTTCTTGACATCTGCCGATATTTTAGACTTTGTGTTGTTGCTTAAGATCTTTGTCCTATAAACTATTTATTATGTTCATGGTTTCTCATCATGTGTTGAGGGTGCCATTGTGCCTTTTCTTTAACAACTATTGTAACTGTACATACATGTGATGGTCTCTTTATGACTTGTTTATTGTACTCAGATTGAGGAATCGTTTGGAGATGACTGTCTCTGATTGTCATAACTGTGTTGTACTATTTATCTTGGATTTTTTTTATCCCTTTGAGATTGTATATTGGTTTGAAGATCTAACTCAACTAGCCTTATATGATAGTTATATCATTGGGACTATATTTTGATTTATAACATTGTGTCCTTGGTACTCTGATTTTGATTTCATATCATTGTCTTTTGATGGGCTGCAACCTCATTGAAGACTTCATATTTAAGATGAATTTCTAGTTTGTACACTCTTATATTTGCTATGACCTGATATTCTCATTTGTGCATTGTATTACCTGCTTAATCAACAACTTTTGTCTTCTCTAGAAGACAATATAAGGTTAATTGCTTTTGAAAGTTGAGCATCTATTGTTATTGTATTCTCCTTTTTTGTTGTCCTGTAGACCATGGCTACCTTTTAGTTCTCCCAACCTTTGACTATCTTTATGAATGTGATGGCAATCTTTGTCTCAGATCATTTGCGCACCACAGGAAGGACTGAAATGAATTTCATTATTGTTTGTACTCATGACTAGTTGTATCTTTATTGACCATTAAAACAGTGTTATTGTTAAATTCTCTATATCATGATTCGATATTAGTTTTGTTATACAGTTCAAATAACTGAAAGACAATTCTCAATATCATGATTCGATATTAGTTTTGTTATACAGTTCAAATAACAGAAAGACAACTGAGAGGGGGGGTGAATCAGTTGTCACAAATTACCAGAACATTTAGCAATTAAAATTTTAATACGGAAACCCAAAAGATTAATATTGGAATGATTAAACCAAATACCGAAAGAGCAGTTAAATCAATTAAGCATAAACAATAATCAAAGAATAAATACCATCCACATGACACCAAGATTTATACGTGGAAAACCTGGTAAAGGAAAAAACCATGGTGGGAAGCGTATCCACAGTCAGATAATACTTTTGTAGTAAGTATGTGAATTACAATTGAAGGGCATGCACTTGCAGGAAGGCCAACAACCTAGATTGCACTGCTCATCACAAAAGGAGTCTCACTGACTACATAGAAATCCAGACTACAATCCGAAAGAATGTGTAGTCACATAAATCTGTCCACTTAATTAAATGAATAATTAGTATTTATTTAATTATTTAACCATCAATTAATAATTAATTAAATTAATATTTAATTAATTCATCTTAACCCTCTGCTCCTATTAATTAAATAAAATTATTCAATTTATTTGATTTAATTCACTTAACCAAATTCAGACCATTAATTAAATAAATAAATCATATTTGTTTAATTAAATCTTCTCTCACATTTAAATAAATTAACATTTATTTAAATCCCCCAAAATCCCACCTCTCACATTTAAATAAATTAACATTTATTTAAATCACCTTTATCCTCCCCCCACTTGTATTTTCCTACAAATGCAAGTTGCACAATTATTTTAAATAAATAATTTATTTAAATCACCTTTATCCTCTACCCACTTGTATTTTCCTACAAATGCAAGTTGCACAATTATTTTAAATAAATAATTTATTTAAATCACCTTTATCCTCCACCCACTTGTATTTTCCTACAAAAGCAAGTTGCACAACTATTTTAAATAAATTATTTATTTAAAATCCTATTTATCCTCACCCACTTGAAACCTTTAATGGTTTCCCTTAAAGTATTCAAACTTGATGGCTTTAAAGTCTTCAAACTTGATGGCTTCCTTCTATAGTCTTCTTAAGACTTTAATGGTTTTCCTTAAAGTCTTCAAGCCTTTAATGGTTTCCCTCAAAGTCTTCAAGCATTTTAATGCTTTATCTTTCTTTTTCTCATTTAAATAAATTAATATTTATTTGAATATTTATCCAAATGCAAATTACACCATTTAATTGAAATAAATGATTTTATTTTAATTGAAAATACCAAAATTTCTCCCACTTGCATTTTCCTACAAAATCCACTTGCATGCCTAAACCCCTTCTAGAATTTTCTAATCACTTCTAAATAACCTAACCCCTTCTCTAAACTTTGTCACATTCCTAAGCAAAAGGGAAGTCACTTCTCAAACCCTCAAAGTCTTTGATAACCATTAAAGGCTTTCAACCTTCAACCACTAAATGGCTCAAAGTCTTTGATAACCATTGAAGGCTTTCAACCTTCAACCACTTAATCCCCAAAGTCTCCAATAACCATTAATGGTTACCTCAAACCCTCCCACATGGTTAAAACATTTGTTTTGACTCAACCTCTACCCAACCCAAAGGTCTCATCAGGCCATTAATGCTTTGACCATGATTATCTCTTAAACATTTGCACAAAGGTTTATCCTTGGATTAACTCTTAATCTAGTGGGTAATCTTAATTTGGACTTGACCCTTAGCCTGTAGATAACCATGAGGTCTTCTCAGGCCTTTAATGCCTCCAACCTCTTCTCTCAACCCAATCCTATGTTGACACTTGTCACCATTTTATTGGTGCCAATTGTGCACATGGATTCCCAACTTTCAAACTTGGCCCTTGATTAAACCATTCAATCTTAACCCTTCATTTCCCCATTTCTTCTATAAATAGAACCCTTCTCCTCAAGCAAAAAAGGAAGCATTAGAGTATTGTTGTTATACTAGCATTAGCATAGAGCTTTTTCATAGCATCACTATCTACACTTGCATAGCATTTGATTATCATATTCAACCATCTTGAATCTCCATATGGCATCCATGGCTAGTGCTAAAAGCTGAGAGTTATACTCATTTGGGACTTGGAGAGGAGAGGAATAAGGGAGGAGCAACTATGAGCATCTTGATTAGCTATTTTATTCTATGTTTATATGCTTTCTATTTCATGCTTAATATCTCTCTTGATATGCCTGTTTAGGATAATCTTTTGTTGCTAACACTAACATTTGTTTCTTGTGCTCTTGTGTGTGTTGCCATCAAATAGATTTTCTAATCCTTTTTAGATATTGCTTGAAATCAAACACATCACATCACTTTTTAGATTGTTTCTACATCTAGGATAAGCTCATCCTAAGAGACACATCTACGCAGGTTAAAACTAGTTCATGAGTGAATCCTTTCATTACTAGGTAGTTAAATCTATAACACATCTCAGATTTCTCTACACCTTATCACATCAAATCTTATCAAAACAAACAAGCAATTCAAAGAAAGAATTTCGGTTACATCTACCTTAAAGTGCTAGAGATCCACATACAACACAAATCACCAATCATCAATCTTTCATTTCATCAACAACTCATCATCATCTTTGATCAACTTCAACAAAAACTTGTAAACAAAATGGCTCAAACTCGATCATGGTCAAGGCAACGAGAAATAGAAATTGAGGAAGAAGAAGACGAAAATCTCAATGAATTTCAAGAAGCACTTGGAGGAAATATAAATGATGAAAACCCAAGTACTCCCACTCCTTCAACAATCGAAAGGGTTCAACATAACCCTCATTTTAACAAATTGTTTGATGAAATACTCAGGAGCAACACAGATGCTCACTTTTTAAAACTCACTCAAGAAGGAGCCAAACTCCCCTCTGACTTTGATCTTGCCCAATTAAGACAAACATCAGAAAGACAAAGTCGCCATGAGGAGGAAAGAGGTAGAAATCACATCAGATATAACATTCCTCGAGGTAACCCACCACCTCCTCCTCCAAATGAAATGGAGATGTTGCGGCAACAAGCCGAGAATCTCGCCCAGCAGCTTCATAGTGGTGTCAAGACTAACCAATTCTCACTCAATGACATCTGTCCCTATCCTTTTGATAGGAATCTTTACATGCCACCATTTCCATGAGGATTCGAAACACCCAAATTCGAAAAATATAGAGGAAAGGGAGATCCTCGTGATCATGTCAGAGAATTTCATTCTGCTTGTCTTGAAGTGGCATATGAAGACACCTACCTAATGCGCCTTTTTCCCCAAAGCTTGGGAGGAACAACCACATCATGGTTTTCCCGACTACCAGGTGGCATTAGAACATTTGAGGAACTCATCCAGAAGTTCCTAGCTCATTACTCTCATAACATTGAACACGATGTCACCATGGCTGATCTGTGCAACACCAAACAAAAACCAGGTGAACAATTCTCAGTATTCCTACAACGATGGCGTCAAATGTCTAGCAGACGTTCTCTTCAGTTACCTGAACGAGAACTAGTGGAAATATTCATTTCCAACTTAAACGAAGAAATGGAATTTCACCTGGATGTCAAAGACACAGACTCTTTTAATGATATGATCACCAAGGGTTTAAAATGTGAACGAGCACTCATCAAGAAAGGACTCATAAAAATCTTTAACGAACCAAAAGATGGTCCTAGCCCACGCTTCAACAGCGATAAACCAAGCTTCTGGAATAAAAACAAGAATATCGTCAACGATGGGGTTGTGGATGCCAGGACTGTCCAAAATGCACAACCTATGGTTCAGTTTGCAGGACAAAATCCTCCACCTCAGAATAACACAAATGTTCCATCCAATCAAGGTCGCATCACATCTCATGATGAACCTAGACCTCGTCAGCAAAAATAGAAATGCACATACACTCCCTTAGGGGAACCCATTGAAATAGTGTTGCGACAACTCCTCTCTCAAAATTTGGTCACTCTACCTAAGCTATCAAACTATGAGCCTCAAGTCAAACCGGCATGGTGGAGAGATACTGAACACTGTGAATTCCATCAAGGAAGAGGGCACAAGACAAGTAATTGTCACCGATTGAAAGATCTCATTCAGGATCTTATTGATCGAGGAGAAATTGAAATTGAAGGACATAACCCTAAAACAACCAATAATGATCATTTGATGTTCAAAAATCCACTTCCATCACAAGATCAAAGGGATCCTTCCACTTCCAGGCGAGGCACTGATACCACTGATTATACGCAGGCTGCGTATAATTACACTGTAAATCATCTGTATGATGCCAATGAACAAGTTGCAACCATAACCTTCAAAAATCCCAACTCAAATTGCAATGTTGTTACGCGTCGCGGAAAAGTTACCATAAAGCAACTCCACAAGGCACCACCTCCATCCCAAAGCAGTACAATCTTGTGGAACAATTAGACAAAACCCCTGTGCTTATATCTATTTTAGAGCTTTTGCGTCTATCACTCTCTCATAAAACTATCTTGGATCAAGCACTCCAAGAGGCGTCAGTCCCTGCAAATCTGAATACAGACCAATTTCAAGCCATGGTTGGAAGTCTCAAATCATCACCTTGTCTCACTTTTTCCGAAAGTGACAACTCTTCCTTCCAACAACCGCATAACGCCTCACTCCACATTGAAGGATTTATTAACCAGCATAGGATCAAGCCAGTCTTGATCGATAATGGAGCAGGCCTGAATATTTGCACACTATAGTTGGTCACAGCATTGGGATATGTAGTAGAATCAGTGGATCCTCGTCAGAAGATCACAATCAAAGCCTATGACGATGCAGAGCGTTCATCCAAAGGAGCTGTGGTACTACCAATCCGTGTGGGCCCTGTGGTCAAGCACATCATTTGTCAGGTTCTAGACCTTCCTTTGCCATACAATCTATTATTAGGGAGACCTTGGATACATGCCATGCAAGCCGTTCCATCTACCTACCATCAATGTATCAAGTTCCCACATAAAGAGGTAGAGATCACAATCTTGGGCGATGCAAATCCCTTTGAGTTTTGCCATAATATCAGCCATCAACTAGAGATTACCATTCCCAATAATAGAGAAGCCATTTCCTCCACATCATATATAAGTCCCGCCTCTCTTGCCAGTTCAAACACCACTATACCAAAGCAAGAAAAGCATAAGATGAAAATAGCAGAGGAAGGTCCCGGGGAATACAACTTGAGTCAACTCTTTTGTGTGGGACAAATGCCCACTTCTCCTAAAACTCATGGTAAACCACAGCAGGTACTCCAGCAACCACTAAACATACCAGCATGTGCTTTGACACCTTTCGTTCTTGGAAAGAGTCAAGAGGAAGAAACACAAGATGAGGACCTGGCGGAATGGATCTATAAAGATCCCATCACCACTGATAAACCACGAGTTACACTTCCTATAGAACAGTATGGCAAAGGTCTCCTCATTATGCAAAGAATGGGGTATGATGGTCAAAGTGCTTTGGGATATTGCAAACAAGGACGACATGAACCCCTACTGTCGGAATTCAAGCCCAAAGGTAATACAGGCCTCGGCTTTGAAAAAGAGATCTTTCCTAAACTCAAGTTCAAAGGAAAACCCAGCAAACCATTTTGTCCACCTACTGCAAAGCGGGCACCTTTCATAATCAAAGCACCATCAAACACTATCCCCACTGCCCCATCGAGGCTCACAAACCCACCACAACCATCTACAATACCAATCATCCCACCAAACGAACCAGTAATCCCATCAATAACACCAATAGCAGCAGCAACTATATCAGAACCCGCAGCAGCATCTATGGCACTAGCCCTTCCAACAGAAGTCACTAAATCAACACTGCCGATACTTCCAGTGACAAATCCTTTAAACCCCATCACGGTTCCTGCAGCACCGATCACTACAAAGATACATAAACCAATCACACCTATCATGTTTAACTCTAAAGACATCCCAGTATGGTATAGCAATCAGATGCTGGAGAGTGATTCAGAGACCAACTCACATGAGTGGGAATTTGATTCTGTACAACTTAACACTTCAGATGAGGAAGACACATCACCACCTCCACCCCGCAAAGACATCCCTATTTACGGAGAAGCACAGATAAAGACCACTTGGGTACCTGAGCTGGAAACATCTTCCACAGACCCTACGTCTCATCCTACGCCTGATTCTGACAGGGAGAGTACCATCAATGACCTTCACCACACTGTCTTAACCCTCACTGATACATCTAATGCCCTTAACCTAATCGATGAAGTAATGCCCATTATCCACCCTGAACTCATCGAATGGAACCAATCAAATCCCCCATGTCTTGACCTCTTCCAGAACGATGAGGCTATCATTGACTTTTTGGAATTACGGGATAATCTACCAAGCGGGGATCACAAAGCTGGATTCGCCATTGCACTTAATAGCGCAGCATACTTTGGGGCGGATGCCAAACCTTTCAGCTGCAAAAACATAACAATAAAACATGGATCTTTCAGTGAAAACCACACTGTGGCGCTGTTTGATCCAACAAAAATAAAAAGAAAGAGCGTATCCAACGGTGAAAACCTCTCTGAGGCGCCTAAGGATGAAGGGTTTGACATTCTCCCTGATAGTACACAATAGGAACGATCAACGATTCTCATCGAGGAAACCAATGAATACAATGTGGGGACTCCTGAAAATCCTCATATCATACATCTGGCATCTCTTCTCACTCCAGAGGAACAGCCTAAATTTATCGAGTTCTTCCAAAAGCGTCAGATCAACTTCACATGGTCATATGCAGACATGCCTGGGCTTGATCCTGATTTAGTCATGCATCACCTCACCGTAGCAGAAGGAGCCAAACCTGTCAAGCAGAAGCTTCGTAAGATGCATCCTCAAATTGCAGTACTAGTCAAAACAGAACTCAAGAAACTCCTAGATGTTGGTTTCATTAGACCAGTTGATTATGTCGAATGGATCTCCAATATTGTGCCTGTTGGCAAACCAAAAGGGGGCATCCGCATTTGTACTGACTTCAGAGATCTGAATAAAGCATGTCCTAAGGATGACTTCCCCTTACCAAATATCGACATCATAGTGGATCTGACAGCAGGACACACCATGCTTTCACTCATGGATGGCTTTTCAGGATACAATCAAATAAAGATCGCACCAGAGGACCAACATAAGACAGCCTTCACATGTCCATGGGGCACCTACTGCTGGAATGTAATGCCTTTTGGTCTAAAGAATGCAGGAGCAACCTATCAGAGAGCAATGACCACCATCTTCCATGACATGATGCATACCATGATGGAAGATTATGTGGATGACTTACTAGCAAAATCACTCACCAGAGAAGGACATCTCCACATCTTGGATAAAATCTTTGATAGACTGGAACAATACCATGTTCGACTCAACCCAAAGAAATGTGTCTTTAGAGTAACCTCCGGGAAACTTCTAGGATACATTGTCTCAAGCAAAGGCATTGAGGTCGATCCAGCAAAGGTTAAAGCTATCATGGACATGCCACTTCCAAAGAATATCAGTCAGCTAAGGACATTACAAGGCCGACTTCAATCCATCCGAAGATTCATTGCACAATTGGCTAATAAGTGTCACCCATTCACACACCTGCTACACAAGAACATCCACTTTCAGTGGGATGACAAATGTCAGCAAGCATTTCAGGCACTTAAAGACTATCTCATGAATCCACCATTGTTGATGCCACCAGATCCAAGTAGACCGTTGTTACTTTATATCTCAGCAACAAGTACAGCATTGGGTGTACTACTGGCACAACATAATGCAAAAGGCAAAGAGTGTGTTGTATACTACATCTCTCACACACTAGTGGGCTATGAACTCAATTACACACCTATTGAGCAAGCTTGCCTAGCAGTAATCTTAGCAGCCACTAAACTGAGGCACTATCTGTTAACACACAAGGTACAACTCATCGCAAAGATTGATCCACTCAAGTATTTACTCAACAAAGCAGCATTGACAGGCCGCTTGGCCAAATGGGTGATGATTCTAAGTGAATTTGACATCGAGTATGTAGACCGTAAAGCTATCAAAGGTCAGGTTATTGCAGATCAGTTGGCCGATGCACCACTCATAGGCGATCATCCTCTTATTTCCAATTTTCCAGATGAAGAGATATTCATGATCACAACAGCACAACCATGGAAACTATATTTTGATGGTTCATACACTAGGCATGGCTCGGGGGCAGGCATTCTGTTTATCACACCTCAAGGTGATAGCATCCCGAAGTCTTACAGGCTCACATTTCCATGCACCAACAATATAGCAGAATATGAGGCTTTGATCACAGGACTCAGATTAGCCATACAATGGAAATTACAAGAACTACAAGTATATGGCGACTCACAACTGGTCATTCGACAAGCAACTGATGAATATCATACCAAAGATGATAAACTCATGCCATACAAGCAAATGGTGGACACTCTAAAGACATCATTTACTACTATCACTTTTGAGCAGATACCAAGAGATCAGAATCGAGCTGCTGACGCTATGGCTACCATCGCATCTCTCCTAGATCTTCCACAAAATTCAACACGCTACGATTTCTTGGTAGAACAGCTTTGGATCCCCGCTTATGATATCCCCGAATCTGAGATGATGTGTCACCTTGTCGGTTTTGAATCCCCATGGTACGGTGAGTTCTACACCTATCTCCGCGATCACACCCTTCCTCCCAACCAATCAAATAACCAACGTAAAACCTTCATTCGCCAAACTGCTCGATATACCATTATTGCCGAAACCCTATACCGACGCGGTCTTGATGGTACTCTCCTTTGATGTTTGGAACAAGGTGAGATAACAAAGGCTTTGGAAGAAGTCCATGAAGGAATTTGTGGGACTCACTCAAGTGGTTCGTCACTAGCCAAGAAACTCCTGCACAATGGATACTATTGGCCATCTATGGAAAAGGATTCCTACTACTTTGTCAGAAAATGCAAGAAATGTCAAGTTCATGGCGACCTGATACATGCACCAGCCCAGGAACTGCAACCAATCACAACACCATGGCCTTTCTGTCAATGGGGCCTTGACCTTGTGGGTAAGATCCATCCATCTTCATCCAATGGCCATAAATTCATTATTACCGCCACCGAATATTTCACAAAGTGGATCGAAGCTATTCCACTTACCCAAGTCACCAGCAAGCAGATCGCCTCATTCATCCTCAACTACATCATCTGCCGGTATGGTGTGCCCATTTCCATCATCACAGATAACGGTCTTCCTTTCAAAAATCAGGATGTCCGTGAACTTTGTGAGAAATTTCACATCCAACATCGCTTTTCCACCCCCTATTACCCACAAGGCAATGGTCAGGCCGAAGCATCAAATAAAAACATATTAAGAATCCTAAAGAAGACAGTCAATGATGCCGGTCATGATTGGCATGTTCAATTGAATCCAGCATTATGGGCATATCGAACTAGCATTCGAACCCCTACAGGTGCAACTCCTTATTCATTGGTCTATGGTGCTGAAGCTATCTTACCTATTGAGGTTGAGATACCATCATTACGAGTTTCCTTGCATAATCTCATCGATGATGAAGCATACAGAGTCTCACGTCTTCAGGACTTAGAGTTACTTGATGAGAAGCGACAAGCTGCATACAACCATCTCAAAGCCTATCAGCAGCACATGAGCATAAGTTACAATCACCGAGTTAGGCCTCGTACATTTGAGGTAGGTGATCTTGTTCTTCGAGAAAATCCTCACAACCAACCAAACCGAGAACATCAGGGCAAGTTTGAATCAAACTGGCTGGGCCCATATGTTGTCACTGCTGTATTCGGGTCCGGGGCATATCAGTTGGCTACATCAGAAGGAGAACCGCTTGCAGATCCAATCAATAGCATGCACCTCAAAAGGTTTTATACCTAAGCTGAATAGAGCATCAGACTCCCCTATATACCAGAAAATACCAAAAACATTCAGAAAAATGTCCTGAAGAAAATACAAAAACATTCAAAAAAAAGTAAAGAAAAATCATGCATCCAAACGGTGAACAACCACTCCGGTGGCACCTTGGGTAAGTACGGTGGTGAAAACCTGGCAAACAGGTGCCACTTGTAAAGGCTATGGCTCCATTGTCTTTCAGACTTGTTGCGATTACATTTACTTCATACATACATCCATCCATCCAAAGCCATGGCTTGTTATTCATCTGTCATTAAGAAAAAAACTCCATGCATCTAGTATCCCACCTTTTCATAGTCAGGTCTAAAAACTGGGGGCAATACCCTTAAACCTATTGATAGAAGTGGATTCTACATTGTCTTATGATTCATTAAGTTTTTCATTCAAAGCAATCATCAAAAATCCAAAAACATTCAAAAAAAAATATATCTCGCAAAAATCAAAAAACATTCAAAAATGTCTCAACAAAAATACCAAAAACATTCAAAACAATTCAAAATCCAAAAACATCGACAAACCATTGAAAAATCCAACAAAAACAATGCAACACATTGTACATACTCGTCCATGCAGATACCAAACAAACATTGTGACATACTTAACAAAATGACCATTTATCAATCAAACCAAACAACATCAACACTCAAAACTGTCTTCAACAAGGATGCATCCTTCCTTACAAAAACAAAGACAAGATGACATTTTCTTTGACAAGAAAATTCTGTTTACACTATCAAATACTTGGTTGATTTATGGTCTAGTAATTTATATTAGGATCTTTCAGCATTGTTTTGTATCGTTTGCGCATTACTTCCGATGAAGTACTGGGGCATGTACTAATGGTGTCTACGTGGGAAGTTCACTAAGCTATGTGATCATAGGCAAAAATACAGTCATAGATCACTACGGCTTGCTGACTACAGCATATACCTCGACCATATGGGCATGAACCATTACCAAGGATCCATATTCTTTATTCTTTATGTATATATTGTTTGTTTGCAGGTACAATGCTCTTTCTTTGGTTCCTACCTCATCCAAACTGGATAAAGGTTTTTATCTCTTAGTACGGTATGCACTTGTCTCAGGATATGATCAGCCTAAGATCAAGGAGGACGATCCAAGTCATGCATGAATGGTGATAATCCTTGTCTGTTCCGCAAGCAATACTCTGGTCAACTTGATCCATTATATCAAGTTGCTTGTATTAACTTGCTATATCAAAATCCATGTAAGAAATACTCTGGTCATCTTGAATCTTTATGTCAAGTTGCTTGTATTTTCTTACAACATTTTAAAGCTTAATGATGAAAAATAAAGCACCATGGATCATCATTCCATCTCATTTGTATATATTGCATTCCATTGCATTCCATCCATCCATACATTCATAAATAGATGCATATCATTCATACATAGTAATGACAATGGATACTCTATTTTCCTCTTCTTCCATAGGAATGTAATAGGTCCTCCATTTCTTCTATCTAACATTGAACCCCTCCCCACCCTCCCCATCTCGATAATCACCATCACATACCCTACATCGTGTCCCAATCAGCTTAATCAAGCCACGTTCATCACCATCCATCTCTAAATAGGAGGGATTGTGTTTCCTATCCTAAGTCATCCAATAAGTCAAGAAAGTTACTCTATCTGCACAGATACATCGACTCCCACACACCTAGACTATCAACAGATACTCTGATCAAGTATCTTCGGGTCTCAACAAGTAATCGATCATGGTAATCCTAGACTACATCAGGCATTTATCATAATGACCTAGTCTCAATGGGGCTGCTATGATTCACCACAATCATCCATCCCACGCACACACTATCAATTGATCAACCAATCAAACACAATCCAATGGACAATTACATCAATTGTCTAAGTCTCAACGAGTATTTTGCTTCATATACCTTGACTTCATCGGGCAATTACATCAATTGTCTAAGTCACATCAGGTCACTTTGATTCACTTACTCAGACTTTATCATGTCCAAGCGACCAACTGACATCAACTGTCACGCTTTGACTTGACCGGGGCAATTAAACCGATTGCACCAGATTGTCTAACCAATTTTGATCAATTGTATAGCATCAATCCAAACCCCACACTACATCTGCTATGTATCTCTTGCAAGACCTCAGGGTACCCACTGGCTTGTTGTTTCTTCATATTCACTCCATTTTCTCCCATTCTTTCATCATTAGTTCTAATTTCTTCTATTCTACCTCCCCTCCACTTTTCATTCTTTTTCGAGAGATCGCCCGATTTTTTTTAAAAAAAAAATTCGGCCCATCTCTCGAGGGGGCATACCACCCATTAAATTTACATTTATGGGGCATATTTCTTCACACCTATTTTTCTTTCTTTGAAACGACGCGATAAACTGCACCGTCTCAAAGAGGGGCAAATGTAGTCACATAAATCTGTCCACTTAATTAAATGAATACTTAGTATTTATTTAATTATTTAACCATCAATTAATAATTAATTAAATTAATATTTAATTAATTCATCTTAACCCTCTGCTCCTATTAATTAAATAAATTATTCAATTTATTTGATTTAATTCACTTAACCAAATTCAGACCATTAATTAAATAAATAAATCATATTTGTTTAATTAAATCTTCTCTCACATTTAAATAAATTAATATTTATTTAAATCCCACCTCTCACATTTAAATAAATTAACATTTATTTAAATCACCTTTATCCTCCCCCCACTTGTATTTTCCTACAAATGCAAGTTGCACAATTATTTTACATAAATAATTTATTTAAATCACCTTTATCCTCTACCCACTTGTATTTTCCTACAAATGCAAGTTGCACAATTATTTTAAATAAATAATTTATTTAAATCACCTTTATCCTCCACCCACTTGTATTTTCCTACAAAAGCAAGTTGCACAACTATTTTAAATAAATTATTTATTTAAAATCCTATTTATCCTCACCCACTTGAAACCTTTAATGGTTTCCCTTAAAGTATTCAAACTTGATGGCTTTAAAGTCTTCAAACTTGATGGCTTTAAAGTCTTCAAACTTGATGGCTTCCTTCTATAGTCTTCTTAAGACTTTAATGGTTTTCCTTAAAGTCTTCAAGCTTTTAATGGTTTCCCTCAAAGTCTTCAAGCATTTTAATGCTTTATCTTTCTTTTTCTCATTTAAATAAATTAATATTTATTTGAATATTCATCCAAATGCAAATTACACCATTTAATTGAAATAAATGATTTTATTTTAATTGAAAATACCAAAATTTCTCCCACTTGCATTTTCCTACAAAATCCACTTGCATGCCTAAACCCCTTCTAGAATTTTCTAATCACTTCTAAATAACCTAACCCCTTCTCTAAACTTTGTCACATTCCTAAGCAAAAGGGAAGTCACTTCTCAAACCCTCAAAGTCTTTGATAACCATTAAAGGCTTTCAACCTTCAACCACTAAATGGCTCAAAGTCTTTGATAACCATTGAAGGCTTTCAACCTTCAACCACTTAATCCCCAAAGTCTCCAATAACCATTAATGGTTACCTCAAACCCTCCCACATGGTTAAAACATTTGTTTTGACTCAACCTCTACCCAACCCAAAGGTCTCATCAGGCCATTAATGCTTTGACCATGATTATCTCTTAAACATTTGCACAAAGGTTTATCCTTGGATTAACTCTTAATCTAGTGGGTAATCTTAATTTGGACTTGACCCTTAGCCTGTAGATAACCATGAGGTCTTCTCAGGCCTTTAATGCCTCCAACCTCTTCTCTCAACCCAATCCTATGTTGACACTTGTCACCATTTTATTGGTGCCAATTGTGCACATGGATCCCCAACTTTCAAACTTGGCCCTTGATTAAACCATTCAATCTTAACCCTTCGTTTCCCCATTTCTTCTATAAATAGAACCCTTCTCCTCAAGCAAAAAAGGAAGCATTAGAGTATTGTTGTTATACTAGCATTAGCATAGAGCTTTTTCATAGCATCACTATCTACACTTGCATAGCATTTGATTATCATATTCAACCATCTTGAATCTCCATATGGCATCCATGGCTAGTGCTAAAAGCTGAGAGCTACACTCATTTGGGACTTGGAGAGGAGAGGAACAAGGGAGGAGCAACTATGAGCATCTTGATTAGCTATTTTATTCTATGTTTATATGCTTTCTATTTCATGCTTAATATCTCTCTTGATATGCCTGTTTAGGATAATCTTTTGTTGCTAACACTAACGTTTGTTTCTTGTGCTCTTGTGTGTGTTGCCATCAAACAGATTTTCTAATCCTTTTTGCAGAGCATCAGAATGAATGAAATGCAAAGATAGAATCTCCTATACTTGAGTACAGTTTCAGTTAAGCTCAATACCAGAAGACTAAATCCTCTTACATAAACCCAACTAGATCTCCAATGATCGACCAAATCCTTTGCTTGAATGATATTACATTATTCGCACATTACATATCCATTTCCCATTCTCTTGACCGTATGCCTATGATGATCTACAATGAGATCTTACATCATATATATACAAACCCTCAACCATAAACAATCAGGTCAACCACCAAATAATAAACCAATTACATAATTACAAAACTTGTCGGTCTTAGACCAAACAAACAATATCCAACACATAAGACATCCTGGAAACACATAGAGAGGTCCAATCCACATGTTACATTAAGTTGGTCCATAACCTAGATCAACCGAGACCCAATATAGGTCCACACACTAAAACAATGATCTCCATTCGCCAAGTCTCGAACATGATCACCAACAACATACCAGAAGCTGCACCAACACCACTTATGCATATCATCACAAAGCTTCATCAAAGCTATGTCGGTGAAACCCTCACCGGTACCACAAGCCAAGCTTCCAAGCAACCAGGATAACATCTGATCACCAGACCAAAACCAATTGACTGAATATGAGCATGAGTATCATGAATAAGCCATTTACATAACGAAACTATACCAGAGCATATGGGATCTTGACGGATCCAAACCAGTCGAAAACCACTCAACCTACCGGGACCAGAAGGGTGTCGGTAAAGCATCCAAAACAGCTAGTGTTGACATCAATGACATAACATCAATGCAACACATAATCAATTCCTCCAAATGGCCAACAATTTCCCCCTTTGGCATCGATGGCAACACTAGATATGAAAATCATCTAAGTACCAAGAAATGCCAAATAAGTCTCCCCCAATGGAAGACAACCAACAATCTCCCACATAAATATATAGCAATGAAATTCTGAAACAAAGACCAAACTACCCCTATGAATGATATCTCTATAAAGCTCTGAATTACACATATATCTCCCCCTAATCTATACAACTCCTTTTTTATTTTTTACATCAATATCTCTCCCCCTTTGACATCAATGCCATAAATCGGACAAAAATATCAAAGAAAAAACATAAACCACTAAAACACAAAGCTGACTACTTCCCCTGAGAAGTAGTATCCCCAGATCAGTGCCAGAATGAATAATATCTCTGATAATACATATCAGACGGATGCCAAAAAGCATCAATCAGTTCTCTGTTGGAGGGGTAGAAACCCCTAACCTGTCTCTCAGGTACTCAAATGGTTCTTTAGGCAAAGGTTTAGTGAAAATATCTGCAATCTACTCTTTAGTGTTCACATAAACCAATCTAACTTTATTTTCTTCCACCTTCTCCTTCAAAAAGTTATACTTGATAGATATGTGCTTTGTCTTAGAATGAAATACCAAATTCTTTGATATGTCAATAGCAACAAAGTTGTCACAGTGAATAACTACCGGTCTAGTACAATGCACTTTGATATCCTTCAACATTTTCTTCATCCATAGAACCCGTGTACAGTTAGTAGCAACAACAACATACTCAGCTTCAGTAGTAGATAAATAAGTACATGATTGTTTCTTGTTGATCCATGAAACCAACTTATTTCCAAGAAAGAAAGCTCCATTGGAAGTACTTTTCTGGTTATCAACATCTCCAGCCCAATCAACATTTGTGTATGCACATAAAGTAAAGTCATCATTCTTAGGGTACCACAAACCATATTTAGATGTACCTTGTAAGTATCTAAAAATCCTTTTCACCGCACTCTCATGATTTTCTCTAGGATCACTCTAAAATATAGATGCAATACAAACAACATTCATTATGTTAGGCCTAGTCTGAGTCATATAAAGTAGACCTCCAATCATAGATTTGTATCTTGTAGGATTTACTAGTACAAAAACATCTTTCCTTGTCAATTTCTCACTTGTAACCATAGGAGTACTTATCAGTTTAGACTCTCCCATACCAAATTTCTTCAACAATTCCCTAACATACTTAGTTTGATAGATGAAAATACCTTTCTCAGTCTGAGTAATCTACAAACCTAAGAAAAATTTCATTTCCCCAATCATAGACATTTCAAATTCTTTCTCCATATTCTTAGAAAATTCCATGCACAAATTATCCTCACCTCCAAAAATAATGTCATCAACAAATACTTCAATAATTAGTATATCATCGTCAGTGATCTTATAATATAAATTATTGTCAGCATTACCCTTAGTAAATCCAAGCTTCAAATTTTTTTTTTCCAACCTTGCATACCAAGCTTTAGGTTCCTGTTTCAATCCATATAAAGTTTTTCTTAACCCGCAAACCATGTTTGTATTATCTGAAAGTGAAAAACCATTAGGTTTCTATATATAAACTTCCTCATCAAGATCCCCATTAAAAAATGCACACTTAACATCCATCCGATAAACCTTGTAGTTCTTATGGGCAACATAGGCAATAAATAATCTTACAGCTTCAATCGTAGCTATAGGTGCAACATTCTCTCCATAATCAATTCCTTCCTTCTGAGAATATCCTTTAAAAACCAATCTAGCCTTATTCCTTACAACTTGACCATGCTCATTCAATTTATTCCTAAGAACCCATTTAGTTCCAATAACATTCTTATTTTTAAGCTAAGGAACTAAAGTCCATGTGTTATTCTTCTCAATCTGATCTAATTCTTCTTTCATAACTTTCAACCAATATTCATCTTTACATGCTTCAATTACTGATACTGGTTCAACTTGAGAAACTAAACATACCTCATTAGTTGTCAGTCTTCTTCTTGTCATCACACCATTGTTCTTATCCCCAATGATCTGATCTTCTGAATGATTCAATCTCACATACCTAGGAGTCCTTTGACTCTCTGTTCCTCTTCCCGATTCTTCAGTTACTGTTAAATTTTTTGATATTACTGGAATAACTGGTTCAACACTATGTTCCGGTAAAGGTGTTATTGATTTAGATATAATCATTTCTACCGCCGGTTCCTTCTCATAAACTCTGATTTGACCTCTATTCAGCTCATCCACCTTGACATTAGCACTCTCCATAATTCTCTTCAATCTCTTGTTATAACATCTATATGATTTTATTTCTTTATAATAACCAAGAAATATGCCTTCATCACATCTAGGATCACATTTGCCAATGATATCATCTCTCCTGATATAACATTTACTACCAAAGATTTTGAAATACTTAACTGTAGGTGTATTGCCAAACCATAATTCATAAGGTATCTTACCGGTTTCTCCTTTGATATTAACTCTGTTGAATATATAAACCACTATGCTCACTACTTCTCTCTAGTATATATGAGGTAGACTAGCTTCCATCATCATTGTTCTAGCAACATCCAAGATAGTTATGTTCTTCCTTTCCACAACTCCATTTTGCTGAGGTATCCGAGGACCAGAAAATTGTCTCCTTATACGATGCTTCTCACAAAAGTTACTAAATTCATCGGATGTGAATTCTCCACCATGATCTGACCTCAAACATTTAATTTTTAATCATGTCTCAGTTTCCACTTTATCTTTAAAGATTTTAAACTTTTCAAGAGCCTAAGATTTCTACCTTAGAAAAGTAATCCACATCATTCTATAATAATCATCAATGATTAGCATGAAATATCTATCACCTTCAAAACTTTTAATTCTACCAGGGCCACACAAATTAGTATGAATAAGATCAAGAACATCATTAGATTTATCTTGTATACTCCTAAAAGAGGTTCTAACCTGTTTTCCCATTTGACATTCTTTACATACCAGATTATAGGGCTTCACAATCTTAGGTATATCTCTAATTGCCTTAGTTGAATTGATCTTTATAATGCAATCAAAATTCACATGACACAACCTCTTATGCCATAGCCAACTCTCATCAATTTGTGCAATCAAATGTGTCTTCTCATCAGAATTCAAATGAAATATATTACCTTTTGTTTATGTACCGATTGCAATCTCTAAACCAGATCTGTTAATGATTTTGCATTTTCAATCCTTGAACTGTAATTGAAATCCCTTATCCACCAATTGTCCTACACTCAAAAGATTATGCTTCAAACCTTCAACAAAATAAACATTGTCAGTATTTTTCTTACCATCCAATGATATAGTTCCTTTTCCTTTGATCATACATGTTTTATCATCTCCAAATTTAACCCGATCGCCATCAAATTCTTGCAAAGATAGAAACTTCTCTTTATCTCCAGTCATATGATGTGAACATCCACTGTTAATTACCCATTCATCCCTGTCTTCAATTTTAGCAGCAAGTGCCTTCTCTTCAGGTACATTCTCTTCTAGTGCTGGAACATCTTCCTTGATAGCCAAGAATGCCCATTCCTTTCCATTGCCGAAACCACTAGCAGAGTCTTCTGCCAGTTCATCATCAGAGTCAGTAATACCTTCCTCATCCCCTATGTAGCATGATTTGTCTTTGTTTTTCCTATACTTGTACTTAATCTGATATCCAAGGTTAGGCTTAAAAGATCTTCAAACTCTTTCTTCAAATCTTGAATTCCTTTCAGGACATCTAGATGCAAAATGACCAATCTTATTAGATGCAAAACATTTAAAAGGTGCTTTTGCTTCATACTTACTTCCTACCGGTCCTTTAGGTACTCTTCTAGCAAATAGTGCTTCAAGTTGCTCAAACTCATCATCTTCTCTCTTTATATCATCCAATTCCTTTGCATATAAAGCTTTCCAATCTTGCTTACCGATTGTTGATGCAGATGCATGAAAATCAGGTTCAGACTTCACAGCTCCAGAAGGTCCAAATTCTTCAAGCTCAAAAGAAGATAATTTCCCAACCAAGGTATCTCTATTGATAAAAGTATTAGCCATTGTTCTCAACTAATTAATAGCAGTAGCCTTCATTTTGTAAGCCGGTGGTAGGGCTCTCAGGATTTTAGAAACAATTTCATCTTCACTCAGAGTTCCACCACAACATTGAATTCCCATAACAATCTCATTTACCCTTTCCATGAATGCAGTAATCCTTTCTTCTTCTTCCATCTTCAGGTTTTGATATCTCACCCGATAACCATCAAGTTTAGCAATCTTTACAGTAGAGTCACCTTCATTAAGAGTCTCCAACTTATCTCATATAGCCTTTCCAAATGATTTGTTAGTTAATCTCATTATTTGTTGATCAGAAAGTGCACACAAGAGGGCTTCTCTTGCTCTACAATCATTCTCAAGCTCCTTATCCAGGTTTACTAAAGGAGGATTGCTAGATGCCAGATTATGAGGTCTGACACCATTCTGTGTGATCTCCCAAATCTCCTTGCCAAGACATCTCAGATGAGTCTCCATCTGAATCTTCCATACTGTGTAATTTGTTCCATCAAGCCTAGGAATATCTCTCCGAAATTTAGCTCCAGATGAACTGGATGAACTTGAACTGTTAGTCATCATAGGATCTTCCTCAAATGGTTGAACTTTCTGCAGAGAGGACCAAAGCTCTGATACCAATTGTTAGACAACTCAAATAACCAGAAGACAAATGAGAGCGGAGATGAATCAGTTGTCACAGATTACCAGAACATTTAGCAATTAAAACTTTAATACCAAAACCCAAAACATTAATAGCGGAATTCTTAAACCAAATACTAGAATAGCAGTTAAATCAATTAAGCATAAACAATAATCAAAGAATAAATACCATCCACATGACACCAAGATTTATATGTGGAAAACCTAGTAAAGGGAAAAACCATGGTGAGAAGCCTACCCATAGTCAGATAATACTTCTGCAGTAAGTATGTGAATGACAATTGAGGGGCCTGCACTTGTAGGAAGGCCAACATCCTAGAGCGTACTGCTCATCACAAAAGGAGTCTCACTGACTACATAGAAATCTAGACTACAATCTGGAAGAATGAATGAACTGTAAAGATAGAATCTCCTATGCCTGAGTACAGTTTCAGTTAAGCTCAATACCGGAGGACTAAATCCTCTTACATAAACCCAAGTCGATCTCCAATGATCGACCAAATCCCTTGCCTAAATGATATTACATTATTCACACATTACATATCCATTTCCAATTCCCTTGACCATATGCCTATGATGATCTACAATGAGATCTTACATCATATATATACAAACTCTTAACCATAAACAATCAGGTCGGCCACCAGACAATAAACCAATTACATAATTACAAAACATGTCAGCCTTAGACCAAACAAACAATATCGAACACATAAGACATCCCAAAAATATATCGAGAGGTCCACTCCACATGTTACATTAAGTCGGTGCATAACCTAGATCAATTGGGACCCAATATAGGTCCACACGCTAAATAAATGATCTCTATTCACTAGGTCTTGAACATGATCACCAACAACATCCTGAATCCATACCAGAAGCTGCACCAACACCATTTATGCATATCATTATAGATCTTCATTGAAGGTCTGCTAATGAAACCCTCGCTAGTACCACAAACCAAGCTTCCAATCAAGAAGGATAGCATTTGATCACCAAACCAAAACCAATTGACTGAATATGAATATGAGTATTATGAATAAGACATTTGCATAACCAAACTATACCAGAGCATACCAAATCATGTTGGACCCAAACCAACCAGAAACCACTCAACCTACCGGGACTAGAAGGGTGCTAGTAAAGGATCCAAAACAACTAGTGTTGACATCAATAACAAAACATCAATGCAACACATAATCAATTCCTCCAAATGGCCAACAAGTTTTTTCATGTATATTGTTATCCATTTTATAATAGCCATAAATGTCCATGTTTTGAGTGTTCTTTCATGCATTCATTATTGGCTGAGAATTGAATCTTGGAGGCTACTATAACAGTCATGTAGATGCATTTTTCATAGTACTTTTAATGCCTTTGATCTATGACTGTTAAGATCTATTTCAAGATTTGATTTAACAAAAATACTGATTAGTGACTTCTCTTCTCTTTATGCAAATGTTAGGACTGTTCATCCATATCAAAAATCATCTCCAGGGAGATAATGGACTGCTTTTTATTTATTGCTATTGTCATGAAGGTCTTCTTATACACTATTATTGCCTCATTTCTTCTTGTGATGAATATTATCACAGTCTTATATTATTGTAGATAGATTTCCTTATGTTACTTTACTTGTGTGGAAGTCTGTATTCATGCTTAGGCTATTTCCTTGCTTGTGCTACACTATGAAATCTTATGGTAGAGATTTATTATAATGTACCTTTTAGGAATATAAGGATTGTGCCTATCATATGGTCATTATGTGGCTACATGCTTTCATTTTTTTTGAAAGACTTTACTCTTGTCAGTAAGTTTTCATTTTTAATAGTAGTGGACCTTGTCTCTTCATCTTGCCTTGTACCTTGGTTGAGGTGAGTTCACTATCATGTATTGTACAACTTTTAACAATGCTATTAGCTCCATGACAATCCCTATATGATTAATACTATTGCATGCATTATCATGATATTATTAGTGCATTGTTACTGGCTCCTTTTGTCTATTATCATTGTCTAATAGCTGTTATAGGTCTTTAATGCACTTAAGAAAGTGACTATTTTTCTATTGTGAAAGCACTTTGATGTGTTTTTTTAATCACTTATTCATTGTTAGCCCATGTCTTAATAATGCTCTATGATACTACTATGGCTACCAATGTTGTCTTATACATGTGAAATGTGAATTAATAGTGAGAGTTTTATGTATCTCTGTGAGTACTCATTGTTTTTCTGTTATATTTTTCTGAGTTTGATCATTCTTACTTCCACAGTTACTCATGTGATGGCTCTAGTCATCTGTTGACCATGGAATACAGTTTTATTCACTATTGTTTGTGTTGTCATTGAGTGACAATACATGGGACTCTGGATACTATTGTGTTCAAAGCTTAACAAGATGATTAGTGTCACCTTATGAGTGATGACTGGTATGCTGAGCTCAACCCTTGTGGGAGCTCGTTTTAACCCACATACCTGATATTCATGACATCTATATCTACACATGAAACAAACAAGTTAGATAAAACATGACACTTGTTGCTATCTCATGGCACTTTCTCTGCATTGATCTTTCTTTTTTATCTATGTATGTCTGATGTAGCACTGCAAGTACATTGGGAATAGAATTATGTATGTAAGAGTGAGATAGGTAACCCAAAGCTCTAACAAATATTTTCTCTTTCTCTTTTCAGGTCATCTCTTGGAGTGGACAGTATAACACTTGGATCAGCAGAATTGATCAAAAGACTTATAGAAAGAACTCATCAACCTATCGAGGCAATGATGGGTTCCCTCTCTCTCTCTCTTTCATATATTTTTCTGATTTCTTATGTGTTTACAGTACTATGATCAAAATGATATCTTTTGGCTATTCCCACAGCTTGTGTGGGATTTCATGAACAATTTGATCTTTATAAATAAAACTTTGTTTCATGTAAATATTTTATTGATATATATCTCTTTTGATTCAAACAATTGCACATTTGAAATAAGTTACTTGTATGACATGCATGTTTATTTATAAAGATAACAAACTTTGAAAAAAATATTGTGTACCTTTCTTCAAAATGCATTGTATAAGGCCTGTAAAAGGTCACCAAATTTAGGTATAAGAAAATTTAGTAACATTTTTAGCGACCTCTCAGGGGTGTTTTCATGATAAACAAATAGAAACCAGTAGCCTAGCATATCCATTGGGCATTGAGTCAAATCTACCCTCTTCAAAATATGGAACTGCAACTCAGCACTTCAAACAAAACCAAAACAACTAAAACTGAAACTACTTTGGCGTTGCCTATAGATGAACCTACAAACTATGCATCAACACTTATTGAAAACCAAAAGTTGAACTGAAAACTTGACTGAAACTGAAACTAAAAAGTGTTAGGAGCACTTATTGAAAACTACAACTGAACTGAACTGGAAAAGTAAAAACAACTACTCTATCCTACTTTAATCAAGAAAGAAACTTGGTTACACAAAACCATTCACTAGTTTTTAAAAGTGACATCCTTTTCTTCCAAGCTTAGGATGTTGCAAAAGTTTAAGAACAACTGAGAAGTAATGGAGAATGAAGATATTTTCCACCAGTTGCTGCAATATATCTTTAAAAACGAAAACAACGCCTCCTGCCTCACTTAGCTAATTGTGTATGCTATTTATTAGAGCGAGTAAGTGAGTGAATCTTGTTTCACTTGGGCTGCAAATTTCTCTTCTTGAGCAACTTCTTCATACTTGGCTTCTATGGTGGCTAGATGTCTGATTGGACAACCTCTTGAGATGTTAAACTTTGGAACCTGATTGTTGGTTTCTTGTTTGTCGATCATCTACTTAACCATAATATCCACTTCTTTTACCTGAAAATGCTAATCAATTTTATTTATTTCCAAAAGTATTAATTCACTATCGAGGTTAGAACAAAAATCCCCAAATGATTCGTTATCAAGGTTAGAGAAAAAATCTTCAATAATGCTTGAGAATATAGCTATATTATGATCAATTTCATCATGCAAAGTGTTTCCCAGTACACTTTCTTGATTGCCTTTAGTATTTATACCTTGGAAATCTAAGCTTTGTTGATTGTTTTTCTCTACTTGAAACAAAATTGTATCTATACCAACTTGTAGCTCTTTCACAACCCTGTTTTCTTCATTTTCTTTCTCATAGATCTTCCCTTTATCCTGATGATTATCAACTGCCTGTTGCTCATAACTGGATAATAATGTTAGTAAAGTCATGCATTGAATCTCATCATTAATGAATAAGGGAAGTTCTTCAAATAAATCAGTTAAAATATGAACTTCAACACCCTTTTCTATATCTACAACCTGTTGTTGTACTTGATCATGCTCAAACACTTCTGTTAACAAATCTGATTTGTTATTTTCTACATCTTGTACAAACATAGCAGTAGGTGAAGAATTTACTTTTGCCTCTTCAAATATCTCCTCTTGTTGTTCTATAACCTGATGTTCTTGGGAAATCACAATAGTAGTGGGATCCTCTACAGATGGATTAATCATATTAGGACGAGGAGGTTGTTCAAGAATGTATTGTCAAGGTTTCTTAAAGCTCAAAAATGCAAACATGCGAGGTTTTTCTTTTATAGAACGATTATGGATGGAAAAAGATGGATGGATTGGTTCTTTATGAATAATATCTTTATAAGGATGCACTTGTTAGAGAACAAGTTCTTGAAATGAGTGAGGACTCCTAAAACTAGGAATTTGAAATTTAGGAAATTTAGGAGACTCACCTTGTTTAAAGATTGGTATTTTGATCTCAAAAGTATCTTGCTTGGCAAGCAATATCTTCATCTCCATTTCTTTTACAAAAATTTGTTGCTCTAGATTATCTTCAAATAGTCTTTCTTGCATTATTGGAACAACAGGCTCCACTTGAGATGATTTAGCCTCATAGTGAACTTTTTGTTGTTCTTTGGGTGATGTAGGCTATCTTCTTGGCAGAATCTGTACTTTTTGAACAATAGGAGCTCCATTAGCAGCTAGCTGACTTGAGGGAACCTGCTAATTTGAGTTATCTTGTTGTTGTTTCCCTTTATCAGTCTGTTCTTGATTAGTTGTAGCATGATTTCTATGATTTATAGCTTGTTGTTGGTAATTTGCAGCAGACTGTCCTATGTTCACTGCATGCTTTTTCGACCTTGTATTAGCTGCAATAGGTGAATAAGGTCTATTCTGCACTTGTGGATGATTAACTCCACAAAATTCCTCATCCTTCCAGTTCATCATAGCTACTTTGTGACCTTCTAGTTCCTCATAAATACCTGCATCTTAATAAGACATATTATTCTATACCATGAAAGCTTTCGACTGTGCATTCATTGCATTCTAACATGATGCTTGATTATGAGCTTGTTGGCATAGAAAACAATAACCTTGAGCTATATTATTCTAAGTGGGTACAATATCTTTGGTATTACTAATGGTATTACTAATGGTATTCAGATTGTACTACTAATTGGGCTTGTTGTTATAATTCCTCCTCTGATTTTGAGGGTCATTATGGTAATTAGGCCAATTGGGCTGATAAGGAGTTTGGTATGGGGCTTGATACCTCTGGTTTTGGCTTTGAATCCTCTTAAGGCTTACCAATTCATTACTAACAGTCTGCAGTAATTTTTCCATTCTTCTTAGGGCACCCTTAAGTTCTTGCAGCTCTGAATTTGCTGTAATAGCACTATTTTGAGCAAATTTCTGAAAACCTAATGCTAGAACAATGTGTAATGTAGCTATAAGAGGTGCTTGTAAAGGAATTAAAGGTTGTATTGTTAGGATAACTGGTGGACAATTGAGAGGGGGGGGTGAATCAATTGTTAATAGATTATGAAACTTAAAGCACACAAAACCTTTTACCAAAATGCATAAACCAAATAGCGGAATAGCAGATATATCAGTTAAGCACAAACATAAATCACAAAATAATTACCATCCATCCACAACACATAACACCAAGATTTGTAAGTGGAAAAATTGGTAAAGGGAAAAACCACAGTGGGAAGCCTACCCATAGTCAGATAATACTTCTACAGTAAGTATGTGATTACAGTAAGAGGGCCCTGCACATGCAGGAAGGCACATTGCCTAGAGCACATTGCTCATAACAAAAGGAGCCTCACTTACTACAAAAGAAATCTAGACTACAATCCGGAAAGATGAATGAACTGCAAGAATAGCATCTCCTATGCCTGAATACTGTTCTAGTTAAGCTCAACATTGGAGGTCTTAAACCTCTTACACAAACCCAATTCGATCACCTATGATCGACCAAAACCACTTCATATTATTACAACTTTATTCACATGTAGATAATCTCATAACCTTCTTTAACCATGATCTACAAAGAGATCTTACATCATATATATACCAACCCTGACCTAAACAATTAGGTCGACCACCTAAAAGATAATACAATAAATTTGTTACATAATCCTACAAACCAATAATAAACCAAGTCGGCCTAAGACCGAAACAACATAAGCCAATCGATAAATCCAACCGATAACGCATCAGGGGAATCAACCAACATGTTACATAAACTGGTCCATAACTTATCAAAATAAGACCGACCTAAAATATGTCACCATAAGACAAATGAAACACCACCGATCAACTAGAAAACAAACATGACAACCATCAGCATCCTGATTACCTTCTAGAAGCCGCACCAACACCACTTATAAGATTCATCAAAAGATCTTCAACAAAGCTCTACCAGTAAAACCCTTACCGGTAACCAAAAGTATTACTAGAACAAATGATAGCTTCCAGATCATCAAATCCAGAACTAACTGAATGTGATACACATCAGGAACACATGAATAACCAATCCAAACCCCAGCAACTAGAGCATACCAGAGAATATCAGAGACAAATTTCCAGATCATCATCAAAGTCCAACCACTCTACCGAAACCCGGTAGACAACAAAATAGCTAGTTTTTACATCAATGAAAAACATTAATGCAACACATAATCAATTCCTCCAAATTTCCAACAATCTTACCCTTTGGCATTGATGGCAACACTAGATGTGAAAAACATCCAAGTGCCAAAAAATGCCAAACAAGTCTCCCCAATGGAAGACATCCAACAATCTCCCCAAAATGACATGACAATGAAGTTCTAAATCAATAGATCAAACTCCCCTTATGAATGATATCCCTGTTAAGCTCCGATCTCTCTATTTTTCACATAAATATCTCTCCCCCTTTGACATCAATTCCAAAAATATAACATAAACATCAAAGAAAAATCATAAAAAGCCTCTGAACTACACAGCTGACTACTCCCCTGAGTAGTAGCACCAACACATCAATCTAGAATGAATGATAGCTTTGATAAATTCATACCAGACTGATGTCAATCAACATCACTCAAGTCTCTATTGGAGGGGTAGAGACCCCCAATCTATCTTTGAAGTATTCAAATGATTCCTTAGGAAAAGGTTTAGTGAAGATATTTGCAATCTGCTCTTAAGTGTTCACATAAACTAGTCTAACTCCATTTGCTTCCACTTTCTCCTTCAGAAAATTATACTTGATAGAAATGTGCTTAGTCTTAGAATGAAATACAAGATTCTTTGATATGTCGATAGCAACAGAGTTATCAAAGTGAGTAACTACCGGTTCATTACAATCTACCCTTATATCCTTCAACATTTGCTTCATCCATATAATTTGTGTACAATTAGTAGCAACAATAACATACTCACCTTCAACAGTAGATAAAGAAGTACATGACTGTTTCTTGTTGATCCATGAAACAAGTTTCTTTCCAAGAAAAAAAGCCTCACCGGATATGCTCTTCCAGTCAGCAACATCTCCAACTCAATCTGCATCTATATATGCACATAGTGTAAATTCATCATCTTTAGGATACCACAAACCATACTTAGTTGTTCCTTGCAAATACCTGAAAAATCCTTGATGAATACTAAGAGGGGGGGGTGAATTAGTATACCAAAAATTACTGTAAACAAACTCTTAAACAATTTAGCAAATAACCGGTGCAGCATATTCACTAATAAATCAGTTAAGATAAATGCAAACCAAATAGAAAACAAAGCATTCACCCACAAGAGCACAATCACCACAACACAAGATATTTGACGTGGAAACCCAAATGGGAAAAACCACAATGAGTGAAAACTCACAAGTAACTATCTGCAGAATAGAAACTAGTCCGGTTAAGGTCATACAATGTTCTTCACCAGAACAGATCTTGTTAGGAATCTAGATCTCTGTTAGGAGATAAATCCTGTTAAAGACTACCTTGTTAAAAGATTTTAGATCCACAGTTGTGAACCACCTTGTTAGAGGATTTACAAAGGCTTTGTTGGGCCTACCTAGTTAAGGGTTTTAGACTTGTCGAAGATATTAGTAATCAACAAGTGAGTGATCTAGATACTAGCACAGTATGCTTGGTTAGATCCTTGATAGCTCATTGTTAATGCATTTCAGCATTACTTCAGTCTTCAATATCTCCACACTCTATCTCTTCACATAGACTTAATCTTCTCTACAAAGATCGCACATAACCTTTTCTATCACACATCTCATACATCATACCTCACATTTCAAACCCTAGACATGATGTCCTTATAAAGGAAACTGATTTCATGTTAGTTCAATATGATTAGACTACAAGTTCCTAGGTTTAGTGCATCTAGATACATTTGGTAACACGACACAAAATCACCGCCAAAGTGTCGGTGGATGATAACTCATCACACATTACAAAAATACCGGTCGGTAACTCATCACAGAGTAATACCGATTAATACAATATACCGATTACCGGTTTGACAAAAATGAAGACTAGTAGATCATAGTGTTTCGATCAAAAGTTAGCTACCGCTTGGTTCCTTCGTACCGCTTGAGATCCTCGAACCACTTGGGGTCTCCATACCGCTTGAACTCTTCAGTCAATCTATGACCGATAAACATCTTCTGCAAAATACCGATAGTCTAAAGACTATACATTCAATAATACACAATACCGGTTGGAACAATTACCGATTGAGCATAACTCATACATGAAGAAAATGTGTGTCCATTAGCAAGAAAGTGTGTGTCCATCAATGAAAATCAAAACATCATCAAAATGCCAACAATATCCCTCTTTGGCATTGATGGCAACACTTAGGAAAAATTTGACATCTAAGAGTTTTTACAATAAAAATGCCATAATCAAAATTACTCCCCCTAAGCATATACACTATCCCTTTTGCAGAAATGACAATGTACACTACTCCCCAAAGTGGTAACATGAAAGTATACTTGAAATGGTAACATTCACCAAAATTTTAATGTACTACTCCCCCTTTGCCAACAATGACAAAGTAATGTAGAATAACCCCTATTTCTCATTATCATTAAAAATAGAGTAGATGTTCATGACAATAAGGAATGAAACTTATCAAAAATAGATTTAAAGTCCTGCATAAAAGTTTTCATAGCCAATGTCCATGACTCAATTAATGAGGTAGCAAGCTCACTTTCAGTCTGCATCTGAAATACCAGTTCTTCCATTGCATCAATGGTACTCATCTCTTGAGTTACCGTGATAGCTTCTAGGTTTAGAAAACATTTCTGAAGAATCTACAATCTAGGAAATAAGAGTAGTTGTAGCTCCTGCAAATCTTTAGACTGGTTGTTGATCTCTAAGTCCATCTTGGTAGTTTGCTGCTAATAACGATGAATGGTTTTCCCATATGTAGTCAATGAATCATATGGCATCTTGAAATTGTTGATATATGCCTAGAACTTCGATTGGAGTTTAGCTTTATGGTTAAGCACATCATCACAAAATAGATGAGGTTGGCAGATTTTACTTAACAGCAATTTACCTTCACCCATAGCAACACTGATATCATTCTATTGTTTGAGTAGTTGTGACCAGAGCTCATTCATTTTCTTGACTAAGGCAGTGTTGAGTGCCTTTTCATGATTCTTCCTTGCAGTGGCTTCAACAACATCTTCCAAGCATTGTACCTGGTCCTCCACTATGGTACACAAAAGTTTAAGCTTGGACAAAGAGGAATCGGTATTGGGGAGGTTGGTACCGAGAATCAGACTAGTAAGGGTGTCAACCGCAGTTTGAATGACATCCTATTCCTTCTTCCTCCGCAATGCTTCCAGTCTCTCCTAAGCAAGTTTGATGCTTTGAAGCAACTCAGACTCATCTGCTAATTGAAGATCAATAGGACTAGTGATATCAACCTGTTTGGTTTGATCACCGGTTGCCTTAGGAGTCTCCGCTTATTTGTTCTTCTCTGCTTCCTTCTCCTCTTCTTCTTTTTTATTATCCTCTTCTTTCTTCTTTTGCTCCTCTTTCTTCTTCTTCATTTCTTCTTTCTTCTTGTCCTCTTCCTTCTTTTTCTTCTCTTCCTCTTTCTTCCTTTCTTCTTCCTTCCTCTTGTCTTTTTCTTTCTTCTTCTCCTCTTCTTTCCTTTTCTCCTCTTCTTTCCTCTTCTCCTCTTCTTTTCTCTTCTCCTCTTCTTTTCTCTTATCTTCGTCTTTCTTTTTCTCTTCCTCTTTTCTCTTGTTTTCTTCCTGCCTTGCTTTTTCTTCATTCTCTTTCGTGATAAAGGATGTGTCTCAGTTTTCGCTTGATAAGAGTTGTCTAACTGTTTGGTCTACTTGTTTGATTAAGCTCAAAATTGATCAAAACTTTTGCCCCCAACTAGGTGTAGGATTTTGCCCCAAGCCTAGAAACAAATTCGTTATCATATATCCAATGATCCAAACCATGGTAAGAAGCCACCTAGGATGTCTGCGTATGTATAAAGCCTTTATGATGGTCATGTATAGCATTGATGGAAGAATGAATGCAAACGGAAAAATGCATGAACCAATAGATGGAAGAGACAGTCGACAGATAGCGCTTGTTTGCCAGGTTTTCACCATTTGTTTTTATTGCACTTTTTCTGATATTTGATTTTTATTTTTATTTTTTTTTATTTTTCACTTTTTAGGATTTTTCTGATTTTTCCCTGTTTTTGATTTTTCTAATTCTTCATTGTTTTTTATTTTTCTGATTTTTCACTGTTTTTTATTTTTCTAATTTTTCAGACATAGAACTTTTTCAAGTGCATGCTATTGATAGGTTCCTCGTGCTGATCTCCATCCTGTGCTGATAGCTGATATGCTCCTAACCCAAATACTATTGTGACCACAAATGGACCTAACCAGTTTGGTTCAAATTTGCCTTTCTTTTCTCGATCTGCCTGGTTGCGTGGATTTTCCTTTAGCACTAGTTCTCCAACTTGAAAGATTCTTGGTTTAACCTTATGATTATAGCTCCGACACATTCTTTGCTAATATACCTTTAGATGATCAAAGGCATTGTATCTACATTCATGGATTAGTTCTAACTCTTGTAGTCTAGATACTCTTTGTTCTTCATCTGGGATAAGACCTTTTAGTGATACACGTAGAGAGGGTATCTCTACTTCGATTGGCAATATGGCTTCTGATCCATATACAAGAGAGAAAAGTGTGGCACCTGTCGGTGTGTGAATACTGGTGCGGTAAGCCCATAGAGCAGGGTTTAGTTGGATATGCCAATCTTTCCCAGCATCGTTCACTATCTTTTTAAGAATTTTCAGGATAGTTTTGTTAGATGCTTCTGCCTGCCCATTTCCCTGTGGATAATATGGTGTGGAGAACCTGTGCTGGATTTTGAACTTCTCATAGAGCTCTTGTATATCTTGATTCTTGAATGGTCACCCATTATCAGTGATAATGGTCATTGGTATTCCATAGCGACAGATGATATAGTTCAAGATAAATGCAGCAATTTGTTTTCCTGTGATGTTGATGAGAGGTACCGCTTCAATCCATTTTGTGAAATATTCAGTAGCTACCAGGATGAATTTATGTCCATTAGATGAGGAAGGATTTATCTTTCCTACCAGATCTAGTCCCCATTGACAAAAAGGCCAAGATGTTGCTAAAGCATGTAGTTCTTGTGCTGGTGCATGAATCAAATTCCCATGGATTTGACATTGTTTGCATGTTCTTGCTATCTTGAAAGAATCTTGTTCCATAGTCGACCAATAGTAGCCCAAGCGTATGAGTTTTTTAGAAAGGGTAAGACTACTTGAATGAGTGCCACAAATACCATTATGGACTTCATGTAAAGCCTTCTCAGATTCTTCTTGTTCAAGACATCTTAAGAGAGTACCGTCCAGACCTCGTTTATACAGGGTATCCGCAACGAGAATAAAATGTGAGGATTGGCGAATAAAATTTCTCTTTTGGTTTTTTGATAAGTCAGGAGGTAGGGTGTTATCTTTTAGGTATGTGTAAGTTTGGCCATAGTGGGAGGAATCATGTCCAATGAGTTGGCAGATGGTTTGGGAGTCGGGACAATTATAGGCAGGATGAAACAACTCTTCAACCAGGAATTCATAACGCTCTTGATTTTCCCGTGTCTGCAAAAGAGAAGCAAGTGTAGCCATGGCATCTACTGCTTTGTTATCATTCCTTGGAATCTGTTCAAAAGTTATTTCTACAAAGTATTTCTTGATATCATCCACCATCCTTTTGTAAGGCATGAGTTTGTCATCTTTGGTTTGATAGTTATCATTGATTTGATTAATGACAAGCTGAGAGTCTCTAAAGACTTGAAGTTGTGTTATGTTCCATTCTGCAGCCATTTTGATGAATAGAATTCTTGCTTCTGATTTATGTTGTGTTCCTTTATTGATGCTTGCTCTTGATCTATGTTGTGTTCCATTATTGATGCTTTCTCTTGATCCATGATGTGTTCCATTATTGATGCTTGCTCTTGATCCATGACGTGTTCCATTATTGATGTCTGCTCCTGGACTGATATTCGGGTGATGTATTGTAAGATATGGATCGAACCCTAGAACATCTGTTTATGAACAGGTAAAATTGACTTGCCATCTTTCGAATGGTTTCAAGTATTTCTGCTTTGCTAGTTCTGACAGAGAGATTGCTGCTAGATGTAGATCAGTTGTGCCAATGATAATTGCCTCTACTGGTTCTATTAGGATAGATGACTTCTCTTGATAGTACATAGGCAAGGTGTCAAATCTCCCATCTTCCGGTGCCTCGAGGAGGTTTTCACCATTAGATGCATCCTTTGTTTTTACTTTTTCTCGATCTAATGTTGCCAAGAAATGGTTTTCAGCATTAGACCTGATATTATTTTCTTGATTTTCACTTTTGCGACTAGGAGATTTGACATCCATTTGACTTGAAGATACGTTAGCAGAATCCCTGGTGAAAGTTGTTGCGGGTTTGATTTCATCAAGATATAAGGATATGACATGGTCATTTGGAAAGGTATCAATGTCAGTATGTCCTTCATTTTCCTAGTCTATAGGTTCAGGATAGCTTAACGGTAAAGGATCTTCAGGTTGAGATGTTTCAAAGATATTAGGTGTCATGATAGAGATTTCAAGGCTTTCAGTATGTATGTTGATGTCTAGAATGATACTGTCATCAGAATGAACTCATATAAGAAAATCTTGATCGTCCTCGGTTAAGTCCATGTCATTCGAATGTGATTCTGATTCAAGTAGGCTAGTTCCTAATGTTTGTTCTGCATACGCATGAACTACATCAACTACTATATCTGCTTCTTCCCTTTCAATTTGAAGTTCCTCTTGTTGTTTTCCCATGATAGCAAATATTCTCCATTTCCCCAATCTTTTCGTTGCATTCATTCTTCCATGTTTGACAAAATTGATGCAAATGCTTGTTCCTTAGATTGTGTGCTTGAAGGTGCTTCCTCTTTGTTATGTGAAACAATGATCTCTGGAGCTATTTTTCAGATTACTACAACACTACAATGGATTTGAGTTTGCTGATATTATGATTTCCTGTCCCTCATAGGGAAATTTTACACATTGGTGGTATGTTGATGGAATAGCATGTATATCTTGTATCCATGGTCTCCCCAAGAGTATATTGTATGGTAGATCGAAGTCTAAAACTTGACATGTTGTATCTTTTTGCAAGGGTCCCACTGTGATGGGTAATATCACCATTTCTTTAGATGAATTTTCTTCTTCATTATGTGCTTTGATTTTGATCTTTTTCCCGGGATCAACTGCATCTTCTGAATATCCTAGAGCACGGACAAGACTCAAAGAGAAAATGTTCAAGCTAGCTCCCCCATCTATTAGGACACATTTAACAAGCGTTCTATGAATGAGAACTTCAATTTGCAAGGAAGCATTATGGGGATTTTGCAATGAATCAATGCTTGGATATGAAGGAGATGAGCTTTGAATGGGATCCTCTAAAATAGGTTTGATGACCATTATGGATATCCCTTGGGAAACTTCAGCTTTGGATGCATTATTTGGCAAGGATGCTATGGAAGGTTCTTGCAAGCTTTCAGGAGGTGTAGGAATAGATGCCTTTGGAGCATCAATTTGCTTATGGATGGATGGATCATTGTTAGACATGGGTGCACGATTTTGATCATTTTTAGCCAAATTCTTTAGGGATCTCTTTAAGAGGTGCATAAAAGAGCCACTTTTATTTTGGGATGTGTTTGAATCCTTGTGAGGTTTCAAAATAGTTTGATTTTGATTTTGGACTTGTTTGATTTCTCTGATATGTTGGTTTGTTATGTCTTCTTCTTGTGTTTTGCTTTGGTATGTCATGTTGATATGATTTTCAGCTATTTCAAATGTTTCTGTGATCTTATGTCTCTGCGCTCTAATCAAAATGGGCATTGTGTTTGACATTGTGCTAAGATTTGATTGTTTAAAGGTTGTTTTGGTAAGTGATTGATAGTCAATTTCAAGGCCATAAAGTGATATGACACTAAAAGAGGATTCAAGTGTTTAAAGGTTTGCAAGTTTTTTGATCTTCGGTTTAGGAGTGCAATGATGGTGATTTGATAAGAACCAAGTCCAATAGGAAAGATATATCCTACGATGTGGGACGAGATTATCTTGACCAAACGTTTCAGTTTTGTGATAAAGGATGATTGATCTTGATGAGAAACTATGTTTGAATGATCAGTTTATCAAAGAGGGTGATAATGCACTTTGAGATGTTTAGATTTTGAACTTGTTGGGGGTGAGCACTTGAAAATCTTGAGGTGTATATTTTCTAGAGTTCGATTTTGACGAGTGATAACTTGACCAAGCAAACCAAGCAGACAATCTAAGCATGGATTGACAGATAACAGGGGTTTATGCTTACTGCAAATTGATCAGGCAGAAATGATAAATCTGAAATAGGTATGCAAGACATAGTTCTGGACTGACAGATGCAGAGTTTCGTACGACAAATTATGCAGCATAGGACAACAAGAGATACAAGATAGAACGACAAACTAGTGACTTCATGTGAACCGCAGTTTTTCATATGACATAGAACCTTGACTCGTACGACAGAAGATCAAGCAATACAACAGAGACTCCTGACTCGTACAATGGGTATTTGAGCAGTTATAAAAAGTGCTTGCTTATTTGAGTTTTGATCACTAAATTTTGATGTTTTACTCTGGTTTTTCAGTTTTAAGTGTTTGATTTTTCAATTTAGGGATGAATACACAACAAACACATGATGTGATACATGACTCTCAATCAAGCTAAACCCTAAGGAAGTTGGTTGAGAATGAAAACCTTTGCTTGCTAACATAGGTACACACCCAATAGCTAATCAGAATACGGCCGTTGAGTCTCACACAATGGATTCTCAACGCTGTATTATCCGACTCCAAATGCTAATGGGGGCACGATATGGCAAGTGTCTTGGGAGAGTTACTATCTCTCTTGCACAAAGATTATCACCCTTTCAGAGTTGAATTGGGTAGCTTCTATTTTAACCAGCACTAGTAAGGGATTTGTTTGGCGCGTTGGGGTATAAACTCAATTAAGAGGTCTCCCAGCCTTGAAAACCAAGGTTTGATATACCCAAAGGTACGAAGGAGAGCTATTCGCGAGCACTGTCGTTGCTTTGATTTTCATCAAAACCACATTTATTTTATAGTGGGTTGGATTACTTGGCGTTAGCCGTTCCCACTTAGGTCTTTCCCCTCTCACCTACCTTAATGGCTAAGAGTTAATAACTCCTCGGGAGGGCAGGCCTACTAAAGAGATGCACTAATGAAAGCAAAAAGATGAGTCTAGCTTTCTGATCACCTAAGAAAGGTGAGAGCATACTCGCCTATCATCAAAGACACACAAGACATGATAGTTCATTTCTTTAAGCCCAAATTGAAATGTGCCTAAAAATCTTAAAGAATACACAGTTTTTTGTTGAATCCTTAGGCAACCTGCAAAAACTCATTAGTAGTCATTGTTTTGAATTTTGTCTTTGACAAGCATCTTGCATAAAAGAGTTAGGCTGCAAACATCTCATAGACATAACAAGATTAGCATTAGTGATCCGAACTATGAAATTTTCAAAAAAATTATATGAAATTTTAGTCTAACTTCAAATAGGCATAACTTTCTGCTCAGACTCGAAATTACAAGCCGTTTATCTCATTGGAAAGGTCTCCAAGAGTTCTAGATGCAATTTTCAAAGGGCATGGCTTTCATGGGCACTCTCAAGGGCTAAAAATGATCAGAAAGCCTTCAAAAACGTAGATTACCGATGTATAGACAAATTTGAAATTTCCAATTTGTAGTTTTTTCAAAAAATCACAGAACCGGAGACTCATACGAAATGATTTATTAGATAGAACGACAAATGATTAGATCTCACACAGGGACCAAAATTGACTTGTACAACATAAGATTTAATAGCCAAAAATTCATACGAAACAGATTTATCTCTTGTAAGACAATGAAATGAAGCTCGTACGAGTCAGGATGAAGCTAGTACGAGTAAAGAATTTTTAATACAAAACCTCGTACGACACAGATTTGTAGCTAGTACGAGTAAAGAATTTGCAATATAAAACCTCGTACGACACAGATTTATACCTTGTACAAGTTAGGATGAGGTATCATACGAGACTAAAAGAAAGTTTGTACGAGCCAGAAAGGCAACTCGTACGACAGTCTAATTCTAATCCAGCAGAGATGAAGTTTGAGGAAGATTGGGAGGCTGAAAATGATGATTTCGGCCCCACAGTGGGTGCCAAAATGGCATGCTCTGTGAAGTGTACCTGTACCTACAAACACAATGCACTCAATAAATCATTGCAAGCATGGTTAGTAGATTAAATCAATGAAATGTAAAACCATAGCTAATCGACTTATTGCCTCCTAGTAAATGAGAGTGTGGATTTTGCTCTCAGATCTTAGTATGCAAATTCCAGTGACTTGACTACACTTAGATGGAAGATTTGAATGATTAAGATGCATGATCTAGAATGATAGCATGATTAAGCTATATGAATTCATGATTATCCTAGCATGATTAAGCTAAGAGTTAAGCTGAAATGAGCTTGTTACAGCTACTAAAACTAATAAACTATAAGCTAGATACCTATAGTAACAATGCAAATGAGCTAAAATTGAGCATGAATTAGTAAAGTGGCTGAATTCGTGAATTGGCCCTTTGTTCTCCAAAATAGGGTCTATTTATAGGATTTTCCAAGGCTAGGGGTGAGTTGGCATGAATCAACGGTTGAGATTGATCTAAAGATATCAATGGTTAAATTGGAGGAGGTTGGCAAAGGGAGTTGGATTAAAGGGGACACTTACTGATAAGTGTCACAAAGGTTCTAGAAGATGTTGGATGAAAGGGGACATGGGGGTAGGTAGAATGGGTTAGGTTTAGGAGTGGTAGAAGTTAGGAGAATTTGAATTTAGAAATTCAAACAATAGGAAAAGGATAATTAATCTCAACAATTCATTGATTTGATTTGTTTTAATTAATTAGGGGATTTAGAAGAAATGATTTTGGTGGAGGGAATTAATTAATTTGAATTAATTAATTAAAGGGTGAAATGAACCTATTAAATAAATCCTTAGATTTATTAATAAGTAGATGAAAAGAGAAATTTAATCAAATTGCTTAGTGAATTCAATTAAATTGGGGAGGAGGGATTAATTAAATAATTGCTTATTTAATTAATTATCTTCAGACCATTTTTAGGTGTATACAATATGTTCTTCTATAAATTCTTCCAAAATGTATACCGCATTATGCAGTTTCATCTTCTCAAGGACATTGTACTCAGGTTTGATCTTCTTATCATCCCCATAGAACAGACTTAGCTGGGAATGAATCACTAGGGATCCTAGGTCTTCCAATTTACAATCAATATACCCTGAAATGTCTTCCTCTACAATAACTCTGATGGGTATTTGTGATAGGGCATTGTATTTTTCTTTCTTTTGAAGAAATTTAGCTGAATCTACAAGTGCACTAGAACTAGAGTGCAATGCAGAAGCCATGATAAGAAAGAAATTTGAGAAATACCTTCACAATCCAAAATGTAGGGTTTGGTAATGTCGCCCATAATACACCACTTCTATTGCTCGATTACCACTTAGTGTTCTTCACTGATAGATTGAAAAATATCTTTGGATTCCTCTGCAAGATTTTTGAATTCACTTTGAATCACTAGACGAATCGCTCTTTGTCACTCTGCTCTTGAAAATTCTTCTCTTGAAAACTGATAAGTGATAATGACGATGAAAAATCCCTTTTAAACAACTTCTCACCTACCATAATAAATGCATCACCGCTAGGGTACAAACCCTAATTTTTCCTTTTACCACTTCAAATCTTTTGTCGATTGATAGGTAACATACAACCATTAAGGTCTTTACCGATAAATATCAGGGGTTCAAAACATTTAACCAATATGTTCCCCCTAAGCTTTTCTGAAGCTTAGTTTGTTGGTTTAGGGACTTCCACACTAGGTCCAGAAACCGGTTCATCATGTGATCCTTCCTCTGATTTCTTTTTCCAAGTTTTATTCATTTCCACTTGAACGGTTTCAGCATCAATCTTCCCTTCTGGAGTGATCGGTATATCATCCGATAGGTTCTTTCTCAGTCTGCAAGTTTTGGTAGTGTGTCTTGGTTTGTTGCAATGATAGCATACCATTCCAAGTGTTCTCCATGGTCCATTTTTCATACTTCCATTCTTCCTTCTGCATGTTGCAATAGTGTGATCGCTACCATGATAGATCAAACAAGTTGCTCTCCAACCATTTGCCGCTTGATAACCACCTGACTGATGGTTATAGGTATTGTACCGGTTGGGATTCTGGTTCACAGAAGGTTCTAGGATAACTCCTTGAGTCCTTGGAGGATGTCTCCTAGTGTTGTGCAAAACAGACCTGCGTTCAAATGCTCTATGCCCAAACTTGTTGCATGCATGACAGTTTCTATTGAATCTATTGGATCTAGGCTTATTCTTTAGAAAATAAGGAAAATTGTTGTAGGCCTTGCTTCTACCCACATTAGCAGTATGTCCTTCTTTGAGACAATTAAAGAATACAGGTTTAAATTTTTGCTTACCTTTATCCTTGGATGTCGGTTGCTTCTTTAATGTTTTAACTTTTGTTCCAGAGGTCTCACCTTCCTCACACCCAGAGAAACCAAGTCCAGTGGTATTCTTTACTAGTTTTGCCGATTCCAACTTTTGCTCTAACTTAACAGTACTCTTATTGAATTTGGCAAGTATCTCCTTTGACTCAGTAAGTTCCTTGGAAATAGCAGCATTGGATTCCATCAAGGTTGCATTCTCAGAAATAGCCATGTTTAGTTCACCTTGCATTTCTTCTTTTTCCACTTTACTCTCTTGGAGATGAGCGGTAAGGGCACTGATTTCTTGCTTCAGCTTGGAGATCTCATGATCTTTGTCTTTAACTAGATCTTCATCTTTCCTTCTGTTCTCAAGCTCTTGACACATTCTGATAGTCAGTCCTTCCAACTCTTTTCTCAGATTGGCTTTAGATTCATTCGGTTTTTCAACTTCTTCAACTAGGGCATCCATGTCAGCTTCATCAGAAGAGCTATTTTCAGTAAGTTCCATCAGTTTCTCAGCATGCTCTCTTCTTTTGGCCAAAGAGGCTTTATACTTGACTTTGAGTTTATCATAGGCTCTCTCAGTCTAAGTGAGATGATGAGTAAGTTCCCTCACACTGTATTCCCCCTTATATCCTTCCAAGTGGTTAAACTTATAGAAAGGTTGCCTCTGATACCAATTGATGAATACTAAGAGGGGGGGGTGAATAAGTATACCAAAAATTACTATAAACAAACTCTTAAACGATTTAACAGATAACCGGTGCAACAGATTCACTAATAAACCGGTTAAGATAAATGCAAACCAAATAGTAAACAAAGCATTCACCCACAAGAGCACAATCACCATAACACAAGATATTTGACGTGGAAACCCAAATGGGAAAAACCACGGTGAGCGGAAACTGACAAGTAACTATCTGCATAATAGAAACCAGACCGGTTAAGGTCATACAATGTTCTTCACCAGAACAGATCCTGATAGGAATCTAGATCTCTGTTAGGAGATAAGTCCTGTTAAAGACTACCTTGTTAAAGGATTTCAGATCCACAGTTGTGAACCACCTTGTTAGAGGATTTACAAAGGCTTTGCTAGGCCCACCCGGTTAAGGGTTTCAGACTTGTCGAAGATATTAGTAATCAACAAGTGAGTGATCTAGATACTAGCACAATATGCTTGGTTAGATCCTTGATGGATCATTGTTAATGCATTTCAACATTACTTCAGTCTTCAATATCTCCACACTCTATCTCTTCACACAGACTTAATCTTCTCTGCAAAGATCGCACATAACCTTTTCTATCAAATATCTCATACATCATACCTCACATTGCAAACCCTAGACATGGTGTACTTATAAAGGAAACTGATTTCATGTTGGTCCAATAGGATTAGACTACAAGTTCCTAGGTTCAGTGCGTCTAGACACATTTGGTAACATGACACAAAATCACCACCAAAGTGTTGGTGGATGATAACTCATCACACATTACAGAAATACTGGTTGGTAACTCATCACAGAGTAATACCGATTAATACAATATACCAATTACCGGTTTGACAAAAATGAAGGCTGGTAGATCATAGTGTTCCGATCAAAAGTTAACTACTGCTTGGGTCCTTCGTACCGCTTGAGATCCTCAAACCACTTGGGGTCTCCATACCGCTTGAACTCTTCAGTCAATCTGTGATCGGTAAACATCTTCTGCAAAATATCGATAGTCTAAAGACTATACATTCAATAATACACAATATCAGTTGGAACAATTACTGGTTGAGCATAACTCATACATGAAGAAAGTGTGTGTCCATCATCAAGAAAGTGGGTGTCTATCAATGACAATCAAAACAACATCAAAATGCCAACAATACTTTCACCGCACTCTCATGATTCTATCTAGGATCACTCTGATATCTTGATACAATACAAACTGCATTCATTATATCTGGTCTAGTTTGAGTCAAATATAACAAACCACCAATCATAGATTTATACCTTGTAGGATTTACTGGAGCAGATGCATATTTCTTTGTCAATTTCTCGCTTGTAACCATAGGAGTACCAATCGGTTTAGAATTTTCTATACCAAATTTCTTCAACAACTCTCTAGCATAGTTAGTTTGACAAATGAAAATACTTTTATCAGTCTAAGTAATCTGCAAACCTATGAAAAATTTCATCTCCCCAATCATAGACATCTCAAATTCATTCTTCATATTATTAGAGAATTCCATACATAACTTATCCTCACCTCCAAAAATGATATCATCAACAAATACTTCAACAATCAATATGTCATCATCGGTGATCTTATAATATAAGTTACTATCAAGATTACCTTTAGTGAAATCAAGCTTCAAAAGATATTTGTCCAATCTAACATACCAAGCTCTAGGGACTTGTTTCAATCCATATAAAGATTTCCTTAACTTGCAAACCATGCTTTTGTCATTTGAAAGTGAAAATCCATCAGGCTGCTCAATATAAACTTCCTCTTCAAGATCTCAATTAAAAAATGCACACTTAACATCCATCTATTAAACCTTGTATTTCTTATGTGCAACATAAGCAATAAACAATCTCACAACTTCAATCCTAGCTACCAGAGCAAAAGTCTCATCATAATCAATTCCTTCCTTCTGAGAATATCCTTTACATTCCAATCTATTCTTATTCCTCACAACTTGTCCATCCTCATTCAATTTATTCCTAAAGACCCATTTAGTTCCAATAACATTCTTATTTTTAGGTTGGGGATCTAAAGTCCATGTGTTGTTCTTTTCTATCTGATCTAATTCCTCTTCCATAGCTCTCATCAAACATTCATCTTTACAAGCTTCAATAACTTATGTTGGTTCAACTTGAGAATTAAACATACCTCTTCAGCCGCCAACCTTCTTCTTGTCATTAATCCTTTGGTCTAGTCTCCAATGATGTTATCTTCTGATAGATTTAACCTTACATACCTAGGGGTCATTTGACTTTCTGTTTCTCTGTTATGATCTTCATATATTGTTGAATTTTTTGATATTGCTGGGGTAGCTGGTTCAACATTCTGTTTCGATACAAGTGCTACCGGTTTAGTTATGATCATCTCCACTTCTGGTTCTCTCTCGTAAGTTCAGATTTGACCTTTGTACTGCTCATCCACCTTGACATTAGCACTCTCCACAATTCTCTGCAATCTTTTGTTATAACATCTATATGCTTTGATTTCATTAGAATAACCAAGAAATATCCCTTCATCACATCTAGGATCAAACTTTCCAATGGAATCATCTCTTTTGATATAGCATTTACTACCAAAGATTCTGAAATGCTTAACTATTAGTATATGACCAAACCATAACTCATAAGGTGTCTTATCGATGTCTCCTTTGATATGAACTCTGTTGAATATATATACTGCCATGATCATAGCTTCTCTCCAATAGATATGAGGAAAATTAGCTTCCATCATCATAGTTCTAGTTGCATCCAAGATAGTTCTGTTCTTTCTTTCTACAACACCATTATGCTGAGGTGTCCGGGTGTAGACAACTGTCTTCTTATCCAATGCTTCTCACAATAACTATTAAATTCATCGGATGTGAATTCACCACTCCGATCAAAGCTTAAGCATTTAATCTTCAACCCTGTCTTTGTCTCAACTTTAGCTTTAAATATCTTGAACTTTTCAAAGGCTTCAGACTTCTCCCTTAGAAAAGTAGCCCACATCATTCTAGAATAGTCATCAATGATTAGCATAAAATATCTATCACCCTGAATTTTTTTTATTCTAGAAAGACCACATATATCAATATAAATAAGACCAAGATATCATTAGATTTGTCTTGTATACTCTTAAAAGATGTTCTGACCTACTTTCCCATTTGACATTCCTTACATATCGGATTATAGGGCTTCACAATCTTATGTATATCTCTAACAGCCTTAGTTGAATTGATCTTTACAATGCAATCAAAATTCACATTACACAACCTCTTATGCCATAGCCAACTTTCATCAATTTGTGCAATCAAAAATGTCTTCTCACCGAAGTTCAAATGAAAGATGTTACCTTTAGTCTGAGTACCTGTTGCAATCACCAATCCAGATTTGTTGATGATTTTGCATTTTCCATCCTTAAACTATAATTTAAATCCCTTATCCACCAGCTGTCCTACACTCAAAAGATTATGCCTTAAATCTTCAACATGATAAACATTATCAGTATTATGCTTACCATTAAATGATATAGTTCCTCTTCCTCTGATCATGCATTCTTTGTCATCTCCAAATATAACTAGACCACCATCAAATTCTTCCAAAGATAGAAACTTCCTTTTATCTCCATTCATATGATGTGAACATCCATTGTCTATCACCCATTTATCCTTTTCTTCAACTTTTTTAGCAAGGGCCTTCTCCTCATTTTGAATGATAGGTTTCGGAGCATCTTCCTTGATAGCCAAAAATGCCCATTCCTTTCCACTGTCAGATCCACTAGTTGAATCTTATGCCTATTCATCATCAGAATCAGTCACACCTTCCTCATCCACATAGTAGCATGATTTCTCTTTGTTTCTCCTGTACTTATGCTTGTTTTGATAATCATGGTTAGGCCTGAAATATCTTCTAGCTTTCTCCTCAAATCTTATATTCCTCTTAGGACATCTAGATGCAAAATGACCTATCTTATTACATGCAAAACATTTAAAAGGTGATTTTCCTTCATACTTACTTCATGTCGGACCTTTAGGTACTCTTCTAGCAAATATGACTTCAAGTTGCTCAAACTCTTCATCTTCTTTCTTCATTTCCTCCAGTTCCTTTGCATATAAAGCTTTCCAATCACTCTTTTTGATTGATGATGTAGATGCATGAAAAGCAGATTCAGTCTTTGCAGCTCCTTGAGGACCAAATTCTTCAAGCTCAAAGGCAGATTACTTTTCAGTGAAAGTATCCCTGTTAATAGAAGTGTTAGACATTGTTCTCAGCTCATTAATTGCAGTAGCCTTGATCTTGTAAGTCGGCAACAAATCTCTTAGTACTTTAGAAACAATCTCATCTTCACTCAGAGATCCACCACAACACTAAATTCTCATAACAATTGTTGGAAATGTGCCTCTAATTCACTTGACACGTTCGGGTTGATCAGGTTAGCCTACACCAATGGAACAGCAGAGTGGAAGACTACATCAGAGTTGTGTTGATGATCCGATGGAGCTGTCTTAGGCGGTCTGAGTTGACATCGGCTATCGGGGGTTCCGGTCTGGAGTTAAGTCGATACCCGATGAAGTCACCTTGGGCGATTGGCTCGATATTGGCTATCGGGTGAATATGCTGAAGGCTACACCGAAGTCCTGATAAGTCCATCTTGTTCTATCTCGGAGTGCTTTGCTCATCGGGATAGAATTTTTGGGCTTGATCCGATGAGTCGATGAGACCACTCTCTATTATTAGAGATTGAAGTAACCTCGCAATGCTTGATCTGATGAGCCGATGATACAGCTCTCAGTTATATGAGATCAGGGTAACAGTTCATCTATCTGGCCGATGACCCGATGGAGTCGACTTAGGTGATCAGGTTTCATCGGGTGATCGGCTCTACCGTTTTAAGGCTATACCGATGGCCGATGAAGCGAAGACCGGCGTCGGTGTGAGAATAAGTCGAGATCCAAAAAGGTGACCACTCAGAAAGGATGAGAGTGTCGGTGTATATGAATATGAACCAACCTGACTCTCTACTGCATGTGGGATAATTAGTTTTCCTTGAATGCAGACCGACGCAAGCAGATGGTTACACTTCAAGCCATTGTTGTAGTTGCTCAGAGGAACGATCAACTGGTTTGGTATTAGAAGCCAAATGTGAACTGAATGTAGTGAGTTATGACAACCTTTGAGTATGTTGTAACTGTTATCCGAGTGTTGTATGTTACGTCTGGAATGACTATTTGAAAAAGTGAAAAAGGAAATCTGCAGACTGAACTTTATTGTATTTGACATACTGATAATAAAGTCCTTTTTATTGGTGGTGGGTTTTTCTCCTGAAAGGGTTTTCCCATGTTAAATCTGTGTGTTCTATCTCTTTGTTATCTAATTGTGTTTGCTCATGCTTGTGCCATATTCTATAAATATTAAAATTTTGTATACACTAGTCTATTATCCCCTGCAAATTGACATTAGGAAAGTGAATTTCCATACTTTCTTTCCTTACAAGTGGTATTAGAGCTTGGCCCATTTTGTTATCCTTGTTGGGTAGGGTTGGTTTTTTGTGTCCATTCTGTTTCAGTGGGAGTCTTGTAGAGTGTCTACTTATTTTACGGTTTGAGATGGCGAGCACCTTAGGGCGCATAGACATGGAGAAGTTTAATGGTTCCAGTTTCAAACTATGGAAACTCAAGATGGAAGACTTGTTGGTCGATAGAGATCTTTGGGGTGCTGTGACTGCAACTTCTAAGCCTTCAGGCATGTAGCAGGAAGATTGGGATCTAGCTGATTCTATTATGTTAAACGTCCATGGGGAGAAGACTGCACATCTTCTCTAGAATAAATTGGGAGATATTTATCAAGGAAAATCCTTGGTGAATAAACTTTTCTTGAGGAAGAAACTGTACTCTCTGAAGATGGATGCAGGAACACCATTGGAAGACCACTTAAATGCATTCAACATGGTTCTTGCATAGTTAACTTTTGTTGGTGTGTCCATCCAGGAAGAAGAACGTTGCATGTTGTTGTTGTGTTAATTTCCTGACTCTTGGGAACACTTAGTGATGGCTATCGGTAGTACTACGACCCAGTTCAAGATGGATACTGTGGTAAATACTATATTGTTAGAAGAAATGAGAAAGAAGTCTTCTGAGATGACAAAAGATGCACTCTCTATTCGAGGCAAACCAAAGGACAAAGACAAGAATAAAGGCAAGAAGTCCAAGTCTCAAGAGAGATTTATATCTCCAGGCAAGAAGTCAAAGGTGAAGTGTTGGAATTGTGGACAGAAAGGGCATATCCGACAAGATTGCAAGGAGGAGGAGAAGAAGAAGAAGTATTCTGACACTGAATCTTCTCAAAGTGATGCAGATGCATTTGTAGCAGCCCTGGCAGTACCTACCTCAGATGACACCTGGTTAGTAGATTTTAGCGCATCTTTTCACATGACCTCCCACAAGGAGTGGTTCTTGAAATATGAACCGTATGTTGGTGGAAAGGTATATTTGGCCAGTGATTCTACATTGGAGATTATAGGAAGAGGCAGAATTAAAATTCAATTCCCAGACGGTAGAGTGAAGGGGATCGATGGAGTTCTTCATATACCAAGTCTGGAAAGAAATATTCTCTCTATAAGTAAACTTAATGATGTTGGAGTACAAGTTACTTTTGTGTCTGGTGGTTACAAGATGACTAGGGGTTCCATTGTATTGGCAAAGGGTGATCGCATTGGTACACTGTATAAGTTAAATGCTGAACCTATATATTGTAATGTAACTTCTGAAAAGTCAGTTAAGACAACTATAATGATGCATAATGCTAATTCATTGGAAGATAAACTTCCTGCTGAGGAAACAATGCTCTGTTATAATAGGTTAGGTCACATAGGTGAAAAAGGATTAAAAGCCTTGAAAAATAAGAACCTGGTTGAAGGTCTGGATGATTGTAGTTTTGAGTTTGATTTTTGTGAACACTGAATATATGGAAAACATAACCGTGTTCAGTTTTATTCCAGTTCTCATAAGTCTTCTGATATTCTGGATTATATTCATTCTGATGTGTTTGGTCTAGTGGATGTATCTTCTTTGTCTAAGTCTAAATACTATGTTTCTTTTGTAGACGATTGTTCAAGAAGGGCATTTGTGTACTTTCTTAAAAGTAAATCAGAAGTGTTCAGTCGGTTTAAGGAGTTTAAGAACCTTGTTGAAAATCAGACTGGGAGAAAGATTAAATGTTTAAGAACAGACAATGGTGGTGAGTTTTGTAGTGCAGATTTTGACAAGTACTGTGTTGATTATGGAATTAAGAGACATAAGACTGTACCTTACACTCCATAGCAGAATGGAGTTGTAGAAAGGTTGAATCAGTCCCTAATGGAGAAAGCAAGAAGCATATTGAGCGGAGTTGGGTTGGAACAAAAATTCTGGGCTGAAGCAGTTGCTACAGTATGTTACCTGCTAAATCGTTCTCCTACTTCAACATTGGTTGACAAAACACCTATCGAAGCATGGTCTGGTAAGAAACCTTCTTTAAGGCACCTTCGTATTTTTGGTGCAGAGGCATATTCTCATGTGTTTGATGTTAATAGATCTAAATTGGATAACAAAGTGGTGAAATGTATCTTCATTGGCTATGGAGTTCATGTGAAAGGATACAAACTTTGAAATCCAGTGACTGGTAAGGTTGTATACAACAGAAGTGTGATTTTTCATGAGTTGAAGCCTATGTCACTAGATCATAATATAGAAAAGAAAGGAGAAGCTGAGGTTGAAATTCCTCTAGCCAAAGAAGCATCTCCAGAGATACTTGAAGGTGAGGAGAGTTCAAGTAGTTCAAGTAGTTTTGAAGAAGACCATGATGATGAGCCTCCTATGGAACCTCAAGAAGCCCCAACACCAGAGTTGAGAAGATCTGCTTGAGAAAGGCGACAACCTAATAGGTATACACCTAATAAGTACAGTCATTCTATGTTGAATGTTAATTGTGCTTATGCTTTACTTGTAGATACTGATGAGCCTAGGACTGTCAAAGAAGCAATTGAAATGCTTGATTCAGATTCCTGGTTGGAAGCCATGAATGATGAAAATGACATCATTGGATAAAAATGGAACTTGGGATTTGGTGCCATTGCCTAAAGACAGAAAGCCTGTAGGTTGCAAATGGGTGTTTAAAAAGAAGCATGGTCCAGATGGTAGAATTTACAAATACAAAGCAAGACTGGTTGCAAAGGGGTATTCACAAAAAGAAGGTATTGACTGATGGTCTTGAAAAGCACTGAGAGGGGGGGTGAATCAGTGACACCAAAACCAACACAACTTCAAACACTAACCGGTAGATGAACTTAACCAAGAATTTGAACAAAATACATTGTATCCAAAATGAAATAAAAGCATCCACATAAAGTAGAACATCCACCATAACACGTGTTTATACGTGGAAAACCCAAATAGGTAAAAACCACGGTGAGATGGAACTCACAAGTTAACTATCTGCAGTAGTAGATAATTGACCGGTTAAGGTCTTACAAAGTGCTCTGCTAGGAGCAAATCTTGTTAGAGATCCCAAGCTTGATTAGAAGCTTATACCCTGTTAAGAGTAACCTTGCTGGAGGATTTTAGAATCCAAACTAATGGATCACCTTGCTAGAGGATTTATACAATGAAGCTTTTTAGAGCTTACCCGGTTAGGGGATTTGATTCAATTGTAATGATTAGAAAACAACAAGAAAGATTTGATTTGTTCTGAGTAGCACAAGACTTGCTTGATCGGATTATTCTAAGTACATTCAATACTGATCTTCATCTAAACACTTATCGATCTTCAACAAAAGATTTCACTCTTTATGCATATCAGTATTCGCACAAATCTCCTCTTCTATATCAGTTCTCTCTCCTTAAAATGATTCACTAAGATGTCTTTAAATAGACATACAAATCTTATGTCGGCCATAGGAACACAATTTCCTAGGTGTAGTGTATCTAGACAATTGAACATAACTCATCACAAAAATGACTGCCAAACAAATGGTGTTGGTAACTCATCACAAAATGGATACCGGTTAGAACTGTCAATACCGATTGGAACAAAATATGTGAACAGTTGTCCTGAAATCTTCTGCTTGTTCTTCATCTTCATATTTATCTTCATTTTGATGCCGACTTAATGTAACCATAGGTTATCTCTTAGGCATATACCGGTTGACACAGAGTGTCGATTAGAGATAGACCTTAAACATACCAATTAACAATGTAAATCAATGAAGTTACACCGATAGTCAATGTAATCATATGTGTGTGAGAGTGTTTCATCAATGCCAACAAGTGATGAATACATGATAATCATCATCAAGCCAACAATCTCCCCCTTTGGCATTGATGGCAACACTTAGAAATTATTTTGAGTAATACAATACCGCTAAGTGTGCATACACAACATATATACATATGTACTCATATTCCCTTTTTTTTTTAATGCAATACTCCCCCTTAATGCATGCATAAATACAAAATTTTCAAAAACACACATACATATTATTACTCCCCCTTTGACAATAATGCCAAAATGATAAATTAAAATATATACATATATATATAAAATCTGTATCAAAGTGTTCATCATATATTACAATTTTAAACAAGTTCATGCATTGGCTAGTCTCAAAAAAATATCATGGAAACTCTGCTTCATCCGGGATAAAGCATTTTCCCATGATTTCAGTATGTTATCCATATACTCAGAGGTAGACACCAACTGGGAATAGAATTCTTCCATTGAATCTAGCGTGCAGGTTTCAGGAGTAGCAAGAATAGCTTTTGTATTGGAGTAGGCTCTCTGAAGAATGTTGACCTGTGAGGTGAGATGACTCTTGAGCTCTCGTAGAGATCGAAATATCTTAGCCTTCTCATTATCATTCCTGTTCAGTCTGTCATGCAAATCATCTATAGATCGGTTAAAGGCATGAATGGAGTCCTGGAGTGGGACATATGCCTTGCATAACCTTTCTATTTCCTGCTCGGTTTCAACTTGACTCTTAGAAATATAAGAATAAAAGAAAGTAACATTAGAGGTAGATGCAAGATACTTCCCTCTAGATTCAATAGCTTTCTTCAACAGACTTCCATTGTGAGATAAAGCCATTTTGCCACTTTCAATGTTCTTGGCCAGTTTATCTCCGTATTTCTTCTTGTGGCTCTTCTTAGCAGATATTTGAGCAGCAACTTAAGGTGATTTGATTTGATCAGATGCATCTGCAACTAACTGACCAAGTTTGCTGATGGGAGTGGAAAAATGTGCAACAACTGTTTCCAGTAGTAAACCAGACAAAAGTTTTACTGCATTTTGGATTGTCTCTGCTTCAATCCTTTTCTCTTTCAGTCGCTTCCTGTGTGCTCAAGATTGCATAACATTAGCAATCTTCATCATTTCTGATGCACTCAAGGTGTTCATGTCAATAGGTCCTGAGATACTTAAAGAATCTTCATCATCATCATCAAGTAGTTTTTGCTTCGCCGGTTCAAGGGGTACACTCTTAATGATGGCTCTTTCTATGTTCTTCTCTATGGTATCTTCAGTTTGCTGAGTAATATCTTCCTCAGTAGACTCCTTTTGAGTAGTCTCAATGACTGGTGGAGATTGGGGTTTCTCCAGTTGTTTTGTTGCTGGTTCATTGTCCACTATGAGTTGAATGCCTAGTTCTTCAACTGATGTAACCTATACTTCAGTGATTCTAGGAGGATCCATATCTAGTGTAGTAATGCCTCTAGATAGGTCTATTGTGTCCTTAACATCTGCATCAACAAGAATAATGGAATCATCCTTCTTCTTGGTTGCATAGACTACGCTAGCTTGAACAATTTCCTCTTCATCCATTTCCGGTTGAGGAACACCATCTATAGTATCATCCTTATTTCTAGAGTGGATGACTTCTTCCCTCTTTTTAATTACACAGGCTAGCTGATGTGTCTCAGACTCAACAATTGACCTTTTTGCATTAAGCAACTTCAATCTTCTCACTTTAAAATCAAAATATGCTTTGTATTGCTCAATTAGAGCACTAATTCCATCTGATGATAGATTGGGAAAATACTGTACAAATATTTCATCAAAAATCTTCTTTTCTAATTGAATTGATTCCTCCCATTTATCTAACAAAGTATTATACAAAGAGATTGAAATATCTTTCTCCAAATCATGCAGAAATCTACTATAATGACCCAAATAAGTTATTACCTGTTGGATTACTTGCTTCTGCTCATCTTCAGTGAAAGAATCATAATGTTCTTTGACATTGTCAAACCTGTTTCTTCCTAATGACTTCATTGTCCTCTCAAAGAGTGTGTCAGGTTTGTAGGTAACAATATCTATAGGTGTAGTTGCCTTTGGCACTATCTTTACCTTCTTAGGTGTTCTGCCGGTTGATTTTTCCTTCTTTGGTTCTTCTTCAGAATCTGTGCCCTCAGAATCTGGTTGCAAAATCAGTTTCCTATTTCTCTTCTTTGGTGCATTCTCCTTCTTTTCATATACTTTAGGTGTTGGTTCCTTCTTGGTTAGGACACTCTGAGTCACCCTTGTGGTCTTTTTCACATGAGATTTTTCATCAGATTTCTTTTGCTTTCCTTTCACTTTAGCTACAAGTGCAGTACTGGTTTCAGTTGGTGCAACTTGGACTGCCACAATATCCAATTTTGCCTTCTTTTTATCTTTAGGCGATGCTAACAGGGTATTAGCATAGCCGACCAGTAAATCATGATTAACCTCATAGCTCATATCTTCCATCTCTTCCTCTCTAGGTTCAATTGCTTGCATCAAGCAAAAGTCAGTGGTAACCATGAAGATTATGTCTTTTGCAAAGTGTTTTACCACATCTTCAGGTAACCTCATTCTCATGTTCATCTTTTTCTGAAATTCATTAAAATACTTGTTCACGGCAGCTGAAAAAGTATTCTTCATAGCCTTAATGTTGTTTTTGATCTGTGCATTGACCGGTTGTTCCTTGGACCATTCAATATCTCCAATACCTGGTAGGAAGTTCTGAAAATAGAAAAATAACTCGGCTAACAACTGACCATATTTGAACTTTTGTGTATTTTCCTTCTTAATGGATTTCAAATTTTGAAATAACGGTCTCTGATAGCTTCACAAATATCATAGTCTGCATTATCAACAATCATTCTATGTACTGTGTGAATTGTTGCAGATGGAAAACTGTTAAGTCTACTAGAGTAGAATACCCAGTAGCCTATCACCATTGCTGCAAGTTTCACCGCAGGGTCTCTAATAGTGTTGATAGAGAAAGCATGCTTATCAGACGTAGAACCGGTTAGCTTGAAGACAGTGTCCTTTGAAATTCTTCTTAACACAAGGATTTCACTAGTTGAACAATAATTTGTTACAGCCCTAATAGCCTCCTTAGTTATTGTATGGGTCCTTTCCAAATACATATTCTCTCCATGAAATCGACTCAAGATGATTCTTATGTGTTCATCCTCAAAATCTTCAAGAAAATATGCGGCATTATGAAACCCTTTTTCAAAAACCCTAGCATATTTTGCTTCAAATTTTCATTCTTATCACAAAGTGATTTCAACTGAGTATAGATGTGTAGAGTTCCTAAATCTTCTATTTTGCAATCTATATAGCTGGACAAGTCGCCTTTGACCACAATGCCACTTGGGACTTACGATAATGCATTATAAGACATAATTTCATCTGCCTTTAGAGCTTCCTCAGGCTCAGCAGTGATCATCAACCTCTCTACAGGTTTAGAAGTAGATGTCATTCTAGATAAAAAAGTTTCGAAGCGGTATACAAAGAAATACCTTGTATCTTGCATGTCACTCTATTTTCTGGTTCAAATGTTCAAATGCACACCCGTTCACCTCTCTACAATTTTTGATTCAGCTTGATTTCTCTAATCACAAAACAATTTGCCAATTTACACCAAGACAATCTTGTTTTGCTTTGCAATCGCTTCAAATTTCTTTTTCGAAAGAGTTAGGGTAAGAATGATAAGGTAAAACTTATTTTTATCCACTTTATCAACCTCAATAAATTCTCACACTTTTAGGTTACAGACCCTTATTTTTATTTACCGCTTAAGTGAAATACCGGTTGATAACACGTTAACAAAAAGTTATCAAAAATTCAAAAATAAAAAACTCTTTCCCACTCATTTTACAAGGGGTCCGGAGATGTTTTACCGTTATGCTCCCCTTAGCCATGTTAAACAGGCTTAACATGCCAGTGTTGGGTTCTCTTCACTTGGTGAAGGAACGGTTTCCTTTACAGGCAAATCTTTGCTTATCTTCTTCCAAGTCCGGTTCATATCCTCTCTGGTTTCCTCAACATCAACTTTCTGCTTGCCTTTTTGATCCTTGAAAGAGTTAATCGGTCTGTTATTTCTTGATCTGCAAAATTTTCCTAAGTGCCCTGGTTTGTTGTACTAGTAACAGACCATACCAGATGATCTCTAGGGTCTTTCATTTCCTCTTCCTGTTCTTCTTCTGCAGTTCATAGCCACATGACCAAAGTTATTACAAAAGGTACAAACAACATTTGTTGCCTTTTCCATTTCGAATGGACTAAACCAGTTGCCATAGGATCTTTGCCAGTTCCGGTTTACCCGGTTATCAAAATTCCTTATCTGAACACCATTTGGTCTAGGGTGCATGTGTGGTACATGATTGTTTGATCCATATCTGCACTCAATATGTCTATACCCATACATTCCACATGTGTAGCAATGACCTTCAAACTTTTTAGACACATACCTAGCATTAGTATTGTAATTTGCATTTCTATTAGGTTTGTTTCTACAAACATTTGCAGTATGACCAGGCTTGTGACAAACAAAGCAGACAGGTTTAAAAACCTTCTTACCGGTAGTCTTATTGACTTTAGAAGCAGTTTTGTTCTTTGTACTGGCGGATTCACCTTTTTCAGTTGTATGAAAACCAAGTCCAGAGATATCACCCTTCATTCTCTGTGATTGAATTTGTTCTTCCAGCATGGTAGAAATTTTGAAAAACTTTTCCAATTTCTCATTGGCTTCAGTAAGCTTTTTGACAAGATCTTCATTATGCTTAGACAAGTTTTCTTTCAGAGACGATGCCAACTCAAGATCTAGCTTTAGGTTCTCCTTTTCTTCTGTTTTAGCAATCAATTCCTCATGTATAGTATATTTTTCCCATTTGATTTTTATGATTTTTTGATCTCTTACCTTGATAAGATCTTCAACAGCTCTTCTGGCTTCCAGTTCTTGACTCATGCGGATAGTGGGATCTTCTAGCTCTCTCCTTAGATTCAGTTTTTCACCGTTCACCTTTTCAACTTCATCAGCTAAAGCTTCAACGTTGGATTCATCTGAAGAACTATTATCAGGTATTTCTAGTAGTTTTTCAGATAGCTCTCTCCTTTTGACTTGAGAAAATTTCATTTTGCCCCTAAGGGATTTAATTTTATTTCTGCTAGCTTCTAGCTCTCTAACCATCTCAAAGTAGCTTCTGTCCCCCATGATAGTTTCAAGATTCCCTTCTAAGCGGTTAGGCTCTGATACCAATTGATGGTCTTGAAAAGCACTAAGAGGGGGGGTGAATCAGTGACACCAAAACAAACACAACTTCAAACACTAACCGGTCAATGAACTTAACCAAGAATTTGAACAAAATACATGCTATCCAAAATGAAATAACAACATCCACATAAAGTAGAACATCCACCATAACACAAGTGTTTATACGTGGAAAACCCAAATAGGTAAAAATCATGGTGAGATGGAACTCACAAGTTAACTATCTGCAATAACAGATAACTAATCGGTTAAGGTCTTACAAAGTGCTCTACTGGGAGTGAATCTTGTTAGAGATCCCAAGCTTGATTAGAAGCTTATACCCTATTAAGAGTAACCTTTCTGGAGGATTTTAGAATCCAAACTAATGGATCACCTTGTTAGAGGATTTATACAATGAAGCTTGTTAGAGCTTACCTAGTTAGGGGATTTGATTCTGTTGTAATGATTAGAAAACAACAAGAAAGATTTGATATGTTCTGAGTAGCACAAGACTTGCTTGATCAGATCATTCTAAGTGCATTCAACACTGCTCTTCATCTAAACACTTATCTCTCTTCAACAAAAGATTTCACTCTTTATGCATATGAGTATTCACATAAATATCCACTTCTATATCAGTTCTCTCTCAAAATGATTCACTAAGATGTCTTTAAATAGACATACAAATCTTATGTAGGCCATAGGAACACAATTTCCTAGGTGCAGTGTATCTAGACAATTAAACATAACTCATCACAAAAATGACTACCAAACAAACGGTGCTAGTAACTCATCACAAAATGGATACCGGTTAGTGTATGCGGGAAAAGCGGGTCGATAGAACTTAAAATGTGGAAAATGAAGCCTAAGGAGCCTTGCTCACACACCCATGGGACTTCTTGGTGCAAGCAATGGAGTCATGAAGTTGTTAGAGTATTCGGGTATTTACTTGATTAATTAAACATTATTTGTTTAATTATTTAAGTTCCCTTTATCTCTTTTACACTTAAGCTAACTTTAGGTGTATATAATTAATTATTTTAATTAATTATTATGTGCAAACCTAGGTTTTCCCTTTTAGGGTTTCTTGACCTATTAAAGATTGAGTTCTTTCTTTTCATTGTATGATGAAAAAGGATTATAATTGACAATAAATTTTGGAGATTATTGAGCTCTCATCTTTTGGAGTATATTTTTCATGTGTATTCTTTCCTTCTGTGATTTGCTTCATTGCTTCTCCTTGTAACAGGTTTTTCAGTTTGCAAAGATTATTTGGGCTCCTATGGTGTTGTATTTTCTCAACTCCTATATGGTATCAGAGCGGGGGCCGCTGGGGAAAGTTGGTTCCGAGGCCGACCTCATGGTGTTGGTAATTTTTTCCAATTTTGTTGTTTGACTGTGTTTTTTTACAGTCAAAGTGAGGTCTCTTTTTTGCACTCCGGGAGACGTAAAATGAGCATCTGACCTCCGTTTTTCGAAAACTTCATATTTTCAGAAAGCTTGTGCTATGTACTTTCCAAAAATATGTGTTTTTTTTTTCAGATTCTGCTCCATGCATATTTTTATTATTTTTTTGCTTTTCAGCACTCTGGTGGATATAGTGGTTGTTTCAGGTCCTAGGATCTCTTTTCTGGGTAGGGTGTCTCTGTTTTGATTCTCGTTTCTATTTCCCGTCTTCTTATCATTATAGCTTGTATTTATGCAAACGCACTGAGATAAAGTGCCATCATGCATTGTTTACTTGGAATCTTGCATATCTTGTGTCTTGTTGTACATGCATGATTGATCAAGTGCCATGAGGGGGTTGATGTTTGCCAGTTGTTTTCCATCTTCCTTTCTCATGATGTGTGTCAAGTGAGTGTTCCTTCCACGACACCATGTACTTTTCTCAGCACCTTTGATGTTCCTGGTTCTTCGTCATGCAGTTGTTTTTGGCTGTCATTTTCAGTGTTCTTGTCCCTCTCCCACTTCCGCATTATGGGGAGGTTTATCCTGTTGGTTCTACTGCTTCCGTGGTTCAATTGATCAGCTCTTCAGGCTTTGGTTTCTTATGCCATCTGCATCTTTGATTTCAGTTGTTTTTGCCTTGTTTGCCTCCTGATTCGAGTAGTGTCATTTGAGGGCACTCATGCAGATTACAGTCTTCTCTACCTGGTCATGTTCTAGTTCAGTGGATGTTCTTCAGATCAGCAGTTATTCTTCAACAGAGTTTGCAGGTTCTTCATGCTTCAATGATATTCTTTTTCATCTCTTTTTGGAGTAGAGTTTTGTTCCCACGTGGTTTTCTCTATTTCTCCAGTTCATAGAGATTTCATTGTATTTGGGTACCTGATCAGGCCTTGTTGTCGGGACCCATCTTTATTGCTTCATTAGCTGATCTAAGTTTTAGCTTCTCCCTAAGTCTAGCTTAAGGGGGGGTGTTAGAGTATTCGGGTATTTACTTGATTAATTATACATTATTTATTTAATTATTTAAGTTCCCTTTATCTCTTTTACACTTAAGCTAACTTTAGGTGCATATAATTAATTATTTTAATTAATTATTATGTGCAAACCTAGGTTTTCCCTTTTAGGGTTTCTTGACCTATTAAAGGTTGAGTTCTTTCTTTTCATTGTATGATGAAGAAGGATTATTATTGACAATACATTTTGGAGCATATTTTTCCTATGTATTCTTTCCTTCTATGATTTGCTTCATTGCTTCTCCTTGTAACAGGTTTTTCAGCTTGCAGAGATTATTTGGGCTCCTGTGGTGTTGTATTTTCTCAACTCCTATAGAAGTATGGCTCAGCTTCCCAAGGTTGGTTCCATGTTTCTCTGACTCACAAGGTCCCTCAAACCAATGATTTTGCTCTTTGATTACTGAGCAAAGTGGTTTAGGGATGACAAATGCAAGAACGAGGGATGCTTTGGTTGATTTTAAGATGAAATGCATCCTATAAATTATACATGATCCTATAAATGCAATAAACTAGTTTATAAGATGACAAGATTAGTAACAAGACTATCTTAGCATGCTATATTAGTCTATGATTAAGCTAAATGATAAGGAAAATACTCTAAACATGCATATTTAGATTAATTCATATTGAAAAGAGAGGCTAAATGATGAGCACAAATGATATATTAAAGCTTGGATGGATTTTAGTATAAGTGTGATGCTAAAGACTTGGATGATGAAAATGGAAGAATGAGAGCTCTATTTATAGCAAAAATAGGGCAATGGATGGCCAAGATTGAAAGAGGTAATCAAGGGTTGAGTTTGAAAGTTGGGAATCCATGTTTGCAATTTGCACCAATGAAATGGTGACAATTGGCAACATAAAGTTGGTGAGAGGAGATGTAAGAAGCCTTAAATGCTTGAGAAGACCTCATGGTTACCTTAGGGGGTAAGGGTTAAGGTTAGGTTAAGGTTAGGTTAGGGTTGTCCAATGGATAAAGATTTTATCCAAAAGATAAACTCTTGTGAAAAAGATTAAGGATAACCATGGTCAAAGCAATAAATGCTTGATAAGACCCTTGGGTTACATGGAGGTTGAGTTTAGGGAAATTCTTTAATCATGCTAGAGGGTTGAGTTAACCATTAATGGTTTGGGAGACTTTCAAAGTTAAGTGGTTGAAGCCTTTAAGGGTTTCTAAAGACTTTGAGGGTTTGAGAAGTGACTTCCCCTTGCTTAGGGATGTGACAAAGTTTAGGAAATGGGTTAGGTTAATTTAGAAGTGATTAGAAGAGTCTAGAAGGGGTTAGGAATAGGGTTTAGGAAGCAAGTGGGAGATGTAGGATTTTGCAAGTGGATGAAGGGATAATAGGATTTAATTGAATGAATTTAATTCAATTTGGTTATAATTTGGGGAAATCAAATAAATTAGATTTATTCAATTTAGGATAAACTATTTAATTAAATTTGAATTTAATTAAAAGTGGATAGAAGGGATTTAATTGAATAAAATGATTTATTCATTAAATGCAAAAAAGAGGCCTAGTGAATTTAATTTAAATAAATTGAGTAATTTACTTAATTTAAATAGAGGAATGTGGGTGATTTAATTAAATTGGATTTAATTAAATAGAGAAATGAACATAAAATATTCATTTAGGAATATGGTCATTTTTATACGTGTACATTTTGCCCCTCTTTGAAGTGATGTGTGTGCACATGTTAATTCAAAGAAAATGATGTGTTATCGTGATTTATGATCAAATAAAAATTTTATGTCGTTTTGAGATATGCCATGCCCCAGTTTTGATAATTGATGTTGATAATGCCCCCTCGGAAGATGAATCAAAAATTTGGAAAAATTTGATGTGATTTGATAATTGTGTTTGCTTTGCAAAATTTTGGTTGTGGAATGCTTAAATTGATTCATCTCCCGATAATTGATGTGTGCGAGGCTATGAGGAAGACCACGAGCGAATTACATGCTCAATCTCCTAACCCTAATTTTATTTTACCCTATAAAAGGGGAAAAGTGCATGGTTTTGTCTCATTTGTGTTTGTTGATTTCAGAGAAAGAGACTTTTGGAGAGAAGACAAAAATGCCTATTCCTTATTCTACGCATCGATTCGAGTGCATTCGGAGGTATCGAAGGCCTGCCACATATGGACCACCGGTAAGTCAACCTTTTTGACCCCTTTTTGATTTTTTATTTTGTCATTTTTGGTACTTTTTTGGAATTTTTCATGCGGGTTTCATGTTTTAGTGCATCTAGGTCATCGGTCAGCGCATACAAAAAATTATGTAGTGCATAAGGTTGTAGATTTTAGGTTGCGTCTGAAATCATAGGGTAGCGCATATGTTTTCTAGGTTAGCGCTTAGGTTTGCTAGGTTAGCGCATAAATGCACATTAGCGCATTAGGGACACATGGTAGCGCAGAAAGTGAAATATGTGGCGCATCGGGTAAACCTAGCACATTGGGTAGACAAGGAGTCGCATGGGTAGGGGTAAGTAGCGCGTAGGTTAGACTTAGCGCATAGGGTTAGATAGATAGCCCAGCCACAGGATAGGTTAGCGCATAAGATAGGTTTAGCACTTAGGGTAGCTTAGATGGCGCATTTGAAGAAATAAGTAGCGCATAGAGTTAATCTAGCGCATGGGGTAGATAGGATAGCGCGTGGAGAAAACATGTTAGTGCATCGAGTCAATCTAGCGCGTAGCTAAATTTAGTTAGCGCATGCGGTCGGTTTTCTGAGAAAAGATGATTTGTGAGTGAGGAAAATTGATAGGATAAGGTCAGTTTTGTTGGGATAGGTGTAAAATGTTTCATTTCTGTGTTGGCTGTATGGTTTTGATAGTTTGTTCAATATAAGTGCCGATATAACTTGGTTTGATTTGTGATTTTTCAAGTTATTCATAGATATCGATGTGGATTTGGTATAAACTTGATTTGATTTGCATTGTTTCAAGTTAATATATGTGGAGCCTGATTTGTGTTACAAGCTGATATGATTGTGGAACTTGAGTTGTTTTACAAGTTGATATGGGTTGGAAACTTGAGTTGTGTTACAAGTTGATGTGATATGGGGACTTGAGTTGTATTACAAGTTTGATATGGTTTTTGAAAACTTGAGTTGTGTTACAAGTTGATATGGATAGATATGATGTGATTTTAATTTTGATATCTATGTTTTGATAAGGAAACTGATATTGGACTTGTTTTGCTGTTTGATAGGAGCGATTGGGAGTGGTTCAGTCATGCGAGCGGTTCCCGAGACCATGGGCATTGATACCACGGTTGGCACAGGCTGATCTAGATATTATTGAGAGATACGGCATGTTGTCCCTATTGGATATGCCTTGGTTTACTATGAACTGGGGTTTACTTACAGCGCTTGTAGAGAGATGGCATAGTGATACGAACACTTTCCATTTTGCCACAGGGGAGATGACAGTGACCCCAGAGGATTGTTACCGGATTCTGCGCATACCCATAGTAGGGGCACTACTACCTTATGAGCAGTCAGAGGAGGGCGGGACAGAGGCACTTCGTCGGATTTTTCACGATGATACAGTGTGCGGATATGAGATTCTGTCGTAGGAATTTTTGGATTTGGACTATGCGCCTCTTCCATCGGTACTGGTAGGGTTTGTAGGTGGTTTCCTATGTCCCGACTACAGGTCAAAGGGACTATCTATGGGATGGGGACTGGTGCTAGAGGAGATGGTTACACAGGGTCAGAGGTTTGCATGGGGATCTGCTATGCTAGCCCATTTGTACAGGGACTTGCACGAGGTAGTATACCTGGGTTACGATAGTTTGTCAGCTGGCATTACACTTCTACAGGTATGGTGTTGGGAGCACATTCCTGCAACCAGGCCACTGGTGGATAGAGATAGGTCGGTTGGATGTGCTTATGCATATGGATACAAGGGGTCAATTGTCCAGCAGAAGCTGGGCAAACTGGAGCATTGGAGGAGGGTACTGGATGATATTGATACAGTCATATGGCGACCATATACAGGTTGCGAGGTATGGGTTGAGGATGGGCTGGAGATGCCATATGTCTTCATGACCCGATTTTTGATAGGGAGGACCCCTTTTGTGATTGAGAGATTTTTGGCTATGAGAGTTTTGTGGCAGTTTGGTCGGCAGTAAGGGATACCATAGGGGACCTATTTGTATGTGCGTTGGAGGCAGGACAATACCAGATTGGGGTCCGACTATTGACAGTGCGGTGGTCGTAGAGAGGTTTTTGCAGCTAGCGGGCTAGATATGGGATTATGCCCCAAAGATTTTGGATGCTGGGATGACGGATGAGTTTGTCAGATTGTTTGCAGCTTGTGTCGTGGCGAGGATATCGGATCCAGCGGAGATGCGACCCGCTTTTGATGATGATGAGGATGAGGGAGGGGGAGATGGGGATGAGGGAGGAGGTGGAGGAGGTCGGGGTAGGAGAGGAGACAGAGGTAGAGATAGGGGTGATAGAGGAGTGGAGAGAGCAGTTCGACAAGCTATGATGGATAGAGGTAGAGGAGGTTTGGCTATTGGAGCAGGAGGTGAGGGGATGGTGGGAGAGGTAATAGTAGCAGTCGGAGGGACTGATGAGATGAGATGGCCATCCCAAAGGAGAAGGACTGATGTGCTACCTCCACCAGCACCAAGGACAGGTAGAGGGATAGGGGGTACCCCTTCACAGGTGCCCCTATGGGTCCAGATTCTGACTCATGTGGAGGACGCCCAGATTAGGACCTTACAGGTGACAGTGCAGTAGCTGCAAGCACAGCTATTAGTGCATCAGCATCAGATTACACAGCTGAACACCGAGCGCGACACCGAGATAGAGCGGCGGGGTCGAGCAGAGGAGCTCATAGCAAGCGTGTAGAGAGCAGCAGCAGGTGGTCCGATGAGGGACACCTTGAGAGAGCTGGCTTTGAGAGCCCAGGAGGTGGAGTACTACCGTCAACATTATGAGGCTATGGTGCCCAGGGAGCGTCGAGTACAGAGTTTTACGTAGTTGAGATCGAGTCGATCTTGAGAGACTGGATCGCGGTCAGAGAGTAGAGGCGTGACAGGGCCATCGAGACATGATCCACCTGGAGATTCAGGGGCTAGGACTTCTGCGGCAAGACCGTCTCCTTCAGGAGATAGTCATACTTGAGAGACGTTGTCTCCATTGTATTTTTGATCATTGTATTTGGCCAAGACATGACAGACATTGTATATTTTGATCATTTTATATATATATATATATATATATATGACACCATTTTCCTTGATCATGTGATGCGTTATGGATTATGCTTTCTACATGCTTTTACTTTATTCTATGATGATGCAATGCTTAGATAGATGATATGATGAAGTGAAATGTATGATGTTATGAGATGTATCTTAAAAATGATATGATATGTTGTGAGATGTATCTTGAAAATGAGATGAATGATATGATATGTAACTAATTGTAAAATGATATGCAACTAATTGTAAAATGATATGCAACTAATTATTTTTGGAGCACCCTCATTCTGCATTTGTTATCCGATATAACCACATGTTTTTTTGCTTTCGATATATGTATCATCATTGAGCATGGATTAATTTTTGGATATGTTGAAAATTTATACAAGCATAATGGTATAATTGAACCATGATGTTTGATTTTGCAAGATAGCACAAGTGTCAAGGTATAATTGAACCAAGACGACCAGAGTGTGGATTGCGTATAAATAGACAAGATTAAACCATTTGTATGCGTAAAGTGGAATCATGTCTTCGGTTATATTCGTTGAATCATGTCTTGAGACAAGTATCTACACAGTACAAATGATCGCATCACAGACAGAAGACTAAGAAAATATTGGAGTTTCTCAATGTTCTCTAGCTTGGAAGCATTGTTGAGAAAATTTAGAGAATCCAATAATTCAAAAAGTTGAATGCAAAAATAGTCAAGACTTTATGCAAAATGCAACTGTTGGTACTTCAAAAAATCATCCATCGTATTTCTCTTGTGAATCTGCTATCGATGGATGTTTTGATTTGGGTTTGTGTAAGTTTTTTCTTTGTTGGACATGATGCTCTGAGTTTTGCAAATAGTCTTGACAGTTTGAACATTCTTGTAAGTTTTGATGTTTATTGTCTCTAGCTAATTGTACCTCTTGATGCGGGTATGTACAGTGATTACCAAGCCATGGTAAAGTGTGGTGAAAGGATAGATGGATAAATCAGGATAGTGACTATGCTAAGTATGTCCTGAATGGATATTTGCTAAGTGTCGGGCGATGGCCGATAGTGTTTTACTACGGAGATAAGGATATGGATATAGATAAAGGAGTTGTCCTTTCACAATAGCGCCTGTTTACTAGGTTTTCACCAATTGCTTTTATTGTACCTTTTTATTTGCTTTTCCTTGATTTTTTTTTGATTTTTTTGATTGTTTTTTACTTTTTCCGTGCATTAGACTACTCAAGTGTAGTGTTTCTTCAGATGAATGATGTTAGTTGGTTCGTCGAGCACATCTCCTTCTGAAGTGGTTAGCTGATAAGCACCTGATCCATAGACTGATATGATGGCATAGGGACCTAACCAGTTAGGTTCAAATTTCCCTTTCTTTTTTTGATCTTGCTGATTTCTAGGATTTTCCTTGAGTACTAGATCACCAACTTTGAAATTTCGGGGAATGAACTTGTGATTGTAGCTTCTGCACATGCGTTGTTGATATGCTTTAAGATGAGTGTAAGCATGCTGACGTCTTTCATCTAATAGTTCTTGTAGTCGGTTGACTCGATACTCTTCATCTGGGATTAAGCCTTTTAGAGAGACTCTGAGAGATGGAATTTCTACCTCTAGTGGTAAAATAGCTTCTGATCCATAGACCAATGAGAAAGGTGTTGCTCCTGTAGGCGTGCGGATGCTAGTTCTATATGCCCAAAGTGTTGGATTGAGTTGTACATGCCAATATTTGCCTGCATCATTCACTGTTTTCTTTAGGATTTTCAGTATTGTCTTGTTGGATGCTTCTGCTTGACCATTCCCCTGTGGGTAGTATGGTGTAGAGAACCAATGTTGTATTTTGAATTGTTCACATAGTTCTCAGACATCTTGGTTTTTAAACGGTCGTCCATTATCGATGATGATGGAGCTTGGAATACCATATCTGCAAATCAGATAGTTTAGGATAAAAGAGGCAATTTGTTTTCCAATCACTGTGGTCATGGGGACTACTTCTATCCACTTGGTAAAGTATTCTGTTGCAGTTATAATAAACTTGTGTCCATGTGAAGATGAAGGATGAATTTTGCCGACCAAGTCAAGTCCCCACTGACAAAAGGGCTAGGATGTTGTAAATGGCTGCAGTTCCTGTGCTAGTGCATGTATCAGATTGCCATGGATCTGGCATTTAGGGCACTTTTTTGCGAAGTGATAAGAATCTTTTTCCATGGTCGGCCAGTAATATCCCATTCTTAGAAGCTTTTTAGCAAGAGTAGTCCCACTTGAATGTGTGCCACAGATACCTTTGTGAAGCTCGTGTAAAGCGGAATCAGATTCGTTACAATCAAGGCAACGAAGAAGAGTACCATCTAGACCTCGACGGTACAAAGTATCAGCAGTAAGGGTATAGCGGGCGGCTTGTCAGATAAAATTATGCTTTTGGTTTCATTGGTCAATGGGTACAATATTGTTCTTTAGATAATCATATATTTGTCCATACAAAGGGGAATCCGAACCAGTCAAGGCATAGCCAACATGGGATTCAGAGTGGTCATAGGCTAGAGAGAACAGTTGCTCTACCAGAAACTTGTAATGACTTTGTTGCTCTGGAATCTATAGTAATGAAGCGATAGTAGCCATTGCATCGGCTGCTTTGTTGTTCAACCTTGGTATTTTCTCGAAGGTGATGTGTACAAAATACTGTTTGAAGTCATCCACCATTCGTTTGTAGGGTAGTAGCTTGTCATCTTTTGTCTGATAGTCGTTGTTGATTTGATTGACGACTAGTTGTGAGTCTCCGTAGACCTTTAACTCCGTGATTTTCCATTCTATGACCATTTTGATGCCTATAATCAATGCCTCATATTCAGCCACATTATTTGTGCATGGGAACATAAGCCGATATGATCTTGGTATAGTGTGTCCTTCAGGAGTGATGAAGAGAATGCCAGCACCTGAACCATGTTGTGTGTAGGATCCGTCAATGTATAGGGTCCATTGCTTGGTAGAAATAGCAAGAACGTCTCTATCTGGAAATTCAATCTCCATAGTTTGTTTTCCTGGTGGCGGTGCTTCAGCTAGTTGATCTGCAATTGCTTGTCCTTTGATAGCTCTTCGTTTTGTGTATTGGATATCAAATTCATTGAGAATCATTACCCATTTAGCCAATCGGCCTGTAAGAGCTGCCTTGTTGAATAGATATTTGAGAGGATCAATTTTTGCCACTAGCTTAATTGTGTGTGCTAGCATATAATGTCGGAACTTTTGAGAAGCAAAGACTACTGTTAGACAAGCCTTCTCAATGAATGTATAGTTGAGTTCATAGCCATTCATTGTCCTGCTAATGTAGTATATGGCTCGATCCTTTCCTTGTTGATCTTCTTGTGCTAATAGTGCACCCAGTGATATATCTGTTGTTGAAATGTATAAAATGAGTGGCTTCCCTACTATTGGTGGTACTAGAACTGGTGGGTTCATCAGATATTGCTTGATTTGATAGAAGGATTCAGCACATTTGGCTTCCCATCTGAATGGCACATTCTTATGTAGCAAATGATTGAATGGTAGGCTTTTGTCTGTGAGTTGAGTGATGAATTGCCTGATTAATTGAAGTCATCCTTGTAGAGATCTGAGCTGACTAATATTCTTTGGTGGTGGCATCTCCATAATGGCTTGTACCTTTGTTGGATCCACTTCAATACCTTTAGCTGAGACTGTGTAGCCTAGTAACTTGCCTGATATAACCCTGAAGACACACTTCTTAGGGTTGAGCCTGACTTGGAATTTTTCCAATCGATCAAAAATCTTTGTTAGGATGCTAAGGTGGTCTGCTCTGGTGAAGGATTTAGCTAGTAAATCATCCACATAGTCTTCCATGAAGGTATGCATCATGTCATGAAAGATTGTTGTCATTGCTCGTTGATAAGTAGCTCCTACATTCTTTAAGCCAAAAGGCATAACATTCCAACAGTACGTTCCCCAAGGATAGGTAAACGTTGTTTTATCTTGATCCTCTGGGGATATTTTTATTTGATTATAGCCTGAAAAACCGTCCATTAGTGAGAGCATTGCATGGCCCACTGTGAGGTCTACAATTATGTCGATACTGGGCAAAGGAAAGTCATCCTTTGGACAGGCTTTGTTGACATCTCTGAAATCAGTGCAGATTCTGATACTGCCGTCTGGTTTTGATACTGGTACTATGTTGGAAATCCATTCTGCATAGTCGATGGGTCGAATGAATCCGACATCTAATAGTTTCTTCAGTTCAGCTTTGACCATGAGTGCCACTTGTGGATTCATCTTTTGTAGTTTTTGCTTGACTAGCTTAACACATGGAGAGATGGGCAAGTGATGCATGATTAAGTGTGGATCAATTCCAGGCATATCTGCGTATGACCAAGCAAAATTAATTTGCTTTTCTTGAAAAAAGATGATAAATGCTAATCTTTCCTCCTTTGTCAGAGATTCTGCCAGGTGTATGTTTTTGTCTGCTTCTGTAGTACCAATGTTGATTGATTGAGTGGGCTCAATCAATATGGGTGATCGCTCATGAAAATGTTCAGGAAGAGTGTCAAGTCTCCCATCTTTAGGTGCCTTAAAAAGGTTTTCACCCTCAGATGCGTCCTTTATTTTTACTTTTTTGTGATCTAGAGCTGCCATTGACTGGTTTCTAGCATTAGATCTTTTATTTGGTTCATTTTTGTGATTGAGAGACTTGGCACTCCCTTGGTTGCAAACATCGTTATCGTGTTCCCTGGTAGAGCCTGTTTCCGGGTTAATGGTACATAGGTAGTGGATAATGGATTCATCGTTTGGGAAAATTGGTATATCATGTATTTCGGGTTCATCCCAATCAATGAGGTCGGGAAAGATAAGTGGTAAGAAATCATTTGGTGGATCAAGTTCTGCTATTGTAAGTGTCAAGACAGAGGTTTCATTGTGATTGGTTCGGGTGCTAAATAAATTTAGGATTCCGTCGAGGTCTTCGATGGTATCATCCTCCATATAGACTTGTTCATAATGTTTATGTTCGCTTTCCTTGGCATCATAGATATTCTGTGGTCCAAATTCAGGTAGTCTAACTTCTGCATTATGCTCTTCTTGAGAAAGGGATATGGAACTAGTATTGTCACCGGTATCTCCAGTAGCTTTTGAGCAGCTACCCCATTCATATTCATTGGAATCAGTCTCAGAGTTATTATCGTAGATCTTTTCAGTGCTATAAATAGGTATGTTGTATGGTGAAAAGAGATCTTTGATAATTGATACCAGTTTGATAGTTTTCGATGATTCTATGTCAGATCCTGCTTCTACCTTTTGTATTTGCTCATATATTGTTCCTCCTTGGGGAGGAATAATGATATTAGGAGGTAGTTTTTCTTTTTTAGATATTGGTGCTTGAATATGAGCTACTGCTGCAGATATGGCCTTCTTGTGATTGAGGAGTTTCTGTTGATGTTGCTTCTATTCTTTACATTCACGGTCCTTGCGGATTGTTTCTGCTGACTCAAATAGTGCTTCCTGCCAGGATTCTTCTTTATACTTCTTCTTTGCTTTCCATTGAGGTTTTGGAGGTATGCGGGGTATCTTTCTTAGTAGGAAAGTGAGTTTACAACCCAATCCTGTTTTGTCTCTACTGAGCTATGAAGGAAGGTTTATTGGTTCAGTGACTCCTTTGCGTTTTCCAATAGGTCCTTTACCATTATATCCCATTTGTTGAATGATTAAGTAGCCCTTTCCATATAGGTGTGTTGGTAGAACTATGTCTAGAGCAGCTGCTCTGTTATCTTCTTCCTCGTCTTTGTATAACTAGCTAAGGATGTCCTTTTCCTCTGATTCATGTGCTAGAGTGCCGAGTTGGATGAAGGTACCATCAAATTTGGTGATGGGCTGAGTTACCTGATGCGTTGATGTTGTAGGTAATCCATGAGATCTGGGTGATGTTGGTAAGTTGGCCAAACACATGGGTTCCAAAGAGTATTCCCCCATGCCTTGTTCTCTGATTTGCATTTTTTGCTTGAAATCTCCAGGTAATGATTCAGACTTTGCCTTCTGTAGATCTGAGATTGAGGATTTCTATTTTTCCCTATTATGGGGAACCAAACTGTCCTGGGTTGTCCCCATTGCGTTGCAATGTTGAAATGGATTGTGATCAGCAGATATAGAGACCTCTTGTCTGTTGTAAGGAAATTTTACACACTAGTGATATGTAGAAGGTACTACTTGCATTTCATGTATCCAAGGTCGACCTAATAAAATATTGTACGTGAGGTCTATGTCTAAGATCTGGCACATAATATCCTTTTATACTGGTCCAACTTGAATGGGTAACATCATGGTTCCTTTAGAGGACCTTTCTTCATCATCATATGCTTTTATGGTAATCTTTTTACGTGGATCAATAGACTCCTCAGAGAAGCCTGATGCATGGATAAGTTTTAAGGTACATATATTAAGTCCAACTCCTGCATCTATCAAGACTCATTTTACTCAGTGTTTATAGACGATGACTTCAATATGGAGGGGAGTGTTATGCGGATGACTTAAGGAAGTATTATCATGCTCTGAGAAGGTGAGATTATGAGGCCCTGTCATATGAGCGACCATGGCTTGGAATTTGTCAGCATCCAGATCTTGAGGCACATTTGTTTCTAACAGCACTTGTTCTAATATGTCTTTGTGTTTTGGCGATAGTTTCAGTAATTCTAGTATAGATGTTTGAGCAGGAGTTTTGCGCAGTTGGCTGACTAAATCATATTGGATTTTTGGTGTAGTGTTTGTTGTTGTTGTGTGGCCCTTCAAGACATATTTCTGAGCTCTAGTTATTACATTGACAAATTCATGATTATACTGGTCTCGGATTGTGATGACATTTACATGATTGTCTTCAGCTGATATGTGATTGATGGTGTTATTGTAGATGTGATTGATAAGAGCCCCACGTGTATCGTTCGAGGTTGAAGCTCCATCTTTGTTTTAGTTTGGAAGAGGATTTTTAAAGGCTCCATGGTCACCATTTGTCTTGAGACCATCCACTGTTAAATCACCTCTATCAATCATGTCTTGAACAATGTTTTTCAATCTCATGCAATCGTTCATTTGATGACCTTCGTTGCGATGAAAATCACAAAAGTGTGAGTCATTCCACCAAGGTGATTTGATTTGGGGTTCATAATTGCTGATTGTGGGAAAAGAGATAATCTTATTTGCCAGGAGTTCTCTAAATGTTGACTCCAGTGATTGTCCGAGTGGTGTGAAGACACGTTTTTGGAAATTGTTGGTGTCGTTTCGTGAATTGTTATTAGGTCCTCGATTTGTGGTTTTGTTTTGAGTATCGTTGGTGTTATTTGTGTTGGGTTGACCTTGATTGGTATTCAGTGCGTATGTGTTAGCGTCTGGGTTAGCACCTTTAGGATTCTTTGTAGCTTGAGGATTTCCTGATAATGCGAGCACTGGCTGTTTAGATTTTGGATCATGTGATTCGTTGCTGCCTTCATTTCCATTGTTTTTGTTTTGAGTCCAAAATCTAGATTTGTCTAAGTTGGTGTTATTTTGGTTATTGTAGTTTGATGAACTTGTTCCTTCTTTGAAGAATTTGAGCATTCCTTTCTTGACACATGCTTCTTCTACTTGAATATCATTTTCAATCAGTTTAGCGAAAGATGGTATGCATTGGAGTTTGAGCCTGTAACTCATCTCACCATTCAAGTTGTCGATGAAAATTTCCATTTTCTCCTTTTCAGGAATATCTCGAGGATATCGTGAAACCATACATCGCCAACGTTGAAGGAATACCATGAACGTTTCATTATTTTTCTGTTTGGTGTTACAGACGTCTAGCATGGTTATAGCATGTTGAATGTTATAGGAATACTGAGTGATGAATTTGTTGACTAGTTCATCAAATGATCTGACAGGAGGTATGATTTTGGATAACCATTCCATTGTTTGTCCTCCCAAACTTCTTGGGAATAACCTCATCAGATAGGTGTTGTCATGAGCGAATTCAAGGCTCATGATACAAAATTCTCTAACGTGATCACGGTGATCGCTCTTCCCATCATACTTGTCAAATTTAGGAACATCGAAGTTTGGAAGAAAAGGGATCATGTGCAATCTTCTGTCAAAGGGATAAGGACAAATTTCATTTAATGAGTACCGTACTGTTGTCCCTTGTTGCATATCTTGCATTTGTCTTTGTAACATTTGCATTTGTTGAGTAAGGGCAACCAAAGGCGCATTGTTTTACCGATGGAAGAGTTCTTCCCTTGCATTAATCCTGGGTTGAAATGGTGTATGGAACGGTATGTTTTTCTCGGGGATGTGTTGCTCAGGGATGTTTTTCCCTAGTGTATGTTGTTCCGGTATGTTTTGTTCAGGAATATCTTCTTCAGGGTTGCGTGCTTCCCCTTCTCATTGTCGTTCTTGATATTTGTAATGTTGAGATCTCGTTCTAAACATTTCTGTGTCAAAATCTTTAGGGAGTTTAACCCCTTTGCTTGTGAGCATGAGCAAGTATTTTTCCTTGTCATTTTCCATGAGTCTTTCCACAAGTTTTTGGAACGAAGCACTTTCTTGGCATTCTTGAAGAAGTTCTTAAAAAATTTCAGTATCCTCTAGATGTGGACCTTCAAAAGGATTTGATAACCTCCAATTCATACTGGATTCTGCTTGTGCCTCGCTTTGTTTGTTTTGTTGAGAGCGAGTAACAGGCATTTTAATAGAAACTTTCTGTGATAAAGGGGACAAAACCCTCTTCGATATGTTGCTCCAAGGTTGGTGGTTCAAATCAGGGTGTGGTGTAAGTGATGCACTCATCGGGAAAGAATTCTGGATTGATCTTTCCTCCACGGTTTATGATTTGACTGAATGCGGATTTTCGACAATGTGCCCTAGTCTTAAAAGGCTCTTTGTCAAATTCATTAGATTTGTTCTGGATATAAAGTTTGACGTGATGAAGGAATGTTCGATGAGATTTGAAGAGTTGACGATTGATGTATACAAATTTATTTCTTTTGACAAATTTGGAAAAACTTGGTTGTTGTTTCTTCAACGTGGTGTTACGATAAATATTCTTTCTTCTCAGAATATGGGGATTAGTCATGCATAAGTGATTTAATTGGTTTCCTTTGAATTGTTTTGGATTTATTTGATCTTGTTTTGAAAATTCAAGTTTTACTTTATCAAAGTGAAGGTTTAGATGCCCCCTCATGACAAAGTGTGTCAAATGATATGGATAAAGTCTCCTGATATGAAAACTTGATTTGACAATCTTAGATTTTGAACAAGTGTTTTTGAGATATAATCTGTGAGATAATAAAGGACCTATTCGTCACTTGCGATGATGTTTCCCGATTTTGATAGGATAGATATGTTTATCGTGCGATCAGTTTTGGATTCTGGACAACTTTTGTTTTGACACGAATTTTGCTCAAGAAATAATTTTTAACGCTTTGTTTTTGGTACTCTAGTTTGATGAAGATGAAGCTGATGAAAGGATGCTCTCAAAAATGTTTTCTAAAATTTCAAAATTTTCCACTATTTTGCCCCCTGTTTTTCCTGGGTTTGATCACGCACTTAAAACAGAGACCGAATGCGCTACATAAATTTCTTGATGCACTAGGGAAAAGACCCCACACGCTAGGCTGCCCTCGGCTACACACTAACTATTTTAGACTGTTAAAATTTGTTTTCTATTTTGCTCAAAAAGTCATGCGCTAATATGGGTCTTCCACGCGCTAACTGATAAACCTGATGTGCTAGAGATTGACTCTTACGCGCTAAGCTGATGCTTTGACGCGCTAGACTGTTTTTCGGATGCGCTAACTGTTTAACGCTGTTTCTAAATTTTGGTAAAGCGCTACTGTTAAAACTGGACGCACTAAAGTGAAGGTTTGATGCATTAAAAGATGTATCACACGCGCTAAGAAGTTGCTCTTACGTGCTAGACTGCCCTGTTTTGACTATTTTCTGTGATTTTGGTGTTTTGCCTTAGATTTTCAATGTTTGATGGATGATATTTTGAAGTAACAAATGCAAACACAGCACAAAATACATAACCATTTTTGCCTAATCTAAATAGTAAGTGTATATTCTGTGAGGATGTGTTCAAATCCCCATTGTTTTAACAGGTTTGGTTACAATGAATACACTTCCAAAAGACTCTTTATTCAAGGGTCATAAGTAATACCATAGCCCACTAGTCTCGATACTCCATCAACTCAAACAGTCGTGTCACCCCCTAGAGGGCGCCCGTTTTTTTGCCTTTTGCCAGAAATTAACTCAAAGTGAATTGCTTCACAATTGAGTAGTTATCTTGGGAGATATATGGTGAGCGATCTTGGGGGCGGATTCTTCCCCACCCTTGCACTATGATATTACAAATGTCTGGTTACTAACTCGGCTCAAGGTTTCTATTTCTAAGATTTGTAATCAGGCTTCCTGTTCGACTGTCAGTGATAAACTCCCTCGGGAGGCTTCCAAACCTTTAGAACAAAGGCTTTACGTATCTTGAGGATACTGGGGGAAGGCTAATCGCTGCGCGCAACCATTGAAAAGGACTTTCGTCACTTTCCACTTTTGATTATAGTGGGTTGGAACACTTGGTGTCAAATTCGTTTCCCACTTAGGTCGTTCCCTTCACACCGGCCATAAATGGCTTTAAGAGTTGATTTCAACCCCTCGGGAAGGCAGGCCTGCTAAAGGGTTTTATTTACTTGAAATACTGAAAGCATAAGAGTAGTCTGGTTTTTTGATCACCCAGTTAAGGGGAGAGCATATACCTTCTACTTTCAAGACAAGGCAATCAAGTTGTTCTTTTTATCCTATCAACTCAGTGATTTTTTAAGATCTATATGGAGATGTTGCTCCACAAAAACATGGTGTTTATTTTATTTCCTCAAATCAGTGATTATCTAATCTAGGAAAAGAACCTGGTCAACAAAGCAAAACTTCGATTTGGTGAATCAAAAGAAAATCGGCAAAAGGGGAATAACTTCCCTCTTTGATTGTAACTGACTTTTGTGACTTGGTGTGATTCTTTTACTTTGCCCAAATTTAAAGATGGATCCTTTTATGCACCAAAGGATGGTGAAATTCTTTCTAAGCCCTCTGCAAAAATGAAAATTTGTATTGTTCTTTTTAGAGCCCAAATTGAGAAATTTTCTCCTAGAAAAGGAAGAAATTTTTTGATTGTTGTTCATTTTACTTGCCCAAAATAAAAGTGAGTTCAGTTTTATTTAAACAAAAAAATAAAGAAATTTGAATTTTGGCTAACTTAGAAAAGTTAGTAAAAATTTAAACTACTTTAATTCTAGCTTAAATAGATTCAACACCTACAATCAAATGTTAGTAACCTGTAGAAAACCAGTCAATTAGTTAGCAAAAATGTGAATTTTGTGGACTTCTACAAGTCTAAATTTTAATTTCTATTACAAATTAGATCTTTGTTTTCTGTCTGCGATGTGTTACAGAACAGACTGTACGTGCTACAAGATGACTGTGATGCGCTACTCTGTTTCTCTAATGCGTTGTTCTGTATTTTTGATGTGCTACTCTATTTTCCAGATGCGCAACTCTGTTTTCCTCTCGCATCGAGACCTACAGGAAAATGTTAGTGAGGATGATGCGCTAAGCTAAGGATGTCACGCACTAGATGATGAACCCCACGCGCTGAACAAAAAATAGGATGCGCTATACTGTTAACTGGATGCGCTAGGAAATGTTTCCCACGCGCTAATTCTTGTTTCCCGCGGACTTGCAAAAGTGGTTAAATTCAAAAACCAATTTGATATATGGGGTCAGGCCCCACGGTGGGCGCCAGAAATGTATGCGGGAAAAGCGGGTCGATAGAACTTAAAATGTGGAAAATGAAGCCTAAGGAGCCTTGCTCACACACCCACAGGACTTCTTGGTGCAAGCTATGGAGTCATGAAGTATGGCTCGGCTTCCCAAAGTTGGTTCCATGGTTCTCTATCTCACAAGGTCCCTCAAACCAATGTTTTTGCTCTCAGATTACTGAGCAAAGTGGTTTAGGGATGACAAATGCAAGAACGAGGGATGCTTTGGTTGATTTTAAGATGAAATGCATCCTATAAATTATACATGATCCTATAAATGCAATAAACTAGTTTATAAGATGACAAGATTAGTAACAAGACTATCTTAGCATGCTATATTAGTCTATGATTAAGCTAAATGATAAGGAAAATACTCTAAACATGCATATTTAGACTAATTCCTATTGAAAAGAGAGGCTAAATGATGAGCACAAATGATATATTAAATCTTGGATGGATTTTAGTATAAGTGTGATGCTAAAGACTTGGATGATGAAAATGGAGGAATGAGAGCTCTATTTATAGCAAAAATAGGGCAATGGATGACCAGGATTGAAAGAGGTAATCAAGGGTTGAGTTTGAAAGTTGGGAATCCATGTTTGCAATTTGCACCAATGAAATGGTGACAATTGGCAACATAAGGTTGGTTGAGAGGAGATGTAAGAAGCATTAAATGCTTGAGAAGACCTCATGGTTACCTTAGGGGGTAAGGGTTAAGGTTAGGTTAAGGTTAGGTTAGGGTTATCCAATGGATAAAGGTTTTATCCAAAGGATAAACTCTTGTGCAAAAGATTAAGGATAGCCATGGTCAAAGCAATAAATGCTTGATGAGACCCTTGGGTTACATGGAGGTTGAGTTTAGGGAAATTCTTTAATCATGCTAGAGGGTTGAGTTAACCATTAATGGTTTGGGAGACTTTCAAAGTTAAGTGGTTGAAGCCTTTAAGGGTTTTTAAAGACTTTGAGGGTTTGAGAAGTGAATTCCCCTTGCTTAGGGATGTGACAAAGTTTAGGAAATGGGTTAGGTTAATTTAGAAGTGATTAGAAGAGTCTAGAAGGGGTTAGGAATAGGGTTTAGGAAGCAAGTGGGAGATGTAGGATTTTGCAAGTGGATGAAGGGATAATAGGATTTAATTGAATGAATTTAATTCAATTTGGTTGTAATTTGGGGAAATCAAATAAATCAGATTTATTCAATTTAGGATAAACTATTTAATTAAATTTGAATTTAATTAAAAGTGGATAGAAGGGATTTAATTGAATAAAATGATTTATTCATTAAATGCAAAAAAGAGGCCTAGTGAATTTAATTTAAATAAATTGAGTAATTTACTTAATTTAAATAGAGGAATGTGGGTGATTTAATTAAATTGGATTTAATTAAATAGAGAAATGAACATAAAATATTCATTTAGGAATATGGTCATTTTTATACGTCTATAGTTAGAACTGTCAATACCGTTTGGAACAAAATATCTGAACTGTTGTCCTAGAATCTTTCGCTTGTTCTTCATCTTCATATTTATCTTCATTTTGATGTTGAATTAATGTAACCACAAGTTATCTCTTAGGCATATACTGGTTGACACAGAGTATTGGTTAGAGATAAACCTTAAACATACCGGTTAATAGTGTAAATTAATGAAGTTACACTGGTAGTCAATGTCATCATATGTGTGTGAGAGTGTTTCATCAATGACAACAAGTGATGAATACATGATAATCATCATCAAGCCAACATTGACTATGGGGAAATCTTCTCTCTTGTAGCTAAGCTGACATCCATTAGATTTCTCTTATCACTTGCAGCCGCATATGGTTGGGAGATTGAACAGATGGATGTGAAGACAACGTTTCTTCATGGTGACCTTGAAGAAGAAATTTATATGTCCCACCTTGAGCATTTTGTGGGAAAAGGTAAAGAACATCTAGTATGCAAACTCAAGAAGTCTTTGTATGGTTTAAAATAGTCTCCCAAAATGTGGTATCAAAAGTATGATACATTTGTTTTCTCCTTAGGATATGTGAGATCAAAAACTAATCATTGTGTTTACTACAAAACTAATGGTGATAGGATTCTTATCATAGCTTTGTATGTAGATGACATGTTGTTCATAGGAAATACAAAAAGGTATGATCTCAGTTTTAAAATCTTAGCTTTCTATAAAATTTGATATGAAGGACTTAGGACCAACAAATTACATTCTGAGAATGGAAATAAAAAGAGATAGATATAAGAGGAAACTTTGGCTCATCCAGAGGAAGTATATAACCAATGTTCTTGACAAATTTCATATGTCTGATTGTAAACCACAGGTTGTTCCCATCTTGTAGGAAACTAAGTTGTATGTGTTTGACAGTCTGAAATCTCCAAAAGAGATTGAAGACATGAAAAGTGTACCTTATGCAAGTGCTATAGGCAGTCTGATGTATGCTATGGTCTGTATAAGACCAGATATTTCCCAATCAGTGGGAGTACTTAGCAGGTTTATGTCGAATCCAAGGAAACCACACTGGGATGTTGTAAAGAGAGTGTTCAGATACTTGAAGGGTACTTTAGACTTTGCATTGTGTTATCATGGAAATCCGAAGGATTAAAAGAGAACTCTCAGCATTTGTGGTTATATGGATTTTGATTGGGTAGGGGATATTGACAATAGGAGATCCACTAGTGGATATGTTTTTGTCCTAAATGGTGGAGCAATTAGTTGGATGAGAAAGCAACAAGTTGTAGTCGCTTTGTCCACTATAGAGGTAGAATACATGGTGGCCACACATGCTTGTAAAGAAGTAGTCTGGCTTAGGCATTTCAATTCAGATATTGGTTTTGATGCAGGGCAGGTTGAAATCTGGAGTGAGAGTCAGAGTGCCATATGTTTGGCAAAGAATCCTACTTTTCATGCCAGGTCGAAGCATGTTGACGTTCAGTATCACTTCATTCGTGACATGGTGGAAGATGGAAAAGTTTATCTTAACAAGGTAGACACTCTGGAAAATGTTGCAAATGCCTTGATGAAACTAGTAAGCACGCACAAGTTCAGGTGGTATTCAAATTCTATGGGTCTTCATACCCATGTTTCTTAGAAATGTCTGAAAGGGTATTCGGTCCAGTGAATTCCTCATCAAGTTGGAGTTTGTTGGAAATGTGCCTCTAATTCACTTGACATGTTTGGGTTGATCAGGCTAGCCTACACTGATGGAACAACAGAGTGGAAGACTGCATCGAAGTTGTGCCGATGATCCGATGGAGCTATCTTAGGCAGTCCAAGTTGACATCGGCTATCGGGGGTTCCGGTCTGGAGTTAAGCTGATACTTGATGAAGTCGCCTTAGGAAATTGGGTCGATATCGGCTATTGGGTTAATATGCTGAAGGCTACGTCGAAGTCCCAATAAGTCCATCTTGTTTTATCTCGGAGTTCTTTGCTCATCGGGATAGCATTTTTGGGTTTGATCCGATGAGACTGCTCTCTATTATTGGAGATTGGAGTAACCTCATAGTGCTTGATCCGATGAGCCAATGAGACCACTCTCAGTTATCGAAGATTGGGATAACAGTTCATCTGTCTGGCCGATGACCCGATGGAGTCACCTTATGCGATCGGGTTTCATCGAGCGATCGACTCTACCGTTTGAAGGCTATATTGATGGTTGATGGAGAGAAGACCAACGTTGGTGTGAGAATGAACCAAGATCCAAAAAGGTGAACACTCAGACACTAAGGATGAGACTGTCGGTGTATATAAATATGAACCAACCCGACTCCCTGCTGCATGTGGGATAATTGGTTTTCCTTGAATGCAGACCGCTGCAGATAGATGGTTAGACTTCAAGCCGTTGCTGCAATTGCTCAGATGAATGGTCAACTAGTTTGGTATTAGAAGCCAAATGTGAATTGAATGTAGTGAGTTACGATAGCCTTTGAGTATGCTGTAACTGTTATCCAAGTGTTGTATGTTACGTCTGGAATGACTGTTTGACAAAGTGAAAAAGGAAATCTGCAGACTGAACTTTATTGTATTTGACATACTGATAATAAAGTCCTTTTTGTTGGTGGTGGGTTTTTCTCCCAAAAGGGTTTTCCCATGTTAACTCTGTGTGTTCTATCTCTTTGTTGTCTAATTGTGTTTGCTCATGCTTGTGCCATATTCTGTAAATGTTGAAATTTTGTATGCACTAGTCTATTCTCCCCTACAAATTGACATTAGGAAAACAAATTTCCGCACTTGCTTTCCTTAAAACAGACAAGTACCAGTCAATAGAGAGGCCAAATCAATAGAGAGGCCAAATCAGACAGTTATGTGGATCCTAATGCATTATTGGATGCTGTCAAAGGAAAACTAAAGATACAAGACCAAGGGTGTGGAGAATATTCAATGGACCAAACATTCCTCATTGGGAATTTGCCGATGTCTCCAAAATCATATGGAAAACCGCATCTATTGCAAAAGGAACCCAAGGTCATTATCCAATATCAGCCTCCCACTACATTTGCAAGATGGGGAGAACTGGACAAAGAAACTATAGACGATGATGCCATAGATTGGCTCTATAGAGATCCAACTGAAACTCCACCTGTCAAGTTGCCAGTGGAATTATATGGCAAAGGATTTACTATGCTGCAGAAGAAAGGATATGATGGCTGCAGTGGCTTAGGCCTGAAAAACAATGGAAGGCTAGAACCCATCATACCTGAGAGGCGACCCCCAACTTTAGGGTTAGGTTTTGTACCGTTACGAATTGGATCCACATCTACCAAAAGGTCCACGTGTCGAAAAGGGCATGATTTTGACGATGAAATAACACCTGAGGCTACCCAACCCGAGACTGATTCTAATGAATGGGAGTGGAGTTCTTTTTCCAGCTCCTATGCCCTTGACAATATCTTCATTGACCCTGATAACTTGCCTATGGAGGATAAACATGAAATAACTCCTCTTCCTAAAACCTGTCCTCATGCTTGGATCGAATCATTTTGGGATCCTAGCTCTGAATCCGACACAAGCAGTTCGGATAGTGACACCACAGACATTCACATTTTTACCATATCAGCCCTCTCTATCCTTACAATCGATGATGACATGCCCCTCATATATCCCCAACTTATCCAATATGACCAACAAGAACCGCTCACATTGGACTGTTTTCAGAATGACGAAGCAATTGCAGAGTTCATGGGACTACGGGAAGGTATACCACAAGGCGACCATAAGGCAGGCTTTGCTATTGACATGAAAAAGAAAAAGAAAAAGAAAAAAATCAAAAGAATAGATCTTTGAGTGAAAACCGTAAGGCGCTCTCTGATCATACAAAAGTAAAAATAAAAGACATACCTGCGGGTGAAAACCTTTCTGAGGCGCCCAAAGGTGGAAGAGTGGACGTACCCCTATCAATTCAAGACAAATCAACATTGCTGGTTGAGATGACCGAGGAAATCAATTTGGGTACACCTGATAATCCTAAGGTCATTCACTTTGCTGCCTCCTTGTCAAAACAAGAGAAGATTGATTTTATTAATTTCTTTCTAGAGAAGAAGATCAGCTTTGCGTGGTCTTATGCAGATATGCCTGGCCTCGATCCAGAGTTAGTCCTTCATCATTTGCCACTGAAACCAGGTGCTAAACCCGTCAAACAAAAACTTAGAAAAATGCATCCTCAAGTGGCTCTATTGGTCAAAGTGGAATTGAAAAAATTGCTAGATGTGGGCTTCATTAGACCCATTGATTACGCAGATTGGATTTCAAATCTAGTACCAGTTAGCAAAGTAACTGGGGGCATCTGCATCTGCACAGATTTTAGGGACCTGAATAAAGCATGCCCTAAGGATGATTTTCCATTGCCAAACATAGACATCATAGTGGACATGACGGCTGGTTATGAGATGCTTTCACTAATGGATGGTTTCTCCGGCTACAATCAAATCCGTATTGCACCTGAAGATCAGCATAAGACAACATTCACCTGTGCTTGGGGCACCTATTGTTGGAATGTGATGCCCTTCGGTCTCAAAAATGTCGGTGCAACATATCAAAGAGCAATGACGACAATCTTTCATGATTTTATGCATACTTTGATGGAGGATTATGTTGATGACTTGTTGTGCAAATCTGTCACCAGAGATAGTCATCTAGCCATCTTGGGCCCAATTTTTGACAGAATGGAGACTTACAAACTCAGGCTCAATCCAAAAAAGCGTGTCTTTGGTGTTACAGCTGGAAAATTGCTCGGATACATTGTTTCTCACCGAGGCATTGAGGTCGACCCTGCAAAGGTCAAAGCAATAATGGATATGCCTCCACCTTCAAACCTCCAGCAATTAAGAAGTCTGCAAGGAAAGCTCCAGTCAATTCGTCGCTTCATAGCTCAGCTGGCCGACAAATGTCATCCATTCCAACATCTACTGCACAAAGGTGTCGCTTTTAAATGGACTGAGCAATGTCAATCAGCTTTTCAAGCTCTAAAAGACTATTTGTTGTCGCCACCCATCCTAATGCCTCCTATCAAAGGAAAGCCCTTTTTATTGTATATCTCTGCAACTGAAATAGCATTAGGCATTCTCTTGGCCCAACAAGATGAGAACGACAAAGAAAGAGCTATTTACTATATCAGCCGGACACTGGTAGGCTATGAGCTAAATTATTCAACTATTGAGAGGGCATGCTTAGCAGTGGTGTTTGCAACACAAAAGCTCCGACATTATATGCTAAGCCACCAAACATTGTTGATTGCCAAAATTGATCCTTTAAAATATTTGCTCAGCCGAGCAGCTTTGACAGGTCGCCTAGCTAAATGGGTCATGATTCTCAGTGAATTTGACATTGAGTATATGGAGCGAAAGGCGATAAAAGGACAAGTCATAGAAGATCAACTGGCAGATGCTCCTATTTCAGACGATCATCCCATGTTAACTGATTTCCCAGATGAATCAGTCTTTGCTCTCACACCATCCAATGCATGGAAGTTATACTTTGATGGGTCCCACACCAAGTTCGAATCCGGCGCAGGCATTTTGTTTGTCACCCCTCAAGGTGATGCTATTCCAAAGTCGTACAGAATAACTTTTCAATGTACCAATAACATTGCAGAGTACGAAGCATTGGTTACAGAACTCCGAGTGGCAGTTCACTGGAACATCAAGCATTTGCAAGTCTATGGAGATTCTCAATTAGTCATCCGACAAGTCAATGATGACTACGAGACAAAGGATGAAAAGCTTATTCCTTATAAGCACATGGTAGACTTCTTCAAGACCAAATTCACAGTTATCCATTTCAATCAAGTGCCAAGAATACAAAACAAGTCGGCAGATGCAATGGCTACGATTGCTTCCATGATAAATATGCCTCATAATATGGACAAGTGTGAATTCCTGGTCGAACAATTGCTAGTCCCCTCTTTTGACATTCCGACCGCTGATGTGATGTGCGTTCTTGTTGGTCCCAATTCCCCCTGGTACAATGACATATATCAGTATTTGAAATCCCAGACCTTACCACCTAACCTTTCCGCTAACCAACGCCGAGCTTTTATCCGACAGACAGCCAAATATGTCATCATCACTGACACCCTTTACCGCCGTTCTTTTGACCATACCCTCCTCAGGTGTTTGGATTCTGACGAAGCACAAACGGCTTTACACGAGGTTCACGATGGTATATGTGGGGGCCATTTCAATGGTCTTAGCTTAGCCAAAAAGTTGATTCGTGCTGGGTATTATTGGCCCACTTTGGAAAAGGATGTTCATGATTTTGTTAAAAAGTGCTACAAGTGCCAGATCCATGGAAATTATATTCATGCACCAGCTCAAGAGATTCATTCTGTTATATCTCCATGGCCCTTTTCTCAGTGGGGTTTGGATCTTATCGGCAAGATTCAGCCAACATCTGCAAATGGACACAAGTTCATTATTACAGCTACAGAATATTTTACAAAATGGATTGAAGCCATCCCCATGACCTATATCACTGGTGTCCAAATTTCAAAATTCTTGCTAAATTATATCATATGCAGATATGGGGTTCCCCTTGCCATAGTCACAGATAATGGTCGACCCTTCAAGAATAAAGATGTTAAAGAGCTTTGTGAAAAATTTCATATTCAACACCGTTTTTCTAGCCCATACTATCCACAGGGTAACGGTCAAGCTGAAGCGTCAAATAAAACCATTATCAAGATCCTGAAGAAAGTTGTCAATGATGCTGGTCGAGATTGGCATGTACAGTTAAATCCAGCACTATGGGCCTATCGCACTTCTATCCGCACACCTACTGGCGCAACACCTTATTCCTTGGTGTATGGTGCGGAAGCCATTTTACCTTTGGAAGTCGAGATTCCTTCCTTGCGCGTCTCCTTGCAACACCTGATTGATGATGAGACACATAGAGTCTCTCAGTTGCATCAGCTTGAAATGTTAGATGAAAAGCGTCAAACAACTTTGACGCATTTGCAAGCATATCAAAACCGTCTTTGTTGCTCTTATAATAAGAAAGTCAAAGGGCGACACTTCAAAGTGGGAGACCTGGTTTTAAAGGCAAATCCCAAGAATGCACAGTCTACTGACATCATCAAGGGCAAGTTTGAACCTAATTGGGTTGGGCCTTTCATAGTAACTGCAGCCTATGGCTCGGGGGCATATCAGCTTGCGACTCCAGAAGGTGAACCTCTGTCTGATCCTATTAATAGCATGCATCTTCACAAGTACTGGGCATAGTTTTCTGTCAGATAGTTCTTCAAATATGATCTTGAAAAAAATACAAAAAAATGAAAAAAGCAAAAAAATACAAAAAAATGAAAAAAGCAAAAAAAGAGCAAAAAGTAAAAGAGCAAAAAAATGATTCGCCCTCTAGTGAAAACCTGGCAAACAGGCGCTTTGGGCAAGTACCATGGTGAAAACCTGGCAATCAGGCGCCATGAGTAATGAGATTATTGCTCCGTCATCTATCATGACTTCTAGCCATGCTTTTTCTCGGCCGATTTATCATGCCTATCTTGGTCTCGACCCAATGTTCTATTCCAAGCCTGTCATTGGTCAACATCACTGTCTTGCCTACTCCAGTTTCTTGTACATATGTTTTGGTCCTGGTCTATGTGTCTTTCAAATGCACATTGGGTGCCTTCCCCTTGTCATGATCAATCACTGGATTAAAAATTGAAAAATGTCCTGAAAAAAGTCTTAAAAATTGAAAAATGTCCTAAAAAACTTCATAAAAATCAAAAAATGTCCTGAAAAAAGTCTTAAAAATTGAAAAATGTCCTGAAAAAATTCATAAAAATCAAATAATGTCTTGAAAAAAAAAAATCTCATAAAAATTGAAAAATGTCCTGAAAAAATCCCTAAAAATTCAAATAATGTCCTGAAATAATCCAAAAAAAATCACATAAAGTCCTGAAAAAAAATGAACAACAAAAACATTTCAAAACATTAAAATCCAAAAAAACAAACATTTTGCAATAACATTATTCCTTTTGTGCATAAGACAAAACACTGAGCATTCATCTAACGACAATCAATCCAACACTGCGCTTTAATGAAATCATGCATTAACAGATGAACTTTTTCAATCAAACCAGACATTCAAACTGATCAACATTGTCTTATCAATCGAACGTTACCATCAATATCATTTGTCCTTGTCTCTACTATCATGGGTCTTATACAGGGTGTGGTATTCTTGAAACCAGACTGTGTCCTGTCTTAGACGAGGTATCACATTTCCTGAAACCAGATAGCATGATCGTCCTATCAGCACTTTCAACTTTTGACAATGACGATCAAGATGTTTGTTTGATTTGTTTGAATTTGCGCATCTTATCTTTTTCTTGATTTATCTTCGATCATGTTCCTATGTTGCTCGATGATGTCACTGAGTGATTTAGAGTGACCGGGATGGCTCATGGTCTCTTTCTTTTTTGATTGTGATTGTCATTTGTCTGTGATGTGTCTGTCTTTTGCAAAAAGGGTTGCATTTCAGCTCTGGCCTTCAATGCCATGATGCTTCACATCCATTTTGCTACATAAAAATAAAGGTTCTCACCTACAAAGTGCATTACTGAAAGCAAGTTTTTCTTCGTCATCTCTAATTTTCCCTTTGTCTCATTTCTTCTTACTAACATTTCTTCCGTCAGTCCGGATAGTCAGTTCGGTCTAGTGCTCCGATATCCAAACACATATGCTGCATCCTACATTCATTGGTTAGTACATTTGCATTCCATCACATATTACATCAAGCATTTTATCCATTTCATTTCATAAATACATCAACAATACATAAAAATACACCCATACATGTTCATACACAATGCATAAGTCATCCATACATGAAAAATAACTACAAATCATAAGTCATTTGCATCCCATCATATCGATGCATATCATATCATATGTCAAAATAATATCGGAGTACAAAATTGGACTATCTGTCCTAAGTATGGCCCGCAGGCTGACTACAACATGTCAAACTACATAATGTCCACTGTCTGTCTAAGGAGTACATGCCTCTGTCACTGGGTGCTCCCTCTGTTCTCCTCATCCCTGCCATGTCTCGCGGCTGATGTCCCTCCTGGTCCTGGCTGTGGTGGTCTCATAGGTCCACTCACCCCCATGCTGCTCAATGACCTCCGAGAGCGTGACCTGCTCTCTGTCCTCGATCGTGCCCGATATGAAGGTGCTCTCTGCTCTGGTGGAATTGCACCCTCATATAGTGTCCTCCAATACAGTCTCTCCTCGCCGGTTTCTACCAGCATCTGTGCCATCTCCCGTGCACTGGCATCCCTAATCGACTCAATGAACTCAGTGACTCTCTGTCCCTCTCGCTGTGCCTGAGCTAGTGTTGTATCTCGTTCTGTCCTCAAAATGGCATTCTGTCTCTCCAATGTCGCAATATAATCCTGCTGGCTCGCTATGGTAGCCCTGCACCTGTCCATCTCCTCTGTCCTAGCTGTCTCTGGCTCTATGGGAATATCCTGCAATGTATCCTGATCCGCTGAGTATGGCTCCTCATCATCCTCCTCATCATCATCCTCCCCACCATCATCTCCGTCCCCGTCATCCTCATCCTCCTCCTCATCATCATCCTCCCCACCATCATCTCCCCCGTCTCTGTCATCCTCATCATCCTCGTCATCCTCGTCATCCTCATCATCTCCCTCCTCTCCTGTGAGTGGGAAGTCCTCCTGTCTCCTCGGTACTGGAATGTCCAGATCAGTCAAAGGCACTGGCCGTCGCTGTGCGAACCATGTCCCATACTCCTCTGTCGTCCCAGCATCCACCACATCTGACCACCACTCCCACTATCTCTGCTGTAACTGTGCAAAGTCGGCGTATACTATACGTGGCTGAATCATACTACCCCACTGACTCGTCTCTCGGTGAGATCGGGCAAAGCATGCAGTCCTCCAAGGAACATCCTGTTGCTCTCCAAACTGTCGTCTGACCCTCTCTGGCAGGTACAACTCAATCACTCTCTGGCGGTTCACTGGTCGCCCAATCAAGTACCTCTCCTATCTACAATATGGTAGCTCATCATGATCATCTGACCATCCGGGGCAATCTCGATATGGCCTCCATATGAACTCTCTCAGTCTGTCTAACTCATGTCGCCAGTATAATATGTATCCAAATGGACCCTGTCTCAGTGCTCCGCCATAGCTATATACATATGGTTGGTGTGGTATTACCTGTCTATCTGTAATCGGTCGACATATGGCAATATGCTCAAATGCCCATACCTGCAGCAATGTAACTCCACAGCTCAGAGTCTGAACTCCCTGATACGCTATCTGATGCAGCTGGAAATACAACATAGCAAGTACACATGGTCCCCACGCATACACTGTCCCCTCTGTCGCCAGCCGCTCTAGCACTCTTCCCCAGCCAATAGGGAATCCATGTCCTCGTCTATCTCCTGCTAGAAGACATGCTATCACAACTGCTATCACCACATATCGTCGGTCATACTCGGCAGCCATAGTCTCCCAGCGAATCTCCCTCTCGACAATGTCTAGATCATCTGCGTCACACTCAAACAGTCTGCACAATGCATCTCTCCCTGTCACTGGGTCGTACTCTACCATCTCCCCATGTATCGGAATGCGGAGGATGCGCCATACATCCTCTAGAGTCACTGTCGCCTCGCCAGTCGCCAAATGGAATGAGGAAGTCTCTGAATGCCATCGCTCTGCCAATGCGGTAAGCAACCCTGTGTTTGCCCTAATCTCGGGCATGTATGTGATGTAATATATCCCCAGTCCAGCTAATGTGTCTCTCTCTGTGCTCCTGAGTCGGTGACGTAGCATGAAGCAGTCAGGTTGATTCTCCCGCGTGATCAATGGATATTGTCGACTCTGCATCACAATCGGGGCATCATTTTGTCAGTTTTTGGGTTTGCTCCTACGGGTTGCATATCCTCATTTTCATGTCCAATCAGGGTGTTTTTCATCTACATTGACCTCTCCCACACTTGTCCCCCCTTTTCAGGTCATTTGCATGCAGTTTCAAATCAAAACTAAGGTTTTTATGAACACTTGCGCCTGTGTAAGAGAAACTGCGCTTGTGTCAGGTGACTTGCGCCTGTGTCTTCCTACACAAGCGCAGGATTAGACCACACAAGCGCAGGATTAGACCACACAAGCGCAGGAGTCTATTTTTGCCTCCCCTGTGGGCCCCGCAATGTCCCGTAAGCCCTCAAAATTCATGAAATCCAAAACATGGGTTTTCGAGATACATACCGCTGCTCCTGCGTCCTTCGGTCGTCTGAATGTGCGTACATGTTCTCCAAGGTGATCCGCCGTTGGAATGTTCGCCATCTGTCTGCAAGTGTCCTTGTCTAGAGCAACAAATCCTCCTCTTTAGCTAGTGCAAATGAGTCATTTTCACCCTCTTGGTCCCATTTATAGCTCTTTGTCATTGCATAGATGGACATGCGTCCTCTCCATCTTATGTTGGTCGCAGTCTTGTGCACCTTAAATTGCTTGTCCTTCATGCATCCGGTATCCGATTGTCCGTCTGTTCGATCCTATCCTTTTTATCGATCAATTGGCCTCTTCTCTGTCTATTTCCGGCCAATTCCTCGAGGGGGCATGCATATGTCATTATTATTGTCTGGGGCATTTTCATTATTGTTCTTTGAAACAATGCTTAAAATCGCATTGTCTCAAAGAGGGGCAAAATGTAGACACCTAAAAATGGTCAACGCTTGCGAGGTCATACTTTAACATTTGCGCATTGCCTCATTTTAGGTTTTTGCGTCGCATTAACATTTCTCCTATGTCACGCACTTGGTCTTTATCATTTGCGAACATTGAGTCATTCTTCTACATTCTTCAATCATCTCGTCCTCAAATTTGGTCTTGTCGACAACACTATCTAGTCATGATTTTGATCGATTTTATCCTGTTGCATCAATGTGCATGCTAATTTGTCATCATTTTGGACATCGTCAATCCTAATTAGGGTTTTGTCCTCCTGTCAATCTTGCGATCGATTTGTCATCAATCATCACTCTCTTATCAATCTTATCATCAATCTTATCATTTTGGACATCGTCAATCCTAATTAGGGTTTTGTCCTCTTTTCAATCTTATCATCTGGCGATCGGTTTATCAATCTTGTCGTTTTACGATCGATTTGTCATCGATCGTTGTCATGTTCGATCTTGTCATTTGCGATCGATTTATCATCGATTGTGGTCATTTTCAATCCTGTCGTTTTGCAATATATTCTGTCATCGATCGTTGTCCTCTTATCAATTTTGTCATTTTGCGACCGATTTGTCATCGATCGTTGTCTGTCTCAATTATGTCAATTTGGATCAATTTGTCATTGTTCCTCGTCAATTGGCGCATTTTCTTAATCAAATCATTTTGTCGCTCATTTATCAATTCAAAATCATGACATTAATTATCTTCAATCAAGACCTAATTGTCATTTTCGCATTTCTAATTCGTCTTCTAAGGTTTTATGATTTATTCATTTAACCTAATTTGTCATTTCTTCTTCTAGGGTTACTAAATTATTTATTAATCCTAAGTTACAATTAAATCTTTATTTAATTGGCTAATTATTCTTCCTCTTGTAAATTAATTAATAAATGACAAATTGTTAATTAATTTACCTAATTTCTTCTAGTTCCTAATTTCCTATTTTTCCATCAATTTCTAATTCCTAATTGTCATCAATTTCAATTTTCTAATTTTCTTAATTTCTAATTTCTTTTCCCTCCTATTTCATCTCCTAATTTTATGGGAATGACATTTCAATTTGTCATAAATTGTCATAATTGACAATCAATCAATTTTGACATAGAATGTGTCATATTTTGTCATAAATTATCAATCAACAAATTGTGCATAGAAAGTGCATAATTTGTCATATTGATTTGCAATTTCCATTTGAATTGGATCATGCTAATCTTGTCATTTGGATAATTTTCTTCAATCAATCCCTTCATGAATCCCGAATTTCTATCAAACTACCGAATTTTCGTTTCTAGTACTCTTGAGCTTTTTGCTTTCAATTGTGTGAGCACTTGTAGGTGAGATCCACAAACCCATTGAAGAGGAAAGAACAACAATGGAGCCGCATGGAAGAAGCATCCGAATTGTTATATGGTTTGCATGACATTTTCTTTTAAATGCTTTGTTTTTGTGCCTCTATTGAATGTGCTTTGGAATTAGGTTCATTTCAATGAGAGTTCTTTTGATTGAGCTAGCATGTCTTGTGTTTTGATTGATTGATCTACTTGTTTTGATGATTCCTAATTTCTACGCTACAATCCCATTATTTGCTGATCAAAAAATGCACTCAAGAGGGCTTCTCTAGCTCTGCAATCATTTTGAATTTTCTTATCCAAGTCCGTTGGAGGAGGATTGCCAGATGCTGGATTATAAGGGGTATAGCCTTTTTCAGCGATCTCCCAAATCTCTTTCCCAATACATCTCAAATGAGTCTCCATCTAAATCTTCCATACTCTATAATTTGTTGAATCAAGCTTAGGGGTTTCTCTCTAGAAAATAGCTGCAGATGAACTATTAGATTGCATAGGATCTTCCTCAAGCGGTTAAGCTTTTGTAGAGAGGACCAGACTCTGATACCAATTGTTAGGATAACCGGTGGACAACTGAGAGGGGGGGTGAATCAGTTGTCAACATATTATGAAACTTTAAGAACACAAAACCTTTTATCGAAATGCATAAACCAAATGCCAGAATAACAGATATATCAGTTAAGCACAAATATAAATCATAGAATAATTACCATCCATCCACAACACATAACACCAAAATTTGTACGTGGAAAACCCGGTAAATGGAAAAACCATGGTGGGAAGCCTACCCACAGTTAGATAATACTTCTACAGTAAGTATGTGATTACAATAAGAGGGGCCTGCACATGCAAGAAGGCACACTACGTAGAGCGCACTACTCATCACAAAAGGAGCCCCATTGACTACAAAAGAAATCCAGACTATAATCCGGAAAGATGAATGAACTGCAAGAATAACATCTCCTATGCCTGAGTACAGTTCCGGTTAAGCTCAACATTGGAGGTCTTAAACCTCTTACACAAACCCAATTCCATCACCTATGATCGACCAAAACCACTACATACGATTACAACTTTATTCGCACGTAGATAATCCCATAGCCTTTCGTAACCATGATCTACAAAGAGATCTTACATCATATATATACCAACTCAGGACCTAAACAATTAGGTTGGCCACCTAGAATATAATACAATAAATCCATTACATAATCCTGCAAACCAATGATAAACCAAGTCAGCCTAAGACTGAAACAACATAAACCAATTGATAAATTCAACCGGTAACGCATTGGGAGCAGAACTATCACGTTACATAAACCGATCCATAACCTAGCAGAATAAGACCAGACCTAAAATAGGTCACCATAAGCCAAATGAAAAACCATCAATCAACTGTAACATGAACATGATAACCATCATACATCCTGATAGCCTTCTTGAAGTTGCACCAACACCACTTATCGTTTTCATCAAAATATCTTCAACAAAGCTTTGCCAATAAAACCCTTACCGGTAACTAAAAGGCTTACTAGAACAAATGATAGCTTCTGGATGATCAAATCTCGAACCAATTGAATGTAATACGTATCAAGAATACATGAATAACTAATCCAAACCAATTCCAACAATCGGAGCATATCGGAGAATACCGGAAACAAATCTTTAAATCATCATCAAAGTCCAACCACTCTACTGGAATCCGGTAGACGACAAAACAACTAGTGTTGATATCACTGACAAACATCAATTCAACACATAATCAATTCCTGCAAATTGTCAACATGTATATCTAGAAAAATAGGCATAGGAGGCCTAGGGGCAATCTTACTAGCCTATATAAGGTTGTTTTCTACTCTAATAGTTATATCATAAGCTGACGGTAATGTAACTTCACCCATAGACTGAATCATAAAACCAATATCATTGTTTAAAGCTTTCAAATAATATAAAAATGCATGTTCAGGAGAGGCTTTTACTGTTGTAAGAATTCTATTCGGTAAAAGCACAAAACTGTATCACGTTTTAGGCCAACTTATCTGCACAAGTGAATGTAAGTAATTCTAAACAAAATTTTTTTTTAGTCAAACATATGGTCTATAGAGATTCATTATAGCTATCTTATATATGGGCCATAGCTTTTCTAATTGGAATTTTCTACTAAATTGATTTTATACCACTTTGGGTCTAATTACCAATTTTTTATTTTTATTTTTAAAAACTCGGTGTTTCAACAACTCCTACTCTTATAAATAATTTTTTTTTTTGAAATGTAAAAATACCCTTTTATAGATCTATGAATGAATTTACCAAAATACATATCTTTTCATATTTTAATTAGATTTTATAATTTTTTTAAATTTTTTATTGAAACTAGCTCATTAGCACTAAAATATATGGTTGATTATCTTGTAAAGGAAAAATACTAAAATTTATCTAAATTTTTTGAAAAAAATAAATGCACTAGATAAAAGATTTTATGTCAAGATGATATAATTTTTTTCTAATTTGGATAAATAATTAAGAAAAATGGTGACGTCAAATGGAAAGAGTTATATTTCGGTACACGCAACTTTTCAAATTTATTAAAAAATATATATACATGAAAAATAGTGACTTTTTTTTTTTGCACTAAAGTTTCAAGTTATCAATATACACAAAAAAAATTGAAGAAAAAAAGGTAAAATTACTATATAAAGTGTCACGCCTTGTGTAGCTTCAATTTAAACATTTTATCAACTACTAAATTTTAGTGTTTAATTTATAAGAAAGTATATTCAAATAATCTTTAATTTTTTTTTTAAAATTACAAACATAAAATACACAAAAAATGTACATTTTATTAGTTTACATCATTTCAAAATTCAAAACATATATTTCACTATCTATTGATTCAATTCAAAAAGTTGAATCAACATTGGTCATTTACTTTATCTGCTCTTGCAGAGATCTCTTGATAGTGGTCATCTGCTCAACCAATGACAGGTGATCTGACTTATCTGCAAATTGTTTTGTCAGCTTATCACCCAAATCATCCCATGAATTAACTAAATTTATATGTAAACCTTTGAACCATTGGAGTTATTTTCTCTTGAATGATGCCACTAAAAGCCTGAGTGCTACATTCTCATGGGTTATATGGTAAACTGCACCCAGTGATGCAATATCCCTTATATGCTCAATAGGCGTGATGTGATCTTCGCCTATGAATATAGGCATACTCTTCAGAGATGATATTGATATAGGATCATGTTGAGTCAAATTTAATGGGATTCCCCCATCAAATGGTACAAAAGAATGTGTTCTTACGGTCATTGGATGTACTAGGAATCTTCCTCATATGCTGTTAAGACCTGTATTGCACATAGAAACTAGAAAAAATAGAGTCACCAGGTATTTGAAAATAAACCTCAAAAGGTTGTAATATTGTTGTCAATACCAAAACAACAACAAAAATTGAGCTTTTATTAGCTGTAACAACTCAAACGAGTCCCATCGGGTGTGCCAAAAACTGTTGTCATGAAGGATTGCGCCTGTAAATGCTAAGTGTGAAACCTAGCAATCCTATGAAACATGGGAATACTTTCAGGCCTATGGGTTGCCTATATTGAAAGTAGACCTCCATCGCGTCTTGATGAATCTCCTACAACTAAATTTTTTGTGGGAAAAAGGGTTAAAAGGCTTGCATGTGATGAAAAACCTATCCTAATGGAGGTGATACACCAAATGATGTAGTTCTACTTACTGTCCTAAAGCTATAACCAACTGCAACAAAGACTAATAATTATTTCACAAAACAAATAAGATCATGAAATTCATCAACATTTCATGTGAAGGCTTGAAGTTATCCAATTTCTGCATGTAGGACAAGTGATTTTTCACAACATGCAAAGAATTGGAAACCAGATGAACACAACCCACAACCTGAATTTACTATGAAATAGGATGCAAAGCATAAACAAGATAGAAAAGGATTCAAAATTAAATCACAATAAATCTATCAAATCATTCATCTAACAATGGAAAAATAAGAATAATTGACAAAGAAACTGAAAAAAAACTCTCAATTGCACACTGAAAAATAATCTCTATTACAATGCTGAAAACTGAAAAGTGTTGAGAAACAATGTTTTTTCTGCTATGTGTGTAGCAGAAAAGAAAGAACTAGAGAGAAAAAAGGAGAAAAGAATATATAGAAGATTCTACTTAAAAAAACTCTAAAAAGAAAAAAACTGCATGAGAAAAAGCCTTGGGAGAATTTGCCCAAATAGCATAAAAAACTCATGCATAACCCTGCCAAGAATAGTCTCTGCTACCAAAAATAGGCCTGCCACTGATATGCATGAAAAAAATACCTTCTACTAAAGATATAACTACCACCTCTACTCAAAATATCCCATTTGAAAAAGCAAACTCTCTATGAAAAATCTGCATGATGTATGCCACCAAATATAGGGAAAAAAGAAAACCCCCTTCCTTCAAAATTGCATGCACTCTTATCATTTTACTCTTGCTTTGAAATTATTTTAGTTCTTTTAATAATATCATTTTATCATTTATTAAAACGATTTGTTTTAATAGATGTTAAAATAAAATTATTTATTTTAATTGCTAAAAATATTTAGCTCTTTTATAATTTAATATATATTAATTAAGATTTTTCAAAAACTAAATCTTAATTAGTATATATATTAAATTACAATATACAATTAAAGAAGAATATTTTTAAGAGCTAAATAGCTCTTAGCCTTTACATATGTGGGCTTACAATACATGCAGGTTAGGTATAATGAACTTAAAGTCATCACCCCAATGGTGATTTGTTTCATCAAAAACAAATAAAATGAACATGCAAAAACCCATATGATAAGATCAAGGCAATGCAACAAAAGGTTCTCTTCGGACCCCAATCTCATTTCATCCACATATGTTGTTTTCATGGAGAAGACACTCTCTCTGTCGCATGAAGATAGGGTTTGGACTGAGCTTTTGCATGGCTCCTCTTTGCATATGTGTGAACTAGAGTTGTGATTGGGGGCTTCGACAGAACTTTGAGTTCAGATTCTTTGTATGGCTCCAAATATGGTGCACATTTCTTTTTTCTCTGTCATTGGGCTTTATTATCATGGCATATTACTGTTTTAGTTGTGAATATATTTAGGGTTTTTGAGTTAGAACCCTAAATATATATAAATAAAACAAGCTTTCTGTATATACATAAAACTATGGCCGCCACATGGCTAGGGTTTTGTATGAACGTCCTTTGTGTTATGTATCTATTTGACTGTAAATGCATGCATTTTTGTAACTCCTTTTCTTCATGCAACTAGGGTTTATCTTTGGAAAATATTTATGAATCATTGATGCCCATAAAGTCTATTTGTTATGCATTCACTATGAATTATGAAAATATCGTGGTTGCTGTAGATGTTACTGTTACCTTGGCGACGCGTGTACTCATGGAGTTGTTGGAGCATCTCTTTCCCCTTTTATATTCACTATTCTATGATGTTGCTTTAGATATTGTAATCATGATTTCCATATACTGTAGCATTCATTTAATCTGACGATGTCATAGTTTGCTTTGAATATATATGCTTCATCCTTTTTTTTTCTATCAGATCTATACCTTAACTCTGAGAAACCACTACTGCTTTCTTGGTCACTGTGTATGACTGCGATTTAGAACTATTTGATGATATATCTCCTTTATCTATCTTTTTTGTATCTGTGACCTTTCATTATCCATTATCAAAGATGCTATGACTGCTATCTCATTGTTTATGACAGTGTCTCCATGAGACTTATTTGAGCTTTCACTCCTACTGTAACTGCATTTATGGCTCCCTTAGGCGCATTTTTTGAGTTTGGCAAATAATCCTCATGATATATTCTTTGGACTGTATGATGCTATATGTTGATGAACTTTACCGCGTTCCTTATGAATATATGTTTATCACTGCACCGTGATTTTATATTTATGTTATGGCTATCACTGAGATATGATTGCCATCCAACTGCACTTGTCACATAACTATATATTCATAATTGGGACCTTAGCATGGTTATTGGAATTATTGGCCTATGACTGTATCATGATAGACATAATTTTGTCATTCACTGTGATAGTGTTTTCATGCTTTGAGCTCGTCTCTTCTAATATGATTATGCTCTGCCCACTATTTTGCTCATGATCCCCCGTATCAGCTGACTGTTCTTTACATGCTGTAATGTGACTACAACTACTCTTTGGCATTTTTTTTTTTTGCTCAAGGTTGTCATACTTCACCAGCCACTATTTTTATACTCATTATTGATTGAATATCTCTAGCAAAGTCTATTACATTGTTATCACAGGGTTTTATATATGATATATAGGCAACATTATCCTTCACTATGATATCTCTGACCTATATATGAAACCTCTATTCATGGAATCTCTATTTTTTGACTGATACATATAGACTATGAGACAGTAACTAGATTTTGACCGTTGTGAACTAATTATTTGGAGATATTTAATTGGAGACTTTGATCAAGGAATGTTACATTATCTATCAATGGGCTGATTTCTTGACATTTGCCAATATTTAAGACTTAGTGTTGTTGCTTAAGATCTTTAGCTTATAAACTGTTTATTATGTTCATGGTTGCTCATCTTGTGTTGAGGGTACCATTGTACCTTTTCTTTAACAACTACTGTAACTGTACATACATCTGATGGTCTCTTTATGCACTTGTTTATTGTACTCAGATTGAGGAAGCCTTTGGAGATGACTGTCTTTGATTGTCATAACTGTGTTGTACCATTTATCTTGGATTTTGTTTAAGACCCTTTGAGATTGTATATTTGTTTGAAGATCTAACTCAACTAGCCTTGTATGACAACTATATCATTGGGACTATATTCGGATTTATAACAATGTGTCCTTGGTACTATGATTTTGATTTCATATCACTGTCTTTTGATGGGCTGCAGCCTCACTGGAGACTTAATATTTAAGACGCATTTCTCATTAGTATGCTCTTATCTTTTCTATGACCTGATATTCTCATTTGTGTAATGTATTACCTGCTTAATCAACAACTTTTGTCGTCTCTAGAAGACAGTATAACATTAATTGCTTTTGAAAGTTGAGCATCTACTATTATTGTATTCTCCTTTTTTGCTTTCCCGTAAACATGGCTACCTTTTAGAGCTCCCAGCCTTTGACTGTCTTTATGAATGTGATGGCAATATTTGTCTCAGATCATTTGTGCACCTTCAATCACTGTCTTATGAAGGACTGATATGAATTTTATTATTCTTTGTACTCATGACTAGTTGTATCTTTATTGACCATTAAAACAATGTTGCTGTTGAATTCTTTATATCATGATTGGATATTAGTTTCTGCATGTATATTGTTATCCATTTTATAATAGCCATAACTGTCCATTTTTTTAGTGTTCTTTCATGCATTCATTATTGGCTGAGAATTGAATCTTGGAGATTGCTATAACAGTCCTATAGCTCCATTTTTCACTGTACTTTTAATGCCTTTGGTCTATGACTGTTATGATCTATTTCAAGATTTGATTTAACAAAAATAAATATTAGTGTCTGCTCTTCTCTTTATGCAAAGGTTAGGACTGTTCATCCATATCAAAAATCATCTCCAGGGAGATAATGGAATTCTTTCTATTTATTGCTATTGTCATGAAGGTCTTCTTATACACTATAATTTGCTTACTTGTTCTTGTGATGCATGTTATCATAGTCTTATATAATTGTAGATAGCCTTTCTTATGTTATTTTACCTGTGTGGAAGTCTGTATTCATCCTTAGGCTATTTCCTTGCTTGTGTTGCACTATGAACTCTTATGGTAGAGATTTATTATAATGTACATTTTAGGCATATAAGGACTATGCCTGTCATATGGTCATTATGTGGCTACATGATTTCATTCTATTTGAAAGACTTTACTCTTGTCAATAAGTTTTCATTTTTTATAGTAGTGGACCCTATTTCTTCATATTGCCTTGTACCTTGGTTGAGGTGAGTTCACTGTCATGTATTGTACAACTTTCAACAATGCTATTATCTCTGCGACGGATCCTATATGATTAATACTATTGCCTGCATTATCATGGTATTATTAGTGCACTGTTACTGGCTCCTTTTGACTGTTATCATTGCCAAATAGTTGCTACAGGTCTTTAATGCACTTAAGACAGTGACTATTTTGCTATTGTGAAAGCACTTTGTTGTGTTTTTTTTATCACTTATTCATTGTTAGCCCATGTCTTAATAATGCTCTGTTATACTACTATGGCTATCAATACTATCTTATACATCTGAAATCTGAATTAATAGTGAGCGCTTTATGTATCTCTGTGAGTACTCACTGTTTGTGTATTATATTTTTCTGAGTCTGATAATTCTTACTTCCATAGTTACTCATGTGATGGCTCTAGTCATCTATCGACCATGGAATACAATTGTATTCACTATTGTATGTGCTATCATTGAATGAAAACTCACATTGTCATTGAGTGACAATACACGGGACTCTGGATACTATTGTGTTCCATGTCTAACAAGATGATTAGTGTCACCTCATGAGTGATGACTGGTATGCTGAGCTTAACCCTTGTGGGAGCCCATTTTAACCCACATACTTGATATTCATGAAATCTGTATCTACACATGAAACAAACAAGTTAGATAAAACATGATACTTGCTGCTATCTCATGGAACTTTCTTCACATTATTCTTTCTTTTTGATCTATATATGCTTGATGTAGCACTGTAAGTACATTGGGAATAACATTATGTATGTAGGAGTGAGAGTTAACCCGAAGCTCTAACAAATATTTTCTCCTTCTTTTTTCAGGTCATCTCTTGGAGTGGACAATAGAAAACTTGGATCAACGGAACTGATCAGAAGACTTCTAGAAAGAACTCATCAACCTATCCAGGCAATGATGGGTTCCCTCTCTCTCTCTCTCTCTCTCTTTCATATATTTTTCTGATTTCTTATGTGTTTACCGTACTATGATCAGAAAGATATCTCTTGGCTATTCCCACGGCTTGTTGGGATTTCATGAACAATTTGATCTTTATAAATAAAAATGTGTTTCATGCAAATGTTTAATTCATATATATCTCTTTTGATTCAAACAATTGCACATTTGAAATAAGATACTTGTATGGCATACATGTTTATTTATAAAGATAGAAAACTTAGAAAAAAATATTGTGTACCTTTCTTCAAAATGCAATGTATAAGGCCTATAACAGGTCATCAATTTAGGTGTAGAAAAATTTGGTAACAGATATATTAATTGCCTCCTTAACAAAATAAAATATTATTTGATATTTTGTTGTGGACAATTATTGTCTTGACTCGTGACGTAATGTCTCACCATGGATTTTGGTCAGAGATATTCACTGGCTAACCTACGTTTGAATCCAAGCAGTTAATTTTGGATCTATGTTGTCGCAGACAATCCAATAGACTCTTTTCTGTACACAGTCATTAAAGTGATCATTCATGGAATGTGTTGTTAGTAGTTACTGTCTATGAATTAAATGCATATAATTGTAATTTTTTTGGAAATATTTTCTGCATACTCCAACTACTTAAAAAAAAAAGAAAATGATAATTTTAAATGATTCAAAATAAAAATTAAAGATAAACTATAACAATTTTTTATAAAATTTTTAAGTCTTTACATTAACTGGTTCAACTAATTTAAAAAACAAAACATGAATGAATTCAATAATATCTAACATTTCGCATCCGTGACTACATTCTTTTTCATAACAATGGACTACTAAAAAGTCCATGCAATCAAATGAGTGATATTATCTACGAACGAGTTACCATTTACATTCCAGTGTCCATTATCAAAGTGTGTATGAGGGCTGCCTGGGATGGAGATAATTGGGTGCTAATTCCCTGATGGAGATCGTGTGCGCAAACATGGTAACACCAATACAGAAATACCCACACCATACCTTTTTTTGCAGCCATACCTTTTTTTGCAGGCCACACATACAGCTTACGAAACCCAACAAGTGTAGTCGCTCTCTCATTCACAGAACCATTTCTCAGCGATCTCTGCTTAGTGTAAGAGCGGTGCCCATTGAGATAGACAAGATGCAGAAGAAAGACTCAAATACCTATGCTTCTCTCTTGGAGATGTCTGAATCATTCAATTCTTTGGCCTCAGGTAAGAAAATCCATGCCTCCATTATAAGAACTGGACATGAAGAGGACATGTTACAAATAAAATTGGTTCTTATGTATGCCAAATGTGGAAGTATAGTATATGCATGTTTAGTTTTTGATAGAATGTGAAATGAAGATATTTGCCCTTTTACTACCATTATGATAGAGTATTTTAGGCAAGGACACATGAGGGAAAGAATTGCACTCTTTTGCTAAATGCACAAGCCCTGTGTAAGGCAAAACGATCAAATTTTTAGCACTGCCCTTGATTCCTTTGCTGAAATGGAGGCCCTGCAACTGGGCAAACAGAGTCAGATGTCCTTGTGGGGAGTTCCCTCCTGAAAATGTATGCCAAATGCGAGAGTGTAGAGGATGTGCAACAAGTGTTTGAAGGAAAACCTCATGGAAACAAAATTTCATGGGATTCAATAATTTCTATCTATGCTCAAAATAAGAGATTCGATGAAGCCCTCAAAATCTTCCTTCATATGCAGTCGGTAGGTGAGAAGACTGACACCAATTCATGGACTACAATTATCTCAGGTTATGGACAACATGGTTGTTGGGATGAAACCCTTAAAGTCTTTTGTGAAATGCAATTGGCAAATTTGAAACCAAATACACACCCTTGATAGAGTTTTGTAAGCATGTGGTAGGTTAAAACCTCTCCAAAAGGGTAGGAAGATCCATGGTTTCATTATCAAGGGAGGCTTCTAGTCAGGTGTCTTTGTGGGGAATGCTCTGGTTGACATGTATGGAAAATGTTAGTGTAGAGAATGCATGTCAAGGTTTTGATAAATTATATGAAAGAAATGTTGTGTCATGGAATATGATGATTGCAGGATATACTCAGAATGGCCTTCTCAATGATGGATTGGATCTTTTTGATCAAATGCTAACAACGGGTGTGAAGCCAACCGCAGCTACTATGAATAATTTGATTTCAGGGTGTGTTGTAAACGAGCAGTGTGAAAAGGCCTTGGAGTTTTTCTCTGATATGCGACTAAAGGTTTAATGCCAAATGTGATCTCATGTAATGCGGTTATAACTGGTTATGCTCAGAATGGACATGGCAAGAATGCCTTAAAACTATTCTATGAAATGATATATGTAGGTGTTAATCCCAATCCAAGAACCATAGATGGAATCTTACGTGCATGTAGTGACTTAGTTGCTTTGGAACAGGGGAAAGGTATTCATGGTTACATAATTAAAAGAAGATTTGAATTAGATATCTTTGTGGGGAATGCCCTTGTCAACATGTATGGAAAATGTGGGGATATAAATAGTGCAACTCTTGTGTTTGATAAAATGCCTAAAAAAGATGTGGTGACATGGAGTTCCATTATTTCAGGGCATGCTCGAAGAAACGTTGATGACGCCTTGAAACTCTTAGTTCAAATGCAGTCAGAAAAAAGAAACCAGATGCTGACACATGGAATCTTATGATTACAGGGTATGCATAGAATGGACAGGTTGAGAAAGCCTCAAAATTATTTTTTCAAATGAAAATAGAAGGTGTGAATCCAAGTGTGTTGGCATGGATAATAGTTATTGCAGGTTACACTCACAATAGCCAAAATGAGGATGCCTTGAAGTTCTTTAATCAGATGGTACTGACAGGAGCAAAGACAAATTGCATGACCATTGCTACTGTTCTACTGGCATGTGCCCACCTAGCAACACTGGAACAAGGCAAGAAGATCCATGGTTATTCAATTAGGAGGGAGTTTGAGTCAAATGTTGTTGTTGGGATAACCCTCGTTGACATGTATGCAAAATGCGGGAGCATAAAGAATGCATCCTCTGTTTTTAACAAATTGTAGGGCATGCCCTCAATGGTAATGGTGAAAGTGCAATATTGCTATTTCAACAAATGATTCAAGAGGGAATTAATCCAAACAACATTACCTTTCTCGGTATTCTATTTGCATTCAATCACTCGGGCCTAGTGGATGAAGGATGGGAATATTTCAACAGTATAGGTCAATATTATAGTATCACACCAAACTTGTCACACCATGCATGCATGGTTCGTCTTCTTGGCCGTGCTAGTTTCTTGGACAAAGCATAGGATTTTATAGAAAATATGCATTACAACCTGATGCTTTTGTGTGGAGGGCCCTCCTTGGTGCTTGCATGACACATCTTAATGTGGATCTCGGTGAACATGCCACAAAATAACTTTGGCAAATAGAGCCTCATAATGCATCTAATTATGCACTTCTTTTAAATATATATGCTTTGGTTGGTAGATGGGATGACATAAGAACTTTGAAAGAAGTGATGAAAGACATTGGTATCCAAAGATGGTTGGAGTGGAGTTGGATTAGGGTAGAGAATAAAGTGCATACATTTTTTGTTGGAGATAGATTACACCCTCAAATGGCTGAAATCCATGCTATCTTGCAGAATTTGTTTGATCAGATGAAAGAAGCCGGTTATGCACCTGCTACAAACTGTGTAACACAAGATGTGGATAGAGAAGAGAAAGAAGATATCTTAAAAACCATAGTGAGAAGTTGGCCATTTCTTTTGGGCTTATGAACACATCCCCTGGGACACCACTCCAAATCATCAGAAACATTTGGGTTTGTGTTGATTTCCATACTGTTGCCAAGTTCATCTCCAAGATTACTTTAAGAGATATTTCCATCAGGGATCGCCATAGGTTTCATCATTTTAAGAATGGATTATGTTCTTGTGGGATGAATGGTAATAATGAACTCACCAGGGTAAGTACTAAAAATATACAAGCAAGAGAGATAGCATGAAATATATGAGGGAGTGCAGTTTTTGTTGTCAATTCGAAGGTAAGAAATTGGGCATATTAGGCATTATAATATGAATTTTCTTTCTAACTGCTAAAAATCTGGGTTGGTAGTTCTGAATTTTGATCATTCATAATCATATATAAAATATTTTTATGATTGTTAATTTATTTTGATTTGCAAGATGCTACCATGGGGAAGCTCCCTTTACTTATTGAAGATGGAAAGAAAGGGAGGAGCTTACGGTTCGAGAGAGAGGGGAGCACGAGGCAAAGAAAATATAGAAAGACGTCTAAACAATATAGAAATTGAACCCCTGAGTGAGGGGGCTAAAAGACTTGAGAAATCCCTCTCAACAAAGGCCAAATTGAGGACAAAAGACACTCCAAAACCTTATTTCCCAATGGTATTTCTTATTTTGTTTTCACTTGCTCCCTGTTGGAAGAGAATCCATTCTCCACTACCTGCCTTAATTCTTGAGCTTGCAATCTTGGCATTTTAATTTCAATTTGTTTGCAACGCCTCTTGCTGGAGGGACCAAAGTTTGATTTAGATATTCCTTTATGCTTATACATGGAAACTGTTAGTTCCCATAGCGTGAGTTGTAGTAGGTTCAGTTGAGAGATTTTTTTATGAAATATTAAACTTTTTTTTGAAGATGGAATGCCATTACATCATGGAGTGTTTGATTTACAAGGATAATGAAGTCAATTACACCGAGACTCTAAATTTGAGCAATTTGAGTAATCACTGCTCAATCATAATATCGAAGGATGAATCACTTGATCGCACATACACCACTCTCTATTAATACAGACACAACCATGACACCTGAAATGCCCTGCCAGGAACCTTAAAGGAAAACCACACAACAAGGCAACTAAAGAGTGAAATATTTAAAAAAAATAAAATATTAAGTACATTAATTATCACATTGCACATTTACTAACAGAGCGGAAGTCTATCACAAGATTTCCTAACGGTTACCAACGAAGATTAATTCGAAAACTAAACAACTACAAAAGGTTAATCCAATTATCTATTTAATTAGGAAATTCAATTGCAATTAATAAAACCATTCTTATAAAACTGAATTCCATATTGAAAGATGTAAAGTGTTACAATATATTTATTTTCAATGATTCGTTTACACATAAGAAGAAAGATAACTGAAATAACATACATTCCATTGTATCAAGATTACAATATTCAATAATTTCATGGCTTCCAATAATACAAATGAAATACATAGGTTACAATGCCAATGATTACATAGTTTACTGATACAATGACCACATGGTCTCAAATATTCAATAATCTTGAACATGAGCTGATACAAGAGTCATGAACCAAGAAACACAAGCGAAGCCGATCCTCGCATGAAGGTATGATCAAAGATATCCGATGGGAAGTAACACTACCACCCGACCATGTGATCCCAAAGTGAAACCACCCCACCATGCTGGGAGATAGCAGAAGACCCTCAAGCAAGCAAACAAGACAAGTACAACAATACAACATGACTCCACAAAATCCATGTAACTCAACTCACAAACACTAGTGACCCCAAGGAGAGAGTGTCATTGCATGGCTTAAGGTGGTTACCCTAGGTAGGCCTCCATAGGTCCCGACCCCCATCCTAGGTTATCTTGGTAACCTCTCCCGAACCCCCGGCTCCATCTAAGCATCATGTGGACCCTACCAATCCCTTCGTGAAGACAAGGTGGTAGATTTGTCATTCTAGGCCATCTCACAACATCCTGAGCCTATACAACACTCAACCATGTGCGAGACACATTATCTTAATTAAATATTTCAGCTACCCACCCCCTAATCAATTATTAGGTTATCACTTCTTAATTGACTTTCAAGGGGTTATCTTGCCATCCACTTTGGGTGCGGCTCTCGCTCGAAAGCCACTCTCTCTCATAGGACACTAACAGGAACTACAGGTGAAGGATACACAATCAATAACCCAGGGTTGACCATTTGAAACAAAACACTTAATGGTTCACAACAACACCCGACCAAGGCATATAAACAACCTTTATGACATGGCAACAACTCAAAATCAGATTTACAACGTAAATATGCTTTTACTAGAAAATACCATTTATACTAAAGATCCTATAACACACAATCTTTTTAAATCGTAAAAATCATTAAATACTTGCGAATATCCGAAAAAATAGCAAATACATCTTTATTGATAAAAGAAAGGCAGAGTTGTCATTTGTCCAATAAGGCTAAATTTAACTATATTAAAATTTAACCCCCTAATCATATGTTCAAGAATAATTTACAAATACCCCCAATTAAATGATTTCAATAACATAAATTAAATTCCAAATTCCAAATATATTTAATAATATAATATAATTACATGAGTATATATTCTTCGAATATAACCATATAATTATATCATATTTAAAATATATAATAAAATGAAGATTTAATTTTCCTATAAAATAAATTTTAATACCCCAAAATAACATAATAAACTAACAAAAAAACTATATATATATATATATATATTTAAACATATAAAAAAATAAAAAAACTGAATTAAAAAATTTAACTAAAGGCATGCAAGAAAGGAGGGCAGGTTTAATGTTTGCTGTAGCCCCTGGCTAACCGTAAGGTAGCACTTGCTACCATATGGTAGCAGGTGCTACCTTACATTGGGGTAGCACTGTTACCATGGGGTAGCAGGATGCCGCCTCCCCCATTTTAAAATTATATATATATATATATATATTTTCCTTATTCAATTTAATTTCTTTTTTATAAAAACAGAGATTAAAAAAAATCTCTCACCCTCCACTCTGAGACAACAGAGTATAAACAAAACACGACAAGAATAAAGTTTTATTTTATTTTTAATAAAATTTACTAAAATTTCTTCCATAACATTTACTGGTAAATAAATCTTGCCAAAAGATTCAAAACTCCAAGACAAAAACGAGATTGATAAAAAAACCCAAATTTCTTTAAAAGGGAAAACTTCTAACACAAACCATAAGAAATAAAATTTAACGCGGATTTCTAAATCTTTTTTTTTTCACAAACAGGAGGAGCACATTCACGCACAGGAAAAAAATATTTGAATCAAAGGAGGGTAAACATGACAAAATTTTGCCAGCATAACCCTCTGCAATTTCACAATATCAAAGCTACATAGTTACACAGAAAAGAAATTGTTGGTGTAAATAATTATTCATCTTGGATATTATTACACTTACTTAAGTTTACTTAGGAAATGCATTTCATAGTACTTTGGGTATGAGACACTTGGGTGTTTGTGCCACATTGGGATAGTGTGTGTAGGAGAAATTCCACCTTTTATGGTGTTGATCTTGTTGTTACACTCCACATTCAGTGGGTGATCCACCTCATGTGGACTATTATATTATTTCTCCTACCTACCCACACCTATTTCCTACCTACCCTTGTTTCTTATTGAGCCACATGTCATGTTTGTGTGCTCACATATCCCTAGCCTTGCCTATATAAGCAAACTTATCTACATTGTATGTAATTATTATTATTGTTCATTTTCTATTGATGAGAATACAGTTTATTGTTGTCCTATATTGTGTCTCTATTTTGTACATTTCATTGAGCTCTTGATCTTGGCAAAATCTCACATGGTATCAGAGCCATTGGGGCTTCATTGATTCGTCTTGAAGAGGCATTATTGCGACGTCAAGAGGCAGATCTGAGGAGCAACATATTTTGGAGGCGTCCTAGACCAGATCCGACCCCGCCATTGCGTCCAGAAGGCCGTTTCCATGAATTTTGGTTATAAAGTCGGCCTATTTTGGTGAGAAAATTTTTTTCGCCAATTTTGCTGTTATTGTATGAATTTCAAATTTTTTTTTTATATTTTCCGAAAATAAAAATAAAAATAAAAAAATCGAAAATTTTTCGTCAAAAAAAAATAATTGAAAAAAAAAAAAATCAATATTTTTTTTTGTGCACTGTATTTGGGGGTCTGCAGACCCCCCTGTACCCCGTACCTGCGTGTCGTAGGTGTTGCAGGTCCGAACGCCTGTGCCGGTACCTGCCGAGTCACGTCGGCCGTTCCGTCCTCCCGCCGCCGTTGCAGTGTACCTCCCGCCGGCCGGGACCCTGACGCCGTCGCAACGTGCCGTCACCGTTGCTATGTCTCCGCCGACGCCCAAGACTTCCGGACTTCGCCGCCGCCACTGTCGGCCCCGCCACCACCGCCAGCACCCAGCCTCCTGCCGGTATCGCGTTGCCGGTAGCTCCTGCCGACCCTCCGATGGCCTTGTTCTGCCGCCACCACACAGGTGGACCCGCCACCTCCTCCGCCACGCAGACAGCCGACTCTGTCAGCAGCACACCCGACGAACCCGCGTCTGCCACGTGGCAGGGGCCACTGGCCCGCGGGCTAAACCGTACCTCCGTACGCATATTGCCACGTCAGCATCCATACTGCACAGTCATCTGCCACGTCATCAGTCTGTACAGTACAGACGTCCAGTCAACAGGGAGGCGAAGTTTTTGCGACGGTCATACGACCGTCAAATTTAACCCCATAGTTTGCTGACGTCATCATTTTTCAAAATTTTTGCAAGCCCCTCTCATTGAGCTTTTTGATTTTGCAGTTCAACTTCAAATGGCCATAACTTGCTCATTTTTGCTCCTTTTTGGGTGCAATTTGTTTTGAAATGGGTTAGAATTTCGTGCTCTCCACAGTGGTGAAGAAATTTTTTGATTTTGATGCACTGATTTTTCAAAAAATACAGTTTTTGGTGACTGTACCTAAGTAATCCCAGTTTTTGCAACTTCAGAGGCTTCGTTTAGGGTCATACGACCTCTTTTTCAGGTGCCGTTTTTTTTGAAAGTGCATATTTTTTTGTCTACTTTCACATGATGCTATCAGATTGATGCCATTGTAAGTAGAAATTGTACTTTCATATTTTGGCCATTTTTGGCTCTCTTGGTACTTGTATATTTGCTTGAATCTCAGTTAGATTCATTGCACTATTGATTGAAGTCTCTTGTATCTCATTTGAGAAGTTGTAAAATTTGCATCATAAGTCCACTTTGCCTTGTTTTGCAAGTGACTCATTGTAATCGCACTAAGTATAAAGTGCCAAAATCATCACTTTGGGGGGGGGGGGGGTACTTTGATTTAGTGAATTTGGCGGGGTGTCTCTTATGCTTTTGTGCTCTTGTGTTCCTTCCTTTTTTCTGCTATGGGTTCTTCTAAGTTTCCTCTCTTAACTCCTCATAATTATGCTACTTGGAAAATTGATGCATGGAGTAAACTTATGGAAAAAGGACTCACTCATTACATTGATGGAACTATTGTTGCTCCCGCTGATCCTAAGGTTGATCCAGTTGGTCACTTGGATTGGCTCACTAAAAATATCATGGCAATTAGTACCTTAAGAAAGTATGTATTAAAGGATCTCATTTTTCATATTGAGAAATGTACTTTAATCAAGGATGCTTGACAAAAGTTTCAAGACTTGTATGGTCAAGTTGATGAGATTAGGGGATATCAAATTGATAGTGATCTCACCATGTTAGATCCCAAGAACTTTGATACTATACAAGATTATGTCACTAAGGCAAATGAGTTGAGGGCACAACTCAAAGATTGTGGCATTGATAAGAAGGATACTCAATTGATATTCAACTTGATAGGCAAGCTTCTACAAGAATATGCAACATTTGTTTCTAGTTTCCAAACCCATAGGATGACAATGGGTTCAAGCTACAAAATGCTTACATTTTATGCTTTCAATGAAATGTTGATGATGGAACAAACTAAGTTGATAAGCATGGGCATTCTTAAGGCTTCTAAGTCTCAAGCATTAGTGGCAAATCAAGGGAACAAAGGAAATCAAGGAAATGACAACTCAAACAAGAAGAAATGGCAATCAAAGCCTAAAGAAAAAGCACCATCTTCTCCACAACAAGGAGATTCATCCTCTTCCAAGAGAGATAATTCACCAAAGACGGAGATACCTACTTGTGCTTATTGTAAAAAGATTGGTCATGAGGAGCATCGTTGCCATTCTAAGAAGATTGATGAGCTTACACATATCATCAAAAAGCATAACATTGATTTGCCTAAAGTCTACAAGAAGGATGATTCATCAACTTCCACTTCCTCACATTCAAAAGGAAAAAGGCAAGCATTCATGGCTTCTACAAGTGGAAAGACTCACTCTTTTGGAACAAGAAAATGAAAAGCTCTATGTGCTACTATCAGTCATGATTCAGAGAGATGGCTTTTAGATTCAGGGGTTTCTCATCATATGGCATCTTCGCAGTCTATGTTCTCTACATTTGAGCCTTGCACCATGCCATAGATTTTGATGGGCAATCATACATACATGGATGTGATTGGGAAAGGATCTATTGACATTGGGGATAACTCCTTCAATGATGTGTTGTGTGTACCCCACTTGACAAACAATCTCCTTTCTATCTATCAAATCACACATGGCGCAACTAAGAGAGTTGTGGAGTTCACACCTGACTTAGTTTTCATTAGAGACTTGGAGACTAGAGCTATCATTGTGACTGAGGTGGTTGATCATGCATCTCGGTTATACTCCTTTTCAGATTTTGTTGATGATGATGATTTCACATTTGATAATTCTACACATTATGATCACACTTCTTGTGATGGTTCAGATTTTGAGGAGAACTTTGGGCACTTGAACATGGGGATTCTCACATGTGACCCCATTCTTGAGCCTTGTATTTCATCTCCTCATATTGATATCACATCACCTATTACATCTGATGATGCGGATAGTGCGACAGTTTTGCCTTCATGTGATTCAGTGCAACAGGATATTCATTGTCTTCCAGCTTCAAATTCATGGGATGATTACTTGACAGACATTGCAGGTTTATTTATGGAATCCTACATTGCAGATTTGGGAGACATCATTGATGACATTCATCTTCTCTTTGATGAAGGTGATCCTTCTTCGATTGTTGCGAGGGCACACTCTGACCTTCTTGTTCATTCTCTACATGATCATTCTTTCGAGGTTGACATGATTGTGGATACTTATGTACAACAGTTGGAGGAGGTCTCTTTATGTTTTGAGGAGACATGTGAGTCTTTGGGACATGTTCTACATCCATCTCCACTAGATCTTGGAGTGCCTTTTTCAGCAGTGTGGCACAATTTACCACCTTTGGAGGGGGTATCTTTCAGCATCGACATGGGGACACTTGAGCAGTTTTCAAAGATTGCTTTCATCATGAGTTTTCTTCATACATCTTCCTTTCATGATTGGGGAGACTTCATGGATACACCTTTGGTTTTGTTTCTTCCCAAGGGGAGGAATGTTGTTCGACGTTCGTGGAGCAGTTTTTTCATACATCGAGCTTCTATCATTGGTGTAGATTCCACATTGAGGGGGGGCTTCCTAGCTTCTCTTCTTCTCTCATATGGGGGGGACTTTTTCCTCGCATGGGGTTTTGTTCCTCACATTCTTCTATGAGAGTTCTCTTGTATGTTTTTCATCTCTCTTTTGGGGGAGGGTTTTTTCCCATTGGGTTTCTCTCTCTTTCCCCACTTTGTGAGAGTTTTCATTGCATTGGTTTGCATGCATTTGCATTTCTACATGGGTACCTAACATGGCCTCGTAGCCGGGACCCATTTTGCATTGCTTAGTTGCATTGTAGACTTAAGTGCATTTCCCTAAGTTGCACTTAAGGGGGGGTGTTGGTGTAAATAATTATTCATCTTGGATATTATTACACTTATTTAAGTTTACTTAGGAAATGCATTTCATAGTAGTTTGGGTATGAGACACTTGGGTGTTTGTGCCACATTGGGATAGTGTGTGTAGGAGAAATTCCACCTTTTATGGTGTTGATCTTGTTGTTACACTCCACATTTAGTGGGTGATCCACCTCATGTGGACTATTATATTATTTCTCCTACCTACCCACACCTATTTCCTACCTACCCTTGTTTCTTATTGAACCACATGTCATGTTTGTGTGCTCACATATCCCTAGCCTTGCCTATATAAGCAAACTCATCTACATTGTATGTAATTATTATTATTGTTCATTTTCTATTGATGAGAATACAGTTTATTCTTGTCCTATATTGTGTCTCTATTTTGTACATTTCATTGAGCTCTTGATCTTGGCAAAATCTCACAGAAATAAATAAAACATTTAACCATATACAAAATAAAGACTCAACCAGAAATGGAAGACACATCCATATTCTATTAAATTTTTCTTTTGCAAATACACACACCAGAAACTACAGAGAAAAGAAAGATATTTGAGCTACTATTAAAAATAAATAACCACGCAGAAGCTATCCAACCTTGGAAGCTTTCCTGGAAGATCTTGATGAAGAGCTCATGCAACCTGATATCCACGCCACTCCTTCCTCCCAAATCTTTATTTCTCCAACATGCATCCAAGAAATTTTAAAAATTTCTTCCTACAGACTGCTGCCTTCTTTCCGTGAACTCCCAAAAAATAATTTTGAAAAATATATTTAACCTAAACCTTTTTAGGTTGAAAATATTTTCCTCTCCAAAATATAATATTCCATTTAAAACTAAAAGGATTTTATTTTATTTTCTAATTTCCACAAAAAAATCAAATGAAACTGCAATTTCCCAAAAATCATTACTTTCCTTCTTTTTTTTCTTTCTTATTCCCATTTAATTAACTTTCTAAAAAAAAATATTTAAGGAAAGTAAATTTACTTTATTTTATTTATTTCTAATTTATTTTTAAAATCTAGAGAACAATAATTGCATTTAATTTAATTTATTTTCCCACTAAAGTTTAAATAAAATTATATTTCTAAAATAATGCAATTGCAAACTAATAAAGGAAAGTAATTCTATTTTTTTAAAATGTAGAGAACAATAAATGCAATTAATTTATTTTCTACTAAATTGAAATAAAATTATATTTCTAATATAATGCAATTTGCAACTAAATTTAATCATTTCACTTAATTAATTAAATTCATAATCACTTAAAGCATTATAATTCATAAATTAAATATGCTAACTATAAAGTGATGCCAGAAACTCAAATAATTAATCTAATCTACTAGGGCACACTAATCAAGAAGACCCAAACAAAGACTCTGAAAAAGTCAAGCAAACAAAACTTGAAGGTCGAACATATAGAAAAGATGACCAACTGACGACACTTATAAGAGTGTAACTGAGATAAAACTAGGGTCAACCACTATCTCCTTCACTCCCATTGGACAAATAAGGCACGCTCAGACTTGTGAAGCCAAGTGGAGACGATACCCCGTACCTACACGATACTTGTACCTACAATGACCTGCATCATCGAACCACATATGGATATATACAAATATAAAATACACGACACACACACCGATAAAAGAGAATCGTGACGTTCCCTATCTCACCGGAGTGAGTGAAGGAAAATCATCCCTTCGCATCCAATACACTCGCAGACCTGCAACATATAATTAGACATTGCATAGATAAAGTAAAGTGTCAGTACATAGCCATAATCCATAAAATACCACAAATCACAAGTACTGAAATACTGTAAATAAAGTAGGCATCCCATATTCAGATAAAGCATGAAATAATGTCATATAAAACTAAATAACACATAATGGTAATGTATCCACTGAAAGTAAACAATAGTAAAAGATGAGTCTAATAAGTTCAATCGAGGAGGGCTACTACATTCTCCCCCCCAAAACTAGGCTTACTCCTGGAAGCCTAAAATAGATAAGAATAGAGCTCTCTCATCTTCGCTGCATCCTCCCAAGTTGCCGAGGTCTCATCATTTGGGTCCCATAGGACCCTTACCTGGTCGATGGTATGACCCCTAAGGTTGAAATCCGAACGCTGAAGAATGCGCACGGGCTCCATGGAAATCTATCTGTCCTCGACCTGCAAAGAGTTCCAATCAAGAACATGTGTCACATCAGGATGATAAGGTTGAGGAATTGAAACATGAAAGACATCGTAGATGTAGGATAGACTCGATGGTAAGGCAAGACGGTAGACAACAGCTCCTATCCTCTCAAGGATCTCAAAAGGGCCAACAAACCGAGGCGCAAACTTAGAACCCTTTCCATAACGGATCAGACTCTTCCGCGGACGCACTCTCAAGAACACACGGTCGCCAACAGAAAACTAACGATCTACCCTATGAGAATCTTCATACTTCTTCTGCCTATCCTATGTAGCTACCAAATGCTCACGAATCCGCTCAACCTACTGCTCCATCTCTCAAAGAATATCCGGTCCTATACGCACCCTGTCCTCTAGCCGATCCTAACTCAAAGGAGTGCGGCAAGGATGACCATACAAATGCTTGAAAGGGGGACATATCTATGGAGCTATGATATCCATTGTTATAAACAAACTTTACTAGATAAATATAATCCTCCTAGCGCGACTGCTGGTCCATAACATACATGCGAAGCATGTCCTCCAACACCTGATTCACTCGCTCAGTCTGACCATCTGTCTTTAGGTGATAAGATGAACTAAAGTTCAACTGAGCCCCCAAAGCATACTGAAGTGAGGTCCACAATGCTGAGGTAAAGACAAGATCTCTATTAGAAATGATTCACCTTGGAATCTCATGCAATCTCACCACATCTTCCAAGATGACTTGTGCCACCACTGCTGCCATATAGGAAGCTCAAATAGGAACAAAGTGAGCAACCTTTGTCAATCTATCAACAATGACCATGATGGCATCATGACAACGCGAAGAGACAGGCAACCCAACAATGAAGTCCATGGAAATGGTATCCCATTTCCAATCCGGTACCAAATTAGGTTGTAAAAGCCCTGCCAGGTGCTGATGCTCCGCCTTCACCTGCTGAAACTCTAAACACTTCGACACAAAATCAGCAATGTTGCATTTCATACCAGCCCAATGATAAATCTATCTAAGATTTGCGTGCATATTCTTGACACCTGGATGTGCCGAATAAGGTGCACGATGGGCCTCAGTCATGATCAAAACGCGAAGACTCTCCGAAGGAGGTACATAGATCCATCCAAGGTGACAAAAAAGACCATCTTCCTCAAGGTTAAATCCAAAAAATCTACCCTCTAAAGGCCTTCCGGACTCTATCACGGCTCTAACATCTTGATACCAAGTATCCTGAGGAAGAACTCCAAGAATTCTCCCTCTCAAGTCTACTCCAAGGGACAATGCTAAAACATCATGCCGCCTACGATTCAAAGCATCTGCCACCATGTTCTCTTTCCCCTGAATATAACGAACCTCAAAATCATACTCACAGAGGAATTCCATCCATCTTCGCTATCGAGCATTCAAGCCCGGCTGCGTGAAGATATACTGCAAATTGCGGTGATCACTATGCAGCTCAAACCGATTCCCTAACAGAAAATAGCGCCATCTAACCAAAACATGCACTACAGTTGCCAACTCCAAATCATGAACTAGATAGTTCAACTCGTGGTTCTTGAGTTTGTGAGACTCATAGGCAACCACACGTCCATCCTGCATAAGCGCTGCACCCATACCTTCTAAAGAGGCATCGATGCATACCATAAAATCTCTAGATGGATCAGGAACTGCCAAAATTAGAGCACTGACAAGGAGTTCCTTAAGGTACGAAAAGCTGACTCACACTGCTCTGACCAAACAAATTCTTCCCTTTCCTCTGAAGAGAAGTGATCGGGTGCCCTATCCGGGAAAAGCCCTGAACAAAGCGACGGTAATATCTAGCCAAACCCATAAAACTCTGAACTTCTGAAACATTGGTCGGCGTTGGCCAATCAACAATGGCTTGGATCTTTGAAGGATCCATTGATACACCTTCTCCCGAAACCACATGACCAAGATAGTTCACCTCTGATTGGAAGAAGTCACACTTCGCCAAATTGGTGTAAAGTTGATTCTCTCTCAAGCACTGTAACACCTCATGCAAGTGACTCTCACGATCTTCCATAGATCTAGAATAAATCAGTATTTCATCCAAGAACACAAGGAAAAAATTATCAAGGTAGGTGCGAAAACCCCCATTCATGAGGCTCATGAAAAATGAAGGCACGTTCGTCAACACAAATGGCACCACTGTGAACTCATAGTGTTCATAACGAGTACAGACCGTTGTCTTATGAATATCTGCATACTGAATGCGCAACTGATGGTACCCAGATTTCAAATCAATCTTAGAGAACACCTTGGCTTCCTTTACCTGATCGAAAAGATCATCTATACGAGGCAATGGATATCGATTCCAGATGGTCACCTTATTCAGCTGTCGGTAATCAATGCATAATCGAAGAGAACCATCCTTCTTCTTAACGAAGATAATAGGCACACCCCAAGGGGAAACACTAGGACGAATGAACCCCTTGGCCAACAATTCTTCTATCTACAACTTCAACTCACTCAACTCCTGAGTAGTCATCCGATATGGAGCTCTCGAAATAGGTTTTGCACCAAGAACCAAGTCAATGCGAAAGTCTATGTCTCTCTTTGGAGGCATACCGAGAATATCCAATGGAAACACATCAGCATACTCTCAAAGAATAGGGTGACCATCAAGAGTGATTTCTCGACTCTCTTTTTCATCCACATCCTCAAGAGTAACTACAAAAAGCTGACACCCTCTAAGCATGCACCGCTTAAATTGCATAGCGGAAATCATACGTAGGGATATCGGTCTCTGAATTTCAACAATCTCCACTTCGTTGCCAAAGTCATCTAAACACTCCAATGTCTTCTTGCGGCAGTCTACACGAGCACTGTGAGATGAAAGCCAATCCATCCCCAACACAACTCCATAAGAACCCAAAGGAATGACCCAAAGGTTAACTGAAGTAACTGTGGTTCCTAGGTCCAACTCACAATTGGGAATAAAGGTATCTACAGAAACACACACACCTGTAGCCAACTCTACTTGCCACCTATCCGCCTGCTTAGCAGACATGAGTCTACACCGCTCCACAATGGACGAAGAAATGAAAGAATCCAAAGCACCGGAATCAAAAAGTACAAAGATAGGAATTCCACACAACACACCTGCTAGCTCAATAACTGTACCCCGATGATCAGCCTGACGGTCATCAACCACTGAAAACACTCTATGGGATCTACCTGCATCCCCTACTATGGGATCTGATGTTGCTGGCCTATGACTACCTGTCCGGTGAGAACGCTGAGGGCACTGTGCAGCTATGTGACCAAACTGCCCACAAGAGAAGAAAGCTCCCCTACCTGGTCCTCTACTTCCCGTCGGCCCACTGGACTGCTGGAAGCTTCCCCTGCTAGGGGCATGAGATGCACCTTGAGAGGACTGCCCTGAAGGACCTTGTCTGCTCCTTTGCCAGTTCTTGTTCCTCCTATGCTGAGAATTGCCACCCTGTTGGCCCTAGAACTATTTCGGTCTTGGCGGCTACTTCTATTGTCCACCCTTAGCGGGTGCCTAAGGACTCCTAAATGGTGCAGCTGGCTGGGACTGGTTCCCACGAACTGTGGGCCCATTGAAAGGTACACTACCAATCTGCACTCCTGATTGACCACCATGTGCACGGCTAAGGTTCTTCTCTACCAACCTGGATTTCACCACGACTACCTCAATTGAAGTTGGTTCAAACATTCTCACTCCTCCACTGATGTGGTCATTTAGACCCCTTAAGAAGTGCTGAACAAGCATTGCCTCATGGTTACCAATCCCGACATACTGTTTTAAGTTCATAGAACCTATGCTCAAACTGGTCTACTGACAAACCATATTGACGTAGAGCGTAGAACTCATATGCTCGAGTCTGCCTCCACTAGGGTGAGAGAAATTGTGCCCTGAATCTCTCCAGAAATATCTCCCATGATATGATCTTCTCCTCCTCTAATCTCCACCAGATCGAAGCAAAACTATTGAGACACATAATAGCACATCTCGCCTTAGTGTTGCTACTATATGGGAACATAGAGAAACACCGATCCAAACTAATAAGTTAGGTCTCTGCCTCGAGACCAGTACCCTTACCATCAAAGAAGGGAGGGTTGGACCTCATCAAGTCCCTTATGTGACCCACGGGAGATGGATCTCGGTCAGCTGGGATCTCCCTCCTTCTGGGTGATCTCTCCCTCTCTCTCTCCTTTGGAACCTGCTGATGCGATTCCTCAACCTGAGCATGAATAGGCTGATCAACCTCAGGCCTGGGGCCTAACCTGGCCAGAACCTCCTGAAACATTTGTCTCAGCTCTTCCCTTTCGAGAACCTTATCTCCTGCATGCTGTGAATCCTGATGAACAGACTGTTCTGGCTCGACACTCACATGCGTGGGTGGTGGTGAAGGACTGTGACGGTTAGAACCTCGACCCCGTCCTCCACCTCTGCCTCTATTGTGACCACCCGTACGACTACCTCCCCTGGCTTTCCTAGCCATGACTTAACACTACAAAAGAGAAAATGGTTCAGATCTACGACAAGGATAAAACAAGGGAAACACAAACATTAAGACCTAAGCACAAAGGTCAAGCTGAATGGGCTCACTGCAAACCCAGAGTACCCAGTGTTGAAACTTGACTCTAATACCAAATGTAATGCCCTGCCAGGAACCCTAAAGGAAAACCACACAACTAGGCAACTAAAGGGTGAAATAATTTAAAAAAAAAAGATTAAGTGCATTAATTATCACATTGCATGTTTATTAACACAACGAAAGTCTATCACATGATTTCCTAAGGGTTACCAACGAAGATTAATTTGAAAACTAAACAACTACAAAAGGTTAATCCAATTATCCATCTAATTAGGAAATTCAATTGCAATTAATAAAACCATTCTTATAAAACTGAATTCCATATTGAAAGATTTAAACTGTTACAATATATTTATTTTCAATGATTCATTTACACATAAGAAGAAAGATAATTGAAATAACATACATTCTATTGTATTAATTTATAATATTCAATAATTACATGGCTTCCAATAATACAAATGAAATACATAGGTTACAATACCAATGATTACATAGTTTACTCATACAATGATCACATGGTCTCAAATATTCAATAATCTCGAACATGAGCTGATACAAGAGTCATGAACCAAGAAACACCAGTGAAGCCAATCCTTGCATGAAGGTATGAACAAAGATATCTGATGGGAAGTGACACTACCACCCAACCATGTGATCCCAAAGTGGAAACCACCCCATCGTGATGGGAGATAGCAAAAGACCCTCAGGCAAGCAAACAAGACAAGTACAACAATACAACATGACTCCACAAAACCCATGCGACTCAACTCACAAACACTAGTGACCCTAAGGAGAGAGTGTCATCGCATGGCTTAAGGTGGTTACCCTAGGTAGACCTCCATAGGTCCTGGCCCCCATCCTGGGTTATCCTGGTAACCTCTCCCGAACCCTCGGCTCCATCTAAGCATCATGTGGACCCTACCAATCCCTTCGTGAAGACAAGGTGGTAGATTTACCATTCCAGGCCTTCTCACAACATCCTGAGCCTATACGAGCACTCAACCATGTGTGAGGCACATTATCTTAATTAAATATTTCAGCTACCCACCCCCTAATAAATTATTAGGTTATCACTTCTCAACTGACTTTCGAGGGGTTATCCTGCCATCCACTTTGGGTGCAGCTCCCGCTCGAAAGCCACTCTCTCTCATAGGACACTAATAGAAATGGTCTCTCTACGAGAACTCTATGACAATAATGAATACCATATCTAATCCTGATAGATCTACAGGTGAAGGATACACAATCAATAACCCATGGTTGACCATTTGAAACAAAACACTTAATGGTTCACAACAACAGGGTTACACAACAACACCCGACCAAGGGGTATAAACAACCTTTATGACATGGCAACAACTCAAAATCAGATTTACAACGTAAATATGCTTTTACCGGAAAATACCATTTATACTAAAGATCCTATAACAAACAATCTTTTTAAACCATAAAAAGCATTAAATAATTGCAAATATAGATATTCAGAAAAAAATAGCAAATACATCTTTATTGATGAAAGAAAGGCAAAGTTGTCATTTGTCCAATAAGGCTAAATTTAACCATATTAAAATTTAACCCCCTAAAAATATGTTCAAGAATAATTTACAAATACCCCCAATTAAATGATTTCAATAACATAAATTAAATTCCAAATTAAAAATATATTTAATAATATAATATAATTACATGAGTATATATTCTTCGAATATAACCATATAATTATATCATATTTAAAATATATATAATAAAATGAAGATTTAATTTTTCCATAAAATAAATTTTAATACTCCAAAATAACATATTAAACTAACAAAAAAACTATATATATATATATATATATATTTGTTATATTTTTATTTTTTCCTTTGTAGCATCGTAAATTGTACGCACTTGCTAGGGTGGTACAATTTCACACGTAGTTTAGCACCCGCCTTGGCGCATTTTGTATTTTGCATTGCATTTCCCCTTTAGCACTTAATTAATTAAATTAATTAGGTCTAGGGTCTTATTTTATCATCTCCCATATCATAAAGTTGGGCCCTTTTCATTAAAGTGTGCCCCTTTCATTTTATTCTTCCAATACATCATTTAATCAAAAACCCTGATTAGGTCCTATTTTGAACTTTGGGGGCTTGATTTTGGGGGTCAAAACATCTCGAAATCAACTGTAACTTCGGGATTCGCTCTAAAATCATCGTATCCGACGGCCCTGAAAATTTGGTGAAAAGTTGTTGGGACCATGGCGCCCGGAGTGCACATGGTCCCGGACATTTTTCCTGAAATTTTAGGAGCGCGATCCAATCATAAAATAAAGCTTAATCCCAAGAAATTGGCGAGATATTCAATCTCTAGGTCGGCCAAAAGTTGAAATTAAGACCTAGGGTTTCATACATAAGAGCTCTCTTTCTTCATTAGAAAGGATCTGAATTTTGTTTTCAGGAACCTCATATGCAGCGAAAGAGTAGATCTTTGAATACTTCAGCAACATTCAACATCCATCCATCAAGCATCTATCAATTTCATTCATCCATTTAGGGCTTTGAAGGCATTGAAGAACAGTAAGGGATCACCGACTGAAGATTGGCTTGTACCCCTCCCTTGGGGTTGGGTATGATTTCATGTTGTTTTCATGTCTTTGCATAAGATTCATCATATCATTTGTATTCATTCTTTAGATCACTTTGCATCTTGATTTGGAGCATTTACATTATCATGTACAAGCAATTAGGGTTTACTTTCTAGGTTGCTCTAGTTTGCTTACTTGCATTTTAGATCTTGCACACACACAAGGTCTGCACACACATTACTTTTACAATACAACTTGGCTATTCGTGGAGGTGGAAATCACCGAAGCGGGGGTTTGACTAAGGCAAAACCCTATATAGCCGCCCAAACACCTCTTTCAGATATAAGTGCAGATTTCGGGATTCAGACGACGCCGCAAGTTACAAATCCGAAAGAAGCAGACGGAGACGGAACCACACACCCAGTTTCGGAGCAGAAGACCAGGACAGGGGCGTGGGGCGCCCTGGTCCTGCTAGGACAGGGGCGCTAGGCGCCCTGGTCCCTGGGACAGGGGCGCTGGGTGCCCTGGTCCTCCTGACAGACAACAATCTTTAGCAGTTCGGACAGTTTTCCAGAGTGCAAAACAGCAGTTCCAGGTGTAGTTTCAGGTGCAGAATCAGGACAGTGGCGCCCGCGCCCCCGTCCCGAACATTTCCACTCAGATTTTGACTCCGGGTACGCATTTGCATTCTTGTCTTATCTTTGTATTTACAACCTTCCATTGTTTAAGTTCAATTCTGCAATCTTGTTATTAGTTAATACTTGCATTTTAGGGTTAGGAATTGAACTTGCATAATCTTACCTTTCAATTACAACAAAGGAATAGAAATCCTAATAGGTAGCCCGTGACTCTCTCTTTCACAAAAAGAAGTATCCAATTGTGTGATACCTCTAGGCTCTTTCGTATTCCGTAATGTGTGTCAAAAGGTAGGATTAGGGCATGATAACCTAGTCTCGCTTTTTCCCCCACACATTTTGGTGAACCCGACGTGAATCTTATTATTGCATTGCATTTATTAGATCTAGATCTAGATTTAGTGTGTTTCATTTAAGTCCTTTTTCAAAAAAAAAAAAAGAGAAAAAAAAAAAAAAAAGAGTGTGCATTGTGTGTTTAAATTTTATGCAACGTTTTCAAAATGTCAGATTTTTATTTGCAAGATGTTCATATTTGTGATGATTATGAGTTAGATGAAGCTTTAGATGAGTTTTTGAAACTTAAAGATACCAAACCTTCATTTTACCAAAAACTCATAAGCATTGTTACTATGCCATTTCGTTGTGATGAGAAAGATAAGTCGAATGATTCCTCTCAAGGGTACATTCCTATCAACTCTTCCACTAAATCTAGTAACATGGTTGTTTTCAATGATCCCCTCTATGAAGAGATATCTCCTTTTGAATCAAAAGATAAACCTTTTAATAGATATGATCATGCTTTGTTGGATGATGCCCTTGATGACTTTGTGGCTCCTAAAAAACGCTCCCTTCATGAGGATCCTTTTGTGCAAGAAGATGACATTATCCCTACATTTCCTAGTGATGGCATTTCCTTTTCCAGCAAAATTCCCACTAGAGATGATGAATTAATGATAAATGCTTACCCTTCTCCTAAAGTTTGTCTTACCCATAAGCATCCCTTAGAGAAAGAAGATGAAATAAAAAGCAGTTTCCTTAATTCTCTCTCTCCTAAAGATCATATTGAACATATTTTGAGGAAAGAGGATGAGTTTAACACATCTATTGATGCTCTCCCTCCTAAGGATGAGGAATTAATAAACAATGTTATCTCCTCTCCCGAAATTGACAATGCTTCAAACATTCCTTTCAACAACTTCACTATTTGGGATGAACCATTAGAAGAAGGTGTAGATTATTCTCTACCCTGTGAGAGAACCCTAGCCAAAGGGGATGAAATCAAGATTAAAAACTCCCTTTATAGTTTCTCATCTTCCTTGAATCTCAATCATTCTCCCTCTAAAAATAAAGCATCTCCCTCTCCTCAACTTGGTTCTACTCATAAGGAAACCCTAGTTCAAAGAAAGATGGTTAACATCTCTTTCAAAGATCTCCCTCTCAAAAGTGAGACTTTAGAGAGTAATGTTGATTCTTCTCCTAGAGAGTTTATTCCCCATGTAGATCCTTTGATGATAGAGGATGATATGACCTTTCCTAGTATTACTCTTCCGACTGGAACATCAATGCCTACCCCTTGTCTCTCTCCTAAAATTGATTTAATCCGTGATAAGATTTTAGTGCAAGAGAAGACTATCAATAATTTTTCCAACACTTTTGTTCATTCCTCTAAACCATCCTTAATCAATTTGATACATGTGAGTGAAACACCTAACAAACCTCTCTTCACTATCCAAGGTGCCTGTCCTTCTCAAAATTCTCAACCTTTAAATAAGCCTATCTTAGTGGTTCAAGGTGGTTGTGCTAATGATTCTTTTTGCACCCCTAAGAAACCTATTATTACTGTGCAAGGAGGTTATTCTAAGAGCCCTTATGAGTATGCTAAGCAACTGACTAGAGAGAGTTATCATGCGGTTCCTCATACCTATAACACAAGAAATAATAGGCAACCTAATCCTCCTCCAGTTATCCCAACTTCACTTCCTCCTTCCCAACCTATTCTTCCTCAAGCTCCTCGTATTTCACAAGTTCTTGGTAAGGAATATGATCTCATAGAACAACTTAAAGCTACCCCTGCTAAGATATCCCTTTGGGATTTAATCCAAACTTCTTCCGCTCATCATGGAATGTTACAAGATGCCTTGAAAGATTTGAATGTTCCTCCACCTAATACATCTAGTAATATGGTGTCTTTGGTTAACTCTGTGATGAATCCTAAAGCTCAAATTGTGTTTACTCAAGATGAGTTGCTTACTAGCGAAATTCAACATCAATATGATCCCTTGATGATTGTGGTTATCATAAATGACACTGCTATAAGACGAACACTGGTAGATAATGGTTCTGGCCTTAATGTGTGTAGCATTAATCTATTGCATAAGATGAATGTGGATACATCCCTTATTGAGCCTGACTCTCGTCCCATTCGAGGCTTTGATAATGTGGCTAAGTCTTCATTAGGTATTATCACCTTACCCATCACAGTGGGACCTGTTACTTTGCCTACTCCTATCCATGTTATGTCGGGAAATCTAACATACAACTTGTTATTAGGGAGACCTTGGATTCACAGTATGCAAGCTGTCCCCTCTACATTGCATAGACAAGTTAAATTTATTTATAATAATAAGACATATACCTTGATAGGTGATACTAATTTTCAAACTTGTTTGCAAACATCTACTTCCAAAGGGAGTTCTTCTAAGCCTTCCTCTTCTAGTGATGACTCGTTAAACAAGATACCTATGGATGAATCATCACCCTCTGATAATCAAAATTCTTTGGATGAGTCTGAAGTTCCTGAAGAAGATTCTTCTCAACTTGAAACTACACATGAAAAGGCTTTTGATCCTGAGAAGGTTCTCGCAGAAGACGATTGGGGATCTCTTGATTTCAATCCCACCTTTGTAGGTGAGTATAGGGTTCCTCCTAGAGAGCTTAAAGTTAAAAAGAAGGAAGAAACTAGAGATCAATCAGTCTTACCTGAACCTATGAGCAATAATTTTGTGGCCGCTTCGCAAACTTCTTCTCCTCACACCTCTAATTCTGAAGAATTTGATTCTTTGTCTTATGAAAAACCACCTTTTCTTTCTGAAATGGCTAATCGTTATGGTCATGGTTTTCACATTTTGGCTAAGAGTGGCTATAGTGGAAATGGTTGTGGCACAAATGAACAAGGAATTAAAGTTCCTTTAGAACATAACATGCATGAATATTCATTTGGACTTGGATATAATCTTTCTAAGCCCACCAAAGCATCTAAAAGACCATCTCTCAATGTGAATGCTATATTTAATAGTGATGATGATCTCACTTCAACTAAATCATCTTCTACTTCTATCAACTCTCATTCCCCTCATAAGGAAATCTTGGTGATGAACAAATCTCTTTATGACTCCCCTCAAATTTCTAAATCCACTTATGAATCTTTATCTCCTATTCATCATAAAGTCCTTTCCTCCAGGGATAAGGCTCTAATAAATTACACGCATCCCTCTTCTAAGATTTCTTGTAACTCTTCTTCTTCAATTTTTATCATTTTATACATGTTTTTGATCTAACTTATAGTTGAGCATTCAGCATGTCATATTCAAATACCTCATTCAATCTATCATATCTTTAAATAACATTAATGGCTATTATGTTGCTCATCATTATGTGACATTGGTAGCTCATTTACTGGGGGCTCATTGTCATTCATGATGGTACAATTTCAAGTGCAATCATATTTTTGAAGCAACATAATAGCCTAATTTTTCTATGTTATCTCTTGTTCCTATGGGGTAATAATGTGGAAATATTGATCATCTTTTCTTTAGAATCCTCTTTTCCTAGATATGGGAGAAGATGTGTATTCTCTTTCTTATCCTACCCACTTCTTGTGAGGAGCATTTTATGTACACTAATGTCTTGCTTCCATGAACTCATTTTGTAAGTCCTTCTCATTGTCCTTATCCTTGGGAGGCAATGATCTTTCCTTATTTTATCTAAGGATCCACTTTTTCCTATTTCGTGGATGGTGTGAACTTTATTACTTGATGTTATTCCTTGTATGCATTTGTTGTTGTTTGTTCAAGGATTCTCTCTTACAAGGGGTGTAAGTCCTTGACTACAACCTCTTTTGCACTTGGTAAAATACATCCATAATGAATTCACTCTCCCAATTGGGTTAAAAAGAGCGTCATCCTTCATTAAGAATCACTTTCACCTCGCAAAAGAAGGAAGTATTGCATTCTTATTCTCTTCTTTGTATTATTCTAGAAGATGTTATATTTGTCTAAGACAATTCCTCTCGGGGATAGGTGTCTTTTGTACAAAGATCTCTTCTCCTCTAAGGATCTCCTTTACACATACTACAAGATATCTTTTTTCAACTATCTTATCCTTGCTTAAAGAGTGCAAAACTCTCTTGCTTGGATCTATGACATTGTTGCATTTTTGGGGTATCTTGTTTTGTGATGAAGGTAGGTATCCTTGTTCTACTTTGCTTATGACATAAACATTACACTTTTTTGAGCAATGGGTCATTCTCGGAACCAGAGCACAGACTCTTAGAGCGAGATGTCTCCATTTTTTCTTTTATGCAAGGTGATTATTCTCGAAACCAGAGCACAGACTCTTAGAGCGAGATATCATGCTTTTGTACTATACATATACAGGTTGTAGCATACTCGGGCATAGACTCCTATGAGGTGCTTCTAACCTCCCTTACACACACATGCACGAGGTTGAGTGGAACTAGCGGCATAAGGCTAGACTTTCTCACTCCCCTCCCTTACATGGATCACCTAGACAGACTCTAGGGGCTAGTTTTCCATGTCCCTTTTTCCATGGATCACCTAGACAAGATCTAGGGGCGAGAAGTCCATGTTTTCTCTCTCACTATTCTTCTCATAGATCACCAATGTGTGTATTCATGCTTGCTTTTTTCCTTTCTTTTCTTCTCTTTGCATTTTGTTTCCATTTACATCCTTCATCTTGTGTTAGAGAACTCTCAAATCCTCACACTCTTTGTTGTGTTGGAATTGAGATTTAGTCCTCTTTCTTACCAAATGATTCTCCATTAATTTTTGATCTCATATCAAATCTTCTTGTGAGCATTTGTCATCAATATTCTTTAACAATTCGAAGTGGTAAACATGATACCCTGTTTCAACTCACTAAAATTAGCAAGCCGAAACAGGGGGGGCATATAGCTACCCTCGAATTTTCATCACCTTCCTTAGTAAGCATTACGTGATTTTGTGATCTAACATGTGGTTTTGTAGGTTGTGGTTCCTAACTGTGTACTACAGATACCGCTGGGGGCTTCGTTCGATAGACTTATGGATATATCCTTTTTCAAATAATGTTTACTTTTCTGTACTTTAGCTTGCATATGCACGTAGTGTTCATATGACCGCTAAAGTGGGGGCTAAATGTAGCATCGTAAATTGTACGCACTTGCTGGGGTGGTACAATTTCACACCTAGTTTAGCACCCGCCTTGGCGCATTTTGCATTTTGCATTGCATTTCCCCTTTAGCACTTAATTAATTAAATTAATTAGGTATAGGGTCTTATTTTATCATCTCCCATATCATAAAGTTGGGCCCTTTTCATTAAAGTGTGCCCCTTTCATTTTATTCTTCTAATACATCATTTAATCAAAAACCCTGATTAGGTCCTATTTTGAACTTTGGGGGCTTGATTTCGGGGGTCAAAACATCTCGAAATCAGCTGTAACTTCGGGATTCACTCTAAAATCATCGTATCCGACGGCCCTGAAAATTTGGTGAAAAGTTGTCGGGACCATGGCGCCCGGAGTGCACATGGTCCCGAACATTTTTCCTGAAATTTTAGGAGCGCGATCCAATCATAAAATAAAGCTTAACCCCAAGAAATTGGCAGGATATTCAATCTCTAGGTCGGCCAAAAGTTGAAATTAAGACCTAGGGTTTCATACATAAGAGCTCTCTTTCTTCAGTAGAAAGGATCTGAATTTTGTTTTCAGGAACCTCATATGCAGCGAAAGAGCAGATCTTTGAAGACTTCAGCAACATTCAACATCCATCCATCAAGCATCTATCAATTTCATTCATCCATTTAGGGCTTTGAAGGCATTGAAGAACAATAAGGGATCACCGACTGAAGATTGGCTTGTACCCCTCCCTTGGGGTTGGGTATGATTTCATGTTGTTTTCATGTCTTTGCATAAGCTTCATCATATCATTTGTATTCATGCTTTAGATCACTTTGCATCTTGATTTGGAGCATTTACATTATCATGTACAAGCAATTAGGGTTTACTTTCTAGGTTGCTCTAGTTTGCTTACTTGCATTTTAGATCTTGCACACACACAAGGTCTGCACACACATTAATTTTACAATACAACTTGGCTATTCGTGGAGGTGGAAATCACCGAAGCGGGGGTTTGACTAAGGCAAAACCCTATATAGCCGCCCAAACACCTCTTTCAGATATAAGTTCTGATTTCGGGATTCAGACGATGCCGCAAGTTACAGATCCGAAAGAAGCAGACGGAGACGGAACCACACACCCAGTTTCGGAGCAGAAGACCAGGACAGGGGCGTGGGGCGCCCTGGTCCCTGGGACAGGGGCGCTGGGCGCCCTGGTCCTCCTGACAGACAACAATCTTTAGCAGTTCGGATAGTTTTCCAGAGTGCAAAACAGCAGTTCCAGGTGCAGTTTCAGGTGCAGAATCAGGACAGTGGCGCCCGTGCCCCCGTCCCGAACATTTCCACTCAGATTTTGACTCCGGGTACGCATTTGCATTCTTGTCTTATCTTTGTATTTACAGCCTTCCATTGTTTAAGTTCAATTCTGCAATCTTGTTATTAGTTCATACTTGCATTTTAGGGTTAGGAATTGAACTTGCATAATCTTACCTTTCAATTACAACAAAGGAATAGAAATCCTAATAGGTAGCCCGTGACTCTCTCTTTCACAAAAAGAAGTAGCCAATTGTGTGATACCTCTAGGCTCTTTCGTATTCCGTAATGTGTGTCAAAAGGTAGGATTAGGGCATGATAACCTAGTCTCGCTTTTTCCCTCACACATCCTTATTCAATTTTTTTTTTTTTTATAAAAACAGAGATTAAAAAAAATCTCTCACCCTCCACTCTGAGACAACAGAGTATAAACAAAACACAACAAGAATAAAGTTTTATTTTTTTTTTAATAAAATTTACTAAAATTTCTTCCATAAAATTTACTAGTAAATAAATCTTGCCAAAAGATTCAAAACTCTAAGACAGAAATGAGATTGATAAAAAAACCCAAATTTCTTTAAAAGGGAAAACTTATAACACAAACCATAAGAAATAAAATTTAACTCAGATTTCTAAATTTTTTTTTTTTCCACAAACAGGAAGAGCACATTCACACACATAGGAAGAAATTATTTGAATCAAAGGAGGGTAAACCTGACAAAATTTTGACAGCATAACCCCCTGCAATTTCACAATATCAAAGCTAGATAATTACACATAAAGAAAATAAATAAAACATTTAACCATATACAAAATCAAGACTCAACCAAAAATGGAAGACACAGCCATATTCTATTAAATTTTTCTTTTGCAAATACAAACAACAAAAACTACTGAGAAAGGAAAGATATTTGAGCTAATATTAAAAATAAATAACCAGGCAGAAGCTATCCAACCTTGGATGCTTTCCTGGAAGATCTTGAGGAAGAACTCATGCAACCAGATATCCACGCCAATCCTTCCTCCCAAATCCTTATTTCTCCAACATGCATCCAAGAAATTTTAAAAATTTCTTTCTACAGACTACTGCCTCCTTCTCGTGAACTCCCAAAAAATAATTTTGAAAAATATATTTAACCTAGACCTGTTTAGGTTGAAAATATATTTGTTATATTTTTGTTTTTTCTTTATTCAATTTAATTTTTTTTATAAAAACAGAGATTAAAAAAAATCTCTCACCCTCCACTCTGAGACAACAGAGTATAAACAAAACACAACAAGAATAAAGTTTTATTTTATTTTTAATAAAATTTACTAAAATTTCTTCCATAAAATTTACTGGTAAATAAATCTTGCCAAAAGATTCAAAACTCTAAGACAGAAATGAGATTTATAAAAAAACCCAAATTTCTTTAAAAGGGAAAACTTCTAACACAAACCATAAGAAATAAAGTTTAACCCAGATTTCTAAATCTTTTTTTTTTTCAGAAACAGGAAGAGCACATTCACACACATAGGAAGAAATTATTTGAATCAAAGGAGGGTAAACCTGACAAAATTTTGACAGCATAACCCCCTGCAATTTCACAATATCAAAGCTAGATAATTACACATAAAGAAAATAAATAAAACATTTAACCATATACAAAATCAAGACTCAACCAAAAATGGAAGACACAGCCATATTCTATTAAATTTTTCTTTTACAAATACAAACAACAAAAACTATAGAGAAAGGAAAGATATTTGAGCTAATATTAAAAATAAATAACCAGGCAGAAGCTATCCAACCTTGGAAGCTTTCCTGGAAGATCTTGAGGAAGAGCTCATGCAACCAGATATCCACGCCAATCCTTCCTCCCAAATCCTTATTTCTCCAACATGCATCCAAGAAATTTTAAAAATTTCTTTCTATAGACTACTGCCTCCTTCCCGTGAACTCCCAAAAAATAATTTTGAAAAATATATTTAACCTAGACCTGTTTAGGTTGAAAATATATTTGTTATATTTTTGTTTTTTCCTTATTCAATTTTTTTTTTTTTATAAAAACAGAGATTAAAAAAAATCTCTCACCCTCCACTCTGAGACAACATAGTATAAACAAAACACAACAAGAATAAAGTTTTTTTTTTTTTAATAAAATTTACTAAAATTTCTTCCATAAAATTTACTGGTAAATAAATCTTGCCAAAAGATTCAAAACTCTAAGACAGAAATGAGATTGATAAAAAAACCCAAATTTCTTTAAAAGGGAAAACTTCTAACACAAACCATAAGAAATAAAATTTAACCCAGATTTCTAAATTTTTTTTTTTCACAAACAGAAAGAGCACATTCACACACATAGGGAGAAATTATTTGAATCAAAGGAGGGTAAACCTGACAAAATTTTGACAGCATAACCCCCTGCAATTTCACAATTTCAAAGCTAGATAATTACACATAAAGAAAATAAATAAAACATTTAACCATATAAAAAATCAAGACTCAACCAAAAATGGAAGACACAGCCATATTCTATTAAAATTTTCTTTTGCAAATACAAACAACAAAAACTACAGAGAAAGGAAAGATATTTGAGCTAATATTAAAAATAAATAACTAGGCAGAAGTTATCCAACCTTGGAAGCTTTCCTGGAAGATCTTGAGGAAGAGCTCATGCAACCAGATATCCACGCCAATCCTTCCTCCCAAATCCTTATTTCTCCACCATGCATCCAAGAAATTTTAAAAATTTCTTTCCACAGACTACTGCCTCCTTCCCATGAACTCCCAAAAAATAATTTTGAAAAATATATTTAACCTAGACCTATTTAGGTTGAAAATATTTTCCTCTCCAAAATATAATATTCCATTTAAAACTAAAAGGATTTTATTTTATTTTCTAATTTCCACAAAAAAAAAACAAATGAAACTATAATTTCCCAAAAATCATTACTTTCCTTCTTTTTTTTTCTTTTCTCATTCCCATTTAATTAACTTTCTAAAAAAATATTTAAGGAAAGTAAATTTACTTTATTTTATTTATTTCTAATTTATTTTTAAAATCTAGAGAACAATAATTGCATTTAATTTAATTTATTTTCCCACTAAAGTTTAAATAAAATTATATTTCTAAAATAATGCAATTGCAAACTAATAAAGGAAAGTAATTTTATTTTTTTAAAATCTAGAGAGCAATAAATGCAATTAATTTATTTTCTACTAAATTTAAATAAAATTATATTTCTAATATAATGCAATTTGCAACTAAATTTAATCACTTCACTTAATTAATTAAATTCATAATCACTTAAAACATTATAATTCATAAATTAAATATGCTAACTATAAAGTGATGCCAGAAACTCAAATAATTAATCTAATCTACTAGGGCACACTAATCAAGAAGACCCAAACAAAGACTCTGAAAAAGTCAAGCAAACAAAACTTGAAGGTCGAACATATAAAAAAGACGACCAACTGACGACACTTATAAGAGTGTAATTGAGGTAAAATTAGGGTCAACCACTATCTCCTCCACTCCCATCAGACAAATAAGGCATGCTTAGACCTATAAAGCCAGGTGGAGACGATACCCTGTACTTACCCGATACTTGTACCTGTAATGACCTGCATCATCAAACCACATATGCATATATACAAATATAGAATACACGACACACACACTGATGAAGAAGAATCGTGACATTCCTTGTCTCACCGGAGTGAGTGAAGGAAAATCATCCCCTCGCATCCAATACACTTGTAGACACGCAACATATAATTACATATTGCATAGATAAAGTAAAGTGTCAGTACATAGCAATAATCCATAAAATACCACAAATCACAAGTACTGAAATACTGTAAATAAAGTGGGCATCCCATATCCAGATAAAGCATGAAATAATGTCATATAAGTCTGAATAACACATAATGGTAATGTATCCACTAAAAGTAAACAATAGTAAAATATGAGTCTAATAAGTTCAATTGAGGAGGGGTACTACAACACCTAATTTACATGACAATATCACCTATTTATACAATTTATCAACCTTGACAACAAGGTCGACTAAACCCTCAACTCACAATTACAAAATTACATCACATGATACAAAGATTGACCACTGGACCAATACAATTATATACATGGCATAATATGGACCTAATTCAAATCTCCAAACACCCAACACCATCGAAAATCATGCTAAGATCAACCACAACATGCTACACCACTAGGAAAACCACATAACACGAAGAACATCACTAGTTCAGTGAAATCACCAAAAACTCGCACAACAATCAATGCGGATCATTAGGACAAATAGGACACAATTAGGAAACACCAGCAATCACATTAGAATCATCATAAAAAACTTTACGAATGTCATTTATCAAATCTTCATCTATCAACATCTGAAACTCAAGAACACTCAAACAACAACTTTCATGAAGAAAGATAACTCACGGAACACCAAATCATGAACCATTTGAAATTGAGATAGACAAGACCATCCCAAATAGTCTCCCAAAGACTCAGCTCAAGATCTGATCACACCAGAATATATCGATGGAAATACTGAACTCTGTAAAGCACTGATCAGAAAAAAAAACTGCAAAACTGGATCATATGATATGATCAACAACAATGCCAAAGATCTCAAAGTGGAAAACCAAACTTACTCCCTTAGAATATAAATCATGAATCTCTCCCCCTTAAAAAAACATAACCAAACTACTCCAGTAGAGTAGCAACACCAACTCATCAATCCAAATAAAGAGATTAGACTATGAAGTCCACCGGATTGATGCAACTCAATGCATCTAGTTCTCATCAGGAGGGGTAGCTACCCCCAACTTATCTCTCAAATAGACAAATGTATTTGCAAGGAAAGGCTCAGTGAAAATATCAACAATTTGTTCCTTTGTAGACACATATTCCAGCTTCATGTCCTCTTCACTGAATTTTTCTCTTAAGTAACGATATTTGATTAATACATGTTTAGTTTTTGAATGTTGCACCAGATTCTGTAACATATTAATAGCACTGAAATTATCACAATATATGACAGTAGGCTCATCATAGATAACTCTAACATCCTTCAACATTTTCATCATCCAAACCACCTAAGTGCAGTTACTAGCAGTAGCAATGTACTCAGCTTCAACAATAGATAAGGACACTAAATCTTGTTTCTTCCTAGCCCATGCAACCAATTTATATACTCTTCTGGTCATCAACATCACCAACCCACTCAGCATTAGTGTAAGCACATAACATGAAATAATCATTCCTCAGATACCACAAACCATAATCCACAGTTCCCTTCAAGTATCTGAATATTCTCTTTACAATAGTGACATGACTCTCTTTCGGATCAGCTTGATATCTAGCAGCCATGCACACAACATGCATAATGTTCGACCTAGTTTGAGTAAGATATAGCAGTCCACCAACCATAGATCTGTACAAACTCTGATTAGCTTTCAAAGAATCATTATTCTTAGATAATTTGCAACCAGTCACCATAGGAGTTCCTGTAGGTCCCAGAGACAATTGAGAGGGGGGGGTGCGGGGTGAATTAGTTGTCCAATAAATTCAAACCAAAATTAACTTAACCAAAACTTAATGCTTAATACCGGTAAACCAAACTTTATGCCGGTAGATAGTTTTATCAGTTAATTGCAGTATCGGTAAAGATTAATGCATGAAACAGAAAGACAATAACATCCACAACAAATAACACATATATTTGTATGCGGAAACCCTGTAAGGGGAAAAACCATGGTGGGAAGCCTTACCCACAATCAGATGATACTACTGCAGATAGTATGTGTGTACAATATAGTCTGCACGTGCAGAAAGGCCAACTGCTTAGAGCTCACTACTCAATCACAAAATGGGAGTCACACTGATTACAATTGAATGGTTAAATCCAATGATAATGTACTGCTCAAAATAACATCTTCATATGCTGGATTCAGTATCGGTTTAGCTTTGATATGCCTTCTTCAAACCTTCCTTCAATCTTGAATGATGTCTGCATGTATAGCTCTGCTTATATTCACATATACCTTATTACAATCCTTTTTTCAATCCCATATCAATCTCACAAATGAGATCTTACATTTATACCATAACCTAAGACCAATTGAGTAGGTCGGCTCACTAAAGATATTACAATAAAATCATTTACAAATGAATCAATATCCGATGCATTATGTCGGCTCAATGCATTTACAATAATAACAAATCATCTTCATAACGTGTCATGCTAATTTGGAATAGATATGCTTGCCGGTGCATAACCTGAACCTATTTGCCGGTAACATAAAATATGCAAACCTGAATAGGAAAATGAACAAATCACCATAACAAAGTGTCCAAACAATGTCTTTGACATAACCAAGTAGTCTCCAAGTCATTCCAAGTGTCGGTGAACAATATAACCTGCTGGTGAACCAGATATTGGTGACTGTGCATAAGTCACTGACTTGCCGGTGAACACAATCAAGAGTCTCCAAGTGCTGATAAATGTTGATAAGTGTTGACATCAACGACAAAACCATATCAACATATCCAAAATACCAACAATCTTCGCCTTAGGCATTGATGACAACACAAGATGGAAAAACCATCAAAGTGCCAAAACAGAAATGCCAAAAATAAAAAACCAACAATCTCCCAAAGAGATCATTAACCAGAAATCAAAATACAGATACAGAGAGTAATAATCTCTCCGACAATTTCTCCCCAAAGTAACAGTCTCTCCCCAAAGGGATAATGTGTTTTTTCACAAATATCTCTCCCCCTTTGACATCAAATGTCAAAGAAATATAAAAACTAGATTCAAATACAAAATACCAACTCATTATAAAATACCAACTACTCCCCCTAAGAAGTAGCTCTCAACATCAAATCCGGAATAAAAGATTTCTTTGTTAATTCTGTTGGTTGATGACAAACATCAACTTGTCTAAGTCTCTATCGGTGGTGGTAGAACCCCAAGCTGCTCTCTGAGATATTCAAAAGTCTCCTTAGGCAAAGGCTTAGTAAAAATATCTGCAATCTGCTCTTTAGTATTTACATAAACCAATTTCACTTCTTTTGCTTCAACATTCTCTTTCAGAAAATTAAATTTGATAGAAACATGTTTAGTTTTTGAGTGAAATACCGGGTTCTTAGATATATCAATTGCTGCCATATTATCACAGTAAATAGTTATAGGTTCCTTGCATTTTACCTTTATGTCCTTCAATATTTGTTTAATCCATAATACTTGTGTGCAATTAGTTGCTGCTGCAACATATTCGGATTCAGCTATTGATAAACATGTACAACTTTATTTCTTGCTCAACTAAGAAAAAATGCTCCACCAGTGGTGCTTTTTCTATCTTCTACATCTCCTGCCCAATTTGCATCTGTGTATGCACATAAATCAAAGTTTTCATCTCTAGGATACCATAAGCCCAGATTTGTAGTGCCTTGTAGGTACCGAAAAATCCTTTTTACTGCTGATTCATGATTTTCTTTAGGATTACTCTGAAATCTTGAGATAATACATACTGAATTCATAATATCAGGTCTTGTTTGTGTCAAATACAGTAAACCTCCTATCATAGACTTGTATCTAGTCAGATTAACAGGTGCTGATTCATCCTTCAATGATAATTTATCAATTGTAGTCATAGGTGTGCTTACCGATTTAGAGTTTTCCATGCCAAATTTCTTTAGTAATTCCTTCAAATACTTAGATTGACATAAGAATATACCTTTATCAATCTGTGAAATCTGCAATCCTAAAAATAATTTTATCTCCCCAATCATAGACATTTCAAATTCTTGCTGCATTTTATTAGAAAAGTCTTTACATAATCCATCTTCTCCTTCAAAGATTATATCATCAACAAAAACTTCAATAACCAAGATGTCATCATTAGTCACTTTGTAGTATAGATTGTTGTCTGCATTACCTTTAGTGTATCCAATCTTCAAAAGATATTTGTCCAATCTAGCATACCAAGCTCTAGGAGCTTGCTTTAGTCCATACAAAGCTTTCCTTAACTTGCAAACCATATCTTTGTCATCTATCAATGAAAATCCATCAGGCTGTTCAATATAAACTTCTTCTTCAATATCTCCATTCAAAAATGCACATTTAACATCCATTTGATATACTTTATAGTTCTTGTGGGCTGTAAAAGCCAAGAATAATCTGATTGCCTCAATTCTAGCTACCGGTGCAAAGGTTTCATTATAATCAACTCCTTTCTGTGAATATCCTTTACACACTAATATTGCTTTGTTTCTAATTACCTTGCCATCTTCATTAATTTTATTTCTAAATACCCATTTAGTTCCAATTACATTTTTGTCTTTAGGCCGAGGAACTAATGTCCATTTATTGTTCTTTTCAATTTGTTCCAATTCATTTTCCATAGCTTTAATCCAATATTTATCTTCACATGCCTCATTAATTGATGTTGGTTCAATTTGAGAAATAAGACATACCTCTTCATTTTCTAATCTTCCTCTAGTCATAACTCCTTGATACTTGTTTCCAATTATCTGATCTTTAGAGTGGTTCAATCTTACATACCGAGGTGTTTTTACTTGCTGCTGTTCTTTAGCGATTGTTGAATCTTCAGATGATGCCGGTGTAACTGGATCAACATTCTGTACCGGTGTACTCATTGTAGGTTCATTTGTTATTATCTCTATTGCTGGTTCAGAGTCCATGTACCTTGAATTTCCTCTAAACTATTCATCAATCTTCACATTTGCACTCTCAACAATTTTCTGCAATCTCTTGTTAAATCATCTATATGTCATGCTCTTAGATGAATAACCAAGAAATATTCCTTCATCACTTCTATGATCAAATTTGCCAATATACTCATCTCTTCTAATATAGCATTTACTTCCAAATATTCTAAAATATTTAAGAGTATGAGTATTACCAAACCATAGTTCATGAGGGGTCTTACTGGTTTCACCTTTGATGTGAACTTTGTTGAATGTGTAAACTATTGTATTCACTGCTTCTCTCCAATTTATATGAGGTATGTTAGATTCTGATATCATGCTTCTAGCTGCATCCAAGATAGTTTTGTTTTTCCTTTCCACAACTCCATTCCGCTGGGGTGTCTGAGGTGCTGATAACTGTCTTATGATCCCATTCATTTCACAAAATCTATTAAATTCCTTAGATGCGAATTCACCTCCTTGATCTGATCTCAAACATTTGATTTTCTTACCGGGTTCATTCTCTACCATCACCTTGAATAGTTTGAATTTCCCAAAAGCTTCTGATTTCTCCTTGAGAAAAGTAACCCAACACATTCTAGAATAGTCATCAATGATTAGCATAAAATACCTATCTCCTTGTAAACTTCTAGTTCTTTCTGTACCACATAAATTAGTATGAATTAAGTCAAGAGTATTATTGGATTGATCTAGTATACTCTTAAAAGATGCTCTAACTTTCTTTCCAAATTGACATTCCTTACATACTAGATTGTGAGGTTTAATAATCTTAGGTAAATCTTTTACTGCCTTAGTTGTATTGATTTTCACAATGCAATCAAAATTTGCATGACAAAGTCTCTTATGCCATAACCAACTTTCATCAATATGAGCAATCAAACATGCCTTCTCATAGCTATTCAAATGAAAGATATTACCTCTAGTCTGATTACCGGTTGCAATTTCTAAGCCAATTCTATTCATGATTGTGCATTTACCATTCTTGAATTGTAACTGAAATCCTTTTTCAACTAATTGACCAACACTCAAAAGATTATGCTTCAAACCTTCAACATAGTAAACATTATTAGTATTATGCTCACCATAAAAAGATATAGTGCCTTTTCCTTTGATCAAACAAGCTTTATCATCTTAAAATCTCACTAGACCTCCATTGTATTCCTGAAAGGTTAAGAATTTACTTCTATCACTAGTCATATGATGTGAACATCTTGAGTCAATGATCCATTCATCCTCATTTTCAATTTTAGCTGCCAGGGCCTGCTCTACTGGTTGAACAGTAGGTGTCGGTTGATCTTCTGTTATAGCAACAAAAGTCCATCCATTGTTTGTCATATCCTCATCAGAATCATCAGTAACTCCTTCATCAACATAGTAACAAGATTTGTCTCTATTCTTCTTAAACTGGTATCTCTGATATTCAGGGTTAGGCTTATATGTTCTTTTAGCTTCTTCTTTCAATCTTACATGTCTATCAGGACACCTAGAAGCCATGTGATCAACTTTATTGCAATTAAAACATTTAAAGGGTGATTTACCTTCATGCTTACTTCCAACTGGACCTTTAGGCATTTTCCTTGCAAATAGTGCTTCAAGTTCTTCCAATTCTTCATTTTCTCTCCTCCTTTCTTCAAGTTCTCTTGCATAAAAGGATTTCCAATTAGATTTTTCAAATGATGATGATGATGATGATGATGACGATGATGATGATGCTTTAAAAGCTAGATCTGTCTTTATTGCAACAACATGACCAAATTCCTCAAGTTCAAAAGCTGAAAGTTTTCCAACCAGAGTGTCTCTAGATACTGATGTATTAGGCATTGTTCTCAATTCATGTATAGCAGTAAATTTCATTTTATATGCCAGTGGAAATGCTCTTAAAACTTTAGAAACAATTTCATCTTCACTTAAGGTTCCTCCATAACATTGTATACTCAAAACAATTTCATTTACTCTTTCCATAAATGCAAAAATCCTTTCATCTTCTTCCATTTTCAGATTTTCATACTTGACCTGAAAGCATTCAAGTTTTGCAATTTTGACTGTGGAATCTCATTCATCTAATGTTTCCAATTTATCCCAAATATCTTTAGCAGTAGATCTATTTGATAATTCCATGATTTGCCGATCTGACAATGCGCTCAAAAGTGCTTCTCTTGCTTTGCAATCATTTTCTTCATCTTTAGCCAAGGTTGGTGGATAGGTTGACCTTGAGTAGGAGCAGTATAACCATTCTTTGTAACATACCATATGTCCTTTCCAATGCAATTCAAATGTGTCTCCATCCTGATCTTCCATATGCCATAGTTGGTTTCATCAAGTTTAGGACTGTCCTTCCTGAAATAGTTAGAAGACATTGGTTCTCCTCAAGCTGTTAAACTTCTGCAAAAGGAGGACTAGGCTCTGATACCAATTTTTAGGTCCCAGAGACAACTGAGAGGGGGAGGGGGGGGTGAATCAGTTGTCCAATAAATTCAAAACAAAATTAACTTAACCAAAACTTAATGCTTAATACCGATAAACCACTTTATGACGGTAGACAGTTTTATCAGTTAATTGCAGTACTGGTAAAGATTAATGCATGATATAGAAAGACAATAAAATCCACAACACATAACACATATATTTGTACGTAGAAACCCTGTAAGGGGAAAAACCATGGTGGGAAGCCTTACCTACAATCAGATGATACTATTGCAGATATTATGTGTGTACAATATGGAGTCTGCACATGCAGAAAGGCCAACTGCCTAAAGCTCACTGCTTAATCAAAAAATGGGAGTCACACTGACTACAATTGGATGGTTAAATCCAATGATAATGTACTGCTCAAAATAGCATCTTCATATGTTAGATTCAGTACCGGTTTAGCTCTGATATGCCTTCTTCAAACCTTCCTTCAATCTTTAATGATGTCTGCGTGTACAGCTCTGCTTATATTCGCATATACCTTATTACAATCCTTTTTTCAATCCCATATCAATCTCACAAATGAGATCTTACATTTATACCATAACCTAAGACCAATTGAGTAGGTCGGCTCACTAAAGATATTACAATAAAATCATTTACAAATGAATCAATATTCGATGCATCATGTCAACTCAATGCATTTACAATAATAAAAAATCATCTTCATAACATGTCGTGCTGATTTGGAATAGATATGCTTGCTGATGCATAACCTGAACCTATTTGCCAGTAACATCAAATATGCAAACCCGAATAAACCAATGAACAAATCACCATAACAAAGTGTCCAAACAATGTCTTCAACATAACCAAGTAGTCTCCAAGTCATTCCAAGTGCCGGTGAACAATATAACCTGCCGGTGAACCAAATATCGGTGACTATGCATAAGTCATTGACTTGCCGATGAATATAATCAAGAGTCTCCAAGTGCTAATAAATGTTGACAAGTGTTGACATCAATGACAAAACCATATCAACATATCCAAAATACCAACAGTTCCAACCGGTTTGGAGTTATCTAACCCAAACTTCTTCAACAATTCCTTCACATATTTAGTTTGAGATATAAAAATACCTTTTCTAGTTTGTGAAATCTGCAAACCTGAGAAAAATTTCATCTCTCCTATCATAGACATCTCAAATTCCTTCTGCATATCACTAACAAACTTCATGCTCAAGTTATCATCACCTCCAAAGATAATATCATCAACAAAGACTTCAACAATCAAGATGTTATCATTCTCAATCTTAAAATACAGGTTACTATTAACAGTACCTTTATTAAATTCTAATTTCAACAAGTACTCATCCAATCTAGCATATCAGGCTCTAGGGGCTTGTTTCAATCCATAAAGAGCTTTTTTCAGTTTATATACCATGTCTCCATAATCTGATAATGAAAACCCATTAGGTTTCTCAATGTAGACTTCTTCCTCAAGATCACCATTTAGAAAAGATGACTTGACATCCATCTGATATACCTTGAAATATTTATAGGTAGTATATGCAAGCAACAGTCTAACAGATTCAAGTTTGGCTATCAGAGAAAAAGTCTCCTCATAATCAATCCCTTGTTTCTGTGAATACCCTTTGCATACCAAACTTGCTTTATTTCTGACAACTTCACCAGCTTCATTCAATTTATTCCTGAATACCCATTAGTACCAATAACATTCTTATCCTTAGGTCTAGGCATAAGATCACATGTGTTATTCTTCTCAATCTGATCTAATTCTTCTTCCATATCTCTTATCCAATTTTCATCTTTGTGAGCCTCAACAACATCTTTAGGTTCAACCTTAGAAATCAAACATACCTGTTCAGTAGCTAGCCTTCTTCTAGTCATCACACCTTTTTTTAATCACCAATAATATGATTTTATGAATGATTCAGTCTTACATACCTCAGAGTCTTCTAATTATTCTGATTTTCAGGTTCCTGCACCTCTCCACCGACAAGAGAAACATCTGGATTAACTGTCTCTATTGACTCATTCTACTTCAATTCTTCAGTCTGAATAGGATTCAGAACAATGTGCTGACCATCATCATATTTGCAATCTCTGATACCAATTGTTGGCAACAACAATAAAATAAAATTGAGATGGGGGGATATGGAATGCACATGCATTTAGACACACTGCCTAGAGCTCACTTCTCAAAAAATAATGACCCGAAAGGCTACAAACCTCAGAGAAGTCTCACTGACTTACAATAAGATTCAGACTACAATCCGAAAGAAAGGAACTGCAATAATAACATCTCCAAATGCCTAATGACAATTCCGATTAAGCACAATTGTCTTCCCTGCAACATCAATCTCTGCTCAATTACAATGTCAAAGGATGAACCACTTGATCACATATACACCACTCTCTGATAATGAAGACATAACCACGATACTTAATTTACATGACAATATCACCTATTTATATAATTCATCAACTTTGACAACAAGGTCGGCTAAACCCTCAACTCACAATTATAAAATTATATCTTACGATACAAAGATTGACCACTAGACTAATACAATGATATAAATGGCATACTATGGACCTAATTCAAATCTCCAAACATGCAACACCACCAGAAATCATGCCAAGATCAACCACAACACACCACAACACCAGGAAAATTGCATAACACGAAGAACATCACGGGTTTAGTGAAATCACCAAAAAATCTCACAATGATTAATGCAGATCATCAGGACAAATAGGACACAATTAAGAAACACCAGCAATCACATTAGAATCATGAGAAACAACTTTACCAACACCATTTATGAAATCTTCATCAATCAACATCTGAAACTCAAGAACACTCAAACAACAACAACTGCCACTAAGAAATATTACTTGCGGAGCACCAAATCACAAACCATTTGAAATGAAGATACACAAGACCATCCCAAATAGTCTCCCAAATAATTGACTCAAGATCAGATCACACCGGAATATACCAGAGGAAATACTGAACTCTGCAGAGCATTGACCAGAAAAACAAACTACAAAACCGGATCATATGATATGATCAATTAAGCTTCCTGGATCACCAAAAGCCAATACAGAAGAATATAGTGATACAAGAAATACTCCATACACCAAACCATGATCCCAATAAACCAATCTCCAATCATTAGAGAAATAATATGTTTATATCAATGACAACAACATATCCTAGCAGCAGAAATGTCCAACAATTGGATATTTATTATATATTGTTTAATTATTTTAATTATTATCGATTTATATAGTTGAGGCTTTAATATTAATTTGGAGTATTTATTTATATTACCCTTGGTTATTTTATTATTGGGCTTTTATATTTGATTGTGCCCATGGTTTAATTTATTATTTGTTGTTTATATTATTATTTCTCTTTTATCTATTGGGTTAATTAAATATTATATTCCTCTACCTACCCTATTTTACTTGGTTGTATATATTGGGGGTAAGTTAATTAAATAATATTTTTATATTATTACCTTGGTAATTGAGAGGGTTCAAATGAAATATATTTTTATGAAATTTTATGATTGGTTGGCATGTTTCTATAGTTTTTGAATAATTTTCTATATTTTGAGTTTTCTATGTATTTGTTGGGGTTGGCTTCCTGGAGTTTTTCTGCAATTTTGGAGGTTGTTTCATTGTTTGATTTTTATTTAGTTGGAGCTTGGGGATTTTGGATTTTCTCATCTTCAAATCGCCTTGCCATAACTTCTATTCCTTTAGGTTGGAGATTTTGCCCTTCTTCGCATTTTATTTCCGAAAAGCTTGTCTATGAAAGCTTGCTTGCGGGAATGAGAAGTTGTTAGATTCTTTGCATAGTTTATTATCATCATTATATTTGGGAAAAATTATTGTATTTCATGAATTCTAATTGCTATGATTGTCGGAGATGGTTTTTGCATATTGTTACTAGATGTGGTTGTATTTATTTTTTGGGTAATGTCGTGAATGCCCATGAATGTTTAGAAGTCTTGGTACCTTGTCTTGTTGATGTCTAAAGGAATTGTTGTGATTGTGATTTATTATTATGGAAGGCTATGGATTCACTTCTCCTCTGAGATTTGATTTTTTTTTGCTTTGCCAGAAGTTGCATTGTGTCTGGTTGTGGAAGCACATGTTGTATTAGGACTTATATATCCTTTGTCTTTGTGTATTTCCTAAATCTATACTTTGTATTTGCCTTAATTGGGCCAGTTTTCAAATCATTTCTTATACTTAGAGATTTCTCGGACTTTGTCGTAACTTTTTAGTTTTGTTTTCTGAGTCTTCTATGCAAATGCGCTAATTTGGTAAATGAGCTAATAAAATTGGTGGATGTGCCACTAAAACTGGTCTATGCGCTATTCTTTCCTGTAGGTATGCTAAAATGCCCTGTTGGTAGTAATTTTTATGATTTCAGCTTTCTCTATTGACTTTCTTAGGTTTGTTCCTGTACCAGAGACATTTGTTGATATTCTTGGTATTTTTAGAGTTGGCATTGCTCAGTTTTGATTGTTTATTTATTGTTAATTATCATGTGATTGGTGCCTTGGTTACCCGGGTTATGCTTTGAGAGACCTTGTCTTGTATTTGAGTATGTTGTATCCCTAAGGCATAGGAGCATGATTAGGGAGAGTGGGCTTCTCTGACTCTGCCGAGGTCATGAGGAATGGATTGCTAGGATTCCTTATGTGGGGAGTCGGGGTCTAGACCGCTGGGATAGCTCATTGGAGGTTTATTGTAATAATCAAGTGATAACATAATAAATTAATCATAGGTGTGTTGAGTAGTAGTAATTCCTCTTAATAAGATAAGAAATATTTATGTGGTACCCCATCTTATGGCTTGGAGTGCTAGTGCAAACTGGAGTGAGGTATGGGCAGATCTGGTAACTGAGTAAACCAAACTCCCATTGATTTCCTCAAAGGTTGAGATGGTTCCACATGTGTATCACGGATGTCAAGATTGAGTTATAGGATATCCTTCTATAGTGATAGCATGTGATGACACTTTTCCCTACATGTAGATCCTAGTTACTTATGCCTTGTTGTTGTGGCACCTGTGGATATGTCTTGTGCCTTTGAATTAGCCTTGTGATGTGATTGAAAGTATAGTTCATTAGGCTGCTTTTCATTCATGGAGTTTTGGTTGTATCCATTGGTCGTTAGGTGTCAGCCTAGGTCTAGAGTATGTGTGGGACCTTCTGTCATCTCCTAGCATGGGGGTGGTTCATTTGGTTCTACATGGTTGGGTGGTTTGATTCCTTCTTCCATTGGGATGTTCTTCATTGGTTTCTCTTGTGTGTGGATGTGGAATCCTATCATTTCATATTATGGATGGATTCTTGTAGCAGATTGATATAATATGATTCATTTAAAATTTGTATTAGTAGTACTTATGAGATGGTTGCATGTGAAGAAAAGGAACCATGTATCTTGATATAGTGAGATCTTGTATTTATATGTAATGGGAAAAGATGCAATCGCTGTGATGTAATAGTATAATTATTGTTTTATCATGATGTATCTTGGATATTGTTCATTAATAAGAATAATGTAATTGGACCTATTGATGTGCATTTAGTGTGATGAGAAGGTCTATTGTGTTAAATAAATTGATTAAGAATGTAGTTAATAATGTTGGAATGGAATAATGATGTTGGGATGTTTAATAAGTAAATGAGATTATGAACATTTGGTATTGGTGCTTTTAAAATGAATCTTAAAAGTGGATTATGGACATTTGCATTATTAATGAATGGTATCATGTTAGTTAGATTAGTGAAGGATCTTATATATGCATGAAAAGAGGGAATCATAATAGCATTGGATAATGGTAGTAATTATGAAGATGTTATGTTTGTATGAATATGTTCTTGATGAAATTATAAGTAATGGTGTTGAGATTCCCTAGGGAAAGATTAATTGTAGAGTTTTATTCATTTTTGCTTGCGTAATGAATTCATGTGGTTATACTTTTATGTTTACATTCTTGATGTGTGTGTGTGTGTGTGTGGATGTTAAATGCATATGAGTAGTTAGTTGAATGTGTTGTATTCAGCGATGTTAAATTTTTTTTAATCTCCATTTGCATGATTAGATAGTTATAATTGTTTAGGGTATTTTGGCGGGCATTACATAGATTGGTTAATTATGTGATATTATCAAATCTAGAAAAATTAATTAATAGTAATATTCAAAATATAGGAAAATTAAGCAAAATTCAAAATTCTAATTTGGAAACAAATTTTGTATTATAATTGATTCATCTATTCAAGACAAAGACCCATATTCATATTTGTCTTATGTTTGTATTAATTTTTTTTTTTATATTTTTAATTTAGTTTTAAAAAGATAAAATGGATCTTTTTTGCAACACAACAAATTAATCAACTCATTGAGGAGAAACATAAACAAACATTTCTTGGTTAGTATTAGACACCACCATTAATACAAAGCAATGCAATCATCTATGGATACATTTTTAAAAGGAAAGGAAGGATATCTACATGGAAATGGGGAATTAAAATGAGATTTTAAGTGGCCAATTTTTCTTTTGATATTAGTAAAAATTGATCTTGGATGAGAAATTGAAGGTAGTTAGGCTCAAATTTTGAAGATGTGATAAGAACAAGAGGTATAGTACTTTGAATTTTCTTTCTAAACTACTATTTTTTTTGAAAAATGTGAAGTTTAAGAGGTTCAAATAGGGAAAGCACACAAAGTGCTCCGATTTTTGTCAAAAAAATATAACATGGCATTTGGTGTTCCCCCCTAAAATATTAATTTTTTTTCAGTATTTCAAAAATTGTTTTGTTGAAAAATTAAGTAACACCATGTGGTTTATGTCAATTTTTTCTGCTAACTTTTTAATGAATACATATTCTTTTACTAATTTTCAAAGTAGACAAATTCTGAAAAATGAATACATGTAGATTAATTTAAAAGTGTAGATATCTTTTACTAGTTTTTAAAGTAGACTAATTTTTTTGCTAACTTTTTAATGAATATATATTTTTAAAAGGAAAGGAAGGATATTTGCATGGATACATTTTTAAAAGGAAAGGAAGGATAATCTTTTTTTAAGGTGTATAGAATAGAGTCTAGAATGTAAAAAATGTAATTTGTTTCAAATTTTGATGAATGGATAAAAAATGAAATGAAAAATACTATGCATATGTTTTCAACAAAAAATGAAGACACTAGCAAAAAAATTACAATATTTTTTTTTAATTCAAAATGTAGAAAAAATTACATGATTAGAAAGAGAGCTTGATTTTATTGTGGTATTTTTTCAACTCAACATTGAAAGACATGCAAAATTGATAGGGAGCAACTTAAATTTAGTCACTTTCTTTCTATTTAAAAAAAAAAAAAACATGCCTTCATGTTTTGACATGTAGGTTCAACCCTAAGGGTTCGTAACTTGAAATAGATAAAATTTGAGAGAACATCATAGCACGCAATTTTTTTTGAGGGAAAAATAAAACTAAGAGAGAGTGAGAGATAGAGAAGAAGTTTTATAAAGAAAGAGTGAGATATAGAGATATAAAGAGATGAAGAGAGTGAGAGATACAAATAGAGATCCTCTCACCCTCTCTCCTCTATTACTTGTCTCTATCACCACCTTTCTCTCTCACTCTTGCCTTCTCTCTCTCTTTCTCTCCCTCTCTCTCTCTCTCATATCTCTTTGTCTCTTCCTATCCCTCTTCCTCTATATCTAGATATATCTCTGCATCTCCATCTCTTTATTACTACCTCCATATACATCTCTATATTTATCTCTTGGAAAGTCTAGATACATCCATCTTTCTATCTATTTATCTCCCTCTTCCTCTCACCCTTTATCTTCATCTTTACCTCTATCTTCCTCTCACCATTTATCTTCATCTTTACTTCTATCTTCCTCTCCCCCTCTCTATATTTAGATACCTCTCCTTCTTTTTATCCATCCCTCCTCCTCTCTCCCTCTTTCTAGACCTCTATATCTCTATTTTCCTCTCTATCTTTATCCCTTTATATTTCTCCTTCTATCTTGTTCGCTCTTCAATTGTATCTCTTTATCTCACCATCTCTCTCTGCCCCTAGATCTCTCCCTCTCTATACATCTATGAATCACTTCATATCTCTATCTTATATTTATATTTCTTAGTCTCTCCCTCTTTCTATCTCTTTTTATCCCTCTCCCTTTTCCTATTATTCTATCTCTCCCTTTCTCTCTCTTCCTCTCTATTTATTTATCTCTCCATATCTAGACATATCCCTCACTCTCTTCCATCCTTTATAAATCCCAAGTTATATCTATATATCTCTTGCCCCCTCTTTTTATACCTATCTCTCTTTCTCTATCATCCCCTCTTTCTGTATCTCTCTACTCTAACCTATCTCTATTTCAAGTTCCCTCCCTCTCTATTTATTGATATATATCTTTCTTCCTCTCTATCTCCATATGTATCTCTTTTTCACTCATACACACACAAGCTCCCTAATTCTCCCTCCCTATCTCTATATCTATCTTTTGTTAGGATAACTGGTGAACAACTAAGAGGAGGGGGGGGGGTGAATCAGTTGTTAACAAATTATAACTTTTCATCCACTTAATAACCTTTAAACAGATCAAGTACCGGTAAAGCACATACAAATGCAGGTAGGAACAAATGCCGATAAACAACACAACTTAACAATTAAATAGATAATCAATGCAAAGAAACCATACCACATAGCACCATGATTTGTACATGGAAAACCCAGAAAAGGAAAAACCACGGTGTGAAGCCTACCCATAGTTAGATGATACTTCTACAGAAAGTATGTGAAACAATGAGGGTCGTGCACATGCAGGAAGACACACTGCTTAGAGCGTATTGCTCATTACAAAAGAGTCTCACTGACTACAGAGAGGCTACAACCATCTCAAGATAAATGGACAACAATCCAATAGAGTGAACTACGAGAAATAGCATCTACCATGCCTGATTACAGTCTCGGTTAAGCTCAATACCAGAGGCCTTTGACCTCTTCCTTAATCCCAATTCGATCACCTATGATCGACCAAATCTCCTTCGCATATGATATTGCATTCCAAGACCACACACACTTATTCCATTCCCATTCCACACATGCCACGATCTACAATGAGATCTTACATCATTTTATACAAACCCTAAGGCCTAAACCAATTAGGTCGACCACCTAAAAGATATTACAATAAGATCATTACATAAATCCATATTAAAATGATATGCCATGTCGGCTTAAGACCAAAACAACAATAATAAATCCATAAATTATCTCGAAACATCCTGGTAACGTGTAGAGTACACGTTATCATGATACCAGTCCATAACCTAGATAGGTACTGGACCTATTCTGGGTCCACCATACCAAAGCAATGTCTTCAAGGAGTTGAGCCACGATCAAAGAACATCTTCAACATCCTGAAATCCATTTAGAAGCTGCACCAACACCAATTATGCATCCTGTCAAGATTCCTCAGTGAGAGCTATGCCGGTAAGGGTTTACCAGAATGTATGATAGTATCCGATTACCAAGTCAATATCAACTAACCAAAACATGCTCCACGAGCACGTGCCACATGTAACACTAGATCTTCTGGTAAACCAAAACCTGTCTGCCGGTAACCAACCATAACAACTAGTGTTGACATAAATGACAAAACATCAATGCAACACATAATCAATTCATCCAATAATTCCAACTTCTTTGTCTCTCCCCCTTCTATCTCAATACCTCCTTCTCTATTACTTGCCTCATCACCTCCCTTCTTACTCTTTCCCCCTCTCTATCTATCTCTATATCTTTGCCCTCTCTTTATTGGCAAATGCACACTCTAATGAGAAATTGTAGGTGATTGAAGGTTTTGTCATTGATGGAAACCTCACAATCATATGATACCAGCAAGACAAATATACCGACACCGGCAACGAAAAACTCTACACCGGCACATAGAACACCGGTAGTGAAAGGATGGATATCGACACTCTGGCCGACAAGAATTTTGTTGATAATATATTTTGTAATTAATTGTAAAATCATTGTAAGCCAACATGGCGAGTTGTAATATGACTCATATATGTATGAGATCATTATATAACATTTAGTAATAATGTGATAGGCGAAATTATGCAGACCTAATATGTGAAATATAGGTTAAGGGTTTATGTATGAAGCAGAGCTAAAACTGGTACTGGATTTGGCATAGCAGATGCTAATTTGAAGCAGTACAAGACATTGGATTTATATAATCCATTTTTGTAAGTCAGTGTGACTTCCTTTGTAATTGAGCAGTGAGCTCTAGGCACTTGGCCTTCCTGCATGTGCAAGCCCCTCTTGTAAAACAGTAATATTCGCTTATTGGCTAGTAAGTGAATATTGTAGAGGTTTTTTCCACACCGGGTTTCCTCGTTAAACTACTGTGTTATGGTGTTCTTTTCATGTGGTTGTTGTTATTCTTGTTTACTGCATTATTTTTGGTTTACCGGTACATAGTATTGATATGCTTTACATGTTTTAAATCAAGTAAATTCACAAACCGGTTAGATACTGATTCACCCCCCCCTCTCAGTATCTTTGGGAATCCTAACAATTGGTATCAGAGCTTGGTCCTCTATTTTCAGAAGCCTAACAACTTGAGGAAGATCTTGTCACCGGTAGAGATGGAAAACTTGAGAGAACAATTGAAAACAACTCTTTCAGACTATGATGCAGAAAAGGTGAAGAATATCAAACTTGAAGATGATCTAAAGGCTGCTTAGGATATAATTCAAGCGCTTCAAGAAAATCTTACCATTGCAAGAAATAAGAGAAGAGAACTTTGTGAAAAGATGCAGAATGAGAATGATGAAAAAGAAACTCTTAATGATTTGGTAAACAAGCTAAGACAAGAGATCAGTACAACACAAAATGAGATGCAGGATATGACTATGAGATTTTGTAAAGAAATTGAAGATAGGAAGAAGAATGAAGAAGAATTGGCCAGAAGACTAAATGATGCTGGAAATGAAAACACAAGAGTTAGTCATGAAAATGATATGTTGAAGACAGATCTAATGCACACACAAAATGACAGAACTAAACTCATAAGATAGAAAGGAATCTTGGAAAGTGAACTAACTACTGAAAATCATCACAAAGAAAAATTCAAGAAAAGTTCAGAAGAACTTGGTGACATGCTGAAGAATCAGAAACCTAATGGTGATACAAATGGCCTTGGCTTTGAAGTTGGTGAAAGCTCCGATACTGCAAACAATCATGATCATAGCAAACTGGTAAGACTACCTATTGCTTACAAGTTTAATGGCAAATGCTTTAACTGTAACAAGTATGGTCATAGAGCAAATCAGTGTAGATCTAGAAATTATCAGAACACTAATACACCCACCGATCAATGTTCTAAATGCAACAAAGTTGGTCATAATTCAGAAAATTACAGAATGAATGTGAGATGTTATGTTTGTGGAAGATTTGGGCACTTATCTAATCCATGTAGAACACATACCGACATAGGATATGGGAAATCTATTCAAAAGAACAATGTGACTTGTTATGTCTGTAACAAGATCAAATATATTGCTAAATTTTGTAGAAGTAAGGTATCACCGGCCAATAACAAAGGTCCTAGTTTGAAAGGTAAAGAAAAAGTTGAAGAGGTAAAGGGTGAACTCACAATACTGGTTCCCACTTTTTGACCAACTTTGACACTTAGATGAATATTTTGCAAAAAATCTTCACTTTCCGACACCTATAACTTTTAAATCGTTAAGAATTTGAAGATGATGTAAACTAGTGATTTGTAACATCCTTTTTGTAGATTCTAAATATAGTTTTTTCAATTTTTTTTGAATAAAATTTTATTGGTTTTTCCATCTCCCTCAAAAGTAGTTTTTTACAGCAAACAACATTTTTTAAGAGTGATGTGCATCCCGAAACGTATAAATTTTTTCTACAAATGATAAAAAACTTATCTTTTTTAAATTTTGGTTTGTAACATCAATACCCAGGGCATGCAGTTGGTTTGATAGTGATATGTTGAATATTTTTTATTTTATTAAATTTTGAAGTCTGACTAATTATAATTTAGATATAGGTGTACGTTTGAACACATAACTTGCTCTATATATATATATCAAAATTCAGTTTTATTTTTTTTGTTAGAAAGAAGACATCAATACCTAGTGCATAGATATTTTTCATAATTTTTTTGAATTAGTTTACTATTTTTTCCAATGCATTGAACAAAAGAAGTTCATGTTCAGTGAAAAACCTACATTCATAAAAATAAAATAAAAATATATTAATGAAATTAAATATATTAAAAATTATACTATTTGGAAAGCTTATAATAAGGACTAAATCCTTAAGAAAACAAAATTTCTAAATGAATTTGTTTGACCCCTCAAAAGCTAATGTAAAATTGGTTTTTTATCAGCATTTGATAGATGCAAAGGAGACTCCATTGCAAGTATGATTTAGAAGTAGAGAGGTTCTATCCAAGAAATTTTGATCTAAGAGCCTTTTATCTAACTCTCTTCAATTAATTACTTCAAATGGGACCTCTTAAAGCTTAAATAATTATATTTACTAAAAAATGTATGATTTCAGCAAAAATCAGGATGTACAAAAAAGTGGGAACCAACTTTGTGAGTTCACCCTAAAACAAGAATTTTTAAAACAATGGATCATAAGGTCATATCAGAATGTTGATATGATTACACCTCCACCGGTAGGAGACTCCTCATCTAACTGAAGAAAATTCTTTTGGGGGTTTAGCAACAAAATGAAAAACATGCTATTATTCCCTCGGTTGATGGTGAGAAGTTGAAATTACTTCTATACTAATAGATGACTTAAGTTGTGACTTAACCAACAAGCATTAAATATGGTAGTTGGCAAAAATAACATTATAAAGCAACTGTTTTGGCTCTTTTTCATTCACCGAGCATTCAAATCTTTGAGAGCACGAAAATTCCCGAGCGAAGGTACTCCAAGCAAAGAAGTGAAGCAATCCATCAAAGCATTCATCCTTAAGGCAGATTGAGGTATTTATAGCTATGGCATCTTCATCCACTCCTGAATTTATTGTAAACCCTATTATTGTCGAAGTTATTAACCGACCTATACCCATTTTTTAGCTAGTTCCCGAAATTGCTAAGAAAGATGACAACATAGGTGCATTCTCCCAAATCCCTAAAGGAGTAGTATATGTTGAAGACCCTAGAATGTATATACATTGTCATATTGATGAACTAGGTGATGATGAAATTAAGAATATGTATGAGATTGTAATCTGTGATGAATCTGGAAATGTCAAACCTGAACACAAGATAGTAGAAACCCTAGGTTTCACTGAAATACTTAGTATCCCGGATTTTCCTAAGGATATCATAAGGATTGTGTTAAGCAGAGTACATGGTGAATTTTTCTGGCTAGATTGTATTCACAAGATCACAAAAGAAGCAGTAAGGGCAGTAACAGGGTTACCCTCCATTTGCAATAGACCTGACAAAACTAAGAAGGTCTCAAATGACTTAGTGACAAACCTAACCGGTGCAACATTTGATAAAAGATCACTAAGGGTAAACGATGTAAAGGATACAAATATAAGATTTATCAGTAAGGTTACAAGGCTACACATGCAAATAGGTTAAACTCAGTTTCTAGCCTATGTATTAAGAGTGCCTATGATATGGTAAATGATAATGCAAGGATAGACACATGTGAATGGCTTAAAGATGAGCTAATAAACAATCTAGGAAAGATCAAAAGGGAAAAGAAAGGAACATTCAGATTTGGAAACCTACTTGTTTGTCTGATGCTATACATAACCAAACAAGTACCTGGTATTGGTACTAAAGATTTTGGATTTGATATACCGGTAGGAAAACAACTATCAGAATTGTTGAACAATATGGGAGAGAACAAGGAGAAAATCATAAATGAGCATTTTCAAGCACTAAAGGCTCAATTGAAAACAAGAGTAAGGCTATCACAAGCTATTGTAGATAAGTACCAAAAGGAAATCTATTTTGTGATAAAGAAAGATGAAATTTAGACGGAGGCAGTTACTCCTAGAACCATCTGGGTTACTGAAATGGGGTATGAGACTGATGACAACATAATAGAAACTTATGCAAAAGTCCTCCTGGAAGCTCCTAAGGATCTAGAAGAAAAAGTATTTGGTAGTGCTGAAACTATAGAAAGCCAAATTCAATCAAGGAAAAGAGTTAAGAAGGTTGAGGCAACCATTAGAAAAGGAACCCGGTAGGCAAAAGATATTAAAGAAGATGTGCTAAAACAAACCGGTATAACTGAAAGTGAGTTGGAAGCACTTCAACTGAAAACTCACCTTTCACCGGTTGGAACTTCTTCAGAAAGTGACACACCTGCTGTATTTAGGAGAGTTGAAAGGAAAAGAAAACCTTCACCGACACCTTCTCCTACACCAAAGAGGACAAGACAGAAGCAATAGGCAGTGAGGCCCCCAACAAAGAAATTAACTCCAAAGAAAAAGAAGATGACTCCTAAGAAGAAGACACAACAAACTATTGCTCCCATTGATAAACTTCTCAGTGAAATTACAAAGGATGGAAAGTTGAAGAACATCAACAAATTATATGACACACTATCCACTGATGACAAAGAGAAAGTGGAGAACAATGTAATCTTACACTTAGATATTTTCAAGAAATTTTTGATGCAAGTTGTTGATGAAATACCAGCAGATCTATATAATAGACTAGAAGCTAGAAGACTAGCTATTGTTGAGCTAGATAAGAAAATAAAGATTGAAAAACTACTTGCAGTGCACCTTGTTAACTCACCTGATGAGATAGATCAATTAATCTCTGAGGCTAATCGGCCAGTATTCTCAACTGCTCACCGATATGTAGCACTGATGGCAGGAAGAGTGAATCAGGTAACAAAGGAAACAACAAATGCATGGGACATATTCCTGGTAGAAAAAGAGAAACAGGAAGAGTATCAAAAACCTAAAACCTTCAAGGTATATCAAAAGGACATGGACAAAGGAAAAGGTAAGGTAGGTGGACCTCCCAGTATAAAGATAACAAACAACTTACCCCCACCGCCTCTAGATACTCCACCGATAGACACTACTGACAATCAACCAACAACTGAGAGTATGGACACACCACATGAGGATACAAATCCTAATTTTGAGGTGTTATATACAGTGAACATTGACACTCAGGAAGTCAATATTGTGGTGGATAAGGAATCTACTGAGAAACCAGATGTGGGAATAGAGCCACCGGCAGGAAATATTACAGTAGAAAACATTGAAATTGGGGAACTAAAACAAACTGAAGGATCAACTGAACCCCCAGACTGGAAAGACAAAAACCACAGATGTGCATACTGATACATCCACTGAGCCACCGACAACTACTGAAACTAAAAAACCAATTGAGTCACCGACAACAGGCAGCACAGAGGAAAAACTGACAGTGGACAATACAAAGAAACAGGTAGAGAAACAAGCTCCTTCATAGGTACAGACAGAGACAGTGCCACCGACCAAAAATGAAAAGCCTAAAATTTTGTTTGCAGAAATGCAAACTCAAACAGATCCTCTAGAGAAAGAGGAAAGCAAAACTACAACTACAACTAGCGGATTACAGATTGTAAAAACTATTGGACAAACATCCGGTACAACCATGATAGAATTCAAACCTACTAATGTAGTTGAGGTCTTAATAGATTCAATAAAGAAAATAACAGAGTGCAATGCACAAGCCTATAAGGCTATAGATGACACTTTACCAATTTTGAAGATGATAGCACCAAAGTGCAGTGTTGAGAATAAAGATTCTTTGAGCCAATTAGACACATTGTCTAAGTATATAACCGGCAACCTAATAACACTGGACATAATAAATGAGGATACATTTAAGGAAAGAATGATAAAAGAGAAAGAAAAATTCTTTATGGAAACTGTGAATAAGAACAAAGAGGAAATGGATACTCTTTAACTGGAACTCAGTGAAATCATTCTTGACTTCAAGAAATTGTACAAGGACACTTGCAAAACAGATGTATTAACAGAGGATCTTGACAAAGAAATCAGAAAAGCACAGGATAAGATTAATAATATTGTCGATAATCTGATTGGAACATCAGACTCATTTTTGGAATTAGAGAAGAAAATTGCAGAGCAAGAAGAGAAAATCAAGAAACTGGAAAATGAAAAACAAAGAATAAAGGAAAAAGCAAAGGACTTAAAATGTAGACTTGGTCCAAGACTAGAGTATCTTATTTCTTTGAGAAAAGAAATATCTGAGGCTCTGGTTCCCGAACTAAAGGCACCAGAAGAGAAAATGCACATACTCACCGGTACAGTGCAGAGGACTCAAGAAGCCATAAAAGAATGCAAAACATTCAACAATGGAATAAATCTAGTTTTGACAAACTTTTTTCAAATTGTAACCCATCGATTACAAGAATTCAGGCAGGACTCCACTTACAGCGAATGACAACCTTTGTCATTGATGTCAAAGGGGGAGTAGAGGAATGAGAAAAATGGTTCATCTGCTCAGGGGGAGCACACAGTTTTGAGCATATAGTTTTGGTAAGACATTTTTCTGGCAGACTATTTTTGGATATCATTTTTGAAATACTTTTTGATTTTTCTCATGAGTGTTGCCATTAATGCCAAAGGGGGAGATTGTTGGCAAATGCACACTCCAATGAGAAATTATAGGTGATTGAAGGTTTTGTCATTGATGACAACCTTGCAATCATATGATACTGGCAAGACAAATATACCGGCACCGACAACGACAAACTCTACACCAACACACAGAACACCGACAATGAAAGGATGGATATTGGCACTTTAGCCGACAAGAATTTTGTTGATAATATATTTTGTAATTAATTGTAAAATCATTGTAAGCCGACATGGAGAGTTGTAATATGACTCATATATCTATGAGATCATTATAAAACATTTAGTAATAATGTGATAGGCGAAATTATGCAGACCTAATATGCGAAATATAGGTTAAGGGTTTATGTATGAAGCAGAGCTAAAACCGGTACTGGATCTGGCATAGCAAATGCTAATTTGAAGCAGTACAAGACATTGGATTTGTATAATCCATTTTTGTAAGTCAGTGTAACTTCCTTTGTAATTGAGCAGTGAGCTCTAGGCACTTGGCCTTCCTGCATATGCATGCCCCTCTTGTAAAACAGTAATATTCCCTTATTGGCCAGTAAGTGAATATTGTGGGTCACAAATCCCACCGAGGTTTTTCCCACATCGGGTTTCCTCGTTAAACTACTGTGTTATGGTGTGCTTTTCATGTGGTTGTTGTTATTCTTGTTTACTGCATTATTTTTGGTTTACCGGTACACTTTACATGTTTTAAATCAAGTAAATTCACAAACCGATTAGATACTGATTCACCCCCCCCTCTCAGTATCTTTGGGAATCCTAACACACACTCTCTCTCTCCGTACACACACACACACACACACACACACACCCTTTCTCTCCCTATCCCTCTATATCTATATATCTCCCTCAATTAAATAAATATTTATTATTTATATAATTAGTTTACAATTATTCATCTATTAATTAAATGTATATTTTATTTTATTTAATTAATTCCCAAGCCTTTTCCTCTCCAATTGAATAAATATTTTTATTTATTAATTCATTAACTTTTTATTTTCTCTAAATTAAATGAATATTTAGTATTTATTTAATTATTCTAAATCCCACTAATTTCAACTATTAATTACTTTATTTAATTAATTCATTATCCTCTTCTCTCTAATCCTAACCCTCTAGCTTGTTCACATGGATCATAATCTAAATTCATAGTCATGTGACAAGTGTCCCACCTTATCCCTTCTTCACATGTATAGATTCATTGAACTCAAAAAGTCAACCCACCTCCTAATCTCATCCCTTCATTCAAATTAACCTCTTAATCTTATTCACTCTCTTCCACCCCTTAATATTATTGCCACGATCTCATTTTAGCCTCTTAATCATGTCCATTCATCTTTTATCCTCTTAATATAAGCCCTTGATTCTCTTGGAGATTTATATAAAAGAATATTTTTCCTCTCATTTGGGCATCTACAACTTGTGTCTACATCTATTATGCCAAAAATTTCTTAGTCCTCATAGTATCCTTCATTGCTTTCATCACCATACTTACATCACATGCATATGCGTGTGTGTGTGTGTGTGATTGTTAGACTCCTTGTTGGAGGTTTATTTTGTGTTGTAGAAGTTCTCCCTGGTAGTTTGTGTGGTTTTGATCCTAAGGTTGGAAGAGGATTCAATTTTATTGAGAAAAAATGGCTACCCTAAATGTGGTTGTTGTTGAGAGTGCACGATCTTGACCCTAGTGAGATATTCAGTGTCACCTCATGGTTTATGGTATCTTGAGTGAGTTGGGTTGAGCAACCCTTGTTTGAGTCTTAGTTGAACATTCAACAGTAGAGAAATCTTTCTTTGTTCTTATTCCTTGTGGTTAGTTGGTAGTCGTGTGGATTTTCTTGCAATGGTTGGGGGTGACGAGTCTCTGTAATATGGACACTTTTGGTTGTGAGAGGTGATTTATTCATGTTCATGCTTGTAAGTTCCCTTGTATTGGTCTTAGTTTTATGAGGACAAGCGAATGATGTAAGGAAAACCCTCATTATTATAGAATCATGGTTGCGAGAGTGACACCTTTCCAGAAGTTAAGCTCTAGATGAGCATGATGGTGATTTTCAATCTTGTGGGATGATCTTCTTCTACTTTATTTTGGGTAAAAGTACAATATCGTGTCACGTTTCAGGCCAACTTATCAATTAAATTCATATAAATTCATTATAGATAAGTTATATATGAGCCACAAATTTTCCAAAGTGTCTACTAAATGTATATTTTATATCACTTTGGGTCTAATTACAAAAAAAAATATTTTTTTTTGAAAAACTCGTTGCTTCAACAACTGCTCTTATAAATAATATTTTTTCGAAATGTAAAAATACCCTTTTATGGATCTACAAGTGAATATTCCAAAATATATCTCTTTTAATAGTTTAATTATTTTTAATATTTTACATTTTATTTTTATTGAAAGTTGGTCATCAACACTTAAATATAAGATTGATTATCCTAACAAGAAAAAAATACTAAAATTTATTTAAAAATTTTGAAAAAAATATGATGGACTAGATAAAAGTTTCTATGTCAAGATGATATAATTATTTTCTAACTTGGATAAATAATGAATAAAAAAGGTGGAGACAAATAGAAAGAGTTATATTTAAGTATACACAACTTTTCAAATTTATTAAAAAATATACATTTATAAAAAATAGTAAAAAATATATCCATGCACTAAAAAATAGTTAAACAAAGTAAAAAATATACACAATTTTTTTTTTTTTAAAAAGGGTAAATTTTATTAATTAAAGTGTGGCGGTTTGTGTAACTTCAATTTCAACATGTTTTTGATTAAGTGAAAAGTAGGTTTTGAAGGGGCCCCGAAACCCTTTACAATAAGTTATAAAATAGATAAAGAATTGAAAGCCCAACTAGAAAGAACAAAACACAAAAAATGAGACAATTGGCAGAGACAAGAAGCCAACAAGAGCACCAAATGAAACAGAGGGACAATAGAAAACCACCTAAGGGACAACCCAGGACAAAGAACAAGAGACCTACAATTTTTTTTTGAGAAGCTCCACAACTTCTTGCTCTAGTTAGAACATTGAGGCAGCAACACTCTTCAAATCCTCCAGCTCCTTGGCTTGCTAAGCCATTTTCTTTGTACTTTCCCGAGTTCTTTTCCCATGTCCAATAGCCCCACCCTCAAGGATCAGAACATTATCCTTAGTAATATCAATTGTGTTATTTTCCTGTTAGATCTTTTCCAGTTTGCTAATCATCACCCTGAAGCTATCGACAAAGGCTTTCATAATTTTTGGGCTTTGTTCTCCAGTTTTCTTTAGGGCATTCTCATGGCTGAGAGCCCTCTTCTCCAATTCATTGAACCTAGCTTCCACAACCTTAAATTGAGAGGCATACTCTCTAGTGATAGCCTCAACATTGCTAATGGATTTTGTTAATTCATTCAGGTAATTAGGCAGGGAACTGAGATTACCTGTCCTAACAACTTCTAAAGTATCCACTTTCCTAGAAGATTCCGCCTGTTTGGTCTTCAAGCTATCCATATCCGAATATAACTATTCAATAACCTTGTAAAACTCCATCATCCCATTCTTCACCATATGAAGCATGGTCATAGGAGAATTGTTGCTGCCTCTGTTGAACTTTGGATAGACATCAATATTCACCAGGGTCTCCATATCAACATCACCATCTTCCCTTCTTTCTCAACATCACAAGTCCATTTATTAGGGTCCCGAGGAGTAGAGTGGATCTTAGAGGTACCGACCTCCTTCTCTGGGCTGATATCAGTAATGATAGGACTCCGCTTAGTTTTCTTCTTGGGCGGAGGGATAGGATATTCACTTTCAGTCTCCATCCTCTCATCATCCTCATCATCTTCTTCAAACCAGTTGTCCTCCTCCTGCACCTTACTCCTATTTCTTTTAATCCATTTTCCAAATGTCTTTTTTCTGGACCTAGATACCATATCTTTATCCTTCCCCTTTCCAATACCTTTAGTAGAGCTAACCTTGTCAAAATTGTCTTCCAACTCTGTATCAGACCTCTCATCTTCACTATCATCTAAGTTTTCAGATTCATCTTCCAAGTTTGAAAGCTCAATGATAGAATGTTGCACAGAGGAGGCCTTGACATGTTTGTATAAGAGCAACATTAACCCTTCATGCATGGGAGGGTTTCTATCTGGGTTAGCCCTAAAATCCTTTATGCTAGTATTTAAGGACCTAAACAGGTAGAAGGGAATAAACACCAAATCTTTATGGTGGAAGTGATTCAAGAGCACAAAATGATATCCATAAACACAAAAATATCTACCATCAAGAGTGAAATATTGCATCACAGCAAACATAACCCATCTCCATAGCTTTTTAATCACCTTCAGCAAGTAGTAGGTATTGCTATAATTTACCAATTTGGCTTTCTTAGATTCTTCCTTCGGGAATTGCTTAATAGCTGCCTCAGTGAGATTTTTGTCCCCATAGAATTTTCTGCCCTCCATTGGCAACCCAGTGACTTTAGCAATCATCCCTTCATTGATTTCCACCTTTCTTCTTCCTATGGTTATTTTTCCCTCCTTCCAATTCTTCTTGAATAATCTAGTAACGGTAGGGTTTTTACCTAGGATTCACTCCATATACCCTGTCATCTTAGCAGTCTCCAAAATAGCCCATGCTTTCGGCTTCTTCTTCCATTCATCACAGGAAAACAAATCAATCATTTTCCTATTGCCTCCCATAGTGTCAATGACAAAATTTATCCCTCCCTTCTCAGTGAAGAACATGGAAAAAATAGAGACCAAAGTGCATAGCAGGGAAAAACTCGAAATAGAAATGGGCACCTAGAAAGCATGCTGAGTCCTATCTGCATTAAACGCCAGCTCAACCTTCGAGCACCGCTCTTTCTGACTCATTATGGCAACTTTCATTAATAAGTACATTGTAATCATCACTTACCACTCCCTCTTTTCCATGCACTCTATCATAAATGAGGATGGCATGGGCCTCATGAGGAAGATCCAACTCACCTCTCCAACTGATCATTTGTTCAATATAGACAACCATGTTGGAAGCCCAATTAGCCATAGTATTGGTCTCTCTATAATTGTGAGAGATAACACACTGCTTGAAAGACTTAATTATATGCTTGGCTTGAGATATAATGTTTTTAATGGTCCATGATGGGGAGGATAAACCCTTTAGGAATTTAACAACGTTATTAGAATCTCCCTCAAGCCAAAATTTATTAAATCCCAAAGATTTAGCAAGGGCAAGGGCTTGATAAGCTGCCGTGGCTTCAGCTAAGTGGTTGGTCTGGGATCCCATGGGGAGTGCCACTGTCAATTTAAGCATGTCATCACAACTAAATTATAGTGCTTACTTTATCCAAAACTATATTCAAATAATTTTTTATTTTTTTTATAAAAATTAGAAACATTAAATAAATAAAAGAATATAGATCTTATTAGTTTACATCATTTCAAAATTGAAAAAATATATTTCACTTTCTATTGATTCAATTTGAAAATTTGAATCAACATTGTCCATTTTCTTTATAAAAGTATGACACAACTTTGTACTTTTACCCTTTTGGGTTGTAGCCCTAAAATTTTTGTGACATGGCCTAAGAAGAGGCCCTAAGGTGCTCGACTTCATACCTTGTTGCCTTAAGATGAGGTAGAGTTGTTAGAGTTGGTGGCTAGATGGAGTCCCTAGCACCGTTTCGTGGCTTGTTTGTTAGAGTTAGTGAGTTGTTGATGCTCTTGTGAATCAAGTGGTAGGTCCAGTTCTCGATTGCATTGGTGCTAGTGAGAGAGTTGTGTGATGTGGCCTAGACTCATGGGTGAGTTGAGTGGTTATATTTGTTTGCTTGATGTGTTGCTGGTTTGTGCATTGATGGTGCCTTTCTCTTTATGTGTAGGATTTTGGGAGTAAGCCCAGTCCTAGGAGGGAGGATATAATGTCCTTCTCATTTTCTCTTTTGTATTGTATACTTCTGGATGAGGATTTGGATTTTTTCCTATGGTTGTGTCATTTTTAGTTTGGTTGTGAATCTTTTTGTGATGCTTTGATCTTATTATGGACACTTCATTTTGGCTATATGTGACACAAGTTCTTGTCTTATGCCTTGTTTTGATATATGTTTTATGATCATGTTGAAGGAGTGATGCATTGGGTTTCTTTGTGATGATCATAATTATGGTGTTGCATTGAGATGTGTGTTTGACCTACTATGCCTTTGATGATTGTGATAGACTGATGTATTTATTCAAAACTACCATTTGAGAGATGTTGATATGGATGCTAATATGATTAATAATTAGAATGAAACAAGTGAGGTTATCTTGATTGGTTAATTTAAAAGTAATAAGTTATTTTTGTTATTGTATTTGGTTAAAGAGATTAAATGCTCATTGATAAAATTGATGAAATTCATGTTAGATTTAGTAGATTCTACCCTGATTGGGGAATATTTATATTCTTATCATTGAAATAAAATAATATTAATATTTTTATTTAATGTAGGTAATTAGATGAGATTACTATTATTGTGCTTTAATTGATGATTAGATGTGAAAGGGATAATATCACATTTTTCAAATATATGAGAATCTAGGCGATGTTAAAATTCCCTTCCTATGATTTTAGTTACTTTGATATATATATGTGTGTGTGTGCGCGCACACGTGTGTGTGTGTGCATGTACACTTGACGTGTGAATGTTTTAGTGACTAAAAGCACATGGCATCACTCCACCTAGCTCCATAGGTGGTTATAGGAAATAGCACAATAGCCATTAACGTTGCCCAATCATACCCATCATTCCTAATTTCATGTGTTTACACCTCCAATTATCAATTTGGCAATGTTTGGTTACCATAATGCATATTTGTGTAAGACCCATAAACACTATTTATGCATAGCCAATTATATGTGAATTGTCATCATTTAATGTGCATATATTAATAGTATTTTAATATTCTATGTTGATTTAATATTTAATTGTGAAATATTCCTTATTTGTATTCGATTCAATGAGATTTGAATGATTTTAGCTTGGGGATCATTTCAGGGATTTAAATTGATATTTGAATTTAATTGTTTTTATTATTATTTCATTTCTCACTCAAAAGTGAGCTAATATTGGTAATTAGATTCATTTTTTTCTCAACACTTAGTCATTTTTCCTTCCTTGGCTCTCAAAAACCTAAATTCTTATTTCAATTTGGTGAAAATAAGAGATTTCTTGGGTGGATTTTTGTGGGTATTGGCTTGATGGATTTGTCTTAGTGAAATCTTCTGGTTGTCCAAGAATTGTTTTCTCTTTCGTTGTGTGCATTTGACATTTTCATTTTGAGTTTTCATCAAGTTTGGAGGTAAGAATTCATATTTATCTTTGGTTTCTCAATGAAATTGTTTCTAGTTTGTTTTGAATGTTTTAAAGAAATTCTCCAATTCAAATTTTGTCATTTAATTTTTTATATGGATTTTATATTTTTAAATTTAGAAAATATGAGGATATACTACACAAATTTTACTTGATTGATGAGATGCAGATTTTAATGCATATTTGTGATGTTGTGTAGTTATGGATCAATGAATTTTCTTGGTTTTTTGATTGGTGCACTTTGAAAATTTGAATTCTTGGAGGTCCATCAATAGTGGATGGCCTCTTGCATTGGTTTTTGGTCCAAAATGTGATTTATTGAAAAATAGATTTTGGGTTTTTTAAAATGTTATTGTTATGTGGAATTATATATGTAAATTTTAATATGGGATCATTTGAGATCCATTCTCTTGGTGTTTTGGCCATTGAGCAATTGATTGTATTTGAGGATCTTGGGATCAATTTGATGAAATAACTTGATTATGAGATTGGAATCTTTGTCATTTGGTTTCATATTTTGGATTTCATTAAGCTTAGGGGGTAGTAGAGTTAATGATGAGAATGACTCCCACTCACGTCCCCAACCCATAAGTGGTACACATAGCAATCTCGTTTATGAATTTTTGTAATTGAGTAATAACACAATAAAACAATGGGGTAGAACAATAATAAGATGATTGGATTCCTCAAGCATGTCATGAGTGCTATCACATGACCATGGGTGCCTTGAGAAGGCATCTCCACACATGGATTATTATGACTTGTCAAAAGATACATACCCACTCATGTAGTAGTGGAACTTGCATGATTGCCATTCTTGTCTGTATGAGACAATGTTCGGTTCCACATGAGCCATCCCTTTGAGCTATGAGATGAGACTCCTTTCTCTTTCTCTCTTTGTACCCAACACTATAGATATTAATAGAAACCAGAAGATTATATTCCTTCCATGTTGATAGTTTATATGTTGACCATTTGGCCTTACTGTCTCTCTGGTGATTGGTTGATGAGATTGGTTCATACTTGATGGTTTTATGTGTTCCTTCTTGTTGAGTCTATCCTTATTTTGTACATGATATTGACTGATTTAAGATTATGGCTCTACCTTATTTTATTTTGATGCGACATTATGATTCCTTTTGGTTGATATGATCACGTTGAGTGTATGCTCAATGTTTTCTCTTGTGTGAGCCTATTACGCTCTTGCATGCAATGTATGATAGACTAGGATGTGTGACTATCTACATGAGTATGGTGGGGTGGACCTAAGGGTTCCAAATGTTTGGGTGGCATTAAAAACCACCATTGGGGATTGATGGACTTGGTTTGGGATCAACATTGTGGAGCTTATCCATCATCCTCAACACGTGATCTTCTTCCTTGTCGATCTTGTATGATGTAAACCAAACGTATTTTGATGTAAGCTTGTAAATAATGATTATTTATGTATTCAAAACTCCAATAGGAGTTCGATGTAATTGTAACACATTGTAATGGATTAGTGGAATCTTATGTTTTTTGGTGTTGGAATTAGGCACAATCTTTGATCTTGTATGCTTCTCTATTCTTGTTGTATCATATTATTACCACAAGAACACTTCTATTGGTTCTCTAAAATGAACATAGATGTGGTTTACTAGTCTCATAGGTTGATTTAGTCATCTCATCTTGTGGTCATGATTTCTTTATTAATTTACTATGGCTTTGAGCATGTCAAAGTCAATCCAAGCTCAATTGGAACTACTTCTGGGGTGTCCCAAGGTGTCTAAACATTGTTTCTTAATGGTTTGGACATCCCTAAGTGTTGTGAAGTTGGTTATGGGAAGTTATGGGTGAAATGAGTATGTTTTGAGTTCACTTGATTCTTGGTTATTTTTATAGGTTCCATATGGTGACTTGGTGTCACTCAACTTGTCTTGATTCCACACCTTTTTGTCCAGTTTTCTGATTTGGGGATGTATGGGTATTTTGACTTCACTAAGGGGTTATGGGTGTCTGGGACATCAAAGTGTACAAACAAGAAGATCACTACTCTGGACAAATACATGTATTAGATTATGACAACGCGAGTTTGATAATATGATGAAACAATAAGGATCCAGTCAACTACTGAGAGGGGGGATGACCCAGTAGATAGAAAACAAACTAAACTTTCACATAAATTAATCCCAACTCATAAATAACTTGCAAAACTAACTAGTATAGATACTGTACCAAAAACTGCAACTGCACTGTCAAACTTTATTGGTTGACCAAAACATCAATGATACAATGTAATAGATCTTAAACACATACCATTTAACCAAAACATTAAACCACTTTACTAACATCATTAATAGCTGATTTCAGATCACTTTCGGTCATCTAAACATATCTAAGTGGCTTTACTAGTTAATCATATCAACCATATCAAAACATATCCACAAAATCATTCACCACTTGACACAATGATTATTCCCATGGAAACCCAAATGGGAAAATCCATGGTGGGGATGAGTACCCACAAGTATTTTGAACTCTTCTGAAGTTTGCCTTGTTAGGAGCTAAGCCTTGTTAGAAGATTATACAATAATGCCTTGTTAAGAACAAATCCGGTTAGGGACCACCCGGTTAAGGGATCGAATACAATACCGTGTTAAAGGCAATACCATGTTAGGAGTAACCTCGGTAGAGGATTTAAAATCCAAACTAATGAATTACCTGGTTAGAGAATTTAGACAACACCAAGCCTGTTAAATCTTACCTGGTTAAGGGATTTAACTGTTGTAATGGTTAGACAACAACATGGTCTTTGTTGATTTGGTAATAGCATTATCTTTCTTAGTCGGATCCTTTTATGCTCCTATCTACCTTCACAACAGTCTATAGACACTCCTTCTGGTTCGACAATAGTCTCACTACCACACTTAACCGAATTGCCAACAGAATTACAAACAACTCATCAAACTTAAATACAAATACAATAGGTTGGTAACACAACACAAAACCTACAAATCTCATAGAGATTACAAACACACTAATACATTTGGCCTCAAATTTTGATGGAGGTTTCCGACGGATAAGGCATTTTGTGATCAAATTTGTTTTTTTCAAATGCCCGATAACGTCAAAATGCTGACGACGTTTTCCGACAAAGCCTATGTTAGTCAGAATTCTGACGACCAGAGGCATTAAAAAACAAAAAAAAGCGCGAGTTCTTTTGAAAACCATGCACGACAGATTGAATTAACTCTTGACTTCCTCTACCTTTGCCAATTCCTTTGTTTCTTTTGCCTCTTCCTCTGCCTCTGCCTCTGCAAATCGGGTTTGACATGTCCTTTGCCTCTTCTGCCTATGCCTCTTTCTTTGCCTCTGCCTCTGCAAATTGGGTTGTCTAGGAGATGATATCGAAGGATTGATTATGTAGTTTGGAGGGTATCGAACTATTGGAGATGGCTAAATTCCTTTAAATTTTTGCATGCTTGTAAATTCCTGTGGACTTGTAGGTTGTGTGTTTGAATCATGTAAAATTGGTTGTAGATAAGTTCATTTCAGAGTGTGTGTCTCATAAATTTGAGCTTGTCATCCTACCGATATGTTCTCATTTATCTATTTTTCTTTACTTTCGTAATGCTGCGGTTCCTAGTTATTGAAAAGTCTTCCAATTATCGATTATGTTAGATAAAGGCTGAAAGTATTTTATAAAAATTAAAAAATAAGTAAACCCTATTTACTATACCAGAATCAATCTGCTTGCTTGCTTGTAAATGAATGTTTTCCATCTACTTTCTTGTAAATGAATGCTTATAAAGTAGTGATTGTATGAATTAGAAATATAATTCCTTAATGAAACTTGCTTTGGAAATACTTGATTCAAATACATAAATCAATAAAAGACCAGTGCCTTGATTTCTTACTGGTTTCATATCATTTCAAATGAAAAATCCCACGTTTAACCTTAGAGATGGTTTTAATAACTTGTTAATGTAACAAGACCATCATCTCAAAGGCTTCCATATGAATTTCAATTAAAATGTGACATCCAGTTAGTCTTATTGAATTTAAATTTACTTTGAAAGACCAATAAGACAATTCTAAGTTTTCCAACCAATCCTTCAAACTGATATTCAAATTGAAAATTAATCTTAATTACAACAACATAAGATTGTGCAATGAAACAACCTATGTAAATAGATTTATCCAAGGAACTGATCAATCCATTGAAAAGATAGATACCATCATGAATGAGAAACACTTGAATCTTTATATTCAAAATAAAATACTTAAACCAATTGATTTCAGTGCATATCCTCCATCAACTTGGTACTTCCAGACGACGAGCTCATAAAAAAATGCATAGAGATTGTCTTAATAAAAAAATTATAAACTTGTGATATCTGTCTCTCTTGAAAGATCCTCCACATATAGATGAGGATTCGGTTTGAAAAATGAAAGGGTAAACCCTTTCATTAAACTAAAATTAACAAAAAAATTAACTAGAAACTAACTACCTAAAAACTTCCCTAAAAAACTAAAACTATAAAATACAAAGTCACATCTTTAAAAATCTTTTGATGTCTATGGCTAGTCTCTAAGCATCTGATCGCACTTTTGAATGTGCTTCGAATATCCCTTTGATTTGTAGGTATCTGCATCATAGATAATATCTCTGACTACAATCTCCAAAGTGATGAAGTTTTCCATCTGCTTGATTGTCTTTGTCATGTCAAGTACATCAGACCGGGCAATGTTAAGGGAAGCACTGAGAAGACTTTGGCACTCCACAATCCATTTATCCTTATCCTTAATCTGTCAATTCTGATCTTCCATTTCTGGAAAAACATGTTATACTATTTCCTTACATTCATTAAATTCATTTTGCAATTTTGTGTCAAAGTCTTCATGCTTTTTAACCAACTTTTTGTATTCCTTTAATGACTTCAGCATCTGTATTGGCCATTGTCTTATCATGCAACAGAGTTCCTAGTCTATTATAAATCCGGTTGTGAGATATTGCATTGTCCATGTTCTTTTGATAAATAGCCCAGAAATATTCAAGGAAACCCTACAATTTTTCAAATCTCTTAGTCAATAAGACAAAGGTTGTGTCAGCTATAATGCCCCACCAGGAAACCCCGAAGGGATAGAGCTAAAATGCACCAATGGAGTGTAAATATATATATTTTTTCATAATAAGATACAACATTAAGATACATTGGAGTTGTCTAATGCTTAGATAACACAACAGAAGACTAAACGAACCTAAGGAGTTTCCCAACGTGATTACGTAACTTAACACCTAACTCAACTCGTGACATTTGATCCAATTAAGGAGGATATCTTAATTACATGTTATTACTTGAAACATGGATATTTTTGTTTAGTGAATCAACATTGTAGAAATTAGGAAGCGTTCATCTATTATGGTTGAAGATGAGGCTAACAAGAGGATATCTACCCCTTTGAAGTTAAATCATAGATAACATATGAATTCATCCATTAAGGTTGAAATGTAGTTATCTTGATGAGTTCATCCAATCTAGTTAAAATATAACTAATAAGATGAAGTTCATTTATTAGGGTTAAAATGTAAATAACCAAATGAATTCATCCATTATAGTTAAAATATAGCTAATAAGATGAAGATCATTTATTAAGGATAAAATGTAAATAACATAATGAAGTTCATCCATTAGGGTTAAAATATAGATAGCTTATTGAGTTCACCCATTGTAGTTAAAATAAAGTTAATATGATGAAGTTTGTTTATTAAGATTAAAATATAAATAACTAACGAGTTCACCCATTTTAGTTCAATTATAGCTATTAAGATGGAGTACGTTTATTAAGGTTATAATGTAAGTAGCATAATGAGGTTCATCCATTAGGGTTAAAATATAGATAACTTGATGAGTACATCCATTTTAGTTAAATTATAGCTAATAAGATGAAGTTCATTTATTGAGGTTAAAAATGTAAATAACTAAATGAAGTTCATCCATTAGAATTACAATTTAGATAATATGACGAGTTCATCCAATAATTGTTATCCATTCATTGTGTTCAAGTTTACATTAACACATGCCATGCATCTTGTTCCAAAATGTACTATAATTTCATCATAACTAATGAGTTCTTTCATGCATACTTAATTGTATCATCATTAACTAAAATTGATTACATTCCTTCATGATCCATTTATTCCATTTAAAAGACAACTACATACATGCATTACGATAATTCTCATCTAACCCACTTATATATTCTATCCAATTATCATCCATACATGCTAGTACTATCCATGAAACATGAGAGACAAAAACATCACATAACATAGAAATGATCTCGGAGTTCACCCCTAGAGGGCTACATCTCCGGGTCTGCTCAACTGCAAGACCCCTCTGGTAATTAATTAAGTTATAGTTACATAGGGTTCACGTCATTTACATTCCTGCCCTTTTAGGCGAGCACAACAATATACAAACGACCACTTCGGTCAATAAATCCTAAAAGATCCCTACATAGAAACAGATCCAACTGAGCATATTAAAAGAACTACAAAGGTCTCTTGTTTGGTGGTACTCTAACCTGGGGACTTGACCAATTATGGCCAAACACAAAACAACTAGACGACAAGGTCTAAACAAACATATCAAGGAACTTGCCATTACTTTAAACAAAAGTGAAAAACAAAAATTAAACCTTGCACAAGCAATAACCGGAAAATACAATCTCTTCTCATGTTGATTTAAACATTTAAATGTTGATCAAGTTTTCTAAATGAGCTACGTTTTCAAAATATCCAATGATAAATATCTCATTCATTTTATTTTTACTTTTCAAATTCTCTATAATATGTTCCTGGATAAAATATTATTTAAAAATTATCAATTAATAAATATATTTTACTTCAACAATTTTTCGATCAAAATAATATTCTATCTTTTTCCTAAAAAGATACTTCCCAATAATACTGATACCAAACTTAAATATTAATTAATATATATTTATTAACCCATGATTAATAAAATATACACAATAAATAGTTAATAATACACAATAATCCAATCAAATATTAATTAATATATATATTAATCTTCATTAATAATATATATATTAATAATAATTTATTAATGCTCGAATTTCAAATTAATTATTAATTAATATATATATTAATCTTCATTAATAAATATATATTATTAATAATTAATAATTAATAATTAATTACACTAAAACCCCAGCTGCTGGGTACACAGACCAACAGTAATGTATATACCAGCAGTAATGTGTATATATATATTTCTTTTTTTTGAGTTTTAATAATATTTCAAAAACAAATAAAACTAAAACCCCAGCTGCTGGGTACACAGACCAGCAGTAATGTATATATATATATTTCTTTTTTTTAGTTTTAATAATATTTCAAAAACAAATAAAACTAAAACCTCAACTGCTGGGTATACAGACCAATATATATATATATATATATATATATATATATATATATATATATCTTTTTTTTGAGTTTTAATAACATTTCAAAAACAAATAAAACTAAAACCCCAGCTGCTGGGTGCACAGACCAGTAGTAATATATATATATATATATATATATATATATATATATTTCTTTTTTTTGAATTTCAATAACATTTCAAAAACAAATAAAACTAAAACCTCAGCTGCTGGGTACACAGACCAGCAGTAATATATATATATATATATCTATATATATATATATATATATATATATATATATATATATATATATATATATATATATATATATATATATATTTCTTTTTTTGAGTTTTAATAACATTTCAAAAACAAATAAAACTAAAACCCCAACTGGTGGGTACACAAACCAACAGTAATGCACGTACACACACACACACACACACACACACACACACACACATTTTCAATACTCAGAAATTTTCCTGAGAACAAAATGGAGATGTTTTCCAGAATAGGAAAGACCAACATAAACATACTGTTTTAAAAAAAAATAAAAAATAGAAAACACCAAGAAGCCCCAAATACAATAAAAGGAAACTAAAACAATAATAAACTAAAACCCCCAATTTCTTTCATTCACAGACTCTATAATATTTTTCAAAATTTCAAAGATAAACACCATTTTGAAGATTTTTCTAGAATATTATTGTTTTTCCAAAACACATACTTGCTGAAAAAAAAACTAAACCCAACAAGCAAATCTTGAGCATAATGGAGATCATTCCCCAAATAATGAATCCACCCAGTTCCCACACTTGAAACTAAAATACATAGATTCAAAACCCAAACCCCATTTCAATCCAGAAATATCTTCAAAGGAAAGCAACCAGAAATTTTATTTCATTCTTTTATTTATTTATTTTTCTTTCAACAAAGGAAACAAAATAAAGAATCCTACCTCTCTTCGCATTCCTGGCAAGATCCGACGGAGAGCCCAACTTGCCAGCTGTGGAAATTCTTCCTTTCCCAAAATCCCCAAATTTTCTCCATCCCCCAAAAATATCCTTTTTTTTTTTCCAAAAGAAAATCAACAACCCCCAAAATGTTTTTCCAACCTAGGTTAAAAGATTGGAATTTTGACCTAATTTTCTAATTTCAAATTTAAACACTTTTTAAATAAAAAGAAATAAAAATAAAAATAATCATTCTTTTTAAACTATTCAAATAATCTAACTTGATTTTCTAATAAAAGTTAAAATGCTTTTCTTTTATTTAATTTTAATTTTCTCAAGATTAACTAAGCTCACATTTATATTTCACAATATTGACGAGGATAAAATAATTTAGTTAAATTAATTCCCAAAATCAATCTTTCACACTATATCAAATATACATATAAATTAACTTGCTTTTCTAATAAAAATTGATTTTCTTAAATAAGTAAAATTAACCTTTCTTTTCCAAAATGCAAAAGAGATTAAATTATTTCTATTTCAAATTTTTTAAAAATGCATAAACTAATTAAATTCGTTATTTTAAAATTAACCATTAAATTAAACTCGCTACAAACATAAATAAAGCGATTTTTTTAATTAATGATTAACCACATAAAGGAAACCTATATATTTTAAATCCCTCAATTACTAATGTGTAAATGAACACATTAATTCAAACTAAATACTTAGGATAAAATACTCCATTTTACCACACACAAGGCACACAAACCAAGAAAACCAACCAAATACACGACACACAAACCCAAACGAAAAGGGAAACCGACGGACCACACAAGACACTCACTTGATCATGGCTAAGGCAAGACGAGAGTTTTACGACCACCTAATCCAAATTCTAAGGATGAAAGAGGTATACCCAACCTTGCGAATCTTGATGGAGACGAACCTCGCACCTAGGCGGTACTATACCTGCAATCTCCTGCAACCATGAGTCACGCAAACATATACATATACATATATATATATATATATATATATATATATATATATATATATATATATATATATATATATATATATATATATATATATATATATATATATATATATATATATATATATATATATATATATATATTCAATGAAGGCGTTAGCTCGAGATTTATAACAAGAATTAGGGAAACAATTAAACTTACATAAGAATCGATGCGAAAACACTAGATAATAGGTATGCACATTATTCATATTATCTAATCTACAACATTACGTAATGGTTAATCAACCATCCAAGAATGCCACATAGAAAAAAGTCAACCAAGGTCAAACAGGTTTTACAAAGCCGACTAGGGTAGGGAACTACATCAGCCCTCACACTCTGTATTTGCCTTTTCAACTTTTTTATTTTCCAGTTGCACTTCCTCACATTTCTTTTTCCACTGAGACCCATCATGGATTTGTGGCACAAGCTGTCCTCTGCTTTTTAGTAATTCTTCATATAATCCCTTCTACTAATCTCTTTCTTTGATCACTTTGAACAATTGTGCTTTATTAAATTTTGAAATATCAATACCCATATCAGCAGTAACAATCGGATCTACTTCACCAAATTTCAATTTCATCATGTGACCAAAGACTTTATCCACATCAATGATTTTTGGCCTCTTATTTGGAGGGTAAAGAGCCTGTAAAAGAAAAGTCTCTTCATTCTGGTCAAATCTAGAGCCGACATACACATCATTTACCCCCTAAATATCTAATTTAAAATCCTTATTCTTAGAATGTAACATGCTATCAAAAATAAATGATGCACTCATGTCCCATCCTGGAAAGATGATGATGCCTGCTTCACTAAGAAGCTGTCTTCCCCTTTGAGGGGTTATAGTGGTCAATTCTAAATTGATTTCTTCCTTTAGTTTCTCCAACAATTCTGATTCTTTTTCAGGGGTTACATTTGGGATAGAGTCTCTCAGTTTTTTCCTTTGAAATTATATAAAACCAATTTAAATTCTTTTGACTTAATAAAAACATCATCAGACACAAAGGCAAAATACTCATCATATCTTGCATCACTATGGATGTTCAGCCTAACAACAATTTTCTCTTGCAAGTCTGGCTCTTCTACTGTGTCTGGTGCTTGATGCCTAGATACCACCTCAACTTCTTCAGACTCACCTTCACTCTCTTCTTCTTCAGTTTCCATTTCTTGCAATCTCTTTTTTTTTTCTTCCAATTTCTTGTTTAATTCATCAATGACCGTTTGGGATTCTTCCTCCTCCATGTTTCTAAACATGTCCTTTGCTTCCAAGTAAACATGAATATAATCTGCCAAATTTTGACTTTTCTTGCAATTGTGAATATATCCCTCAGGGTCATAATGGACCCTAGTAGCATATTTGAACAAATTGTATTCTTCAATCAGTTTCTTATCAATGGATTCATAAGACTTTTTTGATACAATGGTAAAATCCCCAAAACTAAGAGTCCCAAGCAGGAAAGTCTGCTTATGCATACTTCCAAAATGTTTGTCATTCAAAACACTTAATTGTCTCACAATCTCCAGATAAGCAATTATGTCTGGTACAAGTTTTGGCAACAGTAATGGGGTTCCTTCGAAACCATAAATCTTGAAGCAAGTAAAATCCTCGTGAACAAACCAATCACCCCAGTTGTGATTGACAATACCTCTTTCATAAAAAACAACAAGTCTAAGAAATATTTTAACTTCAGTGGAAATAGATCCTTCACACGGGACACCATACATCTGGTATAATGGCTTTACTATTATCTCTTCAAACTTGATGTAGTTTGATTTCACATATCGTGAATCCCAAACTGATGTCCACATCTGTACTGGTTGTTCTTTACTTTGTCCACTGTGTTCAAATTTAAATTCATTATTCACATACCCCTACATCTTCCATAAAATAAAATCAAATGCATTAACGACGAGTAAAACTTGAAAGTGGGCTCCCTATTATCTCTGAGGTTCAAGAAATCTTCATGTAATTTTTCTACAACATAAGTAGCATAATCAAAGGGTCTTGGCTCATACATCTGTACATATGTTGCTAACACCAGCGACCCAATATTAGCTACATCAGGGACCTCTATACCTTCAACCTGTCTGCATGACATATAGGTGTACTATAAGTAGTGTCTAAAAATGTCCATGTTGAATGGGGGACCATCCTCTTCGGTTAGAATGCCCTTCTCAACCCAGTGGAAAGCTAAGTTCTACCCTTTATAAGTAGTATCCATTTTAACAAATTCCTCCTCTAGTTCTTCAAATGACAAGGGTACATCAGGGTTAGGGTCTAAGCTAAAAAATTCATCTATGGTGCCACGACTAAATCTGATAAACACTTCGCCATTTGGAAACTGAATGCATCTCTTCACAAAATTGTAATATTTGACCAAGACTTCCATCAATCTGATATTTACGAAAACATTTGGAACAACTAATTTACCTAATTTGGTTATCCACGGGTTACAAATTGGCACTTCTCTATCCTTTCTTAGAAAATGAAACAAGAAGAGTTCATAACCTCTCACCTTTGTCCACACATCTCCAACCTCTTTAAACCTATCCTCAAGCCGATCTTTTCTGGGAAAATGTTTTTTCAACCTCCTTGATTTTGGGCCTGGGGACTGCAATTGATCAATGATATCTTGATTCAGTTTCCATGTAGGAGGGACTTCTGTTGTTTTGGATTTTTTAGACATGGATCCAGAGCCCTTAGCACTCCTCTTTCTTCATGATGAACTTGTAGCCTCCATGATGCGTGATGAATTGTGAGAAATAATTCTCACCTTGTATTTTTTTTACTAAGATGCAACCTACATTTGGTTCTTAATTTGCCTCATGTGAGCCATCAATCCACTCAATTGCACACATTAAATACAGGATGCTTTGGTTTTAGTTTTAAATTGTATCTATAATGGCTCATTAGTATATGCTTTCTTGATGAATTACTCCCTTGGCACCATCGACAATATTTCATTCCTTAAGTCACTTTGTTTTTTATCGATGTGTGTCTTCCTGAGCCCTCCATCGGGTATCAACATAACCTTGAATAGCCTCTTTCAATAGTTACTTTCCCCCGATGAATCTCCTACTCTATTGTTTCCATCAGGCATCGTGATAGCTTCAAATGTTACACCCCAATCTCTTTAAGTTGTACCAATGACTACGACTTCTCTTCCTATTGGTGTAAGTCTTACCGATAGCCTTATCGGCTATAAGGCTATTGGCAAGACAACAATTTGCATGTTTCGATAGTGAAAGTCAAGCCGATGATACTTTAGTAATGTCTCGGTCGGTGTATATCCTCCCGATGTGTCTATCGGGTATCGGTATAACTCCTATCCACGTTTAGAAATAGTTAATCACTTCTCGATGACCTTTGGTTTTTCCAGGGTGCTTTCTTCGGGGTAGGCTACTCTGATGGTTTGATTTGCAGACTTGTGGAGTTCTAATGGAATTCTTCCATTTCTCTTCCACTTCTAGACATCCATACTTAAAGACATCCATACTGTCTTGTTGCTTAAAGAAAATGGAGAAATAAATGGTACTAAGAATAAGAAGCTACATACTCATCATGAGTAATGATAAATAAACAAGCTTGTCAAACTTGAAATCAATGTATAAGGCTAACTAAGCCATTTTGTCAAAAGTTGTCAAATAGTCCTATTCAGGTCCTGATTGTTCAAATAATGTAAATGTACCCATGGAAGGGTAATAAAGGCTTAATATGTTGTTTTGAGTCCATTCTAAGGTGTTCAAAGTATCTAAGTAATGTTTAGTGGTCATTCATATCAAAAGGCAAAGGTTGTCAAGGTGTCACTAAAAAGTTGTAATGCAACAATGCATGAAATGTTGTCCAATTGTACATTTCAGTCTTAGGGGCAGTTGGAACAGCTATAGAACCATGAGAGGCTATAAAATCCATCATTTATTTGGATTAAGTGTGTGTGACAGATTTGGAGGAAAGTCTTGTAAGGCTATATCAAATAAAGCCTCTGATTGTCACTTAATTCTGTAGGGTTGTGACAGTTACAGGGTTGTATATCAGTTTGAAAGTAAAAATTCCATGCAATTATTTGTTGGATAAATAGGAAGTAAGTGTATTTCTATAAAGTATGTATTGGAAAATGTTTTTGATGAAGATTCAATGATAAAATTGATACTTTGTTCAATACTTTTAACTGTTGTTTTTGAAAGTCATGATTATTTGTTTCTTTAGATGTTTTTCCTAATAAGATTTGGATTGAATCTGACCCCTAATAACCTATTTGAGGTTGTAGAATGAAGAGTTATCTTTAATTCAAGACAGGTTTGAAGGTCATCCATGGATTATAAAGAAAGTTCTAATGGTTTTTGTCAAAACTGTCATAAAACCCTTGTTAATAGGGTTGCAACAAAATAATTGATTATTGTGAGGCCCTACCCCGACTCGGTCTAGCAGTTCAGTGATTTTTATGTTGAGACTATTATGGATGCTTTATTTTTATGCATTATGGATTTAGAACTTATATTATTCCATGTTTTGGATAACATTGCTATATGTTGATGCTTCATTTATATGCTTTATGTTATAGAACTCTATATGATTCTAGAATAAGATAAATTTGAGGTGATGTATGTCATTTATGGATTTGCAGGACTTTCCTATGATGATAGAAGTAGGATGCATGTTTTATATGGATCGAAATTATGAGAAATATGATAATTACTTATGTTGAGTTATTTGGATGCAAGATGTATTGATTTAATGTATATTGTATGCAGAGTGTTTGATGTGTATTCTTAATCATATGTTTTACATTATATGAGGGTATTTGAAATTACTAATGTGTAATTGAGATGCGCAGGAAAATTATCCATGTGACCATGGAAATATTATGGAGAACCAAACCTAGACCTATGTGCGTTCGTAAAACCAGGGTTTGTCTATTTGGAGAGACAAGACCCCGTTTGTATCGTATTTTATTCGTGAAAGTGATTGTTGCATGAATGTTAAATTGAATTTTGTTTATTTGTGTAAATTCAACAAGAGACAAGATTTCATGTATAATTTTGTAAAAGTATTTTCTTTGTGTCACTTGACACATGTTTTGATTTATGTTTGAGTTTTTAAATTTGTCTCTTAGAGGGAGTTGTTTAACTATAACTTTTTCAATTAATTTAATATGATTCCATAAATGCCTTGGGTAAAGAATCTTTGGGATGGTCAACTTAAGTTTGACCCGAAAATTAACTTCAGATGGGTTTAAAAAGGGTTAAATGGACACCTAGGGGTAGTTTAATAGGGTTTCCTAAAGCCCATAAGGTATACCTAAGGGTTAGGAGTAATTTTAGACATGTACCAACTCTCATGTGACCTTTTAGACACCCTAAAAAGTGACTTTTCTAAGTTGGGCGAAAATTAAAATTAGAAGGATCATCTAAGTTGTAAACTTTCCTTTCGGATGTGAGACCCTTTTCCCATTTTCTCCTACCTTTCCTTTTCAGTTTTAGAAACTTGTGAAAACTCTCACTAGGGTCTTCTTAAGCAAGAATGAGATATTTTGTGGGTAATCACCCACTCTCCATTTTTGGAGACAAGGAATTTTGAAAGGAAAAAAAAAAAAGATTTTGAATTAAGAATTTAGCTAAGTGTAGAAAAGAAAGACTTGTGGAATTGGGCTGCTCTTCTTCAACAAAACTAGCACACCCTTGGGCAGTTGAAGGTTGGTTTCATCTTACTTGTAATGTGTTTTCATATTGAATGTTATATTGAAAGAATATCTTGTGTAAAAAGTCTAGTTCTCTTGCATGTTTTCCCTTGGAAAATTATTGTGTTTTATGTTTTACTTTTGTATGGCATTTTATGTGCTTTGGGAGTGATCAAGGCCTCCTACTCTTGGGAGAGAGGATGGTCTTGTGGGTGGTAGAAGTGAAATCCCTCAAGTGAGAGGCTCTCGTTATGAGAGTGATCACAAGAGATTTTATGTGACCCTTGCTGCATGGCTTGTTTATGCATTGGGGGTCATAAGGAGGGGAATAAGGCATGATTGCCTTGGGGGGCATAAGGAATGTGGGGTTGTTATACTTATGATGTTTTTGGTTTTCCATGAGGTGGCTATTCGTTTTACCATACTTGCAGTCTCCTCAAAGTACTTGGTCCACTACCACCCTTGAAAAGACATCACAATGTGTGGTGCAGTGTAGCCCTGGGTTGGGAATGTGTTGTGTTTGTTTTCCCCTTGTTTACTATGTTTGCATGTGTGTAATCCTGTCTAGGGCTTGGTTCTCCAAGCTCGGGGGTGGCTACTAGTTAGCCTAGGCTGGGAGGTGAGCACTCCATGGTCATATCTTTTGATTATTTGCAGGTTGTTGGAAGGAAAAAATTAGGACAAGTGGTAATTAGATGGAGTTATTTGTTGCAGAAATCTATTTGAAAATATATTTATTATTTTGTTTAAAAGTCTTCATTTATTAATAATGAGAGATCCATTTGTAAAGTGACAATAAAGACTTGGGAATATGTTTTAAATATATGTAATATTTATTTCTGTTATATTGCAGAAAAGAAATGATTATTTCTGGTTTTTGTTCCTAAAGTTTTGAAATAAATATTTGTTGTGTATAGGATGTTTTGAAAAGAAAGAAATGTATTAATTCCCTTTATGCATATTAAAATCAAGACATTAGAAGAGGAATGGAATAGATCTACCTGCATGTAGTAAATTGGGAAATAAAATAAAATCTAAAAGTTAGATCTATACATGGAAATGCCATATTTAGTTTTATTTAAATCTGTCATTTTGTTTATTGCAAAAAATAATAATCAAAATTTATTATAGTCATTTCTAAAGTTTTATTTTACTCTAGATTTATCTAGTTGATGTTAAATTTATTAAATTTTGTCATTTATATAGTTGCTGTTAGAATTATTAAATATTGTCATTTGTTTATGTACATAAAATAAAATTTATAGTTAAACAGATTAAAAGAAATAAATAAAAATTCTAGCGTTGCTATTCTAAGTGATTTAATTCTGCTTTTTACTATATTTTGCTGAAAGTAAATCAATATTTAAATAACCTAACTATTTCTACTTGACAACTAGGATATTAATAAAAAAAAGAAATAAATAAAATGATCAAATTGCAGAAAGTATTTAATCTGTTTTAATTGTTCGGAATAAAAATAATTGCATGAAAGGAAATTGCCCTAGATTTGATAGTATTATATATATATATATATAATAAATATAAATAAATAAATAAATAAATAAATAAATAAATAAATAAATATATATATATATATATATATTTATTTATTTATAAATAAATAAATAAATAAATAAATAAATAAATAAATAAATAAATAAATAAATAAATAAATATATATATATATATATATATATATATATCTATATATATATATATATATATATATATATATATATATATATATATATAGACACACACACACACACATACAACTAAATTATTTGCATGCATAAATACATAAATGAATTTCATTTCTTACAGTTAAATAAATAAACTTGTTTGATTAAAATAAATATAAATATATATATATATATATTTGTTTATATATATGTATAAATATATACATAAATATGTATATATATACAAATACCTATATATATATATATAATCTATTTATATATATATATATAATTTATATTATTTAAATTAAATAAAAAAAAACTATTTAAAACTCTTTATAAAAAAAAAATAAAAAAAAAACAAACAAAATATGGGGGGGGGGGGGGGGGTTCGACGGGCCGAACTCTGTGCATTGCACAGTGGGTGGCCATGGCCGGCGCCACTGTGGGCGTCCATAGTGGATGACCCAAGGGCCGCCACCGTGGGCTACCACAGTGGATGCCGCCACTTCGGCCATCCACAGTGAACGGCCCAAGGGCCGCCACTGTGGGCGACCGTAGTGCTCACTGCCACTGTGGCACCCACAGTGAGCGGCATCGCTCACAGGAAACCCCACCGCTGCCTTCCCCAAAACCCCCACCTAAATGCATGGCCACCGCTCTAGTGTTTGGCCCTCCTCCGCCCTGCATAACACTAATAAAATAAAATAAAAAATATAAAACCCTAGCCCGGGTAGGGCTAGGGGTAAAATAGAAAAGAGTAAGGAAATAATAAAATAAGAGGTATTTTATAATATTCATTCTTATTTATCTATTTGTTTTAGCTTTATATTATGTTACTGCACTATTCGGTTTATGCATAACAGTAAAGTTATTATTGAAGAGAAGTTTTGGAGTACTGATTCACCCCTCCCCTCTCAATACATTAGCTTTCCATATTGGGCCTAACAATTGGTATAAGAGATTCAATCTTGGAAAAGAGTTTAACTGCCTAAAGAGAAAGATCTTATCAATGGAAGGCTATAAACAATCTCAGAGAATTGTGTATCTGCAAGAAGAGCTAGATCATGCTAATCAAGTGATTGCAGACATGCAAAGACAAATGCAAAAATCTCTGAAAGTAAGAAGAAGATTATCTGATGATTTGCAGGACTCTCAAGAGTTAGTGGAACAAATTGAGACATCATCTAAGAACAGTATATCTAAAGAGACTAAAGAAATGATTGGAGTATTGAAAGAAAAGAACAAAGCATTGGCCGATCAACTAAAAGCAATGAAAAGAGAACATGAACATTTCAGCACATAGATGACTGAAAATCTTGATGCATTGAGGACAACCAAGTATAAAGTAAGAGATCTAGAAAGAGTGAAACAACAACTTCAAGTCTTAGTATCTGATAAGAATGATGAAATCACAAGGATGACTGGAATCCAACAAAACCTGTCAGATAAACTAGGTTATGCACATCATGAAGCAAATTTAATAGATGGTGAGAATCAAGCATTGAAACTTGAAGTATCAAGGTTGACCAATGAACTTGAAATAGAGAAGAAATCCAAAGAAACACTGAAGAAGAGTTATGAAGCATCAAAGATGTTGGATGAGCAACTGAATACAAGAAGACCCAACAAAGATGCAGGACTCGGTTACAAAGGAAAAGACTCTACCGAGAAGGGAATTCATACTACCGAGAGAGGAGAATCATCAAAGCAAGTTGGAATCAAGAAGAACATCAAAAGAAAGAAGCCTATTTGCAACTACTGTGGAAATCAAGGTCATACTGCTAACATGTACCAAATCAGAAAAGGTAAGCAACCGAATGTCACTAAGTCCAATGGTTATTGTTACAATTGCAATAAATATGGTCACACATCTAATCAATGTAGGACAAAGTCTGTTAACAATTATCAGAAGACAAAATTCAAAGGGTTTTGTAAAAAACGCAATAGATATGGACATAGTACCGAGAAGTGTTGGTTTAAGCAAAAGAACTATATGTGGTCTGCACACTGAGCAAATGTTAGAGGTTACTGAACTCACACAAATCCTTACCGACAATATTCTGTAGTACCATTGGATTACAATACAAGGATATGGTGTGAATGTTGTGGAAGATATGGACATATAAGTGCCAACTACTTTATAATGTTTGAGATGAGCAACCGAAGATCATGGAGAAATCCTGGTATGGCATGTTTTCATTGTCACAAAGTTGGACACTTAGCTGGAGATTGCAGAGATCAACCTAGAAAAGACACTGAGGAAATAAAAGAAAAATTAAAGATCATTTGGAAAAAGAAGGAAATTGTGTCAAATGAAGAAAGCACCTTACCTACCGAGTTAGGTGCTCCTATTCCAAATTAACCGGTAAAGGTATGAAGAGACTGCATTCTCTCAAGGTTAAATCTTAACAGTTCCTATTTTATTATGTACTTAATTCAAAATCTGTATAATTAAGATGTAATAGTAAGTTTGAAATTCTATCAAGTCTTTTGGAGCACTATACAGGAAACCTGTCTAGTCGATGAATGAAGGAAGTTTGGTTACCTGGTTAAAATGAAAAAAAGGAAAGAAAGTTTATTGGAACCGAGTGCATTTAATGTTTTTGACCTAACCTGCACGGAGCCCGATAAGGCATATTATGTACTTAAAGCCTTTACGCGGTCATTTTTACTTACCAAGTTTTTGAGAGTGCAGAGCAAAGCGAATCTAAGGCGATCAAACCTCCTACAAAGCAAATTCAAGGTATTTACATCAATCTCAACGCATTGTTAAGCTAGTTTACTGATCTTATCAAGTTGCTATTATCTACTAAGTATAAAATGTCTGCCATTTGAAAATCCTGAAACCCTAAGGATCTTTTGTTAGTTTTTTATCTGAATTCTACAAATGGTACCTAAGATCCAAGATCCCATCATTGTTAAGAATGTTGAGAAGCCCTCTCTAAAATACTCTTTAACTCCCAAAGTTGCTTCTGATCCGGATGAAAAAACTGCTTTTTCACTCATCCCGGAAAGAGTGTTATTAGTCGAGGATGTGAGATTCTTCACCAAATGTCGTGTTGAAGAACTCGGTCATGTTGAAATCACAGACACCTATGATGAATTGTGCATAGATGGTAAATTAAATAGCAAGTATGAGCATATTAAGATCAAGGGATTAATTGAAGCCCTAACCTATCCCCGTGTATTCAAACCCTAGTGGGTCATGTTTGTTCTGAGTAGAGTTCACGATGACTTCATGTGGCTAGAAGAGAAACCATTTAAGATTACTAAGGAAATCATTCATCTGATTACCGGTTACCCCATTTATGATCATGCTCGAGCCCAAAAGATGATATCACAGAAGGAATTGATCAGTTTAACCAGAGTGGAATCAGATTGCAGAGGACTAAAATTGAACAATGTCATAGATAAAGAACTAAAATTTTCCATTAGAGTAATAGGTTACTATTTCTTCCAATCGGCAAGGGAAAGCAGTGTACCCTGTGCAGTAGTAGACCTAGCTTACAAAATTGTGAAAAAGGGAATGAAAATTGATCTATGTGAGGTGTTGCTGAAAATCCTATTTGAGAATCTAAACACCATCAAGAAGCCGAAGAAGAACAACTCCGCTAATACACTAAAGTTTGGATCACTACTTGTATGCATGTTTTTCCTTTTTTGAAAAATTCTTTCCATCAGTCGGTAAAGTTGTTTGGGAACTACACCGACCAATCACCCATTAGATTAATGACTTCATTAAGAAGCTAGGAGATAATTTCAATGATATTATGGATGATTACTTTAGTAAATTTTAGGAGAAAATGCATAACAGGTACTGGATTCCACCAAAGCTAGTGGAGAAATACAAAAAAGACATATGTTTTGAAGTAGACACTGATTACTGTTATGCGAATGCTGTGGAACCAAGAACTCAATCTTTGTCACCTATGGGTTACGAGATTGATTTTGACATCACACAACAGAAAATTGATGCATTTCTTACATTACCAAGGCATGCTACCAAGCTGAGGTATGGAACCTATGAAGAGGTGAAGGAAAAAGTAAAGATGAGCATTGTAGTACCCAAAGCTACAAGGAAGGCTAAAAAGATGATAAAGGAATTGTTAGAGAAATTCGGAGAAGACTCTTCCTCCACACTTGTCAAAGGCACTTTAACCATTATGGAAGAGGAATCTAAAGCCCAAGAGGCAGCTATAACACTGAGAAGTGAAATGCCTAAGGGAAAAGTGTTGAAGAGAAAGAAACAGGACACATCAAAGGCATCACTGACTCAACCTCCAAAGCGACCTAACACTAGAGCATCTGCAACTTTACCGAGTAAGAAAACAAAAAGTGTTACTATTCCCAAGGTAACAAAAAGATACAAGAAATCTTCTCGAAGACTCATTTTGGCAAAAGAGTCTAGTGACACCGAATCTGAGGATGCAAGCAAATTTCAGATTGTTAAGAGCAAGAAGGTAAATGTACATAGTGTTGAAAACTTCTATGCTAATTTGAAAAAATATGGTGGATTTGGAGGATTTAGATACGTTAAGTATGAAACCAGAAATAATGATGAAAAGAGACAAATTGAAGAAGTTGTCATCTGCACAATTCTAAAATTCCAGTTAGCTCCATTGGAACTATCTAAGTCACTTCCAAATGAACTATATTTACATATTGATAATAGGTGGAAGTATGCAATGGACTTAGAGAAACAGATTAGAGAAAGAAGTCTGGTACATCTCTTTCCTGACATGTCAGTAGCTGAAATAAAAGAACATCTAACAACCTACAACTCAAAGTTTCTTGTCAAACAAAGAGCCTTAAAACTCATGAATGGGCTGTATATTGAAGTGGAAAATGAGACAAAAGCAAAGTAGCAAGAAATCTTTAAAATCAATGATGCTGGTAAGCAAGCTACAGTTGAAATTGTTGATGTCATCGAGCAAGATCCTGATGTTACCGAGCAAGACCCTGCTGACACCATTCAAATAGATGAAGATATCATGGATACAGAGGCACCGGAACAGGAAATGATAGAAGGCAATGCATATACAAAAATTGTATCCAGTGAATCAGTCTTGGAACAAGTTTAGCCTTATCCACCTGTCAAACAAACTGTCTCAACCAAAACCCCTCAAGATACGGATCAAGGCACTGAAGGTCACAAGTCTACAATAGGAGAAGGTACTACTCAAGAACAGACATCTCAAGCACCTTCTAGCACTGAAAATGTTGCAACTGAGACATCGATTACCGAGACACCAAAGGACTCTACAGAGGCTAAAGAAACTGACCAAAGTATTGCCTCTAGCAAGCAACCTACCGAGGGTCATCAAGCCTCACAAGCCATTGTCTTATGTATAACAGTAAAGTTATTATTGAGGAGATTTTTACAGTACTGATTCACCCCTCCCCTCTCAATACATTAGCTTTCCATATTAGGCCTAACAATTGGTATCAGAGTTTCAATCTTGGAAAAGAGTTTAACTACCTAAAGAGAAAGATCTTATCAATGGAAGGCTATAAACAATCTAAAAGGATTGTGTATCTATAAGAAGAGCTGGATCATGCTAATCAAGTGATTGCAGACATCCAAAGACAAATGCAAAAATCTCTGAAAGTAAGAAGAAGATTATCTGATGATTTGCAGGACTCTCAAGAGTTAGTGGAACAAATTGAGACATCATCTAAGAATAGTATATTTGAAGAGACTGAAGAAATGATTGGAGTATTGAAAGAAAAGAACAAAGCATTGGCTGATCAACTAAAAGCAATGAAAAGAGAACATGAACATTTTAGCACACAAATGATTGAAAATCTTGATGCATTGATGATAGCCCAGGATAAAGTAAGAGATCTAGAAAGAGTGAAACAACAACTTGAAGTGTTAGAATTTGATAAGAATGATGAAATCACAAGGATGACTGGAATCCAACAAAACCTGTCAGATCAACTAGGTTATGCACATCATGAAGCAAATTTGAAAGATGGTGAGAATAGAGCATTGAAACTTGAAGTATCAAGGTTGACCAAGGAACTTGAAATAAAGAAGAAATCCAAAGAAACATTGAAGAAGATTTATGAAGCATCAAAGATGTTGGATGAGCAACTGAATACAAGAAGACCCAACAAAAATGCAGGACTCTGTTACAAAGGAAAAGAATCTACCAAGAAGGGAATTCATACTACCGAGAGAGGAGAATCATCAAAGCAAGCTGGAATCAAGAAGAACATCAAAAGAAAGAAGCCTATTTGCAAATACTGTGGAAATCAAGGTCATACTGCCAACATGTGCCAAATCAGACAAGGTAAGCAACCGAATGTCACTAAGTCCAATGGTTATTGTTACAATTGCAATAAATATGGTCACACATCTAATCAATGTAGGACAAAGTCTGTTAACAATTATCAGAAGGCAAAATTCAAAGGGTTTTGTAAAAACTGCAATAGATATGGACATAGTACCGAGAAGTGTTGGTTTAAGCAAAAGAACTATATGTGGTTTGCACACCGAGCAAATGCTAGAGGTTACTGAACTCACACAAATCCTTACCGACAATATTCTGCAGTACCATGGGATTACAATACAAGGATATGGTGTGAATGTTGTGGAAGATATGGACATATAAGTGCCAACTGCTTTATAAGGTTTGGGATGAACAACCGAAGATCATGAAGAAATGCTGGTATGGCATGTTTTCATTGTCACAAAGTTGGACACTTAGTTGGAGATTGCAGAGATCAACCTAGAAAAGACACTGAGGGAATAAAAGAAAAATTAAAGATGATTTGGAAAAAGAAGAAAATTGTGTCAAATGAAGAAAGCACCTTACCTACCGAGTTAGGTGCTCCTATTCCAAATTAACCAGTAAAGGTATGAAGAGACTGCATTCTCTCAAGGTTAAATCTTAACAGTTCCTATTTTATTATGTACTTAATTCAAAATCTGCATAATTAAGATGTAAGAGTAAGTTTGAAATTCTATCAAGTCTTTTGGAGCACTATACAGGAAACCTATCTAGTCGATGAATGAAGGAAGTTTGGTTACCTGGTTAAAATGAAAAAAAGGAAAGAAAGTTTATTGGAACCGAGTGCATTTAATATTTTTGACTTAACCTGCACAGAGCCCGATAAGGCATATTATTACTTAAAGCATTTACGCAGTCATTTTTACTTACCAAGTTTTTGAGAGTGCAGAGCAAAGCGAATCTAAGGTGATCAAACCTCCTACAAAGCAATTTCAAGGTATTTACATCAATCTCAACGCATTGTTAAGCTGGTTTACCAATCTTATCAAGTTTCTATTATCTGCTAAGTATAAAGCATCTGCCGTTTGAAAATCCTGAAACCCTAAGGATCTTTTGCTAGTTTTTATCTGAATTCTACAAATGGCTCCTAAGATCCAAGATCCCATCATTGTTAAGAATGTTGAGAAGCCCTCTCTAAAATACTCTTTAACTCCCAAAGTTGCTTCTGATCCGGATGACAAAACTTCTTTTTCACTCATCCCGGATAGAGTGTTATTAGTCGAGGATGTGAGATTCTTCACCAAATGTCGTGTTGAAGAACTCGGTCATGTTGAAATCAAAGACACCTATGATGAATTGTGCACAAATGGCAAATTAAATAGCAAGTATGAGCACATTAAGATCAAGGGATTAATTGAAGCCCTAACCTATCTCTGTGTGTTCAAACCCTAGTGGGTCAAGTTTGTTTTGAGCAGAGTTCATGATGATTTCATGTGGCTAGAAGAGAAACCATTTAAGATTACCAAGGAAATAATTAATCTAATTATCGGTTACCCCACTTATGATCATGCCCGAGCCCAAAAGATGATATCACAGAAGGAATTGATCAGTTTAACTGGAGTGGAATTAGATTGCAGAGGACTAAAATTGAACAATGTCACAGATGAAGAAGTAAAATTTGCTAGTAGAGTAATAGGTTACTATTTCTTCCAATCGGCAAGGGAAAGCAGTGTACCCTATGCAATAGTAGACCTAGCTTACAAAATTGTGAAAAAGGGAATGAAAATTGATCTATGTGAGGTGTTTCTGAAAACCCTGTTTGAGAATCTAAACACCATCAGGAATCCGAAGAAGAACAACTCCGCTAATACACCAAAGTTTGGATCACTACTTGTATGCATGCTTTTCTATTTTGAAAAATTCTTTCCATCAGTCGGTAAAGTTGTTTGGGAACTACATCGACCAATCACCCATCAAATTAATGACTTCATTAAGAAGCTAGGAGATAATTTCAATGATATTATGGATGATTACTTCAGTAAATTTCAAGAGAAAATGCATAACATGTACTGGATTCCACCAAAGCTAGTGGAGAAATATAAAAAAGACATATGTTTTGAAGTAGACACTGACTACTATTATGTGAATGCTGTGGAACCAAGAACCCAATCTTTGTCACCTATGGGTTACGAGATTGATTTTGACATCACACAACAGCAAATTGATGCATTTCTTACATTACCAAGGCATGCTATCGAGCTGAGGTATGGAACCTATGAAGAGGTGAAGGAAAAAGTAAAGATGAGCATTGTAGTACCCAAAGCTACAAGGAAGGCTACAAAGATGATAAAGGCATTGTTAGAGAAATTCAGAGAAGACTCTTCCTCCACACTTGTCAAAGGCACTTTAGCCATTACTAAAGAGGAATCTGAAGCCCAAGAGGTAGCTATAACACTAAGCACCGAAATGCCTAAGGGAAAAGTGTTGAAGAGAAAGAAACAGGACACATCAAAGGCCTCACCGACTCCACCTCCAAAGCGACCTAATAGTAGAGCATCTATAGCTTCACTGAGTAAGAAAACAAAAAGTGTTACTGTTCCCAAGGTAACAAAAACATACAAGAAATCTACTCGGAGACTCATTTTGGCAAAAGAGTCTAGTGACACCGAATCTGAGGATGCAAGAAAATTTCAGAATGTCAAGAGCAACAAGGTAAATGTACATAGTGTTGAAAACTTCTATGCTAATCTGAAAGAATATGGTGGATTTGGAGGATTCAGATATGTTAAGTATGAAACCAGAAATAATTATGAAAAGAGACAAATTGAAGAAGCTGTCATTTGCACACTTCTAAAATTCTGGTTAGCTCCATTGGAACTATCTAAGTCACTTCCAAATGGACTATATTTACATATTGATAATAGGTGGAAGTATGCAATGGACTCAGAGAAATAGATCAGAGAAAGAAGTCTGGTACATCTCTTTCCTGACATGTCAGTAGCTGAAATAAAAGAACATCTAACAACCTACAACTCAAAGTTTCTTGTCAAACAAAGAGCCTTAAAACTGATGAATGGGCTGTATATTGAAGTGGAAAATGAGACAAAACAAAGTGGTAGGAAATCTTTAAAATCAAGGATGCTGGTGAGCAAGCTACAGTTGAAATTGTTGATGTCATCGAGCAAGATCCTGATGTTACCGAGCAAGACCCTGCTGACACCATTCAAATAGATGAAGATATCATGGATACAGAGGCATCGAAATAGGAAATGATAGAAGGCAATGCATATGCAAAACTTGTATCCAGTAAATCAGTCTTGGAACAAGTTTAGTCTTATCCACCTGTCAAACAAGCTGTCTCAACCGAAACCCCTTAGGATACAGATCAAGGCACTAAAGGTCACAAGTCTATAGCAGGAGAAGGTACGACTCAAGAACAGACATCTCAAGCACCTTCTAGCACTTAAAATGTTGCAACTGAGACACTGAGTACCGAGACACCAAAGGACTCTATAGAGGCTAAAGAAACCGACCAAAGTATTTCCTCTACGGAGCAACCTACCGAGGGTCATCAAGCCTCACAAGCCATTGTCTTAGTTCCATCGGTGAAAGGTAAAGAAAAGAAGATGAAAACGCATAGTTTTAAGGTTGATTTGTCAAAACCAATAGTGTTGCCCAATGTAGACATATCAAAATTAAAGGGGCAAGCACTCATTGATTTTGGTGGACTATGCAAAGCAAAGGCCGAACAAGAGAAGCAAATGGTGATTCAAAAGAATAATAAAGTACTTCAGAAGGTGAAAGCACTCTTAATAGATATGCTACCTGAAGCTACAGTGTCAACAGGTGCAGCCATCCACATTCAACTGGATGAACTCCTAACAAAGATAGAGACATTTGGAGTAGATGCATTGGAATATTTTAGCAAGCTAAAAGACAAGGAGCTCACTGCAAAAATGATAGAAGAGGTACAGAAAGCTATAGCTATTGGCAAAGTTAAACTTGTCAAATTTATTGCTGAGTTGACTCGTCAACTCAAGCACATTCTTTATTTATTTTAGAAACTCTGTACATTTTCTTTATTCATTAAAGACATCAAAAATAAAACATAAGCAATTGAGAAAGAGATCACCGATCTCTCAAATAAGTTGACCATAGAGCCAAGTTCAGTTCAGAATTTTTATACAAAGTTACAACAGCTCATGGCTCAACAATTGGACCTAAGAAATGAAGAACACAAGATCAGGATGGACATAATGACACTTCAGACATTATTCCTTCCTCATCTTTCATCCATCCAAGAACAGATCAACCGAGGCACATACTTGTCTACTACACAAGAGGGAATCACCTTAGATGGCTTAATATCATTATTGACTGATATTCAAGCACATAATTCTTTAATGGACAGTGTAAAGGATGCCCTCTCTATCGCTCTCACCAAAGCACAGACCAAGTACAAATCCATTTTTGACCAGTTGCCTCCACCAAATGGTAACTAAGTCTTGATGTTTGTTAAAAAGGGGGAGTGATATAGTATTCAAAGCATCAAAGTATAATATCAAACAAAAGGAGTATAGTATACAGGGGGAGTATACCGAGTATCCAAGAGCAGTGTACCGAGTAGTGAACATAACAGTAAGCAAAGAACAAGTGCAACACACAAAACATTGATCACTGAGCATGCAAATCAAAGTTTTGTACAATATATTGATAAGGAGAGTATATCTGGATATATTATTTCATTGACTATTGTACATACTGTCAGTATAGTCAAATTTTGCAAGTATATAGATTATTGAGTTATAACTTTAAAAGTAGTTTTTGTCAAACATATCAACTAATGTCAATAGGGGAGATTGTTACTACTTATCAAGTTGCCATTAGTTTTATGTTCAAAGTTATTCTATATACTCTAGTCAGTTATCTCTACCAAGATATTCAGTCAGTATGCACAGTCTAGTCGGTTATAGAAGAAAGTAGTCTCAGAGCGCAGTATACACTGAGTTGTCTACCAAGTATCATTCCATGTCTACCGAGTAGCAAAGATGACACACCGAGTGAAATGTGTTACTAGATTCATTGAACCTGGACATACATATGAAAATGTGTTACAAGATCGAGGAACATCTAACCGTTATCACATTGGAAATTACACTTAAATATTGTGTATGATTTTGAGGTCATCTAACCAATGAAATATTTTGCATGGTTATTCATTCGATAAAACATGTTTGTAAGATCGAAGAAATAAATGGATCACCGACATAAGAGATCTATTTATACAACATGGATTAAGATCAGAAATATACATGTAGCATGACAGAAAGGAAGATATAGAAATATATGAAGAAAGACATGTGAAAGAACTAAGTGTTATGACTGTTACAGAGACACAGAGGTCACCAAGAAGGATTTCAGAGAACAGTCAAAGAACAGAGTAAACAGAAGGGTTTACCGAGTTACTATATGGGTTACCGAGGTATGCTATGAGCAAGGTAATCTTATTCTAAGCACATAGAATTTGCTATAACATTCCAGATGTAAAGTTGCAGATATTTGTAATGATTTTATTGTAATATTTTGAAGTTGTAAGAGAAACCTTTAACAGGGTAAAAGACTCTAATCAAGTCTATAAATTATAAAGCCTCTAACCAGGTGCAACATTTAGATTAAGTGTTGTAAAATCCTTTAGCAAGGTAGATCTAACAGATCTTGTTACTCCTAACAGGGTAAGCTATCAGAAATAGCTAAACATATAGCTCTAACTGAGCAACCTTTAATATTGCAGTAGTGAAGTTGTGGGTGCCATCCCCACCACAGTTTTTCTCTCTAACCAAGAGTTTCTGCATAACCAAAATATATGTGTTATGGAGTGAATCATGTATGATTGTTTTCTATTTTGTTTAGCTTTATATTATGTTACTGCACTATTCGGTTTATGCATAACAATAAAGTTATTATCGAAGAGAAGTTTTGGAGTACTGATTCACCCCTCCCCTCTCAGTACATTATCTTTCCATATTGGGCCTAACACACACACACACACACACACACACACATATATATGGAGTTTGACAATATAAGAGAATAAGATAGATTTAGATTTAATATTTATTTAAGTGTTTTTAATTTATATATGTTTTTTAATAAAAGTATGGTTTTAATTAAGGAAGAAAATGAAATGTTTAAATTTAAATTACTTATGAAGTTTACCCTTTTAGAAATTTTACAATAAATTGAATTATTATAGGTCCACCTAAATATAGGTATTTGATGAGATTAAACTTTATAGAATGAATTTTCATTATAATTATAATTGACCCTTTAATCGATTTAGTTTATTCTTATTTTAATTATCGTTAAAATAAAACATAGGCTTTTATAAACTAAGTGTCAGAACTAATTTAATTAGTTCTTAAAATAAATTATTGGCTATTGGAGATTAATTTTATCTGCTTCAATTAATTGATTAAGTTGGTTTATTGAGTAAAGTTGATAAGATAATAAATTAAATCCTTTAGTAATCCGCATTTAATTCTAAATTATTCTCGTCTACTTGAGTTAGTGTTTAAGTTAACTCAAACATAGTTAAGACAAAATATGTTAGAGCATTTCATATTTGCTAATTTAATGTTTTAATTTGTGATTTAAAAAAAAAAAAATATCCCGTTCATGCCCAAAAGTTTGGGCATGACATTTATCTCTTAATGTAACTGCTCAAGTTTCTTCATATTTTGGATTCTAATAGTCAATTCAATTCTCTTTCATATGAAGTTGGTTTCATGTTGAATTCTTCATAAATTCATCATTCCTAAGTTGATTCTATTAGATGACATAATAAAAAGGTTTCTCTTTTTTTAAAACTCAAATATTTTTCATCAACTTACCAAAATCAAGCTTCTTTTTTAGCCAAGAAAACTATCTAAATAAAATAGTCTTCATAATTGAAGAGAGTCTAAGTTTAAGTAAAATTTCAACTTTTATATAACTAGTTCTAAGAATATTTCTATACTTGCGATATCCTTTTGCATAGTTTGTGAAGGTTACACACCGAAGTTTCGATAGCCCAACTTTTTTGCGTGTGAAGAAAGACCATGTTAGAAAATATCAGCGAAGAACAAAATAAGGAGACAATTGCTAGATTGTGGTCTAACTTGAAAAGAAAAGGTGATGGAAAATTTTATTGTCCCTGCAAAATTTGTAAGGACTTAAAGACTAGAAGACTTGTAATCAAAACAACTAAGAAACAATGTAGGTAGCATGGTCACATTGAAGGGGGACATGATTATAATCAATTGGTAAGATGTTAATTATATTATTTTAACAATTTATATATATAAGAAATCACTTCATGATGAGATCATGATCATGGTTTATTTATGTTGATCATTTTTATATAGGTCAAGCTCCCCAGGGCCCATAATATGGACCAACACAACTCGAAGAATATGTTTTTCAAAGTGGAGGACCATGGAGGTGTGAATATCAAAGTTGAAGATAATGATCCCATGGAAGATGATGAACATGTGTTAGAAAACACAATTGAAGATAATGGTACAAATACATTGATCCATGACACATCTAGTACTGGTGCAGCCGATCATGATGATCAAGACGACTTTGATGTTGTTCATGATTTACCTATACTTGAGAAGGCATACGAGCCCCTTTATGAAGGGTCCCAAACAACTCTTCTCTCTGCTGTATTGTTGTTGGTGAACTTCAAGGTTATGAATGGTTTATCCAACATAAAAATCTCACGTATGTTAAGGTATGTTGTATATGTCATTATAGATAATAAAGGGTGAATAGTGTACCATTAATATTTTTTTATATTAACAAATTAATATTTTGTAGATTGATAGGCGATTTTTTGTTACCACCATCAAATATTCTACCTCGCTCATATCGAGAATTATCTTTCATTTTGAAAGATATTGGAATGGAGTATCAAGCAATAGATGCTTGTCCCAATGATCATATTATATATCATAAGCAACATGAATTTGCAACATAATTCTCTGAATGTCATATCAATAGATATCGAACAAATCAAATAACAAAAAGGGTGCCTCGCAAGGTTCTTCATTATATTCTCATTATTCCACGTATGCAATGATTATTCAGGTTCACTAGCTTGGCACAATTTATGGATTACCATGCACGCAATAGAAGTCGAGATGACATTATTAGAATGCCTATGGATGGTTCAGCATTTATGGACATAGAGGAAAATTGACCACACTTTAAAGAACCTCATAATCTCAAGCTTTCATTGGTAGCGGACGGTGTCAATCCATTTGGAGAGATGAGATTTGTTTACTTAGTGTGGCCAGTTTTGTTATCAACAATAACATTCCTCCATGGATGTCAATAAAGAGGGAGCACATAATGTTGGTGATGATTGTTCCAGCTATTTTATCATTTAATAGTCATCTACATTTAATTATAAATATTGCAGTAAAATGGTCATAATAATTATGTAATGTTTTTGTTAATTCAACTAGGTAAGTACCAAGTTAAAGATATGAATGTGTATATTGAGCCTCTTATCGACGAGTTGCTGGAGTTATGGAATGGTGTCACTATGTATGATGTCTCTAGACCAATAGGACAAAGACAATTTTAATTCCATGCAATGCTTGTATGGACAATACATGATGCCCCAGGGCTAACACATTTTTGTGGTATGTTACAGTGTTCAAGTTGCACATTATAATTATAATTATAATTATAAAAATTAACATATTTAATCCAATTATACATTATCTTGTAGGTCTTCAAACAAAGGGAAAATTTGCATGTCTAGTTTGTGGTCCAAAGATGAAATCCTGTCAATCAAAAAGTTTAGGAAAGTAGGTGTTTGATGAGTATAGGCACTTCCTCCACAGAAATCATAAGTATCGAAATACTAAAAACCATATTTTCAATGGGAAAGAAGAGACTACATCAAAGCCACGAAGAATGACACCTTGCCGATGGAAGTTGGAATATAATAAAATTAATCGTCAAGGTAATGTCACTCCATCTAATGGTTTATGTTTGGAATTTGTATTTTTCTATTGTTTTTTGTTTACTAATGATGTAATTGATGATTGTGAAGGTCATCAAGGCATTAATGACCACCTTCCAAAGGGAATAAAAAGTTATCTGAGACAATTTAGTAGGTTGCCCTACTACGAGCAGTTACAAATTGTGCATTTGTTTGATACTATGCATATTGGAAAGAATATAACAAAGACATTATGGAGAATATTGGAGGGAAGATGTGACAAAGAAATAATTATCAAAATTTGTAGTGACATTCAGGAATCCAATCATGCAATGAAAAATGTCATTCAATCAAATAGCAATGGAGACCAAATTAATATAAGTGCCCTTCCTTGGTTATTAACAGACCAACAAAGCAATGCTATAAAATAAGTCATACAAAAAATTCAATTTCCAATAAGATTTGTTGCGAACATAAACAATCTCATATCAAAGAAAAGTGAATTTGGGCCAGGGATGAAAACACATGATTGACATACCTTCATTAAGGTAATTCATGTTCTTGTGTATTTACTAGATATTTGTATACTACACATGTACTTTTCATTGTATTATGTTAGAAAATAATGAAAATATCATTTGATAATTGTTGCCGTATGTTCTACCTCTATCTCTCCCAGACAACTTTGACAATAATGTCAAGCATGTCATATATGACCTTGGAAAATACATGAGGTAAGTAGTGATCTTTGTTCAATTTGTTGTATAGATAATATATTTGCGATTTGTTTTACTTATTATGTAATAAATTGTATATTATTTTGTAAAGTCCCGTTTATATATTTTTGCATCTTGAATCTCTTCTAGGTGGTTGTCATCTAAAGAAATCCATAAAGAAGATATAAAATATTGGAAGAGAAAAATTCCTCATTTAATGTGTGAAATGCAAAAGTGTCTACCCTCAACTTTTTTCAATGCACAAGAACACTACCTCATACACCAAGTTGAGGAGATTGAATTGTGTGGACCTATACACACTAGGTCAATCTGGATGGTTGAGAGGCACTTGAAATTTTTGAAGGCTTCAGTTAGACAAAGAGCACATCCCGAGGGTTCTATGGTGGAGGGATATATGGTATACCAAACTATGGTGTACATTGTTGAATATCTTCCTAATTTTGCAGCAAAGATCTACGTAGATCGCATTTGGGATCCCAACCCCATTAACAAATTTGAAGGGGAGTACTTGATGGAGAAAGGTAGATTGGAGAAAGTGAGAGGTAATTATAATATGTTATTGTAGTTAATTAATTCTTAATCTTTTAAATAAATCAGTTGTAAGTCGTCTATTAATTATTTGTACAGTTGGTCGAGAGTGGGATGCACTACTTTTGTATATTGCAAACAATCTTGATTGGATTACGGTGTGGATTGAACGATGTCAACATTCTAGTCGCACATTAACATGGGAAGGTGTGGCTTCAATAGTTAAATAATCTCATCGTAATGGAGATTCCAATGTTACGCAAAGGGAAATTGATTTAGCATATGGTTTAAGAAATAAAAAGGCACATATAATTTTATTAATCACCCGTATGTTTATCAACTCATAATGCAATAATTTTAACATGTTAGACATATTGTAGGTCAAACAACACAAGGCTATGTGTTGCAATGGTCATAAATTTCGCATCAAAAAGTTGGATGACATGAAGAAAACTTGTGATTCTGGGATAACTGCAGTCTTTGAGGTGACCAATATTTCATCTAGAAATGAGATATATCCTCAAGAGACTCAATATCTATACTATGACATTTTGGATGATATACTTGAGTGTGACTTTAATTCCTTCAAATTAGTTTTGTTCGTCATCAAATGGTATAGGCTATGACTAAATAAAAATGATCCTGATAGAATTGTTATTGAACATGATAATGGATTTACAATGGTTAATACAAGGTCATTTGAGCCAGTTGGGGATAAGCCCTATGTTCTTCCAAGCCAATGTGAGAAGGTATTTTACTCAGAGGTTCCACATAAACTAGGTTGGTCATTTGTTGTTAGACATGATCCAAGAGAAACGTCGATAAAGTATAATGAGATGTGTGAGGCCCTACCCCAAGCTGTCATATCATTTCAGTTATTTTCATGTTGTACCTACTATTGATACTATATTTTGATGCATTATGGATATAGACTTTATATGATCCAGTGTTTGGATAACATTGATATGATTATGCCATTTACTTTGTTTTGCAATACTTTGTTTTGATGCTAGAAATTATGGATGCATGCTCTATAAATGATTTAATTTCATGGTGATTATGATGATGTCATTTAGTAGATTATTCTATGTGGATGTTATTAGATAATTGGAAACTTGATTATTATAATTGAAATTATATGCAATGTCTGAATTGTATTCTTTTCATATGAAAATATTATATGTGATTTTTGGAATTACTAATGTGCAAAGTGAGATGTGCAGGAAAATTATTCCATGTGATCATGGAAACTATTTGGAGAATCAAGCCTAAACCTATGTGTGTTTGTGAAGCCAAGGGTTATCTATTTGGAGAGACAACACATCATTTGTAAATGTGTTTTAATTTGTAAATGTTTATGCTTGGATGTGTGTTTAATTGAAAATTCCAAGAAAAAGGGACATTGCCATGTGTATTTTAGTGATGTGTAATTTTTGTGGTGTCACTCGACACATGTGTTGTAAAGTGAGTTGGCAATGACATGTCCCTTGGAAGGAATTTGTTTTACCAATGCATTTTTCAATTATCCTAGTATGGTCCCAAGAAAGTCTTGGATAGGGAGCCATTAGAAAGCTCAACTCAGGGTTGACCCGTAGGTAAAATTTGGGTGAGTTTCTAGATGGTTAAACTAACTCCTAGAGTCAAGTTAGGGGCATTTTTAGTGGGCCATATGATTGATAACTCAATGATGAACTGATAGGACTAACCCGGTACTGAGAGGGGGGTGAATCAGTACAGACAAAAATATAGTCCTAAACCAGTCTGACAACAGACACTTCAAATGACTGGTAAACAATGACACCAGTTTGAAATAGAGTGCAACTGGTAAAACTAAGAATGAATGAGACAAGCATTAACTGGTTAGTCACTTGGATTTTCACTCAACTCAAGACTATCCTACCATTTCTCTCTTATGCATAAACATGTAATCTATAATCAGATAATAATAACAACTAATTCAACATGTTTTATTGACAAGCATAAAACATAGAACCATCATATGATTGACAAACAATAGCAAAGCATCACAAGATAAAAGCATCACACATGACACACATATTTTTCATGTGGAAACCCAACTGGGAAAAACCACGATGGGGATGAATACCCAGAAGCTGTTTTTAAACTCTATAGAAGTCCGCTTTGTTAGGAGCCTTGTCAGGTTAGAGACATTACAATAGGTTCTGCTAGGAACCGATCCTGTTAGAGATCACCCGGTTAAGGGATGGCTACAATACCCGGTTAAGGGTTAAACCCTGTTAAAGGTTACCTTATTAGAGGATTTCAAGAACTCAATAGCTAAAGGATTTCGAACTCAATAGCTTTGAATTATCTTGTTAAAGGATTTACAGCAAGTCAGTTAAGGCTACCCTATTAAGGGATTTCTAACTGTTGAGGTGGTTAGAGATCAACAGGTATTACAATGATCTGGTAACAACACTCAATGCCAATGCAGATCCGCTTAAGCTCCTCTTCACCTTCTGCACTTACACTCTACAGGTATCACTTCTCTCATTTTGGTCTGGCAAGAATCACGTATCCCTTCTCTTGGATACACACACACAACTTTTTCCAACAACCTCAGAAAGAGATACAACATCGACCTTATAGGAAAACAGATAGGTCGGTAGCATAAACCCTAAACCTTGAACTTGTTAGGTAAAGGAATTCAAATGGTTCAATCGTAACCATTGAGAACACTGCATTAATTGCAACAGTCTTGATCCAATCTCAAGACATTCTCCATCATCCATTTTCACTGATTTCATGGTGGCTAATAACCCATCACACGTTATCACCATTTTATAGACTTCACACATTTCTGAGGTAGATAGGAACAATCTCCTTCATGCAAGATCCTTCACGCGCACAATGCTGACATGGCAACATGATCTGTTCTTCATTACAATGCTAACTCATCACACAATGTCACCGGTTGAGCCACACAGGCTTGAAGAACTTCAACCGAAAACCCTGAAGTTGAGACTACCAACCGGTAGTCATACAACGCTTCCATGTGCCGGTTCCCATAACTATATGCAGGTTCACCTTGAACAATCACACCACTTCACTTTGGCACAAATGTCGGTTCATAGTATTATGCCAGTTCTCTCATTTGCTGGTTCTCACCTCTTCAACATATTGACATCAATGACAACATACAATGTCATTATGTCCTCATACCAGTTCACATAATGCCAACAATCACCCCCTTTGGCATTGATGGTAATATACAAAGATATCTCTCCGCTTCACATCTTCTCCCCCAATTTCTACAGATATCTTCTCCGCTTCACATCTTCTCCCCCTTTGACAACAATGCCAAAGTGGAGGCACAAGCTGCCATGTTCCATTATGCTGCTCCCCCTATGGAGTAGCATCCTTCAACACATCAATCCTGAAGAAAAATTTGACTATGTTATACCTGACTGATGTGGAGCATATACCTTTAGTTCACCTCTTGAAGGGGCAGTACCCCTAATTCACCTCTTAAGTACATAAATGTAGTCTTTGGGAGAGGCTTGGTGAATATGTCTGCTAATTGCTCCCTACTGGAAACATGCTCCAGTGCAATCTCTTTGTTCTAAACCTTTTCCCTTAAGAAATGATACTTAAGCTCAAAGTGTTTGGTTCTAGAATGTAAAACTGGATTCTTGGAGATATTAATTGCACTAGTATTGTCACAAAATATACTTACTAGTTCAGATATAGGAACTTTGAAGCCATTTAATACATGCTTCATCCAAATTGTTTGAGTGCAGTTCATGAAAGCTGCAACATACTCTGCTTCCGCTATAGACTAAGAGATACAACTCCGCTTCTTACTCATCCATGAGACCAGTCTACCACCGAGGAAGAATGCACCACTGGTTGTGCTCTTCCAGTCATCTACATTACTAGCCCAATCAGCATCTGTGAATACTTTCAAGTTGAAATCCTTGCTATATGGATACCACAATCCATAGTCAACAATTCCCTTCAGATACCTAAGAATCCGCTGGACTGCAACCAAGTGGGATTCTCTTGGACTTTTCTGGAACCTTACAGTAATGTTAACTGCATGTGCAATATCTAGTCTGCTATGCACTATATAATGCAATTTACCAATAATTGATCAGTATTCCTTCTCATCAACCAATGTTGAGTCATCCTCTTTGGATAGTTTACAACCGGTCACCATCGGTGTACCAACTGATTTGCTATCTTCCATGCCAAATGTTGTCAACACCTCTTTGACATACTTGGACCGAGTGATAAAGATTCCATCCTTCATCTGCTGGATCTATAGTCCAATGAAGAATTTAATCTCCCCTATGAGTGACATTTCAAATTCTTTCTTCATCTCATCTACAAAATCATGCATCTTATCATCTCCACCAAAGATAATGTCATCAACAAATACCTCACAGATTAGGATCTGATCTCCTTCAGACTTCAAGTAGATATTACTATCTTCACTTGTTCTCTCAACTCCAATCTTCACAAGATGGGAATGCAGATGTTCATACCATGGCCTAGGTGCTTGCTTTAATCCATATAAGTCTTTATGTAGCCTACATACCATGTCATTGTCTTCAGATAGGGAAAACCCATCTGGTTGCTCAATATACACCTCCTCTTCAAGTATGTCATTTAGGAATGCAGATTTTACATCCATTTGATATACTTTGAAACCTTTAAAAGTTGCATATGCAAGAAGCATATGGACCCCTTCTAGTCTGGCTACAGGAGCAAAGGTTTCTCCATAGTCTTCTCCTTCTTCTTAAGCATATCCTTTGCATACCAATATGGCTTTGTTTCTAATTACCGTGCCATCCTCATTCAACTTATTTCTGAAGACCCATTTGGTACCAATGACATTTTTATGCTCCGGTCTGGGTACCAAAGACCATGTACCATTTTTCTCTATCTGGTCAAGTTCCTCTTCCATTGCCTTGATCCAGTCTTCATCTTTATGTGCCTCTTTGAATGTTTTAGGCTCAAATTCAGAGATCATACATGAGTTTTCTTTGACCTTTCTTCTTGTAAGGATTCCTACATCCTTATCTCCTATGATGTGCTTAGGATCATGATTCAGCTTGACATACTAAGGAATGGTCTTGATAGATTCCTCTTGCTTTTCTTCTTCATCCTCATCTCCATTAGTATCAGTATCTACATTTTCCAGTGTAGGAACATTGTTACTGGTACTTGGTTGGCTGTCAATCGGTTCCTAGAAGGTTGCAACCAGTTCGTTTACCGCTTGCTCACTGTCAGGTTCCTCAGTTTTCTCAGAGGTTTCATAAACTCTTACATTGATGCTTTCCATAGTCCTCTAAGTTCTGTTGTTGAAACACTTGAGAGCTTTGCTCTTGGTGTAATATCCTAGGAATATTCTTTTATCACATTTTGCATCAAATTTGCTCTGGTGTTCACTCCTCTTGATGTAACATTTACTACCAAACACTCTAAAGTAGCTAACCATAGGTGTCTTACCAGTCCAATACTCATAAGGAGTTTTATCCTTACCTTTCTTGATGAGTACCCAGTTCATTGTGTAGACTACAGTGCTCACCGCTTCTCTCCAAAAGGTGTGAGCTACCTTTCCTTGAATCAACATGGTTCTAGCTGCTTCAACTATAGTCCGGTTATTCCTCTCTACTAGGCTATTCTGCTGTGGAGTCCGAGGGGTAGACAATTGCCTCTTGATGCCATGTTCTTCATAGTACTTGTTGAATTCACTGGAAGTGAATCCCCCTCCTTGATCAGTTCTCAGGCACTTGATCCTTTTACCGCTTTCCTTCTCCACTAATGCTCTGAAAGCTTTGAACCTTATAAAGGCTTCAGACTTATCTTTCAAGAATGTGATCCACATCACTCTTGAGAAGTCATCAGTGAGAATCATGAAGTACCTATCACCCTGCACACTTCTAGTTTTCATAGGACCACACAAATCAGTATGCACAAGATCAAGCAAGTTGTTAGCAGTGAAATATTTACCTTTAAAGGTTGAGGAAGACATTTTCCCTAATTGACACTCTTTGCACAAGGTATTATCTGGTTTGCTTAGCACCGACAACCCTCTAACTGCCTTGATCTTACTAGCCTTCATAATGTTATCAAAGTTTACATGGGAGAGTCTCCTATGCCATATCCAACTATCATCAAATTTAGCCATAAGACAGGTACTTATATTTGCATTCAAATGAAATAGGTTACCTTTGGTCTGCATGCCAGTGGCCACCAATTCACCATCCTTTCCTTTGATTCTGCAAACTCCATTCTTGAATTCCAGAGTGAGGCCACTATCATTCAGCTAGGCAACACTCAGAAGGTTGTGTCTAAGACCATCAACGTGTAACGTCATAAATTGTACGCACTTGCTAAAGCAGTACAATTTAACACCTAGTTTAGCACCCGCCTTGGCGCAGTTGCATTTTGCATTTTCATTTCCCCTTTAGCACTTAATTAATCAAATTAATTAGGTCTAAAGGTTCTATTTCATCATTTTCCACATCATAAAGTCGGGCCCTTTCATTAAAGCGTGCCCCTTTCATTTTATTCTTCCAATACACTACTTAATCAAAAACCCTAATTAGGCCCTATTCTGAGCTTGGGGGCTTGATTTTGGGGGTCAAAACATCTCCAAATCGCCTGTAACTTCAGGATTCTCTCTAAAATCATCATATCTGATGGCCCTAAAAATTTGGTGAAAAGTTGTCGGGACCGTGGCGCCCGGAGTGCACACGGTCCTAGACATTTTTCTTGAAATTTTAGGAGCACGATCCAATCATAAAATAAAGCTTAACCCCAAGAAATTGGCGGGATATTCAATCTCTAGGTCGGCCAAAAGACGAAATTACGACCTAGGGTTTCATACATAAGAGCTCTCTTTCTTCATTTGAAGGGATCGAAATTTTGTTTTGAGGAACCTCATATGCAGTGAAAGAGAAGATCTTTGAAGACTTCAACAATATTCAACATCCCTCTATCAAGAATTTATCAAATCTATTCATCCATTTAGGGCTTGGAAGACATTGAATAACAATAGGAGATCACCGACTGAAGATTGGCTTGTACTCCTCCCTTGAGGGTTGGGTATGATTTCATGTTGTTTTCATGTCTTTGCATAAGCTTCAATATCTCATTTATTCATGCTTTAGATCACTTTGCATCTTGATTTAGAGCATTTACATTATCATTAACAAGCAATTAGGGTTTACTTTCTAGGTTGCTCTAGTTTGCTTACTTGCATTTTAGATCTTGCACACACACAAGGTCTGCACACACATTACTTTTACAATACAACTTGGCTATTCATGGAGGTGGAAATCACCGAAGCGGGGGTTTGACTAAGGCAAAACCCTATATAGCCGCCCAAACATCCTTTTCAGATATAAGTGTAGGTTTCGAGACTCGGACGACGCCGCAGGTTGCAGATCCGGAAGAAGCAGGTCGAGATAGCACCCCGCATCAAATTGCAGAGCAAGATACCAGGACAGGGGCGTGGGGTGCCCTGGTCCTGCCAAGACAGGGGCACTGGGTGCCCTGGTCCCTGGGACAGAGGCGCTGGGCGCCCTGGTCCTCCTGACAGACAACATTTCAGACAGTTTCCAGAGTGCAAAACAGCAGTTTCAGGTGCAGAATCAGGATAGTGGTGCCCACGCCCCCGTCTTGAACATTTCCACTCAGATTTTGACTCCGGGTACGCATTTGCATTCTTGTCTTATCTTTGTATTTACAGCTTTCCATTGTTTAATTTCAATTCTGCAATCTTGTTATTAGTTCATACTTGCATTCTAGGGTTAGGAATTGAACTTGCATAATCTTACCTTTCAATTACAACAAAGGAATAGAAATCCTAATAGGTAGCCCGTGGCTCTCTCTTTCACAAAAAGAAGTAGCCAATTGTGTGATACCTCTAGGCTCTTTCGTATTCCGTAATGTGTGACAAAAGGTAGGATTAGGGCATGATAACCTAGTCTTGCTTTTTCCCCCACACATTTTGGTGAACCCGACGTGAACCTATCATTGCTTCTTCTTGCATTGCATTTGTTAGATCTAGATCTAGATTTAGTGTGTTTTCATTTCATTTTCATTAAAAAAGAAAAAAAAAAAAAAAGGAGTGTGTTTCTTTGCATTGTGTGTTTAAATTTCATGCAATTTTTATTTCAAAATGTCCGACTTTTATTTGCAAAATGTTCATGCTTATGATGATTATTATGAGTATAGCCAAGATGAATTAGATGAAGCTTTAGATGATTTTTTGAACCCTAAAGATGCCAAACCTTCATTTTACCAAAAACACATAAACCTTGTTACTATGCCATTTCGTTGTGATGAGAAAGATAAGTTGAATGAATCCTCTCAAGGGTACATTCCTATCAACTCTTCCACTAAATCTAGTAACATGGTTGTTTTCAACAATCCCCTCTATGAGGAGATGTCTCCTTTTGAATCAAAAGATAAACCTTTTAATAGATATGATCATGCTTTGTTGGATGATGCTCTTGATGACTTTGTGGCTTTATTGAAATCTTTAAACAAAAACAAAACCTCTAAATTGGTTAACATGATAAACTTGAATGAGCATAAAAAGCCTCTCTTTGAAGTCCAAGGTGCTTATCCTTCTCCCACCTTTCAAGGTCCTAAATCACCTCTCCTTACTGTCCAAGGAGGGTATGATCATGATTCCTTTCATACTCCGAATAAACCAATAATCACTATGCAAGGAAGAAAACCTATAAGTCCTTATAGTTATGCCAAGCAAATAACTAGAGAGAGTTATCATGCGGTCGCCCATACTTATCATACCAGAAATAATAGGCAGCCTAGTCCTCCTCCTGTCATTCCAATTTCTCTTCCGAATCCTCAACCAATTCTTCCGCAAGCTCCACGTATTTCACAAGTTCTTAGTAAGGAATATGATCTCATAGAACAACTTAAAGTTACCCCTGCTAAGATATCCCTTTGGGATTTGATTGAAACTTCTTCCGCTCATCATGGAATTTTACAAGATGCCTTGAAAGATTTGAATGTTCCTCCACCGAATACATCTAGTAATATAGCATCTTTGGTTAACTCTGTGATGAATCCTAAAGCTCAAATTGTGTTTACCCAAGATGAGTTGCCTACTAGTGAAATCCAACATCAATATGATCCCTTGATGATTTTGTTTATCATGAAAGACACTGCTATAAGACGAACACTAGTAGATAATGGCTCTGGTCTTAATGTGTGTAGCATTAATCTTTTGCATAAGATGAATGTGGATACATCTCTAATTGAGCCGGACTCTCATCCTATTCGAGGCTTTGATAATGTTGCTAAAAATTCATTAGGTACTATCACCTTACCCATCACAATGGGGCCTGTTAGTTTGCCTACTCCTATCCATGTTATGTCGGGAAATCTAACATACAACTTGTTATTAGGGAGACCTTGGATTCACAGTATGCAAGCTGTCCCCTCTACATTGCACAGACAAGTTAAGTTTATCTACAACAATAAGACATATACCTTGATAGGTGATACCAATTTTCAAGCTTGTTTGCAAACATCTACTTCCAAATGGGGTGCCTCTAGGCCGCCCTCGTCTAGTGGTGACTCTTTAAATAAGATACCTATCGGTGAATCCTCACTCTCTGATGATCAAAATTCTTTGGATGAGTCTGGAGCTCCTGAAGAAGACTCTTCTCAACTTGAAACTACACATAAGAAGGATTTTGATCCTGAGAAGATTCTCGCAGACGACGGTTGGGGATCCCTTGATTTTAATCCTACCTTTGTAGGTGAATATAAGGTTCCTTCTAGAGAGCTTAAAGCTGAAAAGAAGGAAGAAGCTAAAAATCAATCAACACTACCTGAACCTATGAGTAATAACTTTGTGGCCGCTTCTCAAACTTCTTCTCCCCGCACCTCTAATTCTGAAGAGTTTGATTCTTTGTCTTATGAAAGACCACCTTCTCTATCTGAAATGGCTGATCGTTATGGTTGTGGTTTTCGCATTTTTGCTAAGCATGGGTATCATGGAAATGGTTGTGGCACTCACGAACAAGGAATAAAGGTTCCTCTAGAGAATAATCTTCACAACCATGCCTTTGGACTTGGCTATAATCCCTGTAAGCGCACTAAAGCTTCTAGAAGACCTTGTATTAGTGTTAATGCTATTTCTACCTCTCTATCAATGCAACACCCCGAGTACATTGATGAGGATCCTTCGTGTGCTTGTGCTTTTGATGTTTTCCCTACCGATGATGCTTTAGCTGAATTTTTAGGAGCATATGATACTCTTCCTCATTATCATCACAATAGGGGACTCCCTTATTGTTTGAACACTGAAGCCTATTTTGGAAAAGAGACGGATAACGATGAGATTGTGAAAGAATTCCCTCAGCTAAAGGATACTCCTCAACAAAGTAATCTTCTCATAAGTGACACCACTAATGTTAAGATGGATCCTGGCAATGAAGAAAAAGTTATTAAAATTGGAAAATGTTTGGATGAAGAGGAACAAAAACAATATGAAGATTTATTGCATGAATTCCCCGAGATCTTTGCTTGGACATACTCTGACATGCCTGGTATAGATCCTAAGATTGTTACTCATAATATTGTCTTAGTCCCTGATGCTAAGCCCGTGAAACAAAAGATTCGGAAAATGAATCCTAAGGTGGCTTTGCTTGTTAAGGCTGAGATTGAAAAGTTATTGGAGGCTGGATTTATCTGCCCTATTGATTATTCCCCATGGATTTCAAATATCGTCACTGTGGCTAAACCAGATAATAAAATAAGAATGTGTACCGATTTCCGAGATTTAAATAAGGCTTCTTTAAAAGATGATTTCCCTCTTCTGAACATTGACATGATAGTTGATTCTATGGCAGAACATGCCTTATTATCCTTCATGGATGGTTTTTCAGGATACAATCAAATTTTCATTAACCCTCAAGATCAATTCAAAACTGCTTTCACCACTCCTTGGGGTACGTTTTGTTGGATAATGATGCCTTTTGGACTTAAAAACGCCGGTGCAACTTATCAACGAGCGATGACCCTTATCTTTCACGATTACATGCATAAGATTTTAGAAGACTATGTTGATGATGTTTTAGCCAAATCCATTCTTCGCATAGATCATATTAAGATCCTTCGTCAAATCTTTGAAAGGATTCATAAATATCACATGCGCTTGAATCCCCGAAAATGTGTTTTTGGTGTGGATAGTGGAAAACTGTTAGGATTCATAGTTTCGCATCGTGGGATTGAGGTGGATACTAAGAAAATAGATGCTATTGTCAACATGCCACTTCCTAGAAATGTGTCTCAACTCAAAAGCTTACAAGAAAAAATTCAAGCTATTCGTAGGTTTGTATCTCAACTTGCGGATCGTACTTTTCCTTTCACTCAACTTCTCAAAAAGAATATCACTTTTCAATGGAATGAGGATTGTCAGCAAGCATTTGAAGATTTAAAAATGTATCTGGCTAATCCTCCTATTCTTCGACCGGCTGAACCTTCTAAACCCTTCCTTCTTTATACGGCTATGTCCTCTCATGCTCTTGCAGCATTATTGGCACAACATGATAAAGATGGTAAGGAGTGTCCGGTTTATTATATAAGTCGTACCTTACTTCATTATGAGACCCGATATTCTGCGATAGAAAGACAATGCTTGGCCTTGGTGTTTGCGACTTAGAAATTGAGACATTATCTCTTAAATTCAGAAGTCCACGTCATGGTAAAGTTTGATCCGTTGAAGCATCTTTTCTCTAAAACTGATTTATTAGGATGCCTAGCTAAGTGGGTTATGATGTTGACTGAATTTGACCTTAAATTTGTTTCACAAAGGGCAATTAAAGGGCAAGCATTGACCGATCACTTAGTTGAGGCCCCTTCACCTTTCTCCTTCCCTAACCCTGAGTCTTTTCCCGATGACTTCATCCTTTGTACAGAGAAAGATGAAACTTGGGAGTTATACTTTGATGGCTCTAAGTGTCGTACGGGATCGGGGGCAGGTGTTGTTCTGATTTCTCCTACAAAAAAGTCTATTCCCTTATCTTACCATCTCAATTTCTTATGTACCAATAACATTGCTGAGTATGAGACTCTTATAGCAGGAATAAAGGCAGCCTTAGCTTTGAATATAAAACACATACATATTTTTGGAGATTCTCAACTGATTATAAGACAGGTAACAGGACTGTACCAAGCAAAACAAGACAAGTTATCACAATATAAAGACCTTGCTATCTCTTTATTACAAAAATTTGATTCGTACACCATAGAACCTGTTCCTCAAAAAGATAATCAACATGCGGACGCAATGGCATGTGTGGCTTCTCTTATATCTTTAGAGGACCCTGTGGTTGATCTTAAATTTGTTATTCACAACCTTATTTCTCCAGCTATTGTAGATGATTCCAGCCTGGTGACATGTTGTGACTTCGTAGACTCAGATGAATGGTACTCGCATATCGTAAGATACTTGACTGATGGTACCTTTCCCGATTCCGCCAATAGGAACACCAGGGCTAGAGTTCGCAAGTTGTCTGCTAGGTATATCATTCTTTCTAATGTTCTTTATCGAAGGGGTTATAACGGTCTTCTGCTTCGCTATCTTAACAAATAAGAAATCCCTATTGCTCTTGAAGAGGCGCATTCAGGTGCCTGTGGGGGGCATTTTGGAGGTAAATCCTTGGTTCAAAGATTACTTCGAATGGGATATTATTGGCAAACTATGCAGCAGGATTCTTTTTCATTTGTTAAGAAATGTCACCAATGCCAACAACATAATAATTTGATTCATGCTCCTGCCCAAGAACTCCATTCTCAGGTAGCTTCTTGGCCTTTCTCTGCATGGGGGTTGGATCTCATCGGTAAAATCTCTCCTCCTTCATCTCAAGGACATGTTTTCATTGTAACCGCAACAGATTACTTTACAAAGTGGGTAGAAGCTGTTCCTCTTCGCTCCGCTATAGCTAAAGTGATTTGTCGATTTCTTCTAGAAAACATTATTTCTCGATTTGGGATACCTTCCACTATAATCTCTGATAATAGGACATCATTTAAGAATAAAGATGTGAAGCAATTCCTCGAGAAATATCATATCAAACATCGATTTTCTACACCATACTATCCTCAATCAAATGGTCAAGCCGAATCATCCAATAAAATAATCGAACAAATTCTTCGCAAAACTATGAATAAGCATGGTAAGGATTGGAGTACTCAGCTAATCTATGCTCTTTGGGCCTACCAAATGAGTGTACGAATTGCCATGGGAACTACTCCTTATAATCTTGTTTATGGTGCTGATGCTATCATGCCTTTAGAATTAGAGATTCCATCACTTAGAGTTTCTCTCAAAGGTATAATAGATGATGACTCCTATAGAGAACAAAGACTTCAACAACTTGAGATGCTTGATGAACAACGTATAAATGCTCTTGAGCATATTCAAGCGTATCACAAAACTCTACAACGAAACTATAATGATAAGGTTATTCAATGTTCCTTCTCAGTGGGTGACTTAGTGCTCTATGAGAATCAGTGCAATGTGAATGCCTTACCTGAAGAAAAGGGAAAATTCAGTCCTAATTGGCTTGGACTGTATATCGTTATTGAAGATTATGGATCAGGTGCTTACAAAATAGCGGATGTAGACAGTACACCTCTTAAAGACCCTATAAACGCTATGCACTTGCGTAGATACTATGCTTAATTCCTCATTCCTTATCATTTATCTATTTCCTTTCTCACTTCTTCAAAATTGGATAATATGTTAACATATCTTTGTTAGAGCAAGTAGAATTAAATGATGTTTTGTTTAATCTATATTGCTTTATTCCTGACAAGCACGTGTCTTTACTTTATGGTTTGTCTTGAATTCATTTATGTAAATTACAAAAGATTTACATTTTCATTATGTTGACATATTATACAATGTTTTTATGTGTTAAGTTGAATCATGTCATGTTGTGTTTAAATTCAAATTAAATCACATTGGTTATATGATTTGTAGGCTTAATACATACTTTCTTCCTTATCATCAATGTAGTACTTGATTAAATATTTTAATTAAGTCACACATGTATCAATTTAATCATGGAGCATTGAGAAATCAATCACATGGAAATTAAATTCAGAACATACATGTACACCTACCAAATGTATTAACTTTAATCACAATACACATTGTTTAGGCATTAAAGATAACACGTTTGAAACAAAGAAGCATGTATATATATATATATATGTGGATCAATATACAAAGGTCGGTCACTACACATCCAAAATGTGACCTACCTTACATCATAAAATCATCTCCTATCCCTAGGGCTGGTGGCTGGAGAGTGACGACTAGATGCTCCCTCCTGATCCGGCCGTGCAGGTGGACCCATGGGGGTATACCGTGATATAGATCGTGAATGGCTCTGAGAGGAACTCCTACGATCCCTATCCATAAGGATAGCGTGATACGAGGTAGCCTCGACCTGAGCTGCTGCTAGATCATGCTGTGCTCACTGAAGGTCCTCTGATACAGCCCCCTCTCTCTCCCTCCATATCTCTACCTATACTCGAAATGGGGAAAACAAATCATCATGCCGACCTGCGTTCCCTTGAGGTCTATAAGCAACCTATGAGGAACTAGGGATCTGCGCTGTCGTAGAGATATCTGTCACTGCTTGCTAGATCAAGGAGCGCCACTCCTGCACATTAGCTGTAGCAGTAGAACAGATTTTGTGTTAGTACCATTTTATATCATCAAAACATCAATCAATCAATATAAACCTACTATACCTGGATCTCCCTCACACCAGTAGGGATCATGATATGGTAGCATCTGTGACTGGGAACTACTAGGCTCCCCACGCTCAAGCGATCTATGCGCGATAGGTGCAGGTCTCCGTAGCACCTCGTGTTCCCCCTTTTGGGGAATAACGGGAGGATCTAAGGCTATGGTATCATCCCCTAAATGGTGGGGAGCTACATCTGACTCCTCCTCATCATCTCTATCCTCCTCCTCCTTGTCATCATCTGCATCCTCGTTCTCCTCATCATCATCTCTCTCCTCCTCATCGTCATCCTCGTCCTCCTCCTCCTCGGCACTAGGCTGATCTCCTATAGGTGGATCAGGGCCTCTTGCCTCCTTGTGACCCTCTCCCTCCTCTGGCTCCTCTGACCTGGATCCTTGATCCTCATCTCGGTCTCCATGCCTCCATGGACCTGGATGGCTTGTCAGGTGATCTGGTGGAAAGATAGGCCCTGGGTATGATCTCACAAACCAGGAATGATACCTGTGCTGTGCCTTGGGGTCTGCAGCATAATCAGTGACCACATCTTGATCGGACCCCTCTATATCTGTGATCTCGATATCATCTATCGTCGGTCTCGCTACTGCTCTGGGTCTAGGAAGGACTCATGAGTGTCGAGTGTAGATGGGCACATCGGCTGAGACACACTGCTCTAGCCTGAACTGCCTCCGTACTCGGTCAAAGTAGAATGGGACTATGATGTGTGGATATCGTCCTCTCAGTAGGAGGTTCCTCTGTAGGCATGCTAATTGTCTCTCCATCCCATCCCATCGGTGCATCCGCAGATATGGTCTCCACACGGTCACCTTGGCTGTCAATCTGTCAACTATCACTCTCCAATACAATAGATCTCCAAATCTCCACTTACTGGTAAGTGGATAAGCAAATACCCTGGGTCGTTCGCTAGCCGTACTCATCGGATAGCCAATGGGCCTGGTGCATGTAAAGTGCTCAAATATCCACACCTGCAGAAGTGTGCATGTCATCAAGCTGCAACCCTATCCGAAAACATACTCCTCGAGGTCGTGATAGAGATGTGCAAGCATACTCCGACCCCAGGCATATACTCTCCTGTGTCTCTCCATAGCCCTGATGCACCATGTGAGACCCCCATGCATGTGTGTACCTCACCCATTAGGGCAGACAGCTAGTGCAATGATGGCTATCATAAGACGTCTCATGAGGGGCACCTCTCCTGTAGGATGTAAGAGCCAGCTGACCATGATACGACCTCTCGTCTTGCTCGACATGACTCTCCCTATGCAATATACCTGCTCCCTCTGATGATCCTCTACTGACCGATCGGTCGCATATGTCACAGTAGCTCCTCTGATCGGTAGGTGAAGAATGCGGTACACATCCTCAAGTGTCACCGTCATCTCCCCTACTGGAAGCTGGAACGTGCATGTGTCAGGATCCCACCGTTCCATGAATGCCATCAGCATCACGGGATGAAATCGGATGGCTGGCATAAGAATCATAGACCACAAACCTACTATCGACAATGTGTCTCTCGCTGCCTGAGTAAGTCGGGGAATCTGATCTCGCAAACTGCGAAGAATCTGCCCCGTCGTGTGCTCTCTCATGTACGGGAGACCCTGCATCACAAAAACATAACTATAATCAGTACTCATTCATGCAAAACTGTTGAACATCATATGCTAACCCTGGCATCTCTCACCAAGTCCTGATTGGGGCCATGGTGCCTTGTCAGGGACCATGGCGCCCTATCAGGGACCATGGTGCCCTGAGGGGACCATGGCGCCCTGAAGGGACCATGGCGCCCCACAGGGACCATGGTGCCCTATGTGGGACCCATGGTCAGGTTCCAGGGCCTGCAAACGATCACAAAAAGTCAAATGCAGAAAATCAAAAGTCAACATTCAGTCAACTCACCTCGTCCAGTGGCTCGTCGTCGATCACGGCCTGTTGCATGATCTCAATCCTCGTGGGACGCTCCGGTCATCGTGAAGGCATGATGATGGCTATGTGGGCTCCGCTACAATGAATAGTACTCAGAATCAACAAAATGACAAATGCAAATGTCTCTTTCAAGGTATATACGTTCATTCCTTTACCTTTACTTTCAAAACCCTAATTTTCCTCTTTCACTCATTTCATCATAACTTGAGTTTGGGAGATGTGATTTTCGAACCATTTGTTGCATAGGAATTGTATTTTCATTTCCCTACTCTCGGGATGTTCCAAAAAGTACTCTGATGAAGCCTTTTCAGTGAACATCCCTCATCAATACTCTCTTACACAATTTGTCGTAAGTAAACATGCTACCCTGTTTCACCTCCCTAATAAGCAAGTCGAAACAGGGGGGGGCATATAGCTACTTGCAAAGTTCATCACCTTCCTTAGTAAGCATTAGGTGATTTTGTGATCTAACGTGTGTTTTGTAGGGTGCGGTTCCTAACTGTGTACTGCAGATACCGCTGGGGGCTTCGTCCGACAACTAATGGATATATCCTTTTTCAAATGATGTTTACTTTCTGTACTTTAGCTTGCATATGCACGTAGTACTCAGATGACCGCTAAAGTGGGGGCTAAATGTAATGTCATAAATTGTATGGACTTGCTAAAGCAGTACAATTTAACACCTAGTTTAGCACCCGCCTTGGCGCAGTTGCATTTTGCATTTTCATTTCCCCTTTAGCACTTAATTAATCAAATTAATTAGGTCTAAAGGTTCTATTTCATCATTTTCCACATCATAAAGTCAGGCCCTTTCATTAAAGCGTGCCCCTTTCATTTTATTCTTCCAATACACTACTTAATCAAAAACCCTAATTAGGCCCTATTCTGAGCTTGGGGGCTTGATTTCGGGGGTTAAAACATCTCGAAATCACTTGTAACTTCGGGATTCTCTCTAAAATCATCATATCTGACGGCCCTGAAAATTTGGTGAAAAGTTGTCGGGACCGTGGCGCCCGGAGTGCACATGGTCCCGGACATTTTTCTCAAAATTTTAGGAGCGCGATCCAATCATAAAATAAAGCTTAACCCCAAGAAATTGGCGGGATATTCAATCTTTAGGTCGGCCAAAAGACAAAATTACGACCTAGGGTTTCATACATAAGAGCTCTCTTTTTTCATTTGAAGGGATCATAATTTTGTTTTGAGGAACCTCATATGCAGCGAAAGAGCAGATCTTTGAAGACTTCAACAATATTCAACATCCCTCTATCAAGTATTTATCAAATCTATTCATCCATTTAGGGCTTGGAAGACATTGAAGAACAATAGGAGATCACCGACTGAAGATTGTCTTGTACTCCTCCCTTGAGGGTTGGGTATGATTTCATGTTGTTTTCATGTCTTTGCATAAGCTTCAATATCTCATTTATTCATGCTTTAGATCACTTTGCATCTTGATTTAGAGCATTTACATTATCATTAACAAGCAATTAGGGTTTACTTTCTAAGTTGCTCTAGTTTGCTTACTTGCATTTTAGATCTTGCACACACACAAGGTCTGCACACACATTACTTTTACAATACAACTTGGCTATTCATGGAGGTGGAATCACTGAAGTGGGGGTTTGACTAAGGCAAAACCCTATATAGCCGCCCAAACATCCTTTTCAGATATAAGTGCAGGTTTCGAGACTCGGACGACGTTGCAGGTTGCAGATCCGGAAGAAGCAGGTTGAGACAACACCCCGCAGCAAATTGCAGAGCAAGATACAAGGACAGGGGCATGGGGTGCCCTGGTCCTGCCAGGACAGGGGCGCTAGGCACCCTGGTCCCTAGGACAGAGGCGCTGGGCGCCCTGGTCCTCCTGACAGACAGCATTTCAGACAGTTTCCAGAGTGCAAAACAGCAGTTTCAGGTGCAGAATCAGGATAGTGGTGCCCGCGCCCCCGTCCCGAACATTTCCACTTAGATTTTGACTCCGGGTACACATTTGCATTCTTGTCCATTGTTTAAGTTCAATTCTGCAATCTTGTTATTAGTTCATACTTGCATTCTAGGGTTAGGAATTGAACTTGCATAATCTTACCTTTCAATTACAACAAAGGAATAGAAATCCTAATAGGTAGCCCATGGCTTTCTCTTTCACAAAAAGAAGTAGCCAATTGTGTGATACCTCTAGGCTCTTTCGTATTCCGTAATGTGTGACAAAAGGTAGGATTAGGGCATGATAACCTAGTCTCACTTTTTCCCCCACACACAACCCAATACACATTGTCAGCACTACTCTTTTCATTCAAAGAGATGGACCCTCTGCCTTTGACCATGCATGGTGCATCATTGCCAAAGCGAACCACACCACCATCATACTCCTCCAAGGATAGAAAATTGCTCCGGTCACCAGTCATATGGTGAGAACAACCACTGTCAATGATCCACTCATTGGAATTATCAAACCGGGAGACAAGAGCCTTCTTGTCTGACACATCTTCCTTGATAGTAACAAACACAATATCTTCATTTTCTTTATCCTCTGATTATTCATCTGTGAGACCTTCATCAACTGCCATAAAGCAGTTTCTCCTTTTTCCTCCTTTGAATTTCTTGAACCTTTTTGGTTTGTCCTTGTTGTCACCATTAGGACAGTTTACAATAATATGTCCTATCCGGTTACAAGAAAAGCATTTCAAAGGTAGCTTACCTCTGTATTTGCTAGTTCCTTTAGGAAAATTTCCTAGAAAGGAGAGCTCAAATGCCATCCGAATCTCCTCATCATCCATTTCTCTACCCTGTCTTGGTTCACCACTAGTGCTAGCTTCTTTTCCTTTTCTGGATGGTACTGTAAAAGCTTTAAAAGATGATTCAGTCTTTTGAACACTGCCATCGAAACTATTTATCTCATAGGCTGTCAACTTTGCTATGATGGAGTCCAGGGATACCTTAGTCTTGTCTATTGATCTCAGCTCCTGAATAGCAGCAACCCTAATTGCATAGACCGGAAATAGGGATCTCAGGACTTTGCTTACCATAGTGGAATCTTCTATTTTACCACCTGCACTCTTGATATCTCCAACAATGATTTTGATTCTTATTCCATACTGTTGAATGGTCTCACCTTCAACCATCCGCATATCTTCAAATTTTCCTCTAAGGCTTTCTTCCATAGCCTATTTTACATGCTCATCACCGCCATAGATATTTTCAAGAGTATACCATACCTCTTTGGGATTTACCTTATCCTGAATATCAATAAACTCAATGTCAGATAAACTACTAATTAGGGCTTCCATGACTTGCCCATTCTCCTACATCTCTCTCTTTTGGTCATCGGTAAGGGTACTAGTAGGAGCAACATAGGCAATCTCAACATAGCTCCAGTGTTGAGCACCCATGCTTCTGATGTATATCTTCATTCTGTCTTTCCATATACTAAAATTTTCTCTATTAAACTTTGGACCTTCCCTTTTCATCATTAGACTGGGATCTTTACCTCAAGTGGTTAAGCTTATAGCACAAAGGACCTGGAGGATGCTCTGATACCAATTGATAACTCAATGATGAACTGATAGTACTAACTCGATACTAAGAGGGGGGGTGAATCAGTATAGACAAAAATATAGTCCTAAACCTATTTGAAAACAAACACTTCAAATGACTGGCAAATAGTGACACCGGTTTGAAACAGATTGCAACCGGTAAAACTAAGAATGAATGAGACAAACATTAACCAGTTACTCACTTATCTTTTCACTCAACTCAAGACTATCCTACCATTTCTCCCTTATGCATAAACATGTAATCTATCATCAGATCATAATAACAGCTAGTTCAATATATTTTATTGATAGACATAAAACACAAAACCATCATATGCTTGACAAACAATAGCAAAGCATCACAAGATAAAAGCATCACACATGACACACATATTTTTCACGTGGAAACCCAATTGGGAAAAACCATGGTGGGGATGAATACCCACAAGCTATTTTTGAACTCTTTAGAAGTCCGCTTTGTTAGGACCCTTGTCCGATTAGAGACATTACAATAGGTTTTGCTAGGAACTGATCCTGTTAGAGATCACTCGGCTAAGGGATGGCTACAATACCTGGTTAAGGGTTAAACCCTGTTAAAGGTTACCTTGCTAGAGGATTTCAAGAACTCAATAGCTAAAAGATTTTGAACTCAATAGCTTTGAATTACCCTGTTAAAGGATTTACAGCAAGCCAGTTAAGGCTACCCTATTAAGGGATTTTCTAACTATTGAGGCGGTTAGAGATCAACAGGTATTACAATGATCTGGTAACATTACTCAATGCCAATGCAGATCTTCTTAAGCTCCTCTTCACCTTCTCCACTTACACTCTACAGGTATCACTTCTCTCATTTTGGTCTGGCAAGAATCATGTATCCCTTCTCTTGGATACACACACACAACTTTTGCCAACAACCTCAGAAAGAGACACAACATCAACCTTATAGGAAAATAGATAGGTCGGTAGCATAAACCCTAAACCCTGAACTTGTTAGGTTAAGGAATTCAAATGGTTCAATCCTGACCGTTGAGAACACTGCATTAATTGCAATAGTCTTGATCTAATCTCAAGACATTCTCCATCGTCCATTTTCACTGATTTCATGGCGGCTGATAACCCATCACACGTTATCACCATTTTATAGACTTCACACATTCCCAAGGTAGATAGGAACAATCTCCTTCATGCAAGATCCTTCACGCGCACAATGCTAATGTGGCAACATGATCTATTCTTCGTTACAATGCTAACTCATCACACAATGTCATCGGTTGAGCCACACAGGCTTGAAGCAATTCAACCAGAAACCCTAAAGTTGAGACTACCAACCGATAGTCATACAAAACTTCCATGTGCTGGTTCCCATAGCCATATGTTGGTTCACCTTGAACAAGCACATCGCTTCACTTTGGCACAAATGGCGGTTCACAGTGTTATGCCAGTTCTCTCATTTGCCGGTTCTCAGCTCTTCAGCATATTGACATCAATGACAACATACAATGTCATTATGTCCTCATACCAGTTCACATAATGCCAACAATGATGTACCTATGGATAAAGGCCAAATTTAGCCATGTGTCCACTCCCTAGGGACTGTTTAGTCACTCCAAAAGTTGAGTTTTCCAAGATAGCCGAATTTCAACTTTTGAGGATCCTACCTTGGTTAAACAACCTTCCTCATGAGTGTTATTGTCATTCCCCATTCCTTTTACCTTTTTGAGGTACCTTGGCTAGAGAGCTTGTAAGGTGTTGGGAAGACCAACCTATGAACATCCCTCACCCTTTCCAAGAGGATTGGAAAGAGTGAGGAGTATTTTCTTAGGGAATGGTTTGGGAGGGAGAAGTTTGATCACCCACTCTCCATTTTTGGAGACATAGTTTTTCTTGAGAAATTTATCTTGGATTGGGAAGTTTTTGGATAAAACTTGTGAAGGAAAAGTTAGTGAATTGGGCAACTCTCTTACAACTTCTATTCATCCTTTTGGTAGATTTAAGGTTGGTTAGTTTACTATCTCATGTATGTTGCTTTGTATTTGAAAAGATTATTTGTTGTAGTTGTTTTTCCATTGTTGATTTCTTAGTATGTTTAGAAAGATGTTGAGTTATTCCCTATGTGTTTGTGTTATTGGGGTTTTATGATATTATTTTGGGTGTTCAAGGCCATACTCACCCTTGGAAGGGTAGAGTGGCTTGGGGAGAAGGGCTGGTTGACTGCCTAAGAGTGTAGAGGCTCTCTTTGGAAGAGAGTGATACACAAGAGATTATGGGACCCTTGCTGCATAGTGCTTGTTTATGCAATGGGGGCCATAAGGGGACTTTGATGGTTGTTAGACACAATGCACCACTGAGAGGGGGAGGGGGTGAATCAGTGGTTCTCAAAACTTTTTCCCTTTAACTATCCTTTATGAGTAACACTAGTTTGTGAATCAAGCACAATGCAGATTTACTGGTTATTAATGAGCCTAACTCAAATACACACAGACACACAAGGAGACATCACATAACACCAGCATATACGAGGAAAACCCAAGATGGGAAAAACCTTAGTGAGCAATGTTGCTGGAGTCTACTGCTCCAATCCAACCTCACAGTAAAACATAGTTACAAAGTTTAGGGCACCAACCCAAGGAGTAGTGTAGTACCCCTACTCGTTTGAACTTATTAGACTCATATTTTATTATTGTTTGTTTTCAGTGGATACATTACCATGATGTGTTATTCAGACTTATATGACATTATTTCATGCTTTATATGGATATGAGATGCATAATTTATTTGCAGTATTTCAGTACTTGTTATTTATGGCATTTTATGGATTATTACTATGTACTGACACTTTACTTTATCTATGCAATGTGGAATTATATGTTGTGTGTCTGCGAGTGTATTGGATGCAAGGGGACAATTTTCCTTCACTCATTTCGGTGAGACAGGGAACATCATGATTCTCCTTCATCGGTGTGTATGCCGTGTTTTCTATATTGTATATATGCATGTGTGGTTTGATGATGCAGGATATTGCAGGTACAAGTACCGGGTAGGTACGGGGTATCGTCTCCACTTGGCTTCACAGGTCTGAGCGTGCCTTATATTTTTTGATGGAAGTGGAGGAGATAGTAGTTGACCCTATTTTACCTAGTTACACTCTTGTGAGTGTTGTCAGTTGGTCGTCATGTCAGTTTGTTTGGCCATCGTGTATTGTCGTTTGATCTTTTTATGAGTATTTGCTTGAGGTTTGTTCAGTTGTGTGTTTAGTGGTTTTAATTAATTAATTAAATTTATGGATTTATCTCTTAGTTGGTATTTTTGAATTATGTATTTTATGCATTGAGATTATAAATTTAGTTAATTAAAAGGAATTATTAAATTAAGTTGCAAGCTTCATGATATTAGAAATATATTTTATTTAAAATTTAGTGGAAAAATAAATTAGATTAATTTCATTTATTGTTTCCTAGAATTTTAAAAAGAATAAAAGAATAAGTAAATGAATAAAAGAATTAATTAGAATTAAAGTATTGCTTTAATTTGTTTATTTAGAAAATTAATTAATTTGCATGAGAAAAGAAAACAAAGAAAAATAATTTTTAATTATTGCATGTTAACTTATCCTTTGTTAGAAAATTAGAAAAGAAAATAAAGTTGCTGTTATTACTAAAATTAAATTCATGTTTTTGGGAAAAATATATTCAACCTAGAATTTTAGTTTAAAAAGGGGAATAGGTCTTTATTTTAGAGATACACAGGAAACAGGTCAGGGATTTAGGGAAGAAATTTATTTGGAAGCTTGTTGAAAAGATTTGGGCTCTTCTACAGATTTCTTCCAGGAAAGCTATACCAGGTTGGGTGGCTTCTTTTGATTTTAGCAGTATGGCTTATTGATTTTCCTTCACTATGATTTTCAAATTTGATAGTAGTGTAGTAGTAACAATATATTTTGAAATTTATTAAGTTAGGAGTTTTATGGGTTTGGTCAGATATTACTGTCGCTTTGTTGAAGGCTTTTCCCGAATAGGACACCCAAACTAATATGAAATGAATTTCCTAAGTAAACTTAAGTAAAGTGTAATAATATCCAATATGAATAATTATTTACACCAACACCCCCCCTTAAGTGCAACTTAGGGGAATGCACTAAATTCTACAATACAACTAAGCAATGCAAGATGGGTCCCGACTACGAGGCCATGTTAGGTACCCATGAACAAATGCAAGTGCATGAAAACCAATGCAAGGAAATCTCTCACAAAGTGGGGAAAGAGAGAAAAACCCAATGGGAAAAAACCCTCCTCGAAAAGAGAGATGAAAACTAGATATAAAGAACTCTCATAGAAGTATGTGAAGGACAAAACCCCATGTGAGGAAAAAGTCCCCCCCATATGAGAGAAGAAGAAGAGAGACTAGGAAGCCCCCCCTCAATCTGGAATCCGTACCAATGATAGAAGCTCGAAGATGAATGAAGAAACTACTCCATGAACATCGAACAACATTCCTCCCCTTAGGAAGAAACAAAACCAAAGGTGTTTCCATGAAGTCTCCCCAACCATGAAGGGAAGATGAAGAAAAAATACTCATGATGAAAGGAATCTCTGAAAACTGCTCAAGTGTCCCCATGTCGATGCTAAAAGGTACCCCTCCCAAAGGTGGTAAATTGTGCCACACTGCTAAAAAAGGCACTCCAAGATCTAGTGGAGATGAATGTAGAACAATATCCAAAGACTCATATGTCTCCTCAAAAGATAAAGAGACCTCCTCCAAGTGTTGTACAAAAGTATCCACAATCATGTCAACCTCTAAAGATTGATCATGTAGAGAATGCACAAGAGGGTCAGAGTGATCCCTCGCAACAATCAAAGAAGGATCATCTTCATCAAAGAGAAGATGAATGTCATGAATGGTGTCTCCCAAATCTGTAATGTAGGAGTCCACAAACAAACCTGCAATGTCTGTCAAGTAGGCATCCCAATCAACTGAAGCTGGAAGACATGAAATATCCTGTTGCACTGAATCATAAGAAGGCAAAACTGTTGCACTAGCTGTATCATCAGGTGCAATAGGTGGTGTGATATCAATAGATGGAGATGAAATTCAAGGCTTAAGAATGGGGTCACATGTGAGAATCCCCAAGTTCAAATGCCCAAATTTCTCCTCAAAATCTGAATCATCAACATAGGAAGAATCAACCTCATCAATAGGACCAAAATCTGAAAAAGAGTACAACCGAGATGCATGATCAACCACTCCAATCACAATGATAGATCCACTCTCCAAGTGTCTAATGATAACTGAATCAGGTGTAAACTCCACAGTTTTCTTAGTTCCCCCATGTGTGATTTGATAGATGGAAAGAATATTATTTTTCAAGTGGGGTACACACAACACGTCATTGAAGGAGTTATCCCCAATGGAAATAGATCCTTTCCCAATCACATCCATGTATGTATGATTGCCCATCAAAATATGCGACATGTGGCAAGGCTCAAATGTAGAATTCATAGACTGTGAAGATGTCATATGATGAGAAGCCCCTGAATCTAGAAGCCATCTCCCTAAATCATGACTTGTAGTAGCACAAAGAGCTTGTCCCTTTCCTTTATCTGTCCCAAAAGAGTGATCCTTTCCTTTACCCTTGGAAGAAGAAGCTGATGTAGACATTCTAGAAGGTAGGTTGATTTTATTCTTCTCAAGAAGATTCTTCAACTCATCAATATCCTTCTTATAACAATGATGTTCATCATATCTTGACTTCTAGCAATATCCACAAAAAAGATTGTCCTTATATAATTTCCTCTTAGGTGAGAATGGTGAATCACCTTGTTGTGGAGAGGAAGATTGTGCTCCATCTTGTTGTGGTTTAGACTTAGGTTGCTTTTGATTCTTGCCTTTTCCTTGATTACTTTGATTCCCTTTGTTAGCCACCAAAGCTTGTGACTTTGAAGATTTGAGAATCCCCATAGTGGTCAACTTAGATTTCTCAAGTATCAACATCTCCATGAATGAATCAAATTAGGGACAAGTGTATGAGGAACCTTGAGCTAACCTATGGGTGTGAAAGCTATATACAAAGGTTGCATACTCTGAAGGAAGCTTGTCCAACAAGTTATAAACCAATTGAGCATCCTTTTTGTCAATTCCACAATACTTTAGCTTTGCTCTTAGCTCAGTTGCTTTTGTGACATAATCTTGGATTGTATCAAAATCCTTGGGATCCAAAGTTGTGAGTTCACTATCAAGCTTGTAGCCCTTAATATCATCAACTTGACCATACAATTTCTTAAAAATATCCCAAGCCTCTTTAATTGTTGTACACTTATCAATGTGAAAAATGAGGTCATCTAATACATACTTTCTAAGAGCTCCAAGTGCCATAGCATTCTTAGTAAGACATTCAATTTGAGCATTAGGATCAGCCTTAGGATTAGGTGGTGCTATAATAATTTAGGAGAATCCATAGCACCAAAATGAAAAAACACAAGATAGAGAGAGGAACAATCACACAAGACACCCCCCCAAAATACTCAATCAAGAAACCCCCAAAATGGTGATTTTGGCACTTTATACTTAGTGCGTATACAATGGGCCACTTTCAAAACAAGGCAAAGTGGACTTGTGATTTCAATTTACAACTTCTCAAAATGAGATCTAAGAGACTTCAACAAATACTGCTAGTGATTTAAACTGATATCCAAGCAAAATGCAAGTACCAAATATGTCAAAAATGGCCAAAGATTGAAAGTACAATTTTTACTTAAAATCACTACAAACAGATGACAGATTATGAAAGTAGATGAAAAAATATGCACTTTAAAAAAAAACGACACTTGAAAAGGAGTCCATATGAGCCCAAATGAAGCCTCCAAAGTTGTAAAAATTGGGATTTCATGATTTCTGAAAAACCTATATCCGAAAATCAAAAAATGCCTGCACCACTATATAGATCATGAAATTCTACCCTAAAACAAAAAACATTTCTCGAAAAAATGAGTCCGGATGAGTGAGATATCACTATTTGAAAAATGCTTGCAAAATTATAATTTCTGAAAAATTTCCATCGCAACGTCAAACTTTAAATGCCTCTAGATTTGGCCTCCGAAGTCCAATTTGGATGAAACAAAATAAAACTAACTTTCTTGGTCCTCCTCAATCCAATGGTAACCTCAGATTTGACCCATCAAGCTTCAATAATAACCTGCAATAGAAAACTCCAAAATACACAACTCCAAATAGCATCAAATTTCTCTCAATTAGCAAACCAATGACACTCTAATGACTTTGATACCATGTGAGACACGGACCAGCTCTGATACCATGTGAGATTTTGCCAAGATCAAGAGGAAATGGAAAGCACAAATAAGGGAGACAAAATATATGATAGAAATAAACTATATTCTATCAAGATGAAAATACTGATCAACTGGATCATCAATCGATCGTTACATATAATGAATATGAGCCTTCTTATATAGGCAAGGCTATATGGATATGTGAGCATGCAAACATGACATGTGGCTCAATAAAAAACAAGGGTAGGTAGGAAATAGGTGTGGGTAGGTAGGAGAAATAATATAATAGTCCACATGAGGTGGTTCACCCACTGAATGTGGAGTGTAACAACACGATCAACACCATAAAAGGTGGAAATTCTCCTACACACACTATCCCAATGTTGGCACAAACACCCAAGTGTCTCATACCCAAACTAATATGAAATGCATTTCCTAAGTAAACTTAAGTAAAGTGTAATAATATCCAATATGAATAATTATTTACACCAACATATATTATATTATTAATTATAATTTTAAATGTGGAACTTAATTTAGATTATGGATATAAGCCATTTGGAATTACTTGTTAAAGAAAAATCATGAACATATAATTAGGGAGATTAATTTTCATGTGAATTTATTTAACCTTATTGGACAAATGACAGATTGATTTCTTTGTATTTAAATAGTTGTGTTTTCTTATTGTCTGGAAAATCTTTAATTGCAAGTTATTTATGCTTTTGGCTATTTTAAGAAAAGATTGCTTGTATTAGGATCTTGTGTAAATGGGTTTGCAGTCAAGCTTAATTTCATTGCAATTCTAGTTGAGTTGTCATTATGTTATATGTTGTTATATCTCCTTGGTCAGGTTTTTGTTGTATAACCCCGTTGATGTGAGCCATTGTGTGTTTTGTCTAAATGGTCAATCTTGGATTAGTGATTGTGTGTCCTTCACCTGTGGTTTGTCAGGATTAGTTATGGTTGTCTATTTTTCCATAGAGTTCTTATAGAGAGACATTTCCTATTAGTGTCCTATGAGAGAGAGTGGCTTTCAAGCGGGGGCCATGCCCGAAGTGGATGATAGGATAACCCATCGAAAGTTAGTTAAAAAGTGATAACCTAATAATTGATTAGGGGGTGGGTAGAATAAATATTAATTAAGATAATGTACCTCGTGCATAGGTGTAGTGCTTGTACAAGGCTCATAATGTTATGAGAAGGCTTGGAATGACAAACTTGCCACCTTGTCTTCACAAAAGGATTGGTAGGGTCTGCATGAGACTTAGTTGGAGCCGGAAGCCGGGAGAGGTTACCAGGACAGAGAGTCAGGACCTAGGAGGCCTACCATGCTAACCATCAAGCTATGTGATGACACTCTCTCCTTAGAGTCACTAGCGTTTTGTGAGTTGAGTCACATGGATGTTTGCAGAGTCTTGTAGTTATTTTTTACTTGTCTTACTTTTCTTTCTTGAGGGTTTTCTACTATCTCCTAGCATGGTGGGGTGGTTCCATTTTGGGATCACATGGTCGGGTGGTAGTGCCACTTCCCATCGGATGTTTTGGGTTGTATCTTCGGGTGAGGAAAGGCTTCATTGGTGTTTCTTGGTTCCTGGTTCATGTACCAACCCATGTTCATGATCATTGTTTAGTTGAGACCTTTTGGTCATTGTATCAACTTTTATGTAACCTTGATATTGTAACTTTATATTTGTGGCATTTTTGGAAGCCATGTAATTATGGATATTGTAATAGTATGTTAGTGGACTGTATGCTAATTTAGTTGCTTTGATCTTATGTATAAATGTTTTATGGAAATTGAATGCATGGGAATACTTGATTCTTTCATTATAGAATTTAGATGTATGTGTAGTTTTGAACTTAAGCATTTACTTTATCTAATTAAATGGACAATTGGATGAACCATGGTGGTAATATAATCTACAATTAATCTTCATTGGTAACCCTTAGAAAATCATGTGTTAGTCTTCCGCTATGTTATTAGACATGCAATGGTTATAATTAATGCACTTAATCTTTAAAAAAAAATTATTTCACCCTTAGTTGCCTAGTTGTGTTGTTTTCCTTTAGGGTTCTTGGCGGGGCATTACAAGCAGCAACCCCTACCTGATTTATGGGTTGCAACCCAAAGGAGCACCAACCCTTGACTTTAGGGCACCAACCCAAGGAGCTACAACCCCTGCACTGAGCCACAACTCAGTGTTTATAGTCTAAATGTCAAATACAAAAGTTTTTTTTTGTTACAAGTGAATCTTGCAACCTTTTCATATGCCTTACTCTATCGGTGAGATACTTTCTTTGCTACACCGACTCACTCTTCTGCTACTTTTCACCTACTACTCCTTTGTTGGATCTCCTCCATAAACTCTTTGCACTTTATCTGTACTATACTCTATTGATTCTTCTCTCCAACCGGTTGAATGCTTCAACCAAGTTTTCTCTCAATTCCACTCTCTTCACAGAAGCTCGTTGAGCACTTGGCTGATTTTCTCTTACTTGCATAAGTCTTCAACTTCGCAATCACACCATATTTTTCTCTCTTCAACAGCAACAAACAATCTCTTTGGCCTTCTTACTTATAGCCCAAATTTCCCACCAAAAGCTAATTCAAAATCCAGGCGGTTAGGGTTTCCTTACCATCCTTGAGGCAAATCAAAACCAATCAGATCTTGCATGATTTTATCTTTTTGACATCTGAATGCACATCTTCACCATAGTCGTATCTCCTCGATCACGCCTTTCATTCCTGGTGACTTGCTTTTTACCCTCATAGCTAATCCTTCGATCAATCACAAAAGATCTTTTAGACTGTTTCCTTCATTGCCTCGATCTTCTCAATTTCTCTTAGCTGGCTCGTAGTTGTCTTCTAGACCTCAAGCCTCAAACCCCTGCAATCATTGTGCTACAAGTCCAACGATTTGTGTGATTTTTCATTAAAGCTGACCAACCTTGTAGAAACCTTGTCGATATACATTCTTTCTTTATCCAAACTCGGGTTTGCCACGTTGACTCCATGTCGACTATCTGCTAGCTTGACACTTCAAGTTAGTCCAAGTAGGATCACCAACCAACCACCCTGATGGTTTCTTACTTCTTCTGGTTTGCTAACCCTTCCGATCTCAACCATTCTACCTGTTACCTTATCATATATGCTCTCATCTTGAATTATCGATGGAATTCTCAAACCGGTCTCCAGACTAGTAAGTCCTAAGTATGCTCATTCCCACAATGGGGAGGTCTTCTACAACTACACCTTTCTTATATAACTGGTAGACTTACATATTGGTTACCACTCTTGATGACACCATGTCATCATTCTTCTCAAGGATCCATATTCTTTCAGTCAGGTTAGATTCCTCTGTTTGCATCTACTCAGCCTTCCCTTTTCCCTGATTAGCTTTGACCATATCGCAAGTAGTTTGTCAAGATGACAAACACTTCATACTTCCTCTATAGTGGCATCATGCCTTCTCTTCTCTTCTAGTGCATAACCCTGATCTCATGCACTTAGGGCATTCCTTCAATTCACTGGTAGATTTGGTGTAATCCTTCAAGTGTTTGCCTTTACCTCTTCACTCTTATCTCTCCAAACTATGATGCACTCAATACATAATAGGAGATAAGCTCCACTTACTTGATGAACTAACACCTTGTCTTCTGCATCTTGCAATGCTCTTCATGTGGTCTGATGTGAGCACATTTACTATCAGTCATTGCTTCTCATGATGACTGCTTCTTCATCCAGTGGGAGTCTTGCTATTCTGCAACCTTACAACGTACTAGTTCATTATGCTCTTCCAGTGTTGATGTGATTAGGTAACATTCTGCCTCTTCATCACAAACAACCACTCAAAACACCTCTTTCTCTCAACACACAAGTCAAGTACTAACTTGTGTACTGATGACCTCTGAGATCATCTTCTTTACCTTTGCTGGTGTTCTGCAACATAAGGTGATATCCAAGATATCACATCCTGTACTCCTTCATAACAATGTTGCACCTACATCTCATCCACCGGTGATCATCCCATACCGGTTGACATCAATGACAACACAATACCAACAATGGCTTGTATGCCTTGGGGGACATAAGGATTTATTGGGACAAGTTTGGAACTTGTGGTTATTCTACTTGGTAGCCTTGCTATGGCATTATGTTCTCCTACTTACAGAATTCTCCTCTAGGTATTTGGTCCACCTTCACCCCTCAAGTTATAGTCACTAAGTGACTTTGTTCATCCTTGGGTTGGGAGTGTTTGTGTTGTGTTTTCCTTATGTGTTTATGCTTGAGTGTCACCCATTTAGCCTTGGTTCTCCTAGCTCGAGGGTGGCTTCTTGTAAGCCTAGGTTGGGAGGTGAGCCTCCATGGTCACAACCTACAAGTTTTTATTATAGGTTTTCTTGGGAAGAGATTGGAAAGGAAGCTTGGAATGATCCTATTTCTTATTGTATTAGTTGCAAAAAAAATCACGTATTTGGAAAGCCCTCATTTAGTAGAAATGAGAGGCTTGATTTTGTTATTTACCTATTTGTATAAAAGAAACTATGATGTACTAAATGTAACTATTGGATTTGTTTTACCATGTAATAAAGATGTATTTTATTTGAGTAAATCCTTGCAAAGAAAAGAATAAAATTTGAGTTATTCTTTATTGTTATTTACTTCTTGAAACAGATTAGAAATAAAGTTTATTTGTCTTATTTAGCTAATGGAAAAGAAATGAAAATAGTTAAAAGTGAGTAGTATAGTTATGCAGAAACAAATGAAATAAATTTAAATGTTGTAGTGCAGTTATTAGTAAAGAAAGGAAATATTGCTTCTGTCTATAGTTTAAACACAAAATAAATAAATAGACATTTTAGAGTTAATATTAATCTTCTTTACATCTTGTTGTTTATTGTTTAAATGGATTTTAGAAAAAGATAGTTGCAGCAGTAAATAAAACCTTTACTGTTATTTTTTTTAATCTAAAATATATGTATAATGGAAAGTAAACAAATCTAGATCTGGTTATTTAAATGAAAAGTTAACTATGTGTTTTTAATAGAAAACAAGATTATTCTATTATGTTTATTTTAAAATATCCTATTCTTAGCTATGGAAATGCATATTTACACACACACACACACACACACACACACACACACACACACACACACACACACACACACACACACACACAAAACACACACACACACACACACACACACACATGTAAAGTTTATGCCTAATGTTTTAAATTTACATCTAGACTGTTGTATTTTCTAAAGAAAAATAAGTATATTTTTATGTTGCCTTTATATTAAAATATGCATATTTAGAAAAAAAAAGAGTAATCTGGAAATAAAAGAAATGCATTTTTACTTTAAGTATTCTGAATATTTAATATTTTAGTCTTGGTGCAGTCTGCTGTCAAAACTTTATATTTATATTAATAGATATAATAACTTTATATATATATATATATAATAATCTATATAAATATATATAATAATCTATATAAATATACATATAATAATCTATATAAACACACACACACACACACACACACACACACACACACACACACACACACACACACACACACACACACACACACACACACACACACACACACACACACACACACATATAGATAAATATATCTTTCTATTAAAAAAAAATATAAAAAAAAGAGGGGAGATTTACATATCATCGAAACCCCTACATGTTTTTATGAGGCCGAGGGCGGTCCTGATGCCGATGGCACTGTGGGTGCGAACCCACTGTGGGGTCTCGGTCGTTCTATGGGTGCGAACCCACTGTGGGGTCTCGGTCGTTCTGTGGGTGCGAACCCATAGTGCGGTCTCAATCGCTCTATGGGCTGTGACCCAAAGGGGTGACTCGACTGCCACTGTGGGCCACGACACACAGGCGACCGCGGCCGCACTGTGGGCCGCGACTCACAGTGGTGGCCAAGGCTGCCATTGTGGGCCGTGACCCAAAGGAATGGCCTCGGCCATCCTATGGGGCGACACCTATAGGTCCCCCCCTCTCTTTCAAACCGTCGCCCCTCCATGCAAACCCCCACGACCTCTGATCAAATGCCTCCCTTTCCTTTGGCCTTTGTGTGATGCCCTTGCTTGGCCACACCTGCACACACCCACAAACACATAAAAAAAAAGATAATGTTAGGGCAAGCAACCCTAACCCAATTTTGGGTTAGGGTTAGCTTGATAGAAAATAAAAGATAAAAAGAAAAGAGGGTTCGTATAAAAGAATAAACAACCCTAGTTAGGGTTCATTAAAATAATAATTTAAATGAAATGATGGGGAATTCTTTTTAAAATTTGAAAATAATTACCCCCCCATTTGTTTATAGTCAATATGATAGAAATAATTAACTTCTATTATTGACTAGGGGAAAATTGTTCTTAATATAGACTTTATTTAGGAAAATATGTAAATATGTGTAAGTACACACACACACACACACACACACACACACACACACACACACACACACACACACACACACATATAAATATGGTTGTTTGGGTTAAAATTCCTTTGGAAATTTTATTAATGGAATTTATCAAAAGTATAATATAAAATTTTAACCTATAAGGTCGATGTTGGTCAAATATTAATAGTTGATATTTAAAATATCTAAGGGGAAATAAATTCAACTTTAAAAAGAAATGAATTTTATTAGGCAAATATTATTTCAATTTGGTTAACTTAATTAGAATAATTTAAAAACGTATTCGTGTTTGCTCAATTAATTATTTTTAATATGAGTTAACGTTATTTTATTTAGCCTTTGAGTATTTAAATACTATTGAGATAATTAATATCTCTTGATTTATTATTGGAGTATTTTAATTAGGAAAAATTAATTAATTAAATTGTGATGACCCTCTTGGGGAATAATTAGTCTACCTTAAATGTTGACACTATAATGATGGAGTTGATTAAATCAACTTTAGGAAACCATTCCATTTAATCCCGAGTTAACCTTTAGTTAAGACAAAACTTATTTATTCCATTTTTAAACGTAGAGTATTTAGTATTTTTATGTTGTTTTAAAAAAATTGTTGTTCCGTTTTTGCACAAAATTTTGGGGCCCATGACAAGATGGAAGAAGAAGATACCAAAGAAGTAGAAGATGATGATGATGATGATGATGATGATGATGATGATGCTGCTACTGCTGCTGATGATGATGATGATGGTGATGGTGATGGTGATGGTGATGGTGGTGATGGTGACGACGATGATGATGACGATGACGATGACGACGACGACGACGATGATGATGATGATGATGATGATGATGATGATGGTGGTGGTGGTGGTGGTGGTGGTGGTGGTGATGATGATGATGGCGATGATGATCATGATGGTCATGATGATGAGTTGGATGAAGAAGAAGATCAATGACATGAATGAAATGTATGACATTTTTTGAACTTTGTGTTTATTTATGGAATTTGGACTGTTTATTAGCTATGTGATGGATGGTGATTTAAAATACGTATGTGATGGATTACATGTTTATGATGATACATTTGACATTTTTTGAACTTTGTGTTTATTTATGGAATGTGGACTGTCTATTAGCTATGTAGTGGATGGTGATTTATGATACATATGTAATATATTACATGTTTATGATGATACATATGTGATGCCTATGATGCTCAATTACATATATGATGATACATATGTGATGCTTATGATGCTCATGATACATATGTATTTATTGTTTATCAAATTACAAATGTAATGCTTATGATGATTAATTGTTGGTGTTGATTTCATATATATATATATTGTGTGATGTTGCCACCCTTGGTGTAAACAGGTAAATGACTATAGACATTGTCAACCCTTTAGTTGAGGATCCTGCACAATCTACAAAAAGTAAAGGTAAGGAATAAAAAAATATACAATGATTATGATGATTGCATATTGTTCATGTTGTGTACTATATAATTTTTAGTATACGTATCATGTAATTTTTAGCTAACATAAGATAATTGAATTACATTTGTAGGAACCTGAACCCCTTTGACGAGGATCCTACATAGTCTCATGGATCGACAAGTATAAGTCAATACACCCTATAGAAGTAGTTTATTTTTAAAAAACTACTAGGAAAACAAACTTCTTCAGTTCTTCAAACCTCGACATTAGCAGAAAATCTAATACAGTTATCAACACTTGAGGCCCCAGTTGGACTTATTCAAATTTTAATCTCAACATCAACTTCAGGGCCGATTTCTTCATCAACATTACCATCATTTGCAAAATATATCTCTCATTACCAACTAACTCTCTCATTTGATGGAGTGTTGGTACCACCAAATATGTATTTGTCAGATGTATCTTCCTCAAGTGAGGGAAATGTAGGAATAGTCAATGAAAGTGAGACATGTACTAGCTCTAAAATAGGGAGATCAACTAGAGGTCAAAAGATTAGAAGAAGATTCAATAAATGCATGGAATTTTTCCTTGCTCAAGGGGGGTCATATTCTTATGATGATGAGACCAAAGGTGACATCGAGGTTCCCTTCAGGTACAAACATCTAGAGAAACAATGGGTACTGAAGGAACTTTCTCCAATAAACACTGATTTTTGTGTTAACGAGAGAATATATCGCATAGCACCTTTGTCATTACAGGGTTTGAGCCTATTTTCCATGGATGACATAAAGGTATATTACAAAAAAGTTGTTTAATTGATGGAGTATGTCAGACCTTGTTATAATTACAAAATTGGATGTAGATTGTTCAATATAAAAAAAGTATGCGTAGGTATTCATTGTCAGCAAATTATATACAACAGAAAGATAATGATCAAAGTAAATGAGTGGATGTATACATTGATGGAAGGCCAAAAATAATACACCAGTAGTATCTACCCTCACACTTTGCATTTTTTTAATATCCTTTTATTTTCTTGCTACAACTCCTCACATTTTTTCTTCCATTGGGAGCTATCTAGAGTAAGAACCATTGGCACCTGTTGCCCACTTCTTCTTAGTGTTTATTCATACAATTCCCTATACTAGTTCCTCTTCCTTACTACTCTGACCATTTGTGCTTTATTGAATTTTGAAATATCCACTCCGATATCAACAGAAACAATTGGATCAATTTCACCAACTTTTAGTCTCATCATATGGCCAAAGGCCTTGTCAATATCAATGATCTTTGGTCTCTTGTAGGGAGGGTACAAAGCCCATAACCTCAAAGATTCCTCATCTTGATCAAATATTGAACCAATAAATACATCATTTATACCTTGTATATCCAATTTGAATTCCTTGTTTTTTGAATGCAATAAATTGTCAAAGATAAAAGAAGCACCGAGGTCCCATCCGGGAAACAAAATCACCCCAGTCTCTATAAGAAGTTGCCTCCCCTTTTGAGGGGTCATTGTGGTTATCTCTGCATCAATTTCCTCTTTTAATTTCTTTAACAACTCAACCTCATTATCAGGCGTTATGTTGGGAATAGAGTCCCTTAATTTCTTCTCTTTAAAGTTGTACAATAATGTTTTAAATTCTTTGGAATGAATAAAAACATCATCAGGAACAAAAGTAGAAAACTCCTCTAATCAAGAGTCAGCATGAACTTCTAATGTTGTCTCTATTTGACCCTACACGTCTGGCTCTTCTTCCTTCTCTGGCACTTTCCATCTAGAGACAACTACATTCTCATCAAATTCACTTTCTTCCTCCTCCTCCTCAGTTTCAATTTCCTCGAGTCTTCATCTCTTTTCTGCCAGTTCATTATTCGGTTTATCAATTACCTCTTTGGCCTCTACATCCTCCATGTTCCTGAATATATCTTCAGCCTCAATACTGACATGCAGATAACCTCCCAAGTTTTGGCTCTTCTTGCAAGATTGAATGTATCCTTCAGGATCATAGTTTTTCCTGGCATAATGTTCATACAAATTGTATTCTTCTATCATCTTCTTATCAATTATTTCATAAGCTTTGGTTGACACTATGGTGAAATCACAAAAGCTCAGTGTCCCAGGCAGGAAGGCTTGCTTACGCATATCTGTAAAATGTTTAGCATTGGACACATTCAATTGCCTCACAATCTCTAGATAATCTATTCTGTCTGGTACTAGTTTTGGTAGCATGTAGGGGCTCCCCTCAAATCCATACACTCTAAAACATGTAAAATCCTTATTCACAAACCAGTCCCCTAGTTATGATCAACAATGTGTGTTTCATCATAATCTTGGGGTCTTAGGAACCTCTTGATTTGATCAGAGATAGACCCTTCACATGAAATCCCATACATTTAGTACAATGGCATCACAATAAGTTCTTCAAACTTAATATAGTTGGACCTCATATATCAAGAATCCCAAAGATATGTTCAGAATTTGATGGGATGCTCCTCACCTTCCCTGTTCTTGGTATTTAATTTTAGGCCCTCTGGCCAAAAACCCTTTACATATCCATAAAATAACACTAGATGCATCAATAGTGAATAAAATTGAAATTGGGATGAGTATAATCCCTAAGGTTTAAAAACACTTCATGCAACCTCTCCACCAGATATGTTGCATAGTCAAAAGGCCTAGGTTCATACATTTGTATATTAGAGGCTAACACTAGCGGCTCAGTTCTTGCCAGATCAGGCACCTCCACCCCTCCTACTTGCTCACATGACATATATGTGTACTACAAGTAGTGTCTAAACAAATCAATACTGAATGGTGGCCCGTCTTCCTCTGTTAATTTTCCTACCTGCCTCTTGTGAATGGAAAAGTTCTAGCTGGTATATGTAGTGTCCATTCTGAGGTATTCTTCCTCCAACACCCTAAAGGACAAGGGCTTATCAGGATTGGGGTCTAAATTGAAAACCTCATTTATGGTACCCACCAAAAATCTAATAAATGCATCTCCATTTGGGAGCTGAATGCACCTCTTCACTGAATTATAATTCCTCACCAAAACCTCTAGCAATATTATGTTTACAAAAACATTAGGGACTATTAGCTTACCTAAATTTGTCATCCAAGGATTGCAAACTGACATCTCCTTGCTCCTTCTCAAATAGTGGAACATAAACAGTTCATGTCCCCTTACCTTGGTCTAGAGATCTCCAACCTCTCTATACTTGTCTTCTAATTGGTCTCTCCCCGACAGGTGCTGCTTCGACCTTCTGGATTTTGGGTCGGGTGACTGCATTTGGTCTATCATGTCTTGGTTTAACTTCCTAACTGGAGGCACCTCTTCAATTTTTCCTTTCTTCACCTTAGAGTCAGGGCTCTTGGCCACCCTCTTCTTTCTTGTTGAAATCGAAGCTTCCATTTCTACAATTACAATCCTGTGCTCTATTTTTCAAAGGTGCAATGTGTTCTATCTGTGTATTCTTCTTTCACCAACGTAGTATTTAGATAAGGCAATTTCTAGTTCTGTCGTATTCTTTTGCAATAATGAACTTCTCATAAAATTTGCCTTGTGCGAACTATAGATGCATCTACTACAAGTATTAAATAGAAGACTTTTAAAAATTTTGGTTTTGAATTTTGATATGACAACGACACGTCAGCATATATCTCCCCGATGAATATTTCCCTTTTGGCGCTCTCTAAACAACCCTTTATCTACTTTGACATCTTACTTTCTCTTATCGGGATACCCTAAGCCGGTGAATCCTTTTCCTCCTCATCGGTATATCTCAAACTGATATTCTCATCAGCCATCAGGTGAGCTCATTTAACGTTATCACGATAGGCATTATTTCCCTAATGGGCTTCACCACCGGCATAGATCTTCCGGATGCAACCAACTTCATTGCCATGAGTCTTCCCGATAGTGTCTCTGCTCTACTCAATCAGTCTGTTCCTTCATCAAGTATCGGTTAATCCAAAATGAAACATATCGATAAGTAAAGTCTTTCCAATAGAGTATGTTCCATCGGTATATGTTTCACCAATGATTTCTTCGGGCGTCAGGGTGGCTCAAAGTAACACATACTGATTGCTTTGGTTATACCGATGCAACCAACTTCATCGCGATGAGTCTTCTTGATAGTGTCTTCGCTCCGCTCAATCAGTCCACTCCTTCATTAGGTATCAGGGTAATCCAAAATGAAACATAATGATAAGCAAAGTCTTCTTGATAGAGTATGTTCCATCTGTATATGTTTCACCAATGATTTCTTCGGGTGTCGAGGTGGCTCAAAGTAATACATACCAATCACCTTGGCTATACTGATGTGTTACCACTTATCAAATTGCCATTAGTTTCATATCCAAAGTCATACTATATATTCTAGTCGGTTAGTATTACCGAATCATGCAGTCAGTACACTCAGAGAAGTCGGTATGAACAGTCTAGTCGGTTACTGAAGAAAGCAGTCACAGAACATAGTATTCACCGAGCCGTTTACTGAGTAAAGTTTCATGGCTACTGAGTGGTAAAGTTAACTCACCGAGTGAAATGTTTTACCAGATACATTGAACCTGGACATGCACATGAAAATGTGTTACAACATCGAGGCACATCTAACCATTTTTGCATTGGGAATTGCACTATGAGATTGTGTATGATTACAAGGTCAAATCTAACCAATGAGATATTTTGTTTAGCTATTCATTCGAAGAATCTTTTGAAAGATCAAAACAATGAATCAGATCACCACTGTAAGAGATCTATTTATACAACATGATTCTAGGGTTAGAGATATGAGATGCAATAAGAGATAACAGAGTGTATGCATGAAGGAAGACTATTATAGAGACACAGAGATGTCACCGAGAAGGTTATCAGTGAACAATCAAAGAACAGAGTAAACAAAAGGGTTTATCGAGTTTCATTATGGGTTATTGAGGTATGTTACAAGCTAGGTAATCTTATTAAGAGCACATAGAATCTACTTTAGCATTTCAGATGTAAAGTTGCAAATATTTGTAATGATTATATTGTAACATTTTGAAGTTGTAAGAGAAACCTTTAACAAGGTAAAAGACTCTAACCAAGTCTATAAATTGTAAATCCTTTAACCAGGTGCTACACTTATATAGTGTTATAAAAATCCTTTAGTAAGGTAGATCTAACTGATCTTGATACTCCTAATAGGGTAAGCTATCAAAAATAGCTAAATGTAGCACTAACTGAGCATTCTTTATTATTGCAGTAGTGAAGTTGTGGGTGCCATCCCCACCATAGTTTTTCTCTCTAACCAAGAGTTTCTGCATGACCAAAATATATGTGTTATGGAGTGAATCATGTATGATTGTTATCTGTTGATTTTAGTTTTATTTTATGTTACTGCAGTATTCTGTTTATGCATAATAGTAAGGTTATTATCAGAGAAAAGTTTTGGAGTACTCATTCACCCCTCCCCTCTTAGTACATTAGCTTTCTATATTGGGCCTAACAATTGGTATCAGAGCTTGAATCTTGGAAAAGGTTTTAACTACCTAAAGAGAAAGATCTTAGCAATGGAAGGCTACAAACAATCTCGAAGGATTGTGCATTTTCAAGAAGAGCTAGATAATGCAAATCAAGTGATTGCAAACATGTAGAGGCAAATGCAAAAATCTCTGAAAGTAAGGAGAAGATTATCTGATGACTTGCAGGATTCTCAAGAGCTAGTAGAACGAATTGAGACATCATCTAAGAATAGTATATCTGAAGAGACTGAAGAGATGATTGGAATGTTGAAAGAAAGGAACAAAGCATTGGCTGATCAACTAAAAGAAATGAAAAGAGGACATGAACATTTCAGTACACAAATGACTGAAAATCTAGATACATTAAGGATAGCTGAGGATAAAGAAAGAGATCTACAAAGAGAGAAACAACAACTTGAAGCTCTAGTATCTGATAAGGATGATGAAATCATAAGGTTAACTGGTATTCATCAAAATATGACAGATCAACTAGGTTATGGACATCATGAAGCAATTTTGAAAAATGATGAAAATCAATCATTGAAACTTTAAGTATCAAGGTTGACTGGAGAACTTGAAATAGAAAAGAAATCCAAAGAATCATTGGAGAAAAGTTATGAAGCATCAAAGATTTTGGATGAGCAACTGAATACAAGAAGACTCTACAAAGATGGAGGACTCAGTTACAAAGGATAAGACTCTATCGAGAAAGGAATTCATACTACCGAGAGAGGAGAATCATCAAAACAAGCTGGAAAAAGGAATAACATCAAAAGGAAGAAGCCTATTTGCTACTACTGTGGAAATCAAGGTTATACTGCCAACATATGCCAGATTAGAAAAGGTAAGCAACCAAATATATCTAAGTCCAATGGATATTGTTATAATTGCAATAAATATGGTCACACATCTAATCAATGTAGGACAAAGTCTATTAACAACTATCAGAAGGCAAAATTCAAAGGGTTTCTGTAAAAACTGCAATAGATATGGACATAGTACCAAGAAGTGCTGGTTTAAGAAAAAAAACTACATGAAGTATCCACACCGAGCAAACACTGGAGGTTACTGAACTCACACAGATCCTTACCGACAATATGCAGCAGTACCATGGGATTAGAATACAAGGATATGGTGCAAATGTTGTGGAAGATATGGACATATAAGTGCCAACTATTTTATAAGATTTGGAATGAACAACCAGAGATCATGGAGAAATCCCGGTATGACATGTTTTCATTGTCACAAAGCTAGACATTTAGCTGGAGATTGCAAAGATCAACCGAGAAGAGACACTAAAGAGATAAAAGAAAAATTCAAGATGATTTGGAAAAAGAAAGAAATTATGTCTGATGAAGAAAGAACCTTACCTACCGAGTTAGGTGCACCTATTTCAAATTAGTCAAGAAAAGGTATGAAGGGACTGCATTCTTTAAAAGTTGAATCATAACAGTTCCTATTCTATTATGTACAAAATTCAAAATCTGCATAGTTAAGATGCAATTAGTTAGTTTATATACTATATAGGAAACCTGTCAAGTCGGTGTATACAGGAAACCTATCAAGTCGGTTAATGAAGCTAAGTTGGGTACTCGGTGAAAACAAAAAATCGAGTAAATCGGTAAAAGGTGAACTGAGTGCATTTAATATCTTGACCTAACTTGCACGGAGCCCGATAAGGTATTTTTGAGTACTTAAAAGTGTTTTCATGGTCATTTTCATTCACCCAAGTTTTTGAGAAGCAGAGCAGAGCAAATCAAAGAAATCAAACTTCATTCAGAGCGAATTTCAAGGTATTTACATCAATCTATTCACACTGTTTAGCTGGTTTCTGATCTAGTCAAATTGCTATTGTCTACTGAGTGTGAAGAGTCAGTCACTTGTAAACCCTAAGGATAACTTGTCAAATCTTACCTGAAATCTACCATGGCGCCCAAGATCCAAGACCCTGTAGTTGTCCAAAATGTGGAGAAGCCCTTGCTGAAATATTCCCTAACTCCTAAAGTTGCCTCAGAACCGGATGATAAAACTGCATTTTCACTCATCCCGGATTGAGTCTTGTTGGTAGAAGATGTCAGATTCTTTACCAAATGCCGTGTTGAGGAACTCGGTCATGTAGAGATTAGTGAGAGATTAGTGACACATATGATGAACTGTGCACTAATGGCAAACTGGATAGCAAATTTGAGCATATCAGAATCAAGGGATTAACTGAAGCCCTAGTCTATCCCCATGTGTTCAAACCCCAATGGGTTAAGTTTGTATTGAGAAAAGTACATGATGATTTCATGTGGCTACAAGAGAAACCGTTCAAGATCATGAAGGAAGTCATTCACCTGATCACCGGATAACCCATCTATGATCATGCTCGTGCACATAAAATGATATCACAAAAGGAGCTAATCAGTCTAATCAGAGTAGAATCCGATTACCGAGGACTAAAATTGAATAATGTCACTGATGCTGAACTAAAATTTGTAATTAGAGTTATTGGTTACTGTTTCTTCCAAGCCGCAAGGGAAAACAGTGTACCATGTGCTGCAGTGGACCTGGCCTACAAAATAGTAAAGAAGGGAATGGAAGTAGACTTATGTGAAGTGCTACTAAAGAAGTTATTTGAGAACCTGAACACAATAAGGAAGCAGAAGAAGAACAACTTAGCAAACACACTAAAGTTCAGTTCACTACTTGTATGTATGTTTTTCTATTTTGAGAATTTCTTTCCCTTAGTCGGTAAAGTAGTATGGGAGCTACACCGACCTATCACCCATCAGATCAATGACTACATCAAGAAATTAGGAGATAACCTTAATGATATCATGGATGATTACTTTAGCAAATTCCAAGAGAAAATGCACAACAGGTACAGGATCCCACCATAGCTGGTCGAAAAATACAAGGACAATATATGTTTTGAAGTCAACACTGATTATTGCTATGTAAATGCTGTTGAACCGAGGATTCAATCGTTGCAACCAATGGGTTATGAAATTGATTATGATATCACACAACAACAAATTGATGCCTATCTATCATTGCCAAGGCATGCAACTGAACTAAGGTATGGAACCTATGAAGAGGTGAAGGAGAAAGTAAAAATGAGCATTGTAGTTCCTAAGGTTACAAGAAAAGCTACAAAGATGATAAAGGCTTTATCTGAGAAATTCAGAGAAGAATCGTCCTCTACACCTATCAAAGGCAATCTTGCCATTACCAAGGAAGAATCAGAAGCACAGGAGGCTGCAATAACATTGAGCACAGAGTTGCCAAAGGGAAAAGTTCTGAAAAGAAAGAAACAAGACATCACAAAGGCCCTACTGACTCCACCAACAAAGAGACCCAACACCAGAGCATCAACTGCATCACCGAGCAAGAAAAAAAAGACTGTTGCCATTCCTAAGGTAACTAAGACTTACAAGAAATCTACTCGAAGACTCATTTTGGCAAAAGAGTCGAGTGATATAGAGTCTGATGATGCAAACAAATTCCAGGTTGTGAAAAGCAAAAAGGTAAACATTCACAGTGTTGAAAACTTTTGTGCCAATCTCAAAGAATACGGTGGATTTGCAGGATTCAGATATGTTAAGTATGAGTCTAGGAATAATGATGAGAAACGATAGATTGAAGAAGCTATCATATGTACACTTCTAAAGTTTCGGTAAGCACCATTAGAACTAGCAAAGTCACTTCTGAGTGAACTCTACTCACATATCGACAACAGATGGAAATATGCAATGTATTCAGAGAGACAAATAAGAGAAAGAAGTATAGTCCATCTATTTCTTGACATGTCCGTAGCTGAAATCAAGGAGCATTTGTCCACATACAATTCAAAATTTCTTGTGAAACAGAGAGCCTTAAAATTGATGAATGGGCTATATATTGATGTGGAAAATGAGACTAAAGCCAAGTGGCAAGAGATCTTCAAGCAAAAGGATGTCGGTGAACAATCTCAAATTGAAATTGTTGATGTCACTGAGCAAGATCCAGATGTCACCGAGCAAGGTCCAGACCCAGTTGACACTATACAAATTGATGAAGATGTAATGGATGAAGCAGCACCGGAGCAGGAAATGATTGAAGGCACCACTTATGCAAAACTTGTGTCTAGTGAATTTGTCTTAGAACAAGTTTAGCCTTATCCGCCGGTGAAGCCACCAGTCTCCACCAAAGCTCCCAAGGACACCAAGCAAGCTACCGAAGGCAACAAATCTGAAGCTGTAGGTGACACAACCCAAGATCAAACGTCTCAAGCACAGACAAGCACTACAAATATTACAGCTGAGACCCCTAGCACCAAACCACCCAAAGACATTGCAACTGCTACAGGTACAGACCAAAGTGTTTCATCTACCGAGCAACCTACCGAGGGCCAGCAAGCCTCACAAGCACTTGTTTTAGTGCCACAAACCAAAGGAAAAGAGAAGAAGGTGAGAAAGAATGGTTTTAAATTTGACTTATCTAAACCGATCATGTTGCCCAATGTAGACATTTCCAAATTGAAAGGGCAAGCACTCACTGAATTTGGTGAACTATGCAAAGAAAAGGCCAAATAGGAGAAGCAACTGGCCATACAGAAAAAGAACAAAGTACTTCAGAAGGTTAGGACACTACTCAGAGAAATGCTACCATCAGCAACAGTGTCAACTGATGCAGCCATCCATATTCAGTTGGATGAACTCCTTAATCAGATTGAAACATCTAGAGTTGATGCATTCGAGTACTTAAGCAAGCTCAAGGATAAAGAGCTTACAACAAAAATGATAGAGGAAGTACAAAAATCAATTGCTGTTGGCAAGGTAAAACTTGTCAAATTCATTGCTGAGTTGTCCCCTCAACTCAAGCACATTCTTTATTTATTCCAGAAATTGTGTACATTTTCTTTATTTATTAAAGATATAAAAAATACAACTGATGCAATTGAGAAAGAGATCATTGATCTCTCATCCAAGTTGACCACTGAGCCTAATTCAGTTCAGAATTTTTACAAAAAGCTACAACAGCTCATGGCTCAATAGTTAGAACTGAGGAATGAAGAGCATAAAATTAGGATGGATATAATGACCCTTCAAACATTATTCCTTCCTCATCTATCATCAGTACAGGAGCAGCTCAACTGAGCTACAAGCTTATCAACTACACAAGAGGGAAGCACTCTTGATGGCTTGATATCACTTTTATCTGATATTCACACACAAAACTCCCTTATGGAAAGTCTCAAGGACTCACTCTCAGTCACCCTCACCGATGCCCGGACCAAGTATAAGACTATTTTTGATCAGTTACCGCCTCCAGATGGAAATTAAGTTTTTCATGTTTGTCAAAAAGGGGGAGTAATATTATGATACTACACAGAGGAAAGACCAACAAAGGGGGAGTAATTCTACACTTGGAGAGTAGTATAGTTTTGATAACACAATTTTTAGTATTGTATACAAGGGGAGTATACTGAGCAGAATATACAGAGCACTCAGAGCACACAAGTACATAATAGAAACGAACATGCAAAATTCAGAGTTATGTATAGGATAATGATAAGGGGAGTATATTGGCATATACTATTTTATTGACTATTGTACATATTGTCAAGTATAGTCATTTTGACAAGTATATAGTTTTTGAGTTATGACTTTGTAAGTAGTTTTTGTCAAACATCTCAACTAATGTCAAAAGGGGAGATTGTTACTACTTATCAAATTGCCATTAGTTTCATATCCAAAGTCATACTATATATTCCAGTCGGTTAGTATTACCAAATCATCCAGTCGGTACACTCAGAGAAGTTGGTATGAACAGTCTAGTTGGTTATTGAAGAAAGCAGTCACAGAACGCAGTATTTATCGAGCCGTTTACCGAGTAAAGTTTCATGGCTACCGAGTGGTAAAGTTAACTCACCAAGTTGATATTCACTGAGTGAAACGTTTTACTAGATACATTGAACCTGGACATGCACATGAAAACGTGTTACAACATCGAGGCACATCTAACCATTTTTGCATTGGGAATTGCACTATGAGATTGTGTATGATTACAAGGTCAAATCTAACCAATGAGATATTTTGTTTAGTTATTCATTCGAAGAATCTTTTGAAAGATCGAAGTAATGAATCAGATCACCATTGTAAGAGATCTATTTATACAACATGATTCTAGGGTTAGAGATATGAGATGCAATAAGAGATAACAGAGTGTATGCATGAAGGAAGACTGTTATAGAGACACAGAGAGGTCACTGAGAAGGTTATCAGTGAACAGTCAAAGAACAGAGTAAACAGAAGGGTTTACCGAGTTTCATTATGGGTTACCGAGGTATGCTACATGCTAGGTAATCTTATTAAGAGCACATAGAATCTGCTTTAGCATTTTAGATGTAAAGTTGCAGATATTTGTAATGATTATATTGTAACATTTTGAAGTTGTAAGAGAAACCTTTAATAGGGTAAAAGACTCTAACCAAGTCTATAAATTGTAAATCCTTTAACCAGGTGCTACACTTATATAGTGTTGTAAAAATCCTTTACTAAGGTAGATCTAACTGATCTTGATACTCCTAACAGGGTAAGCTATCAAAAATAGCTAAATGTAGCTCTAACCTAGCATTCTTTATTATTGCAATAGTGAAGTTGTGGGTGCCATCCCCACCATAGTTTTTCTCTCTAACCAAGAGTTTCTGCATGACCAAAATATATGTGTTATGGAGTGAATTATTTATGATTGTTATCTATTGATTTTAGTTTTATTTTATGTTACTGCAGTATTCTATTTATGCATAATAGTAAGGTTATTATCAGAGAAAAGTTTTGGAGTACTGATTCACCCTTCCCCTCTCAGTACATTAGCTTTCTATATTGGGCCTAACATGATGGACTCTTGTTTTTGCCACTCTTATCAGCATAAGTCTTACCAATACCCTCATCGGCTCTCGACAAGACAATTCTCCACTACTATCGCTAGTGTTTACTATGTCGATGGGTCATATCAGTATAGTTTTTATCGATGCATCGATTCTCCTCAACTTTTCTCCTTGATCGATATAACTTATGTTGATGAATACAACTCCGGCTTGCTTCACTCTCTCGCATGTGGTATCCTGATGCCTCCTCACCGTAATCGGGTGATCGTGAACTTTCAGAGGAATTGCTGGTGTATTTTGTGGAACATGTATACCATTGGTAAAACATATAGTTGGTTGTTCTCTCTTACAGGGTAAAGTATATTTTGAATTTTCATTTTGGATTGGGGCATTGAAATGCGGCTTACTTTTGCAATTTGGAACTGCAGGGCAAGAAAGAATGCTTTGCTTCATGCTTGTTGATATGCTATGACTTGATCAGAACAAATGTGGCTTTGGAACTTGCCTAGATGAATAATAAGATTGACTTTGTGTCTTCATACCTACTCCAAGTTCTTGATATACTCTGATGATTCTGTGAATATTTTAAGTTTCTCTTTAATAAACATTTTAAATCTTCTACACAATTAAATAGCTAATATTCAAAAGATTTCTTTTTCAAAGTTCATTCAAGAATACACGACAAAAGTTGATGAGCTTGTTAAGGACAAGTTAGAGGATGTCAAAGAAGAGAAATCCAAGGAGAAAGAAGAGAAAGATCTTGTTGCTCAACAGGTATGCATTTTTCTTAATTGAGCCTCAAGGAGAACTTGTTCTACTCTACTGACGATTTTTAAAAATTCAAATAAATTTGTGCCTATTTTGTTTACAGAATATGTATGCTCAACTTCTTCCCCTTGCTTTGCGAGCACCTCCAATAGAATTTTAAGAGCATAATTAAAGAAATTATAGAAAATAGCATTTTTAAGAGCATAATTAAGGAAATTATAGAAAAATAGCATTTTTAAGGAAATTATAAAAAAATTATGTGTTAACATATTGCATTGTCTAAAAAGGATAATCTTTACAAGGATGCAATGGAAACTAGTTCTCAATCGGGTGATCGTGAATTTGCAGAGGAATTGCTGGTGTGTTTTGTGGAACAAGTTAGAGGTTGTCCAAGAAGAGAAATCCAAGGAGAAAGAAGAGAAAGATCTTTTTTCTCAATAGGTATGCATTTTCTTAATTGAGCCTCAAGGAGCACTTGTTCTACTCTTTTGACGGTTTTTAAAAATTTGAATAAATATGTGCCTATTTGTTTACAGTATATGTATGCTCAGCTTCTTCCCCTTGCTTTGCCAACACCTCCAATAGCATTTTAAGAGCATAATTAAGGAAATTATAGAAAATAGCATTTTTAAGAGCATAATTAAGGAAATTATAGAAAAAATATGTGCTAACATATTGCACTGTCTAAAAAGGATAATCTTTACAAGGATGCAATGGAAACTAGTTCTCAATCGGGTGATCTTGAAATTGTAGAGGAATTGCTGGTGTATTTTGTGGAATAGGTATTTTCTGGAACAAGTTAGAGGCTATCAAAGAAGAGAAATCCAAGGGGAAAGAAGAGAAAGATCTTGTTGCTCAACAGGTATGCATTTTTCTTAATTGAGCCTCAAGGAGTACTTGTTCTACTCTACTGATGGTTTTTAAAAATTCAAATAAATATGTGCCTATTTTGTTCACAAAATATGTATGCTCAACTTCTTCCCCTTGCTTTGCCAGCACCTCCAATAGCATTTTAAGAGCATAATTAAGGAAATTATAGAAAATAGCATTTTAAGAGCATAATTAAGGAAATTATAGAAAAATTATTTGCTAACATATTGCATTGTCTAAAACGGATAATCTTTACAAGGATGCAATGGAAACTAGTTCTCAATCGGGTGATCATGAACTTGCAAAGGAATTGATGGTGTATTTTGTGGAACAGGTATTTTTTGGAACAAGTTAGAGGCTGTCCAAGAAGAGAAATCCAAGGAGAAAGAAGAGAAAGATCTTGTTGCTCAACAGGTATGCATTTTGCTTAATTGAGCCTCAAGGAGCACTTGTTCTACTCTATTGACAATTTTTAAAAATTCAAATAAATATGTGCTTATTTTGTTTACAAAATATGTATGCTCAACTTCTTCCCCTTTCTTTGCCAGCACCTCCAATAGCATTTTAAGATAATAATTAAGGAAATTATAGAAAATAACATTTTTAAGAGCATAATTAAGGAAATTATAGAAAAATAACATTTTTAAGGAAATTATAGAAAAATTATGTGCTAACATATTGCACTGTCTAAAAAGGATAATCTTTACAAGGATGCAATGGAAACTAGTTCTCAATCGGGTGATCATGAACTTGCAGAGGAATTGCTAGTGTATTTTGTGGAACAGGTATTTTATAGAGCAAGTTAGAGGTTGTCCAAGAAAAGAAATCCAAGGAGAAAGAAGAGAAAGATCTTGTTGCTCAACAAGTACGCATTTTTATTAATTGAGCCTCAAGGAGCACTTGTTCTAATCTACTGACGGTTTTTAAAAATTCAAATAAATATGTGCCTATTTTGTTTATAGAATATGTACACTCGACTTCTTCCCCTTGCTTTGCCAGCACCTTCAATAGCATTTTAAAAGCATAATTAAGGAAATTATAGAAAAATTATGTGCTAACATATTGCATTGTCTAAAACAAATAATCTTTACAAGGATGCAATGGAAACTAGTTATCAATCAGGTGATCGTGAACTTGCAGAGGAATTGCTGGTGTATTTTGTGGAATAGGTATACAATTGGTAAAACATATAGCTAGTTGTTCTCTCTCACAGGGTAAAGTATATTTTGAATTTTCATTTTGGACTGGGGCATTGAAATAGGGCTTACTTTTGCATTTGGAACTGGAGGGCAAGAAAGAATACTTTGTTGCATTCTTGTTCATATGCTATGACTTGATTAGACCAGATGTGGCTTTGGAACTTGCCTGGCTGAATAATATGATTGACTTTGTCTTTCCATACCTACTTTAGGTTCTTGATATACTATGATGACTCTATGAATATTTTAAGTTTCTCTTTAATAAACATTTTAAATCTTTTGCAAAAATAAATGTGCGTATTTTGTTTACCAAATATGTATGCTCAACTTCTTCCCCTTTTCTTTGTCGACACCTCCAATGCTTGGCATGGGAGTGGGCGTGGGAGGTTGCTTTCAGCTAGGTATGAGTGAAATTGGAATGCCTCCCATGCCAGCTTATGGTATCCCACCTATGGGTGGCTATTGATGGGATTGAAGAACTTAACATGGGACATAATTCTTCAATCATACATGGTTTTTTGAGGCTGGGCTTCGAGTGGAAATATTAGATTGTAAAATTGTTTTTATTTTTGTTTGGTTGGTTGATACAAAATAATGAATCTTTAGTATTATCGTATTGGTCAATTAGTTCAAATCTTTCCATCCACCAAGCATCCGATGCCTGAATCGTCGCATGATTATATTGTCAAACTGTTTTTATTGTCCTTTGGTTGATTGATACAGAATAATGAATCTTTAGTATTATCATATTAGTCAATAAGAGAAAACCTCTCCATCCACCAAGCATCTTACAAGGATGTTGTATGTCTAAAAACATCCTCGTTGGATAAGCAGTGAAGGGGTGTCAAAATTTTAACGCCCACCCAATTTATTCTGATGATTTATCAAGTTTTATTGACAGCTAAGAAGTGAGGAGGTGTCAGAATTCCGACACCCACCCAATTTATTTTGACGAGTTATCAAGTTTTACCGATGGCTAAGTAGTGAGGGGGCGTCGAAATTTTGACTCCCACCCAATTTATTCTGAGGCCCGAACCGTCGCACATATAGCATCCTCATCACTGTGGATGCCCTCATTGCCATTGGAATTTTGATGACTAAATAGTGATGGGGTCATCTGAATTCAGATGCCCGAACCATCGCACATACAACATCCTTGTCAGTGCAGATGCCCTGGTTGCCATTGGAATTCCGATGACTTATTGATTTTTACCAATGGCTAAGAAGTGAGGGGGCTGTCAGAATTCCAATTTATTCCGATGCTTGAACCATTAGAACATTACCTGGAAGACATTGAATCGATGGCTAAGTACAGTGATGGTCATCATCAAAAGATTCTTTGATGTCATTGGAATTTTGATGGTCTTGAGCATCGTCAAAATGTACGACGACAAGTTTTTGATGATGTTTCTCGTTGGTAGTCCGATGAATTGTAGTCGAAATCTCGACGAACTGCTGTTGAAATTGAGCCCCAAATGTACTAGTGACATATCGATTCAATCATAATCATTAGATTACATAGAAATCAACTACACATTGTTCAAGACAACATCAATTGCTCCCAGATCACCGCACATCGAATGTTGTAACTCATCACATGATTATCACTTCATGCTATGTATTTTCTCATTCCCAAGATAAATGGTTATCTTCACACCACTTTCAAACTCATCACGTTCATCATGCTTACATGGCATATTCATCTCCAATCACCATTCGATCATAGATCAACATAACCGATTCACCAAGCTCCATTGGTTAGGGTTACTAGTTGATCACTCTTCTTGAACTACCAATACCAGTTTCCTTCACTGCTCAAACTACCGGTTGCATTACTGCATCACTACTAGTTGAAATACAACTCCATTACCGATTACTATTGACATCAATGACAACACTATACTTCATCAATGCAATCTTCATGCAATTCCAATAATCTCCCCCTTTGGCATTGATGGAAATACAAATATCAATACCCTTTAATTGTGATGATTGAGAGTAATGCACATACACAGGTATAGAAATCTTGGTTTACATTTTCCATGTACTCTCCTTCAATTTTATCTCCATGTCTTCATTTGGTAACTGGCTATCAATAATATACAATTCTTCTCCTCCTTTGACAACAATGCCAAAGTGAAGGTTAACCATTCCATGCTTCACCGATTTGTAACAAGTCACTCCTCTCGTGGAGTAGCTCCACTCTACACCAATCCTACTTCAAGATTTTCAATAAGCTCTGGGACTAATGTCTTCCACATTTGCTTAATTGACCTCATGTAGAGGTATAGCCCCTAACTTATCTATAAGATACTCAAAAGTAGCCTTAGGTAAAGGTTTAGTAAAGATATCAGCTAGTTGTTCCTTAGTAGATACATGCTCCAGTGACACATCTTTACATTGTACTTTCTCTCTTAAGAAATGATACTTTAGCTCAATATTCTTTGTCCTAGCATGAAACACCAAGTTCTTAGAAATGTTAATTGCACTGGTGTTATCACAGAAAATCCTTACCGGTTCTGAAATCTTCAACTTGAAACCTTCTAGAATGTGTTTCATCCAGACTGTTTGGGTACAATTCATATATGTTGCAACATATTTAGCTTCTGCAGTTGATTGTGATAGACAACTTTGTTTCTTGCTGCTCCAAGACACTAGCCTTCCTCCAATAAAGAATGCTCCTCTAGTTGTACTCTTCTTGTCATCAACATTACCTTCCTAGTCTGCATTTGTATAGACTTATAAATCAAAGTTACCTGCATATGGATACCATAATCCATATTCAATTGTTCCTTTCAGATATCAGAAAATTCTTTTAGTTGCTACCATGTGTGTCTCCTTCGGGCTCTTCTGAAATTTGGCAACCAATCCTACTGCATGAGCAACATCTGGTCTACTATGGACAACATAATGTAGTTTTTCTATCATAGACCTATACTCCTTTTCATCCACTGATGCAGAATCATCATCCTTAGACAATTTACAACTTGTAACCATTGGTGTTCCAACTGGTTTACAGTCTCCCTTTCCAAAAGTCTTCAATACTTCTTTCACATATTTGGACTGTGAGATGAAAATACCTTCTATCAACTGTTGGATTTACAAACCTATTCAAATAATTTTATCTCACCTACCAGTGAAATCTCAAACTCATTCTTCATCACATTAGCAAAGTCATGGCACATATCATCATTTCTTCCAAAAATGATATCATCAACAAATACCATTGAATACCTTCCTTCAATTGTTGGATTTGTAGACCTATGAATAATTTTATCTTCACCAAGTGAGAGTGCAATCTTTCATACCATGCTCTAGGTGCTTGCTTCAGTCCATATAATGCCTTATGTAATTTGCACACCATGTCCTTTTCTATAATTAAAGCATAACCATCTGGCTGTTCAATGTAAACTTCCTCTTCCAATATTCCATTTAGGAATGCTGACTTCACATCCATCTGACATACTTTGAATCCTCTGTATGCTGCAAATTCAAGTAGAGTCCTTACTCCTTCCAATCTTGCAATTGATGCAAAAGTTTCACCATAGTCTTCACCTTCTTCTTGTGCATATCCTTTGCATACCAGACTAGCTTTATTTCTGACCACTACTCCATCTTCATTCAGTTTATTCCTGAATACCCATTTTGCACCTATTACATTATTGTTCTTAGGTCTGGGTACCAATGACTAAGTATTATTCTTCTCTATCTGGTCAAGTTCTTCTTCCATAGCCTTGATCCAGTCTTCATCTGCAAATGCTTCCTTTGCAGTTCTAGGCTCAATGGTGGAAATCATACAAGAGTTCTCTCTACACCTTGTTCTTGTTATCACACCTACATTCATGTGACCAATAATCTGATTGGGGCTATGATTGAGTCTTACATACCTTGGAATGACATGATCTTGATTTCCAAGTTCTTCTTCTTCCTCACTTTATTCTTCATCTGCTGGACCTCCCTATTCCAATTGAACTGGGGCTACTATGTTCTGTTCACCAACTTCTAGCTCCACCGGTTCTGGTTCCAAAAATAGTGTTTAAGGTTATTCTTCTTTCTTCTCCTCACTGGTTTCTCCTGATTTCTCAATAAACTCATCAACTCGGACATTAACACTCTCAATGATCTTCTTGGTCTAGTTGTTGTAACACTTGTAAGCTTTTCTCTTGGTGGAGTAACCAAGAAATATGCCTTCATCACTCTTGGCATCAAACTTACCAACATAATAATCTCTCTTGATAAAACATTTGCTACCAATAATTTTAAGGTAACTGATATTAGGTGATCTACCATACCAATACTCATAAGGAGTTTTATCCTTACCTCTTTTAACCAATATCCGGTTCATTGTGTAAACAACTATGCTGAAAACTTTGTTAGAATCAATGACACTCCCAAAGACACTGAGAGGGGGGGGGGGGTGAATCAGTGTCTAACAGGTTAAGAGAATATTTATACTTATTTAAAACTTTGCATCCCAAAATAGTGTACTGGTAAATAAGAATTAATGCAGCAAATAAGAATAACAAAGACAACATATAGAACACACCATAACACAAGATATTTAACGAGGAAACCTGGTGTGGGAAAAACCTTGGTGGGATTTGTGATCCACAATATTCACTCACTAGCCAATGAATAAATATTACTTATATGAGGGGCCTGCACATGCAGGAAGGCCAATAGCCTAGAGCTCACTGCTCAACTACAAAATAGAAGTCTCACTGACTTACAAAATGGATGATTAAATCCAATACAATGTATTGCTCAAATCAACATCAACTATGCCAGGTTTAGTACCGGTTTAAGCTCAGCCTATAACCAAAACCTTGTTGTCCTTATACAAAATTCTTCTATCAATTTTGCATCATATCATTTCTCTTTCATCACACATACAACTTTCCAAAATGACCTACAAGACTTCATACATATATGAGTCTTTTACAATATACCAAGTCGGCTTACCAAAAGATAATTATATTACAATAAAAGATATTTCTATGTCGGCTTGAGTGTTGGTATACTGTTGCCGATGTAATCTAAATTCCGGTGTAAGTGTCTGCCGGTGTCGGTGCTTGCTAGTGTATGTAGAAATCTTAATGCTGGTGAATGTTAGTCAGTTGCCTATCAGTTTTTCAATCAATTTTCCATCAATGACAATACAACCATTCTCATAAACCATTCTCATAAGAGTGTAGAATGCCAACAATCTCCCCCCTTGGCATTGATGGCAACACTCATGAGAAAAATAAAAAAATGTTATCCAAAATTTGGTATCCAAAAAGATGTGCTCTCCCTGAGCATGTGATCTCCTCAGAATAAGCATTTTTCTCCTTACACTACTCCCCCTTTGACATCAATGATAAATATTGTCAAAAAATAGTCAAACGAGTGTAGGAATTTCACCTCAAGGTCTGTAACCGATTGGTTACAATCTAAAAAATATCTGCCAAAATTAAATTCATACTTTGCATAAACCTTTTGCTATCATTCAAGGTTGCCTCAGTCTATTGGATCATGCCGGTGAGATAATGCTCGCTCTCCTTGAAGTAATGCCTTAGAGATTTCAATTCTCTGAGAGATAAGATTGTCCAACTTAGGACCAAGTTTATCTTTATATTCTCGGGCATTTGACCTTATCCTTGCCTTCTCTTTCTCAAGTTTCTCTAATTTCTCCTCAAAACCTATCATTTCCTGCTCAATAACTGATATATGTCCAGATGAACCAATTATATTATCAACTATGTCATCAATTTCTTTCTATGTTTTACTGATTTCCTTATCTATGTCCTCTGTCAAAAGGCGAGGTTTGCATGTTTCCCTATATAGCTCCTTGTACTCCAAAATTATAGAGTTCAGTACCAATAATAATGTATTCAAGTGTCTTGTACACTTATTTATAGTATCTTCAAAGAATTTGTTTTTCTCTTTTTCAACTCTCTCCTTAATTGTGTCCTCATTCACCTTGTCAATAGTTACTACATTATCAACAATAAATTTGGACAATGTCTCTAATTTACCTAAAGAATTCTTAATATGATCCATGTTACAATTTGGTGCAATCAACTTAAGAACTAGTAAAGTGTTATCAATTGCCTTGTAGGATAATGCATTGCAATCCATTATCTTCTTGATTGAATCCAAAAGTACCTCTGTAACATTGGTAGGTCTAAATTCACCTGTAGATGTGCCGGATGTCTGACCCATTATCTTTATTACCTCTTTGCTTCATCAGTTGTATCCATTTTGCTTGCATTTTCCTCTGGTGGATTAGTCTAGGTTTACATCTCAACCTGCAAAGGTTTCTCAGACTGTTTTAATGTCTCTATGATTGCCAGTTTCGATCTTTCTATGTGTAACTCTACCTTAGTTTATTTCTCTGAAAGTTCAATTGCCGGTATCTCTGTCTCTAGTGGCCTTGTGCAAGTACCTTTATCTTCAATAGGTTTTTCAGTCTCTGACGGTTGCTCTGTTTGGGTTGGGATCTCAGCTTCTTGAGAGTCAACTATTTGTGCTGGTTCCTCTGAAATGTTTTCATTATCAACAATGTCTACTTTAACCTATGAATTATCTTTATCCACAACAATGTTTACCTCTTGAGTATCCACATTCATGGTAAAGAGTATCTTTGATTCATGATTAGTATCATCATGTGTAATACCTTCAGTGTTAATAACCGGTGGATCTTCTGAGTGCACCGGTGTAGTATCCAAAGGTGGTGGTGGTAGATTGTCAGTAATCTTAATGTTTGGAACTCCACCAATTTTTCCTTTACCCTTGTCTTTGTCTTTCTGATACACTTTGAATGTCTTTTTAGGTCTGTTCATTTTCTCTTATTTTTCTTTCTCCACAAAAAAATATCGCAATTATCTGCAGTCTCATCTGCAATCTCTTTCACTCTTTCTGCCATCAAACTCACTTGCTGATGCCCACTATAAAAAATGGACCGGTTTGCTTCAGATATCAATTCATCAATTTCTTCTCTTGAATTAATAGGATGTATAGCTAGAAGTTTTTCAATTTTCAGTTTCTTATCCAACTCCATTACTGCTATCTAATGAATAATGATGAACAACAAATACCCTAACTAGTATTGAGAGGGGGGGGGGGTGAATTAGTACATACAAAAACTTCTCTGCAACTTATCAAATTAAAACAATGCTAACTGGTTGTCTTCATTACTGAACTTAACCATGGCAATACCGGTTAAATATAGTAAGACTTCAGATAATATAAACCGGTAAAATTGAACACTTCAAATACATTCAATACTTGATAACTACTTCACCCATAAACATATGCATGTGGTGTATCAGCAATACCATAACCATTAGCTCTGCATGCATAATCACTTAAACAAAGAATGCTTAATCATCACATGAAAAATGCACAACTCATGACACACAGATTTTTCACGTGGAAACCCAAATGGGAAAAACCATGGTGGGGATGAAAACCCACAAGTTTGTTTTGAACTCTTTTAAAGCTCACTCTATTAGGAGCCTAGTCCGGTTAAAGACTTTACAATAAGGTTCTACTAGGAACCGATCCTATTAAAGATCACCTGGTTAAGGGATGGCTATATACCCTGTTAAAGGTTGAAACTCTGTTAAAGGTTACCTTGCTAGAGGATTTAAAGAACTCAATGAACTTGAGTCACATGGTTAGAGGATTTACAGTAAGCCTGTTAAAGCTACCCGACAAAGGGATTTTCCTTGTGTTGAAATGGTTAGAAGAAAACAGGTAAAACTCTGATCTGATAACAACACTATATGCTAAGGCAGATCCTTTTTAGTTCCTCTACTCTGCAATCACACTTTGCAGTTTTCACTCACTGGTCTAGCAAGTATCTCATCACTCGGATACATACACAAATTTTGCCAACAACAACAATATCAAAACTCATCAAACTTATAGACAAGAACTAGGTCGGTAACACAAACCTAAACCCTAAGCATCTTAGGTTTACAATTACAAGCGGTCCAATCCTGACCGTCCAAACACTTTTCATAGAATGCAACAATCTCAAATAGATCACAAGTCATTCTGCATCATCCATTGTTCACCGCATATAGAAATCAGTAACCCATCACGCTTTCTTCTCATACCGCTAAGAAGAATGTTCATTCCTGAGGTAGACATTTAATGAAATCGATCTTCACATGCAAGATCCTCAAAGAAATCCTTCACATGCACAAAAATGATGTGGCATCTTGATCTCATCCTTATTTCTTCGCTAACTCATCATAGAATATCATCGGTTGCATTGCACAAGCTAGATTGCCAAATCGAAAACCCTAAAGCTGAGACTACCAACCGGTAGTCACACTTAGTAAAACCCTTACACTGGTTCCCTACATCTCTTCATACCGGTTGACCTGTACTGCTTCCAAGCTTCATACCGATGTACCTACTTGAACACATATTGACATCAATGACAACATACTTTGTCACTAGTTCATCATATGCCAACAATCTCCCTCTTTGGCATTGATGGCAATACTTAGTGTAGCATTGCAATTATAAACATCATAGACCAGTGCATCTAAAATATCTTCATCAGATATCTTCTCCCCTATCATATATCTTCTCCCCCTTTGACAACAATGCCAAAGTGGAGGCACAAGCTTCCATACTCCACTATGTTGCTCCCTCTATGGAGTAGCATCCTTCAACACATCAATCTTGAAATATTTGTCACTGTGATACCTGACTGATATGGAGCACACATCTTTAGTTTACTTCATGAAGGGGCAAAACCCCTAATTCACCTCTCAAATAGGTAAATGTAGTCTTCGGTAAGGTCTTAGTAAATATGTCTGCTAGTTTCTCCTTACTGGAAACATGTTGTAATACGACCTCTCTATTTTGAACCTTCTCTCTCAAGAAATGATACTTGAGCTCAATGTGCTTAGTTCTAGCATGCAATACTGGATTCCTGGAAATATTGATTGTACTAGTATTATCATAGAAAATACTCAGCAGTTTAGATATAGGTACTTTGAAGCCATTCAGTACATGCTTCATCCAGATTGCCTGAGTGCAGTTCATAAATGCTGCCACATATTCTACTTCAGCTGTAGACTGAGAAATATAGCTTTCCTTTTTGCTTGTCTAGGAGACTAGTCTTCCACCAAGGAAGAATGCTCCACCAGTTGTGCTCTTCCAGTCATCCATATTACCTGCCCAATTTGCATTGGTAAACACTTTGAGATTAAAATCACCATTGTATGGATACCATAATCCATATTCAATAGTCCCTTTCAGGTATCTAAGAATCCTCTTTACCGCTACCAAGTGGGATTCTCTTGGACTCTTCTGAAAACGAGCTACTATGCCCACTTCATGAGCAATATTTGGTCTGCTGTGCACCACATAGTACAACTTATCGATCATTTACCAGTACTCCTTCTCATTCACCAATGCCAAATCATCATCCTTAGTCAATTTACAGTCGGTCACCATCGGTGGACCAACTGGTTTGCTCTCCTCCATGCCAAAGGTCTTCAATACCTCTTTGACATACTTGGACTGGGTAATAAAGATACCCTCTTTCATTTGTTGAATCTGTAAACCAATGAAGAACTTTATCTCTCCAATCAGAGACATCTCAAACTCTTTCTTCATTTCATCTACAAAAGCATGACTCATTTCATCATCTCCTCCAAAGATTATGTCATCTACAAATACTTCACAGATCAAAATTTGATCATCTTCATATTTCAAGTATATGTTACTGTCCTCACTTGTTCTCTGAAATCCTATTATCACAAGATACGAGTGTAACCGTTCATATCATGCCCTTGGTGCTTTTTTCAATCCATATAGGGCCTTGAGTAATCTACACACCATGTTACTATCTTCTGATAAGGCAAACCCATCTGGTTGCTCAATATACACTTCCTCTTCTAGGATTCCATTCAAGAATGCAGACTTCACATCCATCTGGTATACCTTAAATCCCTTGAATGCTACAAATGCAAGTAACATTCGAACACCTTCCAGTCTAGCCACATGAGCAAATATTTCTCCATAGTCTTCTCCCTCTTCCTGAGAATATCCCTTGCATACAAGTTTTGCCTTGTTCCTCACAACTGTGTCTTCTTCATTTAGCTAATTCTTGAAGACCCATTTGGTACCTATGACATTCTTGTGTTCTAGTCTGGGTAGCAAGGACCATGTTGCATTCTTTTCTATCTAGTCTAGCTCCTCTTCCATTGCCTTAATCTAGTCTTCATCTGTAAGTGCTTCTTTCAAAGTCTTGGGCTCCAATTTAGAAATCATGCAAGAGTTTTCTTTCACCTTTCTTCTTGTGAGTATCCTTGCATCTTTATCTCCTATGATCTGCTTCAGATCATGATGTAGTTTCACATATCTAGGAATGAATCTAGCTAGTTATGCTTGCTTATCCTCTTCTTCTTCACTTACTTCTTCTTCTTTACCTATTGCAGCTTCTACTGGTATAGGAACACTGAGGTCTTTACTTGTTTCTTTCTTAACCAGTTCTTAGAAGGCTATACTCGGTTCATCTTCCACTTTCTCACTGCAAGTTTCCTCAAGCTCCTTAGGGGATTCATCAACCCTAACATTGATACTCTCAACAATTTTCTAAGTCCTATTATTGTAGCATTTGAGAGCTTTTCTCTTAGTGGAATATCCCAAAAATATTCCTTCATCACATTTAGCATCAAACTTGCTCAAATGCTCACCTCTCTTGATGTAACACTTACTCCTAAATACTTTAAAATAACTCATAGTGGGAGTCTTCCCGGTCCAATACTCATAAGGGGTTTTATTTCTACCTTTCTTGATGAGTACCGGGTTCATAGTATAGACTGCAATGCTCACCGCTTCTCTCCAAAAAGTGTGAGCAACCTTTCCTTGGATCAACATTGTTCTGGCTGCTTCAACTACAGTCATGTTATTCCTTTCTGCTATGCCATTCTATTGAGGTGTCCTTGGGGCAGACAACTGCCTCTTGATACTACTATCTTCATAGTACTTGTTGAATTCATCAAAAGTGAATCCACCTCCTTGATCAGTTCTTAGGCATTTCATCTTTTGACCACTTTCCTTCTCTACTAATGCTCTAAAGACTTTGAAATTTCCAAATACCTCAGACTTTTCTTTCAAGAATGTGACCCACATCATTCTTGAGCAGAAATCAGTAAGAATCATGAAATACCTATCTTCCTGAATACTTCTAGTTTTCATAGGACCACACAAATCGGTGTGCACAAGATCAAGTAAGTTTTCTGCTGAAAAAGACTTACCTTTGAAAGTTGAGGAAGACATCTTCCCAAGTTGACATTCTCTGCATAAAGCATTCTCCAGTTTGTTCACCAAAGGCAATCCTCTTACTGCCTTGATCTTACTAGCCTTTACAATATTATCAAAGTTCATATGACAAAGTCTCCTATGCCATATCCAACTGTCATCAAACTTTTCCATTAGACACCAACTAATCTTGGCATTCAGTTGAAACAAGTTACCTCTAGTCTACTTACCAGTGGCAATAAGTTCACCACTCTTTCCAATTATACTACAGACTCCACCTTTGAACTCCAGAACGAGTCCTTTATCATTTAGCTGAGCAACACTCAACAGGTTATGCTTAAGACCTTCTACCCAGTAGACGTCATCTGCACTGCTCTTTCCATTCAGTGAAATGGATCATTTTCCTTTTACCAAGCATGGTGCATCATTGCCAAATCTGACAACACCTCCATCATATTCTTCTAGAGACAAACACTTTCCCCGGTCACCACATGTGGTGAGAACAACCACTATCAATAATCCACTCATTAGAGTTGTTAATGCGAGAGAGAAGTGCTTTCTTGTTAGACACTTCTTCCTTTACAACTACAAACACTATGTCCTCATTCTCTTCATCCTCAAATTCTTCTTCAGTAACACCTTCATCCACTGCGACAAGACAATTTCTTCTATTTCCTGCTTTATACTTTCTAAATCTCTTTGATTTATCCTTATTGTCATTGTTAGGACAGTTAATAGCTATATGTCCTATCTTATTGCAGGAAATTTTTTTTAAAGGAAGCTTACCTCTGTATTTTCTAGTGCCTTTTGGAAGTCTCTTGGCAAGAAGAGCTTCAAACTCCATCAGAATCTCTTCATCATCCATATCTTTGTATTGCCTAGATTCATAATTGATACTTAATTCTTTTCCTTTTTTGGTTGGTACTGCGGATGCTCTAAAGGCCGACTCAATCTTCTAAACACTGCCATCATAGCTATTCAACTCATATGCAGTCAATTTTGCAATGATAGAGTCTAAGGATACCTTGGTTTTGTCAATAGACCTTAACTCTTGAATAGCAGCAACTCTGATTGCATAGATCGGTAACAATGATCTCAAAAATTTACTACCAATGGTGGCATCTTCAATTGTTCCACTAGTTCTCTTGATATCTCCAACCATAGTCTTGATCCTTATGCCATATTGTTGAATGGTTTCACCTTCAACCATCCTCATGTCTTCAAATTTTCCTCTAAGGCTCTCTTCCTTAGCTTTCTTGACATGCACATCACCGCCATAAATAGTTTCCAATGTGTCCCATACATCTTTAGGAGTGTCCTTATCTTGTACATCAATGAACTCAATATCAGACAAACTGCTAACAAGGGCTTCCATAACTTGCCCATTTTCTTGAATCTCTCTTTTTTGATCATCGGTTAGAGTACCAGTGGGGATTACATAGACATTCTCAACATAACTCTAGTGTTGAGCACCCAAACTCTTGATATAGATCTTCATTCTGTCCTTCCATATTTTGAAGTTATCTCTATTGAACTTAGGACCTTCCCTCTTCATCATTAAGGTAGGATCTTTTACCTCAAGAGGTTAAGCTTATATCATTGAGTACCTAGAGTTGGTCTAATACTAATTGATTAATAATGATGAACAAAAAATACCTTAACTGGTACTGAGAGGGGGGGCGAATCAATACATACAAAAACTTCTCTGCTAATTATCAAGTTAAAACAATGCTAACCGGTTGTCTTCATTACTGAACTTAACCATGGCAATACCGGTTAAATACAGTAAGACTTCAGACAACATAAACCGGTAAAACTAAACACTTCAAATACATTCAATACTTGATAACTACCTCACCCATAAACATATGCATGTGGTGTATCAACAATACCATAACCATTAGCCCTGCATGCATAATCACTTAAACAAAGAATGCTTAATCATCACATGAAAAATGCACAACTCATGACACAAATTTTTCACGTGGAAACCTAAATGGGAAAAACCATGGTGGGGATGAATACCCACAAGCTTGTTTTGAACTCTTTTGAAGCTCGCTCTGTTAGGAGCCTAGTTTGGTTAAAGATTTTACAATAAGGTCCTAATAGGAACCGATCCTATTAAAGATCACCCAGTTAAGGGATGGCTATATACCCTGTTAAAGGTTACCTTGCTAGAGGATTTAAAGAAATCAATGAACTTGAGTCACCTGGTTAGAGGATTTACAGTAAGCCTCTTAAAGCTACCTGACAAAGGGATTTTCCTTCTGTTGAAATAGTTAGAAGACAACTGGTAAAATTCTAATCTGATAACAACACTATATGCTAAGGCAGATCCTTTTTAGTTCCTCTACTCTGCAATCACACTCTGCAGTTTTCACTCACTGGTCTGGCAAGTATCTCATCACTTGGATAGATACACAAATTTTGCCAACAACAACAATATCAAAACTCATTGACCTTATAGACAAGAATTAGGTCGGTAACACAAACCCTAAACCCTAAGCATCTTAGGTTTACAATTACAAGTGGTCCAATCCTGACCATCCAAACACTTTTCATAGAATGAAACAATCTCAAATAGATCACAAGTCATTCTTCATCATCCATTCTTCACCGCACATAGAAATCGGTAACCCATCACGCTTTCTTCTCATACAGCTAAGAAGAATGTTCATTCCCAAGGTAGACATTTAATGCAATTGATCTTCACATGCAAGATCCTCAAGGAAATCCTTCATGTGCACAAAAGTGACGTGGCATCTCAATCTCATCTTATTTCTTAGCTAACTCATCATAGAATATCATTAGTTGCATCACACAAGCTAGATTGCTAAACCGGTCACACTTAGTGAAACCTTGGCACCGGTTCACAACATCTCTTCATATCAGTTGACCTGTACCGCTTCCAAGCTTCATACTGGTGTATCTACTTGAACACATATTGGCATCAATGACAACATACTTTGTCACCTATTCATCATATGCCAACACTATCCTTTTTTCTTCCAATCTTCTATAAAGTTCATTCGGTAAATCATCCACAACTTCAATCAGAACCTTCTTATATATGTCCATGTGTAAAATAATGCTATCCTCAATACTCTACCTGTCAGAATCATTAAATGTATTATACAATTTATACACATTAGACAAATTGCCATCTTTAGTTATTTCATTCAACAAATCATTCAAAGAAGGGGTAACCAATTGTTGTTTCTTCTTTGGTGTTAGTTTCTTGGGTGGTCCCCTTACTGCCTGCTGTTTCTTTCTCAAGGTCCTTGTTCTCTTAGGTAAAGGAGAGGGTACCAGTGAAGGTTTTATCTTCCTCCTTTCAACTTTTGAAAATTCTGCTGCCTTATCACTATCAGTTCTAGAAAATGTCTTAACCGGTGACACATGTGCTTCCGGTTGTAATCCTTCAAGCTCACTGGCTGTTATACCGCTTAATTTCCTGACATTTTCTTTTAACTCACTTACCTTCTTAGAAGCATCTCTTATGTATTTTTCTCTCTTCTTTCTTTTCTTCAATAGATTTACATCACTCTCAATGGTCTCAACACTACCAAAGAATTTTTCTGATGGTTCTCTCGGTGCATCCAGTAAAGCTTTAGCATGTGTCTCCAGAATAGTAAAATCTAATTCATATCCCATCTCGGTGACCCAAATAGTCCTAGGGAGTACTACCTCCATCCATGTCTCATCTCTTTTGATAACAAAATAAATTTCTTTGTCATATTTATCTACTATACTCTGTGGTAACCTTTCTCTAGCTCTCATCTTAGCTTTGAAAGTCTTGAAATACTTAGAAATGTTATTCTCACAATATGATCCCATACCAGTGAAAGCTTCTGGAATTTGCTTACCTACCACGATGTCATATGCAAAGTTCTTGTTACCAATACCGACTATTTCCTTAACAAAGTAGAACATCAAACATACCAACAAATTTCCAAAATGGAATGTGCCTTTCTTGTCTCCTTTAATCTTTTTCAAGTTATCAATAAGCTCATCTTTCAACCATTCACAAACATAAATCATTACATTGTTGTTTACCATCTCATAAGCACTGTGTATACAAAAACTAGAAATAGAATTTAGCCTATTTGCATGAGTGGTCTTGTATCCTAGCACCATACTTACAAATCTCACATTTGCATCCTTAATATTATTTACTCTAAGTGATCTATTGTCAGATGTTGCTCCAGTTAGGCTTGTCACCATTTTTTTTGGAATCTTCTTTTTCATATTAGGTCTACTATCGGATGAGGGTAAACTTGTAACTGCCCTAATTGCTTCTTTGGTAATTTTGCAGATTGATTCCAGCCATATGAACTCTCCATGAACTCTACTTAACACAAGTCTGATGACCTCATTAGGGAATATAGGGAAGTTCAAAATATCAACAAAACCTAAGGTTTCCACAATCTTGTGATCCAATTTAATAACTCCTTACTCATCAGTTATAATCTCATCATACATTTTCTTTAAATCCTTAGATCCTAGATCATCTATATTGCAATGTATGTAAATCCTAGGGTCTTCAGCAAATGCTACACCTTTAGGAATTTTTGAAAATGCCTTGACAGAGTCAACTTGTTTAGCAATTTCAGCAATTATCTTAAACATGGGCCTAAGTCTCTTAATATTCTAGACAATGGTAGGGTTTGCAATAAACTTGGGAACAAAAGAAGAGGCCATTGAAAAATAAAGGCCTGAAAATATTCTAAATATTTGAAGAAATCACTTCGCACCTTCGCCTTGAATACCTTCACTCAGTTTTTGAGCTCTTTGATAATTTGAATGTATGGCGAGTAAAAAATAAGGGAAATTCAATGATTTATAATGACATATCTTCCATCAACTACATTAAATGCTTATCGGTTAAGTGAAAACACATCTGCTAGTAAAGAAGAAATCTATCTTCTCACCATCAATCGAGGGTAATCTGCATGATTTTGAATTTGCTGCAATACCCTCAAAGGGTTACTTCTTAGTTGGATGAAGAATCTCCTACCGGTGGAGAATTACTCTATTCTATCGGTGCAGAGATAGTTTCATCAACTTTATGATCTCTCTTCTTAATCCATTGTTTTGATAATTCTTGCTTTACTTCATCTACCTATTCTTTGCCTTTCAAACTAGATCCTTTATTGTTAGTCGGTGCATTCTTGCTTCTACAAAATTTTGCAATATGTCCAATCTTGTTGTGAGTCTGATGAGGATTCTACCAATCCTCCCACTAAAAATAATTCGAGGGTTAGTAAGAAAGTTGAAGAAGACGCTGAAGAGATGATTGATCTTGAGTAGGAGCAAGAGAAGGAGGTGGAGAAGGAGGTGAAGAATGATTAGGAGAAGGAGGTGGAGTGTGAGAAAGGAGACAAGGATAATGAGCAAGGTAAAGAGGATTTTGATGAGTCAGAGGAGAAGGAGAGTCCCTATGATACAGAAAACAAGGATGAGGTTCATAATAATATGGAGGAGGGCAACCCTAGGCCTGAGGATTTTGCCCAGGACATGGAGGATGCAGATACTATTCTGAATGCTGTTAGAAACAACTCTCTATAAATGTTTAATTTCTAGAAGTGGGTGGTTGATAATATTACCAACATTTAGGAAAAACAGAGAGAGCTAGAGCTCAAAATTGATAATGTGGTTAAGGATATTAATGATAAAGGAAAAGAGGAAAATTCTAAGGATAATAGTGAAGAAAAGGATGAAAAAGAAATTCCTGACTAGTCAGAGGGTGAGATCATAAAGGGAGATGTGAATCACCTAGAGGATGTGGTGAGGACTCTCAAAGAAAAGGGTGAGTCTGATTATGAATTGATAAACAAAAGGGTTCAAAAAACTGAGAGTGCTCTGAGGAAAATCATGGAGCATAACTTGGCTGTGATGAAGGTGACTTAACAAAATATGAATGCACTGGTTGCCTACCTGGATAAGGATAATAAAAAAAAATATACTGTGATTGTTGATGATGAGCCAGGTTCTAGCTCTATCCAACATTCTTCTAGATGCAAAACTAGGCAAAATGCTAAAGAGTTGGAGTTGAAGACTAAAGGTAATCAATAGGTGTAGGAAAGAAAAGAAATTAAAGAGGCAGCAAATGCAATGATGATGCTTGTTAAGGATGATGAGGAGACCATAAAGATTCTCACCTAGATGTTGTAGTTTTGTTTTAGGTGTGCCAGTATCTTGCTAGTCTTTTGTTGTACTTTTCTCTGGCTGCTGTCTTTTGTGCTGATCTTTTGCTCCCTTTCTTTCTTCATTCTGTCCTTTCTTGCTTCTCTAATGCTTGTCTTTATGATATGTAAGTGGGTTTTGGGTCCCTTAAAACCTGTTTTTCCTTAATCAAAAACAAGTTACATTATTCCTTTGAATAGCCTTTCCACATCCTATGTCAGTTTGTGTTCTGCATTGATTAGATAAGTGCCCAAATCTTCCACAAACATAGCATTTCACATTCATTCTACAATTTTCTGAATTATGAACAATTTTGTTGCATTTGGAACATTGACTGGTGGGTGCATTAATATTCTGATTATTTCTAAGTCTACATTGATTTTCTCTATGACCATACTTTTTACAGTTAAAGCATTTCCCATTAAACTTATAAGCATTAGGTTGTCTTACCGGTTTATCGTGATCATGATTATTTACAGTACCAGAACTTTCTCCAATCTCAAATCCAAGTCCATTAGTATCTCCATTAGGCTTCTGACTCTTCAGCATGCCATCAAGCTCCTCTGAATGTTTCTTGAATTTGTCTTTGTGTTTATTTGCAGTAGCCAACTCATTTTCCAGAATTCCCATTTGTCTCATAAGCTCAGTTTTATCATGTTGCATGTGAATCAAATCTATCTTCAACATATCATTTTCATGACTAAGTCTCAGATTTTCATTGCCAGTATCATCAAGTCTCCTAGTCAAGTCTTCTTCATTCTTCTTCCTATCTTCAATATCTTTACATAACCTCATAGTCATATCTTGCATTTCATTCTTCATATTATTGTTTTCTTGTCTCAACTTGTTTGCAAGTTCTCTAAGAGTTTCCTTTTCATCATCATCATCTTTCTGCATCTTCTCATGAAGTTCTTTTATTTTATTCTGTGCTATAGCAACGTTCTCCTGAAGTCCTTTAATGAATTCCTGTGCAATCCTTAGATCATCTTCAAGTTTAATATTCTTCAATTTCTCTGCATCAAAATCTTGAAGAGCTCCTTCCAATTGTTTTCTTAAGTTTTCCATTTGTATTGATGTCAGAATTTTCCTCAAGCTATTAGGATTTTTCAAATAGAGGACCAAGCTCTGATACCAATTGTTAGAATCAATGATAGTCCCAAAGACACTGAGAGGGGGGGGGTGAAGCAGTGTCTAACTGGTTAAGAGAATATTTATACTTATTTTAAATTTTGCATCCCAAAAAAGTGTACTGGTAAATAAGAATTAATGCAACAAATAAGAATAACAGAGACAACATAGAGAACACACCATAACACAAGATATTTAACGAGGAAACCCAATGTGGGAAAAACCTCGGTGGGATTTGTGAGCCACAATATTCACTCACTGGCCAATGAATAAATATTACTTACATGAGGGGCTTGCACATGCAGGAAGGCCAACAACCTAGAGCTCACTGCTCAACTACAAGATAGAAGTCTCACTGACTTACAAAATGGATGATTAAATCCAATACAATGTACTGCTCAAATCAGCATCAACTATGCCAAGTTTAGTACCGGTTTAAGCTCAGTCTATAACCAAAACCTTGTTGTCCTTATACAAAATTCTTCTATCAATTTCACATCATATCATTCCTCTTTCATCACACATACCACTTTCCAAAATGACCTACAAGACTTCATAAATATATGAGTCTTTTAGAATATACCAAGTCGGCTTACAAAAAGATAATTATATTACAATAAAAGATATTTCCGTGTCGGCTTGAGTGTTGGTATACTATTGCTGATGTAATCTGAATGCCAGTGTAAGTGTCTACCAGTGCTGGTGCTTGCCGATGTATGTAGAAATCTTAATGCCGGTGAATGCCAGTCAGTTGCTTATCAGTTTGTCAATCAGTTTGCCATCAATGACAATACAACCATTCTCATAAACCGTTCTCATAATAGTGTAGAATGCCAAGAAACTTCTCTCCAAGATGTCCTAGCTACACCTCCTTGTATTAGCATAGTCCTAGGAGCTTCAACAACTGACCAATTGTTCCTTTTTGCAATACCATTATGTTGTGGTGTCCTAGGTGCAAAAAGTTGCCTCTTAATTCCATTGTCTTCACAGTAACTAGTGAATTCCTCTGAAGTAAACTCACCACCTTGATCAGTTCTTAAGCACTTTATCTTCTTTTCACTTTCATTTTCAACTAAGGCTCTGAATGCCTTAAACTTGCTAAAGGCTTCGGTCTCATCTTTCAAGAATGTGACCCACATCATCCTTGAGTAATCATCAGTAAAAATCATGAAATATTGATCACCTTGAATACTCTTAGTCCTCATTGGTCCACAAAGGTTGGTATGAACCAAATCTAGCAAATATTCTTCAGAGAAAGATTTTCTCTTGAAAGTAGAGGATGTCATCTTCCCTAATTGAAATTCCTTGCACAAAGCATTCACTAGTTTGTCCAACTATGGCAAACCTCTTACTAATTTGGACTTACTTATTTTTACAATGCTATCAAAATTTACATGACAGAATCTCTGATTCCAAAGCCAACTATCTTCTACTTTTTCAATTAAACAATTGTTGACTTTAGAGCTTAAATGAAACAAGTTACCTTTGGTTTTTTTTCTGGTTGTAATCAATTCTCTTGTGCTTCCATGAATCTTGCAGACTCCATTCTTGAATTCTAGTGGGTAACCTTTTTCATTGAGTTGAGCTACACTCAAAAGATTGTGTTTCAGTCCTTCAACCTAGTAGACATCATCTGCACTTCTCTTTCCATTCAAAGAGATGGATCCCTTTCCTTTCACCATGGAGGGTGAGTCATTTCCAAATCTCACAACACCTCTATTAAACTCTATCAAAGTAAGAAACTTACTTTGGTCACCAGTCATGTGGTGTGAACATCCACTCTCTATAATATAGTCATCAGAACTATCCATGCAAGAGACTAATGCCTTCTAATATGATATCTCTTCTTTAATAGCAACAAAGACAATATCCTCATTTGCATCTTCTTCACATTCATCATCTATAATTCCTCCATCAACTACAATGAGACAATCTCTTTTACCTTTGCCTTTATACTTCTTATACTTCTCATGGTTTTTCTCATTATCTTCATTAGAATAGTTAGTTGCAATATGTCTAATCCAGTTACATGCAAAACACTTCAAAGGTAATTTACCGTTGTACTTACCGGTACCTCTGGGTAACCGCTTGGCTAACAATGCTTCAAGATCAATCAGACTATCTTCATCATCTACCTCTTTGTTGGATCTAGACTCATGATTGTGGCTTACTTCTCTTCTTTTCCTTATCGGTGGGGTTCAAATTGAGGCTCTAAATACATATTCTGATCTCTGAACACTTCCATCAAAACAATTTAATTCAAATGCAGTTAATTTACCAATGATGGAATCAAGAGTTAACTTTGATTTCCTAATAGACTTGAGTTCTTGAATAGCTACAACTCGAATAGCGTAGACCAGTAGAATGGTTCTCAACACCTTGCTAACCACTGTGGTATCCTCCACTATACCACCATCACTTTTGATCTCTCTGACTATCTCCCTGATCCTCTGGCCATACTATTGAATGTTTTCACCTTCATCCATCTGCATATCATCAAATTTACTTCTCAGACTCTCTTCTTTGACAATCTTAACATGCTCATCTTTGCTATAGATATTCTCTAGTTTCTTCCATACTTCATAAGCAGTCTCTAATCCATGGACATCAACATACTCTAAATCAGACAAGGAACTGATAATGGCCTCCAATGCTTGATTTTTCTCCTGTTGCTCCTTTTGATCATCTGACAAAATCCCACTAGGCAAGTTATATTTAGTAACAACATATTCCCAATATTGACTTCCTAAGCTCTTGATATAGATATTCATTCTATCACTCCAGATTCTATACTTTTCCTTATTAAACTTTGAACCTTCTTTCTTCATCATGTTCTCCTAGATCTTTTCCTAAATATGTTAGGCTTAAACACAAGAGGACCTAAAATGCTCTGATACCAATTGATAATATGATAAAACAATAAGGATCCGGTCAACTAATTATGGGGGGGGGGGGTGAATTAGTAGATAGAGTATAAATGAAACTTCACCAAACTTAATCCCAACTCATAAACAACTTGCAAAACTAACTGGTATAGATAATGTACCAAAAACTGCAACTGCACTATCAAACTTTACCGGTTGACCAAAACATCAATGATACAATGTAACAGATCTGAAACTCACATACCATTTAACCAAAACATTAAACCACTTTACTAACATCATTAATAGCTCATTTCAGATCACTTCCTATCATCTAAACATATCTAAGTGGATTTACCAGTTAATAATACCAACCATATCAAAACATATCCACAAAATCATTCACCACTTGACACAATGATTTTTCACATGGAAACCCAAATGGAAAAAAACCATGGTGGTGATGAATACCCACAAGTATTTTCAACTCTTCTGAAGTTTTCCCTATTAGGAGCCAAGCCTTGTTATAAGCTTATACAATAATTTCCTGTTAAGAACAGATCTGGTTAGGGACCACCTGGTTAAGGGATTGACTACAATACCTTGTTAAAGGCAATACCCTGTTAGGAGTAACCTCGGTAGAGGATTTCAAATCCAAATGAATGAATCACCTAGTTAGAGGATTTAGACAACACTAAGCCTGTTAAAGCTTACCTGGTTAAGGGATTTAACTATTGTCATGGTTAGAGAACAACAGGGTCTTTGTTGATCTGGTAATATCACTATCTTGCTTAGTCAGATCCTTTTATGCTCCTATATGCCTTCAGAACATTCTATAGACACTCCTTCTGGTTTGGCAACAGTCTCACTACCACACTTAACCAAATTGCCAACACAATTACAAACAACTCATCGACCTAAAATACAAATATAATAGGTTGGTAACACAACACAAAACCTACAAATCCCATAGAGATTACAAACATATCGGTTCAATCATGACCATTAGATTACATAGAAATAAAATACACATTATTCAAGACAACATCAACCACTCTTGGATCATCGCACATCAAATCCTGTAACTCATCACGTGGTTATCACTTCATGCTATGCATTTGCTCATTCCCAATATAAATGGTTATCTTCATGCACCCAAAGCACTTTGAAACTCATCATGTGCATCATGCTTACATGGCATCTTCATATCCGATCACCATTTTATCAGATCAACATAACCGATTCACCAAGCTCCATCGGTTAGGGTTTGGCATATCAACTGGTTAGGGTTACCGATGATCACTCTGCTTGAAATACCAATACCGTTTACATTACTACATCACTACCGGTTGCAATACAAAACTATACTTCATCAATGCAACATTCATGCAATGCCAACAGAGTTCACCAATTTGGAGGATGCCAGCATGTCCCAGAGACACTACCACATCCCTTGGATACTAGCACATCCTAGGGACACTAGTGTGAGTCATGGAAACTTGCGTGTGATACTAGTGTCCTCAAAACATGATAGTGTACTCTCAGAACACTTGTTTATATTCCCAAAACTATCCCTGGACAATTGTATAGTTTCCCAAAAATTGTTCTTGGATACTTTGTGCTGATTCCTAAAAACTATCCTTTGTCATTTAGTTTGGGGGTGTCTGTTAGACCTGATTTTAGATGTTTTGGGATGGTAGAAATATCAAGGAACCATAAGAGGTGGTTTGATTATATTTTGAGTGGTTTTGGATGGTTTTGGGGGTATCTTTTTGTGATTAGGGTTTTGCCAGAGCTCATCTGGGACACCTGGGACCTAGTAGTTGGTTTTGTTTGTCGATTCGAGCCTTAAAAATTTGGGCATGGTCTTTTGTGATGCTAAATACCTTATGGACTCTATTATAAGGTTTAAGAGACCTTTCCCCTTGTATATTTGATGTTTCAAGTGTTTAGTATTTCACTTGTGTATTATCGATTATCAAAAATTCTATCTAATCTTGAGGTTTGTGCATTATTATTGTATATATTATGCATGATGACACTTTATTACTTCAATTTTTTTTCCATACATCTTGTGTATTTTTATCATATCTTCTAGGGTTCCTTGGTGGGGCATTACAAAAACAGTACTAGGTATGCCAAAAAAAATATGCAGAGCACATATAAGAATGGTATGATGTTCATTAGCATTCCTATGCACTCCATCCATAGAACTACACATAGATGACTTGGTGCAAGCTAACAAATATTGAGCCCATCATCACTTGTAAACCAAAAATATAGTCTTAAGATAGATCATTTAAATCCATAATTTTAGTACACCTAAACAATAGAAAATTGAGAAGAGGTAATATACATATAATATGAGAAAGACCCCAAAATTGTAAGAATAAAAAAAAGAAATAAAGTGAAGTGCATAGAAATTTCTAGGTTCATTTTGACGCAATAATATTTTAACTTTATTATGCAATCCCTATAAACTTATGTCATAACATGTGTGATATGAAAAGGAGAAACACACATATTTCATAATGTCCTTTATCTTATTTCCAAACATGAAGTTGTATCTTCAAATGAAGATAAATATAGAACAATCTCCCGAGCCAGAGACACCAAAACTTGTTAGAATCCAAGAACACTGAGAGGGGGGGGGGGGGGGGGGGGGGTGAACCGGTTTTCTACCAGAAAGCTCAATTTTAACCTTATTAAAACATGCATACACCAACCAGTATACTAATACATATAGAATTGAAAGAAGTAAATCAACCAATAAGGAAATCACATAAATGAATACCATAACACACAAAATTATATATGGAAAACCTCAAAGAGGAAAAACCATGGTGGGATTTGTGACCCACAATATCAATCCACTGGACATATGAAGAGATATTACAAAATATAGGGGTCTACACTTGCAGGAAGGCTTACATCCTAGAGCACACTACTCAATCACAAAATTTGCCTCACTGACGACATACAAATCCAACCTACAATCCAGAAAAATGATTAAACTGCAAAAATAGCATCTTGTATGCCTAAATACAGTTCCAGTTAAGCTCTGTCTGTTTCGGTCTAAAACCCTAAACTCTTTACCGGAATACCCCTTTACATAAATATTCTCACATACATGATCTCTCTCATATAATTCACATCTCCTATATTATTTCCTTCCAGATACATATTCTCACACCATATCATATGTCAAAATGATCTAACCCACTGACTTATATACCCTTTACAATTCATCATGCCTTATGTCGGCTTACAAAGATATTTACAATATGAATATACATGTCGGCTCAACAACTCAAGTACATGAATATAAAAAACAATTGTTAATGTTGGATCTCCAAATGATGTTGGCCTTCAATACCGATAACCTGATTCTAAACCATGTCAGCCTGCATTGTCGGTAACCAAATAAATCTATCCAACCTATCAGTGTCGGTGAAGTGACTGTGAAGTGCCTGCCGATACACAACTAACCCAAAATATGAAGCTAAAACAAGTTACCATGTTGCCATCAATGACAACATAGTGAAACCAACCAACTAAGTGTCAATTTCCAACAAAACTGACACAACATACATGAGCTATTTCATTTCAAAAATTAATTATTCAAAACATACTTGACATCCAACCATGAACTTGAAGGCAACACTTATTTAACATCCAATCATGAACTTTAGATTAGCACATTTGATCAACACATTTTACATCCAACCATGAACATCAAATGTATGGATACAACACAACTATTGTGAGGTTTCACAACATCACCCATTTATTCCATGAAAAATGATGTTGGCAATATGTTGGATTCGGTTAAAAGTTGTCATTGATGTCAACACTATATCCCAGTTAGTCTTGGTTTTGGCTGTGATTCTGATCCGGTATGATTAGATCTCTAGAATCAGTTTTGGATGCTTATTCTGATGGTTACATGCTTTCTATATTATGGTGGTTTCATGATTTGGTTATCGCTTTTGGTATTTTCCTTTACCAGCTTGTTCTTGGCTTTCCTGGCTAGCTTTTGACTTTACTGGTGTGCTGTTTTGGTGACTTGGTCAGTGGATTTTGGGTCTGGCTTATGGAATCACTTTCTTTGATGTTGAAGGTTTTTCTTGATCATATCCTGAGTGTTTGGTGACTTTTCATTGGATGGTGTGCTATCATGGTGGTCCTATTTGGATCTGGTTAAACTTTCACTCAGGGTTTCTATCGGTTAGTGAAGCATGTTGGATTTTGGTCTTAGTAGAATCCCCGACATATATAACTGTTTGGTTACCTTATTTAGGTCCATGCTATGTAAAGTAAATTATAATATTGGTTTGGTGGTATCGGGTGATGTAATTTCTATAATTATGGGTTTATGGGTTTAGGGTTTAGCCAACCTTGTCAATAAGGTTGATGATCTATATTTATAGGTGAATTATTCATTTAATTTGGTATGCAATGGTTATGGATGGTTAAGTCTGCATTATCAGAGTAAGGATTATGTGCAAATAAATTCATATCATTCAAGAGAAGTTTGGAAAGGTTTTGTATTACAAAGAAGACATCAGTGCTTAACCAGAATTGTATCAGGCATTAGTAGATGCTCCTTTCATAGTTCATTACTTTCTAGATTGTAGTCCGATGTTTATGTAAGTGATACTTCCCTTTGTGATGAGAAGTGTGCTCTAGGTTGTTGGCCTTTCTGCATGTGTAGACCCCATTGTAAGTATTCACAATACTATTGCAGAGTATTCATCTGCTTGTGGGTAGGGTTTCCCACCGTGGTTTTTCCCTTTCCAGGTTTTCCAAGTCAAAATATTGGTGTTATGTGTGTTGTGCTTTGGTATAAGATTTATAATTGAATTAATTGTTGTTATTATGAGTAAACTGATTCAGCCCCCCTCTTAGTTTACTTCTGGTATCAGTGCATTCCAACAATTGGTATCAGAGAGAGGTCCTCTCTATAGAAGCTTAACTGCATAGGAGATATGATGGAAACTACATCTAGTTCTACATTCAATCCTTACCAGAAGGAGAGTCCCATATTTTGTTGGTACAAATTACAAGATATGGAAAGAGCGAATGAAGATTCATCTCAGATGCCTTGGAGCTAAAGTTTGGGAGATAGTGGAGAAAGGGTATATACCTCATGATCCTAATTCTGGAACACTGACACCCGCTGATGAACAGAAGAGAGTTGAAAATGATGTGAGAGCAAAAGAAGCATTGTTAAGCGCCTATCTGATGAAAAGATATTGAATGTCATAGAGTTGGAGAGTGCTAATCTAATCTAGACTAAGCTTGAAACTCTTTATCAAGGTGACTAGGCTATGAAAATTGCTAAACTTGAAGGTTTTCAGGTAAGATATGAAACTTTAAAGATGGAAGGAGATGAGAAGATAAGTTCTTTCATGGATAGAGTCAATGAGATTGTCATGGGTATCAAATGTTGTGGCGGATCTATTAGTGAAGATGAGATAGTGTCAAAATATCTAAGAGTTCTACCACCGGATCAAAAAATGAAGGCTATTGCTATCAATGAACTCCAGACAATGTCAAGTACTCCTGTGACCAGAGATACATTACTTGGGAAATTGACTGCTTTTGAACTTGAAGAACTTCGAGATCAGAGTGCTACTAAAACTGAGATTGCATTTAGAGCACCTGCCTCCGATAAATAGAAGATAGATTGGAAAGAGATGTATGCTAAGGATATGGAGGAAATTAAGAAAGAAGAAAGAGAACTTGAAGAGATGGAAGCCTTGATTGTTAGAATAATTCCTAAAGGACCAACTAGAAGTAAGTATGAAGGAAAAGTCCCTTTTAAATGTTTTTCATGCAATAAGATTGGTCATTTTGCATCTAGATGTCCTGAAAGAGCTGCTAGGACTCATGAAAAGTTTGTGAGGAATTATAAGCCTAATCCTGAATATCAAAGCATACCTAGATTCAAAAGAAATAAGGATAAATCATGTTATTATGCTTGTGATGATGATGGTAATTCTGATGATGATGATGAACCTATGAGTGGATCTGGTAATGGTGCCTCATCTGGCAAATATTAGGTCTTTATTTCTATTAAGGATGATTCTCTGGAATCTGTCATTGAAGCAACACATACTAAGGAAAAGGCCTTGGCTACTGAAATTGAAGAGAAGGATGAGTGGGTTATAATTAGTGGTTGCTTGCATCACATGACTGGTGACAGAAGAAAGTTATTATCACTGCAAGAATTTAATGATGGATTGGTCAGATTTGGAGACAACAAGGCATGCACGATCAAAGGCAAAGGAAAAATATAATTGGATGGTATGACTAATAATGCTAATGTTTATTATGTTGAAGGCTTAAAGTATAATCTTTTAAGTGTAGGTCAGATGGTGGATAGAGGTTTTCATTTGCAATTCAAGGATGGAAAATGCAAGATCATTAATAAATTTGGATTGGAGATTGCTTTCAGAACTCAGACAAATGGTAATATCTTTCAATTGAACTCTGGTGAGAAGGCTTGCTTGATTGCTTAGATTGACGAAAGTTGGTTATGGCATAAGAGGATGTGTCATGTTAATTTTGATTACATAGTAAAGATCAGTTCAATACCGACTATCAGAGATTTGTCAAAGACTGTTAAACCTCATAATCTGATATGCAGAGAATGTGAAATGGGTAAGCAAGTTAGAACTTCTTTTAGAAGTGTACATGATAAATCTAATGAAATTCTTGATCTTATTCATAATGATTTATGTGGACCGACAAGGACTAAAAGTTTCAAGGTGATAGATATACCTATTGATGACTATTATAAAATGATGTGGGTGACATTTTTGAAAGAGAAATCTGAAGCTTTTGAGAAATTCAAAATCTTTAACGCTATGGTTGAGACTAAAATAGGATTGAAGATAAAGTGCTTAAGATTAGATTATGGTGGTGAGTTTACATCCGGTGAGTTCAACACCTTTTGTGAAAGTAATGGTATTAGGAGACAATTTTCTGCAACTAGGACTCCACAACAAATTGAATTAGTGGAAAGAAAGAACATAACAATTTTGAATGCAACAAGGACAATGATGACTGAAGCTAAATTATTTGATATCTATTGGAGAGAGGCTATCAATACCATTGTATACACTTTCAACAAAGTACACATAAAAGGTGATACTGGTAAGACTCTTTATGAACTATGGTTTGGTCATACTCCTACTGTCAGATATTTCAGAATTATAGGAAGCAGATGTTACATTAGAAGAGATGGTGCATTAGGAAAGTTTGATCCTAGAAGTGACAAAGGAATATTTTTGGGTTACTCTACTAAGAGAAAAGCATATAGATGTTATAACAAAAGATTGAATAGGATATTGGAAATCATAAATGTCAAGGTGGATGAGCATGGCAGTAATTGTAATACCCTAAAAATGGTCATCTAAACCATGGGCCCCTAATCTCGACAACATCACCAAGGTCCTAACCAAAGGCAATTAAATAAATCTTGAGCACACAATTAATTTCTAAAATCATTAAATGTCACATGGCAAATTAATCACTCAATATTAATTAAATATTTCTTTAATTAATTAAATCATTCCAAGTAAATCATTTTAAACAATTATCTTATTTATTTTAATTAAATATTTTTTGCATATTTAATTAAATAAATCAATTTGCCATTAAATCATCAAAAAGAGGAATTAAAATTTAATTAAATAAATCAATTTGCCACAAATCTTCAAAAAAAGAAACAAATCAAGAAAGAGGAATTGGAAATTATGAGCACAAATCTTCAAAAAATGGAAATAAATCAGAAAAAGGAATTAATTGACCAAGAAAGAATTAAAAATTTGAGAAAAGAAATCAATTGGAGATAATCTTGAAAAAAAATTAAAAATTGATAAATAATCTCAGAGAAAGCAATTAAAATAATTAAATATTAAAATTGAATGAAATAGAGAATAAATTAGTTTTTTCTTGATTTAATCTTAATTTTAGTTCAATTTCCTTTAAAACTAAGAAAAGCATCCAATCACATCAATTCACTTGGATTGTGCTTCCTCTTGGAAAATCTTGATCGCTCATCATCATTTGATCTCAGCCGTTGGTTGGTTTCTGAATTTTCTATAAATTCAGGCTCTCATCTCTCATTCAAAAATCCTGGAGAATATATTGTTATTATATTGTTTTTGCTCTAGGTTCATTGAGAATATTGCATACATATTTAGATCATTTATCTCATTTATTGCTTAAATCTTGTTAGATTAATCTTGCATCCATGTAGCATTAATATCATGCTCATATAGATTAAAATCATTCGTCTTGGTGTAGTCTAGTCACTGGATTGCTTATACAAATCTGAGAGAAATCTTATTCTCGCATCTTTTAGAAGGAAATGGGTCGATTTGTTATGGTTTTCATATTCATGTTTATATCTGTCTAACCATGCATGTAATGACTTGATTGAAGTGTTGTGTATTACAGATACAAGTCCACTTTGCACACACACATTTCTGGCGCCCATCGTGGGGCAAAAGACTACATTTTTCGGCCTCCAAAGATTGACTTTTTTTTTGGTTATTTTTCAGGTTTTTCGACTTTTCAGATTTTCGGTCGTATAGCCTCTGCGTCATCTCTTACAACATTTCTACCAGGCTAAAATGACAAACTGCATGTGTCGTACGAGCAACAATCCTCTGTCGTACAAGAAGAAATCCTCTGTCGTACGAGCAGAAATCCTCTGTCGTGCGAGAAGAAATCCTCTATCATACGAGCATAAATCCTCTGTCGTACGAAAAGAAATCCTCTGTCGTATGAGAAGAAATCCTCTGTCGTACGAGCATAAATCCTCTATCATGCGAGAAGAAATCCTTTGGCGTATGAGTAAATGATTTGTCATTTTTTTCTATTTTTACTCGTTTGGTTTGGTGAGAATTGTCGTATGGTCAGGTGAGGATACTCGTACGAGTTACTATTTTGTTGTGTGAAAAACAAAGAGTTTTTGTTTAAGATTTTTCTTAAAATAAGGCTTGTGGAAGGTCAATATATATGGAATATAACATTTACGTATAAGAATAAGTTATATTCCATATATATTGTCAGGATGTTTGAGAGGGGTTTCGAACCTCCAGGAGTTATAATGCAAAATCTAGTTTTTGGAGGATCTTCCAAATTTCAGACTTAGTCAAATTTCAGGGCATTTTAGCATTCAGAGTGAAAAATTTGTAACCATGATTTGAAATTAGGCTGTAAGCTCACTAAGAGATTTGATATTTCACTAACTTCTTCTTCTTGCAGGTTTCTAACAATTTCTTGCAGGTTGGAGGAGTTAGATTAGGATTCTTTTTTTTGAAAAACAAATTACTTTTCAGGGTTTTTTTTTTTAATTAAATTTTGATTACGCTAACACTAACCCTGAATTGTCTTATGTCTGCCTGATATTTTCACAGCCTAACCAGTTTCTTGCAGGATGCTTGTCAAAGAATCTATCAATCAAACATACACCTGTCAAAGAATAAGAATAAAAACAACATGACTACTGATACACTGTTTTTGCAGGTTGCCTAAAGAAAATCGACCAAATATCGTGTATTCTTTAAATTCATTTTTAGGCACTTAAATTGCTATCTGGTTAATGAACAAATTAGTCTTTTGTGTTTTTCACAAAAATCTAAGAGGTAGGAGAGTATGCTCTTGTCTTTTACAGACAATCAGAAATCTAGACCCTTGAGGCTTTTTTTAAAATTGAGATTTGTGTACTTTTAGCGGGCCTGTCACAGTGGGAAAAAGTAATCACCTTGTGAGAACGACCCAAGTGAGTATAGTTGGACCTAAGCATTCCAGTTCACTATAATAAATAGGCCTATGGTGATTAAAGTCTTAGAGGATGGGATTATTTGAGTTTTCTCTTTCAGGTCTCTAATATCGAGCATTTTGTAGGGCCTCGCGGTCTCAATCATGTTTACATGACTACAACTTGTTTCGGTAACTTGTCAAGATATAGGCCTCAATCATGCTTGTGTGACTTTAAGGGGTAATTCCAAATGGAATTCTTGACTAAGAACTATAAGATTAGAAGCTACCTAATTCACCTCTGAAAGGTTGATAATCTTTGTGTAAGAGAGATAGTAACTCTCCCAAGACACTTGCCATATCGTGCCCCCATTACCGTTTGGAGTCAGATAATACGGCATTGAGAATCCATTGCATGAGACTTAGTGGCCATATTTTGATTAGCTATTGGGTGTGTACCTAAGTCAGCAAGCAAAGGTTTTCTTCTCTAAGCCAACTTCCATAGGATTTGCATGTTGTGATTGGAGTTACTATTCATACTGCGTGTTTTCTATGTTTTCATCCCTGAAACTGAAACTGAAATACTGCAACTGGAGAAAACAAATCAAACAACTCAACAACTCAATGATAAACTATGTTCATGTCAAAACTAGTCCATCCGGGTAAAAAATCAGTCCACCTCAAAATTGGTCATACTCAGTTGTCATACTCAGCTATTGAAAAACTCAAGATTTTTATCTCTGTTATGTTAACAGTCGTATGAACCTGATCATTTGTCGTCCTTCACCATATCCTATGTCATATGAGTCTACTGATTTGTTATCCGAGCTCAATCTTCTATCATACAAAACCCAGCAGTCTGTCGTTTAAAGCTAAATCCTGTGTCGTACGAAACATAAGTGCTTAGAATCATTTGTCATTCAAGACCTACCCATTTGTCATACGGTACTAGGCAGCAACTCATACAAAACAGAATTGTTGTCATCCTGAACCTGTTATACTATCGTACGATCTCAGAAATTCTATCGTACGAGTCTTTGATTTTGTCAATCCAGAATAGTTAAAGCTCTCCAAAACAGTCTACAGTGAGCATAAAACTAGTTATCATCCTCCTGAGCATAAACAACCTTGATAGTGTACCTCTGTCGTTGTGTTACACAATTTTGTCAATCATCTTTAAGCTAGTTCAAACAAACATCTTATCAAACCTAAGTTAACTTAGATAACATCTTACATAGGATAGATCATTCCTGAAACCAGACCAGATCTTAGTTACTTCTCTCAATCACTACGTTAAATGAACTACTAGCTATAATTTGATCTTGACTTTTGCAACACATCTCACTCTCAGTCCTGTCGGTTAAAAATGCCTGTTCAAACCAAAAGCTCTTCTAATATTTTTGACAAAATTAAGAATCTCATAGATACCTTAGCTCCAATTCCCATGGCTGCCTATGCTCAAATGCTTCAAGCTATAAAGGAAGAAACATATGACATGGAAATCCAACAAAATAAATCAATGATTCCATTTGAAAAACAAATGTGTGATATTGTAGAGTCCCTCCCTGATCAAGCTCTAGTTAACTCAGTTGACCATGGTTGACCTTACTAATTAATGCTATAATTCAATAGGATGGGCTATGTTAGATGGATTGATTGGTGAGAAACATAATTTGAACCAGGTTACAGAATCATTTCACCTTGAGGTGTACATTTTGATGTGTTATGGATACATAACTTTATATGATTCTAGAATAGGATAACTTTGAGACGATGTATGTCATTATTGGATTCACAGGACCTTACTATGATGATAGAAATATGATTCATGTCTTATGTATGGATCAAAATTATGAGGATTATGATAATTGCTTATGTGGATTTATTTGGATATAAGATATATCGATTTGTTTAAATGTAAATTATATGCAGCATGTTTGATGTGTATTCTTGTTTATGTGTTTAATATTATATGAGGTTATTTGGAATTACTAATGTGTAATTGAGATGCTCAGGAAAATTATCCATGTGACCATGGAAACATTATGGAGAACCAAACCTAGACCTATGTACGTTCATAAAGCCAAGGGTTGTCTATTTGGAGAGACAACACCTTTTATGTATCGTATTTTATTTGTAAAAGTAAATGTTGCATGTGTGTTAAATTAAATTTATTAATTTGTGTAAATCCAACAAGAGACAAATTTCATGTGTAATTTTGTAATGTATTTTATTGTGTCACTTGACACATGTGTTGATTTATGTCTTGATTTTTGACTTGTCTCTTGGAGGGAGTTGTTCAACTATAGCTTTTTCAAAACATTTGAATGTGGTTCTAAAATTTCCTTGGGTAGAGAGTCTTTGGAATGGTCAACTCAGGTTTGACCCGAAAGTTAACTTCAGATGGGTTTATAAGGGGTCAAATGGAATCCTAGGGGTAGTTTGAAGGTGTTTCCTAAAGCCCATAAGGTATACCTATGGGTTAGGAGTATTTTTAGGCATGTGTCTACTCCCATGTGACTATTTAGTCACCTCAATAAGTGGGTTTTCTAAGATGTGCGAAAATTCAAAATTAGAAGGTGCCATCTAGGTTAGATAACCTTCCCTTTTGATGAGAGATCCTTTTTTCATCTTTTTCTTACCTTTTTCCTTTTTCAGTTTTAGAAACCTATGAGAACTTTCACTGAGGTTTTCTTAGGCAAGGATGAGAGATTTTGTGGGTAATCACCCACTCTCCATTTTTGGAGACTATGCATTTTTGAAAAGTTAGTTTTTGGATTCGAAATTTGGCCAAGTGTAGAAGAGAGGATTATGGATTTGGGCTGCTCATCCTCAAACTAGTTCTAGCATACCTTTGGGTAGATTGAAGGTTGGTTCATCTCTTTGTTTTTTTATGTTGCATGTCTATGTTGGAAAGTTTGGTTGTATGAGAAAGTGATTCTCTTGTATTTCTTTTTGTGAAAATTATTATTATGCGATCTGTCTTTTATTTTTTTTTATGCATTTCCTATGATTTGGGAGTAACCAAGGCCTTCTAATCTTGGGAGAGTAGGATGGTCTTGTGGGTGGTAGAAGTTTGATAGCCCTCAAGTGAGAGACTCTCATTATGAGAGCGAACTCAAGGGGTGTATATGTGACCCTTGCTGCATGGCCTGGTTTGTGCATTTGGGGGTCATAAGGGGAGAAAGTATGGCATGAATGCCTTGGGGGGCATAAGGAATGTGGGGTTAATGAACTTGTGAAATATCTTTGTTTTCCATGAGGTGGCATTGTGATCTACCATTCTTGCAGTCTCCTCAGGGTATTTGGTCCACTGCCACCCATATAAAAACATCACATTTTGTGGTGAAGTGTAGCCTCGGTTGGGAAAGTGTTTGTTGTATGTTTTTCCCTTGGTTGACGTGTTTCCATGTGTGTAACCTGTCTAGGGATTGGTTCTCCAAGCTCAGGGGTGGCTTCTAGTAAGCCTATGCTGGGAGGTGAGCACTCCATGGTCAAAACCTTATGATTTATTTGCAGGTTGCTTGGAAAGTAAAGAAAATAGACAAGTTTGAAAGTTGCTAGTTTTTACTTGATTTGCAGAAAAAGATGAGGGGATGGGATATCCTATTTTAGTTGTAGCAATGTAAAGGAAAAAAATAAAATGTATCTATTTTATTTAAAGTCCTTATTTAATAGAAATGAGAGACTAGTTGGGTATATCACCCATTTGTATTGTTGACTATATTGTATTTTAAACACATTTTAAAGAAATGCATTATTTTATTGAGTATTCTTTTGTTGCAACAATGAAATGTTTATCTTGGATTAAGTTCCCTATAGTTACTGAAATAATATTTGTAGTATGCATGTTAGTTTTGAAAATAAAGGTTCATTTTATCTTCTTGTGCATATTGAAAAAATGGGAAAAGAGTAAAGTAGAAAGCTTGCATGTTAGTAAAAGAAAATTTTGCATTTAGTTCTAATTATTTATTTCCAAATACATATCATGGTTTAATAGATTTAACATGCATATCTCTAAGGTCAATTTAAATGATTCCTAGGTTACTATAGTTGTTGTTAAAATTTATTAAATTCTGTTATTTTCCCTTTGATTTATTGCAGAAAGTAAATCTAAAATTAACATGTCTATCTCTAAGATTTATTTCAATTTTTTCTAATCTAGTATAGTTGCTGCTTAAATTTATTTAATTCTGTCATTTTACTAAAATGCAAAAAATAAATCTAAAGTTGATTAGTCTAACTCTAATTTTAGCTACATGGTATTTTTTTTAAAAAAAGGAAGAAATACATTTGTTTTAAAATCTGAAAGTTTTATTTAATCTGTTTAAAAGTTGAAAAAGAAAATAATATATAGTTGCATAGTAAAGTCAGCCCTTGGTATCTTATGCATCCAACATATATATATATATACATATATATATATATATATATACATATATATATATATATATATACATATACATATATATATATATATATATATATACATATATATATATATATATATATATATACATATATATATATATATTAATATATAATAAACAAAAAAATATATAAAATAAAGAAGTTTTAAATTTTTTTTTTAAAAAATAGCGAATCGAGGGTTTCGGGGCCGAATCCCACTATGTTTAAACATAGTGGGCGGTACGGCTCGAGTTGCCACTGTGGCTACCCACAGTGGGTGGCATGGGGTCCGCCACTGTGGGGTACCACAGTGTCGGCTCAGGGGCCTCCCACTGTGGGTAACCATAGTGGAAGGGCACCCGACCCACCACTGTGTTTACCCATAGTGGGCGGCGCCCAACCACCACTGTGGGTAACCATAGTGGTGTTCCGGGGTGCCCACCGCCCGGCCCTAGCAATCCTCCTCCAAACCCTCTACCGCTCCTTCCACCATGGCCACCGCTTCTAGCCGCCGCCCCTCTCCCTCGGCCCTACACGAAAATATAAAACCCTAACCTGGTTTGGGTTAGGGTATATTTGAATTATAAAAAAAAAGATAGAGATTGAAGGAAGAGAAATATATTAATATTGTTAATATAATTTCCTTACTTATAACTTACAATTTTAGGGTTTGTGGTTATTCTATTAATTAGGGACAAAAAGGTTTCTATATATATATATATGTCATATATATATATATTTATGTATATATATTTACACATGATTATATATATGCATGTATAGGTCTGTTTTATTTTAATATGTATTTATATTTTATATAGGTTTTATATAAACATATGGGCATGCAAATATTTGATTTGATGTTTTAAATTTTAAATACCTTTTAGAGTTAAATCTTTTAGGATTTTATAACGAATTTTGTAAGTTATTTGGCTATAGGGGAATTATTGTTGTTCACCTAAAATTAGGCTATTCCAGACTAAATTTTATAGGGCAATTTACATTATGGATTTAATTGACCCTTTAGTCGAATTAGTTTAATCACATTTTAATTATTGTTAGGATAAAATATAGACATTAATAATCTAAATGCTAGGACTAATTTATTTAGTTCCTAAAAGCAATTAATGATTATTGGAGATTAATATTATCTTTGTCAAGTAATTTAGAGATTTTTGCATAAATGAATTTATTTATTTACAAATTGGTGAGATAATAATTTCTTTGGTAGAGGATATCGTGGGGGATTTATATATATACTTGAAAATAAATCCAAGACCTTGATCTTGTGAGCTCATTTAACCAAGATGGAACCTTATACTAAATAAAGCAATTAACATTTTAACGTTTGACACTTCAATTTTTAGTCGCTCGATTTATTAGTATTATTATGTTAAAATCATATTGATAATTAATTTATAGATGCAAGATTTAATCAAGTTATAAAGGAAGGCTGTATTATCACGGATGGGGGAAACTTGTTAGGAGATAAATAATAATTATTGAATCAAGTAATTAGATTAATGCCTATTTAGTAGAAGTCGATCTAATTAAGAATTATAATTTGCAACTGTAATAAAAGGGACATTCGATGTGAATTTATTATTGTCCTTATAAATCATATTGTTCCATTTGATTATAGGAGTTATCATAATTTGTTATGATAGGAATATCCTAACTTTGTTGTATAGGAGTTTTATAGAAACCTAAGGCTCTAGATAAATTTGTTCTATTCATCATTCACATTAGAAAAATATTTTATTATAATTTAAGATTCCACTTGGAACAACCTGTTAAGTTGTCACATCTAGTTAAGCATAGGTTGCATATAATTAAGTGTTTCAAAAAAATTTGTTGTTTGGATTTTTGCTTAAAAGTTTGGGCATGACATTTTGGTATCAGAGCCCTAGGTTCATACACTAGTGAACATGGGCTACGTTCATAACTTAGTTGAACTAAACTATGGCTTCGAAGTATAACACCTAGGTGGAAACTTGCGAAATAACAAAGTGAAACATAAGCGGAAATTCTTCTAAATCAACAGATCAACATACATCAATTCAAGGGGTTCGTAGGGTAACTAAAAGCTCTAAAATTTAAAACTAATTAATGTTTATGGCATAATAAGACCCCAAAGGCTACAAAAATTTTAAAATTATAAATATTCTCGGTATTTAATAAACGAAATTTAGATCATTAGTACTTATAAGGTTACCATTCGATTGGAACCCAAATACAATTATTGCCCTAATCAAATAAGTATGAGGAGTTAATTCTACAATAAAATACCTCTGATGGTAAACTAAGAGAATACCATCCATCGAGGTATATTCTTGACTTGGCAAGTCAAGCAAGCTAGTTAGACATAAGATGAAGGCACAATAACCAAGATAATTGAGATAGCGACAACTCAAGTTAATTTTTTTAGCTATGCAAAAATTTTGGTGGTTCGAGGACCACGACCGCCATTTGGGACAACAATGAAGAAGAGTTAAGAGGTACTCTTGTGAATAATAGAAAGAAGCATTAACCTATCCTAATGAATAGGCACCTTAAGTGTGTGATCAGGCTAGGTTTCTTATTAAGAGCATTCGTTAGACAATCCTTGTAGCAACACAGAGAAGCTAGAGTTGTATAACCCCGAAGATAAGGACTAAAATGATGAATTACAATCTCCTTGATAATTGGACCCTAGCAAAATTATAGATAAATTAACAAAGGAGAAAGGGTATATGAACTTCTTGGGTTAAAACACGTAATTGCAATAAACCCTAAGTTCATCCATAGTTATATAATTGGGGAAAAAAGAAAAGTAAAGCCACAACTAGTTCCCTTATGGGAAGACAATCTTGGAGAAATTAATGGCAAGGAGAGTAGGGATGATTTAGGAATTGTACAAAAAAAATCCCTATTGAAGTGCAAGGAGTGTAAAAGTATTAGGATCTTATACTCTAGGAATGAGTAACTAATATTCGTTCAGAACCTAAAGAGAAAAGTGTAACCCAATCATGGCTAGTCGCTGGTTACAAGACAATATGTAACACAATTTAACTACTTGACACAACCGAAGTAGGTTTGTAAATTTATGGCACTCAAGTGTGAAGGTATGCAAAAACATTAAGTATGGATGAAACAACATGCATATGGAAATGGCTTATGGAATGATAGTATAGTAGTATTATAATACGAAGGATTTAATGACGATTAGTCATCAGTATAAGATATTATATGAGAACATGGATAAGGAGCTGAATTATGTGGTTAGCCAAGGGAGAACTTGGAAATTATGGGAATCTTAAGACATTGGTAATTATTGGACACCCTTATGTTATACCATAATTGGGTAATAGGATATTATGATGATCAGGTGGTTTACGTGGTTTGAAGGAAATCATAAGCTGTGATATGCCGAAAATTGTCTAGTAAGTAAATATAACTAAGTAATATGGAAAAAGATAACTTCTTTTTACCAAATTTTAATTAATAGTGTGAGTGTTGGTCACTTATCGAGTGCACACTCCCTTGATATCATAAGTTGCATAAGGAAAGTAGGAGGGAATAAGTCAACTCTCCGCGTTGTTTGAAATATGTCATGAAATGAGTGGGAAGGAACTAGTTGTCAAGCGTTATTGATTTTACTTGACAATCAGTCCACCCCAAATGGTTCTTAACCACAAGTGTTAGTAATTTGGAAACATGCTCCTTATTGACGAACACGAAAGGATGATTAGAGGTGAAAATTCAAGGAGCTAGCAAAGGGCTAAGAGAACAAATGATGTCCCTAGTAGGATTATATGATTACTTTTTTTTTTTATAAAAAAAAAAAATCCTAAGTGTTTCTAAGTATACAAGTGACAATTTTGTGCCGAACTATCCATTGCATGTGAGTAAGACAGGAAAGTGTCGGTGCATGAGTTACCACATAATATTGAACCAAGGTTTAGCATATCAATAAAATTAATAGAAGTCCTAGAAGAATGGATGGGGAATGGTAGAGTTTAGTGCAATCACCTGTTAGGTATGATTATGGATGTTAATAACCCTAAATAGATAACGGATTATGTTGAAGAGTGTGGCTTGCGATAGCAATCACGTGAAGGTTAAAATGGGACATGATCTATAAAATGATTGCAATCTCATGTGTATAAGATATTTCGTAAATAATAAAGGAATACATATAATCTAAGAATCTCAAGAGTCTAATAATCACTTCCTAACACATTCAGGACGTGTGATCTTGGGTGATGTGCTGTGGTTACTCCCTATAGCATGGCTAGTATGGTCATCTTGTTTCGAGTTTTGATTCGACAGTATTTTTGACTTTCTTTGAATGGTATTTTGTGATCTAGGGGCTAGTACTTTCTTTTTATTTATTTATTTTTATGATGAAAGGACCACTAGATTTATGTTTCTTTTTATTGGAGCTATGGCACTTGCCATGTTTCTAATTTTAATATCTTTCAATTGCCGACACTTTTCTTCTTTGATTGGACTTGGTGAAAGTAACTTTTATTTTGATATTTTAAAGTGTCAAGTGGTCATTTTGATGTTATTATAGCTAGCCCTAGTGATGTGATTTGTGTAATGTCTATCATGTTCGTTGAACCACTGATAGTGTATCAAGGGAGAATACCACAAGTAGTGAAATTAGGCACACAGAATTAACAAAGAATGTTATTTCGAATATAGGGTAAAGGAAGGAATACTCTCCTAAATAAAATTATTTGCGAGTAATCTAAGAGGAAAATTATGACAAAAAAATAAATAAAATAAAAATAAAAATATGTGTGTGTGTGATCTAGACCTAATGCATTGTGAAAGTGATGATAATTGCAGACTGGTAAATTTGGCATGTGTATGGAGATGATTGCGTGGATCAAAAAGAAATAATAATTATTAATTTTCATCACTCCCTTAGAATGGGATAGTTATGTACCTTAATGTTTAGGTTTTGCGAATAATGTACCTATGAAACTAAAACCTTGGTGCCTAGAAATACCAAGCATTGTGGGCCCTAGAAGTAGAAAATTTCCCTACTTAAGGGTAGATTCAAAGAACTTAAACTAGGGTGGTTTACCAAATATGTGATTAACCCCCTTGTGAGGCACCTTGATGTAAAATAAGTAGATTCATTATGGATAAACTGTGATGTCAATTCTCTTTAGTGGCGAGCATGGATGATAATTGCAGTGGGATAAACATGTTTTACACGAACCTTTAATAATTATGACTCCTAGAAATTAATAAGTAAACTATCATGTGTAACCTTGATTATGGGATTTGATGTGTGTTATTGATATAATTTGGATGGTGCATTAATGCAAGTTGTTGAAAGATAGAATTTTGTAAACACCTACCAAAGATTAAAGGGAAATGTAAGCATTTAACCTTATGAAGATAGTAAGCTAATTACAATAATAAGTTGGTTTTGGTAATGCATCTTTCTAGTAGGCAAGATAAGATTTAGAGTAACCTATTGAAATTGTGGGAAATGTTATGTCCCTATTCCGTATTCTGCTCATGCGACTTCTAGGAGTAAGTCGATCTCTAGGGGAGGAGGATGTAGAGCCCCTCCCTGATCAAGCTCTGGTTAACTCAATTGACCATGGTTGACCTTACTAATTAATGCTACAATTCAATAGGATGGGATATGTTAGATGGATTAATTGGCGAGAAAAGTAATTTGAACCAGATTATGGAATCATTTTACCTTGAGGTGTACATTTTGATGTGTTATCGATACATAACTTTATATGATTCTAGTATAGGATAACTTTGAGATGATGTATGCCATTATTGGATTTGCAGGACCTTACTATGATGATAGAAATAGGATGCATGTCTTATGTATGGATCAAAATTATGAGGATTATGATAATTGCTTATGTGGATTTATTTGGATATAAGATATATTGATTTGTTTAAATGTAAATTGTATGCATCGTGTTTGATGTGTATTCTTGTTCATGTGTTTAATATTATATGAGGTTATTTGGAATTACTAATGTGTAATTGAGATGCTCAAGAAAATTATCCATGTGACCATGGAAACATTATGGAGAACCAAACCTAGACCTATGTACGTTAGTAAACCCAGGGGTTGTCTATTTGGAGAGACAACACCCCGTATGTATCGTATTTTATTTGTGAAAGTAAATGTTGCATGTGTGTTAAATTAAATTTATTAATTTGTGTAAATCCAACAAGAGACAAATTTCATGTGTAATTTTGTAATGTATTTTATTGTGTCACTTGACACATGTGTTGATTTATGTCTTGATTTTTGACTTGTCTCTTGGAGGGAGTTGTTCAACTATAGCTTTTTCAAAACATTTGAATGTGGTTCTAAAATTTCCTTGGGTAGAGAGTCTTTGGAATGGTCAACTCAGGTTTGACCCGAAAGTTAACTTCAGATGGGTTTATAAGGGGTCAAATGGACTCCTAGGGGTAGTTTAAAGGTGTTTCCTAAAGCCCATAAGGTCTACTCATGGGTTAGGTGTATTTTTAGGCATGTGTCTACTCCCATGTGACTGTTTAGTCACCTCAAAAAGTGGTCTTTCTAAGATGTGAGAAAATTCCAAATTAGAAGGTGCCATCTAGGTTAGATAACCTTCCTTTTTGATGAGAGATCCTTTTTCATCTTTTTCTTACTTTTTTCCTTTTTCAGTTTTAGAAACCTGTGAGAACTCTCACTGAGGTCTTCTTAGGCAAGGATGAGAGATTTTGTGGGTAATCACCCACTCTCCATTTTTGGAGACTATGCATTTTTGAAAAGTTAGTTTTTGGATTCGAAATTTGGCCAAGTGTAGAAGGGAGGATTGTGGATTTGGGCTGCTCATCCTTAAACTAGTTCTAGCATACCTTTGGGCAGATTGAAGGTTGGTTCATCTCTTTGTTTTTTTACATTGCATGTCTATGTTGGAAAGTTTGGTTGTATGAGAAAGTGATTCTCTTGTATTTCCTTTTTTGAAAATTATTATTATGCGATCTGTCTTTTATTTTCTTTTATGCATTTCCTGTGATTTGGGAGTAACCAAGGCCTTCTAATCTTGGGAGAGTAGGATGGTCTTGTGGATGGTTCACGTTTGATAGCCCTCAAGTGAGAGACTCTCATTATGAGAGCGAACTCAAGGGGTGTATATGTGACCCTTGCTGCATGGCCTAGTTTGTGCATTTGGGGGTCATAAGGGGAGAAAGTATGGCATGAATTCCTTGGGGGGCATAAGGAATGTGGGGTTAATGAACTTGTGAAATATCTTTGTTTTCCATGAGGTGGCATTGTGATCTACCATTCTTGCAGTCTCCTTAGGGTATTTGGTCCACTACCACCCATGTAAAAACATCACATTTTATGGTGAAGTGTAGCCTCAGTTGGGAAAGTGTTTGTTTTATGTTTTTCCCTTGCTTGATGTGCTTGCATGTGTGTAACCTGTCTAGGGCTTGATTCTCCAAGCTCGGGGGTGACTTCTAGTAAGCCTATACTGGGAGGTGAACACTCCATGGTCAAAACCTTATGATTTATTTGCAGGTTGCTTGGAAAGAAAAGAAAACAGACAAGTTTGAAAGTTGCTGGTTTTTACTTGATTTGCAGAAAAAGATGAGGAGATGGGATATCCTATTTTAGTTGCAGCAATGTAAAGGAAAAAAAAAATGTTGTATTTACCTTAAAAAGAAAATATATCTATTTTATTTAAAGTTGTCGTTTAATAGAAATGAGAGACTAGTTGGGTATATCACCCATTTGTTTTGTTGACTATATTGTATTTTAAACACACTTTAAAGAAATGCATTATTTTTATTGAGTATTCTTTTGTTGCAACAATGAGATGTTTATCTTGGATTAAGTTCCCTATAGTTACTGAAATAATATTTGTAGTATGCATGTTAGTTTTGAAAATAAAGGTTCATTTTATCTTCTTGTGCATATTGAAAAAATGGGAAAATAGTAAAGTAGAAATCTTGCATGTTAGTAAAAGAAAATTTTGCATTTAGTTCTAATTATTTATTTCCAAATACATATCATGGTCTAATAGATTTAACATGCATATCTCTAAGGTCAATTTAAATGATTCCTAGGTTACTATAGTTGTTGTTAAAATTTATTAAATTATGTTATTTTTCCTTTGATTTATTGCAGAAAGTAAATCTAAAATTAACATGTCTATCTCTAAGATTTATTTCAATGTTTTCTAATCTAATATAGTTGTTGCTTACATTTATTTAATTATGTCATTTTACTTAAATGCAAAAAATAAATCTAAAGTTGATTAGTCTAACTCTAATTTTAGCTACATGGTATTTTAAAAAAAAGAGAGGAAGAAATACATTTGTTTTAAAATCTGAAAGTTTTATTTAATCTGTTTAAAAGTTCAAAAAGAAAATAATATATACTTGCATAGTAAAGTCAGCCCTAAATATCTTATGCATCTAATATATATATATATATATATATATATATATATATATGTATGTATATGTATATGTATATGTATATGTATATGTATATGTATATATATATATATATGTATATATATACATATACATATATACATATATATACATATACATATACATATATACATATATATACATATAAATATATATAAATATATATATACATATAAATATATATATATTAATATATATACATATAAATATATATATATATATATTAATATATAATAAACAAAAATAAAGAAGTTTTAAAATTTTTTTTAAAAAAAAATCTAATCGAGGGTTTCGGGGCCGAATCCCACTCTATTTAAGCACAGTGGGTGGCGCAGCTCGAGCCGCCACTGTGGCTACCCACAGTGGGTGGCACAAGGGCTGCCACTATGGGCAACAACAGTGTTGGCTCGGGGGCCTCCCGCTGTGGGTAACCATAGTGGAAGGGTACCAGGCCCTCCACTGTGTTTACCCACTGTGGGCAGCGCCCGGTCGCCACTATGGGTAACCACAGCGGTGTTCCGGGGTGCCCACCAACCGGCCCTAGCAATCCTCCTCCAAACCCTCCGCTGCTCCTTCTACCATGGCCGTTGCTTCTAGCCGCCGCCGCTCTCTCTCGGCTGTGCATGAAAATATAAAACCCTAACCCAGTTCAGGTTAGGGTATATTTGAATTATTAAAAAAAAGATAGAGATTGAAGGAAGAGAAATATATTAATATTGTTAATATAATTTCCTTATTTATAACTTACAATTTTAGGGTTTGTGGATCCATCATGCCTACAAATCCCTCTCATGATCCTATCATTCCTTGCATTCCACCTCCGTCTCATAATGGACTCACACCTTCTTTCCAAAGCAAAGTGTATCCTACAAGTCAAAATATTTATAAAGGTAAAGGGGTAGATCTCCCCAAGCAAGAACCCCTCCATATTAAAGAAAATGTTAAAGGTCATGGCCTCGGGGATATTTCTCAAGATGTTGGTATCTCTCATAAATCCTACATTTCTCTAGTTAAATCCAAATACATGCCCTCTCCTTCACACCTTCCATCCATTCTAGGTCCCTATATCCCTCCATCCCTTATGCAGGATCAACAAAGGCACCCGTCTTCGAGTACCTTCCATCCATCTAAAAGACCTCCATATCATTCCTATCTATCCACGCATCTCCCTCCAAGCAATTTGGATGCCAAGCATAAAAGTCATAAGTCAAGTAATCGACATGTATTCAAGGATCAACATGTCCCATCTAATTGACATGTCAAAACAAAGCAAAATATGATCCAAAAAGAAAAAGAAAAATACAAAACGCCATAAAGGCCCATAAAGAAAGAAGAAAAGTCAAAATTTATATGGGTTCCTAAGGCACTTGTACAAGAAATACACTCTAAGGAACTACAAAAGCATGAAAAATTAAAAACCACGTGGATCCCTAAGCGACTGCTTGAAGCACAACAGTCTAAAGAAAAATCAAAATCGACATCCAAAATTGTTGTTCCTCCATCCAAACCTTCTGAGTCTCTTCCTCCATCACCTGCTTCATCCATTTTGGGTTCATATGCCCCAAAATCTGTAACCTTTCCTCCATCCAAATCTCAAAATCTAAGATTCACTTCTCCTCTATATGTCCACCATCTCTCAAGGCGTGTGCCAATGTTGATCTTTCTAGCATTTCCATCTAGCCATACACGATTCTTCCAACATCCTATCCATTATCCAACACCTCTTTTTCACCCTTCCATCCCTCTTATCCAATTTTTTGCATAAATCTTTGCCTTAGTTTCATTTCATTATCCTGCCAACATCTTTAAGCATACCTTCATAGCCATGGTCTATTGCAACTCATATTCCAAGGGTACCACCCAAAGAAGAGAGACGTTGGGGTCCTTCCATCCCCTATCATGCCTCCATTATCTTCCAAAAAAAAAATGATGAAAAATGTGAAAAAAAATCTGAAAAAAAAGTAAAGAGAAATAATTTCATCCATGAGTGAAAACCACTTCTTGTGGCGCCTTGGGCAAGTACTATGATGAAAAATTGGCAAACATGCATCATGCATAATCCATTATCCTTTTTCACTTTACATTGGGGGAAAGTTCCATCCATGATCATCCATCTATTATCCTTCTTCCTCCATTATCCTTCATCCTCCATTATCCCTCATTCATTCTATCTACATTCATATCCCTTTTCCACCTTTGATCTTGACAATGTTAAGGATCCTTGTAGACTTCATGTGTCCTATCTATTGCACTTGATCTAAACCCTTAGCTCCTATCCATTTCTTTCTTACATCCTTCATTACTCCCTTTTGATCTTGCTTATCATATCTGCCTCCTATCCAAATCTATCCCTTGATCTTGATCAACACTATGGACAAAATGCAAAAACAAGTTTTCCACAAACCTCTTGACATGGCCACTTCTTTGGACATATGGCTTCGTTACACTATATCATTGCTTCGCTGTGCTATATCCTTTCTTTACATTGCTAAAATCCTTGCTTTATATTGCTAAAATCCTTGGTTTACATTGCTACATCTAGACCATGTGCTTGGATTAATATTGTGAGATAGTCCTTGAAAGCATCCACCATCATTCGCTTATCCATTCACTCGCTCAAAATCCCTTTTGCCTTGCTAGACACTAGGGGAAAACATTAAAAATCATAAAAATCATAAAATGTCCTGAAGAAATTAGAAAGAATCCTGAAAAAATCCAAAAAATCAGAAAAAGTCCTGAAAAATCCTAAAAATCAGAAAAAGTACTGAAGAAATTCAAAAGAAGAAAAAAAAAGAAAAAGAAAAATAGAAGAAAAAAAGGAAAAAAGAGAGAAAATGCCTTGGTGAAAACTTGGTAAACAGGCACCTTGGTAAAAAAATATATGCATCTCTGCCAAGTAGGTGAAAACCTGGCAAACAAGTGCCTCTTATACTCAAGCATTCCATCTATCAATGCAACGTTGGCATTCCCGCTTTCATGCATCTTTGCTTTTGCTTGTACATATCTTTTGGTCACTTTCGTAACATCCTGGTTCATTGGAACCCTCATGGCTTGAAACTGATCAATGTCCTAGTCTTAGGGTAATCAACTGAGCACATTACATGTCCTAAGAAGTATCAACCAAGTCAACCTTACGTTAATAAAACCTAGTCGTCCACTCCAAGCCAGTTACTTATATCCTAACTACTGAAGAGTTTTATCACTGAGTAAACAAGCAAAACAACATAACGGAAAACAATCACTAAATAGTTTGAGCTATGCATGGAAATTTTATTTGTGTGCTGTCTTTTATATTGGTTTTCAATTATTATCCCTCTGAGTAACTCGAGGAAGTCTATCTTGACTAAGAGGAGCAAGGATTGGGGGCATAATGTTTTTTTTGCTTGTAGGAATGATCCCAATGATCCATAAACATCTAAATTAGCTGGGTGTCTGTGATAAGAGCCTTCACATCAAGGTGAAATCACCACACATACCTCAACTCTGCTTATTTGAATGCTATAGGGAGGTTCCCATCATTTCTTTGTCTGTTTTGAGGGAATTTGTTTATTGTGCAATCCGGGTCCATGCGTAATCTATCCAAGGATATGAACGAAAAAAGGGTCATTGCAGACAAGATAATTAATATTGCACATGAAAAGAAAGGAACTCTAATCTGCCTGCTATAATTGTAAAATGCTCAATGATGAAAATTAAGTTGTTCAAGACTAGTGACTAGGTTTAGGTTGCATCTCATTTTGCATCTCATCTTGCATTTCATTCTGCATTTTGTGAATTTAGAGTGATTTTGACATAATAACAATAATCTTTGAATCGTTTGAATGAGAGTTGGAAGCTTCATCATTTCTTCACTAAGTGGTCTCTTTTCATCATTTCTCCGATCGAGTACTTATGTTTTGAGATGTTAGCTACATACATGAGCATCTTATATAGATTCATACATTCATTATCACTTATTTGCATTCATTTTATTGCATAGAAAAATGAAAAATTTGCATTACTAATTACTCATTTCTCATACTCATTCATTTATGTACATATGAAAAGAAAGAAAAATAGACATCCATATTCCATTTGCATTACATACATTCATGCTAAAAAGAAATGCATACATATAGAATAGAGCATATAAAAGAAATCTCATAAACGAATCAACACAAGTATGATGAAGTCAAATTGGATCTCGTATATATATCTCATGTCAAGTCTAAGGTACAAAATGATGTCGAATGACATATACAAACTCCCATCTGAGCAAGAATCATATAGGCTACAAAAAATGGGTGTGTCTACAAAAAATATCCAAGCTACAAAAACAAATAAACTAACTAGCACCCTCTCCCTCATTGCCTGGTGGAGGAGGAGGAGCCTGATGACTAGGATCCTGATGAGGCACCCGCGCTCCCTCTGATCATGCCATATACTGTGAATAGGGTATCACCTGCTAAGCAACAGGAACTGCGACACTATATGTAGCCATGTAATAAGCTACCCTACTACTCTGGTGGAGGACCTCCTATCGCAAGGGCTCTATCTCTACTCTCATCTCTGCTCTTAGTGCTACGATCTGGAGATCATGCTCGTTCCTCACCTCAGCCAGCTGTCGGTCTCACTCTGCCAACTGAGTCTGAGCCACTATCAACTATGACTGCAGCTCTGCAAGACATGCCCTCATCGACCATTCAACGTCTATCCCCTGCTCTCTCGCAAGCTCCTCACCTCCACCTCCACCTCCACCTTCAGCTCCACCCTACTCATTCCTCCACTGCCGGACCTGTCTCGGAGCTGCTCACTCCTCCTCAGTCCCACCAATCTCACACCCACTCCTCCTAGGGATCCACCCTCACCCCTCTACTATCCACCCTCAGTCGGCACCTTGCTACTGCTAGCACCAGGATCACCACTTGTCTGTCATGGAGCCTCATCACTCTATGCCTGTCCTTTCCTGTGACCTTGCCTGTGGCCCTGTCCCTATCCCTATGCTAGTGCGGGGGCATCATCCTCAACATCCTCAATATGAGGAGCCTGCTCACCCGGATCTATAAATTGCGGGAACATATGTTGCTGAAAATTATCTCTATACTGGGGCAATACCCTAGCATTCGCTACATCATCCAAGTAATCCCACCTTAGGCGGTGTAAACGTGTCAGCTCCTACATCACCGAAGCATATGATAACCATGGAGACCATCCCTATCTCTCCTCATCTACATACCAAGCATAAGCTATATACTCCTGCGAGATCCCCTATGACAAGCCATACTGCCTCATCACTCAAGAAATGATGAATCGCTCCACAATGGTCTGTGATCTCCCAATCAGTGAGTGTGTAACAAACAGGTCCTTGCGAACTAGCCACTAGTCATCCCATAGTTCTAAACCTCTGTATGGTCTCCATATGATGGCTATCAAGTCATCGAGCTGCCGTCTCCAAAAATCTATCTTGCCCAGATGGGGCTGTGTGATATATTTGGCATACCTATAAATGATCGGCTGCCCAAGCTCTCTACTGTTAGCTACTATCGGCCAAAAAATGGGAAGGTGCTTCCAAGCCCACACCTGAAAAACATATGTTACGTCCTGGAGACAACTGAGAGGGGGGGTGAATCAGTTGTCAACTAATTTCATACCAAAAACAACTTAACCATCTTAATGCTTAATATCAGTAAACCAGTTTAAGTATGTCAGTAGACAGGGTTAATAGTTAATAGCTATACCAGTAAAGATTAATGCATGAAACATAAACACAAAGTCATCCACAACACATGACACCAATAATTGTGCGTGGAAACCCTGTAAGGGGAAAAACCATGGCGGGAAACCTTACCCACAATCAGATGATACTATCACAGATGGTAAGTGTACATAAATGGGGTCTGCACATGCAGAAAGGCCAATAGCCTAGAGCTCACTACTCAATCACAAAATGGGAGTCACACTGACTACAGTTGGATGGTTAAATCCAATAAGAATGTACTGCACAAAATAGCATCTTCATATGCTGGATTCAGTACTGGTGTAATGCTGATATGCTTTCACAAAAACCTAGCTTCACCTTCAAATGATGTCTTCGTGTATAGCTCTTCTTAATCTCGCATATACGTTCACACAATTCTTTTTCGCATTCCACATTTGATCTTACAAATAAGATCTTACATTTATACCATAACCTAAGACCAATTTTAGTAGGTCGGCTCTACAAGATATTACAATAAAAACATTTTACAAACAATATAATATTTGATGTAATAACTAATTGAACATGTCGGCTTAATGCATTTACAACAACAATTAATCATTTCCTTAGCGTGCCATGCTCATCTAGAAAAGATAAACCTGACGGTGTAACCCTAGGTAACCCTGGACCTACTTGTCGGTAAAAGCAAATATGCAAATATGAATATACCAATGAACAAAACTCCAGGACAAGATGTCCAAATGATGTCTTCAACATTACCAAGTGTCTTCCACATAATTCTAAGTGCTGGTGAACCATATACCAGTAACTATGCAATAGTTACTTGCTTGCCGGTGAATGCTACTGGATCTCCAAAGTGCTAGTGTTTAAGTAGTTGACATCAATGACAAAACCATACCAAAATACCAACAATCTCCCCCTTTGGCATTGATGGCAACACAAGATGGAAAAACCATCAAAGTGTCAAAACAAAAATGCCAAATACCAATAACCAACAATCTCTAAAAAGATCATAACCAGAATATAGAGAGTAATAGTCTCTCCCAAACAACAATCTATCCCCCTGGGAGCAACATGTGTTATCCAAAGTTTCCATACCAATCTCTCCAAAAGATAATGTGTTTTTCCATAGATATCTCTCCCCCTTTGACATCAAATGCCAAAGTTACAATAATACCAAGTTCATATACAAAATGCCAACTACTCCCCCTGAGAAGTAGCTTCCTCATCAAAGACCAGAGTAAAAGTTTTGTCTTTAATTTTTGTCGGTTGATGACAATCATCAACTGTCTAAGTCTCTACCGGTGGTGGTATGACTCCAAGCTGATCTTTGAGATATTCAAAAGTTTCTTTAGGCAAAGGTTTTGTGAAAATATCTGCAAGATATTCTTTAGTGTTCACATAAACTAGTTTTATCTCCTTTTCTTCACCTTTTTCCCTTAGAAAATTCAGTTTGATAGAAATATGTTTTGTTTTAGAATGTAGTACTTGATTCTTAGATATATTAATTGCTGCAGTGTTATCACAATATATGGTAATAGGGTCCTTGCATTTTACCTTTATGTCTTTCAACATTTTCTTAAGCCATATTACCTGTGTACAGTTAGTTGTTGCTGCAACATATTCTGATTCTGCTGTTGATAAAGATGTACAACTTTGTTTCTTACTCAACCAAGAAACTAGTCTATTTCCAAGAAAGAATGCTCTGTCGGTGGTGCTTTTTCTATCATCCACATCTCCTGCCCAATTTGCATCTATGTATGCACATAATTCAAAGTTTTCATCTCTAGGATACCATAATCCAAGATTTATAGTGCCTTGTAAGTATCGAAAAATCCTTTTTATTGCTGATTCATGATTTTCTCTAGGATTACTTTGAAATCTAGAAACAATACATACTGCATTCATAATATCAGGTCTGGTTTGTGTGAAATACAGTAAACTTCCTATCATAGATTTGTATCTAGTTGGATTAACAGGTGTAGATTCATCCCTTTGAGATAATTTGTCATTTGTAGTCATAGGTGTACTTACCGGTTTAGAGTTCTCCATCCCAAATTTCTTTAGTAACTCTTTCAAGTATTTGGATTGACTCAAGAATATACCTTTATCAGTCTGTGAAATCTGTAATCCTAGAAAGAATTTTATTTCTCCAATCATAGACATTTCAAATTCTTGCTGCATTTTAGTAGAAAATTCCTTACATAAACCATCTTCTCCTCCAAAGATTATATCATCAACAAATACTTCTATAATCAAGTTGTCATCATTAGTTATTTTATAATATAAATTGTTGTCTGCATTTCCTTTAGTAAAACCAATCTTTAAAAGATACTTATCCAATCTTGCATACCAAGCTCTTGGGGCTTGTTTTAGTCCATACAGAGCTTTCCTTAACCTGCGAACCATATCATTGTCATCTGTCAAAGAAAATCCATCAAGTTGTTCAATGTATACTTCCTCTTTAAGATCTCCATTCAAAAATGCACATTTAATATCCATTTGATAAACTTTGTAGTTCCTGTGTGCTGCAAAAGCCAAGAATAATCTGACTACCTCAATTCTAGCTACCGGTGCAAAGTTTCATTGTAATCAACTCCTTCTTTCCGAGAATATCCTTTACACACTAGTCTTGCTTTATTTCTGAAAACCTTACCATATTCATTAAGTTTGTTTTTGAATACCCATTTGGTTCCAATTACATTTTTATCTTTAGGCCGAGGAACTAATGTCCAAGTGTTATTTTTCTCAATTTGTTCTAATTCTTCTTCCATAGCTTTAATCCAAAATTTATCTTCACATGCCTCATTAATAGATGATGGTTCAATTTGAGAAATAAGACATACCTCTTCATTTTCCAATCTTCCTCTTGTCATAACTCCTTTAAATTTATTTCCAATTATCTGATCTTCAGAATGATTCAATCTTACATACCAAAGTGTCTTTGTTTGTTGTTGTTCTTCTATTATTGTGGAATCCTCAGATGGTACTGGGGTAACTGGATCTTCATTCTGTACCGGTGGATTTAGAGTAGGTTCATTTGTTAAAATTTTTGTTGCTGGTTCAGAGTCTATATACCTTGAAGTTCCTCTGAATTGTTCATCAATTTTTACATTTGTACTCTCAATGATTTTCTGCAATCTCTTGTTAAAACATCTATATGCCTTGCTCTTAGATGAATAACCAAGAAATATTCCTTCATCACTTCTAGGATCAAATTTGCCAATATACTCATCTCTTCTAATATAACATTTACTTCCAAAATTTTTGAAATATTTAAGAGTAGGAGTATTACCAAACCATAGTTCATGAGGGGTCTAACCATTTTCACCTTTGATGTGAATTTTGTTGAATTTATAGACCGTTGTGCTGACTGCTTCTCTCCAATACACATGTGCTAAATTTGCTTTTGATAACATACTTCTTGCTGCATCCAAGATAGTTCTGTTTTTCCTTTCAACAACTCCATTCTGCTGTGGTGTCCGAGGTGCTGATAGCTGTCTTCTGATTCTATTCACTTCATAGAATGTATTAAAGTCCTTAGATGTGAATTCTCCTCCTTGATCTGATCTTAAACATTTGATTTTCTTTCTGGTTTCATTTTCAACCATTGCTTTGAATTGTTTGAACTTTCCAAGTGCTTCTGATTTTTCTCTGAGAAAAGTAACCCAACACATTCTAGAATAGTCATCAATGATTAGCATGAAATATCTATCACCTTGTAAGCTTTTAGTTCTAGCTAGATGACATAAATCAGTGTGAATCAAATCAAGAGAATTATTTGATTTTTTGGAATACTTTTGAAACTATCTCTAACTTGTTTTCCAAATTGACATTCCTTGCATACTGTGTTTTGAGGTTTGATAATTTTAGGTAGATCTCTAACTGCCTTAGTAGTACTGATCTTTACCATGCAATCAAAGTTTACATGACAGAGTCTCTTATGCCATAACCAACTTTCATCTATATGTGCAATCAAGCATATGTTTTCATTGTTATTCAAATGAAAGATATTACCTCTAGTCTGATTACCGGTTGCAATTTCCAAACCAGTTCTGTTCATGATTTTGCATTTTCCATTTTTAAATTGTAACTGAAATCCTTTCTCAACTAATTGACCAACACTTAAAAGTTTATGCTTCAATCCTTCAACATAGTAGACATATGATGTGAGCATCCTGAGTCAATGATCCATTCATCCTTTACTTCAACTTTAGCTGCTAGGGCTTGTTCTACCGGTTGAATAGTAGGTGTCGGTTGATCTTCTGTTATAGCAACAAAAACCCATCCATTATCTGCTGGATCCTCATCAGAATCATCTGTCATACCTTCGTCAGCAATGTAACAAGATTTGTCTCTATTCTTCTTGAATCTGTATCTTTGATATTTAGAATTAGGCTTGTATGTCCTTCTAGCTTCTTCTCTTAGTCTAGCATGTCTATCAGGGCATCTCGAAGCCATATGACCAATCTTATTGCAGTTAAAACATTTAAAAGGTGCTTTACCTTCATACTTACTTCCAATTGGACCCTTAGGCATTTTCCTTGCAAATAGTGCTTCAAGTACTTCAAGTTCTTCATTTTCTTTCCTACTTTCTTCAAGTTCTCTTGCATAAAAGGCTTTCCAATCAGATTTGTCAAATGATGGAGTAGATGATGTTGATGCTTTAAAGGCTAAATCTATCTTTATAGTAGCAACAAGACCAAATTCTTCAATTTCAAAAGATGAAAGTTTCCCAATCAATGTATCCCTAGTTACTGATGTATTAGGAACTTTTCTTAACTCATTTATAGCAGTAACCTTCATTTTATATGCTGGTGGCAATCCTCTTAAGATTTTTGAAACAATTTCATCCTCACTTAAGGTTCCTCCACAACATTTAATACCCAAAAAAATTTCATTTACTCTTTCCATAAAAGCAGAAATCCTTTCATCTTCTTCCATTTTCAAATGTTCATACCTAACCCAGAAGCTTTCAAGTTTAGTAATTTTGACTGTGGAATCTCCTTCATTCAGTGTTTCCAAATGATCCCAAATGCTTTAGCAGTAGACCTATCTGATAATCCCATGATTTGTTGATATGATAATGCGCTCAAAAGTGCTTCTCTTGCTTTGCAATCATTTTCCTCATCTTTGCCAAGGTAGTTGGATTGGGCTGACCAAGTACAACAATAGTTTAACCTTTCTTTGTAACTTCCCAGACGTCTTTGCTAATGCAATTTAGATGTGTCTCCATTCTGATCTTCCATATGCCATAGTTGGTTCCATCAATTTTAGGACTGTCCTTCCTGAAATAATTAGTAGACATTGGATCTCCTCAAGTTGTTAAACTTCTGCAAAAGAGGACTAAGCTCTGATACCAATTGTTAGGTCCTGGAGACAACTGAGAGGGGGGGGTGAATCAGTTGTCAACTAATTTCAAACCAAAAACAACTTGACCATCTTAATGCTTAATACCGGTAAACCAGTTTAAGTATGCCGGTAGACAGTGTTAACAGTTAATAGCTATACTGGTAAAGATTAATGCATGAAACATAAACACAAAGTCATCCACAACACATGACACCAATAATTATACGTGGAAACCCTGTAAAGGGAAAAACCACGGTGGAAAACCTTACCCACAATCAGATGATACTACTGTAGATAGTAAGTGTACATAAATGGGGTCTGGACATGTAGAAAGGCCAACAACTTAGAGCTCACTGCTCAATCACAAAATGGGAGTCACACTGACTATAGTTGGATGGTTAAATCCAATAAGAATGTACTGCACAAAATAACATCTTCATATGCTGGATTTAGTAACGGTGTAATGCTGATATGATTTCACAAAAACCTAGCTTCACCTTCAAATGATGTCTTCATGTATAGCTCTGCTTAATCTCGTATATACCTTCACACAATTCTTTTTCACATTCCACATTTGATCTTATAAATAAGATCTTACATTTATACCATAACCTAAGACCAATTTTAGTTTGTCGGCTCTACAAGATATTACAATAAAAACATTTTACAAACAATATAATATCTGATGCAATAACCGATTGAACATGTCGACTTAATGCATTTACAACAACAATTAATCATTTCCTTAGCGTGCCATGCTGATCTGGAAAAGATAAACATGTCGGTGTAACCCTAGGTAACCCTGGACCTATTTGCTGGTAAAAGCAAATATGCAAATATGAATATACCAATGAACAAAACTCCAGGACAAGATGTCCAAATGATGTCTTCGACATTACCAAGTGTCTTCCACATAATTCCGAGTGTCGTTGATCATTATATCATGCCGGTGAACCATATACCAGTAACTGTACAATAGTTACTTGCTTGTCGGTGAATGCTATTGGATCTCCAAAGTGCTAGTGTTTTAGTAGGTGTTGACATCAATGAAAAAATCATACCAAAATACCAACAATATACACCTCGGTGGCCATGCTTGACCCATCTCTGTATACGATCTCATGCATCTCTTGATACATGTGGGCCAATAAACGAGAGCCCCAACCAAGTCTCTGAGGGGTCTCTATCAACCTCTCTAACATTCAGCCCCATCCGCACTGGAAGCCCTACTGCCCTCTGCCTGGCATAAGAAAACAACCTATGAATCCTGCTAGGATGCATGCCAGAGGATACTCCTCACTATACCTGCTCATAAGAATATTCCAACTCATGGACCACGTCAAAATGTTAGGATCACCGAAGACATGCTTGACTACTTGCAATCCTGGAAGGTGCCCTGAATCATAATCCACCTTATCCCCAGCAAAAGGGATACAAAGGATCCTATATACATCCTTAGGAGTCATAGTCAACTCCCCCACCGGTAGATGAAACGTGTTATGCTTTGAATGAAACCGCTCTACCAATGCCATGAGCATTCTGTGATTCACACAGATATCAGGTAATCCCAACAGATGAGTCAAGCCGCACAAGTCAATATGAGCCTACTCAACCTCGGATAAATGTCGCACTAATGCCATGGTAGGAGGATACACACATCATAACAACACAGTAGGTAATCGAACTTGCAAAAAAAAAAACCCAACAACAAAGCATTAGAAAACATTCCAAATGAGCCTACAAGAGAAGCAAAACATCACGCAAATCCAACTAAGTCAAATGCAAAATCAAAATTTCATGTTTACACCCTAAAAAATGCTTACTGTCTCTCAAACGACTAAACACAGAAAAGTAGAATCTCGTACGAGCCAGGAATAGCTCTAGTACGACATAACAAGCTCAAATGATGAACTTTTAGACCCCGCACAACAAAATGGTCTTTTTACAGACCTGTCGTATGACACGAGCGTGCACCCCGAATGACAAAATTGATGACCTTAAATGACAAAAGACTTTTTACCAGTTTCTCGTATGAAATAGGATCTTGTCTCGCACAATAAACATGGACACCCGACCCCAAACACATGGAAAATTTGCAAAATGCACAAAAAAATTCAAACTTGGAAACATAAATATGCTTAAGATCGATCACTTACCGCTGGCTCATAGTTTTAGGGTCGATTATGTCTCCTCTGGTGCTTGAAGCCATGTTGATGAGTAGGGACCACCATTTTCTTCGCAGAAGGCTTTTTGAATTTTCAAACTTGGAGGGTTAAAATGAATTGAAAATGACACTTTTGTCCCATATATAGCCAAAAACCTAATTTTTCAACTTGCTCTGATGGACATGAAAATCGTACCCTTAGCTAATTTGACTATCTTGAGTCCATTTTCGAGATTGAAATCAAAATTTGAGATCATTTTTCTAGTCAATTTCAGAATTTGGACCACTTAGCGCTCTTTTCATCAAAAGGTCACTCTCTTCTTCAATTTGCGCTCAATTTCTCATGAATCAATGCTAAATCTCAATTTAATTTCTACAAATTAACTTTGCGCTTAATTTCTTATCAATCAACGCAAAATTTTCAAAAATTCCTCTGAATCAATTTGTGCTCAAACAATTTATCATCGCTAAAAAAAATTGCCTATCATCATGAACCCTCACTATCTTTCGATTTCACTCCCGAGGGGGCATTCTCGTGACCTTATGATCTCACATCTTCAAATGTCGAGAAAATTTTTAAATCTTCATCAAAAGTTGAGCAAACATCTTTTTCAACTAAAGAAAATCAATCAAATAAGACCTCATCGCTAGGGGCATCTCAAATCCATTTCTTTATATCAAGTTGAGATTTCTCAGCCATCTGAATCGAATCAATCTCTAGGGGCATATCAATTTCATCGCTTCAAATCAAGCTGATATTCGTCTTCATCTGAATCAATCTCTTAACGTTAATCAGTTTCATCACTTTTGATCAAGTTGATTATTTGTTTAAACTCAATCAAGGGTTTAAAGAGTTTCATTGATCACACTCAATCTAAGTAGGTGTTTAGTATTCATTTCTTGATCAAGCTAAATAGTTTATCTTCACTCATTGTGTCTTGATCAATCAAGTTTAAGATCAATTTTTATCATCACTCACTGTGTCTAGAATCAAGTTCTAGATCAGTAAGATCCGCTTCTTGATCAATCAAGTTCAATTTCGGTATCTTTTGTTTTCTATCATTCCTAGTTCAATCAAGTTCGGGATCGGTATCGCTTTAATCAAACCTCATTCATCTTCGTCACTTCGAATCAAGCTAAACACCTCGCTTTTCATCTAGTTCGTGATCAATCAAGTTCAGAATTGGTATCTCCTAGATATCAACTATTCTTTGAACCAACGTGTTGCTCGCACATTAATTCAAAGAGGGGCAAATGTAATACCCTAAAAATGGTCATCTAAACCATGGGCCCCTAAGCTCGACAACATCACCAAGGTCCTAACCAAAGGCAATTAAATAAATCTTGAGCACACAATTAATTTCTAAAATCATCAAATGTCACATGGCAAATTAATCACTCAATATTAATTAAATATTTATTTAATTAATTAAATCATTCCAAGTAAATCATTTTAAACAATTATCTTATTTATTTTAATTAAATATCTTTTGCATATTTAATTAAATAAATCAATTTTCCATTAAATCATCAAAAAGAGGAATTAAAATTTAATTAAATAAATCAATTTGCCACAAATCTTCAAAAAAGGAAACAAATCAAGAAAGAGGAATTGGAAATTATGAGCACAAATCTTCAAAAAATGGAAATAAATCAGAAAAAAGAATTAATTGACCAAGAAAGATTTAAAAATTTGAGAAAAGAAATCAGTTGGAGGTCATCTTGAAAAACAAATTAAAAATTGATAAATAATCTCAGAGAAAGCAATTAAAACAATTAAATATTAAAATTGAATGAAATAGACAATAAATTAGTTTTTTCTTGATTTAATCTTAATTTTAGTTCAATTTCCTTTAAAACTAAGAAAAGCATCCAATCACATCAATTCACCTGGATTGTGCTTCCTCTTGGAAAATCTTGACCGCTCATCATCATTTGATCTTAGTCGTTGGTTTCTTTCTGAATTTTTTATAAGTTCAGGTTCTCATCTCTCATTCAAGGATCCTGGAGAATATATTGTTATTATACTATTTTTGCTCTAGGTTCATTGAGAATATTGCATACATATTTAGATCATTTATCTCATTTATTGCTTAAATCTTGTTAGATTAATCTTGGATCCATGTAGCATTAATATCATGCTTATATAGATTAAAATCCTTCATCTTAGTGTAGTCTAGTCACTGGATTGCCTATACAAATATGAGAGCAATCTTATACTCGCATCTTTTAGAAGGCAATGGGTCAATTTGTTATGGTTTTCATATTCATGTTTATATCTATCTAACCATGCATGTAATGACTTGATTGAAGTGTTGTGTATTACAGATACAAGTCCACTTTTCACACACACAGTAATCAGATCAGAGCACATCATTATGGATCAAAAGACGAATTTATCAAACTTGAATTGGTAATGCAAGAATTAGTTCAGAACAGTGAACCAGTGACACCGATAACATAAAAAAATTCAACAGTGACAGAGGAACAACATAATGAGTCCACAAATCAAGAAAATTCAAAGACTCCCAAGTATGTAAAACTAAATCATTCTGAAGATCAAATTATTGGAGATAAAAGGAAAGGTGTGATGACTAGGAGAAGGTTAGCTACTGAAGAGGTATGTTTAATTTCTCAAATTGAATGGAAATATTTTATTGAAGCAAGTAAGGATAAAAATTGGATAAAAGCAATGGAAGAGAAATTAGATTAGATTGAAAAGAACAAGACATGGGAACTTGTACCTAGACCTAAAGACAAGAACATTATTGGAACTAAATGGGCTTTTAGGAACAATTTGAATGAGGAGGGTAAAGTTGTAAGGAATAAGGCTAGATTGGTTTGTAAAGGTTATTCACAAGAAGAAGGAATTGATTATGGGGAAACTTATGCCCCAGTTGCTAGAATTGAAGCGGTAAGGCTTTTTCTTGCTTATGCTGCACACAAGAACTATAAAGTATATCGGATGGATGTTAAATATGCATTTCTAAATGGAGATCTTGAAGAGGAAGTTTACATTGAATAACCTAATAGATTTTATTTATCAAAAGACAAGGACATTTTTTTGTAGATTGAAGAAATCTTTATATGGACTAAAACATGCCCCTAGGGTATGGTATGCTAGATTGGATAAGTATCTTTCAAAGCTTGGTTTCAGTAAAGGTAATGTTGATAGTAACTTATATTACAAATTTGAGCATGATGACATATTGATTATTGAAGTCTTTGTAGATGATATCATTTTTGGAGGAAAAGAAGGTCTATGCATGGAATTTGCTAATGATATGAAGAATGAATTTGAAATGTCTATGATTGGTGAGATGAAATTTTTGTTAGGTTTATAGATTACTTAGACTGATAAAGGTATTTTTATTTGTCAAACTAAGTATGTGAAGGAGTAACTTAATAAATTTGGACTTGAGAATTCTAAACCTGTCGGTACTCCTATGATAACCGGTTGCAAATTGTCAAAGGACGATGAATCACCTAAAGTGAATCCAAGAAGACACAAATCAATGATTGGTGGTTTGTTGTACCTAATTCAAAAAAGACCTAATATAATGAATGTTGTTTGTATTGCTTCTAGATTTCAGGAAGATCCTAGAGAAACTCATGATATTGTTGTCAAGAGAATATTAAGATATTTGGCAGGTACAACAAACTATGGGTTATGGTATCCAAAGAATGATGACTTCACGTTATGTGCATATACAGATTCTGATTGGGTAGGAGATGTGGATGACTGGAAGATCACTACTAGTAGTGCATTATTTCTTGGGAAGAAGTTGGTTTCATGGCTTAGTAAGAAATAATCATGCACTTCATTATCTACAGCTGAAGCATAATATGTTGCAACTGCTACCAACTGTACTCAGATTTTATGGATGAAACAAATGTTAAAGGATATAAGGGTGAGTTATGATGAGCCTATTGTTATCAACTATGATAATACTACTACTATTGATATGTCAAATAGTCTGGTATTTTATTCCAAATCAAAACACATTTCTATAAGGTATAATTTCTTGAAGGAAAAGGTTGAAGCAAAGGAAGTTAGATTGGTCTATGTGCCTACTAAGGAACAAATTGTAGATATTCTAACGAAACCATTGCCTAAAGACACTTTTTAATATCTCAGAGATGAGTTGGGGTTACCAACCCTCTGAAAGAGACTTAGAGATGCAAAGATGCATCAATCCAGTGAGCTTATCGAACATAATTTTCTTATCCGGGTTGATGAAGATGGTGCTACTACTCAGGGGGAGTAGTCAGCTATTTGGTTTAGTACTCTTGGTTTAGTATCTATCCTTTTTTATTAATGTCAAAGGGGGAGAAGGTATTCATGTGAAAACTCCTAGATCTTTTGATGGTGTTTCAGAGATTGTTGGCATTCCTTGGCGCTTGGATGTTTTTCACATTCAGTGTTGCCATGAATGCTAAAGGTGGAGATTGTTTGCAATATGCTAGATTTGGTTAAATGTTGTCATTGATGTCAACACTATATCCCAGCTGGAGACTATCTTGGTTGGATCTATCCTAGTTAGTCTTGGTGATCATCTTGGTTTTGGCTATGATTCTGATCCGATATGGTCAGATCTCTAGAATCGGTTTTGGATGCTTATTTTGATGGTTACATGCTTATTATATTCTAGTGGTTTCATGATTTGGTTATTTCTTTTGGTATTTTCCATTACCGGCTTGTTCTTAGCTTTCCTGGTTGGCTTTTGGCTTTACCAGCTTTTGGTGTTCCCAGTTAGCTTTACTGATATGCTATTTTGGTGACTTGGTCAGCGGATTTTGGGTCCGGCTTATGGAATCAATTTATTTCATGCTGAAGGTGTTTCTTGATCATATCCCAAGTGTTTGGTGACTTTGGATTGGATGGTGTGATATCGTGGTGGTCCTATTTGGATCCGGTTAAACTTTCACTGGGGGTATCTACTAGTTAGTGAAGCATGTTGGATTTTGGTCTTAGCGGAATCCCCAATGGATATAGTTGTTTGGTTACTTGATTTAGGTCCATGCTATGTAATGTAAATCATAATATTGGTCTGGTGGTATCATGTGATATAATTTCCATAATTATGGGTTTATGGGTTTAGGGTTTAGCTAACCTTGTCAATAAGGTTGATGATCTATATTTATAGATTACTTATTCATGTAATTTGGTATGCGATGGTTATGGATGGTTGAGTCTACACTATCAAAGTAAGGATTATGTGTGAATAAAGTCATATCATTCGGGAGAAGGTTGGAAAGGTTTTGTATTACAAAGTAGGCATCAATGCTTAACCAGAACTGTATCAGGCATTAGTAGATGCTACTTTCATAGACCATTGCTTTCTAGATTGTAGTCCAATGTTTATGTAAGTCAGTGAGACTTCCCTTTGTGATGATCAGTGCGCTCTAGGTTGTTGGCCTTTCTGCATGTGCAAACTATTAGGATAACCAGTGGACAACCGAGAAGGGGGGGTGAATCAGTTGTCAACAGATTATAAAACTTTAAGCACATAAAACCTTTTACCAAAATAGTATATATAAAAATTAAGTATAAACATAAATCATAGAACAATTACCAACAATCCATAACACATAACACTAAGATTTGTACATGGAAAACCCAGTAAAGGGAAAAACCACGGTGGGAAGCCGACCCATAGTCAGATAATACTTCTGCAATAAGTATGTGATTACAATAAGAGGGGCCTACACATTTAGGAAGACCAAAATCCTAGAGCGTACGGCTCATCACAAAAGGAGCATCATTGACTACAAAATAAATCCAGACTATAATCTGGAAACATGAATGAACTACAAGAATAACATCTCCTATGCCTAAGTACTGTTCTGGTTAAGCTCAATATCGGAGGTCTTAAACCTCTTTCACAAACCCATTTTGAACACCTATAATAAACCAAAACCTATTCATATGATTACATCTTTATTTGCACATAGATAATCCCATAACCTTAATCCCATCACATGATCTACAAAGAGATCTTACATCATATTTATACCAACCCGAGACGTAAACAATTAGGTTAGCCACTTAAAAGATAATACAATAAATCCATTACATAGTCCCCCAAACCAATGATAATCCAAGTTGACCTAAGACCGAAACAACATAAACCAACCAATAAATCCAACCGTTGAGGCATCGGGAGCATCAACCAACACGTTACATAAACCGGTCCATAACCTAACACAATAACGATCGAACCTAAAATAGGTCATCGTAAGACAAATGAAACACCATGAACAACTAGAACATGAACATGATATCCATAAGCATCCTGATAACCCTCTAGAATCCGCATCAACACCACTTATCAGATACACCAAAAGATTTTCAACAAAGATCTGTTAGTAAAACCCTTACCGATAACCAAAAGGCTTACTAGAACAAATGATAGCATCAAGATCATGAAATCCCAAACCAAATGAATGTGATACACATTAGGAACACATGAATAACCAATCCAAACAAATTCCAACAACCAAACCAAACCCAGAGACAAATCTCCAAATCAACATCAAAGACCAAAACAACTGGACCAAACTCGGAGATAAATCTCTAGATCAACATCAAAGACCAACCACTCTACTAGAAGCGAGTAGACAACAAAACAGCTAGTGTTGACATCAATGAGAAACATCAATGCAACACATAATCAATTCCTCCAAATTGCCAACAATCTCCCCTTTGGCATTGATGGAAACACTAGATGTGAAAAACATCCAAGTGCCAAGAAATTCCAAACAAGTCTCCCCCAATGGAAGACATCCAAGAAACTCTCCAAGATGATATGACAATAAAGTTTTGAACTAATAGAACAAACTCCCCCTGTGAATGATATCCTTGTTAAGATTTGTTTTTCACATAAATATCTATCCCCCTTTGACATCAATGCTAGAAATATGATATAAACATCAAAGAAAAATCATAAAAAATCTGAACCACATAGCTGACTACTCCCCCTGAGTAGTAGCACCAACACATTAATTCGAAAATAAATAATAGCACTAATAAATACATAATAGATTGATGTCAATCAACATCACTCAAGTATCTACCGGAGGGGCGGAAAATCCCAATCTGTCTTTGAAGTACTCAAATGATTCCTTCAACAAAGGTTTAGTGAAGATATCTGCAATATGCTCTTTAGTGCTCACATAAACTAGTTTGACTTCATTTTCATCCACCTTCTCCTTTAGAAAATTATATTTTATAGAAATGTGCTTAGTCTTAGAATGAAATACGAGATTCTTTGATATGTCAATAACAATATAGTTGTCAAAGTGAATAACTACCAGTTCATTGCAATCTACCCTTATGTCCTTCAACATTTGCTTCATCCATAGAACTTGTGTACACCTAGTAGAAGCAACAACATACTTAGCTTCATTAGTAGATAAAGAAGTACATGTCTATTTCTTGTTGATCCATGAAACAAGTTTCTTTCCAAGAAAGAAAGCTCCACCGGATGTACTCTTCTGGTCATCAACATCCCCAGCCCAATCAACATCTATATATGCACATAGTGTAAAGTCATCATTTTTAAGATACCACAAACCATGCTCAGTTGTTCCTTACAAATACCTAAAAATCCTTTTCACTGAAGTCTCATGATTCTCTCTAGGATCACTATGATATCGTGATACAATACAAACTATATTCATTATATCCGGTCTAGTCTGAGTCAGATATAACAAACCTCCAATCATATATTTATACCTTGTATGATTTACCGAAGTTGATACATCATTCTTTGTCAATTTCTCACTTGTAACCATAGGAGTACCAATCGGTTTGAAATTTTCCATACCAAATTTCTTTAACAACTCTCTAACATACTTAGTTTGACAGATGAAAACATCTTTATCATTCTGAGTAATCTGCAAACCTAAGAAAAATTTCATCTCCCTAATCATAGACATCTCAAATTTATTCTTCATATTATCAGAGAATTCCACACATAACTTATCCTCACCTCCAAAAATGATATCATCAACAAAGACTTCAACAATTAATATGTCATCATTAGTTATCTTGTAATATAAGTTACTATTAGCATTACCTTTAGTGAAACCAAGATTCAAAAGATATTTGTCCAATCTAGCATACCAAGCTCTAGGGGCTTGTTTCAATCCATATAAATCTTTCCTTAACCTGCAAACCATGTTTTTGTCATCAGAAAGTGAAAATCCATTAGGTTGCTCAATGCAAACTTTCTTTTTAAGATCTCCATTCAGAAGTTCACACTTAACATCCATCTGATAAACCTTGTATTTCTTATGGGTAGCATAACCAAGAAATAATCTCATCTATAGCTTCAATCCTAAGTACCGGAGAAAAAGTCTCATCATAATCAATTCCTTTGATGCAGAAGCACCTCATCAAACCATTGAAGATGACATGACAAACTCTGATAAGGGAGGATAAGGCATTAACAATATCTTTAGATTTTTTATATAGGTTTTTAATCATGCATTATATGTTTGTAATAATGAATCTCATCTTGTGAGCCAAACTCCTATTTTGGCATTTCTATGAGCCAATTAGGACTTTTGGATAATAGGGGATCCAATGTGTTGGTTTTGAGTGTTTTAAGATGTTTTAGGTGTTAGGATTCCCACAGATACTGAGAGGGGGGGTGAATCAGTATCTAACCGGTTAATTGATTTTCTTAACTTAAAACATGTAAAGCATATCAATACTGTATACCGGTAAACAGAGAGTAATGCAATAAATAGAGATAACAACAACCACATGAAAAACACACCATAACACAGTAGTTTAATGAGGAAACCCAGTGTGGGAAAAACCTCGGTGGGATTTGTGACCCACAATATTCACTTACTGGCCAATAAGAGAATATTACTGCTACAATAGGGGCCTGCACATGCAGGAAGGCCAAGTGCCTAGAGCTCATTGCTCAATTACAAAATGGGAAGTCTCACTGACTTACAAAATGGATTATATAAATCCAATGTCTTGTACTGCTTCAAAATAGCATCTACTATGCCAGATCTAGTACCAGTTTATAGCTCTGCTTCATACATAAACCCTTAACCTATAATTCGCATAATAGGTCTGCCTTATTTCGCCTATATATTTCCTTCCATATGTTTTTTTTTATTATATCAATGTTCTACAATGAACTCTTATATATATGAGTCATTTTACAACTTTCCAAGTCGGCTTACAATGATTTTTCAATAATTAACAAAATATATTATAAACAAAATTCTTGTCAGCTTCTGTGCTGGTATGCTTCCTTTTATTGCCGGTGGTCTTTGTGCCGGTGTAGAGTTTATCTTTGCTGGTGTTGGTAAATTGCCTTGCTGGTGTCATAGGATTGTAAGGTTGCCATCAATGACAAAACCTTCAATCACCTACAATATCTCATTGGAGTGTGCATTTGCCAACAATCTCCCCCTTTGGCATTGATGGCAACACTCATGAGAAAAATCCAAAAACTGTCATCCAAAAGGAATCTGCTGGAATTGTCTTACCAAAAATTGAGTACCAAAAGAATGTGTACTCCCCCTGAGTTGATGAGTCATTTACTAATTATTTTTCTCATTCCACTACTCCCCCATTGGCATCGATGACAAAGGTTGTCAAAGTGTCAATGAGTGTGGTTTCCTATTTCATCCTTGTAACTGGTTGGTTACAATCTGAAAAAGATCTGCCAAAACCAGATTCAGGCTCTCAATGAACTTTTAGCTATCTTTTATTGCGGCCTCAGTCCTCTGAACTGTATCGGTGAGGTGTTGCATTTTCTCTGCTGGTGTTTTCTATCCTTGAATCAAAGCATCATATATTTATTTTCTTAAGGAGGCGAGGTAGTCCAATTTTGGACTAAGTCTCCATTTTAGATCTTTAGACTTTTCTTTTATTCTTTCCTTCTCTCTTTCCAAGTTTAGTAGTTCTTCCTCAAAACCTGTTATTTTTTGCTCAAAAACTGATAATGAATCAGATGAATTAATGAAGTTATCAGCTAGTTGATTTATTTCCTCCTCTACTTTGCTGATTTTCTTGTCTATATCTACTGTCAAAAAGTTAGTTTTACATGTATCCCTGTACAAAGTTTTAAATTCCTTCAGTGTACTACACAGTTCCGGTAAAAGAGTGTCAAATTGTCTTGTACACTTCTTTATTTCCTCCTCAAAGAATTTGTGTTTTTCTTTCTCTAGTCTTTCCTTGAATGCTTCCTCTTTTATTTGTTCAATTGTCACAGTGTTGTCAGTAATATACTTAGACAAAGTGTAAAGTTGACTCAAAGAATCTTTATTATCTACATTACATTTAGGTGCTATCATTTTCAAAATTGGAATGGTATCATCTATTGCCCTGTATTCCTGTGAGCTACAATCTGTTATCTTCTTTATGGAATCCAAAAGAACTTTTGTTACATTAGTCGATTTGAATTCTGCATTTGAAGAGCCAACACTCTGTATCTTGCCGATGGGAGCAATTTCCTTGCTTGTGGTGACCTTTGGTAGGTTAGTTTGTGTTTCCATTTCTTTAAGCAAAGGTTTGGATTGCTCAGTTGTTGCCGATGGCACTGTCTCCGTGTGAACCTGTTGCTCTACCTATTGCTCAGTGTTATCATCTACTAGTTTACCTTCTGTACCATTTGTTACCGGTGGCTCACTACCCATATCTATTTTCCCAGGTGTATCCTTATCTACCACAATATTGACTTTTTGTGTGTCAATGTCAACTATATATAACACCTTAGAATTGGGATTTATGTCCTCTTGTGGTATGTCCATACTCTCACTAGCTGGTTGATTGTCAGTGGTAACTACCGGTGGAGTATCTAGAGGCGGTGGAGATAGATTATCTATTATTTTTATTCTAGGTAGTCCACCAACCTTGCCTTTTCCTTTATCCTTATCCTTTTGATATATTTTAGTGGGTTTAGGGTTTCTATATTCTTCCTGCTTTTCCTTCTCTACAAAGAATATGTCCCATGCATTAGCAGTTTCCTCTGCTACCTCATTCACTCTACCAACCATTTGTGCTATATGCCGGTGTACAATTGAGAATACTGACCAGTCAGCCTCAGAGATTAGATCATCTATCTCTTTTAGTGAGTTGACAGGATAAACAACAAGTAGTTTTTCAACTTTTATTTTCTTATCAAGCTCTACAACAACTTGCCTTCTAGCTTGAAGTCTTCTAAATAGTTCTGTCGGTAATTCATCTACAACTTGCATTAAAAATTTCTTGTAAATGTCCAAGTGTAGAATTACACTGTTTTCAACTTTCTCTTTGTCATCAGTTGATAATGAATCATATAATTTATTGATGTTTTTCAGCTTTCCATCCTCTGCTATTTCATCTAGAAGTTTGTCAATTGGAGCAATGGTTTGTTGAGTCTTCTTCTTGGGTGTTAACTTCTTCTTTGGAGTTACTTTTCTAGTTGGGGGCCTTACTTCCTGTTGTTTCTATCTGGTTCTTCTAGGAGAAGGTGTAGATACCAGTGAAGGTTCCCTTTTTCTCACAACTCTTTTAAATGCAGTTGGCATATCACTTTCTGAAGAGATTGCAACCGGTGAAAGGTGAGTTTCTGGCTGTAGTGCTTCTAACTCATCTTTAGTAATACCAGTTTGTTTAAGTACATCTTCTTTGATAGCTTTAGCTTGTCTAGATCCTCTTCTAACTATTGCTTCCACCTTCTTTACCCTTTTCTTTGATTGGATTTGATTTTCAATACTCAGCACTACCAAATACCTCTTCTTTAGGTTCCTTGGGTGCTTCCAGGAGGGTTTTTGCATATGTTTCAATTATGTGGTCATTAGTTTCATAACCCATTTCAGTAACCCAAATGGTTCTTGGGATAACTGCCTCCATCCAAATCTCATCCTTCTTAATAATAAAGCATATTTCACCCTTATACTTATTTACAATTGCTTGTGATAATCTAACTCTGGTATTCATTCGGGCCTTCAATGCCTAAAAGTACTCATTTATATTCTTTTCTCTGTTTTCACCCATGTTATTTAGTAAATCAGATAATTGTTTGCCTACCGGTATATCAAAACCAAGATTTTTATTACTGATACTAGACACTTGTTTTGTTATGTGCAGCATTAAACATACAAGTAGGTTTCCAAATCTAAATGTCCCCTTTTTGTCTTTCTTTATCTTTCCAAGATTGTCAGTAAGTTCATCTTTCAATCATTCACACACATATATTTTTGCATTATCTTTAATCATATCATAGGCACTATTTAAGCATAGGCTAGAGACTGAATTTAACCTCTTTGCATGTGTGGTTTTGTAGCCTAAAATCATGCTAATGAATCTGACATTGATGTCGATTACATCATTTACTCTTAAAGATCTTTTATCAGATGTTGCACCTGTTAGGTTAATCACTAGGTCATTTAAGACCTTCTTTGTTTTATCAGGTCTGTTACCGATGGAGGTAACCCTGTCACATCTTTTATTGCCTCTTTTGTAATTTTGTGAACTGAGTCCAACTAGAAGAATTCACCATGAACCCTACTTAGAACTATCCTTATGACATCTTTAGGAAAATACAGAATACTGAGAATTTCAGTGAAACCTAGGGTTTCTACTATCTTGTGCTCAGGTTTAACATTGCTGGTTTCATCACAGATTACTGATTTATACATGTTCTTGATTTCCTCATCACCTAATTCTTCTATGTGACAATGTATGTACATTCTAGGGTCTTCAACAAAAACTACTCCTTTGGGGATTTGAGAAAATGCACCAACATTATCATCCTTCTTAGCAATTTTGGGAACTAACTTAAATACGGGTCTAGGGCATTTAATCACTTCGACTACAGTAGGGTTTGCTATGAATTCAGGAACAGATGAAGAAGCCATGATTATAGATACCTTTATCTGCCTTAGGAATGATTGCTTGCTGAATTGCTTCACTTCTTTGCTCGAAATGCCTTTGGTCAGGAATTTTCATGCTCTTCAAATGTTTGAATGCTCAGTGAAATGAAATTGGAGCTAGAACACTAATTTATAATGTTATTTTTGCCAACCACCACATTTAATGCTTGCCGGTTAAGTAATCAATTAACTTATCTATCGATATAAAAGCAATTTCAACTTCTCACCATCAACCGAGGGAATAATAGCATGTTTCACATTTGATTGCCAAACCCTCAAGGGAATTTTCTTTAGTTAGATGAAGAGTCTCCTGTCGGTGGGGTTTTTCTTTGTTCTCCCGGTGGAGGAGTATTCCTATCACTATTTAGTTCTGATTTCCCGATCCATTGTTTTGAGAATTATTGCTTAACTTCTTCAACTTTTTCTTTACCTTTCAAACTAGGACCTTTGTTATTTACCAGTGAGGAATTGCTTCTACAAAATTTAGCAATATGTCCAATCTTGTTATAGGCATAACAAGTCACATTATTTTTCTAAATAGCTTTTCCATATCCTATGCCAGTTTGTGTTTTGCATTGATTAGATAAGTGTCCAAATCTTCCACAAACATAACATCTTACATTCATTCTGCAATTTTCTGAATTATGACCAACTTTATTGCATTTCGAACATTGATCGGTGGGTATATTGGTATTTTGATAATTTCTAGATCTACATTGATTTTCTCTATGACCATACTTGTTACAGTTAAAGCATTTGCCATTAAATTCATAAGCAGTAGGTTGTCTTACTGGTTTGCCTTGATCCTATGTGTTTGCAGTACCGGAGCTTTCACCAGCTTCAAAGCCAAGACCATTAGTGTCACCATTAGGTTTTTGATTCTTCAACAAGTCACCAAGTTCTTCTGAGCTTTTCTTGAATTTTTCTTTATGTTGATTTGCAGTATCCAGTTCTCTTTCTAAGATTTCTTTCTATCTCATAAGTTCATTTGAGTCATTCTGTGTATGCATCAGAACTGTCTTCAACAAATCATTTTAATAGCTAAGTCTTGTGTTCTCATTTGCAGCATCACTTAGTCTTCTAGTCAAATCTTCTTCATTCTTCTTTCTATCTTCAATTTCTTTACAAAATCTCATAGTCATATCTTGCATCTCATTCTTTGTTGTCATGTTTTCTTGTTTCAACTTGTTTATCAGATCACTAAGAGTTTCCTTTTCATCATTTTCATTTTGCATCTTTTCACAAAGTTCTCTTCTCTTGTTCCTTGCAATGGTAAGATTTTCTTGAAGTGCTTGAATAATATCCTGTGCAGCCTTTAGATCATCTTCAAGCTTGATATTTTTCAACTTTTTTGCATCATAGTCTGAGAGAGCTGCTTCTAATTGCTTCATCAAGTTTTCCATCTCTACCGATGTCAAGATCTTCCTCAAGCTATTAGGCTTATGAAAATAGAGGACCGAGCTCTGATACCAATTGTTAGGATTCACACAGATATTGTGAGGGGGGGGGGGGGGGGGGTAAATCAGTATCTAACCGGTTAATTTCTTTTCTTAACTTAAAACATGTAAAACATATCAATACTGTATACCGATAAACAAAGAGTAATTTAATAAACAGAGATAACATAAACCACATGAAAAACACACCATAACACAGTAGTTTAATGAGGAAACCCAGTGTGGGAAAAACCTCAGTGGGATTTGTGACCCACAATATTCACTTATTGGCCAATAAGAGAATATTACTGCTACAATAGGGGCCTACACATGCAGGAAGGCCAAGTGCCTAGAGCTCACTGCTCAATTACAAAATGGGAAGTCTCACTGACTTACAAAATGGATTATATAAATTTAATGTCTTGTACTGCTTCAAAATAGCATCTACTATGCTAGATCCAGTATCGGTTTATAGCTCTGCTTCATACATAAACCCTTAACCTATAATTCGCATAATAGGTCTGCCTTATTTCGCCTATATATTTCCTTGCATATGTTTTTTATTTTATTATATCAATGTTCTACAATGAAATCTTATATATATGAGTCATTTTACAACTTGCCAAGTCGGTTTACAATGATTTTTCAATAATTAACAAAATATATTATAAACAAAATTCTTGTTGGCTTCTGTGTCAGTATGCTTCCTTTTACTGCCGGTGGTCTTTGTGCCGATGTAGAGTCTGTCTTTGCTGGTGCCGGTAAATTTCCTTGCCGGTGTCATAGGATTGTAAGGTTGCCATCAATGACAAAACCTTCAATAACCTACAATATCTCATTGGAGTGTGCATTTTCCAACATTAGGAGGGGTTGAACTTGACCCAAGGCATTAGGAGGCGAAAGATGACATTTTGACAACTTTTGCAAAAGTTGTCAAAAGTTGTCATGAGCAACTTTTATGCACTTTTTGCATTGTGTAATTTGAAACTTCTCCAATGGCTCTAACCTCTTGATTTTTGGTTGAGAGAAGTTGAGGAATGGTGTATACACCTTGAGGATCTATTTTCCAAGGGGTGATTGTATGGAGAAGAGGTTTTGATGCAAACAAACCAATAAAAATTCTGAGTTTTCCTGCAATTCTAGAGTTTTGGTCCATGGTATGATTCTATACAGATTGGGATCCATTCCCAATGATGTGAATTTATTTAAGAGGAGAGTTGACTCTGTTCTAGTTTTGATTTGGAGACTTGATTGTGTGTGTTGCTCCTGATATTGAAATTTTGTTGTAGGTACTCGGAAAACTAGGGTTTACCTTGGGTTTTTGCTCATTCATGGCCATATCTTGCACTTTACCAATCTGAGGCTCATGGGTTTTGGTGAAAGGAAGTTATGGTCAATATATTTTAGATTTATAAGAGTGTTTTGTAGGAGGAGCAAGGGAGAGAAGTTTTTGAAGTGACCCTAGGTAGACATCTCTATGTGGCTACCTAGACCTTGAACAAACAAAATCACCTTGTGTGTAAATGGTGATGCTTCTAAGTGTGTAACCCTAGAACCCCTATTGATTTATGTTTTCCAACATGCCCATGGGATTGTAACCCACCGGTTCTTTCATTTGAACATAGTTTCTTCACAAAAGAGACCTAATTAACCCTTCCAGGACAATCAAATTCCTACCGGAAAAGACCTTTATTTTCCAGACCTTGACCCTTCCTTTTTGGGGCCTTGTATAACTTCCAAAAGGGTATTTGAATCCATAATTTTTTTACCAAGGTATTTGGGAAAATTTGAACTTAAGGTCCCTTTACCCGCTAAATAGGGCTACAAGTGACTAGGCGTAATTGAGTGAGTTTCTTAAGGAATGGGTATGAACTCTTGTCACTGGTGCTTTGTTTGAACTTGGGGAGTTTTGTATGACCCAAAACTAGTGTGAAACTATTTTGTAACCCTTGGAGGTACCATGGAGTGTGTTGTAGCAAGATACCCCTAATTGAGTAGGAGAGGGTCTTGAAGATGTCGAGAAGATTGTGCTAAAGTTGTAAAGCCTTTACTTGTTAGGATCCCATCCATGTGTTAGGGAGTCAATGTCATACATTTGAAGGTGTTTGGTAGGTAACAAGGAGGGCTTTGCATCAAGTGGTATTAGAGCTAGTAATGACTTTGGTAAGAAGATAGAAAATTGAGAGATGTCAGAGGGACAAGAAGAAGAGGTCCCTAGAGGACCAATCACCAACATGGAATTGGAAAAGATTGTAAGAGAGTAGGCCACTACTTGAAAGGAAATGCAGAGGGAGCTAGGGAGGTTGAGAGGTAGAGTAGATGGAAAGGAAGATGTAGGCACTGGTAGATGTGATGAAGGGGATGGGGATGAGATCCCTATGCCAGAGGAAGAGGCAATTCCTCCTAACTAGAGGCACTTCCTTAATGCCATCAAATCCATGGAGAAGAAGATTGATTTGCCAACTTTCACTAGGAAGATGGAACTAGATGTTGTGATGTATTTGATAGACTTCCTGTCTAGTTTCTTTGAGTGTGAAGACATTCCAGGACACCAGAAGGTGAAGATTGCTAAGTCCAAGTTGAAGGGAGAAGCCCTAACTTGGTAGGACTTTGTCCAAGAGGAAAGAGAGAAGGACAATAAGCCCAAGATTGTTTCTTGGAAGAGGATGGTTGCCTTAATTAAAGAGGCCTATGTACCCAAAGACAGAAATACAACTCCATAAGAGGAGACAAAATCTCAAGAAGAAAGAGATGGATGTGAACTCATATATAGAGGAGTTCCAAAGGTTGTGCATGAAGTCAAAAATAAAAGAGGAAGAGAGTGAGAAAGTTGCCCGGTACCTGAATGGATTAAGGTACAACATTCAAGAAGAATTGAGCCTTCTTAGCCCGGATACCGTTGGTAGATGCCATCAACTTGCTATCAAGGTGGAAGAGAAGATCAAAAGGAGAAAAAAGAAGAATAATAAAGGAAGAGGAAGACAGTAGAGGGGTGGAAGAAATTTTTTCAGAAGCAAAAGAAATGGCTTTGGAAATCAAAGTGAAATCAGTCAAGAAGGAACTAAAGGAGAGAGCAGTTCCAATAACAGTGGAGGATACAATCAGAGAGGTAATTTCAGAGGAAGAAGACCACCATTTAGAGGGAGATCTCAAGGTAGAGGTCCAATCAGATGTTATAACTGTAATCAAGAAGGACACATGGCTAATAGATGCCCGGAGAAGCCTACTAGTTCCATAGGAGAAAGAAGAAGTAACTTGATTTTAGAGGCTAATTGCCAAAGTGTGGCAAGTGCAAACACATACCAAAGTATCAATACCCCTGATAGTTATGGATACCCTGAAAGAGGTGAAGCCTTGATGATCAAAAGAGCAATAACCACTATGAAGATGTCTGATAGAGAATCCCCACAAAAGAAATCTCTATTCAAGACCACTTGCAAAGTAGGTGGAAAAGTTTGTAAGGTCCTAATAGATTCCTATTCAACTAAGAACTTTGTGTCTCTAGAGATGGTGGAGAAACTGAAGTTGAGGAGGCTACCTCACCCTTGCCCCTACAAGGTCTCATGGCTCACACAAGGACAACAAGCTATTGTGGAAGAGGAGGCTTGGGTAGAATTCCAGATTGGAACCTATAGAGATAAGTTGATGTTTGACATTGATGCTTGTGATCTCCTATTTAGGAGACCATGGCAGTTTGATTTGAAGGCACAACATGATGGTGGTAGAAATACATATTCTATTTCCAAAGATTGTAAGGTAGTTGAGTTGCTACCTTTAATGGAGAGTGAGGAGGAAACCAAACAAAAGGAAGCCAAGGTGTTGATATTAGGAGGGAAGCAGTTCATGAAGAACATGGAAAATGAAGGCATGGTCTGTTATGCCCTTATCCCTATTCCAATAGCAACAAAGGTGGAGAAGTTTGAGGATAAGAAAGAGGACAGATTGAGATTGATAGACCCTATAGTGCAGAAGCTACTAGACAAATACAAGGGTGTCATCTCTGATGGCATGCCAAGGTCACTACCTCCCATGAGGGATATAAACCATTGTATAGACCTTATACCTAGATCCACATTGCCTAATAAAGCAGCATACAAGCTCACACTAGATTAGAATGTTGAGATGGCAAAACAGGTTGAAGAATTGTTGGAATCTGGATTGGTTGGAAAAAGTTTGAGCCCATGTGCAGTCCTTGTAGTCTTGGCACCCAAAAAGGAAGGCACTTGGAGGCTTTGCACCGATTCAAGATCTATCAACAATATTACTATCAGGTATAGGTTTCCCATGCCTAGGATTGAGGATTTGTTAGATTGTTTGGGGGGTGCTAGATATTTTACAAAAAATAATTTAAAAAGTGGCTATCATCAGATTAGGATTAGGCCGGGAGATGAATGGAAAACTACCTTTAAAACAAATGAGGGGTTACATGAGTGGAAAGTCATGCCCTTTGGCTTATCCAATACACCTAGTACCTTTATGAGGTTAATGAATGAAGTCTTGAGGGATTTCATAGGGAAATTTGTTATAGTCTACCTAGATGACATTCTAGTTTTTAGTCAAACCAAAGGAGAACATCTAAAGCATGTAGACCTGGTCCTAAGGAGATTATATGAAGAATAATTAATGATCAACTTGGAAAAGTGTTTCTTTATGCAGGAAGAGATCATTTACTTGGGATTTGTGATCTCATATGGTGAATTGAAAATGGATCAAGAAAAGGTGAGTGCCATATTGTCTTGGCCTACACCTAGGACAATGAATGATGTTAGGAGTTTTCATGGCTTAGATACCTTCTATAGGAATTTTATAAGAGGATTTAGTCATATTTGTGCCCCTATGCTTGATACAATAAAGGGAGGACAAAAATCCAAGTTTAGTTGGACAGAAGAAGCAGATAATTCTTTTGAAACATTGAAAAGAAAAGTTGTAGAACAACCGGTCCTTTCCTTACCTGACTTCAACAAGATCTTTCAAGTAGAGTGTGATGCTAGTCACATGGCCATTGGAGCAGTACTGAGTCAAGAAGGAAGACTTATTGCTTTCTTCAGTGAGAAGTTGAATAAGGCAAAGAGAAGATATTCATCTTATGACCTAGAGATGTATGCACTAGTCCAATCATTGAAAAAGTGGAGACACTACTTGCTACCAAAAGAATTCATAGTTTTCACAGACAATCAAGCCCTTAGCTTCATAAATAGTCAAGAAAAGTTGAATCAATAGCACATGAAATGGGTAGAGACCCTACAAGCTTTCACTTTCATTCTTAAGCATAAGAAAGGAGTCAAGAATAAGGTGGCAGATGCTTTGTGTAGAAGAGTCCTAACTAAAAATCAAATACAGTTGGAGAGTGTTGGAATAGACTCTTTGAAAACCATGTATGAAGATGATGGAGATTTTGGAGAGGCCTACAAGGTATGTACTTCATTTGATGAATGGTTTCATGTTGAGTATTCTGAATTTTTGATTCAAAATGGATTGTTGTTTAAGGGTGCACAACTTTGCATATCCAAATGCTCTATGAGACTGAATATCATTATGGAAAAACATTGTGGAGCAATGGCAGGATATTTTGGTCTTGACAAGACATTAGATTTGGTAAAAGGACACTATTTTTGGCCCAAACTATAGACAGATGTTAGGAGATTTGTGGAGACATGTGTGATCTGCCAAAAGGAAAAAGGAAAGTCCACCAATGCAGGTTTATACCAACCTTTACCCATACCTTCAAGACCATGGGAAAGCATAAGTATGAATTTTGTTTTAGGATTGCCTAGGACAAGGAAAGGATATGATAGTGTTTTTGTAGTGGTGGATAGGTTCAGTGAAATGGAACATTTCTTGTCACGTAAAACAACTTGTGATGCTTCTTATGTAGCAGATTTGTTCTTTAAGGAGATTGTTTGGTTACATGGCTTACCTTTGACCATAGTATTTGATAGGGATGTAAAAATTTTTGGTCACTTTTGGAGGACCCTTTGGAAGAAACTTGGTACAAATTTATCCTTCTCCTCAGCCTACCATCCCCAAATAGATGGTCAAACTGAAGTTGTAAACAAATCACTAGGGAATCTCTTAAGGTGTTTGACTAGACAACATGGAGAAAGGTGGGATAGTATATTGTCTTAGGCAGAATTCTCCTATAATGACATAGTGAATATGAGTACCGGTAAGTCACCTTTTTAGATTGTCTATAGCATCCACCCAAGAGGTGTGCTGGAGTTGAGAGAGATACCTCAAGGAAAACCCATTAGTGCAGATGGAGAAACCTTTGCTACTACTATACAAGAGATCCATGACCAAGTGAAGACTCATCTTCACCAATTTGTAGAAAGATATAAAGCCCATGCTAACAAAAAGAAGAGATATGTTTAGTTTGATGTAGGAGACTTGGTGTGGGTTCACTTTAAGAAGGAAAGACTTCCAAAAGGAAGATACACAAAGCTAATGTAAAGAAAGATTGGCCCCTACCAAATCTTAAATAAATGTGGTTCAAATGCCTATGAACTTCAAATACCATCTGATATTGGTTTGTCACCTATTTTTAATGTTTGTGACTTATCTCTCTATAAGTGTAGTGTTGATACAGGCAAAGACACAATGCAGGATATTGCTGATGATGACATTCCTAAACATGAACCACCAAAGTTGCATAAGGTTCTAGATACTAAGGTTGCCAAGAAAACCAGGAGTAAAGTTTACATGGATTATTTTGTGGCTTGGAAAGGACAACCTGATATTGAAGAAGTCTGGATGACATAGTAACAGATTAAAGATCATGGCATCGACCTGCAGACTCTCATCTCAAGTGGACTTGAGATTTCTTCTTCCAGGGAGTATGGTGCAGGAGAACCTCATCAAACCCTTCAAGATGACATGACAGACTCTGATAAGGGAGCATAAGGCATGAACAATGTCTTAGGATGTTTTATATAGGTTTATAATCATGCATTATATGTTTGTAATAATGAATCCCATCTTGTGAGCCAAACTCCTATTTTGGCATTTCTATGAGACAATTAGGAATTTTAGACAATAGGGGATCCAATGTGTTGGTTTTGAGTGTTTTAATATGTTTTAGGAGGGGTTTAACTTGACCCAAGGCATTAGGAGGCAAAAGATGACATTTTGACAACTTTTGCAAAAGTTGTCAAAAGTTGTCATGAGCAACTTTTATGCACTTTTTGCATTTTGTAATTTGAAACTTCTCCAATGGCTCTAACCTCTTTATTTTTAGTTGAGAGAAGTTTAGGAATGGTTTATACACCTCTAGGATATATTTTACAAGGGGTGATTGTACGAAGAAGATCTTTTGATGCAAACAAACCAATAAAAATTCTGAGTTTTCCTGCAATTCTGGAGTTTTGGTCCGTGGTACGATTCTGTATGGATTGGGATCCATTCCCAATGATGTAAATTTATTTAAGAGGAGATTTTAATTTGTTCTAGTTTTTATTTGGAGACTTGATTGTGTGTGTTTCTCTTGATATTGAAGTTTTGTTGTAGGTACCCGGAAAACTAGGGTTTACCTTGGGTTTTTCCTCATTCATGGCCATATCTTGCACTTTACCAATCTGAGGCTCATGGGATTTGGTGAAAGGAAAGTATGGTAAATTTATTTTATATTTATAATAATTTTTTGTAGGAGTAGCAAGGGAGAGAAGTGTTTGAAGTGACCCTAGGTAGACATCTCTATGTGGCTACCTAGACCTTGAACAAACAAAATTACCTTGTGTGCAAATGACAATGCTTCTAGGTGAGTAACCATAGAACCCATGTTGATTTATTTTTTCCAACATTACCATTGGATTGTAACCCACCGGTTCTTTCATCTAAACATAGTTGCTTCACAAAAGAGACCTAATTAGCCCTTCTAGGACAGTCAAATTCCTACCGGCAAAGACCTTTATTTTCCAGACCTTGACCCTTCCTTTAAGGACTTGTATAACTTCCAAAAGGGTATTTTAATCCATAATTTGTTTACCAAGGTTTTTGGGAAAATCTAAACTTAATGTCCCTTTACCCGCTAAATAGGGCTACAAGCGACTAGGTGTAATTGAGTGAGTTTCTTAAGGAATGGGTATGAACTCTTGTCACCGGTGCTTTGTTTGAACTTGGGGAGTTTTGTATGACCCAAAACCGGTGTGAAACTGATTTGTAACCCTTGGAGGTACCATGGAGTGTGTTGTAGCAAGATACCCCTAATTGAGTAGGAGAGAGTCTGTGAGATGTTAAGAAGATTGTACTAAAGTTGTAGAGCCTTACCTTGATAGGATCCCATCGATGTGTTAAGGGATCAGTGCCATGCATTTGGAGGTGTTTGGCAGGTAACAAGGAGGGCTCTGCATCATCCTTCCTTCTGAGAATATCCTTTACATACCAATCTAGCCTTATTCCTCACAACTTATCCATCCTCATTCATTTTATTCCTAAAAACCCACTTAGTTCCGATTACATTCTTATTTTTAGGCTGAGGAACTAAAGTCTCTGTGTTGCTATTTTCAATCTAATCCAATTCCTCTTCCATAGCTTTCATTCAATATTCATATTTACAAGCTTCAATAATTGATGCTGGTTCAACTTGAGAAATGAAACATAGCTCACCAGTTGCTAACCTTCTTATTGTCATTACTCCTTTGTTCTTGTCTCCAATGATCTGATCTTTTGAATGATTTAAACTTACATACATAGGAGCCTTCTGACTTTCTATTCCTCTGCTCTGATCTTCAGTTACTGTTGAATTTTCTAATAATGACGGGGTAACTAGTTCAACATTTTATTCTGGTATAGGTGCTACTGGTTCAGTTATGATCATCTCCACTTCCGGTTCTCTCTCATGTTCTGATTTAACCTTTGTAGAACTCATCAACCTTGACATTAGTACTCTCCACAATTCTCTGCAATCTTTTGTTATAACATATATATGCTTTGCTTTCATTAGAATAACCAAGAAATATCTTTCATCACATCTAGGATCAAACTTTCCAATGGAATCATCTCTTTTGATATAACATTTATTACCAAAAATTCTGAAATATTTAACTATAGGTGTATGACCAAACCATAACTCATAAGGTATCTTATCGGTGTATCCTTTGATATGAACTCTGTTGAATGTGTATATTGTCGTGCTCACAAGTTCTCTCCAATAAATATGAGGCAAATTAGCTTCCATCATCATAGTTCTGCCTGCATATAAGATAGTTATGTTCTTCCTTTCTACAACACCATTCTGCTAAGGTGTCCGAAGTGTAGACAATTGTCTCCTTATCCTATGCTTCTCACAATAACTATTAAATTTACCGGATGTGAATTCACCACCCTGATCTGACCTTAAGAGTTTAATCTTCAACCCTGTCTATGTCTCAAATTTAGCTTTAAAGATCTTAAACTTTTCAAAAGCTTTGGATTTCTCCCTTAGAAAATTAACCCACATCATTCTAGAATAGTCATCAATGATTAACATAAAATATCTATCACCCTGAAAACTATTTATTCTAGCAGGACCACACAAATCAGTATTAATAAGATCAAGAACATCATTAGATTTGTCTTGTATACTCTTGAAAGAAGTTCTGACTTTCTTTCCCATTTGACATTCCTTACATACTAGATTATAGGGATTCATAATTTTAGGTATAACTCTAACAACCTTAATTGAACTGGTCTTTACAATGCAATCAAAATTAACATGACACAACCTCTTATGCCATAGACAACTCTCATCAACTTGTGCAATCGAACATTTATTCTCACTGGAGTTCAAATGAAAGATGTTACCTTTAGAATGAGAACTGGTTACAATCTCCAATCTAGATCTGTTAATGATTTTGCATTTTCCATACTTGAACTGTAATTGAAATCCCTTATCTACCAACTATCCTACACTCAAAAGATTATGACTTAAACCTTCAACATAATAAACATTATCAGTATTATGCTTACCATCCAATGATATAGTTCTTCTTCCTCAGATCATGCATGCTTTGTCATCTCCAAATATAAACAAACCACCATCAAATTCTTGCAAAGATAAAAAATTCCTTTTATCTCTAGTCATATGATGCGAACATCCACTGTCTATCATGCATTCATCCTTGTATTCAATTTTAGCAGCAAGGGCCTTTTCCTCATTTCAAACAACAGGTGTCGGAGCATCTTCCTGATAACTCAATGATGAATGGCGAGTACCAAATTGATACTGAGAGGGGGGGGTGAATTAGTACAGACACAAAAACTTTTTCCTAACTAGTTTGGCTGCAAACAGTGAACTTCACTGGCAATCACTAACATCGGTTAGAACCAGATTACTACCTGTTAAACATAATGCTACTAGGAAAGACATAAATTGGAAACACTTAGCTTTCCATACAACCTACTCCCTCATTTCCACTTTATCCTTATGCATAAAGAGATAATCTATCATCAGAGATACGATAATTTACTAGCATAACATGATTCACCGCTTGACAAAAAATAACAAAGCATCACATGAAAGAGGCATCACACATGACACACATACTTTTCACATGGAAACCCAAATGGGAAAAGCCACGGTGGGGATGAATACCCACAAGATGTTTTTGAACTCTTTAGAAGTCCACTCTGTTAGGAGCCTAGTCTAGTTAAAGACTGTTACAATAGGTTTTGTTAGGAATCGATCCTGTTAGGGATAACCCGGTTAAGGGTTAAACCCTGTTAGAGGTTACCTTGTTAGAGGATTTTATGAAATCAATGGCTTTGAGTCACCCTGCTAAAGGATTTACAGCAAGCTAGTCAAAGCTACCTGGTTAAGGGATTTTCCAACTGTTGAAGTAGTTAAAGATCAACAAGTATTACAATGATCTGGTAATAGCACTCAATGCTAATGCAGATCCACTTTAGTTCCTTCCTTCTGCACACACACTATGCAAGTATCAATCCTCTTATCTAGTCTGGCAAGAATCACGTATCTGTACACTTAGATACTCACACAACATTGACCTTATAGAACACATATAGGTCAGCAGCATAAACCCTAAACCCTAAACACTTAGGTTAAGCAATTGATTGGTTCAATCCTGACCATTGAGCACTTTGCATTTGAATACAACGGTCTTGAACAGATCTCAAGACATTCTCCATCGTTCGTTCTTCACCACTTCATGGAGGCAATAACCCATCACGCGTTCTCCACCATTTGCAAAGACTTCACACATTCTTGAGGTAGATAGGATCAATCTCCTTCATGCAAGATCCTTCATGTGCATGAGGCTGACATGGCAACATGATCTAATCTCCACTACAATGCTAACTCATCACATAATGTCATTGGTTGAATCACATAGGCTTGGAACACTTCAACTGGAAACCCTGAAGCTAAGACTACCAACTGGTAGTCCTACCACATTCCATGTACCGGTTCTCATTCTAACATACTAGTTCTGGTTCACAACATCATACCAGTTCACTTGGACAAGCATACCGCTTCACTTATTGCACATATACCGGTTTACACCACCATACCGGTTCTCTTTGCCAGTTGCTTAACTTCAATATACCGGTTCACTTTTCAGCATATTGACATCAATGACAACATAAAATATCATCATGTCATCATACTCTTTGCACATATGCCAACAATCTCTCGCTTTGGCATTAATGGAAATATACAAAGATATCACTCAACATCACATCTTCTCCCTATTGCTGCAGATATCTTCCCCACTTCACATCTTCTCCCCTTTGATAACAATGCCAAATTGGAGGCACAAGCTTCCCTATTCCACTACGTTTCTCCCCTCAGGAGTAGCATCCTTTACACATCAATCCTAAAAAAATATTGGACACTGCAATACCTGACTGATGTGGAGCACATACTTTTAGTTCACCTTGTGAAGGGGAAACACCCCTAATTCACCTATCAAATAGGTAAATGAAGCCTTTGGTAGAGGTTTGGTGAATATATCTTCTAATTGCTCCTTACTGGAAACATGTTCCAATACAACCTCTTTGTTCTAAACCTTTTCCCTTAAGAAATGATACTTGAGTTCAAAGTGCTTGGTTCTAGTATGTAAAACTGGATTCTTGGATATGTTAATTACACTTGTATTGTCATAGAATATACTTACCGATTCAGATACAGGAACTTTGAAGCCATTCAATACATGCTTCATCCAAATAGTCTGGGTACAGTTCATAAAAGCTGCAACATACTCCGCTTCTGCTGTAGACTAAGAGATACAACTCTGCTTTTTAATCATCCATGAGACTAGTCTACCACCGAGAAAGAATGCACCACCGGTTGTGCTCTTCCAGTCATCTACATTACTAGCCCAATCAGCATCTGTGAACACTTTTAGGCTGAACTTATTATCATGTGGATACCATAACCCATAGTCAATAGTTCCCTTTAGATATCTAAGAATCCGCTTGACTGCTACCAAGTGGGATTATCTCGGGCTTTGTTGAAACTGAGCGGTAATACCCACTACATGTGCAATGTCTTGTCTGCTATGCACTACATAATGCAACTTACCAATCATTGATCGGTTTCCTTCTAATTTACCAGTGCTGAGTCATCTTCTTTTGATAGTTTACAACCGGTCACCATTGGTGTACCAACCGATTTACTGTCTTCCATGCCAAAGGTCTTCAACACCTCTTTGACATACTTGGACTGAGTAATAAAGATTCCATCTTTCATTTGTTGAATCTGTAGTCCAATGAAGAACTTAATCTCCCCTATGAGTGACATCTCAAATTCCTTCTTCATCTCATCTGCAAAATCGTGACTCATCTTGTCATCTCCTCCAAAGATGATGTCATCAACAAATACTTTAAAGATCAAAATCTGATCTCCTTTTGATTTCAAGTAGATATTGCTATCTTCACTTGTTCTTTCAAATCCAATCTTCACAAGACAGGAGTGCAAGCGTTCATACCATGCTCTAGGTGCCTCCTTTAGTCCATACAAGGCTTTATGTAGCCTACACACCATGTCACTAGCTTCTGATAGGGAAAACCCATCTGGTTGCTCTATATACACCTCCTCTTCAAGTATTCCATTTAGGAATGCAAATTTTACATCCATTTGGTATACCTTGAATCCTTTAAAAGCTGCATATGCAAGAAGCATACAAACTCCTTCCAATCTGGCTACTGGAGCAAAGGTTTCTCCATAGTCTTCTCCTTCTTCTTCAGCATACCCCTTACACACCAGTTTGGCTTTGTTTCTTATCACTATCCCATCTTCATTCAGCTTATTTCTGAAAACCCATTTGGTACCAATGACATTTTTATGCTTCGGTCTGGGCACCAAGGACCATGTACCATTCTTTTCTATCTGATCAAGTTCCTCTTCCATTGCCTTGATCCAATCTTCATCTTTATGTGCCTCTTTGAATGATTTAGGCTCAAATTCAGAGATCATACATGAGTTTTCTCTAACGTTTCTTCTTTTAAGGATTCTTGCATCCTTGTCTCCTATGATTTTCTTTGGATCATGATTGAGTTTGACATACCTAGGTATGTTCTTAACAGATTCCTCTTGCTTTTCTTCTTCATCCTCATCTTCATCAGCATCAACATCAACTGGTGTAGGAGCACAATTACTGGTGCTGGGCTGATTTGCAACCGGTTCGTAGAAGGTTACTACCAGTTCATCTCCTACTTGCTCACTGTCAGTTTCCTAGAGTTTTCATCAACCATAACATTGATGCTTTCAACAATTATCTGAGTCCTATTGTTGAAGCATTTGAGAGCTTTACTCTTGGTGGAATATCCTAGGAATATTCCCTCATCACATTTTGCATTGAACTTTCTCTAATGTTCATTCCTCTTGATATAACATTTGCCACCAAACACTCTAAAGTAGCTTACCATTAGTGTCCTACCTATCTAGTACTCATAAGGAGTCTTATCCTTACCTTTCTTGATGAGTACCTGGTTCATTGTGTAGACTGCAGTGCTCACTGCTTCTCTCCAAAAGGTGTGAGCAACTTTTCCTTGGATCAGCATAGTTCTAGCCACTTCAACCATAGTCTGATTGTTCCTCTCTGCTAAGTCATTTTTCTGTGGAGTCTGGGTGGCAGACAATCGCCTCTTTATGCCATTCTCTTCACAATATTTGTTGAATTCACCGAAAATGAATTCCCCTCCTTGATCAGTTCTAAGGCATTTGATTCTTCTACCACTTTCCTTTTCTACCAGTGCTCTAAAGGCTTTGAACTTTCCAAAAGCTTCAGATTTGTCCTTCAAGAATGTGACCCACATCATTCTTGAGCAATCACCTATTAGAATCATAAAATACCTATCTCCCCGCACACTCGTAGTTTTCATAGGATCACACAAATCAGTATGCACAAGATCAAGTAAATTGTCACCAGTGAAAGATTTACCTTTGAAGGTTGAGGAAGACATTTTCCCCAATTGACACTCTCTACACAAAGGATTTTCCAGTTTGCTCAGCACAGGTAATTCTCTAACTGCCTTGGTCTTACTGACCTTCACAATGTTATCAAAGTTTACATGGCAGAGTCTCCTATACCATATCCAACTATCATCAAACTTAGCCATAAGACATGTGCTTATATTTGCATTCAGCTGAAATAAGTTACCCTTGGTCTGCATACCGGTGGCCATCAGTTCACCATTTTTTCCTTTGATTTTGCACACTCCATTTTTGAATTCCAAAGTGAGTCCACTATCATTCAGTTGGGCAACACTCAATAGATTGTGTCTGAGACCTTCCACCCAATACAAATTGTCAACACTACTCTTTCCATTTAGAGAGATGGACCCTCTGCCTTTGACCATACATGGTGCATCATTACCAAAGCAAACCACACCACCATCATACTCTTCTAGAGATATAAACTTGCTCCGGTCACTAGTCATATGGTGAGAACAACCACTGTCAATAATCCACTCATTTGAATTATCAAAGCGGGAGACAAGAGCCTTTTTGTCTGACACATCTTCCTTGACTACAACAAACACAATATATTCATTTTCTTCATCTTCTGATTCCTCATTAGTGACACCTTCATCAACTACTACAAAATAGTTTCTCCAGTTTCCTCCTTTGAACTTCTTGAACCTTTCTGATTTGTCTTTGTTGTCACCATTAGGACAATTTATAGCAATGTGTCCTATCCAGTTACAAGAAAAACATTTCAAAGGAAGATTACCTCTATATTTGTTGGTTGCCTTAGGAAGTCTCTTGGCAAGAAGAACTTCAAATTCCATCAGAGTCTCCTCATCATCCATTTCTCTACTCTGTCTAGGTTCACCACTGGTGCTTGCTTCTTTTCCTTTTCTGGATGGTGCGACAGATGCTCTAAAAGTTGATTCAGTCTTCTGAATACTGCCATCAAAACTATTTAGCTCATAGGTTGTCAACTTTGCAATGATGGAGTCTAGGGATACCTTAGTCTTGTCTGTAGATCTCAACTCCTGAATAGCAACAACCCTTATTGCATAGACCGGTAATAAGGATCTCAAAACTTTGCTGACAATAGTGGAATCTTCCATTTTACCACTTGCACTCTTGATATCTCCAACAAAAGTTTTGATTCGTATTCCATATTGTTGAATGGTCTCACCTTCAACCATCCGCATGTCTTCAAACTTCCCTCTAAGGCTTTCTTCCTTATCTTGTTTTACATGCTCATCACTACCATAAATATTCTCAAGAGTATCCCATACTTCTTTGGGATTGTCTTTATCCTGGACATCAATAAACTCAATGTCAGATAAGCTACTGATTAGGGCTTCCATGAATTGCCCATTCTCGTGAATCTCTCTCTTTTGGTCATCAGTGAGAGTACCGGTAGGGATACATAAACATTCTCAACGTATCTAGAATGTTAAGCACCCATGATTTTGATGTATATCTTCATTCCATCCTTCCATATTTTAAAGTTATCTCTGTTGAACTTTGGACCTTCCCTCTTCATCATTACAATAGGATCTTTCCCTCAAGCGGTTAAGCTTACAACACAGAGGACCTAGAGGATGCTCTGATACCAATTGATAACTCAATGATGAATGGTGAGTACCAAACCAGTACTGAGAGGGGGGGGTGAATCAATACAAACATAGAAACTTTTTCCTAACCGGTTTGACTGCAAACAGTGAACTTGACTCACAATCACTAACACCGATCAGAACCAGATTACTATCAGTTAAACATAATGCTACTAGAAAATACATAAACTGAAAACACTTAGCTTTCCATACAACCTAATCCCTCATTTCCACTTTATCCTTATGCATAAACATATAATCTATCATCAGAGATACGATAATTTACTAGCATAACATGATTCACCGCTTGACAGAAAATAACAAAGCACCACATGAAAGAGGCATCACACATGACACACATATTTTTCACGTGGAAACCCAACAGGGAAAAACTATGGTGGGGATGAATACCCACAAGCTATTTTTGAACTATTTAGAAGTCCGCTCTGTTAGGAGCCTAGTCTGGTTAAAGATTGTTACAACAGGTTCTATTAGGAACCGATCCTGTTAGGGCTCACCTGGTTAGGGATGGCTAGAATACCCAACTAAGGGTTAAACCCTATTAGAGGTTACCTTGTTAGAGGATTTTATGAACTCAATGGCTTTGAGTCACCTTGTTAAAGGATTTACAACAAGTTGGTCAAAGCTACTTGGTTAAGGTATTTTCCAACTGTTGAAGTAGTTAAAGATCAACAGGTATTACAATGATCCAGTAATAGCACTCAATGCCAATGTAGATCCTCTTTAGTTCCTTCCTTCTGTACACACACTATGCAGGTATCAATCCTCTTATCTTGTCTGGCAAGAATCACGTATCTTTGTACTTAGATACTCACACAACATTTGCCAACAAACTCAACATGAAACACAACATCGATCTTATAGAACACAGATAGGTCAGCAACATAAAACCTAAACCCTAAACACTTAGGTTAAGAAATTGATTGGTTCAATCCTGACCATTGAGCACTTTGCATTTGAATACAACTATCTTGAACAGATCTCAAGACATTCTCCATCGTTCATTCTTCACCGCTTCATGGAGGTAATAACCCATCATGCGTTCTCCACCATTTGCAAAGACTTTGCACATTCCCGAGGTAGATAGGATCAATCTCCTTCATGCAAGATCCTTCACGTGCACGAGGCTAACATGGCAACATGATCTGATCTCCATTACAATGCTAACTCATCACACTATGTCATCGGTTGAATCACACAGGCTTGGAACACTTCAATCGGAAACATTGAAGCTAAGACTACTAACCAGTAGTCCTACCACATTCCATGTACCGGTTCTCATTTTGACATACCGGTTTTGGTTCACAACATCATACCAGTTCACTTGGACAAGCATACTGCTTCACTTATTGCACATATATCGGTTTACACCACCATAATGGTTCTCTTTGCCAGTTGCTTAACTTCAATATACCGGTTCACTTCTCAGCATATTAAAATCAATGACAACATACAATATCATCATGTCATCATACTCTTTGCACATATGCTAACACTTCCTTGATAGCCAAAAATACCCATTCGTTTCCACTACCAGATCCACTAGTTGAATCTTGTGTCAGTTCATCATCAGAATCAATCACACCTTCCTCATCCGCATTGTAACATGATTTGTCTTTGTTCCTCCTATACTGATGCTTGTTCTGATAATCATGGTTAGGCCTAAAATATCTTCTAGCTTTCTCTTCAAATCTTGAATTCCTTTCAGGAGATCTAGATGAAAAATGACCTATCTTAGTACATGCAAAGTATTTAAAAGGTGTTTTTCCTTCATACTTATTTCTTTTTGGACCTTTAGGTACTCTTCTAGAAAATAGGGCTTCAAGTTTCTCAAACTCATCATCTTCTTTCTTCATTTCCTCCAGTTTCTTTGCATATAAATCTCTCCAATCACTCTTGCTGGTTGATGATGTAGATGTGTGAAAAGAAGATTCAGTCTTTGCAGCTCCTTGAGGACCAAATTCTTCAAGCGCAAAAGAAGATAATTTTCCAAACAAAGTATCCTTGTTAACAGAAGGGTTAGCCATTGTTCTCAACTCATTAATTGTAGTAGCCTTCATCTTGTAAGCTAGTGACAAAGCTCTTAGTACTTTAGAAACAATCTCATCTTCGCTCAGAGATCCACCACATCACTTAATTCTCATAACAATTTCATTAACTCTTTCCATAAAAGCAATAATAATTTCATCTTCTTCCATCTTCAGGTTCTCATACCTCACCTGGTAATAATCAAGTTTAGCAATTTTAATAGTAGGGTCACCTTCATTTAGAGCCTCTAGCTTATCCCATATAGCCTTCACAGATGATTGGCTAGTTAATCCTATAATTTGATGATCAGAAAGTGCACTCAAGAGTGCTTCTCTAGCTCTACAATCATTTTCAATGTCCTTATCCAAGTTTGTTGGAGGAGGATTGCCAAATGCTAGATTATGATGTGTATACCCTTTCTCCATAATCTCCCAAATTTCTTTCACAATACATCTCAAATGAGTCTCCATCCGAATCATCCAAACCCTATAAATTTTCAAATCAAGCTTAGGGGTTTCTGTCCAGAAAACAGATGCAGTTGAACTATTAGTTGCCATAGGATCTTCCTCAAGCGGTTAAGCTTCTATAGAGAGGACCAAGCTCTGATACCAATTGTTAGGATAATCGGTGGACAACTGAGAGGGGGAGGGGTGAATTAGTTATCAACAGATTATAAAACTTTAAGCACACAAAACCTTTTACTAGAATAGAAGATATAACAATTAAGCATAAACATAAATCACAAAACAATTACCAACCATCCATAACACATAACACCAAGATTTGTACGTGGAAAATCCGATAAAGGGAAAAACCACAGTGGGAAGCTTACCCACAGTCATATAATACTTGTGCAACAAGTATATGATTACAATAAGAGGGGCCTTCACATGTAGGAAGGCCAACATCCTAGAGCGCACTGCTCATCACAAAAGGAGCCTCATTGACTACAAAACAAACCTAGACTACAATCCGAAAAGATGAATGAACTACAACAATAACATCTCCTATGCCTAAGTACAGTTTTGGTTAAGCTCAATACCAGAGGTCTTAAACCTCTTTGACAAACCCAATTCAATCACCTATGATCGGCCAAAACCTCTGCATATGATTACAAGTTTATTCGCACACAGATATTCCCATAACCTTAAACCCATCACATGATCTACAAAAGGATCCTACAACGTATTTATACTAACCCAAGACCTAAACAATTAGGTTGGCCACTTAAAAGATAATACAATAAATCCGTTACATAATCCCGCAAACCAATGATAAACCAAGTTGGCCTAAGACTGAAACAACATAAACCAAACAATAAATCCAACCAGTGACGCATCGGGAGCATCAAAAAACACGTTACATAAACCAATCCATAACCTAATAGAATAACCACTGGACCTAAAATAGGTCACCATAAGCCAAATGAAACACCACAAAAAAATGGACCATAAACATGATAGCCATCAACATCCTGATAACCTTCTAGAAATCACACCAACACCACTTATCATATACACCAAAAGATCTTCAACAAAGCTTTGCCAATAAAACCCTTACCGATAACCAAAAGGCTTACTAGAAGAAATGATAGCATCTAGATCATCAAATCCCAAACCAACTAAATGTGATACATATCAAGAACACATGAATAACCAATCTAAACCAATTCTAATAGCCAAACGAATCCTAGAGATAAATCTCCAGATCAACATCAAAGACCAACCACTCTATCGGAAGCCAGTTGACAGCAAAACAACTAGTGTTGACATCAATGCAACACATAATCAATTCCTCCAAATTGCCAACATAGACTCCATTGTAATTATTCACAATACTACTTTAGATTATTCATCTAATTGTGGGTAAGGTTTCCCACCGTGGTTTTTCCCTTTCCGTATTTTCCATGTCAAAATATTGGTGTTATGTGTGTTGTGCTTTCATGATATATCTTTCATTGTGTTGTGCTCCTATATAAGGTTTATAATTGAATTAAATGGTGTTATTGTGAATAAACTGAATCACCCACCCTCCCCTTAGTTTATTGTCAGTATAAGTGCATTCCAACAAATGAGGACCCATCAATTTGAAGACTAAAACGTATAAGTGGTACGTATTAAAGAGTAAAATACATCCTTTAAAAACACTTGGAAGGTCTTGATTTGGAATTGTGAACTAAAAATAGAGTTTAATGCAAGTGAAATGATGATCAATTAAAAGAAATATAATGTCAACTTCCTCCGCAATTTGCAAAAATAGTATAAAAGAAGACAATTGAGATATAAAGAGTTTTAAAGGAAAAATGATAAGGATAAGTTGAAAAGAATAAAAACCACTTTGTCTTCTACGTTGCACAAGGCATAAAAGGGATGCTAAGATTACTGTTAGGTATTGTGGATAGTAGAAAGGTTTTTCGAACGATTCATTTAAAATAAGAAAAAACAATTTCCAAGCAAGAATCATGAAAGGATAAAACGTTTGCATTTGCAGGCTGTAGAGAAAAACATGATTTAGTGATAACTTGAATCTAAAGTAATAAAGATCAAATGTGCCCCACACTCCACCAATTCATTATTCAAAAATATAATATATTCATATGTGATAGATATCGGATTTAAAAGGAGATTTGGTTGTAGGTCCCGGGGACAACTGAGAGGGGGGGGGGTGAATTAGTTGTCTAATAAATTCAAACCAAAATCTTATTAACCAACGTAATGCTTAATATTGGTAAGACAGTTAAATGTGCTGGTAAACAGTGTTAATAGGAAATGTTGTACCGGTAATAATTAATGCATGAAACATAAGCACAAAGTCAATCACAACACATGACACAAATATTTGTACGTGGAAACCCTGTAAGGGGAAAAACCATGGTGGGAAACCTTACCCACAATCAGATGATACTACTGCAGATAGTAAGTGTACAAAGAGGGGTCTACACATGCAGAAAGGCCAACAGCCTAGAGCTCACTGCTCAACCACAAATGGGAGTCACACTGACTACAGTTGGATGGTTAAATCCAATGAGAATGTACTGCACAAAATAGCATCTTCATATGTTGAATTCAGTACTGATGTAATGCTGATATGCTTCTACGAAAACCTAACTTCACCTTCAAATGATGTCTTCATGTATATCTCTACTTGATCTCACATATATCCTTCCTTAAATCTTTTTCGCATTCCACACTTGATCTTACAAATAAGATCTTACATTTATACCATACCCTAAGACCAATTTTAGTAGGTCGGCTCTACAAGATATTACAATAAAACATTTTACAAATAATACAATATCCGATGCAATAACCGATTGAACATGTCAGCTTAATGCTTTTATAACAATAATAAATCATCTCCATAGCGTGCCATGCTGATCTGGAAAAGATAAACCTGCTGGTGTAACCCTAGATAACCTGGACCTATTTGTCGGTAAAAGCAAATATGCAAATAAGAATATACCAATGATATTACTTCAAGGAAAAGTGTCCACATGACGTCTTCAACATTAACAAGTGTCTTCCATGTCATTGCAAGTACCAGTGAACATTATATCCTATCGGTTAACCAAATACCGGTGATTGTTTGAACAATTTACTGATTGCCGGTGAATGTTGCTGGATCTCCAAAGTAGGTGTATTTAGCAGGTGTTGACATTAATGACAAAACCATACCAAAATACCAACAATCTCCCCCTTTGGCATTGATGGCAACACAAGATGGAAAAACCATCAAAGTGCCAAAATAGAAATGCCAAGTACAAAAACCAATTCTCCCCCTGGGAGTAATATGTGTTTATACAAAGATTTATTTACAATACCAATCTCTCCTCAAAAAGATAATGCATTTTTCCATATATTTTTCCTTAATGTTTTTCCATATATCTCTCCCCCTTTGACATCAAATGCCAAAGTCACAAAAAGGTCAAGTTCATACAAAATACCAACCAATTCAATATACCAACTACTCCCCCTGAGAAGTAGCTTCCTCATCAAATACCGGAATAAAAGATTTGTCCATTTAATTCTGCTGGTTGATGACAATCATCAACTGTCTAAGTCTCTACCAGTGGAGGTAAGACTCCGAGCTGATCTCTGAGATATTCAAAAGTTTCCTTAGGCAAAGGTTTTGTAAAAATATCTACAAGCTGTTCTTTAGTATTCACATAAACCAGTTTTATTTCCTTTTCTTCAACTTTTTCCCTTAGAAAATTCAGTTTGATAGAAACATGTTTTGTTTTAGAATGTAATACTGGATTCTTAGATATATCAATTGCTGCAGTGTTATCACAATATATAGTAATAGGTTCCTTGCATTTTACCTTTATGTCTTTCAACATTTGCTTAAGCCAAAGTACCTGTGTATAGTTTGTTGCTGCTGCAACATATTCTGATTCTGCTGTTGATAAAGATGTACAACTCTGTTTCTTACTTAACCAAGAAACTAATCTCTTTCCAAGAAAGAATGCTCCTCCAGTGGTGCTCTTTCTATCATCCACATCTCCTGCCCAATTTGCATCTGTGTATGCATATAGATCAAAATTTTCATCTTTAGGATACCATAATCCAAGATTTGCTGTGCCTTGTAAGTACCGGAAAATCCTTTTTACTGCTGATTCATGATTTTCCTTGGGATTAGTCTGAAATCTAGAAACTATAAATACTGCATTCATAATATCAGGTCTGGTTTGTGTCAAATATAGTAAACCTCCTATCATAGATTTGTATCTAGTTGGATTAACAGATGTAGATTCATCCCTTTGAGATAATTTGTCATTTGTAGTCATAGGTGTGCTTACCGGTTTAGAGTTCTCCATCCCAAATTTCTTGAGTAGTTCTTTCAAGTACTTATATTGACTCAAAAATATGCCTTTATCAGTCTGTAAAATCTGCAATCCTAAAAAGAATTTTATTTCTCCAATCATAGACATTTCAAATTTATGCTGCATTTTAAGAGAAAATTCTTTGCATAATCCATCTTCTCCTCCAAAAATTATATCATCAACAAATACTTCCATAATCAAAATGTCATCATTAGTTACTTTGTAATATAAATTGCTATCTGCATTTCCTTTAGTAAAACCAATTTTTAAAAGATACTTATCCAATCTTGCATACCAAGCTCTTGGAGCTTGTTTTAGTCCATACAGAGCTTTTCTTAATCTGCAAACCATATCATTGTTATCTATCAAAGAAAATCCATCAGGTTGTTCAATATAGACTTCCTCTTCAAGATCTCCATTCAAAAATGCACATTTAATATCCATTTGATAAACTTTGTAATCCTTGTGAGCTGCAAAGGCCAAGAATAATCTAACTGCCTCAATTCTAGCTACTGGTGCAAAGGTTTCATTGTAATCAACTCCTTCTTTCTGAGAATATCCCTTACACACTAGTCTTGCTTTATTCCTGACAACCTTACCATCTTCATTGAGTTTGTTTCTAAATACCCATTTGGTTCCAATTACATTTTTATTTTCAGGCCGGGGAACTAATGTCCAAGTACTATTTTTCTCAATTTGTCCTAATTCTTCTTCCATAGCTTTAATCCAAAATTTATCTTCACATGCCTCATTGATAGATAATGGTTCAATTTGAGAAATAAGACATACTTCTTCATTTTCCAATCTTCCTCTTGTCATGACTCCTTTAAATTTACTTCCAATTATCTGATCTTCAGAATGATTTAGTCTTACATACCGGGGTGTCTTAGTCTGTTGTTGTTCTTCAATTACTATGGTATCCTCTGATGATACCAGAGTAACTGGATCATCATTTTGTACCGGTGGATTTACTATTGGTTCATTTGTCATAATTACTGTTACCAGTTCAGAGTCTATATACCTTGAAGTTCCTCTGAATTGTTCATCAATCTTTACATTTGTACTCTCAACAATTTTCTATAATCTTTTATTAAAGCATCTATAAGCTTTACTCTTATATGAATAACCAAGAAATATTCCTTCATCACTTCTAGGATCAAACTTTCCAATATACTCATCTCTTCTAATATAACATTTACTTCCAAAAATTCTGAAATACTTAAGAAGAGGAGTATTACCAAACCATGGTTCATGAAGGGTCTTACTGGTTTCACCTTTGATGTGAACTTTGTTGAATGTATAGACAACAGTGCTTACTGCCTCTCTCCAGTACACATGTGGTAGATTTGCTTCTGATAACATACTTCTTGCTACATCCAAAATAGTTCTATTTTTCCTTTCAACAACTCCATTCTGTTGTGGTGTCCGAGATGCTGATAACTGTCTTTTGCTTCCATTTACTTCACAGAATGTATTAAAATCTCTAGATGTGAATTCTCCTCCTTGATCTAATCTTAAACATTTAATTTTCTTACCGGTTTCATTTTCAACCATTGCTTTGAATAGTTTGAACTTCCCAAGTGCTTCTGATTTTTCCCTGAGAAAAGTAACCCAACACATTCTAGAATAATCATCAATAATTAGAATGAAATATCTATCACCTTGTAAGCTTTTAGTTCTAGCCAGACCACATAAATCAGTGTGAATGAAATCAAGAGCATTATTGGATTTTTCTGGAATACTTTTGAAACTAGTTCTAACTTGTTTTCCAAATTGACATTCCTTGCAAATTGTATTCTGAGGTTTCATAATTTTAGGTAGATCTCTAACTACCTTAGAAGTACTGATTTTTACCATGCAATCAAAATTTACATGACATAGTCTTTTATGCCATAGCCAACTTTCATCTATATGTGCAATTAAGCATGCCTTTTCATTGTTATTCAAATGAAAGATATTACCTCTAGTCTGATTATCGGTTGCAATTTCCAAATCAGTTCTATTCATGATTTTGCATTTTCCATTTTTAAATTGTAACTGAAAACCTTTCTCAACTAATTGACCAACACTTACAAGATTATGTTTTAATCCTTCAACATAGTAAACATTGTCAGTGTTATGTTTACCATCAAGAGATATTGAACCCTTACCTTTGATTGAACAGGCTTTGTCATCTCTGAATCTTACTAAACCTCTATTGTATTCTTGAAAGTTCAAGAATTTGCCTTTGTCTCCAGTCATGTGATGTGAGCATCCTGAGTCAATAATCCATTCATCCTTTGATTCAACTTTAACTACTAGGGCTTGTTCTACTGGTTGAGCAATAGCTACCGATTGATCTTTTGTTATAGCAACAAAGACCCATTTGTTGTCTGCTGGATCCTCATCAGAATCATCAGTCACACCTTCATCAGCAATGTAACAAGACTTATCTTTGTTTTTCTTAAATCTGTATCTTTGATGTTCAGGATTAGGTTTGTATGTCCTTCTAGCTTCTTCTCTTAGTCTAGCATGTCTATCAGGGCATCTTGAAGCCATATGACCAATCTTATTGCAGTTGAAACATTTAAAGGGTGCTTTACCTTCATACTTACTTCCAATTGGACCTTTTGGCATTTTTCTTGCAAATAGTGCTTCAAGTTCTTCAAGCTCTTCATTCTCCTTCCTGGTTTCTTCAAGTTCTCTTCCATAAAAGGCTCTCCAGTCTGATTTGTCAAAAGATGGAGCAGATGATGTTGATGCTTTGAAGGCCAAATCAGTTTTTATAGTAACAACGGGACCAAATTCCTCAATTTCAAAAGCTGAAAGTTTTCCAATCAATGTATCCCTAGTTACTGATGTATTAGGCATTGTTCTCAACTCATTAATAGCAATAACCTTCATTTTATATGCTGGTGGCAAACCTCTTAAGATTTTTGAAACAATCTCATCTTCACTCAAGGTTCCTCCACAACATTTGATACCTAAAACAATTTCATATACTCTTTCCATAAAAGCAGAAATTCTTTCATCTTCTTCCATTTTCAGATGTTCATACCTGACTCGGAAGCTTTCAAGTTTTGCAATTTTGACTGTGGAATCCCCTTCATTCAGTGTTTCCAAATGATCCCAAATAGCTTTTGTAGTAGATCTATCTGATAATCCCATGATTTGTTGATCTGATAATGCACTCAAAAGTGCTTCTCTTGCTTTGCAATCATTTTCTTCATCTTTAGCTAAAGTAATAGGAGCAGGCTGACCAGCTACAACAGCAGTATAACCATTCTTAGTAACTTCCCATATGTCTTTACCAATGCAATTCAAATGTGTCTCCATTCTGATTTTCCATATTCCATAGTTGGTTCCATCAAGTTTAGGACTCTCCTTTCTGAAATAATTAGTAGACATTGGATCTCCTCAAGTTGTTAAACTTCTGCAAAAAAAGAGGACTAGGCTCTGATACCAATTGTAGGTCCCGCGGACAACTGAGAGAGGGGGGGGGTGAATCAGTTGTCTAATAAATTCAAACCAAAATCTTATTAACCAACTTAATGCTTAATACCGGTAAGACTGTTAAATGTGCCGGTAAACAGTGTTAACAGGAAATGTTGTACCGGTAAGAATTAATTCATGAAACATAAGCACAAAGTCAATCACAACACATGACACAAATATTTGTATGTGGAAACCGTATAAGGGGAAAAACCATGGTGGGAAACCTTACCCACAATCAGATGATACTACTGCGGATAGTAAGTGTACAAAGAGGGGTCTGCACATGTAGAAAGGCCAATAGCCTAGAACTCACTACTTAAACACAAATGGGAGTCACACTAACTACAGTTGGATGGTTAAATCCAATGAGAATGTACTGCAGAAAATAGCATCTTCATATGTTGGATTCAGTACCAGTGTAATGCTGATATGCTTCTACAAAAACCTAACTTCACCTTCAAATGATGTCTTCATGTATATCTCTGCTTGATCTCACATATATCCTTCCTTAAATCTTTTTCGCATTCCACACTTGATCTTACAAATAAGATCTTACATTTATACCATACCCTAAGACCAATTTTAGTAGGTCAGCTCTATAAGATATTACAATAAAACATTTTACAAATAATACAATATCCGATGCAATAACCGATTGAACATGTCGGCTTAATGCTTTTATAACAATAATAAATCATCTCCATAGCATGCCATGCTGATCTGGAAAAGATAAACCTGCAGGTGTAACCCTAGATAACCTGGACCTATTTGCTGGTAAAAACAAATATGCAAATAAGAGTATACCAATGATATTACTTCAAGGAAAAGAGTCCACATGATGTCTTCGACATTACCAAGTGTCTTCCATGTCATTGCAGGTACTGGTGAACATTATATCTTGCCAGTTAACCATATACCGGTGATTGTTTGAACAGTTTACTAATTGCCAGTGAATGTTGCTGGATCTCCAAAGTAGGTGTATTTAGTAGGTGTTGACATCAATGACAAAACCATACCAAAATACCAACATTGGTTGTATTGAGAATTAACTAATAAGAAAACACATATTAGCTTGAAACTTGAAAACTAATTAATCGAAGTGGAAACAAAAATAGATAAGTAGTTCCAAACCCATATGAAGAAACAAAGGCCACATGGATTTGCAAAACTTGATCAAATGAAGAGAAAACCTAAAAAGAATAGGAATTGAAGTCGAGTATTATAAGTGTACACTTGTCAAACCCATAACAAAACATACACTTTGACACCAAGTACAGGCCAGATTAAAGATATTTTTGAATTTCTCATACATCATTTGTTGGCTTGATGATGATGATATAGTTGCAATATGTTGTTTGATGACTTTATTGGTGTTGTAATTTATGGAAAACATGTTTTGTTTAGTCATCTAGGTCATCTAGACCAACCGGTATAGCCTAACCAGTAGTGGAATCAATTAGACAACAATACTGCTAAGTTCCTGTCAACTGGTAAGTAGGAATAGAGCGATGATCAAGTGCCTAGTACAGACGATTGGTCAAGAGTTAGATGTTGTGGTTTTACAAGAGTACTGGAGACATGAACATGCACCTATGTTCCAAACTATATCAATAGATTTAGTGTATTGAGTGAGTTATGATGAATTTTCCAGTCATAGTCAGGAAGAATAGAGAACCGGTATAGCAAAGTTAGTTTGATTAGTAATCGGTAGACTTATTGTTATGTTTTTAAGCTTTGTTTTGTTTTGCCAACATAAGTAAAGTGTAATGAGTGGGAAAATATAAAAGGTGACTAGGTTCATTGAATCTAGGGAATTATTCCAAGGTTCTTAGCCGACCTAACAGAGTTCTTTATAAGGTGATGTAAGTTGTATGATTTCATGAATCAAGAGTGAGAATTTGATCGAGCGGTGGAAGGAGAAGTTAGGGTTTGGTGTTTAGTCACTGATAGAAATTCAGAAGAAGAGGATCTAATCAGGCACAAATGTGTTAACTTCATATTAGTTGAACTTGTTGTCTTCCTAATAGTTGCAGCAAGAAAATCCTCTAACAAGGTCACTCCTAACAAGGTGAGGTAGGATCCTAGCAGGTCCGAAGGTGAAATCCTCTAACCAGGTGACACATTAGCTTGTGTTTGTGAATCCCAGTAATGTGGGTATCTCCTAATAGGGTTGGGTCCTAATAGGCCTTATTGTATAGCTCTTAACCGGGTGTGCCCCTAACAGAGTGATTGTATGACCTTAACCGGTCAGATCTCTATTTTGTAGTTAGTTGATCTTTGTGGGTACTAATTCCCACCATGGTTTCTCCCATTTGGGTTTCCATGTGAAAAATAATTGTTTTATGGTTTGTATGCTTTATTGGATGTTTTCTTATGTGGTTTTCACTGATTCACCTCCCCTCTCAGTGCCTTATAACTTTATCAATTGGTATCAGAGTCTAATTCCCTTACGACTTAATTACTTGGGAAGGATCTCTAAGGCGAACATGGGGGAAGGTTCAATGAGTTACAAAGAGATTTGAAACAAGCTTGTAGAATTTGAAGAAGCCCTTGGTGAACTAAGAGTCAAGTACTTGGATAAGAGAAGAGGGTTGGCTGAGAAGTTGATGGAAATTAGTGAAAACGATTCATCTGAGGAAGAAAACATTGATGCCTTGTCTAATGAGGTGGAAAAGTTGAATGATGAAAAGACAAATCTAAGGAGAGAGTTGGAAGCCCTTACCATCAAAATGAGCCAAGAGCTAGAAGCTAGGAGGATGGCTGAAGATAAAATAAGAGATCTGAAGCATGAGACCGTTAAGCTGAACTGGGAGATTGGTACCTTGCATGCACATCTTCATGAGGAAAGAGAGGAAAAAGAGGAAATGCAGGTTAATCTAGACATGGATATGTCTCTTAGAGAAAGTCCCACAAAGAAGAATGAGGAGCTTACTAAGGAGTTGGCTGATGCAAATGAGTTACTAGATAAATTCAACAAGAGAATTGCTATGCTTGATGACAAGATTCCGACACAGAGGCATAAAGGAGATACACAACCTTTGAACAAGGAGAGCTATCTGGTACCAAGGACACCATGCATGAAGATAAATATGCACCAAAGACCAAGAAGAACACCTGTAAGAGAACCTACAAACTAGTATATTTTGAATGTCATAAGGTAGGTCATACTACAAATGTTTGTAGTAGATCCAATACTTTTGATGGATATAGACCTAATGCATATGAAGGATATAATCCTAGTACTTTTGATGGATATTGCTTCAATTGCAACAAGTATGGGCATAGAGTTTTTGAGTGCAGGTCAAGAGTGAACAATCAAAGATCTTACATGGATCATAGGTCTAATGGTGAATGGAAGATATCTTATAAAAACTGAAGGAACCCTACTTGGCAAAGACCTTATGTGAATCAATCTAGTCCATATGAAATGGAGAATATATGGAATGTGACATGTTCAATCTATCACAACTATGGTCATGTAGCTATGAATTACCAAAGAAGAACTGATAGAGGCAATGCTGGACTCTAGAGAGCATCTAGAATGGCATGTTTCCACTATCACAAACCGGGACACATTGCAAGGTTTTGTAGAGGTAGAATGAACCAACTGGTTAATCAGTTTGTTGACCGGAGAGGAAAGAAGAAGGTAGATGTGGAAGAAACTAGAAGTGAGATGAATAAGATATGAAGAAAGAAAAGTGAGGAGAAACCATTGGAAGATTCCAATTCTTCACCTGGTGTGGATAATCCCTCACCAAAAAACTAAGCTATGTATGGAGCTTAGGGGGAGCATATTGTCAGATCCATTTCTAGACTCCCTAAATGATGTGCACTAAGTCAAATCTGCATGTTTTGATGCAATATGATGTTATGAAGTGATTTTGAGATGAAACTTGTAAATTGGATGTGCTATGTAAACCGCTAGCAAGTTCTAGAGTTGAACGGTGATTAGGGTATGTTCAACCGGTTTAACATTAAATACAGTTGGTAAAAGGCAAATAAAAAGGTGTTTTATAGTCTCATTTCTCACCTAGCATTTTTTAGAGCACATTTGGAGAGTGACATAAACACATAAGAGCATTTGATTGCTACTTTGGTGAGGTTGATAGCAGATTGTGAAGATTTATAGAAATTGAATCGGTGGTAGTGCATTTAGACCAGAAACCTTAGTTGTGAAGAAGTTTAAAGGTATTTCTCTATGAATCTGAGTCTGTATTTGAATTTTCTCAATGGATACACTACATATTGTTGATATTACTGAAAGGCCTCGACTGGAATTCAAGAGACATCCTCATAAGTCCATGGAGATAGATCCAGCTGGAGCCCTATCTAGCATACCCTATGATGTTTTACATGTTGAAGACATTAGATCATATATTCATTGCAAACTGGAAGATTTGGGCACATTTGCCATCTCTGATCAATACCTATTACTATGTGATAAACAAGGAGTGGTGAAGGATGGATTCAGAAGGGTTACCGATAAGGGTCTTTACCATGCATTAAAATTTATAGATAATTTTGAAGAAGAGCATGTGAGATATGTTCTGAGCAAGATTCATGATCAGTTTATGTGGTTGGATAGACCACACAAGATCACAAAAGAGGCCATCCATGTTGTCACCAGATTATGGGCCACCAGTGAAGTCCCTATTTTAAGAACAATCTCAAAGGATGAGGTTACTCGATTGACAAATTCAAAGTGGGATGGTCGTGCCTTGACGGTGAATGATATAGAAGATCTAGAAGTGAAGTTTGCATCCATGGTCATCGGCTATAGAGTATACCATTCAAGGTAGATGAATAACATTCCTAGAGCTGCTATCCACATAGCTTACTGGATGTTGAAAGAGAATGTTGATTATGACCTAGAAAAAGCCTTGAGAGCCCAACTGATGTTGAATCTTGAATCAATCAAGAAGGAAAAGAAACAAAAATTCAAGTTTGGTTAGTTGATTATTGGATTTTTTTTCTATTTCTAGAATTACTTTTCCGGTATAGGTGATATTCAATGATTTGTGGATACACCGGCAATGTTCCAAATTAAGAACATTATTAAGATGCTTGGCAATGAATTTACAAAGACAATCTGAGGATACTTCAAGGATTTCTAGAAGAGAATGCATGTCAGAGAAAGAATACCAGACCATGTAGTAAAAAGGTATGAAGACTCTATATGTTTTATGGTTGATACTGATACTTGTCAGATGGAGGTTGCAGATCCAAGAACTTCATGTTTCATGCCTATGAGGTATGAGGTAGAAGCAGATATATTGAATATTTATGTTTATCACCTTCTATCTAAACTGGTAGATCCTAATGTACCTAGGTTTGGTACATTTAAGGAGAAATCAATATAGGTACATGTTGAATTGCCCACACTGGTAATAGCCAAAAAGATTAGGAAAGAGGGTGAGGAATTTGCTATTGCACAAGGCTTCACAAAGGAGATGATTGATGAAGAAAGAACCAGATTTGAAGCTAGGAAGGTAGAAACCTCTAGTGTCTCCACCGGTAGACAAACTAGGAGTGCAAATGTCAAGAAAGAGAAGCCCCTCCTCCTCCAAAGATACAAATCAGAAGAAAATCAAAAGAAGATAAGTCTCAAGCACCTGAAGCTATAGGAAAAAGAAAGAAAGAACAAGCACAAAGAGTTTTTAAGGCTGTAGTAGAGGAAGAGGCAGAGGAAACCAAATCAGAAGGTGGTAAGAAAGAATTGAGGGTAAGTGGCAAGAAGTCTAAAGTGATTGGTTCACCCACTATCAAATCAGTTAAGCCACATGTAACTAAACTTACTTCTCTTGAGAACTTGCTGATGAATATAAGGAAGTATGGTATATTGATTGGTGTACATAAGCACTATAAAAATTTTGGTGAGGAAGAGAATAAACAAATTGAGGATTCAGTTTTTTGGTTTATGAATCATTATAAAATAACATTGATTGAATTACAAAGATAGATAGCTGATTCTTTGTATAGAAAATCGGAAGCTAGATGGTAGACTACAATTTAGAAGGATAAAGAAATGATAGTATTTACTTATGCATTTACAACCAGAGACCTCCAAGGAGGAAATGCAAGAAATTATTTCAAATTCAAAACCATTATTCCACACCAAAAAGAGGTTAACAAGATTGCTTGTTGGTGAGTCCTAGTCGGTGCAAGCTAAGATTGAGGAAGTTTTGAAGAAAGTTTTAGGACTTGAAAAAGAAGAGGAATCATAGATGATAGATTCTTCTGAGGAATAAGAACTCTTTGAAGCACCGGTAATTGAAGGTGAACTACCGGATGTGTTTGATATTTATCAGATAGAACCAGAAGATGATACTACATCTGATCCTACTGTCAGAAATGAACAACTAGTGTTACCAGAAGATATTCTAACCGGTAAAGATGAAGAGGAGACAAAGACACAAGAGAATGCACAAACAGATGATGTGCAAATCACTAAGCCACCGAAGAAAGATGAAGAAATGTAGAAAGATACATAGGAAAGTGGACAAATAGATGATCAAACTAAAGAGTCACTGGAGAAGGAAAAAGAGATACAAAAAGAAGAAGAACAAGAGAAGAAAGTAACCCCCTAGTTATTTACTTCAAAGACAATCATTGATCATGATGAAGATGATGATACATTATCTATCCAAGGACCAATAAACATGGATATGATGAGTCCAACAAAATTGATGGAGATTGCATATGCAATGCAATCCAAGGCCAAGAAGAAGATGATGAGAGCTCAGAGGAGAGAAGCTCAAACTATACAAAATGCAGTTGATATATTTTCTAGTCTATTATCGGAGATTGATATTGATAGTCTCACAACTCCCACTGAAAAAATGAACCACTTGGTTACATCAACAGGGGAGCAAATGAAGAGTATTAGAGAGGCTTCTCTACACAATATAGAGAAAGAGTATGAAAAGAAAAGGATTGAGACCTTAATCAAGACAATTAACAAAGATGATAAGGTCTTACTATTAATATGGACCAAATCAAAGAACTATTGAAGAGTGGAGGTAAAATTATGTCTACTATTTGCAATTTTTCATTGTTCTTTGATGATTTTGACAAGAAGAGAAAGGAAGCTCAACAGGAGCTAAAGATTTTGAGTGAATCATTTGATCCATTAAATGATTCAACTACATTTTTTGGTAGATTTGTTATAGTAGTACATCATAAGTAAGGCATATGAGACAAAATAGGCTAAGAGGACTACATCATTGCAGGAGTTAAAGATTCACATAGTCCCCAAGTTACAAATTTTGTAGAGAGGATACAAAGAGACAGAGGCAATTTTGACTTCACCAAAAATGAGTACACTTGATGCTATGGAAGAGCCTGCATACCAGATCTAAACACACTTTGAGATTACATCTACTCTTTTGGAGACATGGGAGAATGATTTGAAAGTCCCGAAGACTATTTTTGCTAATATTTTTCTCAAAATGTAATTGTAAACTTTTGAACTCTTATACATTTAGTAATGCAAATTTTGGTGTGTTGTATTCATTTGTTTCAAATGTATTTGCTTACATTTGTTATTGTTGTCAAAGGGGGAGTAGTATAAGTCAGTCAAAATTTTGTAATAGCATGTAATTTTTAAGGGGGAGTTTTTCTTTATGTATTTGAGTTGAATCATGATTGTTGTAATGTGACATTTAGACAAAAAATTTCCTAAGTGTTGCCATCAATGCCAAAGGGGGAGATTGTTAGCTTGATGATGATGATATAGTTGTAATAGGTTGTTTGATGACTTTATTTGTGTTGTCATTGATGGAAACCATGTTTTGTTTAGTCTTCTAGGTCATCTAGACCAACTGGTATAGCCTACCAGGTAGTGGAATCAGTTAGATAGCAAAACTGCTAAGTTGTTGTCAACCGGTAAGCAGGAACAAAACGATGATCAAGTGACTAGTATGGATGATTGGTGAAGAGTTAGATATTGCATTTTTACATGAGTGTTGGAGACTGGAACATGCACCCATGCTCCAAACCACATTAGAAGATTTAGTGTATAGAGTGAGTTATGATGGATTTGCCAGTCATAGTAAAGTAAAGTGTAATGAGTGGGAAAATATAAAAGGTGACTAGTTTCATTGAATCTAGGGAATTGTTCCAAGGTTCTTAGCCAACCTAACAGAGTTCTTTATAAGGTGATGTTGTTTGTATGATTTCATGGATCAAGAGAGAATTTGATTGAGCGGTGGAAGGAGAAGTTAGGGTTTGATGTTTAGTCGGTGATAGAAGCTGAGAAGAAGTGGATCTAATCATGCACAAATGTGCTAACTTTAGATCAGTTGAACTTGTTGTCTTCCTAACAGTTGCAGCAAGAAAATCCTCTAACAAGGTCACTCCTAACAGGGTGCGGTAGGATCCTAGCAGGTCTGAAGGTGAAATCCTCTAACCAGGTGACACATTAGCTTGTGTTTTTAAATCCCAGTAACGTGGGTAGCTCCTAATAGGGCTAGGTTCTAACATGCCTTATTGTTTAGTTCTTAACCAGGCTAAAACACTTTTAACCGGGTGTGCCTCTAACAGGGTGATTGCATGAACTTAACCAGTTAGATCTCTATACTGTAGTTAGTTCATCTTTGTGGGTACTAATTCTCACTGTAGTTTTTCCCATTTGGGTTTCCACGTGAAAAATCATTGTGTTATGGTTTGCATGCTTTGTTGGATGTTTGCTTATGTGGTTATATTTCTTGCATGCTAATTGATTTTAAAGTTGGTGAAAAGTGATCAAATTTATTAAGTTTTTGCTTGCACTGATTCACCCCCCCCTTTGAGTGCCTTATAAGTTTATCATCATTAATAATTTCATAGGTGATGCTCCATGATTTTCTTAGCCTTACGTGACAAATTACACATTCTTCATGCATTGAAAATGGAAAAATCGCAATGATAAAGAGATAAAGAAGTAAATATTTTAAAAGAAAAATGTTGGAATGAGAGCTTCAAATATATGAGGGAAGACAAATCTTCGCACCCATCAACACTTTCATCTCAAGCCAAAAGTGATTCCTTGCGTTGCATAGGTATGTACCCAAAATCCCAAATTTCAAATTAAGCATTTTTACAAGTAATAATCTTATGCATAATATTGTAAGAATATAGTGGTAAAGTAAATTCAATAGTCTTAGCAAAATGGTGATTGAGTACTCTTATTGGGAACAATAGGGGAGGAACACATGGGTTTGGGGAAAGTAGATTTCAAGAGGGAGGTCGAGTCGAGATTGCCGAAGGTAATCCCTAGAGGATGTTTCATACTAGATACCCATCTCAGAGAGTACAAGTTAGAGGACCTTATTGTCTAAATTAATGAGCCAATTGCCACTAATGAAATGAAAAATCTCAGGAAAAATGGGCTAGTAAGAGCAGTAGGGTTTCCGAAAGTAGTCAAAGCACAAGAATTAGTGCAACAATGTCTATGGAATTATGACCTAGAGCAGCGAGCTGTGATTAAAGATGATCAAGTATATGTTGACCTCACTCCAACATGTATTGGAGACGTGTTTGGTATCAATAGATGCAGGATGGTCACTGTCATGACTAAAGACAAATCAATTGAAGACCTTTTGAAGTCAAAAAGGTGCATGTGAAAGAATCATAAAAAAAGGACTGGGTTAAGAGAAAGAAGGGCAAGTTGATATCTAAATTGCCCAAGCTTCTGCTTAAGGACAAATGCTCACCTAGATATATACAAAGCAATAATTTTTGAGTCAGGTAGCTGGGTTGAAAGTGAGTGGATAGTTTGAAGGTTGGATGTTCTCATTCATCTAGGTTATCTAAGGAAATAAAGTTCTTTTTGATTGGTCACAATTTATTTGTGATTCAATTTACAAGTATGTAGTAGAACTAGCTGCAAATTTTTAAATGGTGTCCTATGTGACCTATGCATGTGTAGTCAAAGAAAATATGTAATACCCCTACCCTGATCAGACCGTTTTTAACCTAGTTTGACCATGGTTGACTTTTCAGTGATTTTGTGGATACACCTTATAGTGATATTTTATTCAGATATTATGATATGATGGCTTATGCTTTGATGTGTGACTCAGTGAATGTTGATTATGCATTATCTCATTATGGATGATTAGATGCTAATTTTTCTTATGAAGTATATCTTTGTAGATGATGAAATGCTAATTTTAAATTATGGGTTACTGACCATGAACTAACACATTTACTTTATATATGAGTTGCACTATGAATATGTCTTCATATATGTGTGTGGAATCTATATGGGTTGCGAGGAGATAATTTTATGTCACTCACTTTGGTGAGACATGGAACGTCATGAGTCTCCTTCATCGGTGTGTCTATCATGTTTGAAGATATATATATATATATATATATATATATATATATATATATATTTGTGTGTGTGTGTGGTTCGGTGATGCAAGAATTGTAGGTACAAGGTACCAACTCCACCTTTCTCATTAGTAAGCATTGTCAGTATTCTGTCAACCCTGCCAATGTTGGTATGTGGGTCATGTCTTTATTTTGTTTAATTAAGTTTGTGTGTTTTTTATTTTGTGACTTGTTATATCCTTCTAGTGTATTATATGTGAAATTAATTATTAATCCTTAGGGTAATTTTGGGTTAAAGTATATTATCATGAGTAAATTAATTAGGGATACATTGAAAAGGGCCCTTATAGTATTAAAATAAATAAATAAATTTCACCAATATTGCCAATTAAATTAATTGTCAATATATATAAATCATATGGCGATTTAATTTGTTGGTATGTGTTTTTTTTAGAAAAAGGTAAATTAAATTTTTGAAAATAAAAAATCTTCATATTGACTTTTTGTATGTGAGGGAATTATATTTATTTAAAATTTAAAAGTATTCAACTTTGTATGAAAGTGATTTTCATTTTCATTTTTGGAAAAGTATTACATGGAGAAAAAGAAATTTTGACCTAAAAAGATTTTAGGTAAAATTTCTTTTTATTCTGGGAGTTTTGCCGGATATGGGAGTCTTGGCATTTTGGGGAAAAGTTCTTCTTTGTTGAAGAAATTCTTGTTTTGGGAAGGATTTGGCTGCTCTCCATCAAAATTATCTTCCAGGATAGCAAATTCAGGTTGGTTTTCAAAACTATTGGTTAGTTTATTTTCATTTTTTTGTAAGTGTGTGAGAATATTGGTTTCTTTCTTTGTCTGGTTGAAGACATTGTTGTTTGTGAAAAATTCCTTTCAGTTGGGTTTTAAATGTTATCAATTTAAGTTTGAAGAAAATTCATTCAGCTCATTCTCTTTCAATTTGTGAATTTGGGTAAGGGGGGGATTTCAAAATTTTCCCAATCTTAAGAACAACAGTTTTTCTGAGAAAATGGATGAGTGGAAAAATTTCATATAATATCTTGTTAGAATCATTGATTCAGATTTTACATATATGATTTTGAATCTGTTAAAAAATCAATTAAATTGTTTGCCCTATTTTTGGGCAAAAATCTTACCCTGCTATTATGTTCTACCCCTATCCTGGGCAAAGCTATGAGTGTGTGGGGGAGCCGTGGGCTCAACCCCACACACCCACTATATGGGACACCCACCTACATGGTCTACATGCCACGCGGTGGGGCTGCAATCCACTATGTGGGTCTAAACACGCCACAAACCCTCTCTCTGCTGTCAATTACGAAAAAAAATAAAACGCTGCTAGCATCCCAAATAGAAAAAAAAAAGAACGCAAATTCGCTAGTCAAAATTTGGTATTTGGTAAAAAAAATAAAATATATATATATATACATATACATGTATGTATATGTATATATATATATATATACATATACATGTATGTATATGTATATATATACATATACATAAACATATATACATATATATATATATACATATATACACACACATATATATATACACACATATGTATGTATGTATATATGTATATGTATATATATGTATATGCATATGTATATATACATATACATATACATGCTTGAATGTCGTAAATGCTGAAATAGGGAATAAGGACGATCACAAGATCCTTAACTATCAAAGCAATTCCAAACACAAATCAATGAAATGAAATGCATAAATGAAATAATTAAACAATTAACATAATTGAAAACCCCCTCAATTGCATTGTATCTTCCATTTCTCTTCTCCTTAGTTGTTGTTGAATGACTCTCAAGTATTGTACTGATTTCATGCATAGATTAGAAACTATTTTGAAGACTGTGATTTAGCTTGAAAATGAAAAAAGGGATTGAATTCATAGATTTTCAACACAAAGGAGGTGAGGATTTGAACTCAAGTGTTGATTGACAAATAACTGAGTTTGATTGATCAGTGAACTCAATTGATTGATCTGTTAACAAAATTGATTGATTTGTTAACTCATTTGATTGGAGAGTGAACTCAATTGATTAACCTATATACTGAATAGACTAGTCAGTTGACTAAATTGATTGAGAGATGACTGATTAGATGGATTAGAAGACTCAAATGATTGATTAGTCATAAAAAGCTTATTTTGAGTGAAAATGGGAGATTGAGGACTTAACTGAGTTAATTGATTAGTCAACTGATTTGATCAATCAGTTTGATTTCAACATGTGTTGTAGGATTTTGAATTTGAATTTGGACTTTCGAATGTTGAAATGCACATGAACTTAACTAAAATTTAGATTTCGTGAAATGTTAATTTGGAAGAAATGAGATTAATTAGAATGATATGAAATTCGAATTTGGGGAAAATGAAATGAAATTAATTGGAATTAAAATTGGGGAATTAGAGGAATAATGAATTAATTTAAATAATTTAAATGAAATTATTTAAACATTAGAAATGGAATTTAATTAAATAATAAAGATTATTTAACTAAGGAAAATATGGCCATTAATTAAATAGTTAATATTTAATTAATATGTATAAGAGGATTAATTGATTAAATTGATTTGAGAATAGAAATTGAATAATTAGCAATGTTGAATGTGATGGTTAGAAGAAATAATTAGTTTAATCAAATAATGAAAGAATTACTTAATTAAATAGACGAATAATTAGTATGTGATTGAAATGAGAAATTTTTAGGTGTCTACATTTGCCCCTCTTTGACACAATGTCAAAATGATGTTGTTTCAAAGAAAATGAAAAAAATCTACCCTAGTATGCCCCAACGACGATTAGGGTGTAAATATGCCCCCTCGGAAAAAGTGGTTGAAAAATTGTGAAATTAAGACCATTTTTTCAAAAATATGCTAGTAATTGATCATGTGAAGTTTGGTGAGGTTTTGATCTTGTTTGATGTGGCTATGATTGTGTTGAAGTTGGAGGGGACCACAATCATTAGGGTGGCAAGAAACCCTAATTGTGAGCTGTAAATTGAAAATTGGTTTTGATTTTAGCTCATTTGTACTCATTTGCTTTGTAGGAGTTCCTTTGAGATTTTAGTGCTTTCAGTGTCCTTGGAGCGAGATGGCAGGTCACAGAGCGAGGCTGCATTTATCTAAGAGAGTGCAATCATATCAGAGACCTCCCGACACTAGTGGCATGGCAAGTCTTCCAAAAATTATACACATTTTTGTCAGTTTTTTCCAAATTTTTCATCTATGTCTGGAAGTGCAAAATTATATCATCCGCAATTGATTGTCGATTTATCCACAATTGCTAATATTAATGCGCAATGACTAATATTAATTTGCAATTGCATTATTTTCTCGCATTTGAAAATATTAGTTCACAATTGCTTTAATTGATCCACAATTGCTTTAAATGATCCGCAATTGACAAAATTAGTTCACATTTGACATTATATTAATTGTTTTGTGTTTTCTCTCTATGCGAAAGACGTAACTAATTCATTTTTATTTTTCTCAAATGTAGGATAATTATCCTGTCTTGATTGTGAGATAGACAAGGCCAAATGGTCTTGATCGTCGTCATGAGATAGATGCCAAGGATACAACTCTACTTCGACAGGTTGGATTATACCATATAGTGCATTTGCCTAAGGTTAAGGCCAACAGGGCCATGATTGCTGCCTTGATTAAGTGGTGGCATTCAGAGACTTTCTCATTTCATCTTCCAACATGTGAGGCATCCATCACACTTGAGGATGTGTGGCATATTCTACACATTCCCATATTTGGTGCATGAGTTAATTTTGATCGTAGTGATGGAGTATCTACCTTGTGCATTTTGTTTGAGTGTTCCAAGGATGATCTTTAGATTCAAGGTCTTTTTGAGATTCATTGGGATGATCTCACTGTTGTTCTTTATTTCACCGTTGTTGGATTATTGATCCTTGATAGACGTACCCATGGTTTCCATGTTGGATGGGGATGAGTGATTCATGATATGGTTATTGATAGATGGGTATTTGTTTGGGGTCCTTGTCTTCTTGCCACTTTATATCATCAGATGCATGGAATTGTATATTTGCAGCACAAATCCATTGGATGTGGTCTTACTTTGCTTCAGATATGGGATTGGGAGCACATTGATATATTTCAGCCTATGATACATGTTGATTTATAGCCAGAGCAACCATATGCCTATAGATACACTACTCAAGTGAGACATAGGGCATCAGGTATTATTTTGTATTGGTGTCATCAGATTGATACATTACAATATTTCTCATGGAGACCTTATCTTACTTGTCCTAGTTGCACTGATGATGCCCAACACCTTCCTTTTTGCCGACAACAGAGATACCTTATTGGCGAGATGTTGGTGGTCACAGGGTTATTGATATGCATCTTCCGAGTCGTGTACTCGGACAGTTTGGGGAGATACAGGGTGTTCCAAATGTCACAACCTATTTTTCTCATACTGCTCATGAGATTGGTGATTGGGGTGGATGTGTGCAGCCTCATGTTTCCATTGAAGAGTTATACTCTCTTTCTCTTGTTCAGTGGGGTTGGTTAGTTGGTGTTGCAAATAGAGGGACCACAACATAGTATGGTGTATGGTGGATACATCAAAGGCCCATACCTTTGACAAATCCAACAATTCTGATTGTAGCCTAGTAGATTAGGCACAACAAGGGTCCCAAGGGGAGGGGGAGAGGATGAGGGAGAGATGGTGGGGGACAAGATGGAGGAGGGAGAGATGGGATAGGGGTTAGATAGATTTGATAGCAATAGTGGCAGAGCAAGTGGAGAGTGGAGAGGAGGATGTGGATATTGGTGGAGACACTGCATCTAAGAGTAGTTCTAATGGGAGTGAGAGTGAGAGTGAGAGTGAGAGTGAGAGTGAGAGTGAGAGTGAGAGTGAGAGTGAGAGTGAGAGTGATCAGTCTATATCAGGTTCATCGAGCAGTGATGGGGATGAGGGTGGGGATGATGGCATAATAAGAAAGATTGGACGATTGTGTATGGTGGACGTAACCCATTCTGGGTGAACCACATTAAATCTCTATGTTATATGTGTCCTGTTTTATTCCTTTATCTTTTGTATTTAGATCTGTATATAATTTTTAGTTCTTATTTGCTTCGGATTTGCTTGAAACCCTAACACATATTCCCCAGGCCATGGAGATAGGAGGTGTGGAGGGAGGAAATGAGGAGGGAGAAGATGAGGAGGGACTGAGGGCTCAGGTTAGGAGTTTGGAGGATTTCTTCATTACCTTGCGGCAGCGGCAGATGGAGGATAGAGATCAATATTGATGGGCAATGGAGGAGTTGACTACAAAGAGGGATTAGATAGCCACTAAGAGAGATTGACTACAAAGGGAGAGGTATAATGCAGTCAGGTGGGCTCAGATCAGCATGCATGCATACGATCAATTGTTTGGGCCAATGACAGAGGCATTGAGCCAGGTAGATAGATATTTTACTGTTGCATGGGAGGATATATACTATAGGCAGGATTATGATAGAGTCATTCGTGAGGACCAGAGAGAGCCTAGTTTTAGTGCTTTCATGGGGAGTATATCAAGTTGGTCTACCTCTCAATAGACTAGTAGTGGAGGAGTGATGGGTCCACCTAGGGCTCCGTTAGGACAAATAGAAGCTAGGTGAGATACGCCTACTAATAGAGGCAACATCGATTGAGATGCTCTATTATTGATGATGTATCATAGATACGATGTATTTTGACACATTGATGAGATATATGACATGCATTTTATGGCTATGAGTTATGCCTTATTTGATGGTGCATTCTATGATCTAATGTTTTTTCTTTTATTTTATGATGAATGAATCTATGTGTGATAATGATTTAAATGTTTTAAGTGAAATGCTTGTGATAATGCACATATTATGCAAAATGTGAATGTGCAAAAAAGACCTAATGAAACATTATATGCAGATGTGAAATGATTTATGTGATGTTTTTGTTGTGTCAAAATAGGTGTTGAAATTTGTGAATTTTGGAAGAAATGTTAGTTGTTAGATGGAAAATGGATAAGAAGTTATGATATGAAATCATGAACCAATTGAACCAACCTTTATTTATTCTAGAAATAGATTTGATAAGAACCACTTGATTGATAAAATTTTGATGAGAAAGTCTTCATTTCTTAGTGCAAAACATTATCATCATTGAGCCTTATTATGTAACAATGGAGCTTATTACCCCAGAGTATGAGGAACCAAGATGTATAGATATATCATTGCAAGAAATAAACACATATCAAACAAGGAATGAACCCTCCATTTTGGAAATTATGTTGGGAGTCGAGGTATGTGCGACATTCATAGAGAAAATGTACTTATCACAGACAGCCACAACACAGTTGTGCCAAAACTTCATTGGTTCAAACCACAAACAACAAACAAACAAAAGGATCATGCCCATCACGGCTCCTCTAGTCACTTTTTAGACATCCTTGAGTAGCTAAAAGCAATGATCTTTTCCAAATTGATAAAAATATTCAACCAAAATAGACAAAACTCAATAGTTGGACTGACTGTGTCTTCGCTTTGATATGTTTGATGTGATTTTGATAATGTCTGGTTTCAGAAGTTTTGGACCTTGTATAAGACTGACCTATCTGGTTTCAAGTGTACAGACTCTGTTTAAGAAAATATGTTGATCACATTGACAGTTTGATATTGATTTGATAAATTAGATAGTTGATCAACTTGATTGCAGATGTTTTGACAAGATAGTCATATCCTTTGTTTAACTTCGTGTGAAGTGTTTGCTAGATATCTACTAGGGTGTTTGATACTTGCGAGACAATTTATTGCAAGTTTTTTTTTTAATTGATTCTTCAGTGTTTTTCTATTTTGTGGATTGATATTTGATTTTTTTTGGATTGATTTTTCAAAACTTTATCTAAATGTTTTTGATTGATTTTTTAGGATCGTATTTGAATGTTTTTAGGTTGATTTTTTTTCAAAATTGTATTTGAATGTTTTTGGGTTGATTTAATGACTTTGTATGATTTTTAGGATTTTTTCAGTTATGCCCCAAAGTATGCAAACCTGTATGATATGATGATCTACAGAATATGGTGGAGACAATGATTTTTTCAAATGCAAACTATGCTAATGCAATATGTGATATGAAGATTCAGTACCTATTCAAACAATGATGAATGTGTGTGCCCTTCATTCTGAAATGCACTGACTGAATTGAAGGTGCAAAATATTTCAAAGATAAGAGTTCAATCTGTTCTCAAATTACTTTAGACCATCCAATCTAACATACTGTGTAGCCAAGATTTATGAATGGAGGCACGAAAAAATTCTTCATCAATTATTGAAACTTTGATCTTCTTTTTCCAATGTGTGTGCATTTGAATTCATTCAGACTCTTATAACCATCAAAGATCCTTGGAATTCTATGTGGCTAGCTACGTGAGTTATTCTAACTTCAAAAGCATCCTGGATAGAGCCTCGCTGCTAGCAATCTTTTAGGGCTCCGAAGAGGTTATGCACTGTAATCTCTCAAATATCTTTCCATTGCCAATAGGCATCCATAGCCCTGATAGAGTTATTTGCATGTTCCCATAGTCAAGGTTTTGTTGTCACACTCGTATGCGTGATATTTCAATAATATATCATTGCTTATTTTGCCTTGAGATGGATATTGGCATAGTATTTTTCTTTTCTTTTCTTTATTTTCTTGCCTTGACTTATAAGTAATTAAACCTACATGGGTATGATAATTACAACAACATTGAAGTAGAATTTTGGATTTTTCACTAGCCACATGATCAACTAGGTATCTGTAATGACTTTAAGCTATTGATTAATGTGTGAGATATAACAATTGATAGATTTTGGGTAACAAGGTTCAATAGTGAAACCTCTACACAACCATAGATAAATCTCAATGACAAGGTGATGTTGAAAATGAATGACTAAAGGCCTCTAAGGACTTCATGAACAAATATCTAGGAAATGAGACCACTTTCTTTCCTTTCGGTGCAGACAAGTGAATAATTCAGACAATCATCTTATGTTATTGATGCAATGATATGCTATGCAAACTATATGAGATGCAATGCTTTCAAAATGATATGCAGTTATATGTTGTGCAATGGTGATATGCAAGCAACAATGATATACTCTGAAATGAAGATATGCAATGCAGTAAAGAAATATACAAATGCAGTACTGAAAAATTGAAATGAACCCTGTTAGACAATTCAAATAACCAAAATATAACTGAGAGGGGGGGTGAATCAGTTCTCACCAAATTACCAGAACCTTAAGAAATTAAAACTTTAATACTGAAACACATAAGATAAATACCAAAATTCATAAACCAATTACCAAAATAGCAGATATACCAATTAAGCACAAGCAACAATTAGAGAATGAATACCATCCACATGACACCAAGATTTGTATGTAGAAAACATGGTAAAGGGAAAAACCATGGTGGGAAGCCTACCCATACTTAGATAATACTTCTGTAGTAAGTATGTGATTACAAATTGAGTGGCTTGTACTTCCAGGAAGGCCAACAGCCTAGAGCACACTGCTCATTACAAAAGGAGTCTCACTGACTACATAAAAATCTAGACTACAATCCAGAAGAGAGAATGAACTGCAATGATAGCATCTCCTATGCCTGAGTATAGTTATGGTTAAGCTCAATACCAAAGGACTAAATCCTCTTACATAAACCCAACTTAGTCACCAATGATCGACCAAATCCCCTGGATGAATGATTATTACATTATTTTCTCCTTACATATCTATACCTATGATCTATAATGAGATCTTACATCATATATATACAAACTCTCAACCATAAACAATCAGGTCGGTCCCCAGATAATAAAGCAATTACATAATTATAAAACATGTCATCCTGAGACAAAAAAAATAATATCCAACCCATAAGACATCTTGGAAATACATCAAGAAGATCAAACAACACGTTACATTAAGCCAATCCAAAACCTAGATAGCATAACCTGTAATAGAATAGGTATGGTACCCAATGCAATGATCCCAATCAACCAAGTCTCAAAAATGATCACCATCATCATCCTGAATCTCTACTAGAAGCCACACCAACACCACTTATGTATAACATCAAAGATCTTCAACAAAGCTCTGGCAGTGAAACCCTCACCAGATCAACAAACCAAGCTTACCAGCATATAGGATAGCATCCGATCACCAAATCAAAACTAACTAACTAAACATGTATCTGAGTAGCATGAATATAAGATCTAAGCCAATTCCAAAAGTCAAAGCATACAAGAGTATACCAGATCATCATGATCTAATCCAACCAGAAACCAAACAACATACTGGGACCAGAAGGATACCGGTAAAGCAGCCAAAACAAATAGTGTTGACATCAATGCAACACATAATCAATTCCTCCAAATGGCCAACAAACCCACCCTTAGATGTAATATATTTTTAGGTGCATGTTGTTATTGAGTTGGTATGAATTTTATGTAGATAGTTCATTGGTCTTTGTTTGAAGAGTTGGATGAACCTATCTTTTTCAATAGGATATTCAGCTGGGAGTCTTTCATGTATAGTTTCTGCTATAGCCTCCTTATATTCAAACCAATCCAGATGTGGTAGACCTTCTTGCCCCCAGTCTTTCAAGTGTGGGTGTATGATGCAAATAGATTTTGGCTTAAAAGTTGTGACATGAGTGGGTGCTATGCCTGTTTCTATTGATGCACTTGAAGAGGATGATGAAGTCAACCAAGTGTTGATCTCATTAGATGGTGTTATGCTTGTGCTTGAAGAAGATGATGTAACAATTTGGGTGTTGATTTCATTAGCTAGTGTCATGCTTGTTTCTGTCACCACATTGGTGTATGATAATGGTGCACATACAATTTTTGACAAGTTGGCTTATGTAGTATGATCTGGATTGGTGATTCCATTGGTAAGGGGTTCATGAACAACTTATATAGAGACATTGAGATCATGAGGGAGACTAGAAGATATGGAAGATTCATTTGGTGAGGTGGAATCTTGTGAGGAACATGGAGGATTATGATATGGAAATGAAGGGATCCTGATCAGGATCTAGAGAAATAATGGGATCTTGTTTAGGACATAAAGGTGAAGGGATTCTTTGATTGTGACTTGGAAAGAGATTATTAGGAAGGATGGAAGGTATGTCTTGATCTTTCTTAAGAGGTGGATGCTGGATGGGAATTGAAAGAACATCTCGTTCTTGAGAAACAAGGGTGTTATTATGAGTGGAATATAAAGGAATGAGGGGATCTGTTACATAGCTTAGATAACCGGTGAATAGATGAGAGGGGGGGGGTGAATCAATTGTTAACAAATTATATAAATTTAAGCATTAAAACATTATTACCAGAATAAAAGATATAATAGTTAAACACAAATATAAACCATAGAATAATTACTAGCCATCCACAAAAGATAACACCAATATTTGTACGTGGAAAAACTGGTAAAGGGAAAAACCATGGTGAGAAGCCTACCCACAGTCAGATAATACTTTTGCTGTAAAAATGTGATTACAAAAGGAGGGGCCTACACATGCAAGAAGGCCAACAACCTAGAGTGCACTGCTCATCACAAAAGGAGCCTCACTGACTACAAAATAAATCCAAACTACAATCCAGAAAGAAGAGTGAATTGCAAGAATAACATCTCCTATAGCTAAGTATAGTTCCAGTTAAGCTCAATACCAGAGGTCTTAAACCTCTTCCACCAAACCAATTCAATCACCTATGATCGACCAAAACCTCTGCATATGATTATAGCCTTATTCACACACAGATAATCCCATATCCCAAAAACCCATGATCTACAAAGAGATCTTACATCATATTTATACCAACTTGAGACCTACACAATTAGGTTGGCCACCTAAAAGATAATACAATAAATTAATAACATAAACCCACAATCCAATGATCAACCGAGTCGGCCTAAGACTGAAAAAACTAATCCAATCAATAGATCCATCCGGTAACACATTAGGATCATCCACCAACATGTTACATAAACTGATCCATAACCTAGTAGAATAAGATAGCATTAGGTCCGGTCTGAAATGCAACACCACTGATCAACAGGAATAGGAACAAGATAACCAACAAAATCCCGAAAGCCATCTAGAAGGTGCATCAACACAACTTATCAAGTGTATCAAAAGATATTCAACAAAGCTCTGCTGGTAAAACCCTTACCGATGACCAAAAGGCTTACTAGAACAAATGACAACTCCTAAGTCATCAAATCCCAAACCAATTGATCATGATACACATCTGAATATCATGAATGACAGATCTAAACCAATTCCACAAATCAAAGCATACTAGAGCATACCAGATCAATATCATAATCCAAGCACTCTATCGGAAACCGGTAAACAACCAAAACAACCGGTGTTGCCATCAATGACAAAACATCAATGCAACACATAATCAATTCCTCCAATTTGCCAACAGGATCATCATAAGATTCTTGGCCGGTGGGATCTTGATCAAAAATTGGGTAGGATGGAAGGGTTTGTTCTTGATCCTAATTTGTTTCATGACTGATTTCTTCTGATTCTAGATTGTCCTCCTAACACGGGGGATGAGTTTGGATATTCATGGGAGATTCTTGGAAGGTTTCAACATTTTGACTTGATGAGAAAGGATTTTGAATGAGACTCTCTGAATGATGACTTGGATTAGATTAGATTTGTTCTATGGATACCCCTTGGGAGATTGTGTTATTGGATAGAGATGGTGTGGATTTCTCTTGTGTAACTTCAAGGGATGATGAAATGGTGGATATATATGATTGATTTGGATTTTGGTTTAATAGGATTTGATTTGGATTGAAAGAGGTTTGGTTTGCGTTGAAAGAAGGTTGAATGTTGGGTTGAAGAGATTGGTATGTTTGATATGTTGGGTTGAAAGAAGGCTAACATGACTCTAATTTTGGTTGAACTGAGGTAGGAATGATTTTGTTGAAGAATAAAGTTGGCATGTTTGAATGGTCTCACAAGAAAAAGAAGATTGTCCTAATAATGATTCCCTCGTGGTTATCACTTCCCTCATCATTTTTTCTAAACAATCCCTATGGTTGTTAGGACTAGTCATGTTTCTCATTTGATTTTGCAAAGTATTGATTCTTTGAGCTAAGGTCTTTATGGATGGTGATGGAATAGGAATAGAAGGGATGCATTGGCCACCTTCCCTATGAAATGTATAATGCTAGTCCAAGATGTTTTCTTGATTGGTTTGGACTTAGGATCACAACATATAAGATGTTTTCTCTATTTCTTGAATGTTTGATTTTGATTTGTTGATCTTGACAAGCTTGTTTGTTGCGGGGTTTTGATCTTATTGATATTGAAACTTGACTTTGTTGAGGGGTTTGATCTTGTTGATGTTGAAACTTGACTTTATTGAGGGGTTTTATCTTATTGACATTGATGTTGCAAAGACACAATAGCAAGCAAAGAAAACAATCTAAACTAAACAAAGAGAGCACTTGTTTAAAGGACTTTTTCTAATCCTCATGAATGTTGAGATATTTTTCAAGACCCCATTTTGTTTTCAATAGTATTTTGGCAATTCGATAGCACATCAAGAAGACTCTCCTAAGGTCAGAAGGTCACAAGTATTATCACAACCCACAACTTGATACCCCGCCAGCTCAAACAACCTTGTCACACCCTAGGGTGCACCCATTTTTTTGCCTTTTTCCAGAAATTGAACCAAAGAATATTGCTCCTCAATTGGCCTATTATCCTAGGAGATATATGGTGAGTGTCTTGGGGGTGGATTCTTCCCCACCCATACACTATGATAATCCAAGTGTCTGGTTATTGACTCGGTATGACCTCTATTGCTATGGTTTTTAATCAGGCAACTGTTTGAAGATACTTTGAAATTGTGCAAGCATGATTGAGGCCTATAGCCCAACAAAGTACCAAGCAAGATATAGTCATGCAAGCATGATTGAGACCTCAAGGCCCTACAAAGTGCTCAATATGAGATAAACTCAAATATGCTCCATCCCCTGAGATTTTCATCTCAAAAGGCAATTTGATTAGAGTGAGATAGAATGATTGACTTTAGCCATACTCACTTGGGTTGTTCCCTTCACATCGACCCCCTCAAGGAAACTTGGGAAGGAAGTCTCGCTAAATAATCTAATTACAAAAATTAAATGAAAGCATAAAAGAAGAGGGTCTGGTTTTCTGATCACCCATTGAAGGGGAGGGCATAATACCTATCACTTCAAAGACTCTAAAACAAAATTCTTTTTATCCTTCAATTGTAATGATTTTCTATTCTACATAGGCATGGTGTTCATTTTTAATCCTCATAGAAATTTGTGAAGTAAGGAAAAGAATTTGTTTTGTTCTTTTTAACAACACCAAAAGAAAGGTTTCTTCTCTAACCTTGCAGAGGAAAACAACATTAGTAGACACATGGTGGGCTATCTAGCCTATCTTTCCCTAGGTTACAAGGCTCCATCTTTTTACAATCAAAGAGTAATCCTGACAAAAATCAGAAAAAAAAGAAAGACAAAATGGAGAAAAACTCAAATTACAATTGCGGATTACCTTCTAATCAATTGTGGATTAATATGCTATCAATTACAAATTACTATGATAGCAATTGTGGATTGGTCTCTGAGTGATTGCATAGCATTGTCATATGAATTGCGGGTCAGTTAAGTGGCAAATTTTTTAATTTAAACAAAAGTAAAAGATAGAAGATAGAAGTTTTATTCTGTAGTAATGTACTCTAGATCATGCGAACCATCACATCAATGTCATCATAAAAGTTGAATTTGGCAAGGAATCGATGAATATTTCTATGTTATTGAGTGATTTCCTCTCCCTCTTCAATTTCACGAAGTTGTCTTTCTACCTCTTGTTAGGCTCAATATGGAAAGCTGATGTACTGAGAGGGGAGGGGTGAATCAGTACTCCAAAACTTTTCTTTGATAATAACCTTACTGTTATGCATAAATAGAATAGTGCAGTAACATAAAATAAAACGAAAATCAAGAGATAATAATCATACACGATTCACTCCATAACACATATATTTTGGTCACACAGAAACTCTTGGTTAGAGAGAAAAATTGTGGTGGGGATGGCACCAACAACTTCACTACTGCAATAATAAAGAATGCTTGCTTAGAGCTATATTTAGCTATTTCTGATAGCTTACCCTGTTAGGAGTATCAAGATCAGTTAGATCTACCTTACTAAAGGATTTTACAACACTATATAAATGTTGCACTTGGTTAAAGGATTTACAATTTATAGACTTGGTTAGAGTCTTTTACCTTGTTAAAGGTTTCTCTTACAACTTCAAATTTTACAATAAAATCATTACAAATATCTGCAACTTTACATCTAAAATGCTAAAGCAGATTCTATGTGCTCTAAATAAGATTACCTAGCTTGTAGCATACCTCGGTAACCCATAATGAAACTTGGTAAACCCTTCTGTTTACTCTATTCTTCGACTGTTCACTGATAACCTTCTCGGTGACCTCTCTGTGTCTCTGTAACAATCTTCCTTCATGCATACACACACAGTCCCTTTTTCTAACCCTAGAATCATGTTGTATAAATAGATCTCTTACAGCGGTGATTTAATTCATTGCTTCGATCTTATAAAAAGATTCTTCAAATGAATGAATAAACAAAATATCTCATTGGTTAGATTGACCTTGTAATCATACACAATCTCCTAATGCAATTTCCAATGCAAAAATGGTTAGATGTGCCTCGATCTTGTAACACGTTTTCATGTGCATGTCTAGGTTCAATGTATTTGGTAAAACATTTCACTCGATGAATATCAACTCAATGAGTTAACTTAACCACTCAATAGCCATGAAACTTTACTCGGTAAACAACTCGGTGAATACTGCGTTCTATGACTACTTTCTTCTGTAATCGACTAGATTGTTCATACTAACTTCTCTGTGTGTACTGACTGCATGATTCGGTAATACTAACTGACTAGAATATAGTATGACTTTGGATATGAAACTAATGGTAATTTGATAAGTAGTAACAATCTCCCCTTTTGACATTAGTTGAGATGTTTGACAAAAACTACTTACAAAGTCATAACTCAAAAACTATATACTTGACAATATATACAATAGTCAAAAAAATAGTATATGTAGATATACTCCCCTTATCATTATTCTGTATATAACTCTGAATTTTGCATGTTCAGTTCTGTTCTGTACTTGTGTGCTCTGAATGCTCTATATATTCTGCTCGGTATACTCCCCTTGTATACAATACTCAAAATTGTGTTAACAAAACTGTATTTCTCTCCAAATGTAGAATTACTCCCCCTTTGCTGGGCTTTCCTCTTTGTAGTATCATAATATTACTCCCCCTTTTTGACAAACATTAAAAAATTAATTTCCATCCAGAGGCAATAACTGATAAAAAATAGTCTTATACTTGGTCTGGGCATCAGTGAGGGCGACTGAGAGTGAGTCCTTAACACTTTCCATTAATGAGTTTTGTGCTTGAATATGAGCTAATAGTGATATCAAGCCATCAAGAGTGCTTCCCTCTTGTGTAGTTGATAAGCGCGTAGCTCGGTTGAGTTGTTCCTGTACTGATGAGAGATGAGGAAGGAATAATGTTTGAAGGGTCATTATATCCATCCTGATTTTATGCTCTTCATTCCCCAGTTCTAACTGTTGAGCCATGAGCTATTGTAGCTTTTTGTAAAAGTTCTAAACTAAATTAGGCTCAGTGGTCAACTTAGATGAGAGATCGGTGATCTCTTTCTCAATTGCATCAATTTTATTTTTGATATCTTTAATAAATAAAGAAAATGTACACAATTTCTGGAATAAATAAAGAATATGCTTGAGTTGAGGGGACAACTCAGCAATGAATTTGACAAGTTTTACCTTGCCAATAGCAATTGATTTTTGTACTTCCTCTATCATTTTTGCTGTAAGCTTTTTATCCTTGAGCTTGCTTAAGTAATCAGATGCATCAACTCCAGATGTTTCAATCTGATTGAGGAGTTCATCCAACTGAATATGGATGGTTGCATCAGTTGACACTGTTGTTGATGGTAGCATTTCTGTGAGTAGTGTTCTAACCTTCTGAAGTACTTTATTCTTTTTCTGTATGGCCAGTTGCTTCTCTTGTTTGGCCTTTGCTTTGCATAGTTCACCGAATTCAATGAGTGCTTTCCCTTTCAATTTGGAAATGTCTACATTGGGCAACATAATCAGTTTAGATAAGTCAAATTTAAAACCATGCTTTCTCACCTTCTTTTCTTTTCCTTTGGTCTGTGGCACTAAGACAAGTGCTTGTGAGGCTTGCTGACCCTTGGTAGGTTGCTCGATAGATGCAACACTTTGGTCTGTTCCTGTAGCCATTGTAGTGTCTTTGGGTGGCTTAGTGCTAGGGGTCTTAGTTGTAATAGTTGCAGTGCTTGTCTATGCTTGAGACGTCTGATCTTTGGTTGTATCACCTGCAACTTCAAATTTGTTACTTGTATCTCCTGCAGCTTCAGATTTGTTGCCTTTGGTAGCTTGCATGGTGTCCTTGGGAGCTTCGGTTGAGACTGGTGGCTTCACCGGTGGATAAGGCTAAACTTGTTCTAAGACAGATTCACTAGAGACAAGTTTTGCATAAGTGGTGCCTTCAATCATTTCTTGCTCTGGTGCTGCTTCATCCATTACATCTTCATCAATTTGTATAGTGTCAACCGGGTCTGGACCTTGCTCGGTGACATCTAGATCTTGCTCGGTGACATCAATAATTTCAATTTGAGATTGTTCACCAACATCCTTTTCTTTGAAGATCTCCTGCCACTTGGCTTTAGTCTCATTCTCCACATCAATGTATAACCCATTCATCAATTTTAAGGCTCTTTGTTTCACAAGAAATTTTGAATTGTATGTGGTCAGATGCTCCTTGATTTCAGCTACAAACATGTCAGGAAATAGATGGACTAGACTTCTTTCTCTTATTTGTCTCTCCGAATCCATTGTATATTTCCATCTGTTATCAATGTGTGAGTAGAGTTCACTCGGAAGTGACTTTGCTAGTTCTAATGGTGCTAACCGAAACTTCAGAAGTGTACATATGACAACTTCTTCAATCTATCATTTCTCATCATTATTCCTAGTCTCATACTTAACATATCTGAATCCTGCAAATCCACCGTATTCTTTAAGATTGGCACAAAAATTTTCAACACTGTGAATGTATACCTTTTTGCTTTTCACAATCTGGAATTTGTTTGCATCATTAGACTCTGTATCACTCGACTCTTTTGCCAAAATGAGTCTCCGAGTAGATTTCTTATAAGTTTTGGTTACCTTAGGAGCGGCAATAATCTTTTGTTTCTTACTCGGTGATGCAGCTGATGCTCTGGTGTTGGGTCTCTTTGTTGGTGGAGTCGGTAGGGCCTTTGTGATGTCCTGTTTCTTTCTTTTCAGAACTTTACCCTTTGGCAACTCTGTGCTTAATGTTATTGCAGCCTCCTGTGCTTCTGATTCCTCTTCGGTAATGGCAAGATTTCCTTTGACAGGTGTAGAGGAGGATTCTTCTTCGAATTTATTAGATAAATCCTTTATCATCTTTGTAGCTTTTCTTGTAGCCTTAGGAACTACAATGCTTAGTTTTACTTTCTCCTTCACCTCTTCATAAGTTCCATATCTTAGTTTAGTTGCATGCCTCGGCAATGATAGATAGGTATCAATTTGTTGTTGTGTAATATCATAATCAATCTCATAACCCATTGGTTGCAATGATTGAGTCCTTGGTTCAATAGCATTTACATAGCAATAATCAGTGTCGACTTCAAAACATATATTGTCCTTGTATTTTTCGACCAGCTGTGGTGGGATCCTGTACCTGTTGTGCATTTTCTCTTGGAATTTGCTGAAGTAATCATCCATGATATCATTAAAGTTATCTCCTAACTTCTTGATGTAGTCATTGATCTGATGGGTGATAGGTCGGTGTAGCTCCCATGTCATGCCCAAAATTTAGGGCAAGAACGGGATAAATTTTTTAAAAAAAAAACAAAAAAAACATAACTGTTAAGAGCATTAAATTGACAAATATAAAATGCTACAACATGTCTTGTCATAACTATGTTTTGGATTAGCTTTATCTACTAGCTCCATTTGCGGAATTCCAATTGAAGGGTTTTAATGTCTACTCAAATTTAATAAGACAATTAATTTATATAATTAATTTGCGTAGGCAACATTAATCATGGATGGCTATTAAATGGTTTTTTTTTAAAACACTAATTAAATTTATTCTCCTAGCATCCCTTTAGTCCATAATTAAAATCTACTAAAGTTAATCCAATTTAATCCTAATTTAAGATGTGCTCAAATTAATTTAACTAAGATATAATTAGGCCCATGATGAGAAAACGTCCCTTAGGTTTTAAATTTCAAACCTATATCCAAGTGAGACAATTAAATTACTATTTATTGAAATACCCTTAGACTGACTAAGTAAATAATGTTTGCCCACTTGATTTTATTTATTTTAAAAAAAACTACATTAAATATATATTTAATCCTATAGGCCTGCTTCATTTTTTTTTTAACTTCAACTTTCTAATTCTTATTTACATATATGTGTATGTAAATAATTATAATTATATATATATATAAACACATATATATTGAAATATATAATTTTAAATCAATATAATGTTTTCTTTCCAATTTTATTAGGACCAACCCATGCAAACCCTAATTAAGAATTTGCATTATAAAATCTTCCTAAGGTTATGATTCTTTTATTAATTCAAATCTCATTACCCTAACCCTACTCGGGCTAGGGTTTTATACTATTATTATTTTTTATTAACCCTTTTTTTCCACAGGGCCGAATCGAGCATCCCCGGGCTAGGCGGCCATGGCGGAAGGGACGTTACCAATGCCTTCCATTGTGCAATACACAGTGGTCTCGACCCTGCCGACCACTGTGCATTGTACACTGGGAGGCGCCATCGTCCACTGTGCATTGCACAGTGGGAGGTGCCGCTGTCCACTGTGCATTGCATAGTAGGAGGCGCCGCCGTCCACTGTGCCTTGCACAGTGGGAGGCACTGCTTACCATTGTGTAACGCATAGTGGGGAGGCGCCGCCGACCCCTGTGCAAAGCACAGTGGGTTCGGGCAAGGTAATACACCTCTGTGTTTTATTTATTTATTTTTTTGTAGTTTTTTTTTTTGTTATTTTTTTTTATATATATTTATATTATATATAATATATATGTAAATATATATGTATATATATATATAAATATATTTATATATGTATATATATGTATATATATATTTATATGTATATTTATATATATAAATATACACATATATATTTTTATATATTGAATGTATAATGCTTAGGCCAAATTTATCTTGCGAAAATATATTAAAGTTATAAACATTTACTTTAAAGAAAAACCTGAGACAAATTAATTTAAGTGTCCAGATTTTGATCACTGTTTATTATTTTAGATTTGATTACGAGTTTGCTAAAATTTGAGATAAGATATATATAGTCATGGGTTTATTTCCTGCAATTAAATAGTCATGGGTTTATTTCCTGCAATTAAATATAGGCAGATTTAAATAAATTTATACAACATACTATTTAAATATTGTTCTATTTAAGTAGATAGCCTATTTAACTCTAGTTCTACTTTCGGCAACAAAAGTAACTAACAAAATTTATTAAACATAAAACAACAAATAACTATTTACTCTAGATCTCTATTTCTGCAACTAAGTAAATTCCAAAAGTCGATAAATTAAACAACAACTTAATAATTTCAGAATTTATTCAATAAAAACCATAGAAATGATTATAACTAATTTAGGTTTTATTTCTGCAATTATATTCATGATTTAATTTTCTACCACTATATTCATTTAGAATCCTTAAACTTAAATCATGAAAATAGTAATTTAAACTGCAATATTTTTATTCAAAATAACATGCATATAGCCATTAATTTCTTTCTTTATTTCCTGGGTTGATTTCGTATGCATAAAGGGATAAAATAAATTTAGTTGTTTCCCACACTATTAATTTACTCAACAATAATTAAATTTAGAAAACCAGACTTTAGAAAACTATTCGAGAATTATTCATTTCATCTTTTGCAATATAACAAATAACTATTACATTTCTAGGAATTACTTTACAAGACACCATAGTCATTTTACAAATAGGTCACTCAACTTTTATAACGAGGACATTTTAAAATAGAATAATAACATATTTTCCAAATTGATTCTGCAACTATTATCTCCATCGAATCTTTCCAATTGTCCTAATTCCTTTCTTTCCACAACCTGCAAATAAGATCAAGGATATGACCATGGAGTGCTCACCTCCCAGCCTAGGCTAACTGGTAGCCAACCCCAAGCTTGGAGAACCAAGCCAAAGATGGGAAACAAACATGCAAACACCAAGGACAGAATGTACACAAATACAAACACACTCCCATTCCGGCTACACTGCACCACACCTTGGTGATGACCTTTTTAAGAGTGGTAGTGGACCAATTACCCTGAGGAGAACTGCAAGTATGAAATAGAACATGTAGCCACCTCATGGAAAACCATATACATCAAGTATAGCAACCCCTTAAATCCTTATGCCCCCCAAGGCATTCATGCCTTATTTCCCTCTTTATGACCTCCATTGCACAAACAAGCCATGCAGCAAGGGTCACACAAAATCCCTTGTGATCGCTCTCATAATGAGAGTCTCTCACTCGAGGGCTGTCACTGCTACCACCCACAAGATCCTCTTCTCTCCCAAGAGTAAGAGGTCTTGATGACTCCCAAAAACACATACAATACATAACACAAAATACCAAATGAAATTCCCAAAAGAACATGCAAGGAAGCAAATCTTTTACACCAACATTACTTTCAAACGCATGGAAAAAGAAGCCATTTTAAGAAGAATGCAACCAACCTTAATCTGCCCAAAGGTAGGTTAGTTTTGTTGAGGATGAGCAGCCCAATTCCACGGTTCTTCTCCTTCTACCCTTAACCAAAATTCTCTATTCAAAATCTAGTCTATTCTTTTCAAAATTTCTCTTGTCTCCAAAAATGGAGAGTGGGTGATTACCCACAAATTTTCTAATTCTTGCTTAAGAATCCCATTGTGAGAGTTCTCACAAGTTTCTAAAAACTAAAGAGGAAGGTAAGATAGAATGGGAAAGGGAACTCTCATTCGAAAAGGAATGTTTACAACTAGGTTCAAATCTTCTAGTTTCAATTTTCGTACAACTTAGAAAAGTCAATTTTTAGGGTGTCTAAAAGGTCACATGGGAGTAGAAACTTGCCTTAAATTACCCCTAACCCTTAGGTATACCTTATGGGCTTTAGGAAACCCTATTAAACTACCCCTAGGTGTCCATTTAACCCCTCTGAAGTTTATTTTTGGGTCAAACCTATGTTGACCATCCCAAAGATTCTTTACCCAAGGCATTTATGACATCACGTTACATTAATTGAAAAAACTATAGTTAAACACTTTCCCACCAAGAGACAAATTTAAAAATTCAAACTTAAATCCACACATGTGTCAAGTGACACAAAGAAAACACTTTTACAAATTAATACATGAAATCATCTCTTGTGGATTTTACATAACTCAATTTAATAACACTTAACACACATGCATCATTTACTGTTACGAATAAAATACAACACAAATGGGGTGTTGTCTCTCCAAATAGACAAACCCTGGCTTACGAACATACATAGGTCTAAGTTTGGTTCTCTGTAATATTTCTATGGTCACATGGATAACTTCCTACGCATCTCAATTTACACATTAGTAACTTTCAAATATCCACATATAATATAATTCACAGGAATAATAATACACATCATCACTTGCATACAATTTACATCTGAACAATTTAAATACATCTTTTATCCAAGCAATTTCACATAAGCAATTCATCCTAGTTCTCATAATGTTGATCCACACTTAAACATACATCATAATTCTATTATCATAATAAAGTCCTGCAAATTCCATAATGAAATTTATCACCGCATATTCATCCTATTCAAAAATCATGTAGTGTTCTATATCATAAAGCATATAAATAAATCCTCAATATATAGCAATCTTATCCAAATCATGAAATCATATAAGTTCTAAATCCAAAATGCATAAAAATAAAGTATCCATAATAGTCTCAATATAAAAACCACTGAAATGTCAGACTGAGTCAAGGTGGGGCCTCACATCCCATATTACTTTACCGACTGAGGGAAAGAACTTCTCAAAATAGAAAAACATACATACAAGTAGTGAACCAAACTTTAGTGTGTTTGCCGAGTTGTTCTTCTTTGGCTTCCTTATTGTGTTCAAGTTCTCAAACAAGTTCTTTAGTAGCATTTCACATAAGTCTACTTTCATTCCCTTCTTAACTATTTTGTAGGCCAGGTCCACTGCAGCACATGGTACACTGTTTTCCCTTGCAGATTGGAAGAAACAATAACCAATAGCTCTCTTCGGTTGTTCATTCCAAATCTTATAAAATAGTTGGCACTTATATGTCCATATCTTCCACAACATTCACACCATATCCTTGTATTGTAATCCCATGGTACTGCCGCATATTGTCGGTAAGGATCAGTGTGAGCTCGGTAACCTACAGTGTTTGCTCGGTGTGGATACTTCATGTAGTTCTTTTGCTTAAACTAGCACTTCTCGGTACTATGTCTATATCTATTGCAGTTTTTACAAAACCCTTTGAATTTTGCCTTCTAATAGTTGTTAACAGACTTTGTCCTACATTGATTAGGTGTGTGACCATATTTATTGCAATTGTAACAATATCCATTGGACTTAGAGATATTCGATTGCTTACCTTTTCTGATCTGGCATATGTTGGCAGTATGACCTTGATTTCCATAGTAGTGGCAAATAGGCTTCTTCCTTTTGATGTTATTCCTTTTTCCAGCTTGTTTTGATGATTCTCCTCTCTCGGTGGTATGAATTCCTTTCTCGGTTGATTCTTTTCCTTTGTAACCGAGTCCTCCATCTTTGTAGAGTCTTCTTGTATTCAGTTGCTCATCCAACATCTTTGATGCTTCATAACTTTTCTCCAATGATTCTTTGGAATTCTTCTTAGTTTCAAGTTCACCAATCAACCTTGATACTTCAAGTTTCAATGATTGATTTTCATCATTCTTTAGAATTGCTTCATGATGTGCGTAGCCTAGTTGATCTGTCATATTTTGTTGAATACCAGTTAACCTTATGATTTCATCATCCTTATCAGATACTAGAGCTTCAAGTTGTTGTTTCTCTCTTTGTAGATCTCTTGCTTTATCCTCAGCTATCCTTAATGCATCTAGATTTTCAGTCATCTGTGTACTGAAATGTTCATGTTCTCTTTTCATTGCTTTTAGTTGATCAACCAATGCTATGTTCTTTTCTTTCAACATTCCAATCATTTCTTCAGTCTCTTTAGATATACTATTCTTAGATGATGTCTCGATTTGTTCCACTAGCTCTTGAGAATCTTGCAAGTCATCAGATAATCTTCTCCTTACTTTCAGAGATTTTTGCATTTGCCTTTGCATGTTTGCAATCACTTGATTTGCATTATCCAGCTCTTCTTGAAGATGCACAATCCTCTGAGATTGTTTGTAGCCTTCCATTGCTAAGATCTTTCTCTTTAGGTAGTTAAAACTTTTTCCAAGATTCAAGCTGTGATACCAATTGTTAGGCCCAATATGGAAAGCTGATGTACTGAGAGGGGAGGGGTGAATCAGTACTCCAAAACTTTTCTTTGATAATAACCTTACTATTATGCATAAACAAAATAGTGCAGTAACATAAAATAAAACTAAAATCAATAGATAACAATCATACATGATTCACTCCATAACACATATATTTTGGTCACGCAGAAACTCTTGGTTAGAGAGAAAAATTGTGGTGGGGATGACACCCATAACTTCACTACTGCAATAATAAAGAATGCTTGCTTAGAGCTACATTTAGCTATTTCTGATAGCTTACCCTGTTAGGAGTATCAAGATCAGTTAGATCTACCTTACTAAAGGATTTTAAAACACTATATAAATGTTGCACTTGGTTAAAGGATTTACAATTTATAGACTTGGTTAGAGTCTTTTACCCTGTTAAAGGTTTCTCTTACAACTTCAATTTTTACAATAAAATCATTACAAATATCTGCAACTTTACATCTGAAATGCTAAAGCAGATTCTATGTGCTCTGAATAAGATTACCTAGCTTGTAGCATACCTCGGTAACCCATAATGAAACTTGGTAAACCCTTCTATTTACTTTGTTCTTCGACTGTTCAATGATAACCTTCTCGGTGACCTCTTTGTGTCTCTGTAACAATCTTCCTTCATGCATACACACACATTCCCTTTTTCTAACCCTAGAATCATGTTGTATAAATAGATCTCTTACAGCAGTTATTTAATTCATTACTTCGATCTTACAAAAAGATTCTTCAAATGAATGACTAAATAAAATATCTCATTGGTTAGATTGACCTTGTAATCATACACAATCTCCTAATATAATTTCCAATGCAAAAATGGTTAGATGTGCCTCGATCTTGTAACACGTTTTCATGTGCATGTCCAGGTTCAATGTATCTGGTAAAATATTTCACTCGGTGAATATCAACTCGGTGAGTTAACTTTACCACTCGGTAGCCATGAAACTTTACTCGGTAAACAACTCGGTGAATACTGCATTTTGTGACTGCTTTCTTCTGTAACCGACTAGACTGTTCATACCGACTTCTCTGTGTGTATCGACTGCATGATTTAGTAATACTAACCAACTAGAATATAGTATGACTTTGGATATGAAACTAATGGCGGTTTGATAAGTAGTAACACCTCTACCAGCCCTTGGTATTCTCTTTGTTGTCTTCTATGTTGTCTTGTACTCCTATCACCTGAAATTTTGAAAGTCACCTTTCCTACCATCAGATTAGATACATTTTATGCAAAAAGGTGAATTTTCTAGAATTTAAATTTTTTTATGGGTTAGGTGCGCAAGACCAAATAATTAAGAAATGACAAATGAAAATTGATTTTTTCACCCCTTTTTGGCAATTGCGAGGATTTTAGCAATTGCGAGAGATTTTGATAGCAATTGTTTGGTATTTTAACATCAATTGCGGATAAATATTAGCAATTGCAAATTTTTGTGTTGTCGATTGTGCACTTGCATTTTTTGGGTTTGTATTGACCTGCAAAACCACATAAAATAGAAAGTGAAGGTTAGATCTGATAGATTCATGTTGGGTTCACCAATGTTTCCATGCTTGAATGTCATAAATTTTGAAATAGGGAATAAGGACGATCATAAGATCCTTAACTATCAAAGCAATTCCAAACTTAAATCAATGAAATGAAATGCATAAATGAAAACTCCCCTCAATTGCATTGTAGCTTCCATTGCTATTCTCCTTAGTTGTTGTTGAATGGCTCTCAGGTATTGTACTAATTACCTGCATAGATTAACGACTATTTTGAAGACAGTGATCTATCTTGAAAAGGAGAAAGGGGATTGAATTTATAGATTTTCAACACAAAGGAGGTGAGGATTTGAACTCAAGTGTTGATTGATAGATAACTGAGATTGATTGATCAGTGAACTCAATTGATTGATCTGTTAACAAAATTGAATGATTTGTTAAATTTGATTGGAGAGTGAACTCAATTGATTAACCAGTAAATTGAATAGACTAGTCAGTTGACTAAATTGATTGAGAGATAACTAATTAGAAGGATTAAAAGACCAAATTGATTGATTAGTCATACAAAGCTGATTTTGAGTGAAAATGAGAGATTGAGGAGTTAACTGAGATAACTTATTAGTCAACTGATTTTATCAATTAGTTTAAATTTCAACATGTGTTGTAGGATTTTAAAATTTAATTTGATTTTCATTTTCAATTTGGATTTGAATTTAGACTTTCGAATGCTGAAATGCACATGAAATTAACTGAAATTCAGATTTGGTGAAGTGTTAATTTGGAAGAAATGAAATTAATTGGAATGATATTAAATTTGAATTTGGGGAAAATGAAATGAAATTAATTGTAATTATAATTTGGGGAATCAAAAGAATAATTAATTAATTTAAATAATTTAAATGAAATTATTTAAACACTAGAAATGGAATTTAATTAAATAATAAAGATTATTTAACTAAGGAAATTGTCGCCATTAATTAAATAATTAATATATAGAAGAGGATTAATTGATTAAATTGATTTGAGAATAGAAATTGAATAATTAGCAATGTCGAATGTGATGGTCAGAAGAAATAATTAGTTTAATCAAATAATGAAAGAATTACTTAATTAAATAGACGAATAATTAGTATGCAATCAATGAGACATTTTTAGGTGCCTACATATGTGTGTGTGTGTGTGTGGAGGTAAATTTAATTCAATCAATTTTGGTACTTTTAAATGAAAAGAAAAAGATAATGATTAGTGAAATTCTATGTTGGAAACAATTTTCAGATTTTATATAAAAATAAATAAATATATACGTTGCTTATATATATATATATATATATATATATATATATATATATATATATATATATGTATATATATATATATATGTATATATATATATATATGTATATATAGATGTATATGTATATATAGATGTATATATAGATGTATATATGTATATATATACATATATATATACATATATGTATATATATACATACACATCTATATATATATATACATATATATCTATATATATATGCATGTATATATACATACATATATATCTATCTATATATACATATATATATTCATATATGTATATATATATATTCATATATACATACATATATATACATATATACATATATGTATATATATATGTATGTATATATATATATACATATATACATATATGTATATATGTATATGTATATATATATATATATACACACATATATATATATATATACATATATGTATATATGTATGTATATATATTGTAGTACCCCTACTCGTTTGAACTCATTAGACTCATATTTTATTATTGTTTGTTTTCAGATGATACATTACCACGATTTGTTATTGAGATTTTTATGACCTTATTTCATGCTTTATCTGGATATGAGATGAGTAATTTATTGCAGTGGTTCAATACTTGTGATTTATGACATTTTATGGATTATTGCTATGTACTGACATTTTAATTTATCTATGCAATGTGTAATTATATGTTGTGTGTCTGTGAGTGTATTGGATGCAAGGGGATGATTTTCCTTCACTCATTTCGGTGAGACGGGGAACATCTTGATTCTCCTTCATCGGTGTGTATGCCGTGTTTTCTATATTGTATATATGCATGTGTGGTTCGGTGATGTAGGATATTGCAGGTACAAATACTGGGTAGGTATGGGGTATCATCTCCACCTGGCTTCACAGGTCTGAGCATGCCTTATATTTTCTGATGGAAGTGGAGGAGATAGCAGTTGACCCTATTGTACTCATTTACACTCGTGTGAGTGTCATCAATTGGTTGTCTAGTCAGTTAGTTCGGCCTTCGTATTTTGTTGTTTGATCTTTTTATGAGTATTTGCTTGAGATTTGTTCAGTTTGTGTGTTTTAGTGGATTTGATTTAATTAATTAAAGTTTATGGAGTTATGTCATAGTTGATTTATATATTCATTGAGATTATAAATTGAATTAATTAAAAGAAGTTATTAAATTAAGTTGCAAGCTGCATGATATTAGAAATATATTTTATTTAAATTTTAGTGGAAAAATAAATTAGATTAGTTGCATTTATTGTTTCCTAGAATTTTAAATAAATAAAAGAATAAATAAATGAATAAAAGAATTAATTAGAATTGAAGTATTGCTTTAATTTCTTTATTTAGAAAATTAATAAGAGTTGCATGAGAAAAGAAAAGAAAGAAAAATGATTTTTAATTATTGCATGTTAACTTATCCTTGGTTAGAAAATTAGAAAAGAAAAGAAAATTACTTTTATTCTAAATTTAGGTTTTTGGGGAAAAAGATATTCAACCTAGAATTTTAGTTTAAAAAGGGGAATAGGTCATTATTTTAGGACACACAGGAAACAGGTCAGGGATTTAGGTGAAGAAATTTATTTGGAAGCTTGTTGAAGGATTGGTTCTCTTCTACAAATTTCTTCCAAGAAAGCTATACCAGGTTGGGTGGCTTCTTTTGATTGTTTATTTTTAAGAAAAAAATTCTTTTTCTTCTATTTTTCTGAATGATGTGTGTGTAAATTATTTGTCAGATCCAAAACTCTCTTCTGGTTGATTCATGTTCTTGATTTAAAATTCATGCCTGAAGTTAATTTATAGTTTATGGGAAGAAGTTAATTCTGAGAAAATTAGGAAAATTATTATGGAAAATTTGTCAAGATTTTTATGGTGCATGGAAATTGCAAGATTTGAGAGAAATGATATTTACCAGAGAAATTATTCTCTCTTGTTTGCTTTTATTCCGATATTGGTCATGATAGTCTTTTATTCGTATCAGTGTGAAATTGTTAATTACTCTAGGAATAAATTTAATGATAAATTAAAGTTATTTGGGTTATTTACATTTTGGAAAAATATTGTATTTTAATTACAAAAAAAATATATATTGTAAAAGATTAAATTTTGTAAAAAAAAAATGAATTTATTGGAAAATTATTGTTTTATTCATATTATTGAATTTACTAAAAGAAATTAATTTTAAAAATAAAAATAAAATAAAAATAAATTAAAAAAAACATAGGTAGCATAAGCTACCTATGGTAGCATCTGCTACCGATCATGCGATAGTACCTGCTACTGTGTGGTAGCAGTGCTACCGGTGGTAGCACATGCTACTGGCGGTAGGATGGGCTACCGTGAGTAGCACATGCTACCGTGCACGGTGGTAGGGACATGACCAAATTCACTCTTCCCTAGATTTTCGTTGTGCAATCCAAAATATATAGGTTTTGATATCCGTACAGTGCAGGGTATTAAATATGTTTTTTATTTAACTTATTAATATATGAAATATATATATATATATAATTATATGCAAGTTAATATTATTTTGGACATTATGTTTTTGATTAAGAAAAAATAGGTTTTAAGGGACCCAAAACTTGCTTACAATATGAAAGATGAGCATAAAAGAAACAAGACAAAACAACTGCAAAAGACTAGCACAAAAACCAGCAGTTAGGACAAAAAGATAGAAAGGAGCCAACAAGAAATTGGCATCCAAAACCCAGCATTACATATCAATTGAACACTTTTATAGACTCCTCAGCATTTTGAACCAATAGCATTATCGCCTTGGCCGCTTCCCTCAGATCATTGCTCTCTTCTTCAGCTGGATGTCTTTCATTTTGGTCTCCATCTCAGTGGTGTTCTGCCTAGTCCTTTGCCTAGAAATTTGATGGGTGGAGCTAGAGGTCGGTACATCTTCAATGATTACCAAGTTCTTATCCTGATTTTTCCTCTCTAAGTGATCCACCAAGGCATTCATATTATGCGATGAAACTTTTAGGACCTCAAGGCTATGGTTCATGGAAATTTTCAAAGCCTTCTCAGTACGAGCAACCCAGGTATTGATATTGTCTTTATCCTCCTCAACCTATTCTTTCACAATTCTGATAACATCCTTCAGATGTTTCACATCCCCTTTAATCGGGTCTTTCTCTAGCCAATCCTCCATCTTGATTTCCTCCTCGGCTTCACTGGTTTCTGTCTCCTCATTCTTTTTCCCCAAATTTGTTTCCTTAATCAAATTGTTTATCTTATTTTCCAAGTCCCTCTCTGAATGCTAGTAATGTTGTCAATAACCCATTTCTGGAAGTTGAAGGATTCCAGAGTACAGTTACGGGCAGTAATCAAAATAGTATTTGCTGAATACCTACCCTACTCAGTGCCCACAAAATTAAGGTTGTCTTCCTCCTTAGAATTCAAGGCAACATTCCTGCTATCCGAGTCCATAGAGTTAGAGTAAGGCTTTTCAGAGTTAACCCCTTCTTCCTCTTCACCAACGTTCTCATCCTTCTCACTCTCCATTTTTGTCTCAATATCCTTCCCCTTTTCCTCCTCCAAATCATAGTGCACCTCTATTTCCACATTATCTATATCAGCTCTCCATTTTTTATGGGTAGGGACATTAGGCTGATCCTCATCTGATTCAGAATCTTTACAACTCTCAGAAATATGTGCATTAGTGACCAGGTGATCATCTTTGCTAGCCTTAGCTTTTTCCTTTAGGTATTCATAAATGAGCAATATGAGCCCTTGATGGGCTATAGGGTAAGAATTAGGCTTTTTAGCATGATCAGCCAAACTCTCATTCAGAGAAGATGCTAAGTAATAAGGTAGGGAGATTTTAACCCCATGACGGAAGTGACTAAGAATTGCAAAATGATAGTTATAGATTTTAGTGAATCTACCATCAACAGTGAGAGACTCCATCAAAACCCTTAAAACTTTCTGCCAAAAGGACTTTACCTGTTGGGGAAGGTAGTAGGAGATGTTGTCTTTCTTGACAAGCTTGGCCTTCTCATCCTCTGATTTTGAGAAGTTTTTGAACGCTTCGGCAACATACTTCCAGTCTCTATAGAATTTAGAGCCCTCCTTCTGAAGACCTGTGACCTCTGCAACCAGGTCCTTATCAATTTTCCACATCTCCTTGAACAATGTGACTCTTTTGTTGTTCCAGCCTCTAGCAAAGCCACGTGACACTAAATTTCTACTTCTGTGTAGCTTTTCCATATAGTCAGTAAAACCATATCTATGAAGCCTTCTTCATACTTTTCCTTCACTCTTCCAGTTTTCACAGCCAGGGGGCTCATTCCTGTTTAAGTTACCACCCATTTTGAACAGCAAGTAGAAGTACCCAAAGGTGTATCTCACAATCCATAGGTATAACCCCAAGTTCTTGTGTAGAATTCTGGAATAACAGAACAAAGTCTCTTTCATAGTTTTAAAGTTTATGTTAATGGCCGCACAAAACCAACATTTATTATTATAATCCTCCTCACACATTTGATCATAGAAATGATGCCTAAAGGCAATCATTAACTGACAGTTAATCTGCCCCCAAACTCTATCTTTGGAATCCGGACCCCAAAAGATAATCATGATATTAACTTGACCCATTGATGCGATCAAAACATAATTGCTCTCTAACATCCCTTTTACAATGGGTCTCTCCAATATATTTAACATCCACCTCTAAATTGACCCCTTCATTACCTAAGAGGCTCACAACCTTATTGCCTTCTCTTAGAGTGTGAGTTATGATAATACTAACATAGTTATTTAATAATTTTTTAGCACTTTCAACTAAGTTAGAAATATTCCAAGAAACAAAACTAGTACCTTTAAGGGCCTAAATGATATTTAGGGAGTCCCCTTCCAGCCAAATTTTTTTAAATTTGAATCCCTGAGCAAGATGGAGGCTTTTTAGCATGGCCAGAGCTTCAGCCACATGATTATTTTGGACCCCAAAAGGAGAAGCAATAGCCGCAATATAGACACCTTGAGCATTTCTGACGACTCCTACACCACTAGACTTCCCAGGGTTTCCTTTAGCTGCCCCATCAAAATTCACCTTTATCCAATCATGATTAGGAAAGCGCTAGACAATATTATCTCTCCTATTCTTATTGTCAGATTTGCAAACTTTGTGTATTAAGTTCCATTCAATGAGGATGCCTTTTTCAATTTCATTCATATCAGTAACAAGCCATTGCTTATTATTCTTGTGAGGAATATTTATGTTCTCTTTTATAGCCCAACAATTTTTTTCAAAGACCACCTAAGAGTTGCACTTAGCTTCCCTAAATATTCTGTTATTTCTCTCTTTCCAAATTCCCTAGCAAGTCATGGGGAGGGTTAGGGACCAAAGGTTCTTGATAAGAGGACAATTAGTGGGGAATGTCCATTGCCAGATAATTTCCTTGAGACTCTTGTTCATGACCCAATCAACTTTCCATTTCTCCCACAACTTCAAATTTTCTAGGTAAATGAGCAATGGAAAAATAGATGATCAACTAATTCTTCCTCTTTCTGACATAGCTCACACCTGTTAGGGAATTTGAAACCTCTCCGGACCAAATTGTCAATAGTTAGGATCCTATTGTGAGTAGCAAGCCAAAGGAACATATTGACTTTAGGGATTAGAATTTTGTTCCAAACTTTACCCCAAATGGGGTTATTGGTCTGAGTGAAAGTGTTTTTGTAGGTAGAAGCAACCGTAAATTCACCTCTAGGATTACTTTTCCAGAGAAACACATCATCATAGTCTTTGTTAATAGAAAAAGATAGCAGCACCTTCTAGAGCAGGGAAAATAAAGCATGTATAACATCAAGCCTCTCCCATTTGTTCTCCTTCCAGTAGTCACACACCATAGGTCCAAACCTCCTTTTACATTCCTTAATAAGTTGACTGTTGCCTTGATCAAAGAGAGATTCATTGTTCATCCAAGGATCTTACCAAAACCTTATTTTATCACCTTTTCCAGGGACCCATCCAGCTCCAGCTTTGGCCACTTTTATGGATTTGATAATACTATTCCAAATGAAGGATCCAACAGGGATGTCTTCAGAGTTAAAGAAATCCTGGATAGGCCGATTCTAAATATATTTGTCAAACCAGATTTGGTTCCAATCTTTCTTGATGTCATCAACTCTCCATAATTGTTTTGCAAGGAGTGCTTTATTAAAAGTTTTTAGAGCTTTAATCCCAAGCCCTCCTTTGCTCTTTTCTTTTTACACACTTTGTTCCAAGCAACCAAGGACATCCTCTTTTTTTCTTCAACTCTCGACCATAGAAATATCTTCTGGATTCTTTATAATGCTTCAACAAATTTAGCTAGGATACCAAATAAGCTGAGAGCATAAACAGGGAGATTTTGGAGTGTAGCTTGAAGAAGCTGCAACTTCCCAACCTGAGATAAAATGGATCCTTTCCATCCAACAAGTTTTTTATTGAGTTTTTCAATAAGCATACTCCAGAAGGAGTTTGGGGGAACTAAACCCAAGGGGAGACCCAGGTAGGTGGAAGGGAGCATGTCCACCTTGCAACCAATAATTTTAGCAATTCTATGTTGTCTTATGACCAGAGTGTTCATGAAGTATAGAGCCAATTTGTCCCAATTGACTTGCTGACCAGTAGCCAAAGCATAAGAATTAAGAGCAATTTTGAAGGCATCAGCCTCGCCAATAGACGAATATCCCATAGGGATAGTATCATCAACAAACTGTTGGTGAGAACAAAAAACATTAGCAGAGGAAGGTTGAAGGCCTTTGATGATTTTATTCACTTTCAAATTATGGATCAATCTTCTCATGCTCTCTGCCAAGATGGTGAAAAGACTAGGAGATATGGGATCTCCTTGTCTGAGCCCCCTTGATGTTTAAAGAATTTAGTAGGAGATCCATTAATGAGAATTGAAAACATAGGAGTGGAGATTAGCTCTCTGATAATTTTGATTATCTTCTCATCAAATCCAAAAGCCTCCATGATTCTGAAAAGAACTTGCCAATCCACTCTATCATAAGCTTTTGCCAAATCCAACTTTATCAAAAATCCTTCTTTATTAGCAACATTGAGGGAATGCATATTCTCATGCACAAGAATGATAGAGTCCAAAATCTGCCTACCAGGAACAAAACCTTTTTGCTCCTCAGAGATGATGAAGGGGAGGACAACCAAATTCTAGCAGTCAAAACTTTGGATATGATCTTATAGAAAGAGTTACATAGACTTATTGGCCTAAAATTTCCCATTGAATCCGCCCCAGCAACTTTAGGAATTAAGGAAATAAAAGTGGAATTGAATTCCTTAAGGATTCTTCTAGAGTCAAAAAATTGTTTTACCGCATTGACCATGTCTTCTCCCACAATATGCCATAATTCCTAGAAGAAAAACATAGGGAAGCCATTAGGACCTAGAGATTTATCCCCTTGAAAAGACAAGACAACTTTTTTAATTTCTCCAGCAGAAGGGATAGCAGAAAGGGCCTTATTCTGATTAGGATTAATGATCTTGGGAATGATATTAACCAAATCTTGTTGTTGGGTATACTCAATATTCTTGTTCCTAGTCAGGAGATGAGAGAAGAAACTAATAACTTCATCCCTAATTTCATCCTTATTAAGAAGAATTTTATCCTCAACAATTAATCTGGAAATTTTGTTCGCAGCTTTATGTTTCAAAGAATTCATGTGGAAAAATTTAGTGTTTCTGTCCCCAACCTCCAACCAAATCACCCTAGATCTCTACCTCCAATAGATTTCCTCCCTAGAAATGATGTTGTGAAGTTTGACTAATACATCATCTTCCATAGCTTTGGGATACTTTTTATAGCCATCTTTCTGTATTGAGTTTTGGATCTGTTCCAGTTCCTCCTTCAACTTTTTCTCTGAATCAAAAATATCACCAAAGACCTTCTTGTACCATATCTTAATGTTGACTTTGATGTTTCTAAGTTTTTTAGCAACTTTATACATGGAAGTTCCATTCACATAATTATTCCACCAGTTGGCAATAGATTTTTCAAGATAGCGGTGAGAAATCCACATCTTCTCAAACCGGAAAGGGAAACTGATTATTCTTAAAGTTCTCAGCAACAAAAGTAATGGGATAATGATCCAAACCAATTCTATTAATGACAGACAGGGAGCATCTATGAGAAAGAATCCAATCATTAGTAACAAGGGATCTATCAAGTCTTACCTGAATGAGGTCTTCTGTCATGCCCAAACTTTTGGGCACGAACGGAATAATTTTTTTTTTTAAAACACAACCTAATAACGCAGTATCAAGTCTTGTCTTAACTACATTTGAATTCTTCTTCAACTAAAGTTAATTTAAACAACTATATTAAGTAAGTGGGATAATCTAAATTACATGTGAAAAATTAACTCTCCAAAGAATTTATTATTATCTCATCAATTATACAATAATAAATTCATTTAAGCAAAAACCCCTAAATTAATTGACAAGAGATATTATTAATCTCAATTAATCTTTTTAATCATTGTAGGAATTAATTAAATTAACTCTAGCAATTGGATTTTTAAATCCCATGATTTATTTTAACAATAATTATAATGTGTCTAAAAGTTGACTAAAGGGCTAAATAAATCCATAATAAAAATTGCCCTATAAAGTTTAATCTCGACAAGCCTAAATTTAGGTGGACTACAATAATCCCCCTATAGCGAAATATCTTACAAAAGGAATTGTTATAATTTCCTAAAATATAAAGTTGTAAAGAATTAAAATTTAACCATTACATAACAACAAGCTTAGCAGATTTAAATAATGTATTTTTTTTTTTTTTCTAAAATGTAGATGCTAACTTTAGAAATAGACTATTAAATTTAGATTTATTTTTTGCAATAAGGAAAATGACAGAATTTAATAAATTTTAACAGTAACTTCATTAGCCTAGAAATCATTTAAAATAACCCTTAGAGCTAGACAAATTAAATCTATTTAACCATAATTTGTAAATGGAAATAAAAATGCTTACTTTTCTCTTACTAACATGCAAGCTTACTCTTCTCTCATTTTCATTATTTCAATATGCATAAAGAGATAAAATGAACTTTTATTTTTAAAAATAACATGAATGCAACATATATTACTTCAATAAATATAGGAACTAAATCCAAACATAAACATTTCATTTTTGCAATAATAGCTTAATAGAATAATGCATTTCTTTAAAGCATATTTAGAATACAATATAGTCAACATTACAAATGGGTGAGATACCCAACTAGTCTCTCATTTCTATTAAATAACGACTTTAAATAAAATGAATACATTTCTTTTTCAAAATAAATATAACATATAGCTTTTCTTTTACATTGCTGCAACTAAAGTATAATATCCCATTCCCTAATCTTTTTCTGCAAATCAAGTAAAAACTAGCAACTCCTAGCTTGTCTCTTTCCTTCTCTTTCCAAGCAACCTGCAAATAAATCACAAGGCTATGACCATGGAGAGCTCACCTCCTAGCTTAGGCTTTCTAGAAGCCACCCCTGAGCTTGGAGAACCAAGCCCTAGATAGGTTACACTCAAGCAAACAAAACAAGCAAGGGAAAAACACACAACAACACTTTCCCAACCAAGGCAACACTTCATCACAAAATGTGATGTTTTTACAAGGGTGGAAGTTGACCAAATACCCTAAGGAGACTGCAAGAATGGTAGATCACAAAGCCACCTCATGGAAAACAAAGATATATCATAAGTTCATTAACCCCACATCCTTATGCCCCCCAAGGCATTCATGCCATACTTTCTCTCCTTATGACCCCCAAATGCATAAACAAGACTATGCAGCAAGGGTCACATATACAACCCTTGAGATCACTCTCATAATGAGAGCCTCTCACTCGAAGGCTATCAAACTCCTTCCACCCACAAGACCATCCTACTCTCCCAAGAGTAGAAGGCCTTGGTTACTCCCAAATCATAGAAAAATGCATAAAAGAAATAAAAGATAGGTCACATAATAATTTCCACAAAGGAAAATACAAGAAAACAACTTTTACATACAAACAATCTTTCCAACATAAACATGCAACATAAAAAGGGAGAAGATGAACCAACCTTCAATCTGCCCAAAGTTTTGCTAGAACTAGTTTGAGGATGAGTAGCCCAATTCCACAATCCTTTCTTCTACACTTAGCAAAATTTCTATCCCAAAACTATTCTTTTCAAAATTGCAAGATCTCCAAAAATGGAGAGTGGGTGATTACCCACAAAATCTCTAATCCTTTCCTAAAAAGGCCTCAGTGAGAGTTCTCACAGGTTAATAAAACTGAAAAAGGAAAAAGTAAGAGAATGTGGGGAAAAGGATCTCACATCAAAAAGGAAGGTTATCTAACCTAGATGGAACCTTCTAAATTGAATTTTCGCTCACCTTAGGAAACCCACTTTTTAAGGTGACTAAACAGTCACATGGGAGTAATCACATGCCTAAAAATACTCCTAACCCATAGGTATACCTTATGGACTTTAGGAAAAACCTTTAAACTACCCCTAGGAGTCCATTTGACCCCTTAGAAACCCATCTGAAGTTAACTTTCGGGTCAAACCTAAGTTGACCACTCCAAAGACTCTCTACCCAGGGAAAATTTGGGACCACATTCAAATGTTTGAAAAGGGCTATGGTTGAACCAACTCCCTCAAAGAGACAAGTCAAAAATCAAGACACAAATCAGCACATGTGTCAAGTGACACAATAAAATATATTACAAAATTACACATGGAATTTGCCTCTTGTTGGATTTACACAAATTAATAAATTCAATTTAACACACATGCAACATTTACTTTCACAAATAAAATACGATACATATGGGGTGTTGTCTCTCCAAATAGACAACCCCTGGTTTTACGAACGTACATAGGTCTAGGTTTGGCTCTCCATAGTATTTCTATGGTCACATGGATAATTTTCCTGCGCAACTCAATTACACATTAGTAATTCCAAATAACCTCATAAAATATTAAACACATGAATAAGAATACACATCAAGCACTCTGCATACATTTGACATTAAACAAATAAATATGTCTTATATCCAAATAAATCCACATAAGTAACTATCATAATCCTCATAATTTTGATCCATACATAACACATGCATCCTATTTCTATCATCATAGTAAAGTCTTGCAAATCCAATAATGACATACAACATCTCAAAGTCATCCTACTCTAGAATCATATAGAGTTCTATATCTATAATGCATAGAAATGAAGCATCAATATACATCAATGTTATCCAAATCATGGAATCATATAAGTTCTAAACCCATAATGCATAAAAATAAAGCATCCATAATAGTCTCAACATGAAAATCACTAAAATGCTAGGATGAGTCGAGGTAGGGCCTCACATCTTCACCATCCCTATGGTTAGACTAGGTGTAGGAAGCTCTATTAAGATCCATATCAATAAGAGCATTGACATTGGTAAAGTCCATCAAGTCAAATCTGCTATCCGGTTGAGCTTGAGTTCCTCCAGATTTATTAGTGGCTTGCAGAGGAGTATTGAAGTCTCCCATTACAACCCAACTGTTCTTAGGGAAAGATCTTCTTTTTTGCTGGATTTTATCCCAAAATTTGCTTCTAGAAGATTTGGAATTAGGAGTATAGATATTGGTAATCACCCATTCCTTTCCTTCATAGATGGTTTTAACTTTCATGGATATTATGTTACCATTTTCATCAATCATTTCTCCTGAAATAGTTTTCTTGTTCCAGAATATCGCCACCCCACCAGATGCCCCATTCGAGCTGCTACCACATATCCCTCCATTTTTAAAGAAGTTTAAATTGTCCACTTTCTCCTTACTCATTTTGGTTTCCTGAACAAGGATAATATCCAGTTTTTGGTTTCGAATGAGATCCTGTAATATATCCTATTTATTGAGACCATTTAGGCCTTTGATATTACATGATATTACCTTCATTTGGAAACCTGGGGGTAGGATTCTTGTATAGTTTGCTACCTTCCATCAGCTATGTTTTGCTTGCTCTCCTGGTCCCTGTGCCATTTCATATTTTTACGTCTTGACGGGGATTTTGATGCACCAAAATCAGCCTTGGACCTGGTCCTAGTTTTCACCCTATTAAGGCCTCCTGCCTTCTTTTTTTTTTCTTTTTTCCATTTGTTGTTATTTAATCTTCTTTCTCCTCTCTGGGCTCTTCTTACATATTACTCCATAGTTCTCCTCTTTTTTGGGATGATGTGGGCATATCAACTCCAATATTCTGGAATAACACATTTAGATTAACCTAAGGCGATACAAACTTGTTACTTCTTCCAAGTTTAATTTCATGTGCTTCAAATTCATCTAGGCACTGTTCATCTCTTTTTGTTATGGAAACTTGAGGGACCTCATGATGAGAGTTAGTGATATTCTCAATCTCACCATCTTCAAGTGTCCCTTCACTGATAGCATTCTCCTCCTCCTGAATCTATAGAGCCTCAAAAGTATTGACTGTTTTGATCTCAAACTCCCTGATTTCATTCTTTTTATCTTCCTTCAAAGGGGGATTCTTAGGAGGGTCATTTCTATCTCCTTCTGATAGTTTTGGTATATTACCAGGACTTCCACTTCTTCCTTCCACTTTGTTACCTTCCTTATTATAATTCTTTTCTTTCCAAACCTATTTGTGGGTGTTTACCGTCACAGGTATTTTAGGGTTGCTAGGGCAGGCCTTAGCCCAGTGACCATTTTTTTTCAAGAAAAGCACACAAAGGGGAGTGATTCGAACTCTATTGTTTGTTCCCATAATCCAAGTTTGGAACTTATATCAATAGCGCTAGGAAGGTCCATATTTTATGAAATATTGACACAAATGTGCGCATAAACCAATCTTTTGCAAGCTGTAGTCATTGGATCTATCACAACAAGCTCTCCAAAGGAGTTAGCAATTCCTGAGAAAACATCCTCAACCCAAAATTCCATTGGCAAACCTGGAGGCCTTACCCAGACCGTAGTAGATTCAAAGAAAGAGTCATTGAGTTTTATGTTAGGAGACCATTTTCTCAAAGATAAAGAGGATTTACCAAACATCCAAGGTCCACCGCTTAATGCTGCTTCCATATCTTTCCCACAAGAGAAGGAGAAAACAAAAAATCCTCTAGATAGGGCAGAAACATCAACCTGACCTTTCATTCTCCATTTTCTCTTTACAAAAGACCTAACATCCTCAATATTAGGTCATGGTCCAACAAACTTCCCCACCAGAGAGAAAGCCATTAAAGAAATGCTATGATCGATAACCAAATCTAGAACCTCAATAGCAAGTTTACTCGTTTTTCTATCAAATATATCTTTCACAAAGGGAAAGGATGATTTACCAGCCAGTTTTCCAGTTGCTTTTTGCAAAAAGACTACTCTAGGGTTTGAGGGCTTGCACCTCCTTGATCTTTTCTGAGTCAACTTTCACAGCCTCGAGACCCAATTTTGGGAAATCTATCATCTTTTTGCAGTTAGGAGGAGGGTCCCGTAGCCGTGGGTTCCCATCTAGTCTCCCATCCTCATCATCCATCGCTTGTCCTTGAGCTGTAGTGGCATCAGAACTAGAGGATGCAGCCTCATTGTTCCCTCCATTTCTAGTTTTCAAATTTCCCCTTTCTTGCGCTATTCCCTCCATTTCCTAGCTATTAGGTGTTATTGGTAATTTGAATTCTCAGTTAATATTTTTGGATATTATGTTATTTGGTATTATTATTTTAATACTATGGAAATTAAATTTTGAGTTGATAAATATATATTCTGTAATATAATTATAAGTGAATTATTTATAGGTATTCATATAATTATATTATATGAATATAATTTAATTTATAGTTATAATTGTATTTTATGAATATAATTAATTATAGTTTGGGTGTTTTCTAGAAAAGCTTGTAAATTTAGAGATTTAATATTTATGCTTAAAACATTAGGAGATTAATGTTTGTGTGATTGATTTAAATCTTATTGGACAAATGACAACATTGATTGATTTGTATTAAAATAGTTGTGTTTTCTTATCTTCTGGAAATTCCTTAATTGCAAGTTATTTATACTTTTGGCTATTGTAAAGAAATATTGCCTATATTAGGGTCTTGTGTAAATGTTATTTGCAGTCAAGCTTAATTCCGTTGCAATTCTGGTTGAGTTATCATTATGTCCTATGTTATTATATCTCCTTGGTCAGGTGTTGCTGTATAACCCCGTTGATGTGAGCCATTATGTGTTTTTGTCCAAATGGTCAATCTTGGGTTAGTGATTGTGTAACCTTCACCTGTGGTTTGTCAGGATTAGTTATGGCTATGTATTTTGCCATAGAGTTCTCATAGAGAGACCTTTCCTGTTAGTGTTCTATGAGAGAGAGTGGCTTTCGAGCAGGGGTTGTGCCCGAAGTGGATGACAGGATAACCCATCAAAAGTCAGTTAAGAAGTGATAACCTAATAATTGATTAGGGGGTGGGTAGAATAAATATTAATTAAGATAATGTACCTCATGCATATGTGTAGTGTTTGTACAGGGCTCATAATGTTATGAGAAGACCTGGAATGGAAAACTTACCACCTTGTCTTCACGATAGGATTGGTAGGGTCCACATGAGACTTAATTGGAGCCAGAAGCCGAGAGAGGTTACTAGGACAGAGAGCCGGGACCTAGGAGGCCTACCATGGTAACCATCAAGCTATGCGATGACACTCTCTCCTTAGAGTCAATAGTGTTTTGTGAGTTGAGTCACATGGATGTTTGTGGAGTCTTGTAGTTATTTTGTGCTTGTCTTACTTTGCTTGCTTGAGGGTTTTCTACTATCTCTTAGCATGATGGGGTGGTTCCATTTTGGGATCACATGGTTGGGTGGTAGTGCTACTTCCCATCAGATGTTCTGGATTGTATCTTTAGGAAAGGAAAGGCTCTGCTGGTGTTTCTTGGTTTGTGGTTCATGTACCAGCTCATGTTCGGGATCATTGTTCAGTTGAGACCTTGTGGTCATTGTATCAGACTTTTATGTAACCTTGATATTGTAACTTTTGGGTTCCATGGTATTTTTGGAAGCCATGTATTTATGGATATTGTAATGTTTTTGATTAAGTAAAAACAGGTTTTAAGGGACCTGAAACCCGATTACATTCAAAAGATATTCAAGAAGGAAACAAAACAAGACAGCTGCAAAAGACCAGCAAAAAACTAGTAGTAGAGAAAAGGACAGCAAGAGGCCAACAAGAAATTGACCCCAAGCCCAACATTAGAAGATAATTTAAAAATTTTCATAGTTTCCTCAGCATTCTGTACCAAGAGCATCATCGCCTTGGCCACTTCCCTCAGGTCATTTTTTTCCTATCCAATCTGACTCTCTTTCATTTTGGTGTCCTTCTCAATAGTGGTCAGCCTAGTTTTGCGCCTAGGGTTCTGGTGGGTAGGGCTGGAGATTGGAGCATCTTCTATAATTACCAGGTTCTTATCCTGATTTTTCTTTTCCAAATGATCCACTAGTGCATTCATATTCTAGGAAGAAACTTTAAGGACCTGGAGGTTGTGGTTCATAAGGCTTTTTAAAGCCTTCTCATGACGGGCAATCCAGGTGTTGACGTTGTCTTTGTCCTCCTCCACTTGCTCTTTCATAGTTCTAATAACATCCTCCAAATGTTTCAGGTCCCCTTTAATCGGATCTTTCTCCAGCCAGTCCTCCATCTCCATTTCCTCCTCCACTTCATTGTTTTCCATATCTTCATTTTGTTTCCCATAGTTAGACCTCTTAATCAACTTATTAATCTTATCTTCTAGCTCCCTTTGCTTACCCTGCATATTGGTGATGTTTTCAACAACCCATTTCTAGAAATTGAAGAATTCAAGAGTGCAATTGTGGGTGGTGTCCAAGATGGTGTCCATAGAGTCCTTGCCCTATTCGGTCTCCTCAGCATTAGGGTTGTCATACTCCTTAGGATTCAAAGCCTCATTCTCACTTTCCGAACCCTTAGGGTTAGAGTGAGGGTTTTCAGAATAACCCGCTTCCTCCCCTTCACCATAGTTCTCATCCTTATTTAGCTCCATTTTAGTATCAGTGTCCTTATCCTTTTCCTCTTCTTCATCACAATGCACCTCCTTTTCTTCATGCTCTATTTCAACTTTCCTTTTTTTATGGGTAGGGGTGCTCGACTGATCCCCATTCAAGTTAGAGTCTTTGCAACTCTCAGATATATGAGCATTATTGATCAAAGGATTATCCTTGGTTGCCCTAGCCTTATCCTTAATATGTTCATATATTAGTAGAATGAGCCCCTGGTGGGCTAAAGGGTAAGAATTAGGCTTTTTAGCATGGTCTGCAAGGCTCTTGTTTAGAGAGGATGCTAAATAGAAAGGCAGGGATATTTTAGCCCCATGACGGAAATGGTTCAGAATAGAGAAATGATAGTTATAAATTTTTGTAAATCTGCCATCCACAGTCAAATATTCCATTAAAGCCCTAAGAAATTTTTGCTAGAAAGGCTTTACCTACTGGGGAGTGTAGTAGGAGATGTTGTCCTTCTTCACAAGCTTGCCCTTCTCATCCTTGGACTTCGAGAAATTTTTGGAAGCTTCAGCTACATACTTCCAATCCCTGTAGAATTTAGTCCCCTCCGTCTTGAGCCTCGTGACCTCTGCAATCAAATTTTCATCGATTTTCCAAATCTCCCCAAACAGGGTGGCTCTGTTGTTACTCCAGCTTTTAGCAAAACCGTAAGACACAAAATTTTTTCTTCCGTGAAGCTTTTCCATATAGTCAGTGAAGTCGTGTCTGTGGAGCCTTCTCCAGACCTTTCTTTCACTCTTCCAATTCTCGCATCCTAGAGGCTCGTTCCTATTTAGGTTACCGCCCATTCTGAGCTCCAAGTAAAGATACCCACTGTTGCAGTTCTCAATCCACAGATAAAACTTTGAAAACTTGTTATTTCTGGACTTCCCATGTAAAGACTCTTTCGTAGTTTTTAAATTGCTGCTTATGGCTGCACAGACCCAACTATTATTACTATAATCTTTCACACACATATGATCTTGGATATGATGCTGAAAAACACTCATAATCTGATAGTTAATCCACCCCCAAAATCTATCTTTGGAACTCGTTCCCCAGAAATTAATCATGAGATTAACTTGACCCATTGATGTGATCAAAGTATAATTTCTCTTTAACCTCTTGTTTGATGTGAGTTTCTCCAATGTATTTGACATCCTTCTCCAAATTGACCCCTTCATTGGCTAGGATATCCACAACCTTATTGCCCTCTCTAAAGGTATGAGTTATACTAATACTAACATAGTTATTTAGAATATCTTTAGCATTTTTAATTAAATTGGTAATATTCAAGGAAACAAAACTTATACCTTTGAGGGCTTGTATGATGTTTGAAGAGTCCCCTTCGAGCCAATTTTTTTTGAATTTGAATTCCTGAGCTAGCTGGAGACTCTTTAGCATTGCCAGAGCTTCAACCACATGGTTATTTTGGACCCCAAAAGGAGAAGAAAAAACAAAAATGCAAATTCCTTGAGCATTTCTGATAACTCCTCCTCCACCAACCTTTCCAGGGTTCCCTTTAGCAGCCCTATAAAAATTAACCTTTATCCAGTCATATTCAGGAAACTATGATACAATGTTATCTCTCTTATTCTTGTTTTCTGATCTATAGACCTTATGCATTAGGTTCCATTCGGTGAGGATTTCTCTTTCCATATCATTCATATCAGTAATAGACCATTGTTGATTATTCTTGTGACGAATGTTGATGTTCTCCTTTATAGCCCTGCATATTTTTTCAAAGACCACCTGAGTATTACACTTAGCTTCCCTAAATATCCTATTATTTCTTTCTTTCTAGATGCCCCAACAAATCATGGGGAGGGTCAAAGACCAAAGGTTCTTGATGATTTGGCATTTGGTTGCAAAATTCCATTGCCAGATAATATCCTTGATGCTCTTGTTCATGACCCAATTAACTTTCCATTTTTCCCACATTTTGCACCAAATATCCCAGGTAAAGGAGCAGTGAAAAAAGAGATGATCAACTAATTCCCCCTCCTTCTGGCATAGCTCACATCTATTAGGGAATTTGAAGCCTCTTCGGATTAAATTGTCAAGAGTAAGGGTGCTATTACGAGAAGCAAGCCAAAAGAAAATGTTGACTTTAGGGATCAAAATGTTGTTCCAAACTTTACTCCAAATGGGATTGCTGGTTGAGAAAAAGTGTTTTTATAGGCAGAGGCAACCGTAAATTCACCTTTAGGATCACTTTTCCAGAGGAAAACATCATCATAGCCTTTGTTAGGGGAAAAGGATAGCAACTCCTTTTGGAGAGAGGAAAATCCAGAATGGATGTCATCAAGCCTAACCCACTTGTCCTCCTTCCAGTAGTCACATACCATAAGCCCAAACCTCCTTTTACACTCCTCAATAATTTAACTATTGTTTTGATCATAAAGGGCTTCATTCTTCATCCGGGGGTCTTCCCAAAACCTTATTCTGTCACCTTTTCCAAGGACCCATCTAGCCCTAGCTTTTGCCACTTTTATGGATTTGGTAATGCTATTCCAGATGAAAGATCCAACAGGGATATCTTTAGAGTTAAGGTTCCCTTGGATAGTCTGATTCTGAATGTATTTATCAGACCAAATTTGATTCCAATCTTTCTTAGTATCATAGGCTCTCCATAATTATTTAACAAGAAGAGCTTTGTTAAAGGTTTTTAGAGCTTTAATCCCCAACCCTCCTTTGTTCTTTGGTCTACACACTTTATCCTAGACAACCAAGGGTATTCTCTTTTTTTCTTCCACTCCTGACCATAAAAATCTCTTCTGAATTCTTTCCATAGCTTCAACAAATTTAACTAGGATACCAAATAGGCTGAGTGCATAAACATGGAGATTTTGAAGAGTAGCTTGAAGGAGCTGCAGTTTCCTAGCCTAAAATAACATTGAGTCTTTCCATCCAGCAAGTCTTTTATTAATTTTATCAATAAGCATATTCCAGAAGGAATTTGGGGGAGCTAACCCCAAGGGAAGGCCCAAATAGGTGGAAGGGAGCATTTCCACTTTGCACCCAATAACTATAGCAATTTTCTGTTGTCTTATGACTGGAGTATTGAGGAAGTACATAGCGGATTTGTCCCAATTGACTTGCTGACCAGTAGCCAAAGCATAGGAGTTAAGAGCTGTTTTGAAGGCATCAGCCTCCTTGACCAAAGAATATCCCATGAGGATAGTGTCATCAACAAACTATTGATGAGTGCAAAAAGTATTAGCGGAGGAAGGTTGAAGACCTTTGATAGGTTTGCTTTGTTTCAACTTATGAATCAATCTTCTCATACTTTTAGCCAGAATGGTAAAAAGGATAGGAGATATGGGATCTCCTTGTCTAAGCCCTCTTGAAGTTTTAAAAAAGTTTGTAGGAGATCCATTAATCAATATAGAGAACATAGGAGTAGTGATTAATTCTCTGATTATTTTGATTACCATATCATCAAAACCAAAAGCCCCCATGTTTTTGAAGATAACATCCCACTTAACTCTATCATAAGCCTTCGCCAAATCCAACTTTATCAGGAAACCTTCTTTTTTAGCAGCACTGAGGGAATGAATGTTCTCATGAACAAGAATAATTGAGTCCATGATCTACCTACCAGGAACAAAACCTTTCTGCTCCTCAGAGATGATCAAGGGTTGCACCACCAAAATTCTAGTGGTCATAACTTTGGATATTATTTTGTAGAAAGAGTTGCATAGGCTAATTGGCCTAAAGTTTCCCATAGAGTCTGCCCTAGCAACTTTGGGGATTAAGGCTATAAAAGTGGAATTAAGTTCCTTAAGGATTCTTCTAGATCCAAAGAATTCTTTGACCACATTAACCGTGTCTTCCCCCACAATATGCTAGAAATCTTGGAAGAAAAACATAGGGAAACCATCAGGACCCAGAGCTTTATCCCCTTGAAACAAAAAGACAACTTTTTTGATTTCTCTAGCAAACGGGAGAGCAGTAAGGGCCTTATTCTGAATAGGGTTAATGACATTAGGAATACTATTAACCAAGTTGAGTTGATGGGTCTGATCAATGTCCTTGTTACTAGAAAGGAGCTGCTTGAATTTGATAGCTTCATCCCTGATTTCATCCTTATTAAGCAGGGTGTTGTTTTCAACAATCAGTCTTGTGATTCTATTCGTTGCCTTGTGTTTTAGAGAAGTCATGTGGAAAAATTTAGTGTTTCTGTCCCCTGCCTTCAACCATATAGCCCTAGATCTTTGCCTCCAATAGATTTCTTCCCTAGAAATAATGTTGTGGATTTTGACTAGAACATCATCTTCCATGGCTTTGGAATACTTTTTGTAGCCTTCTTTCTGGATTGAGTTTTGTATCTAGTCCAATTCCTCCTTTAATTTTTTCTTTGAATCAAAGATATCACCAAAGACCTTCTTGTTCCAAGTCTTAATGTTGGTTTTGATGTTTTTAAGTTTTTTGGCAACTTTATACATGGCAGTTCCATTAACATCAAGATTCCACCAGTTAGTAATAGATTTTTCAAGATTAGGGTGGGAGGTCCACATCTTTTCGAACCAAAAAGGGAATCTCTGATTATTCTTAAAATTCTCAGCAACAAAAGAGATGGGATAATGATCTGACCCAATTCTATTAATAATAGAAAGGGAGCATCTATGAGAAAGAATCCAGTCATTAGAAAGAAGGGATCTATCAAGTCTTACCTGGATGAGATCTTCACCATCCCTTCGGTTAGACCAAGTGTAGGAAGCCCTGTTGAGATCCATATCAATGAGAGAATTGTCATTAATAAAGTCCATCAGGTCAGATCTACTATCTGGTTGAGCTTGACTACCTCCAAATTTTTCAATGTCTTGCAGAGGAGTATTGAAATCTCCCATCACAACCCAGCTGTTTAGAGGGAAGGAATTTCTGTTATGCTGAATTTTATTCCAGAATTTGCTTCTAGTGGATTTGGAGTTAGGGGCATAGATATTAGTGATAAAAAATTCCTTACCATCAAAGATGCTTTTAGCTTTTAGGGATAAAATATTGCCATCAACATCAATCATATCTCCAGAGGTTGTGCTTTTATTCAAGAATATAGCAACCCTCTAGAGGCTCCATTCGAGCTACTACCACAAGCCCCTCCATTTTTGAAAAACTTTAATTTCTCCACTTTCTCTTTACTCATTTTGGTTTCTTGAGCTAGGATAATATCCAGATTTTGATCTCGAATGAGGTTCCTTAATATATCCTGTTTATTGAGACCATTTAGGCCTCTGATGTTCCAAGATATTACCTTCATTTGGAAACCTGAGGGCAGGATTCCTTGATAGTTCACGGCCTTCCATCAGCTATATTTTGCTTACTCTCCTGGTCCCTATGCCATTTCATAGTTTTCCGTCCTGTTGGGGATCTTGAAGCCCCAAAATCAGCCTTGGATCTGGTTCTGGTTTTTACTCCATTAAGGCCTCCTACCTTCTTGGTTATAATTTTCTTTCCATTTCCTGTTGTGTTTTCTTCTTGTTGTTCTGCTCTAGACTCATCTTGCATGTTGCTCCATAGGTCTTCTCTTTTTTGGGATGAAGTGGTCATATCGACTTCTATATTCTGGAATAAGGCATTTAAGTTTGCTTGCGGTGACCCAAACTTATTACTCCTTCCTAGTTTTATTTCATATTCTTGAAACTCATCCTCTAAATAGTGTTCATCTTTTTTTGATATAGGTTCATGAAAATCCTCAGATGAGAATCAGTGATATTCTCAATCTCCCCATCTTCAAGTGTCTCTTCACCAATTTCATTCTCCTTCGCCTGTGACTGTAGAGCCTCAAAGGTATTGCCTGTTTTGATCTCAAACTCCCTGGTTTCATTCTTTTTATTCCCCTTCAAGGGGGGGTTCTTAGGAGGGTCAGTGCTATCTACTTCCCGGTGTTCAGGTATATTCACCAAGTTTCCACTTTTTTCTTCTAACTTGTTACAGTCTTTGTTATTATTTTTTTCTTTCCATACCAGTTTGTGAATATTTTTTTCTTTCATCACAGGGTTTTTAGGGTGGCTGGGGCAAGCCTTAGCCCAGTGACCTGCTTTTTTGCAAGAGAAGCAAACAAATGGGAGAGATTCAAATTCAATGGACTGTTCCCATAACCCAGGTTTGGAGTTTATGTCAATAGTACTTGGGAGGTCCATATTCTGTGATATGTTGATGCAGATGCGTGCATACACCAATCTCTTGCAAGCTGTTGTCATTGGGTCTATCACAATAAGCTCCCCAAAGGAGTTAGTGATTCTTGAGAAAACATCCTCCACCTAGTATTCCAATGGTAGCCCAGGCAACCTAACCCACATCAGAGCAGATTCAAAGAAAGAATCATTGAGTTCCATGTTAGGGGACCATTTTCTAACAAAAAGAGAGGATTTTCCAAACATCCAGGGGCCACCACTTAAAGAAACTTCCATATCTTCCCCGCATGAGAAAGAGAAAACAAAAAAACCTCTAGGCAGGGTAGAGACATCAACCTGTCCTTTCATTCTCCATTTTCTCTTAACAAAGGACCTAACATCCTCAATATTAGGTCGAGGTCCAACAAATTTCCCCACCAAAGAAAAAGACATTAAAGAGATGCTATGATCAATAACTAAATCAGGAATCTCAATCACAAGTTTACCTGTTCTATTATTTGATATATCCTTCACAAAGGGGAAAGATGATTTACCAGTCGGTTTACCAGATGCTTGTCTTGTAAAGAGACTATTCTAGGGTTTAGGTATTCGCCCCTCCTTGATATTTTTTGAGTCAATCTTCACCGCCTTGGGGCTTGGATCTTGAGAATCTTTTAAGTTTTCAGGATCAGGAGGAGGGTCCCATATTCGTGGGTCCCCATCCTGCCTTCCATCCTCATCATCAGATGCTTGTCCTTGAGCTGCAATGGAATCAGAACCAGAGGATCCAACATCGTTGTTCCCTGTATTTCTCGATTTCAAATTGCGGTTCCCTCCATTTCATAGCTCCATGGATATTGTAATGTTATGTTAGTGGAATGTATGTTAATTCAGTTGCTTTGATCTTATGTATAAATGATTTATGAAAAATTGAATGTATTGGTATACTTGATTTTTTCATTATTGAATTTAGATGTATGTGTAGTTTTGAACTTAAGCATTTACTTTATCTAATTAAATGGACAATTAGATTAACAATGGTGTTAATATAATCTATGATTAATCTTCATTGGTAACCCTTAGGAAATCATGTGTTAGTCTTCCACTATGTTATTAGATGTGCAATGGTTATAATTAATGCACTTGATCTTTAAAAAAAAATTATTTCACCCTTCAGTTGCCTAGTTGTGTTGTTTTCCTTTAAGGTTCCTGGCAGGGCATTATACACACACACACACACACACACACACACACACACACACACACATATATGTATACATATATGTGTGCATATATTATTTGTAATTTGAAATTAGAGATTTTGATTTAAATATTATTGTTGATTGGATACTTTGTAAATGGAGTCTTACTAGTAAACATGGGCTAAAACTTAGTTCAATTGGCTTTAATTGGAAAAGATCCATATTTGTATTATATTATGATTTTGTTTTCAATTATATGGTTTTTGTTTTTGTTTGGACTTAATTAGAAATTTTAATTGCAATGAACCCATTTTTAGTCATGTTTGGGTTTGGTGATTTATTGGTTCAATTAGTGTGGAAAAAGGAAAATTATCGTATGTATTTGAGTATGTTTTGAATTCAAGTTGTTTTCTTTGTGGACAAGACAATTGGTTGAATGGTCACTTTGATTTCCTTGTTGTTCCCTCTATGTGATCGTATCTTGATTTTTTTTTTAGGCAAGTGAACTTGATGGGATATTCTTTTACTCCGTTGGAGTATTTTGGTGCTTTTATGAAAAGGGACATTATCCTCGGGTTTGTGTTGGAATATGGTTGAATGCAAGTTATTTGGTTAAGTGGTTTATGGTGGTTTTTCTTGCTTGTCCCTTCATGTGGCCACGTCATAGGAGTGAACGAATTGTGTTGTAATACCTCTAGTTTCTTACACCTTAGTAGAGGAATTATGTAACCTTATTGTTTGTTCAGTTGTGCTTGTGTAATGCCCGCCAAAATACCCTAAAGAAGATAAACAATAATATACAAATGGAGATAATTTTTTTCTTAATTAACATCTAATAACAAATAGTGCAATATATAACATCTCCACCTATTTACATTCATTAACCAATTAACCAATATGAACATACATCATTGCTCATTTCATCAAATAATGCAAGCGTAAATAACACAACATCAATAATCTTCCTCTAGGGTACTTTAACATTATTACTTAATTCATTTCCACAATAACATACTACACACATGATAGGTATATTTCATATTCATTAGTGCATCATATTCTAAATCTTTAACCATGAGATATGCAACCTACAACATTAATTTTTCCTCATGATATGCATAATTTCCTTTCTACCAATGCATCTATCTGAATCATTCCTATTTACTAGATCCAATCAACATCTTTTAACATATTCACTTATTAATCTACAAATATTCCTCTTTCAAGATTATTTAACATTATAACTAGCCTCTAAATATTCCATGAGATAATACAACTAATCCATAATGCAATTCCATCCTATTCCAACTATAATCCACTTTATTTTCATGATTCATAAAATCACATCTCTACAATAGTACAGGTACAAACATGCCTTAATTCCAATTTCCAACTACAATTCATCTTACAAATATGAGTACATTAAATACATCATGAGCATAGCTCTCTCTACTACAAGAATCCATACACTATATACAAGAATGTTACATTACATGCATTCTATCTCATCCATTACATAAATCTGCTACAAGTTACATCCATAATACATCATGAAGAAGAATCCACATCCACGCAAGAAGAATCCAAAAGAACATCCCAATCGCTAAAAAGCACCAACCTCCTGACCATGTGGAACCAAAGGAACCACCCCCTGTGCTAGGAGATGACACAAGGTCCCAACACATACTCTAAACCTAAGCTAGCACCTATAACCAAGGAGACTAACCACACAAGGACTCTCAAGCAAGAACTCACACATATAATAAGAGTGAACTCCCAGAGGCGTAAAACTTCATCAAGACATAAATGCATCCAATAAGCATAATCATAAATCGTAAAGGGAAAACACATGTAGGAGTGGAGTGTCATCACATGCCATCCTCATAACATAATAGCATAATAACACAAGGCACTAGCCTGATGGAAATGTGGAGCCATCTCAACCTATGAGAGACTAAGGGAGATTAGCTTACCATCTTCATGACCTTCTCATGCTTATCCTAAAACATCCTCCCTAGGACTAAGTCATGAGGCACAAATCAATTTATCATCTTATTAATTAATCTAACTACCCAACCCATCAATTATTAGGTTATCACTTATTTACAAATCATGGAAAACTCCAATGTGCCCTGGTGGTCTAGACTTCATGTATGCTTACAAGGAACCTCATGCAAGCCTATCTCTCGTGACCCCGATCATCACAAGGAAGCCCACTCATCCTAACATGGCCCAACAATAAATCACAAAAGGCTCTACCAACATAGTTACATGAAAATAATACTCAAAGCAGCCAACAACTTCCACACATACTCTTACAACATAAACAAGGCTACAACAACATCAATATAGCAAAATGAGCCTCTTGGCTAGCAATAAACAAAGGCATATCAACCCATCAAATGCTACCATCGAATAAAAAATAACATCACAACAAGGCCTACTCACTTGCTGGTCCAAAACAACATAGTAATCATCTCAATCATCCATGGCCTATCCACATGGAAGAGAGTCTAAAATATTCACAATGCATAGAAAATTGAATATACTCAAAACCATCAAAATGCATCCAAACTGATCAAACCCAAAACTGGGAAATATTAATAGACCTCAAATAAAGCGTCTAGTACAAAAATGAATTCAAGAAAATGCCTCAAAAAATGACCAAAACTGGAAAAATACAAAACAAACATGTTAGCACTTTTGCCCTGTAGGTTAGCACTTCTGCCAAAAAGAACAATGCTTTTGTCAAGAAGAACATTGCTTATGCATTCTAGAATCGTGCATATGCATCCTAATACAACGCTTATGTTTCTAGATTCATGCTTATGCATCCTAAAATAACGCTTATGTTGCACAGAGTAGCGCAAATGCAATATATAATAATGCAAATGCAATATAGAACAACGCTTTTTCACAAAACTTGCAGAATTTCAGAAAACTTTTGAGTAAAATAATAAAATACAGACTTAACAAAAGGGATCGAAAAACATATGAAAAGAAACACCCAGAAACAAGGAATACCTGGGTATAAACACAATAAAATAACTCAACCTATAAACCAAGATTTAATCAAATAACTTCACAACAATTTCTCATAGAGCCGTGAAATGCATACATGGGAAAACCAAAATAAATATCTCCCAACAACTATATAAAAACTCTCATAACATAAAGTTTCCTTCCCAGATATTTTCTTTTAGAAATAATAAAACTATAGAGTAAATAATATTTCAACCCTATACCCAAAAACAATGTAGACACAATGCATAAACAAAGAAGCCATTGAAAACCAAAATGCAAAGTGAAGAACCCAACCTGTAACTTTGAAGTAAGGGTTTGAAGCTGAGGAAGAGCTCCCACAAGCCAAACCAAATCCAATCCAAGCTCTAGCCAAAAACCAGAACCAAGGAAGAAGCTTGCTGGAAAAATTTGAGCCAACCAACCCGAAAAACTTCACGGCAAAGAAAATAAAAAGAAACAATAATCCAAAACCCTAGCCTCAATTTCGGCCAATCAAAATATTCCATTTTGGAGTATATTTTACCAACCCACCATATAATATAATTTATTCACCCATTTTGAATTTAACCAATGAGAGTGAACGGTAGGTAAAGTAAATAAAATATACTTATTCAACCAAGTGGGATTGTTTTTATTTCTTTATTTAATTTAATGTGTTCATACACCCCACTTAGCAATAAAAGTCAATTTATTAAATAAATATAAGCTATAAATAAATAATCCAAATATGGATTAAAATCAAATAAACCAAAAGCTAATAAAATAAATTAAAGAACCAAATAAATATAAGTTATCAAATAAATATCAAACCATAGAAGGTCAAATAAATAATTAAATAATCAAATACCATTAAAGATTAAATCACAAATATTAAATAAATATTAAAAAACAATAAGGCTTATCAAATAAATAATCATAAAATCAATAAACGTTAATTATCAAATAAATATAAATACCAAATAATTAAATATTCAAAACTCTTAAATTAAATGCTTTAAAATAAACATTACCAAATATAAAACTACACATCAAGAACCACATAATTACTCTAACATAATCGAGTAAATCAGCTGACATAAACTGAACTCACAATACGAAAAGACCAAGCTTACTAAGTGACATGGTGAATTATGCCAAGACATTGACTACACACGGTGAACATCTTAGACCTAGAGTATGTGAGGGGAAACTCATGCCATCTCCGAACCACATAAGCCATTGGAACTAAAGACATGATTAGGCCTGTGAAGCCAAGTGGAGCCGATGTCTGGTACCTGCAAAATCCTACAACCACAAAACGACAATAAACCATATACATATACATATATAGAACAAGCAAGTGATAGAGAATCGCGACGACACATCCCGCTCTCAATGAGTGATGTGGAATCATCTCTATCATTAAGATAGTCAAACACATCTCATAAACATCTCATCATATGTAATCATGAAGTAGGGTTAGCGTAATCATAATCATCATCAAAACCATGATAAATATAATCAATCAATAGTCCATCACATAGTGAGCATATAAATCCATCGAGTACATATATCATCAAATCACATGATCAATCATGATAGTACCAACATCCATATAGATAATCAAAATAGCATATGTCCAATAGTGTTTAACATCAATCATAAGTCACTGAAGCATGTGAGTAATCATCATCCAAATCATTAGAATATAGTCTAGATAAGTCTATCAAGCATAATATAAAAGTCAACTCTAGTCAAAATAAGTCAAATCAAGGGTGGACACTACATCCTCCCCCCCCTTTGCCTAGGCTTACTCTTGGAAACTTGAGAACAAAAAGGGATAAAGCTCTGTCATCCGAACTGCATCCTCCCAAGTAACTGAAGAATCATCAATCGGATCCCACTGGACCCTTACCTTCTCTACGCTCTGACCTCTGAGGGACATCTCTTTGTGCTAAAGAGTGTGCATGGGCTCCATAGAAAGCTACCTTTCCTCGACCTATAAAGCATTCCAATCCAACACATGTGAAATATCAGGATGATATAACCTCAAAACTGAAACATGAAAGACATCATGGATGCGGGACAAGCTAAGCGGCAAGGCAAGGTGATAAGCCACAGGACCAATCTGCTCCAAAATCTCGAAAGGTCCAATAAACTAAGGCGCCAACTTAGAGCCTTTTTCGTAACGGATCAGAATCTTTCACAAGCGAACTCTAAAAAATACCTTGTCACCAATAGAAAACTGCCTGTTCACTCAATGAGCCTCCACATATTTCTTCTGTCTATGCTGAGCAGCCAACAAATGCTCTCTGATGTGATCCACCTGCTCCACCATATCCTGCAACATCTCTGATCCAATATGCACTCTTTCCTCTAAACGATCCCAACTCAAGGGCATGCAACATGGTCTACCATATAATGCCTGATAAGGAGACATACCAATAGAGCTATGGTAACCATTATTGTATGCAAACTCAACCAAATAGAGATAATTCTCCCAATAAGACTATTGATCCATCACATATATCCTCAACATATCCTCCAGAACCTGGTTCACCCTCTCTCTTTGCCCATCTATCTCGGGGTGATAAGCTGAACTAATGTTCAACTGCGTACCCAAATCATGTTGAAGTGTTGTCGAAAATGATGATGTGAACACTGGATCGCGATCTGATATGATCCACCAAGGAATACCATGGAGCCTCACAACTCCCTCCAAGAAAACTCGAGCTACTATCGTTGATGTATACGAAGACCTGATCAGAGAAAAGTGTGCTACTTTGGTCAATCTATCTATAGTGACCATAATAGCATCATGAAGACATAAAGACATGGGCAATCCAACTATAAAATCCATAGATATAATATCCCATTTCCATCTTGGAACCAAATGTGACTGTAATAATCCTGCGGGATGCTGATGCTCTGCCCTCATTCACTGACACTCTAGGCAACATGCCACAAAATCTGCAATATCTCTCCTCATACTAGATCAATGATATATCTGTCTCAAATCTGCATGCATCTTCTTGACACCTGGATGTGCTGAGTAAGGTGCATGGTATGCCTTCGACATGATCAAATCTTGAAGACCATCTAATGGTGGAACATAGATACGTCTCAAATGCCTAAGAAGTCGATCTGATTCCATTGAGTAACCTACATATCTACCCTCAAAAGATCTACCTGCGGCAACCTCTATAATAATCTCCTGATACCATACATCTAAAGGAAGGGCACTAAAAATACGACTCCTAAAATCCACACTAAGAGATATTGCTGAAATCTCATGCCTCCTGTGACTCAATGCATCTGCTACCACATTTTCCTTACCTTGAATATATCTCACCTCAAAGATGTACTCACATAAGAACTCCATCCAATGCCTCTGCCTAGCATTAAAATTTGACCGCGTGAAGATGTACTGCAAACTGCGATGATCACTATGCAACTCGAATCTATGTCCAAGAAGGAAGTGCTTCTATCTAACCAAAGCATGAACCACTGTCGTTAACTCAAGATCATGGGTGGGATAATTTTTCTCATGATTCTTAAGTTTACGCGACTCATGCAATCACATGACCATCCTGCATCAACACTACCCCTAGACCCTCCAAAGAAGCATCTGTGCACACCACAAAATTCCCCAAAGGATTTGGTACTGCTAAAATAGGTGCACTGGTCAAACGCTTCTTAAGGATCTAAAATTCTATCTCACACTACTTTGTCCAAACAAACTTCTTCCCTTTTCTCTGAAGAGAAGTGATAGGATGAGCTATCCTGGAGAAATCCTAAACATATCTGCGATAATATCCTGCTATATCCATGAAACTACACACCTCTCCCACATTAGTGGGTGTGGTCCAATCGACAATCACCTAGAACTTCGAGGGATCAACTATGGTACCCTCTCCAGAAATCACATGACCAAGATATCTCACCTTTGTCTGGAAGAAATCACACTTCGCCAAATTGGCATATAGCTAATTCTCCCTAAGACACTGCAAAACCTGCTTCACATGATCTTCATGCTCCTCAACTAATCTCGAATAAATCAAAATATCATCCAGAAATACTAATACAAATCTGTCCAAATACAACCTAAATACACCATTCATCAAGCTCATGAAAACCAAAGGTGCATTTGTGAGACCAAAAGGTACCACTATGAACTCATAATGACAATATCTAGTGCGAAAAGTTGTACGATAAATGTCTGCCTCCTAAATCCTCAACCGGTGATACCCGGACTTAAGGTCAATCTTAGAGAATATTTAACATCCTTAATCTAGTAAAATAAATCATCTATCCAAGGCAAGGGATATTGGTTCTTCATCGTCACCTTATTAAGCTATTTGTAATCAATGCATAATCGAAGAGATTTGTCCTTCTTCTTCACAAATAACACAGGTGCACCCCAAGGGGACACACTAGGATGAATAAACCCCTTCGCCAACAACTCCTCCAATTGAACCCTCAACTCATTCAACTCCTACGTGGTCATCCAATAGGGAGCTTTAGAAATAGGCTCAACTCTTGGCACCAAATCAATCCTGAATTCTATATCTCACCGAGGGGACATACCTGGAATCTCACTAGGAAAAACATCTGCAAACTCCTGAAGAATGGGATGTTGCTGCAATAAATTCTCTAAGCTAACTCCCTCATCCACATCCTTCACTCTAACCACAAACAACCGGCAACCCTTACGTGCACACCTCTTCATCTGCATAGCAGAAATCATGCGAAGAGAGATAGGTCTCTGAATACCTACAATCACCACACTCTTCCCACTATCATCCTTCCATTGCACTCTCTTACCTCTACAATCTATCTGCGCTTGGTGAGGTCCAAGCCAATCCATACCAAGAATCACATCATAAGATCCCAAAGACATAACATGAAGATCCACAGAAGTATGGAAATCTCCCAAGACTAAAGGACAATTGAGCCCAAGGGAATCCACTACCCCTTTGGACCCTGTAGCTAACTCTACCTTCCACCTATCATCTTGCTTTGTCATAGCAAGCCCGCATCGCTCTACTGGAAAAGAAGAAATCAGAGAGTCTAATGCTTCAGAATGAAATAACACTAAACAAGAGATACCACCTATCACACGTGATGTCTCAACAACGTTGGCCTGATGCTCAGCCTAACAGTTATCAACCGCCGCAAAAACATGATGAGACCTGCTTGCATCTCCAACTGTAGGCTTAGAAGTAGCTGGCTTCTGCTGCCTTGACATTTGAGAAGTACGCTGAGGACAATGAATGACAATGTGACTTGGTTATCCACATGCAAAGCAATCTCTCCTGACAAACACTCTGCCACCTGGTCCTGTACTCAACTGCTGAACACTGCCTCTACTAGAAACTGGTTGCAAACTCTATGCTAGCTAGGAAGGAGTAGGTCTCCATCACTATGACGATTGTGACTCCTATCAACCTAAAATCTGGCACCTCGAGTGAAGCTCTTCCCTTGAGAAAACCTCTTCTTAAACTGCTGACCACTACAAAAAGAAGAAGGATGGCTCCTGGCATATCCTAAAGACTGCTGTTGTGGTCCTCTCACTGTAGATCCTGTAACAAGTGCACTAATTGTCTGTCCTCCAATCACTCCTCCTGATGCCAATGAAAGATTCTCCTTTGCTAGTCTCACCTTCTCCACAGCTGCCTCTAAGGTCTTAGGTCCCTGCATCCGAACCTCCACCAATACGATCATTGAGACCTCTAACAAAGTGCTGAATCAACATCAGCTCATCATCTACATATCCTGCATACTGTCTAAGCTTGAAGAATCTGCACTCATACTGTGCCACAGTCATCCTTTGTTGTCTCAAATCATGGAACTCATAGGCCTTCCTCTACCTCCAATGATCTGAAAGAAATCTAGCATGAAACCGCTCCAAGAATAAATCCCATGATATCATCGCTATGTCCAAATGCAATTTATGTTCCTCCATGTGCCACCATGTCATCGCAAAATCATGAAGGTGCAAAATCACACATCTCGCCTTGGTGTTACTACTACACTGATGCATAGAAAAACACCTACCTAAGTCTTATAACCATGTCTCTGCCTCCATGCCATTGCCTAAGCCATCGAAGGTAGGAGGATGAGTCCTATTCAGATCTATGATGTGACTAGCTATAAGCGCCTCCTGATCCACCTCAATTCTCTTCCTAGGAGAATGCAAATGCTCTCTCTCCTGATGCTCCAAATGACAAGATCCTTCCTACTAGTTCTCCTCGTGTCTTGGTCCTAAGCGACCAAGAAGATCCTGAAGTACGTTCACCAACTGTGGAATCAGACCATCTCTAGGCTACTCCTGCTCCTGTTCCTCATGGTGTGACTCTTCAGAAACCTCAAGACGTGGGTTCCTATGAGTACCCATGCGACCGACACGATGATGATCTCTACCCCTAACAAGCATCTTATCTAAGCAAATGCAAAGAAACTATAAGCTAAACATCTAAGGGAACTATTACAAGGAAAATAAAAAGAAGGGATAAAACCTTTGGGCTACCCCATGCCAAATGCTAAAATGCATAATGGCTTCAATCGAAACCAGAGTACCCAGTGTTGAACATGGGCTCTGATACCAAGTTGTAATGCCCACCAAAATAACCTAAAGAAACTAAACAATAATATACAAATGAAGATAATTTTTTTCTTAATTAACATCTAATAACAACTAATGCAACATATAACATCTCCACCTATTTACATTCATTAACCAGTTAACCAATATGAACATACATCATTGCTCATTTCATCAAATAACGTAAGCGGAAATAACACACCATCAATAATCTACCTCTAGGACTTTAACATCATTACTTAATTCATTTCCACAATAACATAGTACACACACGATAGGTATATTTCATCTTCATTACTGTAGCATATTCTAATTCTTTAACTATGAGATATGTAGCCTACAACATTACGTATTCCTCATGATATGCATAATTTCCTTTCTACCAATGCATCTATGTGAATCATTCCTATTTACTAGATCTAATCAACATCTTTTAACATATTCACTTATTAATCTATGCATATTCCTCATTCAAGATTATTTAACATTCTAACTAACCTCTAAACATTCCATGAGATAATACAACTAATCCATAATGAAATTCCAACCTATTCCAACTATAATCCACTTTATTTTCATGATTCATAAAATCACATCTCTACAATAGTACAGGTACAAACATGCCTTAATTCCAATTTCCAACTACAATTCATATTACAAATACGAGTACATTAAATACATCATGAGCATATCTCTCTCTACTACAAGAATCCATACACTATATACAAGAATGTTACATTACATGCATTCTATCTCATCCATTACAAAAATCTGCTACAATGTTCATCCATAATACATCATGAAGAAGAATCCAAGAGAACATCCCAATGGCTAACAAGTACCAACCTCCCGACCATGTGGAACCAAAGGAACCACCCCTCATGCTAGGAGATGACACAACATCCCAACACATACTCTAAACCTAAACTGAGACCTATAGCCAAGGAGACTAACCACACAAGGACTCTCAAGCAAGAACTCACATATACAATAAGAATGAACTCCCAGAGGCATAAAACTTCATCAAGACATAAATGCATCCAATAAGCATAATCATAAATCATAAAGGGAAAACACATGTAGGAGTGGAGTGTCATCACATGTCATCCTCATAACATAATAACATAATAACACAAGGCACTAGCCTGATGAACATGTGGAGCCATCTCAACCTATGAGAAACTAAAGGAGATTAGCTTACCATCTTCACGACCTTCTCATGCATATCCTAAAACATCCTCCCTAGGACTAAGTCATGAGGCACAAATCAATTTATCATCTTATTAATTAATCTAACTACCCAACCCATCAATTATTAGGTTATCACTTATTTACAAATCACAGAAAACTCCAATGTGCCCTGGTGGTCTAGACTTCATGCATCCTTACAAGCAACCTCATGCAAGCCTACCTCTCGTGATCTCGGTCATCACAAGGAAGCCCACTCCTCCTAACATGGCCCAACAATAAATCACAAGAGGCTCTACCAATATAATTACATTAAAATAATACTCAAAGCAACCAACAACTTCCACACATACTCTAACAACATAAAAAAGGCTACAACAACATCAATGTAGCAAAATGAGCCTCTTGCCTAGCAATAAACAAAGGCATATCAAGCGATCAAATACTTCTATCGAATAAAAGATAATATCACAGCAAGGCCTACTCACTTGCTGGTCCAAAACAACATAGTAATCATCTCAATCATCCATGGCCTATCCACATGGAAGAGAGTCTAAAATATTCACAATGCATAGAAAATCAAATATACTTAAAACCATCAAAATGCATCCAAACTGATCAAACCCAAAACTGGAAAATATTAACAGACCTCAAATAAAGCCTTTGGTACAAAAATCAATTCGGGAAAATACCTCCAAAAATGACCAAAATTGGGAAAATAGAAAACACAGATAGGTTAGTTCTTTTTCCCCACAGGTTATCACTTCTGCCAAAAAGAAAACCGCTTCTATCAAGAAGAACAATGCTTATGCATTCTAGAATTGTGTATATGCATCCTAAAATAGTGTTTATGTTTCCAGATTCATGTTTATGCATCCTAAAACAATCCTTATGTTGCGTAGAGTAGCGCAAATGCAATACAGAACATCGCAAATGCAATACAAAACAACACTTTTGCAAAAACACCGCTTTTGTACAAAACTTGTGGAATCTCAGAAAACTTTCGGGTAAAATAATAAAATACAGACTTGACGAAAGGGCTTGAAAAACATATGAAAAGAAACACCCAGAAAAAAGGAATACTTGGGTATAAACACAATAAAATAACTCAACCTATAAATCAAGATTTAATCAAATAACTTCACAACAATTTCTCATAGAGCCGTGAAATGCATACACGGGAAAACCAAAATAAATATCTCCCAACAACTATATAAAAACTCTCATAACATAAAGTTTCCTTCCCAAATATTTCCTTTCAGCAATAATAAAACTATAGAGTAAATAATATTTCATCCCAATACCCAAAAATAATGCAGACACAATGCATACATAGAGAAGCCATTGAAAACCAAAATGCAAAGTGAAGAACCCCAACCTGCAAGTTTGAAGGGTTTGAAGCTGAGGAAGAGCTCCCACAAGCCAAACCAAATCCAATCCAAGCTCCAGCCAAAAACCAAGAGAGAAGAAAAACCAGAACCAAGGAAGAAGCTTGCTGGAAAAATTTGAGCCAACCAACTCGAAAAACTTCACGAGAAAGAAAATAAAAAGAAACAATAATCCAAAATCCTAGCCTCAACTTCGGCCAATCAAAATATTCCATTTTGGAGTATATTTTACCAACCCACCATATAATATAATTTATTCACCCATTTTGAATTTAACCAATGAGAGTGAAGGGTAGGTAAAGTAAATAAAATATACTTATTCAGCTAAGTGGGATTGTTTTTATTTCTTTATTTAATTTAATGTGTTCAGACACCCCACTTAGGAATAAAAGTCAAATTATTAAATAAATATAAGTTGTAAATAAATAATCCAAATGGGGATTAAAATCAAATAAACCAAAAGCTAATAAAATAAATTAAAGAACCAAATAAATATAAGTTATCAAATAAATATCAAACCATAGAAGGTCAAATAAATCATTAAATAATCAAATACCATTAAAGATTAAATCACAAATATTAAATAAATATTAAACAACAATAAGGCTTATCAAATAAATAATCATAAAATTAATAAATTTTAATTATCAAATAAATATAAATACCAGATAATTAAATATTCAAAACTCATAAATTAAATACTTTAAAATAAACATTACCAAATATAAAACTACACATCAAGAGCCACATAATTACTCTAACATAATCAAGTAAATCAACCGACATAAACTGAACTCACAATACGAAAAGACCAAGCTTACTAACTGACATGATGAATTATGCCAAGACATTGACTACACATGGTGAACATCTTAGACCTAGAGTATGTGAGGGGAAACTCATGCCATCTCCAAACCACATAAGCCATTGGAACTAAAGACATTCTTAGACCTATGAAACCGGGTGGAGTCGATGTCTAGTACCTACAAAATCCTGCAACCACAAAATGACAATACAACATATACATATACATATATAGAACAAGCAAGTGATAGAGAATCATGACGACACATCCCGCTCGCAATGAGTGATGTGGAATCATCTCTATCACAAAGACAGTCAAACAATAGTCAAACACATCTCATAAACATCTCATCATATGTAATCATGAAGTAGGGTTAGCGTAATCATAATCATCATCAAAACCATGATAAATCTAATCTATCAATAATCCATCACATAGTGAGCATATAAAATCCATCAAGTGCATATATCATCAAATCACATGATCAATCATGATAGTACCAACATCCATAAAGATAATCAAAATAGCATATGTCCAATAGTGTCTAACATCAATCATAAGTCACTGAAGCACATGAGTAATCATCATCCAAATCATCAGAATATAGTCTAGATAAGTCTATCAAGCATAATATAAAAGTCAACTCTAGTCAAAATAAGTGAAATCATGGGTGGACACTACAACTTGAACTCTGTGTGTTGTTACTTGGCCTTTGTGTTGCCTTGGAGTTCTTTGGAGGTTGTGTAGTGTCATATGGGAGAGTGGCTTTTGAGTGGGGGTCGAGGCCTAAAGTGGCTACCAAGATAACCCCTCAAAAGTTGGATAATTAAGTGATAACATAATAATATACTAGGGGGTTTAAGGTTTCAAACATTAAAATAATATTAATTGTGCCCCTCTCATGGTTGAGTGCTAGTACAGACTCAGGATGCAGTGGGAAGGTCTCGAATGGAAAACCAACTACCTTGTCTTCACAAAAGGTTTGTTGGGTCCACATGAGTCATGTATGGGGGCCGAGGGTTTGGGAGAGGCTACTAGGATAACCCTAGATGGGGGACGGGGCCTATGGAGGGCTGCCAAGATAACCCATACCATCTATATGATGACACTCTTCTCTTATGTTCACTAGTGTGTAGTCTTGTGTTGATTTTTATTTGGATCACTCTTGTGGGAGTCATATCTGTATGTTTATGCCTTATGTGAGTATCCGATGTACATGTTAGACCATGTGATGCTTTATAGTGGTTTGCTTGAGGGCCTTATTTCTATATCCTAGCATGAATGGTTGTTTCCTTTTTGGGCCACATGGTCAGGTGGTAGTGCCACTTTCCATCAGAGTTTTGTTTGCTCCCTTCTTGCAAAGGATTAGCTTTTCAATTTCTCCAATTGCCTTTCTGGGATTTGCTCATCTTATTGTACTAGTGGATCCTCTTTTATTGTTCTTGGATTATTCTTGTATCTCTTGGACCTCATGTGGTCAAAAGTATCTTTTGGTTATGTATGCATTCATGGAAAGATGTAATTTTAATGTAAACATTATATGTTCTTATGAGACTTAGTGATTATGAGCAATGTAATATTATTTAAACCTTGAAATGTAAAGGAGATGTCTTGATAGGTATTGGATGGTTAAATGTATATCTTTTATTAGAATCAATGATGTAATGTGATGGAAAGAATCATTAGAATGAAACATAGATAGGTTAATGTTATCTCATGCAATTATATAAAACAATCATAGTATAGTGTAATTGCTTCTTTATGATTAAATCATCTTAAATGGATTAATTAGCATAAAGCAATGCTTAGTTTAATTATCTAAAACAATGTTGGGAAACCCTTTAGGAGTTTAAATTAAGTTAAGTCTTCCGTTGTGCAAATTAAATGTAATGTTATCTTAATGCGTTATTTAGTTTATTAAAGTTTATTAAAAAAATTATTTACACTCTTTTCAAGTGTTTTAGTTTAATCCCTTCGGGGTTTCCTAGGAGGGCATTATAAAATATAATAGGAGTTTTGGCTAATGGACCTATGAACAATCTAGTATATGTATATATCCTTAGCTTACCTTGGAACAATCATATCTTAGTTACATGCAAGTAAATTATTTCTTTGTGATGTTGATAACTCGAGGATTTGAAAGAAGAGTAGGCAAAAGGGTACCTAGGGAAGTCCAAGATGTAATCCATATTTATGGTGGTTAGTATATTCAATTCGCCACTTGGTATTATATGAGAACATAGAGATTCATGAGGAAACCATGTATGCTACCAAGATATCCTTCTAATGAGGCATGGTTGACATAATTTAGCAGACAAATGTGAGATTTTCATGATCTATATCACAGTTCTCATCGTAAATTGGTATTTAAGTTTCCTTTGAAAATGGGAAGATTTGTATGTGACTAACTCCCAAGTACTTAAAAGATAGAAGATGATCTCTTGGCTAGACATTTACACGTATTTTGATTTTTAAAGAAATAATTTTGATCCATTGGGAAAAATAAAGATCTTGATTTCAAAGAAAGTAGTACATATTCTCAACATGAAATATTATTGGATAGATTGAAAGGATGAAAAAGATACAATATCAAAGATTGACCCTAAAATAGATGCAAACTTTGTGTCTTGATATTATAGGTTTTTATATTCCCCATCAGATAATAGAGGATGATGAAGAAGTGCTACATCCTAGTTATACAACTAGTCAAGTTGAAGATCACCCCATCATAGAACCACACCTGGATCAATTAGAATCATTATCATTATAAGTGATAAATGAACCCATCTCGAGGGAAAATCTAAGATGGATAGAAGAATATGAGAATATAGATGTTGAGCAAGTTAGATTTATAGATGCCAAGGATAAAGAATCTTCATGGTTCAAAGATAGAAGGATCAAAACTAATACATAAAATAATAATGAATCAACAAGTAAAGAAACCTTAGTTCCATTGATGGTAATCGAAAGACATGTGGGAAATGAAAACAATGTTATTACTAATGAAGTTCAAAAGGAAGATCTTAAGGATGAGTATGTGGGAGTGTTCAAGCACTAGGAAGAAATAGGAAAAAATATGATAGAAGATAAATGGGACATAATAAATCAAGAAGAAAATGCCCCTCATAACAAAATTAAAGATATTGAAAAAGTGAAGATAGAAGAGGTCCTGTAATGCCCCGCCAGGAACCCCAAAGGAATACCCACAACAAGGGTGAAACAATTTTATTTTATTTTTAAAGTATAAACATATTAAGTGCATAAAACACAACATGCACGGTAATAACACAAGTGAAAGACTTCACTAGAATTCCTTAAGGGTTACTAACAAAGAATTAAAACCAAAAGTTAAATTCCATAATTAAGGTTAATCCAATCATCCAACAAAAGTCATAGAACATATTAAGCCATATGCAATAACAGATTACACCATTGAAAGATTGAAAGGATACAATATAATTTCTCTTCAATAAGCATTTACACATATCATAAAGGAAACTGATAAATAACATCCCAAACATAGGACTACATTGCTCTTCCAATACATGGCTCTCAATATACATATAAAGTTACAACTTAACCAAATACAAGGTTACAAAAGTTCATTGATACAATTGACCACATAGGTCTCCAGATAACAATAATATCCAAACATGAGATAAAGCATGAGCCACGAACCACAGGAACACCTATGAAGCCAATCCTCGGATGAAGGTACAAACAAGAACATCTGATGGGAAGTGGCACTACAACCTGACCATGTGATCCCAAACTGGAAATCACCCCACCATGCTAGGAGATAGCAAAGGACCCTCAAGCAAGCAAAAGCATGGCATGGTTGACAGAACAAAATGACTCCACAATATTCCAGGTGACTCAACATCACAAATACACAAGTGAACCTAAAGAGAGAGTGTCATCACATAGCTTATGATGGTTACCATGGTCGGCCTCCATTGGTCCCGACACACTATCCTGGTAACCTTTCCCGAACCTCTGGCTCCAACTAAGTCTCATGCAGACCCTACCAGACTTTTGTAAAGACAAGGTGGTCAGTTTTCCATTCCAAGCCTTCTCACTACATTATGAGCCCTGTACAAGCACTCACCTATGCATGAGGTATGATATCTTATTTATTGTTATGAACTACCCACCTAATCAATTAATTAGATTATCACTTATTATCTGACTTTCGATGGGTTATCCTGCCAACCACTTTGGGCATGACCCCCACTCAAAAGCCACTCTCTCAAAGGACACTATGAAAACATGGTCACTCCATGAGGACCCTATGGCGAAGCAGACAACCATACCACTATCCAAAAACAAGTGGTCAAAACAAGGACATATTGACTCTTGGTTAACCATAAGGCAAAGACACTACATGATTAAGACAACGAAGTCAACATATATTACTTGGTCAAGGGTACCAAATACGCCACCATAGGACGACTGAACCACAGACCAGAAATAACACAATATAACTCTTTGCAAGGAAAGCTAATTTCACTAAGTCTGTACTCAGACAATCTTTGAGAAAATCAGCATCATAAGAACTTGCAAATTCATTGATTGAAAATTAAATAAACACTCTTTTACGACATTCACATCTACTCAATTTCCAAATCAATATTCCATCAATAATAAAATCCACATTAAATATTCAACCGAATAAAACATGAATTCCTAATAGGCATTTTAATTCGTTTCCAGAATATATCCAAATTTACCAATTTGAATTTCTAATTCATGCCTTGATTTCCATAAATAAATTTATTAAACCACATAATAAAAATCACTTTGAAAATTACTATTTTTATTTAACATTAAAAACCAACTTTAAAAATATTTCATTTATTACAAATTAAAATTCACAGCACATAAAAAGGTTGTACCGCGAAGAGTACAAGCTCACGCGGGGGCCAAGGCCTATCTGCGGTAGTACTGCTACCAAGGTAGCAAGCACTACCTACCAGTAGTACTGCTACCGACTGGTAACAGGCCTACCGACCAGTAGTACTGCTACCACCGATAGCAGGCACTACCGATCGATAGCATTGCTACCAACTGCTAGCAGTCCTACTGACCGGTACTGGTAGTACTGCATAGTAGTACTGTCGACGGGTAGTACTGCTACCTGCGGGTAGCAGACTCTACCGACCCACCTGGTCGGGCTATCTTGCCATGGGGTAAGGTAAGGTCAACTTAAATAAAAATAAATTCATACTTTCATAGCCTATAAAATCAATAAAACATGAGCTCAGTTCTGTTAGGTCCTGGAGACAATTGAGATGGGGGGGGTGAATCAATTGTCTAATAAATTTAAACCAAAAATCATTTAACTAGCTTAATGCTTAATACTAGTAAACTAGTTAAGTATGTTGGTAGATAGTGTTAACAGTAAATTACTATACCAGTAAGGATTAATGCATGAAACATAAACATAAAGTCATCCACAACACATAACACCAACATTTGTACATGGAAACCCTGTAAAGGAAAAAACCATGGTGGGAAACCTTACCCACAATCAGATGATACTACTGCAGATAGTAAGTGTACATAAATGGGGTCTGCACATGTAGAAAGGCCAACAACCTAGAGCTCACTACTCAAACACAAAATGGGAGTCACACTGACTATAGTTGGATGGTTAAATCCAATAAGAATGTACTACACAAAATAGCATCTTCATATGCTAGATTCAGTATCGGTGTAATGCTGATATGCTTTCACCTTCAAATGATGTCTTCATGTATACCTCTGCTTAATCTCGCATATATCTTCACACAATTCTTTTTCGCATTCCACACTTGATCTTACAAATAAGATCTTACATTTATACCATACCCTAAGACCAATTTTAGTAGGTTGGCTCTACAAGATATTACAATAAAAACATTTTACATACAATATAATATCTGATGCCATAACCGATTGGACATGTCAGCTTAATGCATTTACAACAATAATAAATCATCTTCATATCATGCCATGCTGATCTAGAAAAGATAAACCTGCCGGTGTAACCCTAGATAACCCTGAACCTATTTGTCGGTAAAAGAAAATATGCAAATATGAATATACTAATGATTAATTCTTCAAAACAAAGTATCCACACAATGTCTTTGGCATTACCAAGTGTCTTCCATATCATTCTAGGTACCAGTGAACATTATATCCTGCCGGTGAACCATATACTAGTAACTGTGCAATAGTTACTTGCTTGCCGATGAATGTTGCTAGATCTCCAAAGTGCTAGTTTTCAGTAGGTGTTGACATCAATGAAAAAACCATACCAAAATACCAACAGGTTCTTCCCCTGCTCATTTCACAGGCACACACACCCATAGTGCCAAATACCTGAATACAAAGGGATATTTACCAATAAGGTAAACGGTGAAATAAAATCACACAAGAACCCAATAAATAATGATTTAGGCAACAATAGAAGAATTCAATAGGTAGGAGAAGGGTTAAGATAAATTTCCTTACTTCCATACCCAGGAAGAATTCCTTGCATCTAGCAAAAGGCAATAACCAAATTTTGCCAGCATAAACCCCAAATATTGTGCAATTAGATACTAGAAAGCACACAAAAACCTAAATCTAATTCTTTCTATTCCCAATAGAAGAGGTAATTAAAGAAGTTGATTTCAACAACAAAAACATACAACAAATAGAGAAATGAACCATTTCTTTCTGTAAGCAAACATATGATATAAGTTTCACAAAATCAACAATAACAGGCACTCTTTCTTCCATTCCAATCATTCCACAAGAATCTACAAAGAGATTTGCATTTTTTAACACATAGGAAGCAACTAAAATATTCAAATTTAGATTTCAAAACAAGAAGAGATTATCCAACCTTGAAGAAATCTAGCAAGCAAAATGATGGAAGAATCCTAGTCCTCGCAAACCAAATCAAATTCTAGCTCCTCTTTCAGAATGGTTTTCCAAATTTCTCTTCCAAATTTTCTACCCCTCCCATTCCCATGAATTCCCAAGAATATATGGGAAAATAATTTCAACCTAAACTTTCTAGGTTAAAAGTTTCCTCCACCAATCAGATTAAATTATTTGAAAAGTAAAAAGCAATCAGATTTACTCTTTTTCCAAAAACAATTCTTTTCCAATAAATAAAATACAAAAGTCAATGGAAAGGTAAAAAGAAAAGCTTTTTATTTTATTTCATTTCCTTTTTCACAATACTTTCCTCCAACATAAGCATTTAAAACTTAAATGGCTAGGCAATTATTTATTTCCTTCCACAAAATATATTAATGCAACTTTACACAATAAAATAAGCCATTTTACCATTTAATCCAGCAAATCATTAGTTTAATTAAATCAATAAACTTAAGAGCATATTAATCAACTAATTATGCCAACATAAAGATAGCATCATCCCCTCAATTAAATAACCATTAAAATAAATAGAAACACTCACAATGAAGGATGATCAAATGACGACTCACAAATGACCAAACCAAAGCACTATTACTAGCATACCGGCCAGACGGGAAAGACAACCAGCTGACAACACTCACATGAGTGTAACTGTGGGTCAAGTTAGGGTCCAAAAACTATCTCCTCCACTCCCATCAGACATATAAGGTATGCTCAGACTTGTGAAACCAGGTGGAGTCGATGCCCCGTACCTACCCGATACTTGTACCTGTAATGTTCTGTACCAAAAACCACATGTGCATATAGACAAATACATATATACAGGCATGACACACACACTGATGAAGGAGAATCATGATGTTCTTGATCTCACTAGAGTGAGTGAAGGAAAACCATCCCCTTGCATCCCAATACACTTGCAAACACACAACATATACATAACACATCGCACATATAAGGTAAGAGTGTCAGTCCATGATAATGATTCATAAAGTAACATTAATCATAAGCACTAAGATATTGCATAAAATCATACACCACAAATCCAGATAAAGCATGAAATAGCATCGCATAAAATCTGAATCAATATATAACAATCCTCCACTGAAGTCAATCAAAACCATACAAAAAGAGTTTGATCAAGGAGGGTTACTACATCCTCCCCCCAAGCCTAGGATTACTCCTAGAAGCCTAAAATAGATAAGAATAAAGCTCTCTCATCTTCGGTGCATCTTCCCATGTCACTGAGGTCTCATCACTTGGGTCCCATAGGACCCTTACTTGCTCGATGGTATGACCCCTAAGGGTCAAATCCTGATGCTGAAGAATGCACATTGACTCCATGGAAAGTTGCTCATCCTCGACTTGCAAAGCATTCCAATCAAGAAAATGGGTCAGATCAGGATGATAAGATGGAAGAACATAAACATGAAAGGCATCATGGATGTGGGATAGACTCGATGGCAAGGCAAGACGATAGGCAACAGGTTCTATCCTCTCAAGGATCTCAAAAGTGTTAGGGGTCCCATAGATACTGAGAGGGGGGGGGGGGTGAATCAATATCTAACTGGTAATTAGAATTTCTTAACTTAAAACATGTAGCACATAATATAACAGTGTACTGGTATGCAAGAAATAATGCAATAAACAAAATCAAGAACATCCACATGAAAAGAACACCATAACACAAGATTTTAATGAGGAAACCTGGTGTGGGAAAAACCTTGGTGGGATTTGTGACCCACAACATTCACTCACTGGACAATAAGAGAATATTACTTACAATAGGGTTCTGCACATGCAGGAAGGCCAACTGCCTAGAGCTCACTGCTCAATGGGAAGTCACACTAACTTACAATAAGGATTATACAAATCCAATAACTTGTACTTCTTTACAATAGCATCTTCAATGCCAGATTCAGTACCAGTTCCTGCTCTGTTCTTTACATATACCCCTTGACCTATATTTCGCACATTAGGTCTGCCTAATATTTTCTTTTTTTTCTACTACATCACTATCTCAAATGTCTACAATGATCTCCTTTATATATAAGATTCATTTTACAATTTGCCAAGTTGGCTTACAATAATAAACAAAATATTGTATAACAAAAATCTTGTCGGCCTCTGTGCCGGTATACTTCCTTTCTTCTGTGTCGGTGCCGGTGTCTTGAGTGTGATCTGCTAATGCCAGTATAATGCCTTTGTTGGTGCCATAAGATTGCAAGGTTTCCATCAATGACAAAACCTTCAGTCACATACAATATCTCATTGGAGTGTGCATATGCCAACAATGTCCCCCTTTGGCATTGATGGCAACACTCATGAGAAATTTCAAAAAGTGTTCAAAAGTGTGCAGTCCAAAAAATGTTACCAAAAATGTGAGAGCTCCCCCTGAGCATATGATTCCTATGTTTTGAACTTTCTCATCCCACTACTCCCCCTTTGGCATCAATGACAAAGGTTGTCAAGATGTTAGTAGAGTTTGTAGTTTCAACTATCCATAAACTCAACCTTGTAGCTAGGTAGTTATAATCTGAAAAAGATCTCCCAAAATCAAGTTTATACTTTCCATAAACTTCTTACTCTCCTTTATTGCTGTCTCAGTTCTCTTCACTGTACCAGTGAGATGTTGCAAATGTTATATCGGTGTTTTGCTTCCCTGTATTATTGCCTCAGAAATTTCCTTCCGCAGAGATGCTAGATAGTCCAATCTTGGACTTAGTTTAGATCTCAAATGTTTTGCCTTATTTATTATTCTTTCTTTCTCCCTTTCCAATTTGAGTAGTTCTTCCTCAAAATTTGTTATCTTCTCCTCAAAAATTGATAGTGTATTAGGTGAGTTGAAAAAGCTATCTGCAAGTTTATTGATCTCATCTTGTACCTTGCTCATTTTCTTGTCAATATCTATAGTCAAAAAGTTTGTTTTATAGGTATCAAAATCTCTATTACACTTCTTTATTTGTTCATCAAAGAATTTCTATTTTTCAACTTCTACTTTATCCTTTACTGAATCTTCCTTTATTATCTCAATGTTCTCTGAGATATATTTACACAGTGTGTCCAATTGTCCTAAAGAATCTTTGTTATCTATATTACAGTTAGGTGCAATTACCTTCAAAATTGGTATGGTATCATGAATTTCTTTGTAAGCCTGTGAGCTGCAGTCGGTTATTTTCTTGATAGAATCTAGTAATACCTCAGTCACACTTGTTGATTTGTATGTTGATGATGATCCAACAATCTGAGTACCGGTGGAAGTTACCAAACTTGTATTGACCTCTGGTAGGTCAGTTTGTGTCTGCATTTCTTTAAGCACTAGTTTTCCTCCTTCACTGGTTGCCAGTGACATTGTTTCCTTATGTACATATTCTGGTTGTTGTTGTTATGGAGCCTTTTGCTCTGTTTGTTTCTTTGTAGGTTTCATTTCCTCAGTCTGTGACTCAGTCTCTATCTTTTTCTCTTTATCATCTGCCTGTTTATCAGTTTCCCCTGCTACCGGAGGCTCACTAGCCATATCTAACTTTTTAGTTGTATCTTTGTCTACTACTATGTTGATCTTCTGAGTATCAACATCCACAGTATATAGGACTTCATAATTAGGATTATTATCCTCTACATCCATACTTTCAGCTGTTAGTTGATCTTCAGCAGTTGTTATTTTCACTGGTGGAGTATTTAAAGAAGGTGGGGGTAAGTTATCTTTAACTTTGATGCTTAGTGGTCCACCAACTTTACCTTTCCCCTTGTCTTTGTCTTTCTGATATACCTTTATAGGTTTAGGGTTCCTGTACTCTTCTTGTTTTTCTTTCTCAACTAGGAATATATCCCATCCATCTTTTGTTTCCTCTGTCACTTCATTAACTCTTCCTACCATTAGTGAAATATGCTGATGTGCAGTAGAGAATACTGACCGTTTTGCCTTTGCAATCAGATCATCAATTTCTTGTGGAGAGTTTACTGGATATACAACAAGTAACTTCTCAATTTTTATTTTCTTATCCAATTCTATCATTGCCTGTCTTCTTGCCTCTAGTCTTTTGAATAATTCATCAGGAATTTCATTAACTACTTCCATCAAAAATTTCTTGTACATATCCATATGTAATATAACACTGTTCTCAACTTGCTCTTTTTCATCAGCTATTAGAGTGTCATATATTTTCTCTATGTTCTTCAGTTTACCTTCCTCTATGATTTCATTTAGTAATATATCAAGAGGGGCCAAGTCTTTGTTTGTCCTTTTCTTCTTCTTAGGTGTTAGTTTCTTCTTTGGTGTGGCCTTTCTAACCAGAGATCTCACTGCTTGTTTTTTTTGTCTTGTCCTCCTAGGTGAAGGTGTGGTTGCCGGCGAAGGATCTCTTTTCCTTACAACTCTTTTAAAAGTTACAGGCATGTCATTTCCTGAAGAAGTACCTACTGGTGATAGGTGAGTTTCAGGTTGTGGAGCTGCTAACTCATCCTCTGTTATGCCAGTTTTCTTCAATACATCTTCCTTAATGGCTTTTGCTTGTCTGGACCCTTTCCTTACAACTGCCTCAACCTTTTTCACTCTTTTCTTTGATTGAATTTGGATTTCTATGGTTTTAGCACTACCAAATATTTCTTCTTTTGGTTCTCTGGGGGCTTCCAGAAGTGCTTTGGCATATGTTTCAACTATGTGATCATCTATTTCATATCCCATCTCGGTTACCTAGACTGTCCTTTGGATGACTGCTTCCATCCAGATTTCATCTTTCTTGATGACAAAGAATATATCATCTTTGTATTTGTCTACAATCTTCTGAGATAACCTTACTCTTTTCTTCATTTTGGTCTTTAATGCTTGGAAAAAATCATTAATATTATTTTCCTTGTTCTCACCCATGTTATTGAATAGTTCAGTCAATTGTTTTCCTACCGGTATGTCATATCCAAGTTCTTTGTAACCTATACCAGGAACCTATTTTGTTATGTGTAGCATTAGACATACTAACAAATTTCCAAATCTAAAAGTTCCTTTCTTGTCCTTTTTGATCTTTCCAAGGTTGTCAATTAGTTCATCCTTTAACCATTCACATATGTCAATTTTTGCATTATCTGTGACCATGTCATAAGCACTCTTAATGCATAAACTTGAAACTAAATTAAGTCTATTAGCATGAGTAGCTTTATACCCTAATATCATGCTGATAAATCTCACATTGATATCTTTTACATCATTAACCCTTAGAGACCTCTTGTCAAATGTTGCACCAGTTAGATTTATAACTAGGTCATTGGAAACCTTCTTGATTTTATCTGGTCTCTTACCGGTGGTCGGTAACCTTGTGATAGCTTTTACAACTTCCTTGGTGATCTTATGGATTTCATCTAACCAGAAAAATTCTCCATGTACCCTACTTAAAACTATCCTAATAACATCCTTTGGAAATTCAGGAATGCTAAGGATTTCTGTAAATCCTAGGGATTCAATGATTTTGTGTTCATCCTTTACATTGCCTGTATTATCACATATCACGGTTTTATACATGGTTTTGATTTCCTCATCTCCTAACTCTTCAATTTTATAGTGGATGTACATTCGGGGGTCTTCAACATAAACAACTCCCTTAGGAATTTGAGAAAAAGCACCTAAGGTATCATCCTTCTTTTCTATCTCGGGAACTAACTGAAATACGGGCCTAGGTCTTTTTATTACTTCAACAACAGTAGGGTTTGCTATGTATTCAATTGCAGAGGTGGATGCCATGATTAAATACCTTTTACTGCCTTGGATGGATGATTGCTTGGAGTGTGCTTGCTTCTTGCTCGAAATGCCTTAGCTCGGAGTCTTCGCGCTCTCTGAAAATTTGAAATCTTGGTGAAATGAAATGGAGCCAAAACCTTAACTTTATAGTGTCTTTTCACCATCTACCACATTAATTGCATGCCGGTTAAGTATTCGCTTAACATTGTTTGCCGGTAATAAGGAATTTTCAACTTCTTATCTCTAACCGAGGGAATAATAGCACATGTATCAATAGATTGCCAGACCCTCAAGGAAATTTTCTTCAATTGGATGAAGAACTTCTTGCCGGTGGAGCACTGCTCTGTCCTTCTGGTGAAGCATCACTCTGTCCTGTTGGTGAAGCATTGGTTTGTTCTACTGGTGGAGGAGTATTCCCAATATTTAGATCAGCATTTCTAATCCATTGTTTTGAGAATTCTTGCTTAACCTCTTCAACTTTTTCTTTACCTTTCAAGCTAGAACTTTTGTTGTCTATCGGTGTTCCTTTACTTCTACAAAATTTAGCAATATGTCCAATCTTGTTACATGCATAACAAGTTACATTATTCTTTTGAATAGCTTTCCCATAACCTATGCTAGTTTGTGTCCTGCATTGATTAGATCAATGTCCAAATCTTCCACAAACATAACATCTCACATTCATTCTGCAGTTTTCAGAGTTGTGACCAACTTTGTTGTATTTAGAACATTGACCGGTGGGTGTGTTGATATTCTGATAATTTCTAGATCTACATTCATTTTCTCTATGACCATACTTATTACAGTTAAAGCATTTACCATTAAATTTATAAGCATTAGGTTGTCTTACTGGTTTGCTGTGATCCTGAGTATTTGCAGTACCAGAGCTTTCACCAACTTCAAAGCCAATTCCAGAAGTGTCACCTTTAGGTTTTTGATTCTTCAGCAAGGTACCAAGTTCCTCTGAGCTTTTCTTGAATTTTTCTTTGTGTTGATTTGCAGTTTCCAGTTCTCTTTCCAAGATTTCTTTTTGTCTCATCAGTTCATTTGAGTCATTCTGAGTATGCATCAGATCTATCTTCAACATGTCATTTTCATAGCTAAGTCTTGTATTCTCATTTGTTGCATCACTTAGTCTTCTGGTCAATTCTTCTTCATTCTTCTTCCTATCCTCAATCTCTTTGCAAAATCTCATAGTCATATCCTACATTTCATTTTTTGTTGTCATGTTCTCTTGTTTCAACTTGCTTATTATATCATTAAGTGATTCCTTTTCATCATTCTCATTTTGCAATTTTTCACAAAGTTCTCTTCTCTTATTTCTTGCAACAGTAAAATTTTCTTGAAGTGCCTGAATGATATCCTGAGCTGCTCTTAAATTATCTTCTAGTTTGGTATTTTTCAATTTCTCTGCATCATAGTCTGTAAGATCTCCTTCAAGTTGTTTCATCAAATTTTCCATTTTTACCAATGTCAAGATCTTCCTCAAGCTGTTAGGCTTTTGAAAATAGAGGACCATGCTCTGATACCAATTTTTAGGGGTCCCACAGATACTAAGAGGGGGGGGGGTGAATCAGTATCTAACTAGTAATTAGAATTTCTTAACTTAAAACATGCAGCACATAATATAACAGTGTACCGATATGCAAGAAATAATGCAATAAACAAAATCAAGAACATCCACATGAAAAGCACACCATAACACAATATTTTAACGAGGAAACCCAGTGTGGGAAAAACCTCAGTGGGATTTGTGACCCACAATATTCACTCACTGGCCAATAAGAGAATGTTACTTACAATAGGGGCCTAGACATGCAGGAAGGCCAACTACCTAGAGCTCATTGCTCAATGGGAAGTCACACTAACTTACAATAAGGATTATACAAATCCAATAACTTATACTGCTTTACAATAGCATCTTCAATGCTAGATTCAGTACTGGTTCCTACTCTGTTCTTTACATATACCCTTTGACCTATATTTCACACATTAGGTCTGCCTAATAGTTTCTTTTTTTCCTACTACATCACTATCTCAAATGTCTACAATGATCTCCTTTATATATAAGAGTCATTTTACAATTTGCCAAGTCGACTTACAATAATAAACAAAATATTCTATAACAAAAATCCTGTGAGCCTCTGTGCCGGTATACTTCCTTTCTTCTGTGTCGGTGCCACTGTCCTGAGTGTGATCTGTTGATGCTGGTATAATGCCTTTGTCAGTGCCATAAGATTGCAAGGTTACCATCAATGACAAAACCTTCAATCACATACAATGTCTCATTGGAGTGTGCATATGCCAACAAAAAGGGCCTACAAAATGAGGCACCAACTTAGAACCCTTTCCATAACAGATCGGACTCTTCCACGGAAGCACTCACTGAACACACGGCCGCCCAAAGAAAACTGATGATCTACTCTATGGGCATCGACATTCTTCTTCTTCCTATCATGAGCAGCAACCAAGTGCCCACAAATTTGCTAAACCTGCTGCTCCATCTCACGAAGCAAATCCGGTCCTAAACACACCCTATCCTCCAACCGATCCCAACTCAAAGGAGTATGGCAAGGACGATCATAAAATGCCTGGAAGGGAGACATGTCTATAGAGTTGTGATATCCATTGTTATACGCAAACTCCACAAGGCAAAGATATTCCTCCCAGCACGACTGTTGGTCCATAACATACATGTGAAGCATGTCCTCCAAAACTTGATTCACACACTCAGTCTGACCGTCGGTCTTTGGGTGATAAGATAAACTTAAGTTCATCTAGGTTCCCAAAGCATGCTATAGTGAGGTCCACAAGGATGAAGTAAAGATAGGGTCCCTATCAGAAATTATCCACCTTGAGATCCCATGCAACCTCACCACATCTTCCAAGAAGACTCATGCCACCACTACTGCTATATAAGAAGATAGAATAAGAACAAAATGAGCAATTTTGGTCAATCTATCAACAATAACCATAATGGCATCATGAAGACACGAAGAAACAAACAACCCTATAATGAAATCCATGGAAATGATATCCCATTTCCAATCCAGTATCAAATTAGGCTGCAAAAGTCTTGTAGGGTGTTGATGCTCTGCCTTCACCCACTGACATTCCAAGAACTTTGACATATAATCAGCAATGTCACTTTTCATAGCAGCCCAATGATATATCTATCTAAGATCTGCGTTCATCTTCTTGACACCAGGGTGTGCCGAATAAGGTGCACGATGGGCCTCAGTCATGATCAAAATGCAAAGACCCTCCAAAGGAGGTACATAGATCCATCCAAGATATCAAAGAAGACCATCTGACTCAAGAGTATATCCAGAATATCTACCCTCCAATGGTCTTCTAGACTCTGCCACGACTCTAACATCTTGATACCAGATGTCCTAAGGAAGAACTCCAAGAATTCTCTCACTCAAGTTCACACCAAGGAACAATGCTGCAACCTCATGCCTCCTATAGCTCAAAGCATCTGCCACTACATTCTCTTTCCCCTGAATATAATGAACCTCAAAATCACACTTGCAGAGGAATTCCATCCATCTTCGTTGTCAAGCATTCAAGTTCTGCTACATGAAAATATACTACAAACTATGGTGATCACTATGCATCTCAAACCAACACCCCAACAGGAAATGTCTCCATCTAACCAACGCATGTACAACAGCTACCAACTCCAAGTCATGAAATAGATAGTTCAACTCATGGTCCTTGAGTTTGCGAGACTTATAGGCATCCACACGTCCATCTTGCATAAGCACTGTACCTATACCTTCTAGAGAGGCATCTGTGCATACCATGAGATCTCTGGATGGATCAAGAACTGCCAAAATTGGAGCACTAACAAGGAGTTCTTTCAAGGTACAAAAACATAATTCGCACTACTCTGACCAAACAAACTTCTTTCCTTTCCTCTAAAGAGAACTGATCGGGTGGCCTATCCGAGAAAAGCTCTGCACAAAGTGGTGGTAATATCCGGCCAAACCCATGAAACTCTAAAATTTAGAAACATTGGTCGGCGTTGGCCAATCAACAATGGCTTGGATCTTAGAAGGATCCATGGATACACCTTCTCCCAAAACTATATGACCAAGATAGCTCACCTCTGATAGGAAGAAATCACAGTTCACCAAATTCGCAAAAAGTTGATTCTCCCTCAAGCACTGCAATACCTAACACAAGTGACCCTCATGTTCTTCCATAGATCTAGAATAAATTAATATGTCATCCAAGAACACAAGGACAAAATGGTCAAGGTAGGTGCGAAAAACCCCATTCATAAGACTCATGAACACTGTGTAATACCCTAAAATTGCTCATCTAAACCATAGGCCCCTAATCTCGACAACATCACCAAGGTCCTAACCAAAGACAATTAAATCAATCTTGAACACATAATTAATTCTTTAATTATAAAAAATCACATGGCAAATCAACCACTCAGTATTAATTAAATATTTATTTAATTAATTGAATTATTTCAAGAACAATCATTTTGATCAATTATCCCATTTTAATTTATTAAATATCTTTGCATATTTAATTAATTAATAAATTTGCCATTCAATCATGCGAAAGGATTAATTTATTACAAAAGATGAATTAATTTATTACAAAAGATGAATTAATTTATTACAAAGAGTTGAATTGAAACAAAACAAAAGTCAAAAGAATTGAATTGAGAGAGAAATCAAACTTGAGATATTATTTCTTTTTCTAAATTTAGAACTTGAAATCAGAAAAGCAATTTAATTGAATTGTTGAATTATTCTCTAAAATTGGAACTCAAAGCTTTTCAGAAAAAAGAAGTTCAGTTGCATTAAGAAAACTCTTTCCTTGATTAAATTGAAGAATTATCTATTTTTATCAGATGTGCATGGAATTAATTTATTATTATTTTCCAATGCAACTTGGACTTCTAATTTGAATGCATTTCAATTAAACTATAATTGGAATCTATCTCAAGGTTAACTCAACCTAATTTCTCAATTATTTTCAATTAATCCTAAATTGAGCTTTTTGTAATTCTCTATAAATTCAGTCTTCAGCTCTCATTCCAATTCACCCCAGAGATTTTTGAGAACACACTTGGAAATTATTATCACGCTAATTTCGCTCTGGAGTCATTGAAATCATTGTGCTTTTTTTAGATTACTTGCATCCATTTTTACATTCATTATTGCTTGCATGCATTGTTGTTTGAATTTGCTTGAATTACTCATCCATCTTGCATCCATATAGCTTAATATCATATAGATTAAATCCTTCATCTTGGTGTAGTCTAGTCACTGGTATTGCTTATAAAAATCTGAGAGCAATCTTATACTTGCATCTTTTAGAAGGCAATTAGTCGCTTTGTGATGGTTTATTTCTTATTGATTATTGATTACTAACCATGCATATAATGACTTAATTGAAGTGTTGTGCTTGCAGCTACAGGTTCACTTTTTCACACACACCATTTCTGGCACCCACCATGGGGCCCAAAGACTACCTTTTTTTTCAGCCTCCAAGACTGACTGCTTTATTTTTTCTTATTTTCCAGGTTTCAGATTTTTTGGTTTTTCGTCCGTACATCTCATGTGACAATTCCCACATGCTGAAATGACAAATTACAGGTGTCGCACGAATTACAGACATATTATCATACGAGTAGACACTCTGTCGTACGAGCATATCCTTTGTCGTACGAGTAGTAATCATCTGTCGTACGAGTCAACATCATCAGCAATTTGGTCTCGTACTATACTGTATCCTGTCTCGTACGAGTTGAGACTCTATCGTACGATTCTATATTTCTGGTAAAAGAGGAAAAATTTCATATTTTTCATTTCTGACGACTGACCTTGACTTTTTATCTGTCTATCTCAGAGTTTTTCATAGCCTAACTAGTTTTTGCAGAACGCTTGTCAAAGAATATTGCTTGTCGCACAAAGACAATATGACTACTGATTCGTTGTCTTTGCAGGTTGCCTAAGGAGAATCGACTAAACATCATGTATTCTTTAAATTTATTTTTGGGAACCTAACTTGCTATTTGGTTAAAGAACAAATCTGTCTTTTGTGCTTTTAGAAGATTCTAAGAGGTAGGAGAGTATGCTTTTGTCTTTTTCTAGACAATAAAAAATCCAGACCCTTGAAGCTTTTTCTTTGTTTGAGATTTATACATCTTTAGCAAGCCTGCCCTCCCGAGGGGTTGAAAAACTCTTAAAGCCGTTACGGCCAGTGTGAGGGGAACGACCTAAGTGGGAACGGCTAGACGCCAAGTACTCCAACCCACTATAAAATAAACATGATTTGATGAAAATCAAGTCAACGGCAGTGCTCAGGAATAGCTCTCCTCTGTACCTTTGAGTATATTAAACCTTGGTTTTCAAGGCTGGGAGACCTCTTAATTGAGTTTATACCTCGACGCACCAAATGGATCCCTAACTAAATCCAATTTAAAATTAGAAGCTACCCGGTTCATCTCCGAAAGGGGGATAATCTTTGTGCAAGAGAGATAGTAACTCTCCCAAGATACTTGTCATTTCATGCCCCCATTAGTGTTTGGAGTCAGATAATACGGCGTTGAGAATCCATTGCGTGAGACTCAGCGGCCATATTTTGATTAGCTATTGGGTGTGTACTTGAGTCTACAAGCAAAGGTTTTCTTTCCTCACCAAATTCCTTAGGGTTTGCATGCTGTGATTGAAGTCACTATAAATACTACTTGTTTTCTGTGTTTTTCATCCCTGAAACAAAAAAAAAACTGAAATACCAAAAATCAGTGAAGACCAGAAATAACTCAGTAAGTCGAAACTCTGTTCATGTCAGAAACTAGTCCATCCTAAGTCAAAACTCTGTTCGTGTCAGAAACTAGTCCATCCTAAGTCGAAACTCTGCCTGTGTCAATCCCAATCAAAAATCAGTCCATCTCAGAATTTGTCATACTCAGCCATCGGAAAACTCAGAATTTTTAGTCTCTGCCCTATGAACAGTCGTACGAGTCTACTAATTTATTGTGCTGCACCAGTCCTGTGTCATACAAATCTACTCAATTGTCGTTCTAAAGCAGATTCTCTGTCGTGCGAGTCTAAATCATTCATCATCCTGCACTGTATTCTGTCTTGTACGAGACAGAATCGACCTCAGTCTTTTGTCATCCTACAGATGCCCATCAGTCATATGGTATAAGAAAGCAACTCGTACAAACTAGAAATTCTATCATCCTGTAACTGATAAATTGTCATCTGGTTCAGAAAACCCAGTCGTATGAGTCTCTGTTTTTGTCAGACAGAACATTCAAAATTGCCAAAAACACAGTCTACAGTGAGCATAATATTGGTTATCATTTTCCTGAGCATAAAACAGATCAAGATAGTGTACCTCTGCCATTTTTTGTTGCACGATTTGGTCGATCACCCTTCAGCTAGTTCAATCAAAACTACCTATCAAACTCAAGTCACTTAGATAACGTCTTACATAGGATATATCATTCCTGAATCAGACTGAATCTTAGTTACAATTTTAGAATCAACCCAGGAAAACATCTTAGATAGGATAGATCATTCCTGAAATCAGACAAAATCTCAGTTGTTTCTCCCAAAACAATATGCTAAACCGAACAAACTAGCTCTAAAATTGATCTTGACCTCTGCATCACAAAACAACTCTAGGTCACACTAATCTGTAAAAATGCCTATTCAAACCAGGAGTTATTGTAAGACAAAAGCCAAAGACAAAGAACAAACCTTCACTTATCAAGATAATCCATTCTATGTGAAGGATCCCCTCACTTACATACCATCGTCATCAGAAGGACCGATTTTTGATGAACCGAAATCTCCCACTATACATGAGACAAAATACAATGATGGAAACAAAAACGACCGTAATATTCCTGAAAATCATAATGACTCCTCATCATCAAGTGAGACTGACAAAGCTACTGAACCTCCAGAAAAAGAAATCTTTGACTGTCAGAAAGACAAAGACTTTAGAAAAATGATGAAAACTATCATGATCCAAGAAAAGGAAGACTATTTCTTAGAACTAGCAAATCAAGGTGCTAAACTTCCTGTTGGATATGATGTTCAGACACTTGTTACTAAGAGGAAAGACTCACCTATACTCATGGTACACAAATAGTTAATAGCTTTGCGAATAGAGCTCATAGACCTGAAGAATAAGGACAATTTCCCAAACCAATATTCTCTGGAAGCAATATGTCCCTTCCCATTTGACAAGAATTTACACATGCCTCCATTCCCTTCACGAGTGAAAATCCCAAAATTTGATAAATATGATGGTACCTCAGATCCTCAAGATCACGTCAGGGAATTTCGTGCTGCTTGTATGGAATTTATGCATGAGCAAACATACCTTATGCGTCTCTTCCCAAGGAGTTTATGGGGTCAAGCAATGGAATGGTTCTCAAGTCTACCTAAAGGAATAAAAACATTCAAAGAACTAATCCAACTATTCTTACAACAATACTCATACAACATTTGACATCCTGTGACTATGATCAATCTTTGTAATACTCAACAGAAAATAGGAGAACCTCTTCTTACTTTTCTCCAATGCTAGAGAAGGATGTTCTCTAGGTACCCATGACCTATCCCAGACTCTGAGAAAATGGATATATTTTTCAATAACTTGGTCCCCAAACTGAAATAGCGTACAAATGCAAGTACACCCATCATTTAACAAAATGGTAGATAATGCCATTCAAATGGAAGATGTGCTCATAAAAAAGGGAGATATCACACCTCAGAAAGAAACACAAACATGATCTAGTTCTAAAGAGAAGAACAAGTATTGGAAATTTGCCAAAGACAACAACAAGAATGTTGTTAATGATGGAGTAGTAGACACTGTCAAAACCAACTCAAAATCAACAATATTCAATCTGGCTAGTGGTACACAAGCGCTTAAAGCTGCTGAAATTGTAGCAGAAAATCAACCAAAGAAAACAAAGGAATGGTTCAAAGAAAAGCCTTGGATTTCCAGAACTAAGTGTGATTTTACTCCTCTTGAAGAATCATATGAGTCGGCTTTCAAAACTCTATTGGCAAAAAACTTGATAACACTACTAGATAACTCCAGACCATATGATCTAGATGTCAAACCAAGATGGTGGAGAGAAAATGAATACTGTGACTTCCATCGGAATAAGGGTCATAACATAAACAATTGCATGAAGCTAAAACATGAGATTCAAGATCTCATAGACGCTGGTAAAGTTGTTGTTGGGAATCACCCAACCAATGCTGATCATAAAGAATTTAAAGACCCCTTGTCTACTTATGAACAAGGTGATTCCTCAAAGACCAAAGGAGGTGCCAAGGTAAATTATGCTTATGCCAGCCAGGACAACATTATCAACATGATTGAACCTTCACACTCAGAATATTGCAATGTGATTATAGTTCAAGATAAACCAAATGAATCACAATATGCAAAAGCTCTGACCAGATCTCAAAAGAAAGTCACCCTCCAAGGATCTAGCTCTTCCAAACCGGCTCAAGAAACATCAAATCCAAGAGCTGTGCCAGATAAACAAAAAGAGTCAACCTTGGACAAATTTAAAAGATTAACCTCCTCATCATCATCCTCTAGATACAGCATGGTTGAACAGTTGAAAAGGACAAATGCTCAAATTTCAATTTTTGAATTGCTACAGCTCTGATCTACTCACAAGGAAATTCTACACCAAGCATTGCTCACTACCAACGGTCCAAAAGATTTAGACATTGATCGGTTTCAGTCTATGGTGGGTCATCTGACTTCACCTCACTATTTGACCTTCTCTAAGGAAGATGACAAATCATTAAATCATCCAGATAACCACCATTGCATATTGAAGCCATGATCCACAAACATAGAGTTAAACGTGTTTTGATAGATGGAGGCATGGGGTTGAATATCTATACTTATCATCTACTTACACAACTAGGATTCTCTCAAAATGTCATTGATCCAAGCAAGAAAATAACAATTAAAGCCTATGATGAAGAAGAAAGGACCTCCAAAGGTTTGGTATCATTACCAATCAGAGTGGGACTGGTAGAGAGAGATGTCCTTTTCCAGGTTCTCAATATTCCATTGTCATACAATATATTGCTGGGCAGGCCATGGATTCATGAAATGAAGGTAGTACCCTCAACATATCACCAATGCTTAAATTTTCCTTATAATGGAGCTGAAGTCAATATTCCAGCTGATACAAATGTCATCTATAATGCATTGACAAAAGGCGCAGATACTTTTGTGCCTCATAATAGGGCAACCTCTCCAAATGAAGATCCAGAAACATTGATAAAAGACTTAGAAAAGAGATTAAAGATTACAAATACCGGCATGGATAGCTACAAGATAGAACCAGTATTATCATTAGTTTGTCTTCCTCCATCGCCAAAATAGCTAGGCAAGCCATCAGAGGCTATGAGAACACAAACTCCAGCTCCGAATATTATATATGACAGTCTCTTTATACAGTCTTCTACCTCCTTGGCAGATGAAATAGAAGAGGATGATGTGCTTAACTGGCTCTATAAGGAAGATAGTCCAAATGAGGAGGTACGACATTGTGAGGTTTCCTCAAACCAGTATGGTCATGGTTACAAAATAATTCAGCGCATGGGGTACTTAGGTACTAGTTCTTTGGGCAAACAAAAAGAAGGTATTACTAAGCCAATTCAGCTACAAACCAAATCCACACATGATAAAGCTGGACTGGGATACAATCCTAAAAAGACATCAGAACAAAAACATGTTTCTAAGTCTCAAGGCTTGAAAAAGATATCGACTTTGACATTACATGAAGCAAATGCTAAACAAACGAAAGAAGAGTGTAGGAAAGAGGGAGAGAAATCAACAGTCAAGAAAGAAGAAATAGTCAGTGCTCAAGCTTTGACGGTATCAGCTACGATAATACAAGAAGTTGAGGTTCCTGAAGATATAAGAGATGAATTTGTAAGAATCAAAGAATTGTTTGCACCATTGAAAGTTCCGGTTACATATACTGCTAGGCAATAGGTAGATGATTCAAAGACTATTCAAATGAGTATGAATGGGGTCCTGACTATCTTTCAGACACATCCACTACAGAAACTCTAGAAGAATCTAGTGGTGTCATAGATAATACTCAAGAGTTGATGCACCTAAAACTAGAGAAGGAAATACAAGAAATTAGACAAAAGAGACAAGCAAATTATGAACAAGCACTGAAAGAAGGAACAATACTAGAAAGCTTCTCATATATGTGTCCTTATCCTGAAACAGAACAAATCAGTTATAGCACTACACAGGAAGAGTTAGAAGTTGCGGGACAAGAACCAATTGTCAGTCCAGAAGAAGCTGAATGGAGTAGATGACAGAAAGTCACAGAAATAATGAGACCATTTCAACAGGTGTGTCAAATACAAATGACAAATGAACTACAATATGAAAGAATTTGTAGCATTAAAGATGTTAGTATTGATACCATACATATGCTTACTAAATCACCTGAAAGAGACTTGGAAACTTCATTAGATAACTCTGATGACTCTAATGACAGTTTTGTTCATGATGATACCCACTCATCCTCAAATTCTAAATCATCTGATACAAACAATGAAAAATTGCCTACTAGTCTTATTGCTGTTAAACCACGACATGACGTCCAGTCCAACTTAGTCAATGATGTTATAAGTATGCCTATTGGATTAGATCGATTAAATATTAACATGAACTTTAATAATCATGATATGACTCTTCCTGGTCTCGAGACACTTACACATGGTATCATTCTGGAACTTGACTTTTCGATCCGCAGCTGTGATAACAATACCATGAATGCTCTTGAACCTATCCAAAATTTGTCCTTAATACATCTCGAATTGATTGACTGTACTTTATAGAATCAACCCATGGATATACCTATTTTTGCCAATGACTATACATTATCCTATTATCTCAATGCAGTCGAACCTATTAACTCTTCCACCAGTGAATGGAGTGAAAATATGACTGAAGAGGATATCAAGTATCTTAGTCGCAAAAATAGGAAAGATAAAAATAAAAGATCTGATGGCGAAAACCACATTGTGGCGGTGTCAGAATCTAAAAAAGAGAAAATAAAGGACGTACCTAAAGGTGAAAACCTCTGTGAGGCACCTGAAGGTGAGATACTTGGTATACTGCCCAGTCATTTTTAGGAGCGGTATTCCATATTGATCGAGCCAACTCAATTAGTGAATATTGGGAATCAAGACACACCACAAATTATTCACGTAGCTCAATCACTATCAACAGAGGAATTGAAGGATTTCACTTAGCTATTCTTAGAGAAGAAAATAAATTTTGCATGGACATACTCTGACATGCTAGGCTTGGATCCTGATCTCATTATGCACCATCTCCCAATCACATCAGGAGTAAAACTAGTTAAACAAAAACTTCGTAAGATGCACCCACATGTCGCACAATTGGTCAAAGCTGAACTAGAGAAACTACTCAAAGCTAGATTTATTAGAGCGATAGATTATGCTGAATGGATTTCCAACATAGTACCTGTGTCAAAGGCAAATAAATCTATCAGAATTTGTACAGATTTTAGAGATCTCAATAAAGCATGTCCAAAAGATGACTTTCCATTGCCAAATATTGATATGATAGTCGACATGACAGCTGGGTATGAGATGTACTCACTAATGGATGGATTCTCCGGCTACAATCAGATTAAAATCACTCCTGGAGATCAAGAAAAGACAGCTTTCACCTGTGCATGGGGAACCTTTTGCTGGAATGTTATGCCATTTGGGTTAAAGAACACAGGAGCGACCTATCAAAGAGTAGTTGCTACTATCTTTCATGACATGATGCATAAGAATATGGAAGATTATGTTGATGACACCTTAGTGAAGACTATGAAAAGATCAATGCATATTCAAGAGTTAGGTCCTATACTTGACAGAATGGAAAAGTTCAAGCTCCGATTAAATCCAAAGAAGTGTGCATTCAGAGTGACATCTGGTAAACTACTTGGCTACATCATTTCGAAGAAGGGCATCGAGGTTGATCCTGAGAAGGTCTAGGCTATAATGGAAATGCCGCCTCTAAAGAACATCAGTCAAATGAGAAGTCTACAAGGACGTCTCCAATCCATTAGAAGATTTATTTCTCAACTAGCAGACAAAGCTCAACCTTTTACAAAGGTACTAAGGAAAGGCATATTATACAATTGGGATCAAGAATGTGAACAACATCTTCAACAAATCAAAGAGTATCTGTCAAATCCACTGATATTGATGCCACCTATTCAAGGTAAACCATTAATCTTATACATATCAGCAACTGATTCATCATTGGGGGCACTTCTAGCGCAACAGGATGACAACAAAAAGGAAAGAGCTATTTATTACATTAGCAGGACATTGGTGTCTTATGAAATGAACTACAGTATAATAGAAAAAGCATGCTTGGCATTAGTCTTCGCATCATAGAATCTAAGGCACTATATGCTCACACAATCAATCAAGTTGGTAGCCAAATTTAACCACTCAAGTATCTTCTTAATAAAGCAACACTCACTGGATGATTGGCAAAGTGGGTAATGATCCTTACAGAGTTTGACTTTGAATATGTGGAACACAAAGCTATAAAAGGACAGGTAATTGCTGATCAGCTTGCTGAAGCTCCACTTGAGGATACTCAACCACTACACATTGAGTTCCCAGATGAATCAATAATGCATCTTACTCAACAACCCTGAAAGATGTTCTTTGATGGGTCCTTTACTCAAAATGGTTCAGGTGTTGGCATACTATTCATTACTCCTCAGAAGTACTCAATTCCAAAGTCTTATAAGATTCTATTCCCTTGCACAAACAACATTGTAGAATATGAAGCACTGGTAAATGGAATAAAACTAGCCATTGAATGGAAGGTTGCTGAATTACATATTTATGGAGATTCTCAACTGGTCATCAATCAAATCAATGATACATATCAGACTCGGGATGAGAAATTGATGCCTTACAAGAGGATGGTAGATGATTTCAAGAAGTATTTTGCTTTTGTATCATTCCAACAAATTCCTAGATCAGCGAATAGAGTAGCCGATGCTATGGCTACCTCGACATCTATACCTGAGCTACAGGAGTCCAATTTTTGCTTTGATTTCCTGGTGGAAGAGTTATATTACCCTGCTTATGATTCTCCTGAGACCCAAATAGTCTGTTCTATTATTGGACACAACTCATCCCAATACAACCATATCTATTCCTATCTTTGTGACCAAATTATCCCTGAAAACCTTACTCGTAACGAGAAAAGAAACCTAACTTAAAACGCTTCGCGATATGTTATCATAGCTAACGATTTATTTAGATGAGGTTTGGATGGTACTTTGCTTAGATGTCTAGAAACTGAAGAATCAAAACGTGCATTATTGGAAGTCTATGAAGGTATTTGTGGATCTCATTCGAATGGTTTTACTTTAGCTCAGAAACTATTACGGGCTGGCTACTACTGGCCAGATATGGAAAAAGATGCCATAAAATTTGCTAAGACTTGTGAGAAATGTCAGCTTCATGGAAATCTCATACATGCCCCGGTGAGGGATCTCATACCATTCATTACACACTGGCCTTTTCAGCAATGGGCCTTTGATCTCATTGGTCAGATATATCTTGCTTCATCCAATGGACATAAATTCATCATAACGACCACTGAGTATTTCACCAAGTGGGTAGAGGTGATTCTGCTCATCAAAGCAACTGGTAAACAAGTCACCTTATTCATCCTAAACTATATAATTTGCAGGTATGGGATACCTTCGTCCATCATGACTGATAATGGAGGACAGTTCAAGAATAAATACCTGGATGAACTTTGTGAGAAATTCAAAATAAAGCAGCACTGGTCATCAGTATATTACCCTCAAGGTAATGGACAAGCCGAGGCGTCTAATAAAAACCTACTGACTATCTTGCACAGAACAATGAACAAATTCGAGAAAGATTGGCATCTATAGCTCAATCCGACACTATGGGCTTACAAAACAAGTATCAAAACACCTATTGGGGCTACACCTTTATCTTTGGTGTATGGGTCCGAAGCAGTATTACCTATTGAAGTAGAAATACCATCTCTAAGAGTTTCATTGCAAGGTCTTGTTACTGATGAAGATCATAAAATATCTAGATTGCAAGAACTCGAATTGCTGGATGAGCGTCGACAAGTGGCATTTGATTATCTCAGAGTGTATCAGAAGAGAATGTCTAGAGGGTATAACAAGAAAGTTTGACAAAGAGAATTTCAAGTTGGTGACCTAGTTCTGAGAGAAAATCCAAAAAATCAATAGTTTCGAGACAACAAAGGGAAGTTTGAACCCAACTAGTTGAGTCTCTATATCGTTACTGCAGTCTTCGGCTCTGGTGCCTATCAACTCTCAACATTGGAAGGAGAACAACTTTGAGAACCGATTAACACCATCCACCTAAAAAGATTCTTTACTTAGCATTCTCTACTCCAGCAAACTGTACAGCTAAAAAAGTCCTGAAAAAAATCCTAAAAATTGGAAAAGTCTTGAAAAAAAATAAAAATGGAAAAATCATTAAAAAAAAAAAAAAAAAAAAAGAAAAAAAAAATATAAAGAGAGAAAATGCCTTGGTGAAAACCTGGTAAACAGGCACCTTGGTAAAAAAAAATGATGATGACTCTCTACCAAACAGGTGAAAACCTGGCAAATAGGCACCTCTTGCACTCAAGCGCTCCATCTATCAATGCAACGTTGGCATTTCCCGCTTTCAAGTATCTTTTGCTTTCGCTTGTACATATTTTTAGTCACTTTTGTGACATCCTGGTTCGTTGGAACCCTCATGACTTGAAACAGATCAATGTCCTAGTCTTAGGTTACTCGACAGAGCACATTACATATCCTAAGCAGTGTCAACCAAGTCATTATTCCGTCAGTGAAACCTGGTCAGCCACTCCGAGTCAGTCACCTATCTCCTGACTACTACAGAGTTTTTATCACTGAGTTCACAAGTAAAACAACATAACAAAGAAGAATTACTAAATAGTTTGAGCTATGAATGGAAAATTTTCTTTGTATGTTGTCTTTTATATTGGTTTTCGATTATTATCCCCCTGAGTAACTCGAGGAAGTCTGTATTGACTAAGAGGTGCAAGGATTGGGGGCATAATATTTTCTTTGTTTTCTGCTTGTAGGAATGATCTCGATGATCTGGAAACATATAAATTAGTTGGGTGTCTATGATAAGAGCCTTCACATTAAGGTGAAATCGCCTTACATACCTCGACTCCACTTAATTGTATGCTACAGGGAGGTCCATGTCATTTCTTTGTCTGTTTTGAGGGAATTTCTTTATGATGCAATTTGGGTCCCTGCGAAATCTATCCAAGGATATGAACAAAAAAAGGGTTATTGCGGACAAGATAATTAATATTGCACATTGAAAAAGAAAGGAACTCTACCTTGCCTGTTGAGTTTGTTATGCTCAGTGATGAATCTTAAGTATTTTAAATCTAGTGACTAGGTTTAGGTTGCATTTTGCACATCATTTTGCATTTCATTCTGCATTTTAGCGAATCTAGGGTGATTTTGGTGTGATAATAATAATCTCTTTATCTTCAGAATGAGAGCTGAAAGCATCATCATTTCTTACGCTAAGTGGTCTATTTATTATTATTTCTCCGATCGAGTACTTGTGTTTTGAGATGTTTAGCTGCATACATAAAGTTTCATATAGATTCATTCATTTTATTATTAATCATTTGTATTCATCTTATTACATAGAAAAAAAAAATTGCACTACTCATTTTCATTCATTTATTTGTATATGAAAAGAAACAAAAACATAGACATCCATTATCATTTGTAATACATACATTCAAGCTGAAAAAGAAATGCATACATATAGAATAAAGCATATAGAAACATCTCATAATCGAATTGACACAAATACAATGAAGTCAAATCGGATCTCGTATATATATATCATCTCAAGTCTAAGAGTACAAAATGATGTCCAATGACATGTACAAAATCCCATCGAAGCAAGAATTGTATAGGCTACAAAAAAATGGGTGTGTCTACAAAAAAAATATCTGAGCTACAAAAAGAATCATCTAGTTGGCACCCTCTCCCTCATTGCCTGGTGGAGGAGGAGGAGCCTGATGCCCAGGATCCTATCAAGGTGCTCGCGCTCCCTCCGATCTGGCCATATACTACGAATAAGGTTGCACCTACTATGCAACAGGAACTACAGCACTATACACTGCTACATAATAAGATGCCCTACTACTCTGGAGAAAGACCTCCTGTCATAGAGACTCTATCTCTTCTCTCGACTCTACTCTCAAAGTCACGATCTGGCGATCATGCTCAGTCCTCACCTTGGCCAGCTATCGGTCTCACTCCACCAGCTGAGGCTGCGCCACTAACAACTGTGACTGTAGCTCTGCAAGACGTGCTCTCTCGCAGGCTCTCCGCCGCCATCTCCACCACCATCTCCACCTGTGACTCTGCCCTGCTCCTCTTGCCACTGACAAACCTGCCTTGGAGCTGCTCGCTCCTCCTCTCCCCCACCCAACCTCACGTCTACTCTCCCAAGGGATCCACCCTCACCCCTCTACTATCCAATGTCAGCTTGCACTCCGCTGCTACTAGCACTAGGATCACCACCAGTCCATCGTGGAGCATCTGGTCTCTGGCCCTATCCCTGCCTATGACCCTATCTTTGTGTCTGTCCTTGTGCTGGTGTGGGGGAATCATCCTCCACATCCTTGATATGAGGAGCATGCTCTCCAGGATCTGTAAACCGAGGGAATGGATGCTGCTGCAAATAATCCTTGTACTAGGGCAATACCCCCGCATCTACTATATCCTCTAGGTAATCCCACCTTAGGCGGTGTAAACCTGTCAGCTCCTGCATAGCCAAGGCATAAGATAGCCTAGGTGCCCAACCCTGCCTCTCCTTGTCAGCATACCTAGCATATGCTATAAACTCCTGTGAGATCCCCTGAGGCCGGCCATACTACCTCATCACTCGTGAAATGACGAATCGCTCCACAATAGTCTGCGATCTCCCAATCAGTGGGCATGTAACAAATAGATCTCTGCACACTGCCCGCCAGTCATCCCATGGCTCTAACCCTCTATATGGTCGCCATACGATAGCTATCAAGTCATCGAGCTGCCATCTCCAGAAGTCTATCTTGCCCAGATGGGGCTACGTAATATATTTAGCATATCTAAAGATGACCGGTTGTCCTGGCTCCCTGCTGTCTGTCACTATCGGCCGACACACAGGAAGGTGCTCCCAAGCCCACACCTGCAAAACATACACCTGAGCAGCCATGCTCCGCCCCTCTTTGTAAACGATCTCATGCATCTCTTGATACATGTGGGCTAGTAAGCAAGAACCCTAGCCAAGTCTCTGAGGGGACTCTATCAATCATTTGAGCATCCGGCCCCATTTGCTCTGAAAACCCTGCTGCCCTCGGTCTGGCATCAAAAAGCACCCAATAAACCCTGCTAAGACACATGCCAGCAGATACTCCTCACTGTACCTACTCGTCAGTATATCCCAACTCATAGAATGAGTTAAGATATCTGGATCCCTGAATACATTCCTCAGTGCCTGCAGTCTAGGTAACAATGCGGTATCATAGTCCACCTTATCCCCAGCAAAAGGGATACGAAGGATCCTATACATATCCCCAGGAGTGATGGTCAACTCCCCAACTGGCAAATGAAAGGTATTATGCTCCGAATGAAATTGTTCTACCAACGCCGTGAGCATCCCGTGGTTCACACGAATATCAGGTAACCTCATCAAATGAGTCAAGCCACATAAATCAACATGAGCCTGCTCAACCTCAAACAAATCCTGAACTAAAGCCATCGTGGGTGGATATACACATCTGAAGAGCACAGGAGGTAAACAAACCTACAAAACCCAACAACGAACATCAGAAAACATTCCAAATTAGCCTACAAGAGAAGTTAAACATCATGCAAATCCAAATAAGTTAAATACAAAACCAAAATTTCATGTTTACACTTTCAAAAATTGTCACTGTTTTCCAAATGACAAAACACAGTTAAACAACATCTCGTACGAGTCAGGAATGGTTGTCGTACGAGAAAACAGCCCCAAATAACAAAGTTTTATACATCGCACGACAAAATGGTCTTTTAACTGACATGTTGTACGACACAAGGGTTGCTCCCGTATGACAATTCTAATGGGTTTAAATGATAAAACAAAATTTGCCAGTTTCTCGTACGAGACAGGATCCTGTCTCACATGATAAACAGAGAAACCCGACCTAAAACCCGTCAAAAATGTGAAAAATACACAAAAAATTCAAAATTGGAAACATACAGAGGCTAAAGATCGATCACTTACCGTTGGCTCATAGTTTCGGGGTTGATTATGTCTTCTCTGGTGCTCAAATCGATGCTGACGAGTAGGGACCACCATTTTTCTTCACAGAAGGTTTTTTGAATTTTCAAACTTGGAGGGTTAAAATGAATTGAAAATGACACTTTTGTCCTATATATAGCCTAAAACCTAATTTTTCAACTTGCTCCGATGGACACAAAAATTGTACCCTTGGCTAATGTGCCTGCTCTGATTCCATTTTTGGGATCGAAATTGAAATTCGAGATCGTCTTGCTAGTCAATTTCACAATTTTGACCACTTAGCACTTTTTTCATTAATGCTCATTCTTTCTTCAAATTGTGCTCAATTTCAACACTGAATCTTAATTCAATTTCAATTCTACACATCCATATTTCAATTCTACCAATCAACTCTATGCTCAATTTCTCATCAATCATTGCCAAATCTTCATAAAAATCCTCAAAATCAATTGTGCTCAAATCACTTATTTTCGCCAAACAATTGCCTATAATCAACTACCCTCGCTATCTTTCGATTTCTCTCTCGAAGGGGCATACTCATGACCTTATGACTTCACATCTCACAAGTCAAGAATTTTTTTCAAATCTTCATCAAAAGTCGAGCAAAATCTTTCCAATTAAATCTTTCCAATTAAAGAAAAAAATCCTTATTTCTAAGGGGCATCTCAACTTCATCGCTTCACATCAAGTTGAAATCTCTCGATCATCTGAATCAATCAATCGCTAGGGGCATATCAGTTTCATTGCTTCAAATCAAGCTAATATTTATCTTTCATCTGAATTAATCTCTTAACATTAATCAGTTTCATCATTTCAAATTAAACTGATTATTTGTTTAAACTCAATCAAAAGTTTAAAGAGTTTCTTTGGTCATTCTAAATCTAAGCAGGTGTTCAGTATTCATTTCTTGATCAAGCTAGACAGTTTATTCTTCACTCATCGTGTCTTGATCAATCAAGTTCAAGATCAATTTTTATCATCATTCACTGTATCTAAGATCAATCAAGTTCTAGATCAGTAAGATCTGCTTCTTGATCAATCAAGTTCAAGTTCGGTATCTTTGTTTTCTATCGTTCCTCAGTTCAATCAAGTTCAGGATTGGTATCACTTTAATCAGACCTCATTTAGCTTTGTCACTTTGAATCAAGCTAACACCTCACTTTTTATCTAGTTCGTGATCAATCAAGTTCAGAACTGACATCTCTTAGACATCACACATTCTTTGAATCAAAGCGCTGCTCGCACATTAATTCAAAGAGGGGCAAATGTAATACCCTAAAATTGGTCATCTAAACCATGGGCCCCTAATCTCGACAGCATCACCAAGGTCCTAACCAAAGGCAATTAAATCAATCTTGAGCACATTATTAATTCTTTAATTATCAAAAATCACATGGCAAATCAACCACTCAGTATTAATTAAATATTTATTTAATTAATTGAATTATTTCAAGAATAATCATTTTGATCAATTATCCCATTTTAATTTATTAAATATCTTTGCATATTTAATTAATTAATAAATTTTCCATTCAATCATGCGAAAGGATTAATTTATTACAAAAGATGAATTAATTTATTTCAAAGAGTTGAATTGAAACAAAACAAAAGTCAAAAGATTTGAATTGAGAGAGAAATCAAACTTGAGATATTATTTCTTTTTCTAAATTTAGAACTTGAAATCAGAAAAGCAATTTAATTGAATTGTTGAATTATTCTCTAAAACTGGAACTCAAATCTTTTCAGAAAAAAGAAGTTCAGTTGCATTAAGAAAACTCTTTCCTTGATTAAATTGAAGAATTATCTATTTTTATCAGATGTGCATGGAATTAATTTATTATTATTTTCCAATGCAACTTGGACTTCTAATTTGAATGCATTTCAATTAAACTATAATTGGAATCTATCTCAAGGTTAACTCAACCTGATTTCTCAATTATTTTCAATTAATCCTAAATTGAGCTTTTTGTAATTCTCTATAAATTCAGTCTTCAGCTCTCATTCCAATTCACCCCAGAGATTTTTGAGAACACGCTTGGAAATTATTATCACGCTAATTTCGCTCTGGAGTCATTGAAATCATTGTTCTTTTTTTAGATTACTTGCATCCATTTTTACATTCATTATTGCTTGCATGCATTGTTGTTTGAATTTGCTTGAATTACTCATCCATCTTGCATCCATATAGCTTAATATCATATAGATTAAATCCTTTGTCTTGGTGTAGTCTAGTCACTGGTATTGCTTATAAAAATCTGAGAGAAATCTTATACTCGCATCTTTTAGAAGGAAATTAGTTGCTTTGCGATGGTTTATTTCTTATTGATTATTGATTACTAACCATGCATATAATGACTTAATTGAAGTGTTGTTCTTGCAGCTACAGTTTCACTTTTTCACAAACACACACTGAAGGCACATTCATCAACCCAAATGGCACCACTGTGAACTCATAGTGACCATAAAGAGAACAAAACACTATCCTATGAATGTCTGCATCATGAATGCACAACTGATGATACCCAGATTTCAAATCAATCTTAGAGAACACCTTGGCTCCCTTCGCTTGATCAAAAAGATCATCAATCTAAGGCAATGGATATCGATTCCGGATGGTTACCTTATTCAACTATTGATAATCAATGCATAGCCAAAGAGAACAATCATTCTTCTTAGCGAAGATAATCGGTGCACCCCAAGGAGAGACACTAGGGTGAATAAACCCCTTGGCCAATAAATCCTCTACCTACAACTTCAACTCACTCAACTCCTGAGTAGTCATCTAATATGGTGCTCTCGAAATAGGTTCTACACCAGGAACCGAGTCAATCCACAAATCTATGTCTCGCTTCAGAGGCATATCGGGAATATCCAACGGAAACACATCAGCATACTCTCAAAGAATAGGGTGACCATCAAGAGAGATTTCTCGACTCTCTTCCTCATCCACATCCTCAAGAGAAACTACAAAAAGTTCACACCCTTGATGCATGCACCACATAAGTTGCATAGCAGAAATCATGCATAAGGATATCAATCGCTGAACTCCAACAATCCCCACTCTCTTGCCATGGTCATCTAAACACTCTATTGTCTTCAGACGATAGTCTACACAAGCGTTGTGAGATGATAACCAATCCATCCCCAACACAACTCCATAGGACCCCAAAGGAATGACTCAAAGGTCAACTAAAGTGAAAAAGGGTCCTAGGTCCAACTCACAACTGGGAACAAAGGCACCTACAAACACACGCACATCGGTAGCCAACTCTACTTGCCACCTATCCACCTACTTAGCAGACATGAGCCCAGACCGCTCCACAATGGATGAACAAATAAAAGAATCTGAAGCATTAGAATAATAAAGTATAGAGATAGGGATACCACACAACACACTTGTAGTCTCAATCACGGTACTCTGATGCTCAGCCTAGTGGTCATCCACCACTGCAAATACTCTATGGGATCCACCTACATCCCCCACTATTGGCTCTAATGCGGCTAGCCTCTGGCTACCCATCTGGTGACGACACTAAGATGCTTTGTGGCCAAACTGACCATAGGTGAAGTAAGGTCCTCTAACAGGTCCTCTAGTCCCAGTCAACCCACTGGACTGTTGAAAGCTTTCCCCACTAGGGGCCTTAGATGCACCCTGAGAGGTCTGCCTTGGAAATATCTGCCTTTTCCTCTACCATTTCCTGCTATTCTAAAACTGGGAGTTGCCACTCTATTGGCCCTAAGACTCCTTTAGTCTCAGTGGCTGCTGCTGCTGACCACCCTTAGCTGGTTCCTGAGGACCCCTAAAAGGTGCAATAGTTTGGGACTGGTTCCCTCTCACTCTAGACCCACTGAAAGGATCACTCCTGATCTAAACTCCAGACTGGCCACCATGAGAATGACTAAGGTTTTGTTCCACCAGCCTGGCTTTTGCCACAACTACTTCTACTGAAGCAGGCTCAAAAACTCTCACTCGTCCACTGATGCGGTCATTAAGACCCCTCAAGAAGTGCTGAACAAGCATAACCTTATCATTTTTGATCCTGACATACTATTTGAGCTCATAGAACATGTGCTCAAACTGATCTAATGACAACCCAAAATGGCACAAAGCATAGAACTCATTTGCGCGCGGTTGCCTCCACTGGGGTGAGAGAAATTGTGCCCTGAATCTCTCTAGATAGATCTCCCACAACACGGTGTTAATGATCATACCAATACTCTCCTCCTCTAACTGCCACTAGATAGATACGAAACTCTCAAGATGCATGATAGCACATCTCACTTTTGTGTTTCTACCATATGGATACATGGTGAAACACCAATGTAAACTGATAAGCCAGGTCTCTGCCTCAAGATCGGTACCTTTACCTTCAAAGAAAGGAGGATTGGACCTCATCAAGTCCCTCATGTTCCCCATGTTAGCTAGATCCTAGTCCACTGGGACCTCTCTCCCTCTAAAAGATCTCTCTCTCTCTCTTCAAAATCTCCTAATGTGACTCCTCTACCTAGGCATGGATGGGCTGATCCACCTCAGGTCTGGGGCCTAGTCTAGCTAGCACCTCCTGAAACATTTGTCACAGCTCTTCCCTTTTAGGAACCTGCTCGCCTGAATGTTGTTCCTCCTGATGAACAGACTGATCCTGATCCACACTCACATGAGTGGGTGGTGGCGAAGGACTATGTCGGTTGGAACCTCGACCCCATCCTCCTCCTTTGCCTCTGGTGCGGCCACCAACACAACCACCTCCCTTGGTTTTCCTAGCCATGACCTAACACTGTACAAGAGAAAAAAGGTTCAGATCAATGGCAAGGAAAGAAAGAAGGAAGTCACAACCACTAAGACCTACACAAAAGGTCAAGGTGGATGGGCTCACTACAAACCTAGAGTACCTAGTGTTGAAACATGGGCTCTGATACCAAATGTAATGCCCCACCAGGAACCCCAAAGGAATACCCACAACATGGGTGAAATAATTTTATTTTTTTTAAAAGTATAAAAATATTAAGTGCATCAAACACAACATGCACGATAATAACACAAGCGGAAGAATTCACCAGAATTCCTTAAGGGTTACCAATGAAGAATTAAAACCAAAAGTTAAACTCCAAAATTAAGGTTAATCCAATCATCCAAAAAAAATCATAGAACATATTAAGCCATATGCAATAACAGATTACACCATTGAAAGATTGAAAGGATACAATATAATTTCTCTTCAATAAGCATTAACACATATCATAAAGGAAACTGATGAATAACATCCCAAACATAGGATTACATTGCTCTTCCAATACATGGCTCTCAATATAAATATAAGGTTACAACTTAACCAAATACAAGGTTACAAAAGTTCATTGATACAATTGATCACATAGGTCTCCAGATAACAATAATCTCCAAACATGAGACAAAGCATGAGCCATGAACCACAGGAACACTTGCGAAGCCAATCCTCACATGAAGGCACAAACAAGAACATCCAATGGGAAGTGGCACTACCACTCGACCATGTGATCCCAAACTAGAAATCATCCCACCATGCTAGCAAATAGAAGAGGACCCTCAAGCAAGCAAAAGCATGACATGGTCGACAGAACAAAATGACACCATGACAGCACAAAATGACTCCATAATATTCTAGGTGACTCAACATCACAAATACACAAATGAACCTAAAAAGAGAGTTTCATCGCATAGCTTATGATGGTTACCATGGTCGGCCTCCAGAGGTCCTGACACAATATCCTGATAACCTTTCTTGAACCTCCAGCTCCAACTAAGTCTCATGCGGATCCTACCAACCTTTTGTGAAGACAAGGTGGTCGGTTTTCCATTCTAGGCCTTCTCACTACATTATGAGACCTATACAAGAACTCACCTATGCACGAGGTACAATATCTTATTTATTGTTATGAACTACCCATCTAATCAATTAATTAGATTATCACTTATTATCTGACTTTCGATGGGTTATCCTGCCAACCACTTTGGGCATGACCCCCACTCGAAAGCCACTTCTCTCAAAGGAAACTAAACAAACATGGTCACTCCACGAGGACCCTATGGCAAAGCAGACAGCCATAACACCACTATCCAAAAACAAGTGGTCAAAACAAGGACATATTGACTCTTGGTTAACCATAAGGCAAAGGCACTACATGGTTAAGACAACGAAATCATCATATATCACTTGGTCAAGGGTACCAAACACGCCACCACAGGATGACTGAGCCACGGACTAGAAATAACACAATATAACTCTTTGCAAGGAAATCTAATTTCGCTAAGTCCGCACTCAGACAATCTTTGAGAAAATCAACATCATAAGCAGTTGCAAATTCATCGATTGAAAATTAAATAAACACTCTTTTACGACATTCACATCTACTCAATTTCCAAATCAATATTCCATCAATAATAAAATCCACATTAAATATTCAACCGAATAAAACATGAATTCCTAATAGGCATTTTAATTCATTTCCAAAATATATCAAAATTTACCAATTTGAATTTCTAATTCATGCCTTGATTTTCATAAATAAATTTATTAAACCACATAATACAAATCACTTTGAAACTTACCATTTTTATTTAACATTAAAAACCAACTTTAAAAATATTTTATTTATTACAAGCTAAAATTCACGGCACATAAAGAGGTTGTACTGCGAAGGGTACAAGGTCACATGGGGGCCAAGGCCTGTTTGCGGTAGTGCTGCTACTGAGGTAGCAGGCACTACCTATCGGTATTACTCCTGCCAACTGGTAGCAGGCCTACCGATGGGTAGTGCTACTACCACCGGTAGCAAGCGCTATCGACCGGTAGCAGTCTTCCTGACCGGTAGTACCGCTACCATCCGGTAGCAGTCCTACCGACTGGTAGTGCTGCTACCACATAGCAGTACTGCCGATTGGTAGTACTACTACCTGCGGGTAGCAGACTCTACCAACCCACATGATGGGGCTAGCTCGCCACGGGATAAGGTAAGTTCAACTTAAATAAAAATAAATTCATACTTTCATAGCCTATAAAATTGATAAAACATGAGCTTGGTTCTTCCCCTGTTCATTTCACGGGCACGCACACACATAGTGCCAAATACCCGAATACAAAGGGATATTTACCAATAAGGTAAATGGTTCCCAATAAATAATGATTTATGCAACAATAGAAGAATTCAACAAGTAGGAGAAGGGTTAAGATAAATTTCCTTACTTCCATACACATGAAGAATTCCTTGCATCTAGCAAAAGGCAATAACTAATTTTTGTCAACATAAACCCTAAATCTTGGGCAATTAGATACTAGAAAGCACACAACAACCTAAATATAATTCTTTCTATTCCCAATAGAAGAGGTAATTTGAGAAGTTGATTTCAAGAACAAAAACATACAACAAATAGAGAAATGAACCGTTTCTTTCCTATAAGCAAATATATGATATAAGTTTCACAAAATCAACAATAACATGCACTCTTTCTCCCATTCCAATCATTCCACAAGAATCTACAAAGAGATTTGCATTTTTTAACACATAGGAAGCAACTGAAATATTCAAATTCAGATTCCAAAACAAGAAGAGATTATCCAACCTTGAAGCAAACTAGCAAGCAAAATGATGGAAGAATCCCAGTCCTTGCAAACCAAATCAAATTCCAGCTCCTCTTTTAGAATGGTTTTCCAAATTTCTCTTTCAAATTTTCTGCCCCTCCCATTCTCATGAATTCCCAGGAATATATGGGAAAACAATTCGTACCTAAACTTTCTAGGTTAAAAGTTTCCTCCACTAATTAGATTAAATTATTTGAAAAGTAAAAAGCAATCAGATTTACTCTTTTTCCAAAAACAATTCTTTTCCAATAAATAAATTACAAAAATCAATGGAAAGGTAAAAAGAAAAGATTTTTATTTTATTTCATTTCCTTTTTCACAATACTTTCCTCCAACATAAGCATTTAAAACTTAAATGGCTAGGCAATTATTTATTTCCTTCCACAGAATATATTAATGCAACTTTACACATTAAAATAAGCCATTTAACCATTTAATCTAGCAAATCATTAGTTTAATTAAATCAATAGACTTAAGAGCATATTAATCAACAGAAACACACACAACGAAGGATGATCAAATGATGACTCAAAAATGACCGAACCAAAGCACTATGACTCGCATACCGAATAGACGGAAAAGACAACCGACTGACAACACTCACACGAGTGTAAGTATGGGTCAAGTTAGGGTCCAACAACTATCTCCTCCACTCCCATCGGACATATAAGGCACACTCAGACTTGTGAAACTAGGTGGAGTCGATACCTCGTACCTACCCGATACTTGTACCTACAATGTCCTACACCAAAGAACCACACGTGCATATAGACAAATATATATATAGACACGATGCGCATGCCAATGAAGGAGAATCATGATAATCTCATCAGAGTGATTGAAGGGAAATCATCCCCTCGCATCCCAATACACTTGCAAACATGCAACATATACATAACATATCGCACATATAAGGTAAGAGTTTCAGTCCATGAAAATGATCCATAAAATAACATTAATCATAAGCACTGAGATGCTACATAAAATCATACACCACAAATTCATATAAAGCATGAAATAGTATTGCATAAAATCTAAATCAATATACAATAATGCTCCACTAAATTCAATCAAAAACATACAAAAAGAGTCTGATCAAGGAGGGGTACTATAGGTCCCAAGTAAGGAAAATATTATGATCAGAGATACAGATCAATTTCTTGGGGAAGGAAAGGTCATTGAAGAAATAAGGAAAAGAACTGATGAAGTTTGCAACTCAGGCACAAAGTCTACAAATGAAGTTAAAGGTGAAGGAGAAGAGCAGGTTGAAGAGTTGGAAAATAATAGTCCACAAAAAGAAAAGTAGGTAGCAACACCGAGTTGAAGACAAGCAACAAAATGGATAAAACAAAAAATGCAATAAAAATATAAGGTTGAGTTACTACCTTTGGACTTCAATATTTTATTGAGGGATCCTCAAACTGTAAAGAAGGGATAAAGATTAAAAATGTTGCACAACTCCACACAGAAGGAAATCATGAACTCCACATACCAATAGTAGATAACGATCTGCAAGATATTACTGTAGAAGATTATCAAGTTGCCACCATCAATTTAGGCAAGCCTTTCAAATTTGTTGGTACAGGAGTTACCAAGGAGGGGTTAACAATGATGGAAGATCAACTCAACATGGATTGAAAGAAGTTGCAGGAGCATAAGGGTCATATTGACCAATTAACTTAGTTCATTAAAGGGATTGTGAAACCTGGACAAACTCCATAGGAAATACCCTCGCATTTTGTGTTGATGTCAAAAGAATAAGTGGATACTATGACCACTGTGAACCATAAAGCAACAACTAGGGATGAATGGGTACAAGACATCTTGGCTAAAGTAAAATTGATGCAGTCAAGGTAGGGAGATCCAATGAAGGATAATCCATCCTTGCATCCTAACACAAAAACCATGCAAGGTATACTAGTAACCAGTAACACAATTCCAAAAATAGAAGAAAGAACAATCGGTAATAACACAAAATACATAACCGGTAAATATTATGAACAATTCTCATTATAGCTTGAACAACTACACATGCCACATGCTGGATCGCAGTCCAGGATACAAATAATGCTTACAACACAATTAAAAGATCCATAGATCATCCTCATATCAAATTGGCCTACCCTAATCATCCTCAGATCCACAGATCATCCTCATATCTATCGGTTCTACCCTAATCCAGACCTCAGCCTTTTGGCCTCAGTCCATCGGATTAGAATCTTGCTAGATCTACATCTTCGCTTGATATCTAAACTCTATCTCCAATCTTCTAATCTCTATCTTCTCAAATGATTTACAAACTTTGATTTATACCATCTGCAAATAATAACAACTTAATCAAGTCGGCGCAAAGACCAATTGGTTTGTGCATCTTGTTAACTCAAATCACTAAGAACAACTCCAAAATGCATAAAATAATGCATGGTCCTCCAGGAACATCAAACACGACACAAGAAACATAAATCAATGATATGCAAGTCACAAAGATCAGCTGCAACTCGATCCAACTTCGCTCAACACACTACCAAAATAACTGGTAAGAACATATCAATTGGGCCAATACCAGAATCGATAACTCATCGGGATTAAATCCAAATTCCATGAAACTCAAACACGATAAAGAATATGAACGCAAGGGAATAAAACCAAAAACACATTGCTAAACACTCAAACATGAAGAAATGCCATGATCTCAAGCAATTCCACTGAAAATTGCTCAACTAGTAAGAACTAGACTAGTGCTCCTGCATCAGACTCTCGGGGTTAATTGAAAAGTGAGTCCCATCACTTGATCTGGTTTGGCGATCTATTAGTAGGTACTTGCAACTATGTCAAGGGTTTGATAATCTGACTACAACTTTTGGTTGCCTCTCCTCGACGATCTATTCAAGTCTCCACCCACTAACCTCCTCAAGCTCAAGCTCTAGGATGGGTGATCTACCTGCGTACCTTGATGTGCCTCATGTTTGACGATCTGAACAAGTCCACAAGTTTCCTCAACTTCCTCTTCAAACAACCAGTGCACAACTGGGTCTTCAACGATCAACAGGTTCAAAAAATAGCTCTGATACCACTTGATGCAGTCAAGGTAGGGAGATCCAATGAAGGACAACACATCCTTGTAGCCTAACACAAAAACAATGCAAGATATAACGGTAACTGGTAACACAATTCCATAAATAGCAAAAAGAACAACCGGTAACAACAAATAATACATAACTGGTAAATAATATGAACAATTCTTATTACACTCTGAAGAATTACACATCCCACATGCTGGATCATAGTCCAAGATACAAATAATGCTTACAACACAATTATAAGATCCACAAATCATCCTCATATCAAATCAGCTTCTGAAAACAGTCTGTCGATTCTACCCTAATCCAGACCTCGGCCTTCCGGCCTCAGTCCATTGGATCAGAATCTCACTGGATCTACATCTTTGCTCGATCTCTAAACTATGTTTTCAATATTTTAATCTCTATCTTCTCAAATGATTCACAAACTCTGATTTATACCGTCTGCAAATAATAACAACTTAATCAAGTTGGCCCAAAGACCAACCGGTTCATGCAACATGTCGGCTCAAATCACTAAGAACAACTGTAAAATGTATAAAACAATGTACAGTCCTCCGGGAACATCGAACATGGCACAAGAAACATAAATCAATGATCTGCAAGTCATGAAGATCAATCACAACCCAATCCAACTTCGCTCAACACAATGCTAGAATAACCAGTAAGAACATATCAACCATGCCAACACCGAAACCGATAACTCACCAAGATTAAATCCAAATGCCATGAAACTTGAACTTGACAAAGACTATAAACACAAGGGAATAAACCCAAAACCACATCGCTAAACACTCAAACACGAAGAAATGCCACGATCTCAAGCAATTCCACTGAAAACTGCTCAACCGGTAAGAACTAGACCGAAGCTCCTGCATCAAAAATAAATGTTCAAAAGGTAATAATGAGATACTTGTCATTAGCATAGTTGTTGGAATTAGTAAGTTGCAATGAAGGTGCAGAGAGATATTGGAAAAGGTGGATACTAAGATGTTGAGGCTAAATGAGATGGAAGAAACAACAAGTATCTTGGTAGTTAAAAAAATATTGTCAGAGAAGTAGATTCTTGAAATAGAAGCCTAGAAAATACAAGAAGAATGACAACTAAAAATGTTAAAGGAGTGTATGATTAAAGTAAAGAAGATGACTAAAACTATGAGTGATTCCATAAAGAAAGACAAGATAATCATATAAATCTTCTTGGAATAGTTAATTGAGGATATTATGCAGAATAGTAATGAAGGATTAGCAAGAAAATTTGAGAGATGTTGGAATGAGTGAGTCATGGATCTGCAAAATGGTGCAAATCCTCAGATCATTAGGTACCCAACTCAAATGGAATGTACCATGAAAGAGTATGAAAGTTTCACCAACTCCAAAGATAAGGAAATAGTTGAGAAAGAGTATTTGTATGAATATCAAGAACTCAATTGTTCCTTTGTGGAAGGTTTTGAGAAGAAAGAAATGTTGAGGGCTATAGTTTCTCTTGAAAAGTTTATGTTGTAGGATTGAAAGGTTTGTAAGTTCCTAATGGTAAATGCACATCTAAGGACAAAGTAGACGTACTCTAATAAACTATGGTCTGCAGGTGGTGATTAGTAGAGAAAAGTCATAAAGACTATAATTGACTCAGTCAACCCTGTTTGTCCTTTTGTTCTTTTAGTGCTTGCCAACTAGCAAGGTTTTGTCTTGTTTGAGCCACTCCAAAATAGTTGTCTATAAATGGAGGTTTTAATGTCATTTTAAGGAGATTATAAATTGTAGAACTTGAGGATATTAGAAAAGTTGTGCTTTTAGTAGTTTAATTTATTGATTTCTTTTCAGTAGTAGATTTCAGGTTTGTGATTCCTTTGCAAATTTCTAAGTTGATAAGACTAGAGTTCATTTTATCGAACAAATCCGATTATGTACTTTTGTTAATATATGAATATGTAATGTTGCATAGGAAATCTCTCTAGTGTGTTGTGCCATTTTATCAGTTAATGGTGGTCTTACTTTAAAGGTTTGCATGAATTTGCATGAGATTGTGAATTACTCTAATTGAGTGTAAATTTGTTATATTGTTAATTCAGTTCTTTCAAGATTTGCATATCTTTAAATCTATGATGTAGAATTAGATTTCATCTTCCTTAAATATTTTTATTTTTATTTTGAAGTGGAAGTAAATTTATTGTTGCATCATCAAATAATTATAATATAAAATTTACTCTAAGCGTTTATGGTTGTTATTATTGTATATTCAAAGAAAACATACTGGAGCTCCTTGTGAAAATAGTGTTAGATGTAACAAACTTGTAGAAAAACCAGTAGGTTAAGACCTAACCATCTCAAGCCTTGGAATCAAGTTCTACTTGATTTTTTATGAGAGATAGGCTATGTTGCTAAGAATTCTATTTGGTTGAACTGTGACTAGAATCCATGTCAACAAATTTGGTATTAGAAGGAGGGCTAAAAGTTTCATGTGTGTGACACAATATGTTGGAGTACAAAAGAGTAACTCAATATAGGTCTTGTGAAATTAGATTTAAATTCTTAGAATTACCCAAAAGAAGGGTTAATTGTAGGCCCATGGCTAGCTCTGCTAGTCTTGTTCGAAGGGTCTATAATAGAGTTTTACCTCAAGTATCAATATTTATTGTTAGTTAAGGACAAGCTCCACCCCCTATGGCTATATTCAATGTCAATTGGCTAATTATCATGATTTGCCAAAAAAATTAGATAAGTTGTGTCCAATGTTTCAAATTCACAACGATGTCAAGGAAAACCTTAGAATCTTCAAAGATATGTGTAGAAGAGCACACATTCTACACGAGGATGTTGTATGTAGATTGCTTCCTTATACCTAGAGTGATGGAGCATATGTTTGGTATATAAATTTCCCTATAGGATCTATAACTTCATGAGATATATTGGAGAATGCCTTCTTGGCATAGTTTAAAACTTCAATAGATGTTGCTACATCGCATGATTAGTTTGCACTAATTAGGAGCAACATGAACCTATTAGTAATGTTAATGACAAGTTTCATAGATGTTACACTAAGTTTGAAGCACCTTATATAGTGGTTGAGCTTAGGACATTATTTGTATACTATGTAGCACTTGGTCCATTAACCTCTATTTTTGTAAAAAGGAAAAACCCTCCTGCAACTAACTTGTCAGAAGCCTATGCAGAAGCAGTTTGTATCAATAATCCTATAATCACACCCCAACACAAAACTACATGGCCCAAGGTAATAACCACTCTTTAGTACTGCATCTAGGACCTTCCATCACAAAGATTCCACCAAATTGAAACTGTTTCTTTTCTCAAGTACTTGACACAAATGGTCATGTTGATGGTAATACTAAAAAAGATATCAAGGAAATCCTTGATATGATAAGAAAGTTAACTAGTGAATTGTTATATTTACAAAATCAAAGTTCTTATACTAGAAATAATGACCAAAACTCAACAAATCAACAACACTGATTTAATTCAACAAGACCTCCAAGAACTTAGAATACTAAGCCCAATAATGATAGAGTGGTTTCACCCTTGGATAGTCCTAATCATGTCGATCTAATATTTCACTAGCACAAATAAAATTAGTAAAATGTGCTTTGAACAGCTGATGCAAAATTCACAATACTAGTACTCATTATGAAAATGAGTGTCCTTAGTTTAAAGTGGCTTCTAATATTTTCCAATCTAGTGTGTTAGCATTAACCCACTTAGAAAAACCACCAAAACAAAATTTGTGTTAAAAAATAGTTCTTGCAGACTATGAGACATCTCTATTCTTAGAAATTCATATTGTTTCGACAATACACCCTGGTTTAGAAAATTCATATGAAAGTTATATATTTGACAATAAATATTTCTTATCAATGGTTGTAAAATCATGCATTTCCTTTCCAACTAGAAGAGGGTTATGAGTCAAAGACTGAAGAAATCTATACAGCTCAACAATACCAAAAAGCACACACGTATAATCTACATAGTAGCAATCATAACAAGTCAAAGGGACCTTTAACTACCTCTACTCCACCTAATAGTTAGTACACTCCTGATCTATAATCAAGTAATTTTCCAGAGCCACCTAAGGTGGATGACACTTACAAAGCACGTATTGTACATAAGAACAAAATTTTTCAAATAGATACTAATAATGCGGTTGCAGATCAATTGATAAGCTATTTGGCAGAATAAATAAAGAAAGTTAAGCCTAATTTTTCATTAACCACGTTGCTAAAAACACCAGTCATAAAGAATGCATTCTTTAAGGGTTTAAAAGATCAGTGCAATAAAGAAAAGGTAGAAAGCAAAGACAAAATAGTAAAAGAAAACCCTAAGCCTAAAGAAAAGGAAGTCATGCTAGCAATATAAGATCATGTGGATATCTACAAAGAAAAAACTAAAGTCTTTCCTTTCTTATTGACGCTTAAATTATTTGGAAACAAATTGTGCAATTGTTTGATAGATTCAGGTGTCTCTACCAATGTGATGTCGTTAGAAATGTGTCAATCCCAGCTCCGTAAAATAGGAAAGTAACTCAGCTGGATAGGACTGGAGTCAATATTACCAGAGAATTGATAGATATACATATGGATTTGCCTTATAATTCCAAGATTAAAGAATTTATGGACATTTAGGTGGTAGATATTCCCGATCAATATGGATTATTATTGAGTCGAGATTAGACTAGAATGCTAAATGAATATATTCATACTGAATTTTCACATACGTGGTTACACTGGAGGGAATTCCAAATCAAGTTAGAATTAAATTTGAACCTCACATTAATCTAACATTTACAGATTATGATTAAGAGAATAAAGCTCTACATCTCGTAGTAGAACTTGGAGTATTCTGTATTAAACCATCAACAATGTCGATAGATAAAATATGCGTGTGTTACTCAAAACATAAACTAGCTATAATTCCTTAAAAAAGCATCCTTATAGAGTTAGAAAAATGATCTTCCGGGTAAATTCATCAAATTGATATCAAAAGAAGTAGTGAAGTATAGAAAACACAATGTTCCCCTAGAATAAATGTTGTTGGAAGATTGGTGTAGAGTACATAAAGGCAAATTCAAAGGCTCAATTCTCTTTGTGTTTGATAACGATGCAAAATAAATAAAAGAAAGTAAAAATAGGGTCATATTAAGATGAACAAATACGTTTAGAATAATATAGCAGTCTAAGTAGTTAAGAGTGTAAAGCAATAAAAGGTTTAAAAGAAGATTGTTTGGATATTAATAAGAATCTTCATAAAACAAAGGAACCTCCTAAGGACATAATACCAAAAGAACGAGCAGTGCCAGAAGATGATCAAGTTTGGACTCTCAAGTTTATCAGTACGAAGCCTTGATACATGGCTTACTGTTAGCCTTAAGAAATAAAGTTAGAATACTGAAAGTATTAGGTGGCTTGTAATTAGTGGTTAAACAAGTTATAATGCAATATGTCTGTCATTATAAAAGGTTAGCAAGCTATAGGGGTAGGGTTTGAGATTGGATTGAGATTTTTTATGCTTTCAATGTATTAAGCATACCCTAAAAATTCAACCATAAAATAGATGCTTTAACAGTTTTCATGCCCAAACTTTTGGGCAAAACCGCAACAACAAATTTTTTTTTAAACAACATAAAAATACTAAACACTCTACGATAGAGATGAGATAAATAAGTTTGGCTATACTAAGGGTTATCTCATGTGTTATAAGAATGGGTTCCTAAAGTTAATTTAATTAACTCCACAAATATAACGTTTACCATTTTTTTTTTAACTTGAATAATTCTACCCCAAGGGGTCATTACAACTTTGTTTATTAATTTAATCAATTTACCCCAAATAATTATTCAATTATTAATCCAGAGGTATTAATCATCCCAAATAATATTTAATTGCTTTTGGATTAATTAAATAATGTTAACACATATTTTATTGAGTTTAAAATAATTAATCGAGCTACAGTAATAACATGTTTAAATCCGCCTATTAAAATTAACTAAATCAAATATAATAATAACCTAGTCAATAACCTAATTTTAATGTCGAATTAATTTCCTAAACATTAAATATTAAATATTTAATGTTCGACATTCAACTACCTCCTTAACATTCAAATAATCATTATTCTATTTAAAATTCCCATTAATAAACTCTTCTAATAAATTTACCCAAATATGAGTATAATATTGCTAAATAATAAATTACTCACAACCCCAACTAAAATCCCTAATTAGCCAACCAAATTTAATAAGAACTTAAATTAAATGGGGCAGTTCCCATTTCAAATTAAAAAAGAAATATTTTCGCTCTACTTTATTATTTTACTTCTTTTATTTTTATCTCCTATTCTAACCCTAACTATGGTTTTAATTTAAAAATCCTTATGACTCCCCCTTCTTTACTTTTCTCTTTTCATTTTATTTTACCCTAACCCGAAATTAGGTTAGGGTTTTATTGAGCAACACGTAACACATCTTTTTTTCTTTTGTTTCTGTGTGTGTGTACAGGTGTGCATGGCGGTGGAGGAGGCCGAAGGTAGCCGAGGGGGAGGCCATAGCCGAAGCACAAGGGTTTGGCCATGGGGTTGAAGTTTAACAGAGAGAGGGGCGGAGGTTTGGGTGGAGGGCGGCCGAGGGCTAACGCAGAGGGCTGAGGTGGGGTGTTCGTGGCACCATCAATGGGTTGCCCCACTGCGTGGGTCGTGACCCACACAGTGGTACAACCTAGTGTGTGGGTCGCGGCCCGCACGGGAGGCACGACCTCATATGTGGGTCGTGGCCCACACAGTGGCTGCGAACCATTATGTGACCATAGCTCGTGGGCACACAACAAAAACCCCGTCCTTCCAAAAAAAAATTGCATGCAATTTTTTTTAAATGATTTTTTTTTTTTATTATATTTTTTTATAGAACAACATTAAAATATATTATATATATATATGTGCATAGTCAAAGGGATATGAGCATTTCTATGCACAAATATATTTATTCAAATTGAAATAATCTGATCTATTTAACCAGAATATTAAATGTTACAAATATCTTTGTACAGATTTAAATAATCTTATCTTTTTTATCAGAATATTAAATGTATGTAAGATTCTGATTTAAATGTATATGAAATCTTTTTTTTTAATTTAGATGCAGTACATATCTTATTTAATATTTCTCACAACAACATATTAGATTGATGCAGAATAATAGGTATTTAGAATATTTAACATATATATATATGTGTGTGTGTGTGTGTGTGTGTGTGTGTGTGTGTGTGTGTGTGTGTGTGTATTTATGTTCCTAAATTTGCACTTTTATTTTCTATTACACTAACTTAGAAACATGTATGACAAATAACATAAATAATTTATTTAACAGGTGCACTATTTCTTTCACATTTCTTTTTGATAAATAAAACAACAAGATGAAAGTTAAAAAGAATATTTAAACTAACACTTAAAAGTATTTTTGCTACATTTTTCTTTAAAACTATAGACATAAATAACTTTTCGTTTTTATTTATAACTACATTTCTAACACTTTTTTTTTTTTGCAGAATGATAAAATAACAGAATGAAACAACTTAAATATTCATCTATTTTTCTTTTCCATCTCCAATATGCATACATTTTATTATCTAATAAGACAGAAAGAGATTTCTTTCCAACCTTTTCAAGCAATAAACAAATACATAAAAGTAACTCAAATGCCCTTCTTTCTTTTTTTTTAATTTCTAGAAATAAACTATTCAAGTAAAAATACATCCGTTTCTTCATTTTTTTCCTTTACACAAATAAGAAGATTACAAAACTCAAGCCCCTTCATTTCTACCAAATGAGGGCTTGTCAAAATACATCTTTTTTTTTTGAAACTCAACATATTAAAAATAGGAACTTGTAAGTAGACTCCACTCCATTCATTATTCCAAGCAAACTTGCAATAACATTTGTAGGTTGTGACCATGGAGGCTCACCTCCCAACCTAGGATTACATGAAGCCATCCTCGAGCTAGGGGAACCAAGGCTAAACAGGATACAACCAATGCAAACATAACATAAGAAGACTTACAACCATATAACTCCCATCCCAAGGATAAACAAAGTCGCCAAGTGACTATTTCTTTATGGGGTGAAGGTGGACCAAATACCTAGAGGAGACTCTACAATATGGAGAACACAATGCCTTTACAAGGCTGCCAAAATAGAACCATCACAAGCCACAAAATTGTCCCAAAATACCCTTATGTCCCCCATGTCATACAAGCCCAAAATCTCCCCTTATGACCCCCATTGCATAAACATAAAAACAACAATGCAGCAAGGGCCCCATAACCCTTGTGTATCACTCTCTTCCAAGAAGAGAGTCTCTACAATCTTAGGTTGTCAATTAACCTTTCACCCCCAAGACTGCTCTACCCTCCCAAGGGTGAGTATGGCCTCGAAACACCCAAAAACATATAACATGCAACATGCAAGAAAAATACACAAGGAAGAACTCAAAACAATCTTCCCAAGCCTACAAAGAAAACAACCATAGAAAAGCACAAACAATCTTTTCACATTAACAAAACAAACATATATAAGAAAGTATTTCAACCAACCTTAAAATATGCAAGTGGAAATGAGAAGAAGTTGTAGGAGAGCTGCCCAATCCACTATTCTTTTTCCTTCTCAAGACTTAGAAAAATCCAACTCCAAAAACTAAAAAAACTTGAACAAAAATTCTATGTCTCCAAAAATGGAGAGTGGGTGATCAAAATTCTCCCTCTCAAACCATTCCCTAAGAAGACACTCCTCACTCTTTCCAATCCTCTTGGGAAGGGTGAGAGATTTTCATAGGTTCCTCTTCCCAACACCTTACAAGCTCTCTAAACAAGGCAACCCAAAAAAGGTAAAAGAAAATGGGGAAGAGAAAATATCACTCAATGTCTAACCTTGGTAAGATCCTCAAAAGTTGAAATCCGGCCATCTTGAAAAGCTCAAATTTTGAGGTGACTAGACAGTCACCAATGAGGGGACACATGGCTAAAATTAGCCTTTACCCATAGGTATAACATATGGACCTTTAAAAGCTCCCCTAACCTAACCTTAGGAATTAGTTTAACCCTCTATAAACTCACCCAAAGTTTACCTATGGGTCAACCTTGAGTTGACCTTTCTAATGGCTCCCTATCCAAGACTCTTAGGACCATACTAGGATATTTTAAAAAAATACATTGGTAAAACAAATTCCCTCCAGGGGACATGTCACATCCAATTCACTTCAGAACACGTGTCAACTGACACTACAAAATTACACAATACTTAAATACACATGGCAATGTCCTTTTTGTGGAAATAATAAATTTAACAATTTCAAATTAAACACACATCCAAGCATAAACATTTACAAATAAAACATATTTACACATGAAGTGTTGTCTCTACAAATAGAGAACCCTTGGCTTCTCAAACACACATAGGTTTAGGCTTGATTCTCTGAATAGTTTCCATGGTCACATGGATTAGTTTTCCTGCACATCTCACTTTGCACATTAGTAATCCCAAATAATCACATATAATATTAACTTATTAAAAGAATACAATTCAGACATTTGCATACAATTTCAATTATAATAATCAAGTTTCCAATTATCCAATAAAATCCACATAAAATAATCTACTAAATAGCATCATCATAATCATCATGAAATTTAATCATTTATAAAGCATACATCCATAATTTCTAGCATCAAAATAAAGTACTGCAAATCAGAGATAAATGATATACACCATATCAATGTTATCCAAATCACCATATCATATAAAATTTATGTCCACAGTGCATTAAAATAAAGTATCAATAATAGGTCCAAAACATGAGAAATAACTGCAATGCTATGATGGCTTGGGGTAGGGCCTCACACCCTCCCCCTCTAGGCATGAACTTCCTCCTAGAGTTCATCAAAAAGATGGGGGTACTGAGATCTCATTCGTGTTGTGTCCTCCCATGATGTCGTAACCTTGTCATAACAATCCCACTGGACCCTAACCTGGTCCATCTCTCGACCTCGAAGAGCCAGCGTCGAACGAGCCAAAATGCGAATGGGCTCCAAAGCTAGTTGCCCATCCGACTCCACCTGCAAGGCATCCCAATCTAGAATATGAGACTCGTCATAAATATATTTCCTCAGAGCTGATACATGAAACACATCATGGATGCGTGACAGACTAGGTGGCAAAGCTAGATGATATGCAACTGGTCTTATCCTCTCAAGGATCTCAAATGGCCCAACAAAGCGAGGTACGAGATTAGAACCCTTTCCATAATGGATTGGAATCTTATGCGGTCACACTCTCAAGAAGACTCTATCCCCAACCATGAAGCTATGATCTATCCTCTTCACATCTGCATAATTTTTTTGTCTATCTTGTGCCTCTCTAAGGTGTTGTCTAATCAAATCCTCCTGTTGCTCCATATCACAAACTATCTTAGGACCAATAGCTACTCTATGCTCAATGCAGTCCCAACTCAAATGTGTCTTGCAAGGTTTGTCATACAAAGCCTGAAAAGGTGGCATCCCCAAGGAAGTGTGATGCCCATTATTATAGGCAAACTCTACCAAAGGAAGGCACTCTTCCCATTTGGTCTAATGATCCATAATGTACATATGGAGCATGTCTTCTAGCACCTAGTTTACCCTCTTTGTCTGGCCGTCCATTTCTGGATGATAGGCTATGCTAAAGTTGAGTTTGGTACCCATTTCTGCTTGTAACGCCTTCCAAAAGGAAGAAGTGAAGAGGGAATCTTTGTCTAAAATAATCTTGTGTGGAATGCCATGAATTCTGACAATATCCCACAAGAATATCTAAGCCACTACTGGTGTTGTGTGTGTGTGTGAAAAGTGGAATAAGTATCTACAAGTTGTAAGACACAACACTTCAATTAAGTCATTACATGTATGGTTAGACAGATATAAGCATGAATAATAAAACCATAACAAATCGACCAATTGCCTTCTAAAAGATGTGAGTATAGACTTTCTCTCAAATTTGTATAAACAATACCAGTGACTAGACTACACCAAGATGGAGGATTTAATCTATATGAGCATGATATTAAGCTAAATGGATGCAAGATTATGCTAGATGGATGAATAGTAAGCTATATGAATTCAAGCAATCATAATTGAACTAAATATGCAAAAAGATAAACTAAGATGCAATAATCTCAAAAAAGAAAGCACAATATCTTCAATGACTCCAGAGAAAAAACTGTATAATAACAATACATCTACAGGGTATTTTGAATGAGAGATGAAGGTTGAATTTAAAGAATCACAAGAGAGACCAATGATCAAGATCAATTAGCAATGAGCGGTTGAGATTATTGAAGAAAAAGCACAATTTAAGATAATTGAAATAATTGAGAGATCAGATTCAGTTAATCTTGAGATAGATTCTTATTATAGCTTGATTGAAATACATTCAGATTATAAGTTTGAGTTTGCATTAGAGATAAAATTCAATTAATTCCATGCAACTGAGATAAAAATAGGTGATTCCATGCATATTTCTTTGATTTATTCAAGAAAAAAGTCTTTTCAATGCAATTGAATTTCTTTTCTCAAAAGCTTTGAGTTCCAATTTTAGAGAATGATTAATAATTCATTTTAATTGTTTTTTTTCTGATTTCAAGTTCTCAATTTAGAAGAAAAAATAATATCTCAAGTTTGATTTCTCTTTCAATTCAATTCTTTTATTTTATTTTCAATTTAACTCTTGCTTTGCATATTGATTCCTCTTTTGTAATAAATTAATTCCTTTTTTATGATTAATGACAGTTTTATTAATTAATTAAATATGCTAGGATATTTAATAAATTAAACAGGATAATTGATCAAAATGATTTTCTTGGAATTATTTAATTAATTAATTAAATATTTAATTAATACAGAATAATTCACTTGCCATATGATATTTAGTGATTGAAGAATTAATTAATAGTATGCTCAAATTTGATTTGATTGCCTTTGGTTAGGACCTTGGTGATGTTGTCGAGATTAGGGGCCCATGGTTTAGGTGACCATTTTTAGGGTATTACATTTTCCCCTCTTTGAATTAATGTGCGAACAACGCGTTGGTTCAAAGAATAGTTGATGTTTAGGAGATACCAGTTCTGAACTTGATTGATCATGAACCAGATGAAGAGCGAGGTGTTTAGCTTATTTTGAAGCAATGAAACTAAACAAAGTTGATTAAATCGATACCAATCCCGAACTTGATTGAACTAGGACCGATGAAGAGCAAAGATACCGAACTTGAACTTGATTGATCAAGAAACGAATCTTACTGATCTAGAACTTGACTGAACTAGACACAGTGAGCGAAGATAAAATCGATCTTGAACTTGATGAATCAAGACACGATGAGCGAAGATAAACAGTCCATCTTTATTTAAATCGATAAAACTGAACATCTTCTTAGATTGAGCGTGTAATCAAAGATACTCTTTCAAATTTTGATTGAGTTTAAACGAATAATCAACTTGATGAAAAGCGATGTAACCAATTAATGTTAAGAGACTGATTCAGATGAAGGCAATATCAGCTTGAATTGAAGTGATGAAACTGATATGCCCCTAGCGATTAATTTGATTCAGATGATCGAGAGATCTCAACTTGATATGAAGCGATGAAGCTGAGATACCCCTAGCGATAAGAATTTGTTTGATTTTATTTAGTTGAAAAGATTTTTGCTCAACTTTTGATGAAGATTTGAAACTTTTCTTGACATTGAAGATGTGAGGTCATGAGGTTATGAGTATGCCCCCTCGGGAGCAAAATCGAAAGAGAGCGAGGGTACATGATTATAGGCAATTATTGGCAATGATAATTATTTGAGCACAAAGATTGAGCCAAAGGAATATTTGAAGATTTAGCGATGATTAATGTAATGAGAATGTGATGAAAGCGCTAAGTGATCTCAGTTGTGCAAAATTGACTAGAAGACTAATCCTGGATTTTGATTTCGATCCCAATAATGGAATCAGGATGGGAAAATTATCTAAGGGTACAATTTTCATGTCCATCGGAGCAAGTTGAAAAATTAAGGTTTTGGCTATATAAAGGGTCCAAGTGTCATCTTCAATTCATTTTAACCTCTCCAAGTTTGAAATTTTAAAAAGCCTTCTACGAAGGAAAATGGTCATTCTGATCTAGGAGCATCGATTCGAGCGCCAGAGACGTCACAACAAACCACAGAACTATGAGCCAGTGGTAAGTAATCAATTTTAAGCCTTTGCATTTCATCAATTTTGAATTTTGGTTGAATTTTTTGCTTTTTCATGTCGTCCAAAACCGTTCAATGTCGTTTTGTCGTGCAAGACGATACTGTCTCTCATACGACAAACTATCTTTGTGTGGTTTATCGTATTATGCTATATGTTTTGTCATCTGGGGTCATCCCATGTATCGTATGAGAGTTTGTTTGAGAGCCCATTTTATTGTGTGAGTGCATGTATTTTATTGTATGGGAGTCTTTTATTATGCTACATGAATTCCTAACTCGTATGAGTTTCTGCTTACACTATGAAATGTCATATGAAAAATAGTGAGCATTTTTAAGGGTCAAAACATGAAATTTTTATTTGGCATTCAGTTTATTTGGATTTGCGTGATGTTTAACATGTCGTATAGCGTAATTGGGATGACTTGCTGATGCTCTGTTGTTTGATTCTTGCAGGTTTGACTACCACATATCTTGTTTCAGTGTGTCTATCCTCCTACAATGAGGCTAGTCTGTGAGCTATCAGATATAGATAGAGCACATATTGATTTGTGTAGCTTTACTCACCTTTTATAGATGCCTACTATATGTGTGAATCACGGGATGCTTACTGCACTTGTTGAGTGGTTCCATTTAGATCATAACACCTTTCATCTACCAGTGGGAGAGATGACTATTACTCTAGAGGATGTTTACATGATTTTGAGGATTCCATTTGCTGGGGATAAGGTTGACTACAATTATGCTCAATGACCTGGTATCTTAGCCTTGGGACGTATATTTCATGATGAGGACATTCTTGAGCAGGCTATCACCTAAGATGATATGATGGCTAGGTACAGTGAGCAGTTTCCGCTAGCATGTGTATTAGCAGAGTTCATTGGTTGTTTCATTATGCTAGACAGGGGACAATAGGGCTTCTTATGTGGCTGGGCCAGGATGCTCTAGAGACTACTAATTCATCTTGAGAGATTAGGGTGGGGATCTTGTTTGTTAGCCCACATGTATCATGAGATGTATGAGATTGCATATAGGGACAGGAAGAGCATGGCAGTAGGAGTGCTGGTTCTACAGATTTGGGCCTGGGAGCATATCCCTATTTGTAGACCTATTGTGGATGATGCCAGAGATCCACACCAACTTATCATTTATAGATATTCTACATATGTTACTCAGCCCCATCTGGGAAAGATAGAGTATTGGCAACGAGAGCTTGATGATCTGATCATTGTTGAATGGATATTGTATAGGGGTCTAGAGTTGTGGGATGATTGGAGAGCTCAATAGAGAGATATTTTCATGACTCGTCCTCTTATAGGTAGATCTATGATGGTTATTGAGAGATTTGTTATATCTTGGGTTATGAGGCAGTATGGAAGGCCTCAGGGGATTTCACAATAGTTCACCACCTATGCCCGTTATGGGGAGGAGGAGAGACGAGGATGGGCCCCTAGGTTGTCATACGCATTGAGCATGCAGGCACTTGCCGGATTGTAGTGACTTTGATGGGACTATCTGGAGGATATTGCAGATGCGGGGGTATTTCCCCAGTATAGGGATTGGTTTCAAAGTCATCCCTTTCCTAGATTTACGGATCTAGATGAGCATGTGCCTCTTATAGAGGAGTATGAGGATGAGGACCCTGCATAGGCATAGGGTCGAAGAGTGGCAGTTTCTAGGCAGGTAGGTGGTGATCCTGGTGCTAGAAGTAGCAGGGTACTAGCTCGGGGAGATATTAGTAGAGAGGGGAGGGTGGATCCCTTGGAGATATTGGTGTGGGGGATAGTGGTGCCAGGATAGCGGAGGGTGGAGGAGAGGAGGAGCGAGCAGCTCCTAGACAAGTGCGACAATGGAGGGATGAGAAGGGTGGAGAGGGAGGTAGAGATGGAGGTAGAGATGGAAGCGGAGAGCCCGTGAGGGAGTAGGGGGTAGCTAATACAACATAGTCTATGAGATCAATACTAGCAAGTTTGTAGTCACAGTTGACAATGGCTCAGACATAGCTTGTAGAGCGAGATCGACAGCTGACGAAGGTTAGAGCTAAGTGTGATCATTAGCTCGCTAAGATGAGGGCAGAGAGAGATTGATAGCTGGTTGAGTTTAGGGTAGAGCGAGATGCTCTTCAATGGGAGGTTTTGCACCAGATGAGTCAGGTGACTTATTATGTTGCAACTTATAGAATAATAGTTCTTGTAGCCCAACAGGTTGTCCCATATTCCTAGTATATGGCTTGATCTGAGGGAGCTCAGGCACCTAGACAAGATCCTGGTCAGCAGGCTCCACCTCCTCCACCATTTGGCGATGAGGGAGAGGTAGAGAGCTAGATTTTTATAGGTTTTAGATTTTTTTATATACCGAATTTTTTGTAGCCCATACAATTCTTACTCCGATGGGAGATTGTAGATGATAGTTGATATCATTTGTACCCTGAAAATTTTATTTGTACTTTGAGATATTTATGATGATATATACGAGATCTGACCTGAATCTCCTCTGCTATCAGTGCCTTCTCCATGGCAACCCGAAGGCTCCTTGGACAGGACATCCTCACTGGTCTTTCTACGCCGGCATTCAGCCCTCTGATGAAATGGTTAAAGAGAAGTTTCTCGTCCTTTAGATAGTCCATGTATGGCAAGAGCTCAAAGAATTTGCTCTCATACTGGGTCACTAAGGGACCCTTCTGCTAGAGGTCATGGAACTCGTCTATCCTACGTTGTCTGTAATGCTCTGACAAGTACCTCTCCCAAAACCTCTTTGTAAAAATCTCCCATGTGAGAGTATCAACAACCAAATCACACTTGTATTCCTCCTGTCTCCACCATGTGGAGGTCATCCCTCTCAATAGATGGACTGCTACACGTGCTTTTAGATTACTCTCATAAGAGCGCAATGCAAAGCACTTATCAAGGCTCAACAGCCAAGCCTCAGCTTCTACCCCATTGATAGATCCCCCAAAAGATGGTGGCTGGAGGTGCATAACCTCCCTGATAAGATCCCCTAGCTCCCAACGATCTCTCTCATAATACACTGGCTCTGCCCCTGGAGGTGGTCCTGGTAGGTGCATAGACTCTGGCTCATTCCCAACCTGACTCTCTATGGGAATAGGAGGTGGACTCCTACTCTGTTCCCTATCAGCTGATCTATGACTCCTTGAGTTCTGATTTTCAACATGATGATCCCCGGCTAGAATCCTATCCTGGACTATTCCAATTAGGTTCTGGATTGCTTCTAAGAGGTTTCGGTTTGGGTCAACTGGTTGTTTGGGAGGAGCCTCTGGGTTCACTTCCAGAACTGATTCCTCCCTATCTACCTCTTCGCGTGCTATGCGTACATGCTTAGGACCCCTTCCGAGCTTGCAAGCTTGTCGCGTAGTCGGAGGCATCCTAAGAGAAAAAATAAAATAAAATAAATTAAATAACTAATTTCTTTGGAAAAATATTTAATTAATTAAATTTAAATATCCTAGAAAATTAATATAATAAAATTAATTAAATAATTAAAGCGAAACGTAATGGAGAAAGGTTCCTAGTGTTGGAAACCTTGCTCTGATACCAAAATGTCATGCCCAAAATTTAGGGCAAGAACGGGATAATTTTTTTTTTTAAAACACAACTTAATAACATTAAATCTACTAACATGCAATGCACCTAGCAAGTTTGTCTTAACTATGTGTGAGTTAACTCTAACCACTAACTCAAGTAAATAAAAATAATTTAAAATTAAATGCGGAATATTAAATGAATAGTTTTATTGTCTCATCGATTTTAATCAATAAACTAATTTAGTCAAATAATTAACATAGGTAACAATAAATCTCCAATATCCATTAATTGCTCTTAGGTTCTAATTAAATTAGTTCTAGAACTTAGATTTGTAAGTGTCTATATTTTATTTCAACAATAATTAAAATGTAGTTCAAACTAAATCGACTAAAAAAAATGTCGAATAGATTCTTAAGGAAAAATACTCTGGTAAAGTTTAATATCACCAAAATAACTCACCCTTATTTGTCATAATATTTCTAAAAGGATTAAACTTCATAGTATTTTAACTTTAAACATTTCATTTACTTCTTTAATTAAAACCATACGTTTATTAAAAAACATATATAAATTAAAAACACTTAAATAAATATTAAATCTAAATCTGTCTTATTCTCTTATATTGTCAAACTATATATATATATAAAACTATATATTTTAGTACTATAATATTTACCTCATATTTCTAAATTCTTCAAGCAAACCCTAATTAGGAGTTAATATTATAAAATACCTCTTATTTTATTATTTCCTTACTCTTCTCTATTTTACCCCTAGCCCTACCCAGGCTAGGGTTTTATATTTTTCTTTTGATTTTATTAGTGTTATACAGGGCGGAGGAGGGCGGAACACTAGAGCGGCGGCCAAGGGGAATTCGCAGAGCTGGGGAGGCGACGGTGACAAACCCCGGGTGCCGCTTACTGTGGGTATTCCACAGTGGCGGTGACCACTATGGTCGCCCACAGTGGCGGCCCTCGGGCCGTCCACTGTGGACGCCCACAGTGGCGCTGACTGAAATGCCCACCATTGTGATATTCGACGCACTCGGCCCGACCCCTAACCCCATTTTTTATTAATATTAAACAAAAATAAAAAATGCTTAGATTAAATATATAAATATATAATATATATATATATATACATATATATATACATACATATATATATATATATATTTATATATGATATATAAGTATATTTTCTAGAAAAGGAAAGAAAATGAATTCATTTAAGTATACCTATATTTTGAGTGCATATTAGATTTAGAGCATTCTTGAAAATCTATGTTGTTATTTTGTATATTTCAAAACCATTTTAACAGATAAATCAAAGGCTTCAGATTTTAATAAATGTATATACATCTTTTTAATTTAAATGCCAAGCAGCTAAAATTGACAGAAGTATATAAATTTAAAACGCAGCTATTTAGATCTAGGAATTATTTATTTTCCTATGATCTGTTTAACCCTAGATCTTATTTTCTGCATATAAACGAATGACAGTATTTAAATAAACTCTAACAACAACTTTATTTATCTAGAAATTATTAAAATAAAACTATAGAGATGGTTATTTTAACTTTAGACTTTATTTTCTGCAATTAAAATAAAATCACATATTTAAATAAACTACGATTGCACTTCCATAAACAGATCTAATTGTTTGTTTCCAGCCTTCCACTTGCATGCTAAACTATTGCATTATTTTCCTATTTAATTTCATAAGGATAAAAGAATAAAATAAATATCTTGCTTTTTGAAATATTAAATACTCAACAAAGAATTAATTTCAAAACTTCAGGAACTAAATCTAGAATAATCATTTCTTTTCTGCTATATAACATAAATAGATATTACATATCTTTAAAACATATTCCCAAGTCTTTATTGTCATTTTACAGCTGGATCTCTCATTATTAATAAATGAGGACTTTTAAACAAAATAATAAATATATTTCCAAATAGATTTCTGCAACAAATAACTCCATCGAATTTCCACTTGTCCTAATTCTTTCCTTCCAACAACCTAGAAATAATTAAAGGATATGACCATGGAGTGCTCACCTCCCAGCCTAGGCTAACTAGTAGCCACCCCTGAGCTTGGAGAACCAAGCCCTAGACAGAATTACACACATGCAAAACACAGTAAACAAGGGGGAAGACAAACACAAACACATTCCCAACCCAGGGCTACACTGCACTCCACATCCTTATGCCCCCCCCAAGACATTCATGCCTTATTTCCCTCCTTATGACCCCCAAATGCATAAACAAGCCATGCAGCAAGGGTCACATAAAATCCCTTGTGATCACTCTCATAACGAGAGCCTATCACTCAAGGGTTGTCACTTCTACCACCCACAATAACATCCTCTCTCCCAAGAGTAGGAGGCCTTGATTACTCCCAAAGCATATAAAATGCCATACAAAAGTAAAACATAAAACACAATAATTTTCCAAGGGAAAACATGCAAGAAAACTAGACTTTTTACACAAGATATTCTTTCAATATAACATTCAATATGAAAACACATTACAAGTAAGGTGAAACCAACCTTCAACTGCCCAAGGGTATGCTACTTTTGTTGAGGATGAGTAGCCCAATTCCACAAGTCTTTCCTTTCTACACTTAGCCAAATTTTTAATTCAAAATCTATCTTTTTCTCCTTTCAAAATTCCTTGTGTCAAAAAATGGAGAGTGGGTGATTACCCACAAAATCTCTCATTCTTGCTTAAGAAGACCCTAGTGAGAGTTTTCACAAGTTTCTAAAATTGAAAAGGAAAGGTGGGAGAAAAATGGGAAAGGGATCTCACATCCAAAAGGAAAGTTTACAACTTAGATGATCCTTCTAATTGCAATTTTCGCAAAACTTAGAGAAGTCACTTTTTAAGGTGTCTAAAAGGTCACATGAGAGTTGATACATGCCTAAAATTACTCCTAACCCTTAGGTATACCTTATGGGCTTTAGGAAACCCTATTAAACTACCCCTAGGTGTCCATTTAACCCTTTTTAAACCCATCTGAAGTTAATTTTCGTGTCAAACTTAAATTGACCATCCCAAAGATTCTTTACCCAAGGCATTTATGGAATCATATTAAATTAATTGAAAAATCTATAGTTAAACAACTCCCTCCAAGAGACAAATTTAAAAACTCAAACATAAATCAAAACATGTGTCAAGTGACACAAAGAAAATACTTTTACAAAATTATACATGAAATCTTGTCTCTTGTTGGATTTACACAAATAAACAAAATTCAGTTTAACATTCATGCAACAATCACTTTCACGAATAAAATACGGTACAAATGGGGTGTTGTCTCTCCAAATAGACAAACCCTGGTTTTACGAACGCACATAGGTCTAGGTTTGGTTCTCCATAATATTTCCATGGTCACATGGATAATTTTCCTGCACATCTCAATTACACATTAGTAATTTCAAATACCCTCATATAATGTAAAACACATGATTAAGAATACACATCAAACACTTTGGATACAATATACATTAAATCAATACATCTTGCATCCAAATAACTCAACATAAGCAATTATCATATTTCTCATAATTTTGATCCATATAAAACATGCATCCTATTTCTATCATCATAGGAAAGTCCTACAAATCCATTAATGACATACATCATCTCAAATTTATCTTATTCTAGAATCATATAGAGTTTTATAACATAAAGCATATAAATGAAGCATCAACATATAGCAATGTTATCCAAATCATGGAATAATATAAGTTCTAAATCCATAATGCATAAAAATGAAGCATCCATAATAGTCTCAACATAAAAATCACTGAACTGCTAGACCGAGTCAGGGTAGGGCCTCACACTTCCTTTTCATGTGCAATATTAATTATCTTGTCTACAATGACCCTTTTTTCGTTCATATCCTTGGACATATTATGCATGCATCCGGATTGAACATTTAAAAAAATTCCCTCAAAATAGACAAAGAAATGATGCCAACCTCCATGTAGCATACAAATAAGAAGAGTTGAAGTATGTGTGGCGATTTGACCTTAATGTGAAGGCACTTATCATAGACACCCAACTGATTAGATGTTTTCAGATCATCGAAATCATTCCTACAAGTAGAAAACAAAGAAAATATTATGCCCCAAATCCTTGCTCCTCCTAGTTAAGATAGAATTCCTTGAGTTACTCAGAGGAAATAATAATCGAAACCAATATAAAAGATAACACACAAAGAAAATTTCATGCATATCTCAAACTGTTTAGTGATTGTTTTCAGTAATGTTGTTTTTCTTGTTTACTCAGTGATAAAACTCTTCAATAGTTAGGAGATAGGTGACTGACTCAGATTGGATGACCAAATATCACTAACAGAAAGATGACTTGGTTGATATTGCTTAGGACACATAAAATACTCAGTCGATTACCCTAAGACTAGGACATTGATCAATTTCAAGCCATGAGGGTTCTAAAGAACCAGGATGTCACAAAAAGCGACTAAAAGATATGTACAAGAGAAATCAAAGATATAGGAAAGCGGGAAATGCCAACGTTGCATTGATAGATGGAGTGCTTGAGTACAAGAGGTGTGTGTTTGCTAGGTTTTCACCTGCTTGGCAAAGATTTACTTTTTTTTCTCTTGTTTTTTTTTTGTTTAGGACATTTGATGATTTTTAGGATTTTTTTCAGGACTTTTTCAGCTGTACGGGTTGTTGGAGAGGAGAATACTAAGTGAAGAACTTTTTCAAGTGGATGGTGTTGATCAGTTCACATAGCTGTTCTCCTTCCAATATTGAGAACTGATAGGCACCAGAGCCAAAGACTGCAGTAATGATGTAGGAACCCAGCCAGTTGGGTTCAAACTTCCCTTTGTTGTCTCGAAACTATTGATTTTTAGAACTTTCTCTCAGAACAAGGTCACCAACCTGAAATTCATGTTGTCGAACCTTCTTGTTATATCCTTTAGACATTCTCTTTTGATACACTCTCAGATGATCAAATGCCACTTGCCTACATTCATCTAGCAACTTGAGTTCTTGCAATCTAGATATTTTGTAGTCTTCATGAGTAATGAGACCTTGCAAAGAAACTCTCAAAGATGGTATTTCCACCTCAATAGGTAAGACTGCTTCAGATCCATACACCAAAGAAAAAGGTGTAGCCCTAGTAGATGTTATAATACTTGTTTGATAAGCCCATAATGCAAGATTGAGCTGCAGATGCCAATCCCTCCCAGATTTGTTTACTATTCTATGTAAGATAGTCACCAGATTTTTGTTAGATGCTTTAGCTTGTCCATTACCTTGAGAGTAATATATGGATGACCAGTGCTGTTTAATTTTGAATTTTTCACAGAGCTCATCTAGATCTTTATTTTTGAATTTTCCTCCATTGTCAGTCACAATGGATGAAGGTATCTCATACCTATAGATGATATAGTTAAGGATGAATAGAGCTACTTATTTACCGGTTACTTTGATGAGCGGAACCACTTCTACCCACTAAGTGAAGTACTCAATGACAGTTATAATAAACTTGTATCCGTTAGATGATGTAGGATATATTTGGCCAATGAGATCAAACACCCATTGCTGAAAAGGCCAATGTGTAATGAAGGGTATGAGATCCCTTGCTAGAGCATGTATGAGATTCCCATGTAGCTGACACTTCTCACAAGTTTTAGAAAACTTTATAGCATCTTTCTCCATGTCTAGCCAGTAGTAGCCAATCCTTAGTAGTTTCCAAGCTAAAGTTAGACCATTTGAATGGGATACACAAATACCTTCATGGACTTAAGATAATACATGTTGAGACTCTTCAATTTCTAGACACCTAAGCAAAGTACTATCCAAACCTTGCCTAAATAGATCATTAGCGATGATGACGTACTAGGAATCATTTCGGATTAGGTTCCTTTTCTCATTACAGGTAAGATTTTATGGGATAATTTGGTCTCGTAGATAAGAGTAAATGTGGTTGTAGTGAGATGAGTCATGTCCAATAATAGAATAGACCATCTAGGACTCAGGAGAATCATAGGAAGGGTAATGTAACTCTCCCACCAGTAATTAAAAGAAAAAATTAGATTCTTGTAACTTTGGTAAAGATGCCAAGGTGGACATAGCATCTACTGCTCAATTTGTTGATCTGGGGATCTTCTGAAATGATATGAAAGTAAAATATTTCTTGAGATCATCAACCATTGTCTTATAAGGCATCAGTTTCTCATCTCGATTCCGATGTGTATCATTGATTTGGTTGATGATTAGTTGAGCATCTCCATAGATGTGTAATTCTAGAACCTTCCATTTGATAGATAACTTGATCCCATTTACCAAGGCTTCATACTCTACAATGTTGTTTGTGCAAGGGAAAAGAATCTTGTAAGCCTTCGAGATTGAATATTTTTTAGGAGTAATAAAAATTATTCCAAGACCGGAACCATGTTGAGTGAAAGACCCATCAAAGAACATCTTCCATGATTGTTGAGTAAGGTGCATGATAGATTCATCCAGAAATTCTATATGCAAAGGTTGAGTGTCTTGAAGTGGAGCATCAACAAGTTGATCTACAATTACCTTTCCTTTGACGGCTTTGCGTTCTACATATTCAATATCAAACTCTGTAAGAACCATGACCCATTTAGCTAATCTGCTGAGAAGATATTTGAGCAGATCAATCTTAGCCACTAGCTTGATGGAATGTGCTAACATGTAGTGTCTTTTTGATGCAAAGACTAATGCCAAACAAACTTTTTCTATTATAGTATAGTTCATTTCATAAGACACCAAGGTTCTGCTGATATAATATATAGCTCTTTCCTTTTTATTTTCATTTTGTTATGCTAGAAGTGTCCACGATGATGAATTGATAGCTGATATGTATAGAATCAATGGTTTACCTTGAATTGGTGGCATCAATATTGGTGGATTAGATAGGTATTCTTTGATTTGTTGAAGGTGTTGTTCACATTCCTGATCTTAGTTGTATGTTGCTCCTTTCCTTAATACTTTTGTGAAGGGCTGAGCTTTATCTGCTAGCTGAGAAATAAAGCATCTGATTGACTGGAGATGCCCTTGTCAACTTCTCATTTTACTAATATTGTTTGGAGGTGGCATTTCCATTATAGCTTGGACCTTCTCAAGATCAACCTTAATTCCTTTCTTTGAAATAATGTAACCAAGTAATTTCCCTGATATCACTCTGAATGCACACTTTTTAGGATTTAGCCAAAGCTTGAATTTTTCCATTCTATCTAGTATGAGGCCTAGCTCTTGAATATGTGTGGATCTCTTCATAGTCTTTACTAAGGTGTCATCAACATAATCTTCCATGTTTTTATGCATCATATCATGAAAGATAGTTGTTACTTCTCTTTGGTAAGTTGCTCCTGCATTCTTTAGCCCAAATGGCATGACTTTCGAGCAAAAGGTTCCCTATGCATAGATAAAAGTTATATTTTCTTGATCTCTAGGAGCTATTTTGATTTGTTTATAACTGGAGAATCCATCCATTAGTGAGTACATCTCATATCCAGTAGTCATGTCCACTATCATATCAATGTTAGGAAATGGAAAATCATCTTTCGGACATGTTTTGTTGAGATCTCTGAAGTTTGTGCAAACCCTAATAGATTTGTCTTCCTTTGATACAGGTACTATGTTTGAAATCCATTCTGCATAGTCTATAGCTCTGATAAATCCAACTTTTAGCAATTTTTCTAGCTCAACCTTGACTAGAAGTGCCACATGAGGGTGCATCTTATGGAGTTTTTGCTTGACTGGTTTAACTCTTGGTGTGATAGAAATATGGTGCATGATAAGATTAGGATCTAGGCCTAGCATATCAGAGTATGTCCGTGCAAAGTTGATCTTCTTTTCTAAAAAGAGATTTCTGAAATCTTTTAACTCTTCTGCTGATAATGATTGAGCTAAGTGAATGATATGTGATGTCTCTTGACTCTCAATATTTACTGGCTAAGTTGGTTCAACCAAAATAGAAGACCTTTCTTGGTAGTGACTTGGTAGTATATCAATTATCTCACCTTCAGGTGCCTCAGAGAGGTTTTCACCCTTAGGTACGTCCTTTATTTTCTCTATTTTTGATTCTGACACAGCCACAATGTGGTTTTCTCCATCAAATCTTTTATTTTTCTTTTTTTTCATTTTTGCGACTAAGATACTTGATATCTGTTTCAGTCATGTTCTCACTTTGTTCATTGGTGGAAGAGTCCATTGGTTCAACTACATTAAGGTAGTAGGCTAATGTGTAGTCATTGGCAAAGATAGGTACATTCATAGGTTGGTTTTGGAGACTACAGTCAATTAGTTTAGGATGTACCAAGGATAAAGTTTGAATAGGTTCGAGAGAGTTCATGATATTATCATCATAACTTCGGACCGACAAGTCGAGTTCCAAAAGACTACCTTGCGTAAATGTCTCAAGACCAGGAAGAGTTACAACATGATCATTGAAGTGCACGTTAATATTTAGTTGACCAAATCCAATAGATCTACTTCTAGTATCGTTTGCTACACCAGATTGGACTACATATCATGGTTCGACAGTAACAAGATCAGTAGACAGATTCCCGACATTCATGATGGAGGAGTCAGAGTTTTATACTAAATAGGTATTGTTATGAATAGGACTATTGTCGGAGTCATTAGAGTCATAAGAGAAAGTTTCTAAATCATCTTCAAGTGATTGAGTGAATGTATGTATAGTGTCAACACCTACATCTTTGATGCTACAATTTCCTTCATGATTTGGTTCATTTATCACTTGTATCTGACATACTTGTTGACATAACCTTGATGGCTCTATGAATTTCTATCTTCTACTCCATTCAGCTTCCTCTAGACTAATGACTGGTTCTATTTCTGTAGCTTCCAATTCTACTTGTGTAGTTCCATAACTAATTTGTTCTATCCTATTAGAGGGAGACATAGTAGGTGAATAATTTTCTTGTGTTCTTCCTTCCTTCAGCTTTTGTTCATAATCTTCTTGTCTTTTTAGTCTGATTTCTTCTATCTCCTTTTGCAGCTTTAAGCGCATCAACTCTTGTGTGTCATTTGTGATATCATTAGATTCTTTTGGAGTTTCTATAGTAGATGTATTTGAGAGATAATCTGGACCCCATTCATACTCATTTGAGTCAGTTTTTGAATCATCTACTTGTTGTCTACTAGTGTATGTGACTGGAATTTTCAGTGGTGCGAACAATTCTCTGATTCTTTCTACCTCTTCTCTCATATCCTCTGGGACTTCCACTCCTTGTGGTGTTGTAGCTAATACCATTGGAACTTGAGTAGTGGTTGTTTCCTCTCTCTTGACTGCTATTTCTTCTTGTTCTTTTTCATACTCTTCTTGAGTCTGTTGAGTATTTATTTCTTGTGATGTTGAAGGTAGTATCTTTTTCTTCCACTTAGACTGATGATGGGAAGTATGTTTTTGGTCTGATGTCTTTCCTGGATTGTATCCTAGTCTAGCTTTATCATTTGTAGATTTAGTTTGTAGCTAAATAGGTTCAACAATACCTTCTTGATGTTTGCCTAGAGGACCAGTAACTAAATATCCCATGCGTTGAATCATTTTATATCCTGGACCATATCGTGTTGGGGAAATCTCACAATGTCATACTTCTTTGTTTTCACTATCTTCTTTGAACCACCATTTGAGAATAGAATCCTCTTCTATTTCATCTGCAAGGGAAGTAGTGGATTGTACAAAGAGACCATCATATATGACATTTGGAGTTTAACTCTGTGGCTTCATAACCTCTAATGGTTTTCCTGACTATCTTGGTGATGGAGGAGGAGAGATTAGTGAAAGTATTGGTTCTATCTTGTATCCATCCATGCCAGTATTTGTGATTTTCAATTTCTTTTCTAATTCCTTCATCAAGGTTTCTGAACTTTCAGCTATAGAGGCTGCTCTATTATGAGGCACAAAGGTATCTGCACTCTTTGTCAATGCATTATAGGGGGAGTTTGTATCAACAGGAATATTGACTTCAACTCCATTATAAGGAAATTTAAGCACTAATGATATGTAGATGGAACTACCTTCATTTCATGAATCCATGGCCTGCCCAGTAAGATATTGTATGATAGAGGAAGATCAAGCACCTAGAAAATAACATCTCTTTCTATAGGTCCTACCTTGATTGGTAATAGTACCACAACTTTAGAGGTTCTTTCTTCTTCATCATAAGCTTTGATTGTTATTTTCTTGGCCGGATCAATGACATTTTCAGAAAATTCCAGCTATGTAAGCAGATTATAGTACAAATATTCAACCTAGCACCTCCATCTATTAAAACACGTTTAACTCAATGTTTATGGATCATAGCTTCAATGTGTAATGGCTGGTTATCATCTTCTTCAGAGAAAGTGAGATAATGAGGCGAAGTCAGGTGACCCACCATAGATTGAAACTGATCGATATATAAATCTTTTGGGACATTAGTTGTGAGCAATGCTTTGTCCAGGATCTCTTTATGAGTAGAAGAGATTTTGAGCAATTCAAAGATGGAGATTTGAGCATTCATTCTTTTGAATTGTTCGACAATGCTATAACCAAGAGAGAATGATGAAGCCAACTATTTGGATTTAGCCATGGTTGTATCTATTTGTCTGTTCGGAAAAGTTGGTAGGTTTGATGTTGTTTGAATAGGAGTTGAAGAACTAGCTCCTTGGAGAGTGACTTTCTTTTGAGCGTGGGTCACAACATTTGTATTTTGTGATTCATTTTGTTTATCTTTGATTATGATCACATTGCAATATTTAGGTTGGGAAGACTCAATCATGTTGATCACATTGTCATTGTTGTTATAGGTGTAATTAACTTTGGCACCTCATTTTGACTTTGAGGATTCACCTTGTTCATAAATAGGTAAGGGGTCTTTAAAATATTTGTGATCAGCATTAGTTGTGTGATTTCCAACAACAATTTTGCCAGTGTCAATGAGATCTTAAATCTCATGCTTGAGATTCATGCAGTTGTTTGTGTTATGACCTTTGTTTCGATGGTATTCATAGTATTCGTTCTCTCTCCACCATTTTGGTTTGACTTCGGGATCGTATGGCCTAGAATTGTCTGGTAAGGTTATCAAATCATTTGCCAATAAAGTTTTGAAAGTGGATTCGTATGATTCTTCTAGAGGAGTGAAGTCACGTTTAGGTTTTGAAAGCCAAGGTTTCTCTTTAAACCATTCTTTTACTTTCTTCCGAGGATTTTTTGCTGCAGTTTCAGCTGCTTTGAGTGCTTATGTGCCACTAGCCAGATTAAATATCGTGGATTTTGATTTTTCTTTAACAGTGTCTACTAATCCATCATCAACAACATTTGTGTTGTTGTCTTTTCCATATTTCCAATATTTGTTCTTTTCTTTGAAACAAGAACCTTGTTGTGTTTCTTTCCAAAGTGAGATATCTCCTTTCTTTATAAGATCATCTTCGATTCTGAGGGCACTATCTACCATTTTGTTGAATGAAGGGTATACTTGAATTTGGATACTGTATTTCAATTCAGGGATCAAGTTGTTGATGAAGCTATCCATCTTCTCAGAATCTAGAATAGGCCGCGAATATCTAGAGAACATCTTTCTCCAATGTTAGAAGAAAGTGAGAAAGGGCTCTCCTATTTTCTATTTGGTATTGCAAAGCTCAATCATAGTGATTGGATGATGAATGTTATAGGAGTATTGTTGTATAAAAAATTGGATTAATTCTTCAAAAAAAATTATTCCCATAGGTAGGCTTGAGAACCATTCCATAGCTTGCCCTCCTAAACTTCTCGGGAAAAGGCGCATGAGATATGTTTGTTTTTCAGTTCTGTGATCTCAGTTCGTAAAGCTTGTAATTATTTGTTAACCATTGCTAAGGGTGTCTCTTCCTCTTTAGTGATGAGGGCCTCAACATTATAGCTAGTAGGAAGTTTAGCACCTTGCTTTGATAGTTCTAGAGAATAGTCTTCTTTTTCTCTATCCATGATAACCTTCATCATTTTTTAGAAATCTTTATCCTTTTGACATTTATGAATATCAGTTTTAGTAGGTTCAGAGGCTTCAAATTCACCTGATGAGGAATCACTGTCAGTAGCATGGATACTGAGATCGTCATAAGCATTGTGTTTAGAAACTCATCTTTCTTATTTTATTCCAGATATGGTAGGAGACAAGGGTTGATCATAAACTGATATATCTGATGATGAAGGTTTATTAGTGATAGGGTCCTCTACGTAAAATAGATTATCCTAATATGAAAAGGATGGTCCTTTGCCTCTGTCATCTTTCTTACGAGAACTTCTGATTTGAGTAGGCATTTTTATTGACTCATGTGACCTAGAGTTGTTTGTGATGCAGAAGTCAAGATCAAATTTGGAGCTATTTGTTCATTTAACGTATTGATTGAGAGAAGCAACTAAGATTTACTCTGATTTTAGGAAAGATCTATCCTATGTAAGATGTTATCAAGGTAACTTAAGTTTGATAAATGGTTGATTGAACTAGCTGAAAGATGATCAACAAAATCATGCAACACAATGACAGAAGTACATTGTTTAGATTTGTTTATGCTCATGATGATGATAACCAGTTTTATGCTTGCTATAGATTGTTTTTATGCAAGTTTGACTATTTTGGACTGACAAAATCAGAGATTTGTAAGACAGGGTTTACAAGGACAAATGACAGTTTAATAGCTTTAGGATGATGAAAACAGTATTTCATATGAGTTGTTGCCTAGGTTCATATGACAGATGGGTATACCTTAGACGACAAACTGATGAATGTGATGTTTTATCGCACGACACAGGACCAGGACTCAAATGATAATTTCCTAAGCAGGATGATAGTTTATTAGATTTTGTATGACATAGAATGGAGGCTCAGACAATAAACTGTAAGGCTTGATGAATTTTGTATGGAAACAGGTATGTAGCAGGATGATAAATCAGAAGACTCGTATGTTTACTGGAAAAAGACAAAATTCTGACGGACAAGGTTTTCAATGATTGACGATGACTAGTTTTGAGATGGACTAAGTTTTTGACACGAACAAAGTTTTGATGACTAAGGTAAACTAGTTTTTGATACAAACAGAGTTTTGACCACTAAGTTGTTTATTGTTTTCTCCAGTTTTGGTATTCCAGTTTCAGTTTCAGGGATGAAAACATAGTAAACATGTAATATTTATAATGACTTCAATCACAACATGTTAACCCTATGGAAATTGGTGAGAGAAGAAAACCTTTGCTTGATAACTCAAGTACACACCTAATAGCTAATCAGAATACGGCAACTGAGTCTCGCGCAATGGATTCTCAAAACCGTATTAGCCGACTCCAAATGCTAATGGGAGCATGAAATGGCAAGTATCTTGGGAGAGTTACTATCTCTCTTGCACAAAGATTATCCCCCCTTTCAGAGGTGAACTGGGTAGCCTCTATCTTATAGTTCTTAATCAGGAATTTCATTCGAAATTACCCCTTGAAGTCATGCAAGCATGATTGAGGCTTATAGCCCGACAAGGTACCGAAACAAGCTGTAGTCACATAAACATGATTGAGACTGCGATGCCCTACAAAATGCTCGATATGAGAGATATCAAAGAGAAAACTCAAATAATCCTGTCCTTTGAGACTTTAATCAACCAAAGGCCTATTTATTATAGTGAGTTAGAATACCTAGGTCTGGTTGTAGTCACTTGGGTCATTCTCACAGGGTGATTACTTTTTCCCACTGCGACAGGCCCGCTAAAGGTACACAAATCTCAAACTTAGAAAAATCCTCAAGGGTTTGGATTTATGATTGTCTATACAAACAAGAGCATACTCTCCTACCTCTCAGAATTTTCTCAAAACATGAAAGACAGATTTGTTCATTAATCAGAGAGTAGTTTAGGTGCCTAACAAAATGAATTTAAATAATACATGATGTTTACTTGAATCTCCTGAGGCAACCTACAAAGACAACGAATCAGTAGTCATATTGTCTTTATTTGACAAGCATATTCTTCAACAAGTTTTCTGCAAAAAATTGATTAGGTTGTGAAAATTCCTCAGATAGACGAACAACAAGCTAGGGTCAGCATTAGTATGATCAAAATTGAATAAGAAAACCTAAAGAATGAAATATGCTTTTAACCCAAAAACACAGAATACCGTATGATGATTCTCACCAAGTCGTACGATAATTCATACGAGATCGCACGATATCTACAGTTTGTTGTTTGGGCATATGAGAAATCTTGTATGATAATAAGGAAAAAGTTAGTCTTCGAGGCCAAAAGATGTAGTCTTTTGCCCCATGGTGGGCACCATAAATGTGTGTGTGAAAAGTGGAATAAGTATCTGCAAGCTGTAAGACACAACACTTCAATCAAGTCATTACATGTATGGTTAGATAGATATAAGAATGAATAATAAAACCATATCAAATCGACAAATTGCCTTCTAAAAGATGGGAGTATAGACTTGCTCTCAAATTTGTATAAGGAATACCAGTGACTAAACTATACCAAGATAAAGGATTTAATCTATATGAGCATGATATTAAGCTAAATGGATGGAAGATTATGCTACATAGATGAATAGTAAGCAATATGAATTCAAGCAATCATAATGAACTAAATATGAAAAAAGCTAAACTAAGATGCAATAATCTAAAAAAAGCAAGCACAATATCTTCAATGACTCCAGAGCAAAAACTGTATAATAACAATAAATCTCCAGGGTGTTTTGAATGAGAGATGAAAGCTGAATTTATAGAGAATCACAAGAGAGACCAATGGTCAAGATCAATTAGCAATGAGCAGTTGAGATTATTCAAGAAAAGCACAATTTAGGAAAATTGAAATAATTGAGAGATCAGATTCAGTTAACTTTGAGATAGATTCCAATTATAGCTTGATTGAAATGCATTCAAATTATAAGTTCAAGTTTGCATTGGAGATAAAATTCAATTAGTTCCATGCACTTGAGATAAAAATAGGTGATTCCATACATATTTCTTTGATTTATTCAAGAAAAAGGTCTTTTCAATGCAATTGAATTTCTTTTCTCAAAAGCTTTGAGTTCCAATTTTAGAGAATGATTAATAATTCATTTTAATTGTTTTTTTCTGATTTCAAGTTCTCAATTAAGAAGAAGACATAATATCTCAAGTTTGATTTCTCTTTCAATTCAATTATTTTATTTTATTTTCAATTTAACTCTTGCTTTTCATATTGATTCCTCTTTTGTAGTAAATTAATTCCTTTTTATGATTAATGGCAATTTTATTAATTAATTAAATATGCTAGGATATTTAATAAATTAAACAGGATAATTGATCAAAATTATTTTCTTGGAATGATTTAATTAATTAAATAAATATTTAATTAATACAGAATAGTTCACATGCCATGTGATATTTAATGATTGAAGAATTAATTAATAGTGTGCTCAAAGTTGATTTAATTGCCTTTGGTTAGGACCTTCATGATGTTGTCGAGATTAGGGGCCCATGGTTTAGGTGACCATTTTTAGGGTATTACACTGTGAAGGTAGTCTGAACTGGTGAGAAGTGGGCCACCTTGTTCAACTTGTCAACTATCACCATGATGGCATCATGACGATGCGATGACATAGGAAGACCAATGACAAAGTGCATCGATATAGTATCCCACTTCCACTTTGGTATTGCATGAGACTGGAGCAACCCACCTGGATGGTGGTGCTTCACCTTGACTCTCTAGCAGTCAAGGTATCGAGCTACTAGTACAATAATGAATTGCCGCATACTTGCCCAATGATATAACTGTCTCAAATCTGCATGCATCTTCTTAACTCAAGGATGTGCTGCATAAGGAGCTTTAATGAGCCTCCATCATAATGAAATCACGCAATCCTCTGGAAGAAGGTACATAGATGTGCCCTCTATGGCATAGTAGTCCATCAAACTCTATAGAATATCCCGCATACTTCCATTCTAGGGTCTCCTTGGATCACACTACCTAACATACCTTTAAATACTGCTCATCCTCTGGCAGCTGCTGCAATATATAATCTCTCAAATCTGTGTCTATAGACATGGATCATATCTCATGATGTCTCCTACTCAAGGCATTTGCAGCTACGTTTTCTTTCCCCTTGATGTAGTGGACATCAAAATCATACTCACATAAAAACTCCATCCATCTTCTCTGATGAGCATTAAGATTAGGTTGAGTGAATATGTACTGCAAACTCTGATGATTTGAATGAAGCTCAAAATGATGACCCAAAAGAAAATGTCTCCACCTCACAAGTGCGTGCACCACTACTGCAAGCTCAAGGTCATGAGTAGGGTAGTTAAGCTCACGAGTTTTAAGTTTCCTAGAATTGTATGCTATAGCTCGACCCTCTTGCATAAGGATTACTCCTAAACCATCCAAGGAAGCATCTGTACCATGAAATCGGTTGAGGGATATGACACAACAAGAATAGGTGTACTAGTAAGTGCCCTTTTGAGTTCCTGAAAGGCCCTCTCACACTTTTCTGTCCACTCAAATTTCTTTCCCTTTCACTGAAGAGATGTAATAGGATGTGCAACCCTAGAGAACCCCTCAATGAAGTGTCTGTAGTACCCTACTAGACCCATGACACTCCTGACTTCTATCACACTAGTTAGCACTGGACAATCCATAATAGCTCTGATCTTCGATGGGTCAACTAAGATCCCATCACCGAATATAACTTGCCCTAGATATCTGACCTTTGATCTAAAGAATGCACACTTCGACAAACTGCCATACAACTGATTGTCTCTCAAGCACCACAATACCTGCCTCAAGTGCTCCTCATGCTCCTTCTCATTTTGAGAATATATCAATATGTCGACAAGGAACACAATCACAAATCAGTCAAGGAAAGTGCGAAATACCCCATTCATGAGACTCATGAATACAATTGGAGCATTTGTCATACCAAATGGAACCATGGTGAAGTTGAAGTGGCCATACCTAGTACAAAAAGCGGTCTTGTGGATATCACTCTCTACAATCCTCAATTGATGGTACCCTGACTTCAGATCTATCTTAGAAAATACTTTGGCACCCTGAAGTTGATCAAACAAGTCATCAATCCTTGGCAAAGGGTATCGGTTCTTGATGGTCACTTTGTTTAACTATCTGTAATCCATACATAACCTAAGGGCTTCGTCCTTCTTCTTTACAAAGATGACTGGTGCGCCCCAAGGGGAGATGCTAGGATGAATGTGACCTTTCTCTAAGAGTTCCTTGTTGGCATTTTGAGTTTGTTGGTATTTTGCATAGAGATTGTATTAGTGATATGTTGTCATTGATGTCAATTGAACCAGTAATGGTATTCATGTTATTGCTGATATTGTTGTTTTTTGATATTGGCTAGTAACTGGTAAGAAGAGATTTGTGGAAGATGTTGTAAATCGGTATGTAAAGTTTGTGAGTTGAATTGGTGAACAGGTGTAAAGGATTAAACCATTCTATATAATGTAACCGATAAACCCTATCAACTGTTAAACCCTAACCAATCAAGTTTGATGGTTTATTATCTGATAAGCTGTAATGATGGAGACACGTGTTATCATTGAATGAGGATATGTTCAAATTGTTTTGGCACATTTGTTTTTTGTCTAGGGAAGGAGCAAAGTGGATTGCATCTAATGCACAACTCATGATGAGTTACAAATTCTGATGAAGCGGTGATCATGGAGCGGTTGGAATTTTCTTGAAGAATGTGAAGAGATTATCATGATTTCTAACAGTCAAGATCGTACCAACTTGTTTGTAATCTTGATGATGAGAATTAGGTTTTTGCTATGTTACTAACCTAATTGATTTCTATTTAAGATCAATGAAGTTGTTTGTAAAGGTTGTTGGTAAGATTGATAGAAACCTATTGAGTGTGTAGTTGCCTAACCAGTCAATGGATCTGCACTTTGAGTGAAGGTAGATTGAATCTTAGAAGGATCTGATCAAGGAAATGTAGTGCTACTCAGACATATCAAGAAAACATGTTGTTTTCTAACAATTACAGTAGAATTGAAATCCCTTAACCGGGTAAGCTCTAACAAGTTTGTTTACTCATTAAATCCTCTAACAAGGTGGTCCATTAGCTTGGATTCTTAAATCCTCCAACGAGGTTACTCCTAATAGGGGTATTGTGCTTTTCATCAAGGCATATTTGTAAATCCCTTAACCGAGTGGTTCCTAATTGGAATTAGTTCTTAATAGAACTTATTGTAAAGCTTTAACAGGCTTGGCTCCTAATAGGGTGAACTTTAGAAGAGTTCAGATAGCTATCCTTATGAGTCTCATCTCACTGTGGTTTTTACTTATTTGGGTTTTCCACATATAAACATTTGTGTCAAGTGGTGAATGCTTTTGTGGTTGTGATCTTATTTGTTGATTTGGTTAATTTTTGATAAGGCATGTTAAGTAAAAGCATTGAGAGTTGAATATGTTGAGTCATGATTAAGCATTGTTGATGTTTACAAGATTGAAGTTGTTTATTTTTAAAGTTGTCATAACAGTTAAATCGGTTGATGTTAAGTATTCTTATGAATATTGATCTTGACTGAGATATGTTTACTTTGTTTGACTGAATTTGAGTTTGGGGACTTTGTGTCAGTTTTTCAATATACTGATTCACCCCCCCCCCTCTCAGTATTCTAACGAATACTTACTCTTTGATCATACCATCAATTGGTATCAGAGTGTCTCAAGCCCTCTTAATCTAAAAACCTAAGAGCTTGAGAAAAAGATCTTGTAGATCATGATGAAGAAAAAAGGTCCAAAGTTCAACAAAGATAACTATAGAATATGGAGTGAGAGAATGAAGATTTACATTAAGAGTCTTGGTAGTCAGTATTGGGATCATATAGAAAATAAGTATACTACACCTATTGGACCCCTGGCTAATGATCAGAAGAAAGAACAACAAGAAAATCACCAGGCATTAGAAGCTATTATCAGTTCCCTATCTGATGCTGAATATGTAGATGTTCTTGGTCTTGAAACAAAATATGAATTGTGGAAGAAATTAGAAGAGATTTATAGCGGTGATGAACATGTTAAGATTGACAAAGAAGAGAGTTTAAGAGGAAAGTTTGATGACATGAGAATGTCTGAAGGTGAGGATATCCAACAGTACGGTCAAAGGATTAAGGAGATAGTTGGTGAGATAAAGAGTGCAAGAGGGAAAGTGGAAGATGGCACAATAATTAGTAATGTATTGAGAACCCTGCTACCGGTCTAATCCGAGTTGCAGCTATTGAGGAGTTAAAATCCATTGACAAGACAAAGGTATCTCTTGACTCTATTATTGGCAAACTTACTACTTTCGAACTAAATGGCTATGATGGTAGTATACAGAATTCAAAATCTACATTTAAAGCTTCTGTCAATAACTCATCTGTGAGAAGAAGTAGAGATACATGCCATAACTATGAATCTAGATCTAGCAGAGATGTTGAAGATGAAGACAACTTAGTGGAACTTGAAGCATTATTAGCAAAATGACTGCCTAGAGGTACTGGTAAATATAGAGGTAAGCTACCTTTAAAATGTTTTGCATGCAACAAGATTGGTCATATAGCAGCAATTGCCCTAATGATGAAAATAGAAACAAGAGAGACAAATTTATTAAATACAAGGGTAAAGGCAAGAGAGATTGTCTTGTAGCTATTAACAGTGGTATTACTGATGAAGAATTTGATGATGATGTTAGTGAAGATATTGTGTTTGTATTTATTAAGGAAGAAATATTAGATCAAAAGGCACTAGTATCCAGAATGGATAAATCTAATGATTGGATCATTGACAGTGGTTGTTCACATCACATCGGTGATCAAAGAAAATTTCTTTCCTTGAAGGAATTTGATGGCGGTGTTGTCAGATTTAGAAATGACTCGCCCTATATGGTTAAAGGTAACGGGGTTATTTCTCTTAATGAGAAGAGCAGTGCTGACGATGTCTATTGGGTTGAAGGCCTAAAGCACAATCTTTTAAGTGTGGCACAACTTAATGATAGTGGATACCCACTGGAGTTTAGAAATGGAATGTGCAAAATCTTTGACAACAAAGGTGAATTGATTGCAATCGAAAAACAGACCAGAGGTAATCTATTTCATCTCAATCCTAAAGTTAGCAACTGTTTGATTGCAAAAATATATGATAGTTGGCTTTGGCATAGGAGATTTTGTCATTTAAATTTTGACAATATTGTTAAAGTAAACAAGTCTAAGATAGTAAGAGGTCTGCTAGACAAACTGGTTAATGCTCTTTGTAAAGAATGTCAACTAGGAAAGATGACTTCTTCAACTTTTAAGAGAAAGTCCTTCTCAGCAGAGCACTTGTTAGATTTGGTTCATATAGACCTATGTGGACCAATAAGAACAAGAAGCATTCAAGGTGATAGATACTTCATGATCTCCACCGATGATTGTTCAAGGATGATGTGGGTCACATTCTTGAATGATAAGAATGAAGCTTTTGGTAAATTCAAGGCATTCAGAGCCTTAGTTGATAAACAGAGTGGAAAAAAGATAAAATGTCTAAGAATAGATCAGGGCGGTGAATTCACTTCTACAGGGTTCACTAAATATTGTGATGATAATGGTATCAAGCGGCAACTTTTTGCACCAAGGACACCACAACAGAATGGTATAGTAGAGAGAAACAACCAGTCAGTGATTGAAGCTGCTAGGACTATGGTGATACAAGGAGGTGTATCAAAAACATTTTGGAAAGAAGTTGTAAGTACAGCTATCTACACAATGAACCGAGTTCTGATGAAAAGAGGTAAGGACAAGACCCCATATGAGTACTGGTATGGGAGATCACCTGATGTTAGATATTTTAAGATATTTGGAAGCAAATATTTTACTAAAAGAGGTGACTACATAAGCAAGTTTGAAGCTAAGAGTTATGAAGGCATATTTCTTGGCTATTCCACCAAGAGTAAGGCCTACAAATGCTTCAACAACTGGACACAAAAAATTGTTGAAAGTGTTGATGTTCGTGTAGATGTATGTCATGAAATTTTAGAAGGAACAAGTTCTAAGAAGAGGGATGAAGATCCTTGCATTTTGCTTTTGGAACCTGAAACTGTTAAATCAGAAACTGGTAAAGAAAATCCTGATGTACTTGTTCAACTGAAACAAATAAATTTAGAGGAAGATGATAATGAAGAAGCTGAACCTGAAGAGAATGATCATGTTATTCCTAGGTATGTGAGACTGAATCAGAATCCTGAACAAATAATTGACGATAAGGATGCTAGTGTACTAACCAGAAGGAGAATAAGAGAGAACTCTTGCATGATCTCCACCTTTGAACCTAGAAGTTCTAAGGAGGAATTTGGTGATGATCATTGGGTGAAAGATATGGAGGAGGAGTTGGATCAAATTGAGAAGAACAACACTTGGACCTTGGTACCTCGACCGGTAAACAAGAATGCTATAGGTACTAAATGGGTGTTCAGAAATAATTTAAATGAAGATGGTGTTGTAGTTCGCAATAAGGAAAGATTAGTATGCAAATGATATGTGCAAGAAGACAAAGAGGATTATGGAGAAACTTTTACACCAGTAGCAAGACTTGAAGGTGTCAGAACATTGCTTGTATTCATAGCTCATAAGAAGTTCAAGGTATACTAGATGGATGGTAAGTCTGCGTTCTTGAACGGGATACTAGAAGAAGAGGTTTATATAGAGGAGCCTGATGGTTATGCATTGACAGATAAGGAAGACATGGTATGCAAATTGCATAAAGCCTTGTATGGATTAAAGCAAGCACCCAGAGCATGGTATGAACGACTTCATACTCATTTGATGAAGATAGGCTTTCCTAGAACTAGTGTTGATAGCAAAATTTATCTCAAGTCTAAAGGAGATGAAATACTGATCAGTGAAGTATTTGTAGATGACATTATATTTGGGGGTAATGATGACATGAGTAATTGTTTTGCAGATGAAATGAAGAATGAATTTGAGATGTCATTAGTAGGGGAAATAAAAATTTTTATAGGCTTACAGATACAACGTATGAAGAATAGTATTTGCATTACTCAATCTAAGTATGTGAAAGAGGTTTTGAAGACTTTCGGTATGAGTGACTGTAAACCAGTTGAAACCCCAATGGTTACAAGTTGTAAATTGTCCAAGGAAGATGCATCTAAGTCTGTAGATGGAAAGGAATACAAGTCAATAATTGGCAAATTACACTATGTTGTTCACACTCGACTGGATATTGCCCATGTAGCTGGTATTGTTGCTAGATTTTAGAAGAATCCAAAGGAGGCACATCTGATGGCAAGCAAGAGAATTTTTTAGATATCTAACATATACTATTGACTATGGGTTATGGTATCCATATGGTGAAAATTTTGATTTGAAAGCATACACAGATGCTGATTGGGCAAAAAATATTGATGATTGGAAGAGTACTACCAGTGGAGCATTCTTTCTAGGAGGAAGGCTAGTCTCATCGAGTAGTAAAATGCAGAGTTGCACTTCACAATCTACTATTGAAGCTGAGTATGTAATAGATTATATGAATTGCACACAAGCTATGTGGATGAGGCACATTTTGAAAGGTTTGAAGATGGAAATATCAGAACTAATAAATATTTTGTGTGATAATACAAGTGCAACAAGCATTTCTAAAAATCCCATTTTGCATGCAAGGACTAAGCACATTGAATTGAAATATCACTTCTTGAGGGAAAAAGTTCAAAGGAAAGATGTTATCTTGGAGCATGTTTCTACCAAGGAGCAGCTTGTAGATATCTTTACCAAACCTCTGCCTAATACCACTTTCAAGTATCTTAGAAGTCAATTGGGGGTTGTCCCTCTTCATGAAGTTAGTTGAGAATGATGCTGGTTGCATCAGTCCCTAAACCACTTGCAGAATTTTACATGAATTGATGAAGAAGTGGATGTATTCCATAGGGGGAGCATCAAGTTGCAGAATGATCTTGATGCACAGTGAGAGCAGAATTACATGTTTTACTTTCACTTTGGCATTTTTGTCAAAGGGGGAGGATAATTATGTGATTGAGGAGATGAATTATGTGTTTGATTAGGTGAACCAGCGGTAGGCTGAAGACAGACAGAGCAAGGTGAATACTTGGTAATGTAAACCAAGACTCCTATTTACCAATCTCAGCAACAATCAGAGGCGTTGATATTTGTATTGCCATCAATGCCAAAGGGGGAGATTGTTGGCATTTTGAGTTTGTTGGTATTTTGCATAGAGATTTCATTAATGATATGTTGTCATTGATGTCAATTGAACTAGTAATGGTATTCATGTTATTGCTGATATTGTTGTTTTTTGATATTGGCTAGTAACCGGTAAGAAGAGCTTTGTGGAAGATGTTGTAAACCGGTATGTAAAGTTTGTGAGTTGAACTAGTGTAAAAGGTTAAACCTTTCTATGTAATGTAACCGGTAAACCCTATCAGTTGTTAAACCCTAACCGATCAAGTTTGATGGTTTATTATCTGATAAGCGGTAATGATGGAGACATATGTGATCATTGAATGAGGATATGTTCAAATTGTTTTGGTGCGTTTGTTTTTTCTAGGGAAGGAGCAAAGTGGATTGCATCTAATGCACAATGCATGATGAGTTACAAAGTCCAATGAAGCAGTGATCATGGAGCAGGTGGAATTTTCTTGAAGAATGTGAAGAGATTGTCATGATTTCTAATGGTCAAGATTGTACCGACTTGTTTGTAATCTCGACAATGAGAATTAGGTTTTTTCTGTGTTACCGACCTAATTGATTTTTTTTAAGGTCGATGAAGTTGTTTGTAAAGGTTCTTGGCAAGATTGATAGAAACCTGTTGAGTGTGTAGTTGCCTAACCAGTGAATGGGTCTACACTTTGAGTGAAGGCAGATTGAATCTTAGAAGGATCTGATCAAGCAAATGTAATGCTACTTAGATAGATCAAGGAAACCTATTGTTTTCTAACAATTACAGCAGAAGTGAAATCCCTTAATCGGGTAAGCTCTAACAAGATTGGTTACTCATTAAATCCTCTAACAAGGTGGTCCATTAGCTTGGATTCTTAAATCCTCCAGCAAGGTTACTCCTAACAGGGTATTGTGCTTTTCATCAAGGCATATTTGTAAATCCCTTAACTGGGTGATTCCTAACCGGAATTAGTTCTTCACAGGACTTATTGTAAAGCTTTAACAAGTTTGGCTTCTAACAAGGCAAACTTTAGAATATTTCAGATAGCTATCCTTGTGAGTCTCATCTCACCATGGTTTTTACCTATTTGGGTTTTCCACGTATAAACATTTATCTCAAGTGGTGAATGCTTATGTGGCTGTGATCTTATTTATTGATTTGGTTAATTTATGATAAGGCATGTTAAGTAAAAGCATTGAGAGTTGAATATGTTGAGTTATGATTAAGCATTGTTGATGTTTACAAGATTGAAGTTGTTTACTGTTAAAGTTGTCATAGCAGTTAAACCGGTTGATGTCAAGTATTCTTATAAATATTGATCTTGACTAAGATATGTTTACTTTGTTTGACTGAGTTTGAGTTTGGAAACTTTGTGTCAGTTTTTCAGTATACTGATTCACCCCCCCTCCCAGTATTCTACCAGATACTTACTCTTTCATCATACCATCATTCCTCAAGCTGCATCTTGAGCTCATTAAGCTCATTAGTGGTCATCCTATATGGTGCTCTTGAAATTGGCTCAACTTCTGGTACAAGATCTATGTGAATATAAATCTCTCTACTAGGTGGCATACCAGGTAACTCGGAAGGAAACACATCTGCAAATTCCTCAAGGATAGGGTGATCGTCTAGTGAAGGCTCCTTGTAATGTCCCGCCAGGAACCCCAAAGGAAAACACACAACAAGGGTGAAACAATTTTTTTTTTAAAAGTATAAATCATATTAAGTGCATTAAATACTACAATTTCACTATAATAACACAATTCCTTAGAGGGTTACCAATGAAGAATTATACTAAAAGTAAAATTCCACATTTAAGATTAATCCAATTAACCATCAATTACTCAAAGAACATAATAAGCCATATGCAATAGCAGTTACACCATTGAAATATTGAAAGGATACAACATAATTTCTTCAATAAAACATTTACACCAATCATATAGAAAGTTGATAAACAAAATCCCAAACTTAGGATTGTATTGATCTTCCAATACATGGCTCTCAATATGCATATAAAGTTACAACTTAACCAAATACAAGGTTACATAAGTTCTTGATACAAATGACCACATAGGTCTCCAAAGAATAATAATCTCCAAACATGAGATAAAGCATGAGTCACCAACCACATGAATACCTGCAAAGCCAATCCTTGCAAGAAGGTACGAACAAGAACATTCGATGGGAAGTGGCACTACCACCTGACCATGTAATCCCAAACTGGAATCACCCCATCATGCTAGGAGATAGCAGAGGACCCTCAAGCAAGCAAATTCATGACACGGTTGACAAAACAATACAACTCCATGACAACACAATACTACTCCACAATATTCCAGGTGACTCAACATCACAATACACAAGTGAACCTAAAGAGAGAGTGCCATCACACAGGTTATGATGGTTACCATGGTTGGCCTCCATAGGTCCCAACCCCCATCTTGGGTTATCTTGGTAACCTTTCCCAAACCTCTGGCTCCAACTAAGTCTCATACGGAACCTACCAACCTTTCGTGAAGACAAGGTGGTCGGTTTGCCATTTCAGACCTTTCCACTACATCTTGAGCCCTTTACGAGCACTCAACCATGCATGAGGTACAATATCTTATATAATGTTATAAAATACCCATCTCCTAATCAATTATTAGATTATCACTTATTAGCTGACTTTCTATGGGTTATCTTGCCATCCACTTTGGGCACGACCCTCACTCGAAAGCCACTCTCTCAAAGGACACTAAACAAACATGGTCACTCCACGAAGACCCTATGGAAAAGTAGATAGCCATAACACCACTATCCAAATACAAGTGGTCAAACAAGGACATACTGACTCTTGGTTAGATTAGATTAATTTATAAAAAAGTTTCTTCTTCCCTTGCAATTTAAAATCAATTTAACATGAAATCAATTCATCCCCTGTTTATTTCACGGGCACACAGACACAGTGCCAAACTCTAGAATATAAAGGGATATTTACCAATAAGGTAAATGGTGAAATAAATTCACACTAGAGCCCAATAAATAAATATTTAGGAAACAATAGAAGAATTTAAGAGATAGGAGAAGGATTAAGACAAATTTATTCACCTCCATTATACAGGAAGAATTCGTTACATCGATCAAGAGGTAAACAACCAATTTTGCCAACATAACCCCAAATCTTGGGCAATTAGATACTAGAAAACACACAACAAACTAAATCCATTCCTTTATATTCCAAATAGAAGAGGTAATTCAAGAACTTGATTTTTCTAAGAACAAATAATAAACAACAAATAGAAAGATAAACCATTTCTTTCCCATATGTAAACATTTGATATGAATTCCACAAAATCAACAATAACAGACACTCTTCCTTTCATTTCAATCATTCACCAAGAATTTACAAGGAGATTTACATTTTTCAACACATAGGAAGCAACTAAAACATTCAAATATTAAATAGAAAAACAAGAAAAGATTATCCAACCTTCGGGCAAACTAGGAAACAAAATGATGGAAGAATCTCACTTCTTGCAAACCAATTCCAATTCCAGCTCCTCTTCTAGAATGGTTTTCCAAATTTCTCCTTCAAAATTTTGCCTCCTTCATTCCCGTGAACTCCCAGGAATATATGGAAAAATATATTTCAACCTAAACTTTCTAGGTTAAAAATTTTCTCCACCAATCAGATTTACCTTTATCCTTAAACAATTCTTTTCCAACAAAATAAAATACAAAAGTCAAATGGATAGGTAAAAAGGAAAAAGCTTTCTTTAATTTTATTTCATTTTCTATTTTCCAAGACAATTTCTTTCAACATTTAAATGGCAAGGCAAACACTTATTTCCTTCCACAAAATATTAATACAACTATTCACAATAAAATAAGCCAATTTAACCATTTAATTCTAGCAATTCATTTATTTAATTAAATCAATAGACTTATGAGCATAATAATCAACTAATTACACCAGCATAAAATAACATCATTCACTCAATTAAATAACCATTCAAATAAACGAAAACATGCAAAATGAAGAATGATCAAATGATGACTCACAAATGACCAAACCAAAACACTATGACTTGCATACCGACCAAACGGGAAAGACAACTGACTGACAACATTCACATGAGTGTGGTCAAGTTAGGGTCCAACAACTATGTCATCCACTCCGATCAGATATATAAGGCATGCTAAGACCTATGAAACCAGGTAGAGTCGATACCCCATACTTACACCAAAGAACCACACGTGCATATAGACAAATATATAAACAGACATGATATACACACCGATGAAGGAGAATCGTAACATTCCCTATCTCACCGGAGTGAGTGAAGGAAAATCATCCCCTCACATCCCATACACATGCAAACACACAACATATAAATAACACATCCCACATATAAGGTAAAATTGTCAGTCCATGATAATCATCCATAAAAATAACATTAATCATAAGCACTGAGATACTGCATAAAATCATACACCACAAATCCAAATAAAGCATGAAATAACATCACATAAAGTCTGAATCAATATACAATAATATTCCACTGGAGTTAAACATTAATACAAAAAAAAAGAATTTGATCAAGGAGGGGTACTACATCTTCCCCCCAAGCCTAGGCTTACTCCTGGAAGCCTAAAATAGATAAGAATAGAGCTTTCTCATCTTCACTTCATCCTCCCATGTCATTGAGGTCTCATCACTTGGGTCCCATAGGATGCTTACTTGGTCAATGGTACGACCCCAGAGGGTCAACTCCTGATGTTGAAGAGTGCACATGGGTTCCATGGAAAGCTGCTCGTCCTGACTTGCAAAGCATTCCAATCAAGAACATGAGTCACATCAGGATGATAAGGTCAAAGAGCTGAAACATGAAAGACATCATGGATGCGGGATAGAATCGGCGGCAAGCTAAGACGGTAGGAAATATGTCTTATCCTCTCAAGGATCTCAAAAGGGCCTACAAAACAAGGTTCCAAATTAGAACCCTTTCCATAAGGGATCAGACTCTTTTGTGGAAGCACTCTCAAGAACACGTGGTCGCCAACTAAAAATTGATAATCTACTCTATGAGCATCGACATACTTCTTCTTCCTATTCTGAGTAGCAACCAAATACCCACAAATCTACTCAACCTGTTGCTCCATCTCACAAAGCATATCCAGTACTAAACGCACCCTATCCTCCAACCGATCCCAACTCAAAGGAGTATGGACAGGACAACCATACAATGCCTGGAAGGGAGACATGCCTATAGATCTATGATATTCGTTGTTATAAGAAAACTCCACCAGGAAAAGATATTCCTCCCAGTGCGACTGTTGATCTATAACATACATGTGAAGCATATCCTCCAAAACCTAATTCACACGCTTGGTCTGACCATCGGTCTCTAGGTGATAAGCTAAACTAAAGTTCAACTGGGTTCCCAAAGCATGTTGAAGTTGTTGGTAAACAGATTTGTCTTTCCTTATGTATTTAATTCAAAGCACTATGAAGCATAGGAAAGTAAACAGATTTTCTACCAAACAGTTGGAAAATCATCTAAATGATTAACCTCTAAATTTAGGTATAGCTCCCTCTAGTGAATATTCATTCGGCTCCAAATTACATACAATCAATAGGATGCTTTTCACCAATCGATACAAAATGAATGCAAGCACTGATCTATATATAATTTTCTATATAAAGCCGACAAACTTCATATGAACACTAAAACAAAATGGAAATTAAAAAAAACTTATAAAGATGAACTTAGCCAATAGTTTTCTGCACATATAGAAAGTATAGCAGCCCTTTCATCAAAATAGATTTACACAGAAATCAAACTTCAAAATCAAACATATAGATTTGAAACTGAAAACAGTTCTTAATAAGATATCACATTCACTGATGATCATCTACTTTCTTCATACACAAAATGTTCTTAGCCAGTCTTAAAGACAGTTTTTCTTCCAAAAAATTAGTGAACCTCTTTAAAATCATTACATAAGATATTTATAGGTCACCAGACCCAATAGTTCTTTTTAACCCAAGTAAAATTAACATGCCAGAGTTAATAGAAAGCAACCCTAATTGTATAGCCAAAATTTAAAGAGAGTAACTAGACATGTTGGCAAACAACTGCCAGCAGTGCTAGTCATGCAGTTTTCTCAGTTCTGATGCGATCGCTCAGGTTGGTGTCTTGAACAGACACCATCACCGCCTTGGCCACGCTCCACTCTCAGTGCACTTTTGAAAACTCCTAGATTATAGTTACGTGCAACAAACTAATATGAATAACTCTTTGCTTCCAAAGCTCCTTTTTCCTCTTTACCATTTGCAGTTTATCTCTGTGTGAATCTAGATGATCGAGGCAAATAGTGAGCATCGATTCCACTTTAGAGATCTTCATAAATTGGTTAATCATCTCCGTAGTGTCTTCCAGAGTTTCACTGTCCTCTTTAAGTAGTTGAACATCCACACAATGTAAGTCCTTCTGCATGGTTGCCCTCAAGGCTGTTAACTCACCACGTAGACTGGCTAACTCGTTATAAACCTACTCAATTATTTGGTTGCACCACTTAATACTCTCCTTGTAAATGAACATTATATCTTCATTTAGTTCTGATACTTGGTTTTCAGCAAGAAAGTTCATTAGACCATAACGCTAAATATCCCGCATCTGCTACGAAATGACTACCCACTTAGATTTCTCCTTCTGCCATGAGACCAAGTCAGAATCCAAGGCTTTGGTGACCTCATTGGCATCCTTAAAAATCTAGACCAAGTTTGTTATGTAATTAGTTGCCTGGTGCATGATCAAGGTGAGCCACTCTGAGAAAACCTTAGCAATCATCCTATTCCACTGAACTTCATCCAATAATTTTTGATTGTTAGGTGATTGTGGACTCTAAAGGACCTAAATGTTGGGACAATGACAAGGGGGTGTTATGCAAAGTATGGATATACTGGGCCATTTGCATCAAACTTTGCTTCAACTTAGCCTTGTCCCTCTCATCTTTCCAGGTACGGGAGATAATTCGTTTGGTGGAAGCCTCCAAGTGCTTCACATCCATGGCTCTGGTTTCGATGCCCAAATCTATTCGTTCAACAACATAGTCTACTTCTAAAGCCATAGAAGCATCTTTGTTAAGCTCAGGTCTAGCAATATCTGGGGTCCAATGCTTCGTGTTTTCATCAAAATCAATCATTGCCTCTATTTTTAACTTTTTAGGCTTTGTAGACCTTCCCAGACATTTGCTCACAATGTCCTCTATTGATACTGAAATTGGAACTACATTCCTTTTCTTGGTGATTGAATCACTTAGCCATTTTGGTGCTAAGGTCAGTTCTTTTGAGGGCATGAGTGGAAACCCTGTTGAAGGTGGTGGCATGGCATGGTCTATATGGGACTGGATTTTGAGTGCTCCTGAGTCCTAAAAGATAGCATCTATGTCAATTGAAACCTTGTTTGCTTCGGAAATAGAGGATGTCATCTTTCTTGGTGTTTCCTCTGGTTCCAAATCCAGAATGGGGTTAGAAACCGATGACTTGAAACCCTTCTTGGATCTCGATCTGGTAACTCGGCCAACAATAGAAAGCTCAATCCCGAGGTCAAGTTTCTCTTCTTTAATCCTTGCCTATGCTTTTCTTGCATCAAAAACAAGAATGTTAGTCACAACAGAAGTTTTACTTGTAGTACTCCTCTTCCCACTTTTGCCTCTTGAACCAGTTGCTCGTGTCGGATGAAATCGACAACTCCTAAGACAATTCTCTGTCCTGCGGGTTACACTGAAAGTGCATGTCTAAATACTATCTACCATCTTTTTATTCCAATCTACTTCTGAAAGAGGTTCATCATGGACCCGTTTCATAAACTCTGAGTAAAGTATGTCTTCATCATTGGTGGTGACACTCAGGGTATCCATGGGAAATTTCATGTCATTAATTTGCCTCAAAGTTAGTCTAGACCAACTCCTTCTCCGTACTTCAAATTCATCCTGACAACCCTCCCAATAATCTTCTAATTGAGGAACATGCTAATCAGGTACCACTTTCTTTACATACTAAGCGATGAAACCCTTGCTATCAAAGTTTTCCCTTTTTACAAAGGACTTCAAATGAAACTTTTAAAATTCAAGTTCAAGATTTAATGCATTAGAAATAGACCTACAACTATAATGGCCTAAATCGATAGGAAAAATTCCACTTGGGTCGGATTCCTCACCATAATATTTTGCAACATAAGCAAGCTGTCTAGATACTTCAATAAAAATGCAGGAATCCAAAACATACCTGGGAAGTCTAAAGGGTTCACCCTTAAATCCTTTGACTCTTAAATAAGTGAAATGGCTGAACTGTATAAAGAAACTGCCATATATGTTAACAAGCTCAACTACTTCTGGAGACATTCTTCTATGCAAATTACCCTATAATTCAAAGGTCAGCCTCCTAGTGAAAACATCATTTCAATGGAGATAATCATCAAAATGCCCTTTCAAAGTTAGATTGGGATGATACTCATAAATCCTCATGCCTTGAACCCATTTTACATGAGACAACCCCGGCCATTCTCTCACACAGGCAAGCATATATAACAAATAGGATGACATATAAAAATTAGGCATTCCAAGATAATTACTCATGCCTTCATGTAACCTTTCTGCAATAACAGTTCCCCAGTCAATGAACCAACTTCTATCCAGAGTGACCTGAATGAAGAAATACATCCAGTCTTCCCAATAAAAAGAATGAGAATTGCCCTTCACCCTGCTCAGCAGTATGACCAAGTCTTAGATTGTTGGGATCAAATGTTCATGAGTTAAAGGTCTTGGTAGCCTTGAGCCCCCTTTTTGAAATCTTAAGAGCCAATTCTGTGCAATCATAGTTCTATAATATTGCTTCTTCTTAGAGAAAATCCCATAAGATTTACCAATAGTCCAGTCTTCATAGGGTTCCCGGTGTGGAATACCCATGGCTGCCATTACCGTCTGTCTATCAATAGACAACAAGACTTCACCATCATTTTTCCTTATGCACCTATTTCCCTTGTCATAATGATTCATACATTCTAAGACTAACTTAGGGCAGGGAGTAGTTGTGGGAAAGGCAACAACTTCTAATAATCCGCTCTAAGCCACATCTCTCATCATGGGGTTTGCAGTTGAATTATTTACTCTCTCCAGAAAGACATCTAAATCTATTTGAACCAGTGCTATATCACCCAACTCTGGTAAAGAGCTTATGAGGGGAGATGAGCTCATCAATTTGGGCAAAATAGGCTTCATGTTTTGGTTTGTGGTTTTCTTGAATCAATCCCAGGTGAAGAAGGAAAGTGAAAACAAAAACAAGCAGCTAAAGAACACCCAGATCTTTTTAAAACAAATTGCAGCAATTTAGAAAATTGTTTAACATACCTTCCTCTGCCCTCTGTAAATCCCTATCATAGCCTATGTTTCCTGCTCTGAAAACTCCTTCTCAAAACCTTCTCCAGAAAATAATAATCCCGATGAGACAACTACTCAGTTTTAAAGACGAGAAAATCTTACCTATCATGACTAAAGTTGCCTTCATTACTCCTTGTTTGTGCGACCTTACTTTGAAATGATTATGCTAAGGCATGCCTTAATGTTAAGTCACTTCCCCTCTGACATAGTAGATCCTCACACATACTTGCCATAAATGATAGATTTCAAATTATTAGAGAAAGAAAATCCCTTCTGTCGGCGGTCGTCTTTCGTGTTCTCAAAGTCTGCGTCGTCACCACGTGGCAAGGCGCATGTCTTTCAAGGAAACCATACATAAAACTCAGAGCCTTGCGGAACCATCACAAAATTCTATTAACATGACAAATCTTGAACCTTGAACCTTGAACCAAAAAGGTTCAATTTCAAGGTTCAAAGAATGCAAAATGTTGACAAGAACTAGCAAAGCTTAAATTTACACGGGAAGAAAAATATTCAAAATAATGCTCGTTGAACTTTGAACCTTGAACCAAAAAGGTTCAAGTTCAAGTTCAAGGTTCAAGTTCAAGGTAGTGGAAGCTAACAAGGACCAAATGACATAAGCAAAAATTTAAGCAAGTTCTTGACCGATGAATTAGACAAGCATTACTTCATACAGGGATGCATATGGAATGAAAATTTTATATGGGCCCAACAATGGCTCTGCATGGGGACTGGGCGAAAGTAAAGATAGGGTAGGGTCTCTATTAGAAATGATCTGCCTTGGGATCTCATGCAACCTCACCACATCTTCCAAGAAGACTCATGCCACCACTGCTACTGTATAAGAAGATCGAATACGAATAAAATGAGCAACTTTGGTCAATCTATCAACAATGACCATGATGGCATCATGACGACGTGAAGAAACAAGCAACCCTACTATGAAATCCATGGAAATGATATCCCATTTCCAATCCAGTATCAAATTAGGCTGTAAAAGCCCTGTAGGGTGTTGATGCTTTGCCTTCACCCACTGACATTTTAAACACTTCGATACAAAATCAGCAATGTCACGTTTCATACTAGCCCAATGATATATCTATCTAAGATCTGTGTGCATCTTCTTAACACCAGGGTGTGCTGAATAAGGTGCATGATGGGCCTTAGTTGTGATCAAAACGTGAAGACCCTCCAAAGGAGATACATATATCCATCCAAGATGTCAAAGAAGACCATCTGACTCAAGAGTATATCCATAATATCTACCCTCCAATGGTCTTCTAGACTCCACCACGGCTCTAACATCTTGATACTAGGTGTCCTAAGGAAGAACTCCAAGAATTCTCTCACTCAAGTCCACACCAAGGGACAATGCTACAACCTCATGTCGCCTACAACTCAAAGTATCTACCACTAGATTCTCTTTCCCCTAAATATATCAAACCTCAAAATCATACTCACAGAGGAATTCCATCCACTTTTGTTGTCGAGCATTCAAGTAAGGCTATGTGAAAATATACTGCAAACTGCAGCGATCACTATGCAGCTCAAACCGATGCCCCAACAGAAAATTTCACCATCTAACCAATGCATGCACTACATCTACCAACTCCAAGTCATGAAATGGATATTTCAACTCGTGGTCCTTGAGTTTGTGAGACTCATAGGCAACCACACATCCATCTTTCATAAGCATTGTACCTATATCTTCTAGCGACGCATATGTGCATACCATAAAATCTCTGGATGGAATAGGAACTGCCAAAATCAGAGCACTAACAAGGAGTTCCTTCAAGGTGTGAAAAGCTGACTCACACTGCTCTGACCAAACAAGCTTCTTCCCTTTCCTCTGAAGAGAAGTAATCGGGTAGCCTATCCGAGAAAATCTCTGAACAAAGTGATGGTAATATCCGGCCAAACCCATGGAACTTTGAACTTTAGAAACATTGATCAGTACAGACAAATCAACAATGGCTTGGATCTTGGAAGGATGCACAGATACACCTTCTCCCGAAACTATATGACCAAGATATCTCACCTCTGACTAGAAGAAGTCAAACTTTTCCAAGTTTGCAAAAAGCTAATTCTCCCTCAAGCACTACAATACCTTTCGCAAGTGACCCTCATGCTTTTCCATAGATCTAGAATAAATCAATATGTCATCCAAGAACACAAGGATAAAATGATCAAGGTAGGTGCGAAAAACCCCCTTCATGAGACTCATGAATACTGAAGGTGCGTTCGTCAACCCAAATGGCACCACTGTGAACTCATATTTACCATAGCGAGTATGAAACGCCATCCTATTAATGTTTGCATCATGAATGCGCAACTAATGATACCCACATTTCAAATCAATCTTAGAGAACACCTTGGCTCCCTTCACCTGATAAAAAAGATCATGTATCTGAGGCAATGGATATCGATTTCAAATGGTTACCTTATTAAGCTGTCGGTAATCTATGCATAACAGAAGAGAACCATCCTTCTTCTTAATGAAGATAACCGACGCACCCCAAGGAGAAACACTAGGATGAATGAACCCCTTGGCCAACAATTATTCTACCTGCAGCTTCAACTCACTCAACTCCTGAGTAGTCATCCGATATGGTGCTCTCAAAATAGGTTCCGCACCAGGAACCAAGTTAATGCAAAAATCTATGTCTCACTTCGGAGGCATACCGGGAATATCTAAAGAAAACATATCAGCTTACTCTTGAAGAATAGGATGACCATCAAGAGTGATTTTTTGATTCTCTTTCTCATCCACATCCTCAAGAGAAACTGCAAAAAGCTGACACCCTTGATGTATGCACTGCTTAAGTTGCATAGCGGAAATCATATGTAAGGATATCGATCACTAAACTCCAACAATCCCCACTTTCCTGCCAAGGTCATCTAAACACTCTACTGTCATCAAACGATAGTCTACACGAGCATTGTGAGATGATAGCCAGTCCATCCCCAACACAACTCCATTAGACCCCAAAGGAATGACTCAAAGGTCAACTGAAGTGACAAAGGCTCCTAGGTCTAACTCACAACTAGGGATGAAGGAATCTACAAATAAATGCACATCGGTAGCCAACTCTACTAGCCACCTATCCGCCTGCTTAGCAGACGCGAACCCACACAGCTCCACAAAGGATGAAGAAATAAAAGAGTCTAAAGCATCAGAATCAAAAAGTACAAAGATAGGAATATCACACAACACACCTGCAGTCTTAATCATTGTACCTTGATGCTCATCCTGGATGTCATCAACTGTACCAAATACTCTATGGGATCTACCTGCATCCCCCATGGTCAGCTCTGATGCGACTAGCCTATGACTACCTATCTGGTGAGAACATTGATGACACTGAGCGGATTTGTGGCCAAACTGACCACAGGTGAAGCAAGCTCCTCTACCAAGTACTCTACTCCCAGACAAGCCATTGGACTGCTGAAAGCTTTCCCCACTAGGGGCCTGAGATGCACTCTGAGAGGTCTTCCCTGGAAAACTCTGTCTGCTCCTTTGCTAGTTCCTGCTCTTCCTAGACTGAGAACTACCACCCTGCACCCTGAAACTACTTCGGTCTCAACGTCTGCTACTCCTACTACTAAACACCCATATTGGGTGCAAGAGGACCCCTAAAAGGTGCATCAGTTTGGGACTGACTCCCTCTTGTTCTAGACTCACTGAAAGTTACACTACTAATCTGCACTCCAGACTAGCTGCCATGAGCATGGCTAAGGTTCTGCTCCACCAGCTTGGCTTTCCCCATGACTATCTCTACTGAAGCAGGCTCAAATACTCTCACTCCTCCACTGATATGGTCATTTAGGCCCCTCAAGAAGTGATGAACAAGCATAACCTCATCATTACCAATCCTGACATACTATTTGAGCTCATAGAACCTGTGCTCAAACTGATCTACTAACAACCCAAATTGGCGCAAAGCATAGAACTCATCTGCTCATGACTGCCTCCATTGAGGTGAGAGAAATCATCCCCTGAATCTCTCTAGAAAGATTTCCCATGACATGGTGTTAATGCTCACACTGATCCTCTCCTCCTCTAACCACCATCAGATAGATGCAAAACTCTCGAGATGCATGATAGTGCATCTCGCCTTGGTGTTGCTACCATATGGATACATGGTGAAACACCAATCTAAACTGATTAGACACGTCTCTGTCTCAAGATCGGTACCTTTATTGTCAAAGAAAGGAGGATTGGACCTCATCAAGTCCATCATGTACCCAATGATAGCAGGATCCTGGTCCACTAGGACCTCTCTCCTTCTAGGAGATCTCTCTCTCTCTCTCTTTGGAATCTACTGAAGTGACTCCTCTACCTAGGAATGGAGGGGCTAGTCTACCTCAAGTCTGGGGCCTAGTCTAGCTAGCACCTCCTGAAACATGTGTCGGAACTCTTCCCTTTCAGGAACCTGCTCTCCTAAATGTTGTTCATCCTAATGAATAGACTGATCTTGATCCACACTCACATGAGTGGGTGGTGACAAAGCATTGTGGTGGTCGGAACCTTGACCCCATCCTCCTCCTCTGCCTCTAGTGTGGCCACCAACACGACCACCTTCCTTGGCTTTCCTAGCCATGACCTAACACTGCACAAGAGAAAAAGGTTTGGATCAAAGGAAAGGAAAGAAACAAGGAAGTCACAACCACTAAGACTTCCACAAAAGGTCAAGCTAAATGGGATCACTACAAACCCAAAGTACCTTGTGTTGAAACATGGGCTCTGATACCAAATGTAATGCCCCACCAGGAACCCTAAAGGAAAACGTACAACAAGGGTGAAACAATTTTTTTTTAAAAGTATAAATCACATTAAGTGCATTAATTACTACAATAGCACTATAATAAGAAACAAATAGTGTTGGTTGCTTGGGATAAAGTCTGTAATCCTAACAGCCATGGAGGATTAGGTATTAAAGCTCTCAAAACTTTCAACAAAGACTTGCTTGCTAAACATATTTGGAGGGCTTTTGGTATTAAGAAAGATTGGAGTAGGGTATGGTTTGATAAATATATACATAACCAGCCATTTCATTCTCTTCTCTACTCTGAAGATATCCCTGTTGGTTCTTTCATATGGAATAGTATGATCAAATCTATAAAAGTTGCTAAAGATGGAGCTGGATGGGTCCTTGGCAAAGGCGATACAATCAGGTTCTGGGAGGATGTTTGGATTAAAGATGAACCTCTTTTTAACTAGGATTGCAGCCAATTCATTGAAGAATGCAAAAGGAGGTATGGTTCTATGGTTTGTAATTATTGAAAGGAGAATAAATGGGTTAGATTTGATGCAGTTTATGTTGGATTTTCACTACTCTAGCAGGATTTGCTATCATTTTTTGTTAGTAAAGATTCTAATGATGTGTTCCTATGGAAGAGAAATCCTAGGAGTAATTTCACTATTGCCCATGCTTATAAAAAACCTGTTACTCAAGCCTGCAACCCAATATGGACTAAAATTTGGAATAGATTCCTCATTCCTGAAGTTAACATGTTTTTTTGGCTTGCAACTCACAACAAGATTCTTACCATTGATAACTTGGCTCGAAGAGGTTTCATGTTTCCTAATAGGTGTGAGTTATGTCAGAAAGAGGCAGAATCTATGGATCATTTGTTTATTCATTATTCTTTTACCTAGGAAATCTGGAGTAAAGTCTGGATGCAATGGAAAGTTGATTGGGTTATGCACAATAGTCTTAAGGAAGTCATCTTGCAATGGATCTTCCCTACCAAACTTCCTCTCATTAAGACCCTCTGGTCCTTTGTCCTTCCTATGACTTGTTGGTATATCTGGAAGGAGAGAAACAATAGAATTTTTAGGGAGGCTAAGTGTTCTTGTCAGGTGGTTTCTGAAAATATTTGTAGGGCTATTAAAGATAACATCAATACCATTCACAAAAACAACAAGCAGTGTAGCTATTTTAACATGATTGATAATTAGAAAAATATCCTTACTGAATGGAAGTTGACACATAAGGTTTGTAAATCTGATATAAAGAGAAGGAGAGATAATGTTGTTTGGAGGTTCCCTTTTCATGATTGGGTTAAGGTGAATTTTGATGGTGCAGTTAAAGGTAATCCTGGGAAGGCTGGAGGGGGAGGAGTCATAAAAAATTCTTATGGTTTTTGTGTTGTTGCTATTGCCTCTCCCTTTGGAGTTCAAAACAATCATGTGGCAGAAGCTCTGACAATATTAAAATGTCTCCAGCTTTCTCAGAGTTTTAACTTTAAAAAATATGGCTGGAAGGGGACTCTCTCAATATTATCGAGGCTATCAAAGGTATTAGTTCCCCTTCTTGGAACATTAATAATATCATTGATAATGATAAAAAAATTATTAGATGCTTGTGATAGTGTCATTATTACCCATACCCTAAGGGAAGGTAACAGGGTAGCTGATTTATTAGCTAATGAGGGGGTTTTTTTTAGAGGAGGATACTAAATATATTGAAGAAGTTTCTTGTAAGAAGGTAGTCCATGAGCAATTATTATTTGATAGAGTCCATGGTACAAGTTAATTTCATTATTACTTTTCTGGGTTCAGATCTCAATGATAGATATTGGAGTGATGTGGAGTGTCAGTTGATTACCTGTTTAAGGCATTGTGATAATGAGCACCAGTGTGACAAGCCTAATCATATTAAGTGCTGGTTTATATTGAATGTCTTAACAGACTATTTGAATAACAAGAAAATCACCTTGTTTTTCAATTCTAGCGTCTGGATTTGATTCTAGTTGTCTTGTTTCTTCAACATTTGGGTATTTCGTGCTCTATTGAGGGTTTCAACTTGAATAGCCATTACATTATGGGGGGTAATCTTAATCACAATGAGCCTTCCAACTATGAAAACTAGAAAAGCGAAAGGAAAATATGGCGAAGGTTGCAAAGATATGGATTCACTTATTACATGGAAAAACTGCACGGGAGTAAAAAGTCTGTGTCACATGGTTTTGCCAAGGGCTAGAACAATAATAAAGTCACTCTGTTTGGCCAGACATGGAAGTTAGATGAAGATTTGGTGGTGGAGGTTACAGGATTGCAGAAGGAAGGCACCAAATTTTACAAAGACCACAAGTTCTCGGTGGAAACTACCAAGAATTTCCCTAAAAATGATGAAGAAAGGGCTCAACTCGCTAAGAAGGACAATGTGTCCTACTACCTCCCTCGCTAGGTAAAATCTTTCTGGCAGAAAATGTTGAGAGTTTTAATGGAATACCTTACAGTTGATGGAAGGTTTTTGAAGGTTCACAATTACCATTTTGTCATCCTTAACCATTTTCGCCATGGATCAAAGATTTCGTTGCCCTTCTATTTAGCTTCTTCCCTTAACGATAGCCTAGCTGACCATGCCAAAAAACCTAAATCCTACCCCATTTCTCAACAAGGCCTTATTTTGTTAATTTATGAGCATTTGAAGGGTAAAGCTAGGGCTAATAGGGAAGACCCCTTGGCGAAGAATGCCCACATTTCTAAGGGTCATGATGGCTCTGATTCTGATTGAAATTCTTCTAATCTTCCTCTACATAAGAAATTGAGGGTTGGTTATGAAGCTAAAGAAGACACAGAAGAGAATGTTGGTTCTAAGGAGGAACAAGGGAAGGAGGTAGATGAAGAGGTGGAGAATGAGCAGAAGAAAGAGGTTGAGGGCGAGGAAGGGAATGAGCAAAGAAAAGAGGATGTTGAAGAGCTAGAAGTGAAGAATAACCCTTATGTCTCGGATAGCAGGAATGATGTTCAACACAAAATGGAGGAGGGAAACCCTAGGTCTGTGGGCTCTACTCCAATTATGGAGAACACGGACTCCATTCTGAATGCTGCAAGAAATAGTACCCTGGAAATGTTCAATTTTTAGAAATGGGTAATTGATAACATTTCTAGTATTCAGAATAAATAGAGAGACTTGGATTATAAAATTGAGAACTTGATTAAGGATACCAACACTATAGGTAAATAGGATGTTGCGGAGGATACTAGTGAGGCAGAGGACGAAGAAGAAATTCTAGACTGGCTGGAAAAAGATATGATTAAGGGAGATTTGAAGCATCTTGAAGATGTGGTCAGAATCATCAAAGAAAAGGGAGAGGTTGATAATGATCTTATAAACAACCGTATTACAAAAACTGAGAAGGCCTTGAAGAAATTCATGGAGCATAGTCTTGAGGTTTTGAAGGTGTCCTCTCAAAACATGAATTCTTTGGTTGCTTGTCTGGAGAAGAATAAGAAGAATAAAGCGATGGTGATCATTGATGACGTGTTGGCCACTAGTTCTGTTCTTCACTCCTCTAGACGCAAAACTAGGCAAACTACCAATGAGCTGGAGTTGAAGACCAAAGACACCCACCAGATGTAGGAAAACAAAGACCTGAAAGAGGTAGCTAATGCGATGATGATGCTAGTTAAGGATGAAGAAGAGTCTATAAAGATTTTCTTCTGAAAAATCTGGTTTTAGGTTGCCAGTTTCTCGCTAGCCTTATGCTATTCTTTTCCTTGGTTGTTGTTTTCTCTACTATTCTTTTGCAACCTTTCTATCTTTGTTCTGTTCTTTCTAGTTTCTCTTATGCTTATCTCCTTGTTATGTAAGCAGGTTTTGAGTCCCTTAAAACCCGATTTTCCTTAATCAAAAACACAAGCGGAAGACTTGCACCAGAATTCCTTCAAGGGTTACCAACGAAGAATTATACTAAAAGTAAAATTCCACAATTAAGATTAATCCAATTAATCATCAATTACTCAAAGAACATAATAATCCATATGCAATAGTAGTTACACCATTGAAAGATTGAAAGGATACAACATAATTTCTTCAATAAAGCATTTACACCAATCATATAGAAAGATGATAAACAACATCCCAAACTTAGGATTACATTGATCTTCCAATACATGTCTCTCAATATGCATATAAAGTTACAACTTATCCAAATACAAGGTTACATAAGTTCATGATACAAATGACCACATAGGTCTCCAAAGAATAATAATCTCCAAACATGAGATAGAGCATGAGTCATGAACCACAGGAACAACTATGAAGCCAATCCTCGCAAGAAGGTACAAACAAGAACATCTGATGAGAAGTGGCACTACCACCCAACCATGTAATCCCAAACTAGAATCACCCCACTGTACTAGGAGATAGCAGAGGACCCTCAAGAAAGCAAAAAGCATGACATGGTTGACAAAACAATATGACGCCATGACAACACAATATGACTCCACAATATTCTAGGTGACTCAACATCACAATACACAAGTGAACCTAAAGAGAGAGTGTCATCGCATAGCTTATGATGGTTACCATGGTCAGCCTCCATAGGTCCTGACCCCCATCTTGGGTTATTCTGGTAACCTTTCCAGAACCTCCAGCTCCAACTCTCATGCAGACCCTATAAGCCTTTCATGAAGACAAGGTGGTCGGTTTTCCATTTCAGGCCTTCTCACTACATCTTGAGCCCTTAACGAGCACTCAACCATGCGCGAGGTACAATATCTTATATAATATTATAAACTACCCATCTCCTAATCAATTATTAGACTATCACTTATTAGCTGACTTTCGATGGGTTATCCTGCCATCCACTTTGGGCACGACCCCCACTCGAAAGCCACTCTCTCAAAGGATACTAAACAAACATGGTCACTCCATGAGGACCCTATGGTGAAGCAGACAACCATAACACCACTATCCAAATACAAGTGGTCAAACAAGGACATACTAACTCTTGGTTAACCATAAGGCAAAGACACTACATGGTTAAGACAACGAGGTCATCATATATCATTTGGTAAAAATAGTCAAATACACCACTACATGATGACTAAACCACAACTGAGAAATAACACAAATATAACTCTTTGCAAGGAAAGCTAATTTCAGTAAGTCTGCACTTAGACAATCTTGTAGAAAATTAGCATCATAAACACTTGCAACTTCATTGATTGAAAATTAAATAAAACACCCTTTAATTAATGCATCATTCAGATACGAAATTCACTTCTATATAATCTCCAATTCAATATTCCAACAAGAATAAAATCCACATAAAATATTCAAACAAATAAAATATGAATTAATAATAGACATTTAATCCATTTCCAAAATACATCCAAATTTACCAATTTGAATTAATAATTCAAGCCTTAATTTCAATAAATAAATTTACTAAATCAACATAATAAAAATCACTTTATAAATTATCATTAATATTTATCATTTTAAACTAACTGAAAATTCAATGTGTTTTATAAAAAAACAATTAACGACATATTAAAAATTGTACTGCGAAGGGTACAAAGGCATGCGGGGGGCAAATCCTACCCGCGGTAGTGCTGTTGTTGGAGCAGCAGGCACTACCTGCTGATAGTAATGCTACCACCGATAGCAGGCACTACCCCTGCTACCGGCAGTAGCAGCCACTACCAACTGGTAGTGCTGCTACTGACCGGTAGCAGTCCTACCAACCAGTAGTGTTGCTATCGACCGGTAGTAGTCCTATCGACCAGTAGTGCTACTACCATGAAGAAGCCCTACCGACTAGTAGTGTTGCTACCACATAGCAACACTACCAACTGATAGTTCTGCTACCTACGGATAGCCAGACGCTACCGTCCCATGTGGTGGGACTAGCTCACCACATGGGTTAGGTTAGATTAATTCATAAAAATATTTCTTCTTCCCTTGCATTTTAAAATCAATTTAACATGAAATCTTGGTATTTTGGTATAGTTTTGTCATTGATGTCAACACCTACTAAAGCACTGGCACTTTAGAGATCCAGCAATATTCATCGACAAACAAGTAACTATTGCACAGTTACTGGTATATGGTTCACCGGCAGGATATAATGATCATCGACACTTGGTAATGTCGAAGAAGTCGTGTGGACACTTTGTTTTGAAGAATTAATCATTGGTATATTCATATTTGCATATTTTCTTTTACCGGCAAATAGGTCCAGGGTTACACCGGCAGGTTTATCTTTTCCAGATCAGCATGGCACACTATGGAGATGATTTATTATTATTCTAAATGCATTAAGCCAACATGTTCAATCGGTTATTGCATCAGATATTATATTGGTCTTAGGTTATGGTATAAATGTAAGATCTTATTTGTAAGATCGAATGTGGAATGCGAAGAAGAGTTGTGAGAAGGTATATGCGAGCTTAAGCAGAGGTATACACGAAGACATCATTTGAAGGTGAAGCTAGGTTTTTGTAGAAGCATATCAGCATTACACTGGTACTGAATCTAGCATATGAAGATGCTATTTTGTGCAGTACATTCTTATTGGATTTAACCATCCAACTATAGTCAGTGTGACTCCCATTTTGTGATTGAGCAGTGAGCTCTAGGCTGTTGGCCTTTCTGCATGTGTAGACCCCATTTATGTACACTTACTATCTGCAGTAGTATCATCTGATTGTGGGTAAGGTTTCCCACCATGGTTTTTCCCCTTACAGGGTTTCCACGTACAAATATTGGTGTTATATGTTGTGGATGACTTTATGTTTATGTTTCACACATTAATCTTTATTGGTATAGCAATTTACTATTAACACTGTCTACCGACATACTTAACTGGTTTACCGGTATTAAGCATTAAGTTGGTTAAATGGTTTTTGGTTTGAATTTATTAGACAACTGATTCACCCCCCCCTCTCAGTTGTCTCCAGGACCTAACAATTGGTATTAGAGCTTAGTCCTCTTTTGCAGAAGTTTAACAACTTGAGGAGATCCAATGGCTACTAATTATTTTAGGAAGGACAGTCCTAAACTTGATGGAACCAACTATGGGATATGGAAGATCGGGATGGAGACACATCTGAATTGCATTGGTAAAGACATCTGGGAAGTTACAAAGAATGGTTATACTATTGTTGTAGCTGGTCAGACTGCTCCAACTACCTTAGCTAAAGATGTGGAGAATGATTGCAAAGCAAGAGAAGCACCTTTGAGTGCATTATCAGATCAACAAATCATGGGATTATCATATAGGTCTACTGCTAAAGCTATTTGGGATCATTTGGAAACAGTAAATGAAGGAGATTCCACAGTCAAAATTGCAAAAACTTGAAAGCTTCCGAGTCAGGTATGAACATCTGAAAATGGAAGAAGATGAAAGGATTTTTGCTTTTATGGAAAGAGTAAATGAAATTGTTTTGGGTATTAAATGTTGTGGAGGAACCCTCAGTGAGGATGAAATTGTTTCAAAAATGTTAAGATGATTGCCACCGACATATAAAATGAAGGTTACTGCTATAAATGAGTTGAGAACAATGCCTAATACATCAGTAACTAGGGATACATTGATTGGAAAACTTTCAGCCTTTGAAATTGAGGAATTTGGTCCTATTGCTACTATAAAGACAGATTTGGCCTTTAAAGCATCAACATCATTTTCTCCATCATTTGACAAATCAGACTGGAAAGGCTTTTATGCAAGAGAACTTGAAGAAACTACGAAGGAGAATGAAGAGCTTGAAGAACTTGAAGCACCATTTCCAAGGAAAATGCCAAAAGGTCCAGTTGGAAGTAAGTATGAAGGTAAAGCACCCTTTAAATGTTTCAACTGCAATAAAACTGGTCATATGGCTTTGAGATGCCCTAATAGACATGCTAGACTAAGACAAGAAGCTAGAAGAATATACAAGCCTAATCCTGAATATCAGAGATACAAATTTAAGAAGAACAAAGACAAATCTTGTTACATTGTTGATGAAGGTGTGACTGATGATTTTGATGAGGATCCAGTGGACAATGGATGGGTTTTTGTTGCTATAACAGAAGATCAACCGGCACCTACTGCTCAACTGGTAGAACAAGCCCTAGCAGCTAAAGTTGAAGTAAAGGATGAATGGATCATTGACTTAGGATGCTCACATCATATGACAGGAGACAAAGGCAAATTCTTGAACTTTCAAGAATACAATGGAGGTTTAGTAAGATTTGGAGATGACAAAGCCTGTTCAATCAAAGTTAAGGGTTCAATATCTCTTGATGGTAAGAATAACACTGACAATGTCTACTATGTTGAAGAATTAAAGAATAATCTTTTAAGTGTTGGTCAATTAGTTGAGAAGGGATTTCAGTTACAATTTAAAAATGGAAAATGTAAAATCATCAATAGAACTAGTTTGGAAATTGCAACCGGTAAACAGACTAGAGGTAATATCTTTCATTTGAATAACAGTGAAAAGGCATGCTTGATTGCACATATAGATGAAACTTGGTTATGGCATAAGAGACTATGTCATGTAAACTTTGATTGCATGGTAAAAATCAGTACTTCTAAGGCAGTTAGAGATCTACCTAAAATTGTGAAACCTCAGAGTACAATTTGTAAGGAATGTCAATTTGGAAAACAAGTTAGAGCTAGTTTCAAAAGTATTCCAGAAAAATCCAATAATGCTCTTGATTTAATTCACACTAATTTTTGTGGTCCAGTTAGAACTCAAAGCTTACAAGGTGATATATATTTCATGCTAATTATTGATGATTATTCTAGAATGTGTTGGGTAATTTTCTCAAAGAAAAATCAGAAGCACTTGGAAAGTTCAAACTATTCAAAGCAATGGTTGAGGATGAAACCGGTAAGAAAATCAAATGTTTAAGATCAGATCAAGGAGGAGAATTCACATCTAAGGACTTTAATACATTCTGTGAAGTGAATGGAATCAGAAGATAGTTATCAGCACCTCAGACACCACAGCAGAATGGAGTTGTTGAAAGGAAAAATAGAACTTTCTTGGATGCATCAAGAAGTATGTTATCTGAAGCAAATCTACCACATGTGTATTGGAGAGAAGCAGTTAGCACTGCTATCTATACATTAAAAAATGTTCACATCAAAGGTGAAACCGGTAAGACCCCTCATGAACTATGGTTTGGTAATACTCCTACTCTTAAGTATTTCAGAATTTTTGGAAGTAAATGTTATATTAGAAGAGATGAGTATATTGGCAAATTTGATCCTAGAAGTGATGAAGGAATATTTCTTGGTTATTCATCTAAGAGCAAGGCATATAGATGTTTTAATAAGAGATTGCAGAAAATTATTGAGAGTAAAAATGTAAAGATTGATGAACAATTCAGAGGAACTTCAAGGTATATAGACTCTAAACCGGCAACAGAAATTGTGACAAATGAACCTACACTAAATCCACCTATACAGAATGAAGATCTAGTTACCCTGGTACCATCAGAGGATTCCACAGTAATTGAAGAACAACAACAAACTAAGACACCCCGGTATGTAAGGTTGAATCATTTTGAAGATCAAATAATTGGAAACAAATTTAAAGGAGTTATGACAAGAGGAAGATTGGCAAATGAAGAGGTATGTCTTATTTCTCAAATTGAACCATCATCTATCAATGAGGCATGTGAAGATAAATTTTGGATTAAAGCTATGGAAGAAGAATTAGGACAAATTGAGAAAAATAATACTTGGACATTAGTTCCCCGACCTAAAGATAAAAATGTAATTGGAACCAAATGGGTATTTAGAAACAAACTTAATGAAGATGGTAAGGTTGTTAGAAATAAAGAAAGACTAGTGTGTAAGGGATATTCTTAGAAAGAAGGAGTTGATTACAATGAAACCTTTGCACCAGTAGCTAGAATTGAGGCAGTCAGATTATTCTTGGCTTTTGTAGCTCAGAAGGACTACAAAGTTTATCAAATGGATATTAAATGTGCATTTTTGAATGGAGATCTTGAAGAGGAAGTATATATTGAACAACCTGATGGATTTTCTTTGATAGATGACAATGATATGGTTTGCAGGTTAAGAAAAGCTCTGTATGGATTAAAACAAGCCCCAAGAGCTTGGTATGCAAGGTTGGATAAGTATCTTTTAAAGATTGGTTTTACTAAAGGAAATGCAAACAACAATTTATATTACCAAATAACTAATGATGACATCTTGATTATAGAAGTATTCGTTGATGATATAATCTTTGGAGGAGAAGATGGATTATGTAAGGAATTTTCTATTAAAATGCAGCAAGAATTTGAAATGTCTATGATTGGGAAAATAAAATTCTTTTTAGGATTGCAGATTTCACAAACTAATAAAGGTATATTTTTGAGTCAATCCAAGTACTTGAAAGAATTACTAAAGAAATTTGGGATGGAGAACTCTAAACTGGTAAGCACACCTATGACTACAAATGACAAATTATTTCAAAGGGGTGAATCTACACCTATTAATCCAACTAGATACAAATCTATGATAGGAGGTTTACTATATTTGACACAAACCAGGCTTGATATTATGAATGCAGTATGTATTGTTTCTAGATTTCAAAGTAATCCTAGGGAAAATCATGAATCAGTAGTAAAAAGGATTTTCCGATAATTAAAAGGCACAACAAATCTTGGATTATGGTATCCTAGAGATGAAAATTTTGATCTATGTGCATACATAGATGCAAATTGGATAGGAGATGTGGATAATAGAAAAAGAACCACTGGAGGATTATTCTTTCTTGGAAAGAGATTAGTTTCTTGGTTAAGTAAGAAACAGAGTTGTACATCTTTATGAACAGCAGAATCAGAATATGTTGCAGCAGCAACTAACTATACACAGGTACTATGGCTTAGGCAAATGTTGAAAGACATAAAGGTAAAATGCAAAGAACCTATTACTATATATTGTGATAACATTGTAGCAATTGATATATCTAAGAATCCAGTATTACATTCTAAAATAAAACATGTCTCTATCAAATTGAATTTTCTAAGGGAAAAAGTTGAAGAAAGGGAGATAAAACTTGTTTATGTGAATACTAAAGAATAGCTTGCAGATATTTTCACAAAACCTTTGCCTAAGGAGACTTTTGAATATCTCAGAGATCAGCTTGGAGTCATACCACCACCGGTATAGACTTAGATAGTTGATGATTGTCATCAACCGACAGAATTGAAAGACAAATCTTTTGCTCCGGTCTTTGATGAGGAAGCTACTTCTCAGGGCGAGTAGTTGGTATATTGAATTGATTGGTATTTTGTATATGAACTTGATTTTTGTAACTTTGGCATTTGATGTCAAAGGGGGAGAGATATCTATGGAAAAACACATTATCTTTTGAGGAGAGATTGGTATTGAAAATAAATCTCTGGATAAACACATGTTGCTCCCAGGGGGAGAAATTGTTGTTTAAAGGAGATTGTTGGTTTTTGGTATTTGGCATTTCTGTTTTGACACTTTGATGGTTTTTCCATCTTGTGTTGCCATCAATGCCAAAGGGGGAGATTGTTAGTATTTTGGTATGGTTTTGTCATTGATGTCAACACCTACTGAAACACTAGCACTTTGGAGATCCAGCAACATTCACCGACAAATAAGTAACTATTGCACAATTATTGGTATATGGTCCACTGACAGGATATAATGATCACCGGCACTTAGAATGATATGGAAGACACTTGGTAATGTCGAAGACATCGTTTGGACACTTTGTTTTGAAAAATTAATCATTGGTGTATTCATATTTGCATATTTGCTTTTACTGACAAATAGGTCTAGGGTTACATCGGCAGGTTTATTTTTTCCAGATCAGCATGGCACGCTATGGAGATGATTTATTATTATTGTAAATGCATTAAGACGACATGTTCAATCGGTTATTGCATCAGATATTATATTGTTTGTAAAATGTATTTTGTAATATCTTGTAGAGCTGATCTACTAAAATTGGTCTTAGGTTATGGTATAAATGTAAGATCTTATTTGTGAGATCCAATGTGGAATGCGAAGAAGAGTTGTGAGAAGGTATATGCGAGATTAAGCAAAGGTATACACAAAGACATCATTTGAAGGTGAAGCTAGGTTTTTGTAGAAGCATATCAGCATTACACTGGTACTGAATCTAGCATATGAAGATGCTATTTTGTGTAGTACATTCTTATTGGATCTAACCATCCAACTGTAGTCAGTGTGACTCCCATTTTGTGATTGAGCAGTGAGCTCTAGGTTGTTGGCCTTTCTGCATGTGCAGACCCCATTTATGTACACTTACTATCTGCAGTAGTATCATCTGATTGTGGGTAAGGTTTCCCACCGTGGTTTTTCCCCTTACAAGGTTTCCACATACAAATATTGGTGTTATGTGTTGTGGATGACTTTATGTTTATGTTTCATGCATTAATCTTTACCGGTATAGCAATTTACTATTAACATTGTCTACCAACATACTTAACTAGTTTACTGGTATTAAGCATTAAGTTGGTTAAATGGTTTTTGGTTTGAATTTATCAGACAACTGATTCACCCCCCCCCCTCTCAGTTGTCTCCGGGACCTAACAATCAATTCATCCCTATTCATTTCATGAGCACACACACATAGTGCCAAACTCTAGAAAATAAAGGGATATTTACCAATAAGGTAAACGGTGAAATAAAATCACACAAGAGCCCAATAAATAAAGATTTAGGAAACAATAGAAGAATTTAAGAGAGGAGAAGAATTAAGACAAATTTCTTCACCTCCCTTACACAAGAAGAATTCCTTACATCTATCAAAAGGTAAACAACCAATTTTGCCAACATAACCCCAAATCTTGGGCAACTAGATACTAGAAAACACACAACAAACTAAATCCATTCCTTTTTGTTCCAAATAGAAGAGGTAATTAAAGAACTTGATTTTTTAAGAACAAATAACAAATAGAAAGATAAACGATTTCTTTCCCATATGCAAACATTTGATATGAATTCCACAAAATCAATAATAACAGTCACTCTTCCTTTCATTTCAATCATTCAACAAGAATTTACAAGGATATTTACATTTTTCAACACATAGGAAGCAACTAAAGCATTCAAAAATTAAATAGCAAAACAAGAAGAGATTATCCAACCTTCAAGCAAACTGGGAAACAAAATGATGGAAGAATCCCAATTCTTGCAAACCAATTCCAATTCCAGCTCCTCTTCTAGAATGGTTTTCCAAATTTCTCCTTCAAAATTTTGTCTCCCTCATTCCCATGAACTCCTAGGAATATATAGAAAAATATATTTCAACCTAAAGTTTCTAGGTTAAAATTTTTCTTCACCAATTAGATTAAATTATTTTAAAAAGTAAAAACAATCAGATTTACCTTTATCCATAAACAATTCTTTTCCAACAAAATAAAATACAAAAGTCAAATGGATAGGTAAAAACGAAAAAAACTTTTATTAATTTTATTTCATTTTCTATTTTCCAAGATACTTTCTTTCAACATAAGCATTCAACATTTAAATGGCAAGGCAAATAATTATTTCCTTCCACAAAATATTAATACAACTATTCACAATAAAATAAGCCAATTTAACCATTTAATTCTAGTAATTCATTTATTTAATTAAATCAATAGACTTATGAGCATAATAATCAACTAATTACACCAGCATAAAAATAGAATCATTCACTCAATTAAATAACCATTCAAATAAATGAAGGCATGCAAAATGAAGAATGATCAAATGATGACTCACAAATAAACAAACCAAAACACTATGACTCGCATACTGGCCAGACGGGAAAGACAACCAACTGACAACACTCACACGAGTGTAACTGCGGGTCAAGTTAGGATCCAACAACTATCTCCTCCACTCCCATTGAACATATAAGGCACGCTCAGACCTATGAAACCAACTGGAATCGATACCCCATACCTACTTGGTACTAGTACCTATAATGTCCTGCACCAAAGAACTACACGTGCATATAGACAAATATATAAACAAACACAACATGCACACCGATGAAGGAGAATCATGACATTCCTTGTCTCACCAGAGTGATTGAAGGAAAATCATCCCCTCACATCCCATACACATGAAAACATGCAACATATAAATAACACATCACACATATAAGGTAAAAGTGTCAGTCCATGATAATGATCCATAAAAATAACATTAATCATAAGCATTGAGATACTGTATAAAATCATACACCACAAATATAGATAAAGCATGAAATAACATCGCATAAAGTCTGAATCAATATACAATAATTTTCCATTGAACAATCCACCAAATTCAAACATAAATACAAAAAAGAGAGTCTGATTGAGGAGGGGTACTACACTCCTCATCTTCTTCCTCTCTATCATTAATGGTGATGGCAAATAACTGGTATCCCTTCTGCATGCTCCACTTAAGTTGCATAGCGGAAATCATATGAAGTGATACGGGCCTCTGAATCCATGAATTTACAATGGAGGTACCATGATCATTCACACACTCAATCTTTTTTTGGGGACAATCCATCTTGGCTCTATGGGCGTATAGCCAATCCATGCCAAGAACAATGCCAAAAGATCCTAGAGGTGTGACTCGAAGGTCTACTAAGGTGGTTGTACTCCCAATCTGAAGCTGACAATCTCTAACCACTAATTCAATGGATACTCTAGCTCCTGAAGCCAACTCCATTTCCCAACTATCACCTTACCTAGTTGCCACTAGCCCGCAACGCTCCACAACCAATGGAGATATAAAAGAATTTGTAGCTCCCAAATCAAACAAGATAGAAACACTGCTACCTCTGATCATACCTGCGACCTCTATGACTGTGGCTTGATGTTCTTCTTGCTGGTTGTCAACCGCTACAAAGACCTTGTGGGACTTACCCATGTCCCCAACTGTAGGCTCTGAACCTGCCATTGTCATGCCCAAAATTTAGGGCAAGAACGAGAATTTTTTTTTTTAAAACATAACTGTTAAGAGCATTAAGTCGACAAATATAAAATGCTACAACATGTTTTGTCTTAACTATGTTTGGATTAGCTTCATTTACTAGCTCAAATATTTGGAAATTAAATAAGATTAAATGTGGAATTCCAATTGAATGGTTTTATTGTCTACTTGAATTTAATAAGTCAATTAAATTAGATAATTAATTGACGCGGGCAAAATTAATCACAGATAGCTAGTAATTGATTTTTAGAAAGCTAATTAAAATTATTCTTCTAGCATCCATTTAGTCCATAATTAAAATATACTTAAATTAATCCAATTTAATCCATACTTAAGATGCGCTCAAATTAATTTAACTAAGATATAATTAAGCCCATGATGAAAAACGTCCCATAGGCTTTAAATTTCAAAACCTATATCCAAGTAAGACAATTAAATTACTATTTATTGAAATACCCTTAGGTTGATTAAATAAATAATGTTTGCCCACTTGAATTATTTATTCAAAAAAAACAAAAAAAAACTACACTAAATAAATATTTAATCCTATAGACATGCTTTATTCTTTAACTACAACTTTCTAATCTTATTTACATATATGTGTATATAAATAATTATATTTATATATATAAACACATATATTGAAATATATATATTTATTCAATATAATGTTTTCTTTCCAAATTTATTAAGACCAAACCATGCAAACCCTAACCAGGGATCTTGCATTATATAATACTCTTTATATTTGTATTTTATCATTTTTATATTAATACCCTAGCTCTACTTGGGCTAGGGTTTAATATTTTTTTTTTATTTGAGTTTGCACGCAGGGCCGAATGGACGATTTGTGGTGGCGGCCATGGTGGTTGGGCAGAGGCAACGTACCCCAGTGGGTCACCCCACTGTGGGGGTTGCGGCCCACACAGTGGACTTGGTCGTTGTGTGTGTCGCGGCCCGCACAGTGGCCACGGCCCACTGGTGTGGAGCACGGCCCGCACAGGGAGCTGCAGGCCCCTGTGAGAGTCGCGGCCCGCACAGAGGCTGCGGCCTCTGTGATGGATGCATCCCACACAAGGTTTGCATGCCCTGCGTGGCCGAGGCCCCGGTTTGCCCCCCCCCCTCTTTTTCCTTTGCGTTTTTTTTTTTTTAATTTTTTTTTCTTTTTTTTTTTTTATATTTATAATATATATATTATATATATATATAAATATATTTATATATATATATAAATATATTATATATATATATAAATATATTTATATATATATATAAATATATTTATATATATATATATAAATATATTTATATATATATATAAATATATTTATATATATATATATATATTTATATATATCTAAATATATATATATATATATATGTATATTTATATATATAAATATATGTAAATATATTTTTATATATTAAATGCATAATGTTTTGGCCAAATTTGCTTTGCAAATATATATTATAGATATAAATTTTTTTTTTTTGAAAACCTTAGATTAATTTAAATATCTAGATTTTGATCAATGTTTATTACTTTAGGTTTGAATACGAGTTTGCTAAAATCTGAGATAAGATATATAGCCATAGGTTTATTCCTTGCAATTAAATAATGGCATATTTAAATAAATTTATACAGCATACTATTTAAATATTGTTTTATTTAAAGTAGATAGCCTATTTAACTCTAGATCTACTTTCTGCAACAAAAGTAATTAACAAAATTTATTAAACATAAAACAACAACTATAGCACTATGAATTTATTTAAATCAAATAACTATTTACTCTAGATTTCTATTTCTGCAACTAAGTAAATTCCAGAAATCGATAAATTTAACAGCAACTTAATAAATCCAGAATTTATTAAATTAAAACTATAGAAATAATTATAACTACTTTAGGTTTTATTTCTGCAATTACATATGTGATTTTATTTTCTGCAACTATAATTATCTAGAATCCTTAAACTTAAATCATGAAATTAGGAAATTAAACTGCAATATTTTTATTCAAAACAACATGCATACAACCATTAATTCCTTTCTTTATTTCCTAGATTTATTTCACATGCATAAAGGGGTAAAATAAATTTAGTTGCTTCCCACATTATTAATATACTCAACAATAATTAAATTCAGAAAACAAAACTTTAGAAAACTGTTCCAGAATTATTCATTTCATCTTTTGCAATATAACAAATAACTATTACATTTCTAGGAATTACTTTAAAAGACACTATAGTCATTTTACAAATAGGTCACTCAACTTTTATAATAAGGACATTTTAAAACAGAATAGTAACATATTTCCAAATGGATTCTGCAACAATCAACTCCATCAAATTTTTCCACTTGTCCTTATCCCTTTCTTTCAACAACCTGCAAATAAGATCAAGGATACGACCATGGAGTGCTCACCTCCCAACCTAGGCTAACTAGTAGGCACCCCCGAGCTCGGAAAACCAAGCTCTAGACAGGTAAGAAACATGCAAACTTAAATAAGCAAGGGAACAACCACAATCATATTCCCAACCCAGGCTACACTACACCACACATTTGTGATGTCTTTTCAAGGGTGGTAGTGGACCAAGTACCCTGAGGAGACTACAAGTATGGTAAAACATATAGCCACCTCATGGCAAACCAAAACATATAGCCACCTCATGGTAAACCAAATACATCAAGTGTAACAACCCCACATTCCTTATGCCCCCCCAAGGCATTCATGCCTTATTTCCCTCCTTATGACCCCCAATGCATAAACAAGCCATGCAGCAAGGGTCACATAGAATCCCTTGTGATCACTCTCATAACAAGAGCCTTTCACTTGAGGGTTGTTATTGCTACCACCCACAAAACCATCCTCTCTCCCAAGAGTAGGAGGTCTTGATTACTCCCAAAACACATAAATTGTATAATCACAAAACACCAATTAAATTTCCAAGAAAACATGCACAAAAAACTAGTCTTTTACACAAACATTACTTTCAAAACACATGCAATAAGAGATCATTATAAGAAAAATACAACCAACCTTAATCTGCCCAAAAGTATACTAGTTTTGTTGAGGATGAGCAGCCCAATTCCATGATTCTTCTCTTTCTACCCTTAGCCAAAAATTCTCAAACCAAGTTCTATCTTTTTCTTTACAAAATTCTTTTGTCTCCAAAAATGGAGAGTGGGTGATTACCCACAAAATCTCTCTTTCTTGCTTAAGAAGACACTAGTGTGAGTTCTCTCAAGTTTCTAAAAAAAGCTAAAAGGGAAGGTAAGGTAAAATGGGAAAGGAAACTCTCATTCGAAAAGGAAGGTTTTCAACTTTGTTCAAGTCTTCTAATTTCAATTTTCGCACAACTTAGAAAACCTATTTTTTAGGGTGTCTAAAAGGTCACATGGGAGTAGTAACTTGCCTAAAATTACCCCTAACCCTTAGGTGTACCTTATGGGCTTTAGGAAACCCTATTAAACTACCCCTAGGTGTCCATTTAACCCTTTTTTAACCCCTCTGAAGTTTATTTTCGGGTCAAACCTATGTTGACCATCCCAAAGATTCTTTATCCAAGGCATTTATGACATCATGTTACATTAATTGAAAAAGCTATAGTTACACCATTCCCACCAAGAGACAAATTTAAAAATTCAAATATAAATCCACACATGTGTCAAGTGACACAAAGAAAATACTTTTACAAATTTATACATGAAATCGTGTCTCTTGTGGATTTTACATAAATCAGTTAAATAACACTTAACACACATGCACCATTTACTGTTATGAATAAAATACAACACAAATGGGGTGTTGTCTCTCCAAATAGACAAACCCTGGCTTTACGAACATACATAGGTCTAGGTTTGGTTCTCCGTAATATTTCTATGGTCACATGGATATCTTTTCCTGCGCCACTCAAATACACATTAGTAATTTCCAATAACCTCGTATAATATTAAACACATGAATTAGAATACACATCAAACACTTTGCATACAATTTTCATTTGAACAATTCAATATATCTCATATCCAATTAAATCCACATAAGCAATTATCATAATTCTCGTAATTTTGGTCCACACATAAAACATACATCTTAATTCTATTATCATAATAAAGTCCTGCAAATCCAATAATGACATACATCATCTCCAATTTATCCTATTCTAGAATCATATAGAGTTCTTTATCATAAAGCATATAAATGAAGCATCAACATTCATCAATGTTATCCAATCACAGAATCATATAAGTTCTACATCTAGACATAGCTGACATACGTTAAATCAAGATTATCAAATCAATGGATCTTTTAGGATTTCAAATTCATAACACATCAAAATGTACACCACAAGGTGCAATAACTCTATAACTTGGTTCAATTACTTTTCTCATCAATCTATCTGCCTAACACAATCCATTTTATTGAATTATAAGGCATTTATTAATAGGGTCAAACATGGTCAACTACGTTAATCAAAGCTTGGTTTTGGGGAAGGCCTTACAGCCATCCTCTTACTTCTTGTCATCTGACCTTTTGGACACTCTCTCGCCATGTGTCCCATGGCCCCACAAGTGAAACAAGCACCACGTGTCTGAAACTGAACACCCTGTGGCCTAGAGTATGCATGTCCTCCTATCCTACTCGATCCACTGAAACCACCCCTGGAGGACTGTTGAGTCCGTGCCAGAGGTGTGTATGGAACCTGTGGTCACTGATTGCGCCTAGGACCCTATGTCTGCCACTGCTTGGGCTTAAATCCCTACTGATTGTGTGGAGGCCTTTGCCTCTAATTCTTCTATGGCTGCTGTGGAGGAGGGTATTTAAAGGACCCCGATAAATATTTGTGATTATCCTTCTAGTGGAGTTTCTGAAACCCAAAGGACTAAGGTATAGATTTTTGGTTTTGATGTCGATCTCGCATTTCCTGAGGTCTACCCTGAATCTCCTTTGATATCAAGGCCTTCTCCACGGCAACTCGAAGAAATTTCTCTCATACTGGGACATTGAGAGACCCTTTTGCTGAAGGCCATAAAACTCATCAATCCTACACTGCCTAAAGTGATCTGATAGGTATTTGTCTTTGAATATCTCCATAAAGATGTCCCAAGTGATGGTGTCTGCAACTATGTCATTCTTATACTCCTCCTGCCTCCACCATGTGGAAGTCATCCCTCTCAAAAGGTGAATAGAAATCCATGCCTTCAAATTGCTCTCATAGGGATGCAATCTGAAGCACCTCTCTAGACTCAATAGCCAAGCATTAGCCTCTACCCCATTGGTAGATCCTGTAAATGATGGTGGTTGAAAACGTAAAATCTCTCTGATCTGATCCCCAGGATCATAGGGTGCTCTCTCTAAAATTACTGGTGCCATAACTGGAGGTGCCTCAGGTAGATGGACCATCTCAGGCTCATGCTTAGCCTAGGCCTCTATATGGTTAGGAGATGGACTCCTACTCCACTTCCTAGTTGTTGATCTATGGCTCTCAAAAATCTAGTGCTTTTTCTAATAATCTACTACAGGGAGTCTATCCTGAACTATTCCTATCAAGTTCTGAAGTGCAACCAAAATGTCTCGGTTAGGGTCAATCGGTTGTTTGGGAGGAGCTTCCTAATCCCCTTCTAGAACCGGCTCATCATGCACAACATCTTTGCATGCCATGCGAGTGCGTCTAGGATCCCTACCATGCCTACGAGCTTATCGCGTAATCAGTGGCATCCTTAATGATCAATGGAATAAAATAAAGTAAATAAATAAATAAATAATAATAATTTTTTTTTTAATAAAATAATATTTCAACCGAAACATAATGGAGAAAGGTTCCTAGTGTTGGAAACCTTGCTTTGATACCAAAATGTCATGCCCAAACTTTTGGACAAAAACGCAACAACAATTTTTTTTTTAAACAACATAAAAATACTAGATACTCTACGATAAAGATGAGATAAATAAGTTTGGCTATACTACTAAGGGTCATCTCATGTGTTAAAAGAATGGGTTCCTAAAGTTAATTTAATTAACTCCACAAATATAACGTTTAAATTTTTTATTTTTTTAACTTGAATAGTCCTACCCCAAGGGGTCATTACAACTTTGTTTATTAATTTAATCAATTTACCCCAAATAATTCTTCAATTATTAATCCAGAGCTATTAATCATCCCAAATAGTATTTAATTTCTTTTGGACTAATTAAATAATGTTAACACATATTTTATTGAATTTAAAATAATTAATCGAGCAATAGTAATAACATGTTTAAATCCGCCTATTAAAATTAACTAAATCAAATATAATAATAACCTAGTCAATAATCTCATTTTAATGTCGAATTAATTTCCCAAACATTAAATATTAAATATTTAATGTTCGACATTAAACTACCTCCTTAACATTCAAATAATTATTATTCTATTTAAAATTCCCATTAATAAACTCTTCTAATAAATTTAACCAAATATGAGTATAATATTGCTAAATAATTAATTATTCACAACCCCAACTAAAATCCCTAATTAGCCAGCCAAAATTAATAAGAACCCAAATTAAATGGGGAAATTCCCATTTCAAATTTAAAAGGAAATCTTTCCCTCTCCTTTATTATTTTACTTATTTTAATTTTATCTCTTATTCTAACCCTAACTAGGGTTTTGTTTTAAATCCTTATGACTCCCCCTTCTTTACTTTTCTCTTTTCATTTTATTTTACCCTAACCCGAAATTGGGTTAAAGTTTTATTGAGAAACACTTAACACATTTTTTTTTCTTTTCTTTTGTTTCTGTGTGTGTGTGCAGGTGTGCATGGTGGCAGAGGAGGCCGAAGGTAGCTGAGGGGGCGGCCATGGCCGAAGCATAGGGGTTTCGCCGTGGGGTTGAAGTTTAATGAAGAGAGGGGCAGAGGTTTGGGTGGAGGGCGTCTGAGGGTTAACGTAGAGGGCCGAGGCAGGGTGATCGCGGCATGTAGTACCCCTACTCATTTGAACTCATTAGGCTCATATTTTATTATTGTTTGTTTTCAGTGGATACATTACCATGATGTGTTATTCAGATTTTTATGACATTATTTCATGCTTTATCTGGATATGAGATGAGTAATTTATTTACAGTAGTTCAGTACTTGTGATTTATGGCATTTCATGGATTATTGCTATGTATTGACATTTTACTTTATCTATGCAATGTGTAATTATATGTTGTGTGTCTGCGAGTGTATTGGATGCAAGGGGACGATTTTCCTTCACTCATTTTGGTGAGACAGGGAAAGTCATTATTCTCCTTCATCGGTGTATATGTCATGTTTTCTATATTGTATATATGCATGTGTGGTTCGGTGATGCAGGATATTGCAGGTACAAGTATCGGGTAGGTACGAGGTATCGTCTCCACCTGGCTTCACAGGTCTGAGCATGCCTTATATTTTCCGATGGAAGTGGAGGAGATAGTAGTTGATCCTATTTTACTCATTTACACCTGTGTGAGTGTCGTCAGTTGGTCATCTAGTCAGTTCGTTTGACCTTCGTATTTTGTTGTTTGATCTTTTTATGAGTATTTGCTTGCGATTTGTTCAATTTGCGTGTTTTAGTGGATTTGATTTAATCAATTAAAGTTTATGGAGTTATCTCATAGTTGATTTGTGTATGCATTGAGATTATAAATTTAATTAATTAAAAGAAGTTATTAAATTAAGTTGCAAGTTGCATGATATTAGAAATATATTTTATTTAAATTTTAGTGGAAAAATAAATTAGATTAGTTACATTTATTGTTTCCTAGAATTTTAAATAAATAAAAGAATAAATAAATGAATAAAAGAATTAATTAGAATTGAAGTATTGCTTTAATTTCTTTATTTAGAAAATTAATAAGAGTTGCATGAGAAAAGAAAATAAAGAAATATGATTTTTATTTATTGCATGTTAACTTATCCTTGATTAGAATATTAGAAAAGAAAAGAAAATTGCTTTAATTCTAAATTTAGGTTTTTGGAGAAAAAGATATTCAACCTAGAATTTTTAGTTTAAAAAGGGGAATAGGTCATTATTTTAGGAGACACAGAAAATGGGTCAAGGATTTAGGTGAAGAAATTTATTTGGAAGCTTGTTGAAAAGATTAGGCCTCTTCTACAGATTTCTTCCAGGAAAGCTATACCAGGTTGGGTGGCTTCTTTTGATTGTTTTTTTAAGAAAATATTTCTATTTCTTCTATCTTCTGAATGATGTGTATGTTAAGATGATTGTCATATCCTGTCTGATTAATTTTGGTCTTAGCTAAAGTCCATACCTGAAGTTAATTTCTAGTTTAATGGAAAGAAGTTATTTTTGGGTATTTGTGGATTAAATTTTGAGAAAATTGGGAAAATTATTATAGCAAATATTTCCAAGATTTTTATTATGAATGGAAATTGCAAGATTTGGGAGGAATGAGATTTATCAGAGAAATCATTCCCTCTTGTTTGTTTTTGTTCCGCTATTGGCTATGACAGTCTTTTCATTGTATCTCTGTGAAATTGTTATTTACTTAAGAAATAAATTTAATTATTAATTAAATTTATTGGATTAATTAAGTTTTGGGAAAAATCATTTTTACCATATTATATTATTTAAATTTCCTTGAAATAAATTGTATTGGATATAAAATTTAGATGGAAATATATTTATTAAAAATAACATTTAATATAAATTAGGCTTTTGAATTTAAAAATAAAAAATAAAAATAAGTAAAAATAAAAAAACAACTTCGGTAGTATAGCTACCGGCGGTAGTACTTGCTACCGCAAGGTAGCAATGCTTATGACGGTAGCAGTACTACTAGTAGTAGTACCTGCTACTGCAAGGTAGCAGTACTACCTACGGTAGTACCTACTACCGTGAGGTAGCAGTGCTACCGGGGGTAGTACTTGTTACCCACGGTAGCATGGGTAATTGAAAATTTGCTTTCCCTAGATATTTCGTGCAGCCCGAAATACAGTGTTTTGGATTTTCGCGCAGGGTATTAAATTAATTTATTAAATATATGATATATGTATATATATATAAATATATATAGATGTATATGTATATATAATCATAGATAATTTATTTTGGATATTATGTTATTTAGTATTATTTTAATACTGTGGAAATTTAATTCTGAGTTGTTAATATATATTCTATAATATAATTATAAGTGAATTATTTGTAGGTATTCATATAATTATATTATATGAATATAATTTAATTTATAGTTATATCTATATTTTATGAATGTAATTAGACTATAGTTTGGGTGTTTTCAGAACAATTTGTTAATTTGAAGATTTTACATTTATGCTTGAAAACATTACGAGATTAGTTTTTGTGTGATTGATTTAACCTTATTGGACAAATGACAAAATTGATTTATTTGTATTAATATAGTTGTAAATTCTTATTATCTGTAAATTCCTTATTTGCAAGTTATTTATGCTTTTGGTTGTTGTAAGAAAAGATTGCCTGTATTAGGGTCTTGTGTAAATTGTGTTTGCAGTCAAGCTTAATTCCATTGCAATTCTGGTTGAGTTGTCATTATGTCCAATGTTATTATATCTCCTTGGTTAGGTGTTGTTGTATAACCTTATTAATGTGAGCCATTGTGTTTTTTGTCCAAATGGTCAATCTTGGGTTAGTGATTATGTATCCTTCACCTGTGGTTTGTCAAGATTAGTTATGGTTGTCTGTTTTGCCATAGAGTTCTCATAGAAAGACCTTTCTTGTTAGTAATCTATGAGAGAGAGTGGATTTCGAGTAGGGGCCATGCCTATAGTGGATGACAGGTTAACCCGTCAAGAGTCAGTTAAAAAGTGATAACCTAATAATTGATTAGGGGGTGGGTAGAATAAATATTAATTAAGATAATGTACCTCGTGCATAGGTGTAGTGCTTGTACAGGGCTCATAATATTATGAGAAGGCCTGGAATGGAAAACTTACCACCTTGTCTTCACAAAAGGATTGGTAGGATCTGCATGAGACTTAGTTGGAGCCAGAAGCTGGGAGAGGTTACCAGGACAGAGAGTCAGGAACCTAGGAGGCCTACCATGGTAACCATCAAGCTATGCGATGACACTCTCTTCTTAGAGTCACTAGTGTTTTGTGAGTTGAGTCACATGGATGTTTGTGGAGTCTTGTAGTTATTTTGTACTTGTCTTACTTTGCTTGCTTGAGGGTTTTCTACTATCTCCTAGCACAGTGGGGTGGTTCCATTTCGGGATCACATGGTCAGCTGGTAGTGCCACTTCCCGTCGGATGTTCTAGATTGTATCTTCAGGTGAGGAAAGGCTTCGCTGGTGTTTCTTGGTTCGTGGTTCATGTACCAATTCTTGTTCATGATCATTGTTTAGTTGAGATCTTGTGGTCATTGTATCAGACTTTTATGTAACCTTGATATTGTAACTTTTGGGTTCCGTGGTATTTTTTGAAGCCATGTATTTATGGATATTGTAATGTTATGTTAGTGGAATGTATGTTAATTTAGCTACTTTGATCTTATGTATAAATAATTTATGAAAAATTGAATGTATTGGTATACTTGATTTTTTTCATTATGGAATTTAGATGTATGTGTAGTTTTGAACTTAAGCATTTACTTTATCTAATTAAATGGACAACTGGATTAACCATGGTGTTAATATAATCTACGATTAATGTTTGTTGGTAACCCTTAAGAAATTATGTGTTAGTCTTCCTCTGTGTTATTAGACATGCAATGGTTATAATTAATGCTCTTGATCTTTGAAAAAAAATATTTCACCCTTTAGTTCCCTAGTTGTGTTCTTTTCCTTTAGGGTTCTTGGCGGGGCATTACATTTGGTATCAAAGCCCAAGTTTCAACACTGGGTACTCTGGGTTTGTAGTGTGCCTTTCGATTGACCATCTTGCTTAGGTCTTAATGTTTATATCTATCTTGTCTTATCCTTGTTGTAGACCTGAACCATTTTCTCTTTTATGGTACCAGGTCATGGCTAGGAAAGCTAGAGGAGGTGGTCGTATGAGTGGTTGCAAGGGAGGCAAAGGTGGAGGATGGGGCCATGGTTCTGAACATCACATTCCTTCACCACCACCCACTCATGTGAGTGTTGAGCCAGAACAGTCCATTCATCAGGAGCCAAAATAGTCTGTTCATCAGAATTCTCAGCATGCAGGAGAACAGGTTCCCGAAAGGGAAGAGTTGAGACAGATGTTTCAGGAGGTTCTAACTAGGTTAGGCCAAAGGCCTGAGTTTGAGTAGCCTATTCATGCTCAAGTTGAGGAGCCGCATCAGTAGGTTGCAAAGGAGAGAGAGAGGGAGAGATCACCCAGAAGGAGGGAGATTCCAACTATCCGAGATCCACCTTCCTTGGGTCACATAAAGGACTTGATGAAGTCCAATCATCCTTACTTTGATGGTATGGGTACTAGTCTCGAGGCAGAGACCTGGCTCATCATTTTGGACTAGTGTTTCACTATGTTTCCATATAGTAGCAACACTAAGGTGAGATGTGTTATTATGCATCTCAATAATGTTGCTTCAATCTAGTGGAGATTAGAGGAGGAGAAGATCAGTGTATGCATTAACACTGTTACATGGGAGCTATTTCTGGAGAGATTCAGGGCACGATTTCTCTCACCCCAGTGGAGGTAGAATCAAGCAGATGAGTTCTACACCTTGCATCAGTATGGGATGACAGTAGACCAGTATGAGCATAGGTTCTATGAGCTCAAACAGTATGTTGGGATTGGTAATGACGAAGCTATGCTTGTCCAACATTTCTTGAGGGGGTTGAATGACCGCATTAGTGGAGTGAGGGTTTTTGAGCCACCTTCAGTTGAGATAGCTATGGCAAAAGCTAGATTGGTGGAGCTGAACCTTAGCCATGCACTTGGTGGTCAGACAGGTGTGCAGATAGGGAGTGCACCTTCCAGTGGGAATAGAGCTTAGGGAAATCAGTCTTAGTTAGCTACACCATTTAGGACCCCTCAGACACCCGCTAAGGATGGATAGCAATAGAAAAAAAAATCAAAACCAAAACAATTCCAGGGCCAACAAGGTGGCAACTCTCAATATAAGAAGAACAGGAACTGGCAGAAGGGCAAACAGGGCCCTATAGGACAATCCTTGCAGAATGCATCTCACGCCCCTAGTCAGGGAAGTTTCTAGCAGTCTAGTGGGCCAAAAGTTAATAGAGGAGCTTGTTTCTCTTGTGGATAGTTTGGTTACAGAGCCACATAGTGCCCTCAGCATTTACACAATACAAGTAGTCAGAGGCCAACAACATCTGAACCTGTAGTGGGAGATGCAGGGAGATCTCATAGAGTGTTTGCAGCGGTAGATGACCACCAAGCTGATCATCAGGGTACAATCATTGAGGCATCAGGTATGTTACATGGAATCCTTATCTCTATACTTTTTGATTCTGATGCTGCAGATTCTTTCATTTCATCATCCATTGTGGAGCGGTGCGGACTTATGTCTGCTAAGAAGGTGGATAGGTGGCAAGTAGATTTGGCTATAGGTGTCCATGTTTCTGTAGATGCTTTCATTCTCAGTTGTAAGTTGGACCTAGGAAACCATAGTTACCTTTGTTGACCTTCGAGTTATTCCTTTGGTTTCTTATGGAGTTGTATTGGGGATGGATTGGCTATCATCTCATAGTGCTCGTGTGGATTGTCGCAAGAAGGTAGTGGAGTATTTAGATGACCTTCACACAGAAGTGGAGATTGTTGGAGTCCAGACGCCGATATCCCTACATATGATCTCCGCTATGCAACTTAAGTGATGCATGCGTAGAGGGTGTCAGCTTTTTGTAGTTTCTCTTGAGGATGCAGATGAGTCAAAGAGTCGAGAAATCACTCTTGATAGTCACCCTATTCTAGGGGAGTATGCTGATGTGTTTCCATTAGATATTCCTGATATGCCTCCGAAGCGAGACATTGACTTTCACATTAATTTGGTTCTTGGTGCAGAACCTATTTCGAGAGCTCCATATCAGATGACTACTCAAGATTTGAGTGAGTTGAAGTTGCAGATAGAAGAATTGTTGGCCAAGGGATTCATTCATCCTAGTGTTTCCCGTTGGGGTGCGCCTATTATCTTCATTAAGAAGAAAGATGGTTCTCTTCGGTTATGCATTGATTACCAACAACTGAATAAGGTAACCATCCAGAATAGATATCCATTTCCTCATATAAATGACCTTTTTGATCAGGTTAAGGGAGCCAAGGTGTTCTTTAAGATTGACCTGAAGTCTGGATACCATCAGTTGTGCATTCAGGATGCAGACATTTATAAGATAGTGTTTCATACTCATTATGGTCACTATGAGTTCATAGTGGTGCCATTTGGGTTGACGAACACGCCTTCAGTTTTCATGAGCTTAATGAATGGGGTTTTTCGCACCTACCTTGATCATTTCATCATTGTATTCTTGGATGACATTTTGATTTACTCTAGATCTTTGGAGGAGCACGAGGGTCACTTATGTTAGGTATTGTAGTGCTTGAGGGAGAATCAGCTTTATGCCAATTTGGAAAAGTGTGACTTCTTCCAGACTGAGGTGAACTATCTTGGTCATGTGGTTTTGGGAGAAGGTATATCTGTGTATCCTTCAAAGATCCAAGCCATTGTTGATTGGCCAGCACCGACCAACGTTTCAGAAGTTAGGAGTTTTATGGGTTTGGCTTGATATTACTATTGCTTTGTTGAAGGCTTTTCCTGAATAGGACACCCGATTACTTCTCTTCAGAGAAAAGGGAAGAAGTTTGTTTGCTTAGAACAATGTGAAGCAGCTTTTAGGACCTTGAAAAAACTTCTTGTCAGTGCTCCAATTTTGGCAGTTCCTGATCCATCTAGAGATTTTATGGTATGCACAAATGCCTCTTTGGAAGGTATAGGTGCATTACTTATGCAGGATGGATGTGTGGTTGCTTATGAGTCTCACAAACTCAAGAACCACAAGTTGAACTATCCATTTCATGATTTAGAGTTGGCAACTGTAGTTCATGCTTTGGTTAGATGGTGGCATTTCCTATTAGGGCATCGGTTTGAGTTGCATAGTGATCACTGTAGTCTGCAGTATATATTCACGCAACCGAACTTGAATGCTCGACAGCGGAGATGGACAGAATTGTTCTGCGAGTATGATTTTGAGGTTTGTTATATTTAGGGGAAAGAGAATGTAGTGGAAGATGCTTTGAGTCATAGGTGGCATGAAGTTTTGTCATTGTCCCTTGGAGTAGGCTTGAGAGAGAGAATTCTAGGAGTTATTCCTCAGGATACTTGGTATCAAGATGTTAGAACGGTGATAGATTCCGGAAGGCCTTTAGAGGGTAGATTTTCTGGATATAACCTTGAGGCAGATGGACTTCTTCATCACCATGGACGGATCTATGTACCTCCTTTGGAGGGTCTTCGTGTTTTTATTATAACTAAGGCCCATCGTGCACCTTATTCAGCACATCCAGGTGTCAAAAAGATGCACGCAGATCTTAGAGAGATTTATCATTGGGCTGGTATGAAATGTGACATTGTTGATTTTGTGTCAAAGTATTTAGAATGTTAGTGGGTGAAGGCAAAGCATCAGCACCCAGTAGGGCTTTTACAACCTAATTTGGTACCGGATTGGAAATGGGATATCATTTCCATGGTTTCCATTATTGGATTGCCTATCTCTACACATCATCATGATGCTATCATGGTCATAGTTGACAAATTGACTAAGGTAGCTCATTTTGTTCCTATTCAAGCTTCCTATATGGTAGTGGTGGTGGCACGAGTCTTCTTGGAAGATGTAGTGAGATTGCATGGGATTTCAAGGTGGATCATATCTAATAGAGATCTTGTCTTTACCTCAGTATTGTGGACCTCACTTCAGCATGCTTTGAGGACTCAATTGAATTTTAGTTCAGCTTACCACCCAAAGACAGATGGTTAGACAGAGTGAGTGAATTAGGTGTTAGAGGACATGCTTCGCATGTATGTGATGGACCAACAATCGCGTCAGGTGGACTATATCTATCTAGTGGAGTTTGCTTATAACAATGGATATCATAGCTCCATAGGTATGTCCCCCTTTCAGGCATTGTATGGTCATCCTTTCCACACTCCTTTGAGTTGGGATCGGCTAGAGGACAGGGTGCTTATAGGGCCGGATATTCTTCGAGAGATGGAGCAACAGGTAGAGCGGATTCGTGAGTATTTGGTAGCTGCATAGGATAGGTAGAAGAAGTATGCAGATGCTCATAGGGTAGATCGTCAGTTTTTTGTTTGTGATTGTGTGTTCTTGAGAGTGCGTCTGCGGAAGAGTCCGATCCATTATGGAAAGGGTTCTAAGTTGGTGCCTCGGTTTGTTGGACCTTTTGAGATCCTTAAGAGGATAGGACCTATTGCCTACCGTCTTGCCTTGCCATCAAGTCTATCCCGCATCCATAATGTCTTTCATGTTTCAATTCTTTGACCTTATCATCCTGATGTGACACATGTTCTTGATTGGAACTCTTTGTAGGTCGAGGATGGGTAGCTTTCCATGGAGCCTATGTGCATTCTTTAGCATCGGGATTTGATCCTCAGGGGTCACACCATCGACCAGGTAAGGGTCCTATGGGACCCAAATGATGAGACCTCGGCGACTTGGGAGGATGTAGCGAAGATGAGAGAGCTATATTCTTATTTGTTTTAGGCTTCTAGGAGTAAGCCTAGTTTAGGGGGGGATAATATAGTATGCCTACTCGTTTGAACTCATTAGAGACATATTTTATTATTGTTTGTTTTCAGTGGATACATTACCATGATGTGTTATTCAGATTTTTATGACATTATTTCATGCTTTATATGGATATGAGATGAGTAATTTATTTACAGTATTTCAGTACTTGTGATTTATGGCATTTTATGGATTATTGCTATGTACTGACATTTTACTTTATCTATGCAATGTGTAATTATATGTTGTGTGTCTACGAGTGTATTGGATGCAAGGGGGCAATTTTCCTTCACTCATTTCGGTGAGATAGGGAATGTTGTGATTCTCCTTCATCGGTGTGTATGTCATGTTTTCTATATTATATATATGCATGTGTGGTTCGGTGATGCAGGATATTGTAGGTACAAGTACCGGGTAGGTATGGGGTATCGTCTCCACCTGGATTCACAGGTTTGAGTGTGCCTTATATTTTTCGATGGAAGTGGAGGAGATAGTAGTTGACCCTATTTTACTCATTTACACTCATGTGAGTGTCGTCAGTTGGTCATCTAGTCAGTTAGTTTGGCCTTCGTATTTTGTTGTTTGATCTTTTTATGAGTATTTGCTTGAGATTTGTTCAGTTTGTGTGTTTTAGTGGATTTGATTTAATTAATTAAAGTTTATGGCATTATCTCATAGTTGATTTGTGTATGCATTGAGATTATAAATTTAATTAATTAAAAGAAGTTATTAAATTAAGTTGCAAGCTACATGATATTAGAAATATGTTTGATTTGAATAATAGTGGAAAAATAAATTAGATTAGTTGCATTTATTGTTTCCTAAAATTTTAAATAAATAAATAAATGAATAAAAGAATTAATTAGAATTGAAGTATCACTTTAATTTCTTTATTTAGAAAATTAATTAGAGTTGCATGAGAAAAGAAAAGAAAGAAAAATGATTTTTAATTATTGCATGTTAACTTATCCTTGATTAGAATATTAGAAAATAAAATAAAATTGCTTTTATTCTAAATTTAGGTTTTTGGAGAAAAAGATATTCAACCTAGAATTTTAAGTTTAAAAAGGGGAATAGTTCATTATTTTAGGAGACACATAAAACAGGTTAGGGATTTAGGTGATGAAATTTATTTGGAAGCTTGTTGAAAAGATTAGGGCTCTTCTACAGATTTCTTCCAGGAAAGCTATACCAGGGTTGGTGGCTTCTTTTGATTGTTGTTTTAAGAAAATATTTCTATTTCTTCTATCTTCTAAATGATGTGTGTGTTAAGATGATTGTCATATCCTGTCTGATTAATTATGTTCTTAGTTAAAGTCCATACCTGAAGTTAAGTTCTAGTTTAATGGAAAGAAATTATTTCTGGGTGTTTGTGGATTAAATTTTGAGAAAATTCAGAAAATTATTATAGCAAATATTGCCAAGATTTTTATTATGAATGGAAATTGCAAGATTTGGGAGGAATGGGATTTACCAGAGAAATCATTCCCTCTTGTTGGTTTTTGTACCGCTATTGGCTATGACAGTCTTTTAATTGTATCTCTGTGAAATTGTTATTTACTTAAGAAATAAATTTAATTATTAATTAAATTTATTGGGTTAATTAAGTTTTGGGAAAAATTATTTTTACCATATTATATTATTTAAATTTCCTTGAAATAAATTGTATTGGATATAAAATTTAGATGGCAATAAATTTTATTAAAAATAACATTTAATATAAATTAGGTTTTTGAATTTAAAAAAAATTTAAAAAACTTCAGTAGTTACTACCGACGGTAGTACAGCTACTGGCGGTAGCAGTACTACCGGCGGTTGTACCTACTACTGATGAATACTAAGAGGGGGGGTGAATTAGTATGCCAAAAAATACTGTACTTAAACACTTTAATAGTCTAGTAGTAAACCGGTAAAACAATTTAACAAATAAACTGGTTAACACACATGCAAACCAAATAGCAAATAAGGCATTCACCCATAGAAGCACAATCACCATAACACAAGAGATTTTGACATGGAAACCCAAATCGGAAAAACCAGGGTGAGATGAAACTCACAAGTAACTATTTGGATAATAGTAACCAGACCGGTTAAGGTCAGACCGGTTAAGGTCATACAATGTTCTTTACCAGAACAGATCTTATTAAGAATCTCAATCTCTGTTAGGAGATAAGTCCGATTAAAGACTACCTTGTGAGAGGATTTCAGATCCACAGATGTCAACCACCTTGTTAGAGGATTTACAAAGGCTTTTTTGGGCCTACTTGGTTAAGCGTTTCTGACTTGTCAAAGATGTGAGTAATCAACAAGTGAATGATCTAGCAAATGGCATAGTATGCTTGATTAGATCCATTGTAGCTCATAGCTAATGCTCTTCAGCATTACTTCAGTCTTCAATAAATCCACACTCTATTGTAGTACATAGACTTGATCTTCTCAGTTAAGATCGCACACACAAGAGCTTCAACAACCACCAAAACCTAACAACTACACTCCTGCATACACATTCAAAACCCTAGACATGATGTCCTTAAAAGGAATCTGATTTCATGTCGGTCCAATAGGATTACATTGCAAGTTCCAAGGTTCATTGTATCTAGACACATTTGGTAACATGACACAAAATCATTGTCAAAGTATTGGTGGATGGTAACTCATCACACAAATATACAGGTTGGTAACTCATCATAGAGTATTACCGGTTTATACAACTTTTCTGGTTACCGGTTGGTAACTCAAAGTAATACCAGTTCAAACAGATTTTCGGTTGACAAAATTGAAGACTGGGAAAAATATAACTGTCACTTCTGGCTCCTTTGCTCCGCTCCACTTGAGATCCTTAAACCGCTTGATCTCTCTATGCCACTTGGGCCCTTATACCGCTTGAGATTGGTAAACACTTTCTGCATAACATCAATAGTCTAAAGACTACAACATGATACCGGTTTGGAACAATTACCGGTTGAGCATAATTCATACATTCACAAAGTGATCTCATAGAAAGTGTGTGTCCATCAATGACAATCACAACATAATCATAAAAATGCCAACAATCTCCCCCTTTCGCATTGATGGCAACACTTAGGAAATTTTTTGACATCTAAGTGTTTTACAACAAAATTATGCCATAATCAAAATTACTCCCCCTAAGCATTTGCACTATCCCTTTTGCAGAAAATACAATGTATACTACTTCCTTACAGAGATAAACATGAAAGTATACATAGCATGCATCAAAATTTAAATACAGAATACTACTCCCCCTTTGCCAACAATGACAAAGTACAGCTGAAAAACCCATGTTCCATTAGCATTAAAAACTCATTTAAAGAGTTTATGACAATAAAGAGTGAAACTTGTCAAAAACTGATTTAAAATCCTGCATAAATTTCTTCAAGGATAAAGGCCATGATTCAAGCAATGAGGTAGCAACCTCATTCTCCATTTGCATCTGATAGACCTGCTCTTCCATGGCATCCAAGGTACTCATCTCTTGAGTGACCATTAGGGCATCTAGATTTAGATAGCATTTCTGAAGAATTTGCAGTCGTGGCAATAGGACCAGTTAAAGTTCCTGAAAATTACGTGTTTGGTTGCTTATCTCTGCCTCTATTCTTGCATACTAGATTTGAAACTGGTGAGCGGTTTGTCCATATGTGGAGAAGGAATCATATGGCATCTTGAAGGTGCTTATAAATGACTGCATATTATCAAATTGCAGTTTGGCTTTCTAAGCAAGCACATCATCATAGAATAGATGAGGTTGACATATCTTACTTATCAATAATATGCCCTCATCCATTGCGTCTCCAATGTCCTTCTGTGCCTTCTGTAGATTAGACCAGAGCTCTGTTAACTTTTTCACCAAGGAAGTGTCCAGAGCCTTTTGATGCTCCTTCTTGGCATTTGCTTCTGCAACCTCTTCCAGGCTTTGTACCTGGTCTTCTACAACTATGCATAGGAGCTTTAATTGTGTAAGAGAGGAATCGGTACTAGGGAGGTTGGTACTGGGTATCAAACCAGTAAGAGTGTCCACCGCATCTTGGATCACATCTTGCTCTTTCTTCCTCCTTATTACTTCTAGGTGTTCTTGAGAAAGCTTAATGCTCTACAGCAACTCTGATTCATTTGCAGACTGGAGGTCAATGGGACTAGTAATGTCAGCCAGTTTGGCTTGACTACTGATTGCCTTTGGGGTCTCCATCTGAGTGCTCTGTGCCGCTCCCTCTTTCTCTTTATCTCTTTTCTTGTCCTCTTCTGCCTTCTTTTTCTCCTCTTCTTTCCGCTTCTCTTCTTCTTCATCCTTCTTCTTCTTCTCCTCTTCCTACTTCTTTTTCTCTTGCTCCTTTCTCTTCTCCTCTTCCTTTTTCTTCTCCTCTTCCTTTCTCTTCTCCTCTTCCTTTTTCTTCTCCTTTTCCTATTCCACTTCCTTCTTCTTATTCTCTTCTTCTTGTTTCTTCTTCTCCTCTTCCTTTCTTTTCTTTTCCTCTTCTCCTCTTCCTTTTTCTTTTCTTCCTCTTTTCTCTCCTCTTCAACTTTTTTCTTCTCTTCCTTTTGCTTCTTTTCCATCTCTACCTGTTTTCTATTTTCTTCTTCCTGTTTCTCCTTCTCTTTCTTTGCTTGTTTTCTCTTATCTTCCTCCTATTTCTCTTGACCTTTTGTTTCTGTTGGTGCATCTAGAGTAACATTTTCACCATTCAAGGCATCAACATCAATCAGGTCCAATTAAGTAGTGACCAATTCTCCTTTACTGTCATATACTTCATCAGGTTGAGTGATTTCCGGTTCTTACTCAGCTTTCTTGTTGGCTTCAACCACTTGATGCAATCTTAAAGCTAATTGAGCAAGGGAGTGGGTATCTTTGACCACTTCCGGAACTTTTCCTTCCAACAATAGGAGTCTTCTTCTTCTCATGAAGAAGAGGCCCTTATATCTCTCCACCACTTCATACAGTTCTGTTTTGGGCACATTAGGAAAGTATTGTGCAAATACTTCCTCTCTTATTTCTTGTTCCTTTTCTATGGCAATGCACCACTTGTTATCTAAAGAATTATACAAAGAATCAGGTGTCTCAGATTTAATTTCTGATGGCCATCGGTCATTAATACATAAATAATTGATAACTTCCTGTTCAACTTCCTTCTTTTCATCATCATTAAAATCATCAAAGCACTCTTTCAAATCACCAAGTACTTTTCTTCTAATATTCTTAATTGTTCTTTGACAATGTGTCAAAGGTTTGTAAGAGAAAATATCAATATTTACTGGTGCCGATGTTGTCGGTTCATTCTTTGTCTTTTTCCTCATTTGCCTAGTCTTCTTAGGTTGTTCTTCAAAGATAGTCTCCTCTAAGTCTGGTGTATTGCTTTTTGTCTTTTGCTTCCTCTAAAAGACTTTGGTGGGTGCCGCTTCCGGTTTCTTCTTTACTGGTGACCGCTTGGTCACTTTGGGACTTGTTGTGGTAACCAGTGCCGATGATGAAGGCACTGCCTTTCCCTTCTTTACTGAGGGTTCTTCAACCGGTGTAACCTTTTCCAAATAGGTACCAGTTCTCTTTGCCTTTGGAACAAGGGGTGAGGCAATTAGGGTAGAGGCATACCCATCTAGCATGTCATTCATTACCTCATATCCCATCAATTCCACTTCTTTCTATCTAGGCTCAACCACCTCCATTATACACTCATCAACTTTGATGGTGAAGCAGATGTCATCTTCATATTTCTTAATGATATCACCTAATATTCTCACCCTTTGGTTCATTTTGCATCTGAACTCATCAACATATTTGTTCAGCACTTTTGGATAACTGGTTCCTACCGCTTGTAGGCTTTCCTTGATTTGCTTTGTCACCGGTTGGTCAGCAGACCACTAAATATCACCTACTCCTAGAAAATAGCCTTGGAAGTAGAAGAACAAACCAACCAATAGTTGTACAAACTTAAATTTCAGGGCATTGTCTTGTTTGATCAACTTGAGGTTCAACAGAAGTTGTCTTTGCATACCAGTGCACAGATCAAACAACGCATCTTCCTTGATCATCCTGTAGGCAGAATTTACCACTGCAGCAGAGACAGAGTTGATTCTAATGGCATGGAACATCCAGTATCCTATCACCATACACGCATATTTGACGAGATCATCCTTGATGGAATTTATAGTCATTCCTCATGAATCGCTCACATAACCGGTGAGCTTGGACATTTCTGTCTTGCTGATCTTCCTTAGGGCTGGCACTTCACCGACATTGCAGAAACTAGTGATGGCATGAATTGCTTCTAGTGTAATATGATGCGTTTGCTCTAAGTACATTTTATCACTGTGTACTCTGCTCAGAATAATGTGGATGTGATCATCTAAAAATTCTTCAAGGAAATAGACAACATTGTGAAGTTTCTTCTTTTCCAGAATGCTAAATTCTGGTTTAATCTTTTTGTCCTTCCCACAGAACAAACTCAACTAAGAATGGATCATCAGAGATCCAAGATCTTCAATCTTATAGTCAATGTAATCAGAAATGTCTTCCTCCACTATAACACCAACGGGTATTTGAGATAGGGCATTGTATTTTGCCTTCCATTGAATGAAGTCTATAGAATCAACAGGTACACTAGAACTAGCATGTGATGTGGAATCCATGATAAACAGAGAAGTTTGAAAAATGCCTTCGTAAGTCAAAATTTAGGGCTCACAATTTATACTTTGCTACACACTCCTTTGGTTGTTGAAATACCGCTTTGTGTTCTACACTTCACCAACAGATGTTTGCTTCTGATTCTTCTTTAGGATTTTGATAAATTCTTTGAATCGCAATCCAAATCGTCTTTCTTTGCTCTGTGCTTGAAAAATTCTTCATTTGTGAACTGATAAGTGAAAAATGACTTTGAAAAATTCTTTTAAACAAGTTCTTCACCTACCACAATAAATGCTCCACTATTAGGGCGTAAACCCTAATTTGCCTTTTACTGTTTCCAGTCTTCTGCCAATTGACAGGTATCATATACCGGTTGAGGTCTTTTACTGGTGTAGATCAAGGGTTCAAGATATTTCACCATTTTCTCCCCCTAAGCTTTTCTGATGCTTAGTTTGCCGGTCCAACGACTTCCACACTAGGTGCAAAAACCGGTTCTACTTGAATCACTTCTTCTGGCTTCTTCTTCCAGATTTTCTTCATATCTGCTTGAACAATTTCAACATCAATCTTTCCTTCCAAAGTGACCGGTATATCATCTGATATACTCTTTCTTGTTCTACATAATCTTGTTGTATGACCCGGTTTGTTGCAATGATAGCAAACCATTCTAGGTGCTCTCCAAGGTCCATTATTCATGTTTCCATTCTTTCTTCTGCATGTTGCAGTAGTGTGACCATGACCATGACAAATCCAACAATTTGCTCTCCATCCAATTGCTGCTTGATAGCCACCACTACCTGACTGATGATTATATGTATTAAACCAGCTTGGATTCCAGTTCCCAGAAGGTTCAGAAAAAGATCCTTTACTCCTTTGAGGATACCTTCCAGTGTTGTGCATGACAGACCTGCATTCAAATGCTCTATGCCCAAACTTGTTGCATGCATAACAATTACCATTGAATCTATTGGGTCTAGGCTTATCATTTAGAAAATAAGGAAAATTATTGTAAGCCTTACTTCTACATACATTAGCAGTGTATCCTTCCTTGAGACAATTAAAGCAAACAAGTTTGAACTTTTGCTTACCTTTATCCTTTGATGTCGGTTGTTTCTTTAATGCTCCATATTTTGTTCCAAAGGTCTCACCTTCCTCATAATTAGAGAAACCAAGTCCATTGGTATTCTTTACCGATTTAGTTGACTCAAGCTTCTGCTCTAGCTTGACAGTGCTCTTATTGAATTTGGCAAGTATTTCCTTTGACTCAGTAAGTTCTTTGGTAATAGCAACATTGGATTCCTTCAAGGTTGCATTCTCAGAAACAACCATGTGTAGTTCACTTTGGATTCCTTCCTTTTCCATTTTATTTTCAAGAAGATGACCAATAAGTGCATTGATCTCTTACTTCAGCTTGGAGATCTCATGATCTTTGTCTTTTACCAGATCTTCAGCTTTCCTCCGGTTCTCAAGCTCTTGACACATTCTGATAGTTAGTCCTTCAAGTTCCCTTCTTAGGTTGGTATTGGACTCATTTAGTTTTTCAACTTCTTGGACTAGGGCTTCCATGTCCGCTTCATCAGAAGAACTATTTTCAGTTAGCTCCATCAGTTTTTCAGCATGCTCTCTTCTTTTTGCCTAAGAGGCTTTATATTTGACATTAAGTTCATCATACGTTTGCTCAGTCTGAGTGAGCCGATGAGTAAGTTCCCTCACAGTGTACTCCCCCGTATCTCTTTCCAAGTGGTTAGACTTATAGAAAGGTTGGCTCTGATACCAATTGATGAATACTAAGAGGGGGGGGTGAATTAGCATACCAAAAAATATTGTACATAAACACTTTAACAGTCTAGCAGTAAACGGGTAAAACAGTTTAACAAACAAACCGGTTAACACACATGAAAATTAGATAGAAAATAAGGCATTCACCCATAGAAGCACAATCACCATAACACAAGATATTTTGACATGGAAACCCAAATGGGAAAAACCATGGTGAGATGAAACTCACAAGTAACTATCTGTAGAATAGTAAGACCGGTTAAGGTCATACAATGTTCTTTACCAGAACAGATCCTATTAGGAATCTTAATCTCTGTTAGGAGATAAGTGTGATTAAAGACTACCTTGTGAGAGGATTTTAGATCCACAGATGTGAACCACCTTGTTAGAGGATCTACAAAGGCTTTTCAGGGCCTACTCAGTTAAGGGTTTCTGACTTGTCAAAGATGTGAGTAATCAACAAGTGAATGATCTAGAAAATGGCATAGTCTGCTTGATTAGATCCATTGTAGCTCATAGCTAATGCTCTTTAGCATTACTTCAGTCTTCTATAAATCCACACTCTGTTGTAGTTCACAGACTTGATCTTCTTAGTTAAGATCGCACACACAAGAGCTTCAATGACCACCAAAACCTAATAGCTACACTCCTACATACACATTCAAAACCCTAGACATGATGTCCTTAAAAGGAATCTGATTTCATGTCGGTCCAATAGGATTATATTTCAAGTTCCTAGGTTCATTGTATCTAGACACATTTGGTAACACGAAACAAAATCACCGTCAAAGTGTCGGTGGATGGTAACTCATCACACAAATATACTGGCTGGTAACTCATCATAGTATTACCGGTTTATACAACTTTTCCAGTTACTAGTTGGTAACTTAGAGTAATACCAGTTCAAACAAATTTTTGGTTGACAAAATTGAAGACTGGGAAAAAGATAACTGCTTCTTCTGGCTCCTTTGCTCCGCTCCGCTTGAGATCCTTAAACCGCTTGATCTCTCTATGCCACTTGGGCCCTTATACCGCTTGAGATCAGTAAACACTCTCTGCATAACATCAATAGTCTAAAGACTACAACATGATACCGATTTGGAACAATTATCAATTGAGCATAATTCATACATTCACAAAGTGATCTCATAGAAAGTGTGTGTCCATCAATGACAATCACAACATAATCATCAAAATTCCAATAGCTACCACAGGGTAGCAGTGCTTCCTACGGTAGTACTTGCTACCATGCGGTAGCAGTGCTACTGGGGGTAGTACTTGTTACCCATGGTAGCATGGGTAATTTAAAATTTTCTTTCCCTAGATATTTCGTGCAACCCGAAATACAATGTTTTAGATTTTCGCGCAGGGTATTAAATTAATTTATTAAATATATATATATATATATATATATAAACAAATAATCATAGATAATTTATTTTGGATATTATGTTATTTAGTATTATTTTAATACTGTGGAAATTAAATTCTGAGTTGTTAATATATATTCTGTAATATAATTATAAGTGAATTATTTGTAGGTACTCATATAATTATATTATATGAATATAATTTAATTTATAGTTATATTTATATTTTATGAATGTAATTAGATTATAGTTTGGGTGTTTTCAGAAAAAATTGTTAATTTGGAGATTTTACATTTATGCTTGAAAACATTAGGAGATTAGTTTTTGTGTGATTGATTTAACCTTATTGGACAAAGGACAAAATTGATTTATTTGTATTAATATAGTTGTAAATTCTTATTATCTGTAAATTCCTTATTTGCAAGTTATTTATGCTTTTGGTTGTTGTAAGAAAAGATTGCCTATATTAGGGTCTTGTGTAAATGGTGTTTGCAGGCAAGCTTAATTTCGTTGCAATTCTGGTTGAGTTGTCATTATGTCCTATGTTATTATATCTCCTTGGTCAAGTGTTGTTATATAACCTTATTGATGTGAGCCATTATGTGTTTTGTCCAAATGGTCAATCTTGGGTTAGTGATTGTGTATCCTTCACCTGTAGTTTGTCAGTATTAGTTGTGGTTGTCTGTTTCCCCATGGAGTTCTCATAGAGAGACCTTTCCTATTAGTGTCCTATGAGAGAGAGTGGATTTCAAGTAGGGGATGTGCCCAAAGTGGATGACATGATAACCTGTCGAAAGTCAGTTAAAAAGTGATAACCTAATAATTGATTAGGGGGTGGGTAGAATAAACATTAATTAAGATAATGTACCTTGTGCATAGGTGTAGTGCTTGTACAAGGCTCATAATGTTATGAAAAGGCCTGGAATGGCAAACTTACCACCTTGTCTTCATGAAAGGATTGGTAGGGTCTGCATGAGACTTTGTTGGAGCTGGAAGTCGGGAGAGGTCACCAGGATAGAGAGTCAGGACCTAGGAGGCCTACCATGGTAACCATCAAGCTATGCGATGACACTCTCTCCTTACAGTCACTAGTGTTTTGTGAGTTGAGTCACATGGATGTTTGCAGAGTCTTGTAGTTATTTTGTACTTGTCTTACTTTTCTTGCTTGAGGGTTTTCTACTATCTCCTAGCATGATGAGGTGGTTCCACTTCGGGATCACATGGTTGGGTGGTAGTGTGACTTCCCGTCAGATGTTCTGGATTGTATCTTTAGGTGAGGAAAGGCTTCACTGGTGTTTCTTGGTTTGTGGTTCATGTACCATCTCTTGTTTGTGATCATTGTTCAGTTGAGATCTTGTTGTCATTGTATCAGACTTTTATGTAACCTTGATATTGTAACTTTTGGGTTCCGTGGTATTTTTGGAAGCCATGTATTTATGGATATTGTAATGTTATGTCAGTGGAATGTATGTTAATTCAGTTTCTTTGATCTTATGTATAAATTATTTATGAAAAATTGAATGTATTGGTATACTTGATTTTTTTCATTATGGAATTTAGATGTATGTGTAGTTTTGAACTTAAGCATTTACTTTATCTAATTAAATGGACAATTGGATTAACCGTGGTGTTAATATAATCTACGATTAATCTTCATTGGTAATGTTGTTCACCAAATCTGGTTCACCCAAGAACACCTGCAAATCTATCTATGAGATAGCCAATCTCAATCAATGAAACACTTCAGGGCTTGGACAACATAACATAGGACCCTAATTGATCCTCCTGCATTTCAGGTTCTGCTAGACCTAGGGGGGACACCCTTTTGATGCATTAAATACAACAATCACAAACATATGACTGCATCAACAATAAGCAGATAGAGCATTCCACAAGCTCACCAAATCAGGTAACATGTACAGATGGGTTGGATCTTATACAAATAATAAGTGAAATAGAGCTTTGGAAGGATAGAAAATTAACCCCTAAACATAAAGGGAAATAGATTTATCTTTGATTTGAATAAATCTGAAACTATTCCCAAATTTGCAAGACCAGTGCCTTGTTCATTGGGCAACAAAGTCACACAAAGAATTGCAAATGTGTATCCTAGTCACAAATTGGTTTTCCTTAAACAATATTCTTACATTAACACCTTATATTAATGCATTACTCAATTCCATTCATAGAATTATTAGATCTGGGACACATTCCATTTATTCATGACTGATTACAAAGTTTAAAACCTTCATTGAAGGATACCTATAGACAATCACACAATCTCCCTGAAATTGACAAATTTCATCCTCCTTAAGGATTCAATTCATAATAATGAAAATACATACACAGAGACAATAATGTGGGAAATTTACTCATGCCTGACACAAGTAGATCCACAACTAGAAAATATCTCCAAGATTGCAATGTAATCTCTATACCCTGAAACAAACCAAAGAATTTTACATATTTGGGTGAAGAATTTCAGAAAATGGAAGCCATGAAAACTAGAGCTCTTCCTCACAGAATTCTGGAACCATTACAATGAGAAGAAAATTGGAATAAGAAGGAAGATGGAAAATATTAGGTCTACAACCGAAATTTCCAAGTGTCTCCTTTGTCCCTAACAACAAAAATATCTTTTTCATTCCCATAGAAACTGCTCTCCCAATATCCCATATCTATTAAACTTAACTACATAACCACATTCCTCATCTTGATAGCTTTCCAGCAATATATACTACTTGGTATTTTAGCCAAAAATAAGCCTCTAAGAGAATTAATTCTTAAGGTGGCTTTGTCATTTAAATTTTTGAATTTTTAATATAGTTGAAACTATATATTAAACTTGATTTTAACTTTGATTTTTCACCCCTTCTTTGGCCTGATGCCCTACCACATGGTGGTCTCTGATTGGCTGATAGGATCCACTAGACGCTATCTGGAATGACACCTCATCATTCTGCCATGTGTCCACTCTGTGTGTGAAAAAGTGAACTTGTAGCTGCAAGCACAACACTTCAATTAAGTCATTATATGCATAGCTAGTAATCAATAATCAATAAGAAATAAATCATAGCAAAGCGACCAATTGCCTTCTAAAAGATGTGAGTATAAGATTGCTCTCAGATTTTTATAAGCAATACTAGTGACTAGACTACACCAAGACGAAGGATTTAATCTATATGATATTAAGCTATATGGATGCAAGATGGATGAATAATTCAAGCAATAATAATCAATTTAAGCAACAATGGATGCAAATAATCTAAAAAACACAATAATCTTCAATGACTCGAGAGCGAAATTAGCGTGATAATAATCTCCAAGCATGTTCTCAAAAATCTCTGGGGTGAATTGGAATGAGAGTTGAAGACTGAATTTATAGAGAATCACAAGAGAAAAAGCTCAATTTAGGATTAATTGAAAATAATTGAGAAATCATGTTTAGTTAACCTTGAGATAGATTCCAATTATAATTTAATTGAAATGCATTAAAATGAGAAGTCCAAGTTGCATTGGAAAATAATAATAAATTAATTCCATGCATATAGGATAAAAATAGATAATTCTTTAATTTATTCAAGAAAAAAGTCTTTTCAATGCAACTGAACTTCTTTTTCTCAAAAGCTTTGAGTTCCAATTTTAGAGAATAATTCAATTAAATTGCTTTTCTGATTTCAAGTTCTAAATTTAGAAAAAGAAATAATATCTCAAGTTTGATTTCTCTCTCAATTCAATTCTTTTTTTTGTTTTATTTTCAATTCAACTCTTTGTAATAAATTAATTCATCTTTTGTAATAAATTAATCCTTTTTGTATGATTGAATGGCAAATTTATTAATTAATTAAATATGCAAGGATATTTAATAAATTAAAATGGGATAATTGATCAAAATGATATTCTTGGAAATGATTTGATTAATTAAATAAATATTTAATTAATATTGAGTAGTTGATTTGCCATGTGATTTTTGATAATTAAAGATTTAATAATGTGCTCAAGATTGATTTAATTGCCTTTGGTTAGGACCTTGGTTATATTGTCGAGATTAGGGGCCCATGGTTTAGATGACCAATTTTAGGGTATTACATTTGCCCCTCTTTGAATTAATGTGCGAGCAGCGCGTTGGTTCAAAGAATGTGTAATGTCTAGGAAATGCCAGTTCTAAACTTGATTGATCACGAACTAGATGAAAAGCAAGATGTTTAGCTTAACTCGAAGTGACAAAGCTGAATGAAGTCTAATTAAAGTGATACTGATCCCAAACTTGATTGAACTGAGGAACGATAGAAAACAAAGATACCAAACTTGAACTTGATTAATCAAGAAGTGAATCTTACTGATCTAGAACTTGATTGATCTTAGATGCAGTGAGTGATGACAAAAATTGATCTTGAACTTGATTGATCAAGACATGATGAGTGAAGAATGAACTGTTCAACTTGATCAAGAAATGAATACTGAAAACTTGTTTAGATTGAGTGTGATCAAAGAAACTCTTTAAACTTTTGATTGAGTTTAAATGAATAATTAGTTTGATTTGAAGTGATGAAACTAATTAATGTTAAGAGATTAATTCAGATGAAAGACAAATATTATCTTGATTTGAAGTGATGAAATTGATATGCCCCTAGCGATTGATTTGATTCAGATGATCGAGAGATCTCAACTTGATGTGAAGCGATGAAGCTGAGATGCCCCCTAGCAATAAGAATTGATTTTCTTTAATTGAAAATATTTTTCTCGACTTTTGATGAAGATTTGGAAAATTATCTCGACATTTAAAGATGTAAGGTCATAAGGTCACTTGTATGCCCCCTCGAGAGCGAAATCGAAAGATAGCGAGAGTGTTTGATTTTAGGCAATTTTGAGCAATGATAAGTAATGTGAGCACAAATTGATTTGGGTGAGCTCACAAAGTTGGTTCCCACTTTTTGGTACGTCCTGATTTTTGCTGAAATCATACATTTTGAAAAATATATAATGATTTAAGCTTTAAGAGGTCCCATTTTAAGTAATTAATTGAAGAGAGTTAAATCAAAGGCTCTTCGATCAAAATTTCTTGGATAGAACCTCTCTACTTCTAAATCATACTTGCAATGGAGTCTCCTTTGCCTCTATCAAATGCTGATAAAAAACCAATTTTACATTAGCTTTTGGGGGGTCAAATTAATTCATTTAAAAGTTTTTTTTAAAAAGTATTTAGTCCTTATTATAAGCTTTCCAAATAGTATAACTTTTAATATATTTAATTTCATTAATATAATTTTATTTTATTTCTTATGAATGTAGGTTTTTCACCGAACATGAACTTCTTTGTTCAATGCATTGGGAAAAATAGTAAACTAATTCAAAAAAAATCTGAAAAATATCTATGCCCTAGGTATTGATGTTTGCTTTCTAACCAAAAAAATAAAATTCAATTTTGATATATATAGAACAAGTTATGTGTTCAAACGTACACCTATATCTAAATTATAATTAGTCAAACTTCAAAACTTAATAAAATGAAAAATATTCAACATATCACTATCAAACCAACTGCATGCCCTAGGTATTGATGTTACAAACCAAAATTCAAAAGAATTAAGTATTTATCATTTATAGAAAAAAATTTATGCGTTTCGGGATACACATCACTCTTAAAAAATGTTGTTTGCTGTAAAAATTTACTTTTTGAGGGAGATGGAAAAATCAATAAAAATTTATTAAAACAAATTTGAAAAAAATATATTTAGAATCTACAAATAAGATGTTAAAAATCACTAGTTTATATCATCTTCAAATTCTTAATGGTTTAAAAGTTATAGGTGTCAGAAAGTGAAGGTTTTTTTCAAAATATTCATATAAGTGTCAAAGCTGGTCAAAAAGTGGGAACCAGTATTGTGAGTTCACCCATTTTGAAGAATTTTGAAGATTGAATTGATTGCAAAATTGATTCGTAAATTTGAAATTGAGATTCAATGTTGAAATTGAGAAATTGAGCGCAAATCAAAGAAAATGAGCATTTGATGAAAAGAGCGCTAAGTGGTCCAAATTCTGAAATTGACTAGCAAGATGATCTCGAATTTCGATTTCAATCCCAAAAATGGAATCAGAGCAGGCACATTAGCTAAGGGTACAATTTTCATAACCATTGGAGCAAGTTGAAAAATTAGGTTTTAGGCTATATATAGGACGAAAGTGTCATTTTCAAATCATTTTAACCCTCCAAGTTTGAAAATTTAAAAAGCCTTTTGCGAAGAAAAATGGTGGTCCCTACTCGTTAGCATCGATTTGAGCACTAGAGACGTCACAATCGACCCTGAAACTACGAGCCAGTGGTAAGTGATCGATCTTTAGCCTCTTTATGTTTCCAATTTTGAATTTTTTTGTTTATTTTTCACGTTTTTCATGGGTTTTGGGTCGGGTGTCGCGGTTTATCATGCGAGACAGGATCCTGTCTCGTATGAGAAACTGGCAAATTTTCTTTTATCGTTTGAAGCCATTAGATTTTTCGTACGGGATTCACCCTTGTGTCATACAACAGGTCTGTTAAAAGACCATTTTGTCATGCAATGTGTAAAAGTTTGTCATTCGAAGCTATTTTTTTGTATGAGAGCCATTCCTGACTCGTACGATATGCTGCTTGATTGTGTTTTGCCATTCGAAAGACAATGATCATTTTTGAAAGTGTAAACATGAAATTTTGCTTTTGCATTTAAATTATTTGGATTTGCATGATGTTTAACTTCTCTTGTAGACTCATGTGGAATGTTTTCTGATGATCATTGTTGGGTTTTTTTGTAGGTGTGCTTACCTCCTATGCTCTTTAGATGCGTATATCCTCCCACTATGGCTTTAGTTCATTATTTGTCTGAGGTTGAGCAGGCTCATGTTGATATGTGTGTCTTGACTCATCTGATGAGGTTACCTGATATCCATGTGAACCACGGGATGCTCACAGTGTTGGTAGAGCGGTTTCATTCAGAGCATAATACCTTTCATTTGCCAGTTGGGGAGTTGACTATCACTCCTGAGGATGTGTACAGGATCCTTCGTATCCCTTTTGCTGGGGATAAGGTGGATTATGATACTGCATTGTTACCTAGACTACAGGCTCTTAGGAACGTATTCAGGGATCTTGATATCTTGACTCGTTCCATGAGTTGGGATATATTGATGGGCAAGTATAGTGAGGAGTATCCACTAGCATGTGTCCTAGCCAGTTTCATTGGTTGCTTCTTGATGCCAAACAGAGGGCAACAGGGTTTCCAGAGCGGATGGGGATGAATGTTGGAGAGGTTGATAGAGACCCCTCAGAGACTTGGCTAGGGCTCTTGTTTGTTGGCCCACATGTATCAGGAGATGCATGAGATTGTCTACAGAGATGGGCGGAGCATGGCTGCAGGGGTGTACATTTTATAGGTGTGGGCTTGGGAGCACCTTCTTGTTTGTCAGCCGATAGTTGATGACAGTAGAGAGCCAAGGTAGCCGATTATTTATAGTTATGCAGGATATATTACATAGCCCCATTTGGGCAAGACAGACTTCTGGCGATGGCAGCTTGATGATCTGATAGTTGTCATATGGAGACTGTACAGAGGGTTGGAGTCATGGGATGACTGGTGGGCGGTTCAAAGAGACCTATTTGTTACAGGCCCATTGATTGGGAGATCACAAACTATTGTGGAGCAATTTGTCATTTCACGAGTGATGAGGCAGTACGACCGCCCTCAAGGGATCTCTCAAGAGTATATAGTGTATGCTCGATACACCGATGAGGAGAGATAGGGATGGTCACCTAGGCTATCCTATGCTTTAGCGATGCAGGAGCTGATAGGTTTACACCATCTGAGGTGGGATTACCTGGATGATATAGTAGATGCGGGGGTATTGCCCCAGTATAGGGATTACTTTCAGCAGCATCCATTCCCTCAGTTTATAGATCCAGGAGAGCATGCTCCTCATATTAAGGATGTGGAGGATGATGCCCCCATACTAGCATAGGGACAGGCATAGAGATAGGGCCATAGGCAGGGACAAAGCTAGAGACTAGATGCTCCATGACGGACTGGTGGTGATCCTGGTGCTAGCAGCAGTGGAGTATGAGCTGATGTTGGACAATAGAGGGGTGAGGGTGGATCCTTTGGGAGAGTAGGCATGAGGATGGGTGGTGGAGAGGAGGAGCAAGCAGCTCCGAGGTAGGTCTGGCAGTGGTGGGATGAGCAGGGTGGAGATGGCGGTGGAGATGGTGGCGGAGAGCCTACGAGAGAGCAAGGGGCTGACATGGGATAGTCGATGAGAGCATGCCTTGCAGAGCTATAGTCACAGTTGACAGTGGCTCAGACTCAGCTGGTGGAGCAAGACCGACAGCTAGTCGAGGTTAGGGTCGAGCTTGATCGCTAGATCAAAACATTAAGAGCTAAGTTGAGAGAAGAGATAGAGTCTCTATGACAGAAGGTGCTTCTCCAGAGCAGTAGGGCAACATATTATGTGGCGGCATATAGTGTCGCAGTTCCTATTGCACAACAGGTGCAACCCTATTCATAGTATATGGCTCGATCAAAGGGAGCATGACCACCGTGCTAGGATCTCGGGCATCAGGCTCCTCCTCCTCCACTAGGCGATGAGGGAGAGGGAGCTAGCTAGATGATTCTTTTTGTAGCTGGGATATTTTTTGTAGACACACCCATTTTTTTGTAGCCGATACAATTCTTGCTCCAATGGGAGTTTGTATATGTCATTGGACATCATTTTGTACCCTTATACTTGACATTATATATATACGAGATCCGTTTTGATGTCATTGTACTTATGTCAATCGACTATGAGATGTTTCTATATGCTTTATTCTATATATATGCATTTATTTCAGCATAAATGTATGTAATGCAAATGAATATGGATGTCTATGTTTTGGTTTCTTTCTATATGCAAATAAATGAATAAAAAATGAGTAATGAGTAATGCAATTTTTCATTTTTCTATGCAATAAGATCAATGTAAATGAATAATAATGAAATGAATGAATCTATATGAATGTTATGTATGCAGCTAAACATCTCAAAACACAAGTACTCGATCAAAGAAATAATGATAAATAGACCACTTAGCGTAAGAAATGATGATGCTTTAAGCTCTCATTCAGAAGATAAAGAGATTATTACCATACCAAAATCAATCTAGATTCACAAAAATGCAAAATGAAATGCAAAATGATATACAAAATGCAACCTAAACCTAGTCACTGGATTTAAAATACTTAAGATTCATCACTGAGCATAATGAACACAATAGGCAGGTTAGAGTTCCTTTCTTTTTCAATGTGCAATTTTAATTATCTTGTCCGCAATGACCCTTTTTTCGTTCATATCCTTAGACAGATTTCACAGGGACCCGAATTGCATCATAAAGAAATTCCCTCAAAACAAACAAAGAAATGATATGGACCTCCCTGTAGCATACAAATAAGTAGAGTTGAGGTATATGAGGCGATTTCACCTTAATGTGAAGGCTCTTATCACAGACACCCAGCTAATTTATATGTTTCTAGATCATCAAGATCATTCCTACAAGCAGAAAACAAAGAAAATATTATGCTCCCAATCTTTGTTTCTCTTAGTCACAATAGACTTCCTCGAGTTACTTAGAGGGACAATAATCGAAAAGCAATATAAAAGACAACATACAAAGAAAATTTTCATTCATAGCTCAAACTGTTTAGTAATTGTTTTCCGTTATGTTGTTTTGCTTGTGAACTCAGTGATAAAAACTTTGTAGTAGTCAAGAGACAAATGACTGACTCGGAGTGGATGACCAGGTTTCACTAACAGAATAATGACTTGGTTGACACTGCTTAGGATATGTAATGTGCTCTATCGAGTAACCTAAGACTAGGACGTTGATTGGTTTCAAGTCATGAGGGTTCCAACGAACCAGGATGTCACAAAAGTGACTGAAAATATGTACAAGCGAAATAAAAAGATGCTTGAAAGTGGGAAATGCCAACGTTGCGTTGATAGATGGAGCACTTGAGTACAAGAGGCGTCTGTTTGCCAGGTTTTCACCTACTTGGTAGAGATTCATTTTTTTTTTTTACCAAGGTGCCTGTTTACCAGGTTTTCACTAGGGCAATTTCTCTCTTTTTATATATTTTTTTTTCTTTTCTCTTTTTCCTTTTTTTTTTTGATTTCTTCGGGACTTTTTCTGAATTTTAGGATTTTTTTCAGGACTTTTTCCAACTGTACAAGTTTGCTCGAGCAGAGAGTGCTAAGCAAAGAATTTCTTCAAGTGAATGGTGTTAATCAGTTCACGGAGCTGTTCTCCTTTTGAGTTTGAGAGTTGATAGGCACCAGAGCCGTATGCTGCAGTAACAATGTAGGGACCCAACCAGTTGGGTTCAAACTTCCCTTTATTGTCACGAAACTGTTGATTTTTTGGATTTTCTCTTAGAACTAGGTCACCAACTTGAAATTCTCTTTGTCGAACCTTCTTGTTATACCCTCTAGACATTATCTTCTGATACACTCTGAGATGATCAAACGCCACTTACCGACGCTCATCCAACAATTCGAGTTCTTGCAATCTAGATATTCTATGATCTTCATCAGTAATAAGACCTTGCAATGAAACTCTTAGAGATGGTATTTCTACTTCAATAGGTAATACTCCTTCGAACCCATACACCAAAGAGAAAGGTGTAGCCCCAGTAGGTGTTCTGATACTGGTTCTGTAAGCCCATAGTGCAGGATTGAGCTGCAGATGCCAATCCTTCCCAGACTTGTTCACTATTCTGTGCAAGATAGTCAGTAGGTTTTTGTTAGATGCCTCAGCTTGTCCATTACCTTAAGGGTAATACACTGATGACCAGTGTTGCTTTATTTTGAATTTCTCACAAAGCTCGTCTAGATCTTTATTCTTGAATTGTCCTCCATTATCAGTCACAATGGATGAAGGTATCCCATACTTGCAAATTATATAGTTTAGGATGAATAAGGTGACTTGTTTACCAGTTTCTTTGGTGAGCGGAACTGCCTCTACCCACTTGGTGAAATACTGAGTGGCAGTTATGATAAATTTATGTCTGTTGGATGAAGCCGGATATATCTGACCAATGAGATCAAAGGCCCATTGCTGAAATGGCTAGTGTGTTATAAATGGTATGAGGTCCCTTGCTGGGGTATGTATGAGATTTCCATAAAGATGACATTTCTCACAAGTCTTAGCAAATTTAATGGCATCTTTTTCCATATCTAGCCAGTAGTAGCCAGCCCGTAATAGTTTCCGAGCTAAAGTAAAACCATTCGAATGAGATCCACAAATACCTTCATGGACTTCCGATAATGCACGTTTAGATTCTTCAGTTTCTAGACATCTAAGCAATGTACCATCCAAACCTTGTCTAAATAAATCATTAGCTATGATAACATACCGTGAAGCATTTCGAGTTAGGTTTCTTTTCTCGTTATGAGTAAGGTTTTTCAAGGATAATTTGATCACAGAGATAGGAATAGATGTGGCTATATCGGGATGAGTCATGTCCAATAATAGAACAGACTATTTGGGTCTCAGGAGAATCATAAGCAGGGTAATATAACTCTTCCACCAGGAAATCAAAGCGAAAATTGGACTCCTGTAGCTTAGGTATAGATGCTAAGGTAGCCATAGCATCTGCTGCTCTATTCGCTAATCTAGGAATCTGTTGGAATGATACAAAAGAAAAGTACTTCTTGAAATCATCCACCATCATCTTGTAAGGCATCAATTTCTCATCTTGAGTCTAATATGTATCATTGATCTGATTGATGACTAGGTGAGAATCTCCATAGATATGTAATTCAACAACCTTCCATTCAATGGCTAGTTTTATCCCATTCACCAAAGCTTCATATTCTGCAATGTTGTTTGTGCAAGGGAATAGAATCTTATAAGACTTTGGAATTGAATACTTCTGAGGAGTAATGAATAGTATGCTAGCACTTGAACCATTTTGAGTAAAGGAACCATCGAAGAACATCTTCTAGGGTTGTTGAGTAAGATGCATTATTGATTCATCTGGGAACTCAATATGTAGTGGTTGAGTATCCTCAAGTGGAGCTTCAACAAGTTGATCAACAATTACCTGTCCTTTTATGGCTTTGCATTCCACATATTCAATGTCAAACTCTATAAGGATCATTACCCACTTTGCCAATCTTTCGGTAAGTGTTGCTTTATGAAGAAGATACTTGAGTGGATCGATTTTTGCCACCAGCTTGACTGAATGTGCTATCATATAGTGCCTCAGTTTCTATGATGCAAAGACTAATGCCAAGCATGCTTTTTCTATTATACTGCAGCTCATTTCATAAGACACTAATGTCCTACTGATGTAATAAATAACTCTTTCCTTTTTATTGTCATCCTGTTGTGCCAGAAGTGCCCCCAGTGATGAATCAGTTATTGATATATATAAGATTAGTGGCTCACCCTGAATAGGTGGCATCAATATCAGTGGATTAGACAGGTACTCTTTTATCTGTTGAAGATGTTGTTCACAATGCTGGTCCTAGTTGTATATTATTCCTTTTCTCAATACTTTTGTAAAAGGTTGAGCTTTGTCTGCTAGTTGAGAAATTAATCTTCTAATGGATTGGAGACGTCCCTGTAGACTTCTCATTTGACTGATTTTCTTTGGAGGCAGCATTTCCATTATAGCTTGGACCTTCTCAAGATCAACCTCGATTCCCTTCTTTGATATGATGTAGCCAAGTAGTTTACCAGATGTCACTCCGAATGCACACTTCTTTGGATTTAATCAGAGCTTAAACTTTTCCATTCTATCAAGTATAGGAACTAACTCTTGAATATGCGTTGATCTTTTCATAGTTTTCACTAAGGTGTCATCAACATAATCTTCCATATTCTTATCCATCATGTCATGAAAGATAGTTGTAACTGCTCTTTGATAGGTTGCCCATGCATTCTTTAACCCAAATGGCATAACATTTCAGCAAAAGGTTCCCCATGCATAGGTGAAATCTGTCTTTTCTTGATCTCCAGGAGCGATTTTAATCTGATTGTAACCAAAAAATCCATCCATTAGTGAGTACATCTCATACCCAGCCATCATGTTGACTATCATATCAATATTTGGCAATAGAAAGTCATCTTTCGGACATGCTTTATTGAGATCTCTAAAATCTGTACAAACTCTGATAGATTTATTTGCCTTCAACATAGGCACTATGTTAGAAATACATTCAGCATAATCTATTGCTCTGATAAATCCAGCTTTGAGTAGTTTCTCTAGTTCAGCTTTGACCAATAGTGCTACATGCGGGTGCATCTTATGGAGTTTTTTTTTAATTGGTTTTACTCCTGGTGTGATTGAGAGATGGTGCATAATGAGATCAGGATCCAAGCTAGGCATATCAGAGTATGTCCATGCAAAGTTTATTTTCTTTTCTAAGAATAGCTGAGTGAAATCCTTCAATTCCTTTGCTGATAGTGATTGACCTACATGAATAATTTGTGGTGTCTCTTGATTCCCAATATTCATTGGCTGAGTTGGCTCAATCAATATGGAAGACCGCTCCTAAAAATGACTAGGCAGTATACCAAGTATCTCACCTTCAGGCGCCTCAAAGAGGTTTTCACCTTTAGGTATGTCCTTTATTTTCTCTTTTTTAGATTTTGACACCGCCACAATATGGTTTTCACCATCAGATCTTTTATTTTTATTTTTCTTGTTTTTGCAACTAAGATACTTGATATCCTCTTCAGTCATATTTTCACTCCATTCACTGGTGGAAGAGTTCATAGGTTCAACTGCATTGAGATAATAGGATAATGTATAGTCATTGGCAAAAGTAGGTATATCCATGGGTTGATTCTGTAAAGTACAGTCAATCAATTCAGGATGTACTAAGGACATATTTTGGATATGTTCAAGAGCGTTCATAGTATTGTTATCACAACTGCGGATCAAAAAGTCAAGTTCCAGAATGATACCTTGCATAAGTGTCTCAATAGCAGGAAGATTCAGATCATGATTATTAAAGTTCACGTTAATATTTAATCGATCTAATCTAATAGACATACTTGTAACATCGTTTACTACATTGGACTGGACATCATATCGTGGTTTAACATCAATAAGACTAGTAGACAACTTTTCATTGTTTGTATCAGATGATTCAGAATTTGAAGCTGAGTGGGTATCATCATGAACAAGACTATCATCAGAGTCATCAAAGTCATTGGATGAAGTTTCCAAGTCTCTTTCAGGTGATTTAGTAAGCATATGTATGGTATCAATACTAACATCTTTAATGCTACAAGTTCCTTCATGTTGTGGTTCATTTATCATTTGTATCTGACACACCTGTTGACACGATCTCATTGTTTCTGTGATTTTTTGTCGTCTACTCCATTCAGCTTCTTCTAGACTGATGACTGGTTCTTGTTCTATAGCTTCTAACTCTTCCTGTGTAGTTCCATAACTGATTTGTTCTATTTTAGGATAAGGACACATAGATGAGAAGCTTTCTGGTATTGTTCCTTCTTTCAATCCTTGTTCATAATTTGCTTGCCTCTTTTGTCTAATTTCTTGTATTTCCCTCTCTAGTTTTATGCGCATCAGCTCTTGAGTATCATCTATGACACCACTAGATTCTTCTGGAGTTTCTGTAGTGGATGTGTCTTAAAGATAGTTAGGACCCCATTCATACTCATTTGAATCAGTCTCCGAATCATCTACTTGTTGCCTGCTAGTATATGTGACTGGAACTTTTAATGGTGCAAACAATTCTCTGATTCTTACGACTTCATCTCTTATATCCTTAGGAACCTCAACTTCTTGTATTATCGTAGCTGATACCGTCAAAGCTTGAGAACTGACTATTTCTTCTTTCTTGACTGTTGATTCCTCTTTCTCTTGTCTACACTCTACTTTTGTTTGTTTAGTGTCTACTTCATGTAATGTTAAAGGCAATATCTTTTTCGAGCACTTAGACTTAGAAACATGTTTATTGTCTGATGTCTTTTTTAGATTATATCCTAGTCCAACCTTATCATGTGTGGATTTGGTTTGTAGTTGAATTGGTTTGTTAATATATTCTTTTTGTTTGCCCAAAGGACCAGTACCTAAGTACCCCATGTGCTGAATCATTTTGTAACCATGACCATATTGGTTTGAGGAAACCTCAAAATGTCATACCTCCTCATCTGGACTATCTTTCTTAAAAATCTAGTTAAGCACAACATTCTCTTCTATTTTATCCGCCAAGGAGGTAGAAGACTGTATAAAGAGACCATCATATATAGTACTCAGAGCTGAAATTTGTGTTCTCGTAGCCTCTAATGGCTTGCCCAACTATTTTGGTGATGGAGGGAGAGAAACTAATGATAGTATTGGTTCTATCTTGTAGCCATCCATGTCAGTATCTGTAATCTTCAATCTCTTTTCTAAGTCTTTCATCAATGTTTTTGGATCTTCATTTGGAGAGGCTGCCCTATTATGAGGAACAAAAGTATCTACACCTTTTGTCAATGAATTACAAATGACATTTGGATCAGCAGGAATACTGACTTCAGCTCCATTATAAGGAAACTTTAAGCATTGGTGATATGTTGATAGTACTGCCTTCATTTCATGAATCCACGGTCTGCCCAATAAAATATTGTATGACAATGGAATATCAAGAACTTGGAAAAGGACATCTCTCTCTACTGGTCCCACTCTGATTGGTAATGATACCAGACCTTTTGAGGTCCTCTTTTCTTCATCATAGGCTTTAATTGTTATTTTCTTGCCTAGATCAATGACATTTTCAGAGAATCCTAATTGTGTAAGAAGATGATAAGTACAGATATTCAACCCTGCGCCTCCATCTATCAAAATATGTTTGACTCTATGTTTGTGGATCATAGCTTCGATATGCAATGGCTGGTTATGTGGATGGTTTAATGAATTGTCATCTTCTTCAGAGAAGGTCAAATAGTGAGGTGAAGTCAAATGACCCACCATAGACTGAAACCGATCAATGTCTAAATCTTTTGGAACATTGGTAGTGAGCAATGCTTTGTCTAGGATTTCCTTGTGAGCAGATGAGAGCTGTAGCAATTCAAAAATTGAAATTTGAGCATTTGTCCTTTTTAACTGTTCAACCACATTGTATCCAGAGGATGATGATGAGGTTAATCTTTTAAATTTGTCCAAGGTTGATTCCTTTTGTTTGTTTGGAAAGGCTGTTGGATTTGACGTTTCTTGAGCCGAGTTGGAAGAACTAGCTCCTTGGAGGGTAAATTTCTTTTGAGATCGGGTCAGAGCTCTTGCATATCATGATTCATTTGGTTTATCTTGAACTATAATCACATTGCAATATTCTGAGTGTGAAGGTTCAATCATGTTGATAACATTGTCCTGGCTGGCATAAGTATAATTTACCTTGGCACCTCCTTTGGTCTTTGAGGAATCACCTTGTTCATAAGCAGGAAAAGGGTCTTTAAATGCTTTATGATCAGCATTGGTTGGATGATTCCCAACAATAACTTTACCAGCGTCTATGAGATCCTCAATCTCATGTTTTAGCTTCATGCAATTATTTATGTTATGACCCTTATTCCGATAGAAGTCACAGTATTCATTTTCTCTCCACCATCTTGGTTTGACATCTGGATCATATGGTCGAGAGTTATCTTTGGCAAATTTCCAATACTTGTTCTTCTCTTTAGAGCTAGATCCTATTTGTATTTCTTTCCAAGGTGTGATTTCTCCCTTCTTTATGAGCACATCCTCCATTCGAATGGCATTATCTACCATTTTGTTAAATGATGGGTGTACTTGCATTTGTACACTATATTTCAGTTTGGGGACTAAGTTATTGACAAATATATCCATTTTCTCAGAGTCTAGAACAGGTTGTGGGTACTTAGAGAACATCTTTCTCCAGCGTTCGAGAAAAGTAAGAAGAGGTTCCCCTATTTTCTTGTGATGCCCCTCTAACTCTGTCAAAATAACGAGGTATTACGGTACCCAAAATTTAGCATTGACGAATTCAAGTAAGTATATTTGATATCTTAACTAATGTAGATAGAAATGCTTGTTAGATTCAGTATGGTATTAGATTTATCTCATCAAACAAAATGATTGCACATTGCTTTCATGAAGAAACATATTGATAGAAATCATTTAGACCTTTTAACACCTATTGTTTATTATGAGTGGTGATATATATTCATAGTAGTGCTAATTGCAAACATTATTTCTACTAGAAATGTAAGTAAAATGATAGTAAACTAATTGAAAAGTCCTCATGGTGCAAGTGATATCTTAAATTTTAATATTGATAAGTAATAAACCCATTGTTAACATAAATAATTAATTTTAAAATAAACGCAACTTCAATAAATCTTATGTGGAGATAGCCTAGGAGAATCCTTCGAATTACTACTCAAATTGTATTCCAAGGATTTAAAATGATAATTATGTTGTGATCCTCTATTTATTATTTTTTTTTTTAAAGTTGAATGAAGGCCTGCATTGGAATAAAAGATCAATACAAAGTGAAATAAATAAGATGAGAAAAAAAAAAAAATGAAAATATAGGCAAAAACGCACAAGTCTCTATCATGCACATTAGGGCAAAAATAAACCCAAAATAAAAGCAATGAAATTGATTTTTGGGGGGAGCTTGGTGGGGGGATCCTTTAGCGCCACCATGGTTGGAAATCTACAGGGGTTTTGGGACATTCGTTTGGAGATTTTATGGAAGACTTTGTGCAAGATTTTTGCATGAGTTCACTTTGTTCATCTGTAGGCTGAACCCGGAGAAAGAGGGTATACACCACAGATCTAGATATTTGACACATATTTGAACAGATATCCTAGAGGAGGCTCGATGAGAAAAGGTGGACCAAGGTGAGAAGGGCAACAATGTCTTATTTCTACCATTATTGAGGAATATGGTATGTGCATAAACCTTTTAATCGATTCATTGAAGGGATTGAAAATAATAAAAATAGGGTTTGAAAGGAATGATAATTTTCTATTCTTAAAAGCTCTCTATCTATAACCTCATTTGATTTTGATTCTTCATTTGTGCATGCTTTGTCTTAAGAATTTAGAAAGGAATAATGGTAGTATAACTTTTTGTCGAACGATATTTTTTTTAAATTGTATAGCTACTGTATGTTTCAAACATAACACTCTTTATAATGAACTCATTGTTCATGAATAAATGATCGATGTTCTTGACTGTTGTTCCTTATCATTTTTATATCCCATGTCTAAATAATCTTCATACTTTGTCCAATCTATTCATCATGTGATTGTTCAAAAGATTTTTTTATAAACATTCAAACAAATCTTCTAGATTGCTGCACATAGTCGGCTCTATTAAATCAACCATTTTGGAATGAACTTTTAACTTGGTTTGCCTCCATTTAATATATATTAATGCTTATTCAAATCTGGTACTTCTGTATCGAATCATACCTCTTCTTTAGTCATTGTTGTGAGGATTTATTCACTATGATCACTGGCTTTCAATTGGTTGATCATGCTGAAGTTTATTGGGTAACTGAGACTTCCTCCATCCCTTGCGATTTTGTTTATTGTGGCTGTCCTTTCTTTGCATGTTGTTCAACTGCTGCACTCAATATCAGAAATTCAATGATATACACTCAACCAATTGATTGTGGTTTCTATTTCCTCTATGCTACCAATAAGAACCCATTATGACCTTGGTTGTGATGCATCTTCTTTCTATCATCCCTGCATTGGAACATCTCTTTGCCATTTACGCCTCTGACTGTATTTGAGCTTAATTTGTGGTGCTTAGTTTGCTGTTTTGACAGTCTTATTAGATTTGAGAGTTACCAATTTCTGTCATAAGGTTGTCTATGAAGTATTCTACCAAATATATTTTCTTTGTTTCAAGCTGCAAATAAGTTGGTATATTATTTTTTTTATCATAGATATGTAGTGTATGTTCCACCATTGTAGTTTAAAAATAAATAAATTGATAGCATAGCTGTCATCTAGCAACCATAAGTCTATATTTATAAAAGTTAAATAGGCACATTTTATTTTTCTTACAACTGCATATATGTGAATGATTAATTACACTTTAGCTACACTTATGTGTTAAATAGTTTTCAGCTATATAAATAAAATTATTATACTTCAGCTGTACATATATTAATAATAATTATATTTCTGGCTGCACATTTATGAATGATATTATTGTATCTTGAGCTGCACATATATTCTCATAATACAAGTTCATTAATTGGTTTAAGTATGTAATTTTTTTTTATTCTACAAGGTACTCTTCTTTCTAATCTTTCAAATATTATTAAAATTTATCATATTTTAATACTATTTAGATCCATTATAATGTTATGGTTGTCCACACTTTTATTTTATCATTCCATTTCACGAGAGGTTATATATATAGCATTGTAAGCATAATTTAAGTAGTTAAAACAAAAATTTAACATTTCTTTAAAGGAGATTCTTATCTTAAACCTCATTGTAAGAAAGTAGAGACCAAATAATTTGATAAAAGTAGGTGGGATGTTTTTGAAAATAAGTTATAAATCATAAGTTTAGTTGTGAGCATTATTCTGTCATTGTTTATAGGTAACATACAATTTGGTTTTATGCATAAAATCCTAAAATCTATATTATATCTCTGTATGAATATAGAATATAGAGTGCTCTAGGTTAATGTTTGTAGCAATAATGTTCCATACGGTCTCTTTTAATTTTTCTACCATAGCCAAGTATGTAGATTCTATTCTTGGTACTTGACAATTATCTATATATTCCTATTTAGATACCATTAATTAGTTAGGTATTAGAATATATAATAATTATCTATGTAATTAATTGTATTTTCATGTTATTATTCTTCTTAAAATATAGTCCATCCTTCGTATGGGTGATGCATAGAGACAATAGAGATAGGATTATGTTATGATGATTTATTGCAAGGTTTGAGCATATATCAATGTGATTGACTTTGAGGTGATTATGGAGGTTTTAGAAAACTTACTACCTTATATCTAGTAATTGCATAAGACTGAGTTAATATGATGTATGATGTAAATATTGTCTTGGTCACGGTTGGACTACTTTTGTGAGCCTTGTCCCAAATGATATGTTGAGCTTGGACCAATGTTCCTTAGAATTACTCATACCTCATTTAAGAGATGTTTATAGTAATGTCAGGTATATCTCCCTTAGGTTGATCCATTGATAATGTAGGTTATAGCTTATGATTGGTACATTGTTTTCTTTACACAACCATTTACAACATATCGATAAGAGTATCTTTGTAGGGAGACCTAGGTGTGAATAATCTTATTGCCTAATCCAACTAAGACTTCGTCTTGGTTCCACCTTAGTGGGTGGCAACCGACGAGAGAACTGTCTGGGGTATAAGACCCTAGAAAGGGCTGCGTACCCGCTTTTATAAATTTATATCTTTTTAAGTCGAACTACGAAGTCTCTACGCATTCATGTAGGCAAGGCCATCTGCAATGAGCCCCCAAGACTATAGGTCAAGCCCTTAGGTCTGTCTCTTCTGATTTGTCTAGTCTTGTCACCTTTCCTAGGTTAAATGTTTACCCATGCAAGTACTTTGTTGGATGTTTGACCCAGTTAAAGTTTTCATATGGTTTAGCATGTTGAACTCTTCTCTAGCGATCGATAGGCATAATGTGTGTATCTAGCGGTGTATATTTGAGTGTAGGAATGTGTGGCAAGTTGAGGTGTGCTCTAAGCTGGGAAGAGAACTCTCTCGTATGAAGTGATAGGTTTGTGAATTGAGTGTTGATTATATCAGAATTCATTAGGTTATAGTGTGTATAGGCATAACCTCTTAGTCATATTGTAATATGTGATTGTTTTAAATAAATTTGTCACTACTGTTAGTGTTGTGCGTGTATCTATTATGGTTTGGGGAATGGATTAAGAATGTGGTAAATAGTATTGGAAATAGATTATGATGTTAGATTTGAGAAAGTGATTGGGATTAATAACTTTTGTCATTGGTACTTTAAAATGAACCTTACGGGGTTAATGGGTTGTTGCATTGGTGAAGATCGTATTTATCATAAATAGATTAGAAATGATCTTGCATATGTGCATGGAAAGAATAATTGATACTAGAAGTATTGTGCATTCGATTAGTTATAATTATGTTGTTATGATGGTTAGCAGTGAAAGAAATGACACTAAGATACCCTAGGGAAGATAGATGTTATGATGTGTTTTATTTCTGCTTGTATATCTTGTTTCGTGATTTTGTCATGATGCGCAATGGTAAATCATGTTAATGGATGTTAGGTGCTTGTGAGTAGTAAGTTGATTTTGTTGTATTAGTAGGTGTTTTTAAAAATAAAAATCTATGTTTTCATGTTAGTTGGTTAAGTTCTCTAGGTTTTTTTGGCCGGCATTACACTTGGTATCAGAGCACAATTTGCAACACTGGGATCTCTGGTTTCGCTTGTGCCCTTAGTTGGTGTGTGGTGTGTCGACCTTATGTTGTATGCTTGTCCTCCTTGATGTGTGGGTGTGATTGAACAAACCCTACTTATGTGTAATGCGTGTGTCCACACCTTGTTTACACCTTCTTGATGTGGGTGTTTTGGAATGATTATAGATGATTTGTTTGCTTATTGCATTCTTGGTCTACGATTCCTCTTATTCTGAAAGAGAGTCATATGTACCTTCATTCTTGAATTGTTTTACTCTTTTGACTAATCCATCTAGGTTGGTTGGTATTGTCTTGAGTCTAAAAGTATGAAATGTGCTTGTTATGGTTATGATCTATCCTAGTGTAGTCTACTTGAAGGACTATTATGGCAAATATTAAATGCTTATTATGTAGTAAATTGAACGATTATCACCCTTCCTCCTCTCTCTCTCTCTAGAAATTTAAAATGCTTGTTATATGTGTAACTATCCCTTACATATGAGTTTTCCTTTTTGCAAGAGAAAGGATGTGATTTCTTGAGCCCCGGTGTGGGCCTTATAACACTTATGTGTTTTTAGATTCTGGAAGGGGTTTGGTTAGAAAGTTAATATTGGTTATTGAGAGAAAATTGTATGCTTACATTAAGGGTTCTCCATGCACTTTGTAGGTGTAATATAAATAAAGTCCATCTTAAGTAAGGTGCATTAATATGCGCATAGTTGATTTTGTGAAAATTGCTTTGTTGTGAAAGAAGTACCAAAAGAGAACATGTTATAGTAGCTTCAAGAGTGTATTAATGTGTTCCATGAAAGATTGTTTTGTGTGCTTCTTCAAACCAGTTTGATTTAGGACCTATTTTAGCAACGCTCCATTTAACTTGCTTTGGATATAGATAATTATCTTATTGTGTTTAGAAAGAGCAAATGAAAGACTTGTTAATTTGTATGCATTAATGTGTCATATTTAGTAGGTAGCTCCTCATTTACCCTCTTGTCATATTTTAATTTTCAATGATAGATTTTGAAGTATTATTGTATTGAAGAAAGAATAGTGAGTGTTCTCAAGAGGTCTTGTATTACCGAAAGATTGTCTGTCTTGATTTCTTGTTCGGAAAACTAGAACATTATATTGCATCAATAATAATTAGAAATGTCATGTTAGGTTGTTTTGGCACCCTCCTAAGAGATAGCAAAATGAAAACCGTGCAACTAAAATGATAGACTTATATCTGAGCCTATAGTGTGCTCTTGTTGATCTTGTGTATTCGTAGGAAATAGTTGATTTTCCAACTCTCTTCCTCCTCTTTCCTAAATTATAGGGTTTGTTATTTTTGAAATACTATTAAGAATGCAATGATTAAGAAGAATTTTTATAAAGCATATGAAATTGAATGTTTGCTTTTGGCTTCTAATTGAAAAAAAAAGGAAAGTTTCTCGCCTTGGAGAAGAAAATTACATAGTTGGTAATGTGAATGAAAATGCTTAGTGGAATTTGAGAAAGATATCGGGATGACGTTACTTCCTTGTGTACATTTGAATTGTTAAGAATTTCAGTACGTGTATCTAGAGTAAACTTTATTTAGTGATTCAGGTGAAAAGCATAATTAAAACTTCCCTTAAGTAGATGATAGCGTATTGAAAAGTACTCCCCGTAAATGTGACTAAACCAGTAATGGTGCTATTCCTTGTGTGTTGTAAGAAACCCGTACTTGCTATGTGTGCCCATGGAATGGTGAAGTAATCAACCATGGGGGATATGTTTGCTTATGAGTATGGGGAACCATACTATTCATGTGATGTTGCATATTTGTTCCCTTACTGAGTGCCAACCCACGGGTTGTTGATAAGTTAGTATGTGAAGGGGTAGTATTTAGAAGTCACCATTCCTTGAATAGTATGAATGGCGTACGAGTAATGTCGACGCGAAGTGAATTTAGCTTGTCTAATTCAAGGAAAAATATAGATATATAATGAAACTATATTAAAGGTGTACTCAATGCTTTCCCTTTTGATGAACCAACTTATATGGTTTATATGTGCTAGCCTAATCCCCACAATTATTGAGCATTTTGATGACATTTCTTGAGCATAGTTATGGTATGTCTTGGAGGATCTTTTATCTTGTCTACATGGAAGGTATGTTATTTCCAAATTGTTATGCGAGTTGTGACCTATGCGTGCCTTTTCTGCGAGGTACACTGCTATGCGGGATACGTCGATTGCGTGTCTTCTCCACTTAGAGTATGGCCATGCCGTGTTGAGGCACGATGTGGGATGTAGTAGACATCACCATGCGGCCTATCAGTTTTGTTTAGGGTAGAGCCATGCCATGTGACGACGTGATGCGGGGTGATGCTGAGGTGCACACAGCCATGCCATGTGGGTAGTGTGACTATGTCACACCACATGATGAGCTATTGCGATAGCTAGATGATTGTTCCCTTCTTCCTCATTTGGTGGCTAGATTCTAGTCACATAGTGATGTTATGTGCAATTTATGATATTCTTATTTATTTACATATGTGGACCAACAATTTATTCTATTTCGACTATGAGGGTTTAGCCACGAGTATGTGATATTTTGCATACCTGATTTAGTGTTGCAATTCCATGTATATTTCTTGCCTTACTGTTGAAATTGATGATTTCTTTTCCTTATTCATCCATATCTTGGTGGCCAAACTAGTTTATCTTTATTGTTTTCATATGCTGGTCTTGTATTGTAATGTGAATTCCTCTCCAAGGACGTTTGAGGCTGTCTTGGTTGAGTGTATACGAGGAAGTAGACACAGGGAACCTTGAGGATGGGGGTATGTGAGGCTGTGATGCAGCTAGGGTCCACTACCTACCTATGTGTGGTGACCATCTCTTGGAGGCTAACCACCTTACTCAAACAAGGGATGGTCACGAGGGTCTTGTATGGAAGGTCTCACCACTATGTGTATTATATGATCGAGCATTGGACATGCTTATGTATCCTTGTGTTGTGCACTTTCCGGTGATGCGATTGTGTAAGTTTGTGTTATATGTATAGTTATTATGTTGTCATTGCATATTAATATAAAGAATCTATAATAATGATTTACTCAATGTAATGTGTATTGTAGCTTTGTGACTTTAAATGCATTGGATGTTATGCGAATTTCAAATTGTAACTGGAAATATATTTCTAAACATGGTATGCTTGACTATCAAGTAAATATTTGATGTGTTTTCCTTGTATAAGATTATGGAGATGTCTATATTTGGGGGGGAAGTTGAGTTAATTCGAGTACTTGCTATATTTGGAATAGTGTAAAATCAAGTATCTTTCTATATAGGAGATCTGTGAATTTCAAAATAAAGGTTGTTGGCTAAACAATTAATTCAAATGTGTAGCCTCATAGCGTTTTAAAATTATAATGATTCGGAAAGAGGTTGTACACCAAATACATAGTAGAGAAATTTAGGGACTAATGTGTTTATGTTTCCATCTTAGTCATGCGACTTCCAGGAGTAAGTCGAGTCCTAGGGGGGAAGGATGTGATGCCCCTCTAACTCTGTCAAAATAACGAGGTATTACGGTACCCAAAATTTAGCATTGACGAATTCAAGTAAGTATATTTGATATCTTAACTAATGTAGATAGAAATGCTTGTTAGATTCAGTATGGTATTAGATTTATCTCATCAAACAAAATGATTGCACATTGCTTTCATGAAGAAATATATTGATAGAAATCATTTAGACCTTTTAACACCTATTGTTTATTATGAGTGGTGATATATGTTCATAGTAGTGCTAATTGCAAACATTATTTCTACTAGAAATGTAAGTAAAATGATAGTAAACTAATTGAAAAGTCCTCATGGTGTAAGTGATATCTTAAATTTTAATATCGATAAGTAATAAACCCATTGTCAATATAAATAATTAATTTTAAAATCCACGCAACTTCAATAAATCTTATGTGGAGATAGCCTAGGAGAATCCTTCTAATTACTACTCAAATTGTATTCCAAGGATTTAAAATGATAATTATGTTGCGATCCTCTATTTATTATTTTTAAAAAAAAAGTTGAATGAAGGCCTGCATTGGAATAAAAGATCAATACAAAGTGAAATAAATAAGATGAGAAAAAAAAAAAAAATGAAAATATAGGCAAAAACGCACAAGTCTCTATCATGCACATTAGGGCAAAAATAAACCCAAAATAAAAGCAATGAAATTGATATTTGGGGGGAGCTTGGTGGGGGGATCCTTTGGCGCCGCCATGGTTGGAAATCTACAGGGGTTTTGGGACATTCGTTTGGAGATTTTCTGGAAGACTTTGTGCAAGATTTTTGCATGAGTTCACTTTGTTCATCTGCAGGCCGAACCTGGAGAAAGAGGGTATACACCATAGATCCAGATCTTTGACACATATTTGAACAGATAACCTAGAGGAGGCTCGATGAGAAAAGGTGGATCAAGGTGAGAAGGGCAACAATGTCTTATTTCCACCATTATTGAAGAATATGGTATGTGCATAAACCTTTTAATCGATTCATTGAAGGGATTGAAAATAATAAAAATAGGGTTTGAAAGGAATGATAATTTTCTATTCTTAAAAGCTCTCTATCTATAATCTCATTTGATTTTGATTCTTCATTTGTGCATGCTTTGTCTTAAGAATTGAGAAAGGAATAATGGTAGAATAACTTTTTGTCGGAGGATATTTTTTCTAAATTGTATAGCTACTGTATGTTTCAAACAGAACACTCTTTATAATGAACTCGTTGTTCATGAATAAATGATCGATGTTCTTGACTGTTGTTCCTTATCATTTTTATATCCCATGTCTAAATAATCTTCATACTTTGTCCGATCTATTCATCATGTGATTGTTCAAAAGATTTTTTTATAAACATTCAAACAAATCTTCTAGATTGCTGCACATAGTCGACTCTATTAAATCAACCATTTTGGAATGAACTTTTAATTTGGTTTGCCTCCATTTAATATATATTAATGCTTATTCAAATCTGGTACTTCTGTATCGAATCATACATCTTCTTTAGTCATTGTTGTGAGGATTTATTCACTATGATCACTGCCTTTCAATTGGCTGATCATGGTGAAGTTTATTGGGTAACTGAGACTTCCTCCATCCCTTGCGACTTTGTTTATTGTGGCTGTCATTTCTTTGCATGTTGTTCAATTGCTGCACTCAATATCAGAAATTCAATGATATACACTCAACCAATTGATTGTGGTTTCTATTTCCTCTATGCTACCAATAAGAACCCATTATGACCTTGGTTGTGATGCATGTTTTTTCTATCATCCCTGCATTGGAACATCTCTTTGCCATTTACGCCTCTGACTGTATTTGAGCTTAATTTGTGGTGCTTAGTTTGCTGTTTTGACAGTCTTATTAGATTTGAGAGTTACCAATTTCTGTCATAAGGTTGTCTATGAAGTATTCTACCAAATATATTTTCTTTGTTTCAAGCTGCAAATAAGTTGGTATATTATTTTTTTAATCATAGATATGTAGTGTATGTTCCACCATTGTAGCTTAAAAATAAATAAATTGATAGCATAACTGTCATCTAGCAACCATAAGTCTATATTTATAAAAGTTAAATAGGCACATTTTATTTTTCTTACAGCTGCATATATGTGAATGATTAATTACACTTTAGCTACACTTATGTGTTAAATAGTTTTCAGCTATATAAATAAAATTATTATACTTCAGCTGTACATATATTAATAATAATTATATTTCTGGCTGCACATTTATGAATGATATTATTGTATCTTGAGCTGCACATATATTCTCATAATACAAGTTCATTAATTGGTTTAAGTATGTAATTTTTTTTTATTCTACAAGGTACTCTTCTTTCTAATCTTTCAAATATTATTAAAATTTATCATATTTTAATACTATTTAGATCCATTATAATGTTATGGTTGTCCACACTTTTATTTTATCATTCCATTTCACGAGAGGTTATATATATAGCATTGTAAGCATAATTTAAGTAGTTAAAACAAAAAGTTACCATTTCTTTAAAGGAGATTCTTATCTTAAACCTCATTGTAAGAAAGTAGAGACCAAATAATTTGATAAAAGTAGGTGGGATGTTTTTGAAAATAAGTTATAAATCATAAGTTTAGTTGTGAGCATTATTCTGTCATTGTTTATAGGTAACATACAATTTGGTTTTATGCATAAAATCCTAAAATCTATATTATATCTCTGTATGAATATAGAATATAGAGTGCTCTAGGTTAATGTTTGTAGCAATAATGTTCCATACGGTCTCTTTTAATTTTTCTACCATAGCCAAGTATGTAGATTCTATTCTTGGTACTTGACAATTATCTATATATTCCTATTTAGATACCATTAATTAGTTAGGTATTAGAATATATAATAATTATCTATGTAATTAATTGTATTTTCATGTTACTATTCTTCTTAAAATATAGTCCATCCTTCATATGGGTGATGCATAGAGACAATAGAGATAGGATCATGTTATGATGATTTATTGCAAGGTTTGAGCATATATCAATGTGATTGAATTTGAGGTGATTATGGAGGTTTTAGAAAACTTACTACCTTATATCTAGTAATTGCATAAGACTGAGTTAATATGATGTATGATGTAAATATTGTCTTGGTCACGGTTGGACTACTTTCGTGAGCCTTGTCCCAAATGATATGTTGAGCTTGGACCAACGTTCCTTAGAATTACTCATACCTCATTTAAGAGATGTTTATAGTAATGTCAAGTATATCTCCCTTAGGTTGATCCATTGATAATGTAGGTTATAGCTTATGATTGGTACATTGTGTTCTTTACACAACCATTTACAACATATCGATAAGAGTATCTTTGTAGGGAGACCTAGGTGTGAATAATCTTATTGCCTAATCCAACTAAGACTTCGTCTTGGTTCCACCTTAGTGGGTGGTAACCGACGAGAGAACTGTCTGGGGTATAAGACCCTAGAAAGGGTTGCGTACCCGCTTTTGTAAAGTTATATCTTTTTAAGTCGAACTATGAAGTCTCTGGGCATTCACATAGGCCAGGCCATCTGCAATGAGCCCCCGAGACTGTAGGTCAAGCCCTTAGGTCTGTCTCTTCTGAGTTGTCTGGTCTTGTCACCTTTCCTAGGTTAAATGTTTACCCATGCAAGTACTTTGTTTGATGTTTGACCCAGTTAAAGTTTTCATATGGTTTAGCATGTTGAACTCTTCTCTAGCAATCGATAGGCATAATGTGTGTATCTAGCGGTGTATATTTGAGTGTAGGAATGTGTGGCAAGTTGAGGTGTGCTCTAAGATGGGAAGAGAACTCTCTCGTATGTAGTGATAGGTTTGTGAATTGAGTGTTGATTATATCAGAATTCATTAGGTTATAGTGTGTATAGGCATAACCTCTTAGTCATATTGTAATATCTGATTGTTTTAAATAAATTTGTCGCTACTATTAGTGTTGTGCGTGTATCTATTATGGTTTGGGGAATGGATTAAGAATGTGGTAAATAGTATTGGAAATAGATTATGATGTTGGATTTGAGAAAGTGATTGGGATTAATAACTTTTGTCATTGGTACTTTAAAATGAACCTTACGGGGTTAATGGGTTGTTGCATTGGTGAAGATCGTATTTATCATAAATAGATTAGAAATGATCTTGCATATGTGCATGGAAAGAATAATTGATACTAGAAGTATTGTGCATTTGATTATTTATAATTATGTTGTTATGATGGTTAGCAGTGAAAGAAATGACGCTAAGATACCCTAGGGAAGATAGATGTTATGATGTGTTTTATTTCTGCTTGTATATCTTGTTTCGTGATTTTGTCATGATGCGCAATGGTAAATCATGTTAATGGATGTTAGGTGCTTGTGAGTAGTAAGTTGATTTTGTTGTATTAGTAGGTGTTTTTAAAAATAAAAATCTATGTTTTCATGTTAGTTGGTTATGTTCTCTTGGTTTTTTTGGCGGGCATTACACTTGGTATTAGAGCACAAGTTGCAACACTGGGATCTCTGGTTTCGCTTGTGCCCTTAGTTGGTGTGTGGTGTGTCGACCTTATGTTGTATGCTTGTCCTCCTTGATGTGTGGGTGTGATTGAACAAACCCTACTTATGTGTAATGCGTGTGTCCACACCTTGTTTACACCTTCTTGATGTGGGTGTTTTGGAATGATTATAGATGATTTGTTTGCTTATTGCATTCTTGGTCTACGATTCCTCTTATTCTGAAAGAGAGTCATATGTACCTTCATTCTTGAATTGTTTTACTCTTTTGACTAATCCATCTGGGTTGGTTGGTATTGTCTTGAGTCTAAAAGTACGAAATGTGCTTGTTATGGTTATGATCTATCCTAGTGTAGTCTACTTGAAGGACTATTATGGCAAATATTAAATGCTTATTATGTAGTAAATTGAACGATTATCAGCCTTCCTCCTCTCTCTCTCTCTAGAAATTTAAAATGCTTGTTATATGTGTAACTATCCCTTACATATGAGTTTTCCTTTTTGCAAGAGAAAGGATGTGATTTCTTGAGCCCCGGTGTGGGCCTTATAATGCTTATGTGTTTTTAGATTCTGGAAGGGGTTTGGTTAGAAAGTTAATATTGGTTATTGAGAGAAAATTGTATGCTTACATTAAGGGTTCTCCATGCGCTTTGTAGGTGTAATATAATTAAAGTCCATCTTAAGTAAGGTGCATTAATATGCGCATAGTTGATTTTGTGAAAATTGCTTTGTTGTGAAAGAAGTACCAAAAGAGAACATGTTATAGTAGCTTCAAGAGTGTATTAATGTGTTCCACGAAAGATTGTTTTGTGTGCTTCTTCAAACCAGTTTGATTTAGGACCTATTTTAGCAATGCTCCATTTAACTTGCTTTGGATATAGATAATTATCTTATTGTGTTTAGAAAGAGCAAATGAAAGACTTGTTAATTTGTATGCATTAATGTGTCATATTTAGTAGGTAGCTCCTCATTTACCCTCTTGTCGTATTTTAATTTTCAATGATAGATTTTGAAGTATTATTGTATTGAAGAAAGAATAGTGAGTGTTCTCAAGAGGTCTTGTATTACCGAAAGATTGTCTGTCTTGATTTCTTGTTCGGAAAACTAGAACATTATATTGCATCAATAATAATTAGAAATGTCATGTTAGGTTGTTTTGGCACCCTCCTAAAAGATAGCAAAATGAAAACCATGCAACTAAAATGATAGAATTATATCTGAGCCTATAGTGTGCTCTTGTTGATCTTGTGTATTCGTAGGAAATAGTTGATTTTCCAACTCTCTTCCTCCTCTTTCCTAAATTATAGGGATTGTTGTTTTTGAAATACTATTAAGAATGCAGTGATTAAGAAGAATTTTTATAACGCATATGAAATTGAATGTTTGCTTTTGGCTTCTAATTGAAAAAAAAAGGAAAGTTTCTCGCCTTGGAGAAGAAAATTACATAGTTAGTAATGTGAATGAAAATGCAGAGTGGAATTTGAGAAAGATATCGGGATGATGTTACTTCCTTGTGTAAATTTGAATTGTTAAGAATTTCAGTACGTGTATCTAGAGTAAACTTTATTTAGTGATTCAGGTGAAAAGCATAATTAAAACTTCCCTTAAGTAGATGATAGCGTATTGAAAAGTACTCCCCGTAAATGTGACTAAACCAGTAATGGTGCTATTCCTTGTGTGTTGTAAGAAACCCATACTTGCTATGTGTGCCCATGGGATGGTGAGGTAATCAACCATGGGGGATATGTTTGCTTATGAGTATGGGGAACCATACTATTCATGTGATGTTGCATATTTGTTCCCTTACTGAGTACCAACCCATGGGTTGTTGATAAGTTAGTATGTGAAGGGGTAGTATTTAGAAGTCACCATTCCTTGAATAGTATGAACGGCGTACGAGTAATGTCGATGCGAAGTGAATTTAGCTTGTCTAATTCAAGGAAAAATATAGATATATAACGAAACTATATTAAAGGTGTACTCAATGCTTTCCCTTTTGATGAACCAACTTATATGGTTTATATGTGCCAGCCTAATCCCCACAATTATTGAGCATTTTGATGACATTTCTTGAGCATAGTTATGGTATGTCTTGGAGGATCTTTTATCTTGTCTACATGGAAGGTATGTTATTTCCAAATTATTATGCGAGTTGTGACCTATGCGTGCCTTTTCTGCGAGGTACACTGCTATGCGGGATACGTCCATTGCATGTCTTCTCCGCTTAGAGTATGGCCATGCCGTGTTGAGGCACGATGTGGGAAGTAGTAGACATCGCCATGCGGCCTATCAGTTTTGTTTAGGGTAGAGCCATGCCGTGTGACGACGCGATGCGGGGTGATGCTGAGGTGCACACCGCCATGCCATGTGGGTAGTGTGACTATGTCACACCACATGATGAGCTATTGCGATAGCTAGATGATTGTTCCCTCCTTCCTTGTTTGGTGGCTAGATTCTAGTCACATAGTGATGTTATGTGCAATTTATGATATTCTTATTTATTTACATATGTGGACCAGCAATTTATTCTATTTTGACTATGAGGGTTTAGCCACGAGTATGTGATATTTTGCATACCTGATTTAGTGTTGCAATTCCATGGATATTTCTTGTCTTATTGTTGAAATTGATGATTTATTTTCCTTATTCATCCATATCTTGGTGGCCAAACTAGTTTATCTTTATTGTTTTCATATGTTGGTCTTGTATTGTAATGTGAATTCCTCTCCAAGGACGTTTGAGGCTGTCTTGGTTGAGTGTATAGGAGGAAGTAGACACAGGGAACCTTGAGGATGGGGGTATGTGAGGCTGTGATGCAGCTAGGGTCCACTACCTACCTATGTGTGGTGACCATCTCTTGGAGGCTAACCACCTTACTCAAACAAGGGATGGTCACGAGGGTCTTGTATGGAAGGTCTCACCACTATGTGTGTGCCCTAACACCATCAAGCTACTATGTGTATTATATGGATGCAGATATGGAAGAGTATTATATGACCAAGCATTGGCCATGCTTATGTATCCTTGTGTTGTGCACTTTCCGGTGATGCGATTGTGTAAGTTTGTGCTATATGTATAGTTATTATGTTGTCATTGCATATTAATATAAAGAATCTATAATAATGATTTGCTCAATGTGATGTGTATTGTAGCTTTGTGACTTTAAATGCATTGGATGTTATGCGAATTTCAAATTGTAACTGGAAATATATTTCTAAACATGGTATGCTTGACTATCAAGTAAATATTTGATGTGTTTTCCTTGTATAAGATTATGGAGATGTCTATATTTGGGGGGGAAGTTGAGTTAATTCGAGTACTTGCTATATTTGGAATAGTGTAAAATCAAGTATCTTTCTATATAGGAGATCTGTGAATTTCAAAATAAAGGTTGTTGGCTAAACAATTAATTCAAATGTGTAGCCTCATAGCGTTTTAAAATTATAATGATTCGGAAAGAGGTTGTACACCAAATACATAGTAGAGAAATTTAGGGACTAATGTGTTTATGTTTCCATCTTAGTCATGCGACTTCCAGGAGTAAGTCGAGTCCTAGGGGGGAAGGATGTGATGCCCCTCTAACTCTGTCGAAATAACGAGGTATTACGGTACCCAAAATTTAGCATTGACGAATTCAAGTAAGTATATTTGATATCTTAACTAATGTAGATAGAAATGCTTGTTAGATTCAGTATGGTATTAGATTTATCTCATCAAACAAAATGATTGCACATTGCTTTCATGAAGAAATATATTGATAGAAATCATTTAGACCTTTTAACACCTATTGTTTATTATGAGTGTTGATATATGTTCATAGTAGTGCTAATTGCAAACATTATTTCTACTAGAAATGTAAGTAAAATGATAGTAAACTAATTGAAAAGTCCTCATGGTATAAGTGATATCTTAAATTTTAATATCGATAATTAATAAACCCATAGTTAATATAAATAATTAATTTTAAAATCCACGCAACTTCAATAAATCTTATGTGGAGATAGCCTAGGAGAATCCTTAGAATTACTACTCAAATTGTATTCCAAGGATTTAAAATGATAATTATGTTGCGATCCTCTATTTATTATTTTTTTTTAAAAAGTTGAATGAAGGCCTGCATTGGAATAAAAGATCAATACAAAGTGAAATAAATAAGATGAGAAAAAAAAAAAAAATGAAAATATAGGCAAAAACACACAAGTCTCTATCATGCACATTAGGGCAAAAATAAACCCAAAATAAAAGCAATGAAATTGATTTTTGGGGGGAGTTTGGTGGGGGGATCCTTTGGCGCTGCCATGGTTGGAAATCTACAGGGGTTTTGGGACATTCGTTTGGAGATTTTCTGGAAGACTTTGTGCAAGATTTTTGCATGAGTTCACTTTGTTCATCTGCAGGCCGAACCTGGAGAAAGAGGGTATACACCATAGATCCAGATCTTTGACACATATTTGAACAGATAACCTAGAGGAGGCTCGATGAGAAAAGGTGGATCAAGGTGAGAAGGGCAACAATGTCTTATTTCCACCATTATTGAAGAATATGGTATGTGCATAAACCTTTTAATCGATTCATTGAAGGGATTGAAAATAATAAAAATAGGGTTTGAAAGGAATGATAATTTTCTATTCTTAAAAGCTCTCTATCTATAACCTCATTTGATTTTGATTCTTCATTTGTGCATGCTTTGTCTTAAGAATTTAGAAAGGAATAATGGTAGTATAACTTTTTGTCGGAGGATATTTTTTCTAAATTGTATAGCTACTGTATGTTTCAAACAGAACACTCTTTATAATGAACTCGCTATTCATGAATAAATGATCGATGTTCTTGACTGTTGTTCCTTATCATTTTTATATCCCATGTCTAAATAATCTTCATACTTTGTCCGATCTATTCATCATGTGATTGTTCAAAACATTTTTTTATAAACATTCAAACAAATCTTCTAGATTTCTGCACATAGTCGGCTCTATTAAATCAACCATTTTGGAATGAACTTTTAATTTGGTTTGCCTCCATTTAATATATATTAATGCTTATTCAAATCTGGTACTTCTGTATCAAATCATACCTCTTCTTTAGTCATTGTTGTGAGGATTTATTCACTATGATCACTGCCTTTCAATTGGCTAATCATGGTGAAGTTTTTTGGGTAACTGAGACTTCCTCCATCCCTTGCGACTTTGTTTATTGTGGCTGTCATTTCTTTGCATGTTGTTCAACTGCTGCACTCAATATCAGAAATTCAATGATATACACTCAACCAATTGATTGTGGTTTCTATTTCCTCTATGCTACCAATAAGAACCCATTATGACCTTGGTTGTGATGCATCTTCTTTCTATCATCCCTGCATTGGAACATCTCTTTGCCATTTACACCTCTGACTGTATTTGAGCTTAATTTGTGGTGCTTAGTTTGCTGTTTTGACAGTCTTATTAGATTTGAGAGTTACCAATTTCTGTCATAAGGTTGTCTATGAAGTATTCTACCAAATATATTTTCTTTGTTTCAAGCTGCAAATAAGTTGGTATATTATTTTTTTTATGATAGATATGTAGTGTATGTTCCACCATTGTGGTTTAAAAATAAATAAATTGATAGCATAGCTGTCATCTAGCAACCATAAGTCTATATTTATAAAAGTTAAATAGGCACATTTTATTTTTCTTACAGCTGCATATATGTGAATGATTAATTACACTTTAGCTACACTTATGTGTTAAATAGTTTTCAGCTATATAAATAAAATTATTATACTTCAGCTGTACATATATTAATAATAATTATATTTCTGGCTGCACATTTATGAATGATATTATTGTATCTTGAGCTGCACATATATTCTCATAATTCAAGTTCATTAATTGGTTTAAGTATGTAATTTTTTTTTATTCTACAAGGTACTCTTCTTTCTAATCTTTCAAATATTATTAAAATTTATCATATTTTAATACTATTTAGATCCATTATAATGTTATGGTTGTCCACACTTTTATTTTATCATTCCATTTCACGAGAGGTTATATATATAGCATTGTAAGCATAATTTAAGTAGTTAAAACAAAAAGTTACCATTTCTTTAAAGGAGATTCTTATCTTAAACCTCATTGTAACAAAGTAGAGACCAAATAATTTGATAAAAGTAGGTGGGATGTTTTTGAAAATAAGTTATAAATCATAAGTTTAGTTGTGAGCATTATTCTGTCATTGTTTATAGGTAACATACAATTTGGTTTTATGCATAAAATCCTAAAATCTATATTATATCTCTGTATGAATATAGAATATAGAGTGCTCTAGGTTAATGTTTGTAGCAATAATGTTCCATACGGTCTCTTTTAATTTTTCTACCATAGCCAAGTATGTAGATTCTATTCTTGGTACTTGACAATTATCTATATATTCCTATTTAGATACCATTAATTAGTTAGGTATTAGAATATATAATAATTATCTATGTAATTAATTGTATTTTCATGTTATTATTCTTCTTAAAATATAGTCCATCCTTCGTATGGGTGATGCATAGAGACAATAGAGATAGGATCATGTTATGATGATTTATTGCAAGGTTTGAGCATATATCAATGTGATTGACTTTGCGGTGATTATGGAGGTTTTAGAAAACTTACTACCTTATATCTAGTAATTGCATAAGACTGAGTTAATATGATGTATGATGTAAATATTGTCTTGGTCACGGTTGGACTACTTTCGTGAGCCTTGTCCCAAATGATATGTTGAGCTTGGACCAACGTTCCTTAGAATTACTCATACCTCATTTAAGAGATGTTTATAGTAATGTCAGGTATATCTCCCTTAGGTTGATCCATTGATAATGTAGGTTATAGCTTATGATTGGTACATTGTGTTCTTTACACAACCATTTACAACATATCGATAAGAGTATCTTTGTAGGGAGACCTAGGTGTGAATAATCTTATTGCCTAATCCAACTAATACTTCGTTTTGGTTCCACCTTAGTGGGTGGCAACCGACGAGAGAACTGTCTGGGGTATAAGACCCTAGAAAGGGCTGCATACCCGCTTTTATAAATTTATATCTTTTTAAGTCGAACTACGAAGTCTCTGCGCATTCACATAGGCAAGGCCATCTACAATGAGCCCCCGAGACTGTAGGTCAAGCCCTTAGGTCTGTCTCTTCTGAGTTGTCTTGTCTTGTCACCTTTCCTAGGTTAAATGTTTACCCATGCAAGTACTTTGTTGGATGTTTGACCCAGTTAAAGTTTTCTTATGGTTTAGCATGTTGAACTCTTCTCTAGCAATCGATAGGCATAATGTGTGTATCTAGCGATGTATATTTGAGTGTAGGAATGTGTGGCAAGTTGAGGTGTGCTCTAAGCTGGGAAGAGAACTCTCTCGTATGAAGTGATAGGTTTGTGAATTGAGTGTTGATTATATCAGAATTCATTAGGTTATAGTGTGTATAGGCATAACCTCTTAGTCATATTGTAATATGTGATTGTTTTAAATAAATTTGTCGCTACTATTAGTGTTGTGCGTGTATCTATTATGGTTTGGGGAATGGATTAAGAATGTGGTAATTAGTATTGGAGATAGATTATGATGTTAGATTTGAGAAAGTGAATGGGATTAATAACTTTTTTCATTGGTACTTTAAAATGAACCTTACGGGGTTAATGGGTTGTTGCATTGGTGAAGATCGTATTTATCATAAATAGATTAGAAATGATCTTGCATATGTGCATGGAAAGAATAATTGATACTAGAAGTATTGTGCATTTGATTAGTTATAATTATGTTGTTATGATGGTTAGCAGTGAAAGAAATGACGCTAAGATACCCTAGGGAAGATAGATGTTATGATGTGTTTTATTTCTGCTTGTATATCTTGTTTCATGATTTTGTCATGATGCACAATGGTAAATCATGTTAATGGATGTTAGGTGCTTGTGAGTAGTAAGTTGATTTTTTTGTATTAGTAGGTGTTTTTAAAAATAAAAATCTATGTTTTCATGTTAGTTGGTTAAGTTCTCTAGGTTATTTTGGCAGGCATTACATTTCTATTGAGTATTACAAAGATCGATCATAGTCACAGGATGTCGAATGTTGTATGAGTATTGTTGTAAAAACAGTTGGATTAGTTCTTCAAATGTTTTTATTCCTTTGGGTATACTTGAGAACCATTCCATTGCTTGACCCCCTAAACTCCTTGGGAAGAGATGCATGAGGTAAGTTTGATCTTGCATGAATTCCATACAAGCAGCACTAAATTCCCTAACATGATCTTGAGGATCTGAAGTACCGTCATATTTGTCAAATTTTGGGATTTCCACTCGTGAAGGAAATGGAGGCATGTGTAGATTTTTGTCAAATGGAAAGGGACATATTTTTTCCAGAGAATATTGTTTCGGGGACTTGTCCTTATTCTTTAGTTTTGTAACCTCCATCCACAAAGCTAGTAACTGTTTGTGTACCATGAGTATAGGTGAGTCTTCCCTTTTAGTAACAAGTGTCTGAACATCATATCCAATAGGAAGTTTGGCACCTTGTTTTGCTAATTCTAAGAAATAGTCTTCCTTCTCTCGAGTCATGATAGTTTTCATCATTTTTCTAAAGTCTTTGTCTTTCTGACAGTCAAGGATTTCTTTTTCTGGAGGTTCAACGTCTTCGTCAATCTCACTTGATGATGAGGAGTCTTTATGATTTTCATGAATATTATGGTCATTTTTGTTTCCATCATTGTATTCTGTCTCATGTATACTGGGATATTTCAGTTCATCAAAAATTGGTTCACCTGATGACGACGACATGTCAGTGAGTGGATCCTTCACATAGAATGGATTATCTTGATAGGTGAAGGTTTTTTCTTTTCCTTTGGCTTGTTTCTTACGAGAACTCTTGGTTTGAATAGGCATTTTTATGGATTAGTGTGACCTAAAGTCATTTTGTGATGCAGAGGTCAAGATCAATTTCAGAGCTAGTTGTTCTATTTAGAGTATTGTTTAGGAGAAACAACTAAGATTTAGTTTGATTTTAGGAACAATCTATCCTGTCAAAGATGTTATCTAAGTTGATTCTAAGTGTAGTGTAAGATTCAGTCTAGTTTCAGGAATGATCTATCCTATATAAGATGTTATCTAAGTGACTAAAATTTGATAGGTAGTTGATTGAACTAGTTGAAAGGTGATCGACCAAATCGTGCAATGCAAATGGCAGAGGTACACTATCTTGATCTATTTATGCTTAGGAAAATGATAACCAGTATTATGTTTGCTATAAGCTATTTTTAGGCAAGTTTGACTATTCTGTTCTAACAAAACCAGAGACTTGTACGACAGTATTTCTGGACCGGATGACAATTTAGCAGCTACAGGACGACAATAGTTCTATTTCATACGAGTTGCCGCCTCATACCGTACGACAAATGGGTATGTGCAGGATGACAAAAGACTGAGGGCAATTCTATCTCGCACGAGATAGGATACAGAGCTAGATGACAGAATAGAATAACTCGTATGACATAGGATTATATCTAGGATGAGAAACCAGAAAACTCGTACGACACAGGATGTGTTATAGGATGATGAATTATCAGACTCGTACGACTGTTCACAAGACAGAGCCTAGGAATTTTGAGTTTTTTCGATTGCTGAGTATGATAACTAAGTATGACCAATTCTGAGATGGTCTGATTTTTGACCAGGATAGACTAGTTTCCGACTCGGACAGAGTTTCGACTTAAAATGGTCTAGTTTTCTGACACGGATAGAGCTTTGACTTAGGATGGACTAGTTTCTGACACGGACAGAGTTTCGACTTAGGAATGGACTAGTTTCTGACACAGATAGAGTTTTGACTAGTTTTTGACACGGACAGAGTTTCAACTCACTGAGTTTGTTTCTGGTCTTCACTGATTTTTGGTATTTCAGTTTTTGTTTCAGGGATGAAAACATAGAAAACAAGTAGTATGTAAAGTGACTCCAATCACAGCATGCAAACCCTAAAGAATTTGGTGAGGAAAGAAAACTTTTACTTGTAAACTTAGGTACACACCCAATAGCTAATCATAATACGGCCGTTGAGTCTCACGCAATGGATTCTTAATGCCGTATTATCCGACTCCAAACACTAATGGGGGCACGAAATGACAAGTATCTTGGGAGAGTTACTATCTCTCTTGCACAAAGATTATCCCCCTTTCAGAGATGAACCGGGTAGCTTCTAATTTTAAATTGGCTTTAGTCAGGGATCTGTTCAGCGCATCGAGGTATAAACTCAATTAAGAGGTCTCGCAGCCTTGAAAACCAAGGTTTAATATACCCAAAGGTACGAAGGAGAGCTATTTTCGAGCACTGCCGTTGACTTGATTTTCATCAAACCACGTTTATTTTATAGTGGGTTGGAGTACTTGGTGTCTATTCGTTCCCACTTAGGTCATTCCCCTCACACCAGCCGTAATGGCTTTAAGAGTTTTTCAACCCCTCGGGAGGGTAGGTCTGCTAAAGATGTACAAATCTCAAACAAAGGAAAAGCTTCAAGGGTCTGGATTTCTGATTGTCTAGAAAAAGACAAGAGCATACTCTCCTACCTCTCAGAATCTTCTAAAAGCATGAAAGACAGATTTGTTCTTTAACCAGATAGAAAGTTAGGTTCCTAAAAGTGAATTTAAAGAATACACGATGTTTAGTCGATTCTCCTTAGGCAACCTGCAAAGACAACAAATCAGTAGTCATATTGTCTTTGTGCGACAAGCATTCTGCAAAAATTAGTTAGGCTATGAAAAATTCTGAGATAGACAAATAAATAGTCAGGGTCAGTCGTCAGAATAATTAATCAGAAATGAGAAAATTATGAAATTTGCCTCTTTTACCAGAAAATATAGAATCGTACGACAGACACCTGACTTGTACGAGATAGGATGCAGTATCGTAGGAAATAAGATTGCTGATGATTTCTACTCGTACGACAGAGGATTTCTATGCGTACGATAGAGGGTCTATTCGTACGACAGAGGATCTGCTCGTACGATAGGATATTTGTAATTCGTGTGATACTTGCAGTTTGTCATTTCAGCCTGTAAAAATTGTCGTACAAGATGTACGGACAAAAAACCGAAAAATCTGAAACCTGGAAAATAACAAAAAATAAAGCAGTCAGTCTTGGAGGCCAAAAAATTGTAGTCTTTCGGGCCCCACGGTGGGCACCAGAGATGTGTGTGTGAAAAAGTGAACCTGTAGCTGCAAGCACAACACTTCAATTAAGTCATTATATGCATGGTTAGTAATCAATAATCAATAAGAAATAAACCATAGCAAAGCGACCAATTGCCTTCTAAAAGATGCAAGTATAAGATTGCTCTTAGATTTTTATAAGCAATACCAGTGACTAGACTACACCAAGATGAAGGATTTAATCTATATGATATTAAGCTATATGGATGCAAGATGGATGAATAATTCAAGCAATAATGGATGCAAGTAATAATGGATGCAAATAATCTAAAAAACACAATAATCTTCAATGACTCTAGAGCGAAATTAGCGTGATAATAATCTCCAAGCGTGTTCCTTAACTCATGAGCATCTCTCCTTCATGAAGTCATGTCGATCGTCGATCATCTGCAACTTGCTCACTAGTTAAGTCACTCCTTCTCTGCAAAATTTCACATGCCTCGAGATCCGTGCTTGCGCGGGGTCCACTTGGTCGCCGCTCAATCAGCCTCCTCAATCACCTTGGGATCCATACCCGCACGCCTAGGGTCCACTTTGGGCACACATAGCACCTTACATCAAAAGCCTTGAGGCTTTGACACTATGTAATGGTGGAGCCTTGATTATAACACTCAAAAATGTTCCTTCCTAGTCAATGTGGGATATTGCATTTTGCTTAAAATTGCAAGTTTTGAAGCAATTTTTGAGACCTTTCATGGCACCTACCACATTTCGCCTGCTAAATGCATTGCTTGGGGGTTTCACATGCTCACTTCATTAATCACACAGGAGATTGCATTGGATTGCAGACTTTCATAGCCCACTTAATTTGCTATATTCTACTTCCTATTGGTTTTCTGCTTCCCAAACTCCATGTTCAGCTTGAAGTCTTCTGCAGTCCCTTTACTAAACAACACGTCCAACATGGAAGGATGAGGAAAAACGTGGGGGACTGGACTGGCATTCATTTGCCATATCTACACTTCCTTTACACTTCATTGCTATTTACTTCAACGCCATCAACACAAAGAGGGAGGAGAGGATGCTAGCAGCTTGTTTGCATTTGTTTGGTTCCTCAAAACTTTAACGTTGCCCTCAATGGTATCCATTTGCTGATGCTACAAATGCACTCATTACAATCTGAAAACCCCCACGTGATCACAAGGGAGGAGTAAAGGATTTGCATTTGCTTAAGTTTTTGCATTCTTAAAGACATGCATGGGAAGATAAAGGACTGACAGAGTCATGGAGATTGAGCTCTACACCTGCCACATTGCATTTTCTTAGTTTCTGGCAGCCTTCTTTACCATTCTGTTGAAAGTTCTAATTAATTTAAATGGATTTGCTGAGAGTTTGCCACTTGAATCTCCCCCAAATTTGGTGAAGAAGGAGCTGGCACATGCCAAATACATTAGCTGAAATTTATTTAATCCCCTTTTAAAACACCATGAACAACAAGGAGGAGATTAGCTTGCTTGCTAAATATGCCAATGGCATTTGCTAAAAGTTTATAAAGAGTGTCATTCCTTTCATTACGCCACACTCCAAATACATTTACATTTTAAAATCTCTTCTCTGTTGCTGAAGGAGGATTTGACATTAAAATCGCTAATCTGAAATTGCTTGAAGGTCTACAGTCTTTTCAACTCTTATGGAATGTCTTGTGATTACAATCCACATTTAAATATTCTGGAAATCTCTCAGTGAACCAAGTCGCCAATAAAATAATACGGTACAAGCATGAGCCAGGTCGGGCCCCAAAGTGGGTTTGACTAAATTTTTTTTTGTTTTCATACAACTAGCCTCTAAAATACCTCAGGAACCTTAAACTTACCTCTAGAATCAATCAACACCATTTTCGGATCATCAGACTGAGTTTTGCAACTTTCAGGCACTTGCGCCACATTTTCGCATTTAATCGCGAAGACATAATTTTCAAAGTGGTCAAAACACCTTTTTGGACCTCGCCATCTGACAGGCCTGTACTCTGATATACAAGCATGAACTCTACCAAACAGTTTTTCAAGATGATTCTTGAGTGAAGAGATATTAATTTCCAAAAATGCCCAACTGACTTTGTCGACACTGCGGACCTGATGAAGTCAATGTTCTGGCAACACATGATGCCTTTCTCAAAAATATCAAACGACCTCCATAAACCTTAAAATTTGAAACACAGGTACCTTGAAGTACATATTAAATCTTTGAATTCTCAGTTCGACCAAAAGTCCGACTGGGTGCAAATGGTGCGCTCATGAAAATGGCTACTTTAATTGATGCGACAACAAAAGTACGGATAACTGAAATAGATGGCTCAATAGACCCTTTTGAAAACCGATCAAACGGATTGGAAGAGGCTTGAAATTTGAAACATGACTCATCATTTATACCAACAATAGCGTGGAACAAACATTCTAACATGACATTCACCGAGGCAACTTTTACACTTGTGCAAATATAGGGACTTGCCAAAACACACAAACTGCGAACAGATTGAGCTTTGAAAACTAAGCAAATAGATTCATGAGGACTTGAAATTTTGCAAGCTAACTCACATTTATGCATAGAATTGAATCCATTTTGAAATTATTCATGATGATCAACAGGGTAAAAGATATAAACACCCAAAGTAGGCTACTCAATAAAATTTGTATTTGTGCCTAAAATGCACTTTCAACTCACCCCTCGAAATGGGTACTTGATAAACTTATCCAAATTGAATTTTTAAAGTTGCACATCACTGAGTAGGCCAAATTAAAGGTGTAGGACATATTTCTCGAACCTTACCCTCTAAAAATCAACTGGCTCCATTTCGCTCTCTCTCTAACTAGGCCATTCAAACTGACTCATTTGGAAATGCAAAGCAAAAATTTGAATTGGGCCTCAAAACTTGACTCAATTTTAATGAGTCCCAATAGTGGATTTGACTGGGGATGGTTGATGGCAAGATCAAGACAAGAATTCAGAATCTATGGTTAAGCAGACCACCCAAAAACAGATCACTCTTCTCTTCCTTTCTCTTCTCAAAAACAGGGCTTCCTTATTCTACCCAAACAACAAGGCAATTTATTGAAAACCACACAACTGAAGCAAAGAGACTGTACAAAATATACAACTTATAAATGGCCTTGGCCCATTAAAACTGAAATCGATTCTTACTTCTATCAAACACACGATTTTCATTTCCACAAACTGGAGGTAAACTGAAATCATCATTCACATCTACCTGTTCAGAAACACTTCCACTTCTAATCAACTGATCACATAAACCATAATCAACAGCATGTTCATAATCATGAAATCTTTGAAAACCAAACAAATGTTGAAAGGGCTGATCACTACCTAACATAAAAATGCCATACTCTTTACCATTCTTTCCCAGCTGAAATGAAAAGTGGCCTAACTTATTTTGAGAGTTGAAAACATCAGACACATCTCTATTGCTAGTTTTCTCAAATCATGAACACTCTTCCACAATGATAGCTTGTGAACTAGAGAGGAAAACTTCCTCATAACATGACTGCAATTCATCTTCATGCTGATCACAATTTCTATCAGCCTCTTGCACAAGTAAAAACACATGATCATCACTTATCAATGGTTCATTTCCCACTTGCAAATCAGGGAAAATTATTTCAGACTTGTCATGCCTTTTAAAATCAAGATCCACAAAATGCATATCAAAATCTGAGTTCATATCAACATATGAATCTAAATTATCACACCTATCAACCGTATATGCATTTTCATCTTGTCCATCACTCAAATAAAAAATAGGGAAAGAATCAATAGCATATGTATCATACTTCACACCCTAAAAAACATCATCAATATCTAAATAGGTATTGGTTATGCATGAGAGATTGGGAACATTTTTGGATGCATACCTCTGAAAATCAGCAGCTAGGAGCTTTGAAATTTGTTCACTACTTAGTGAACCTTCTTCATTTCCATTTTCCTTGGCTTCACCCTCTGAGCTGTAAACATTGTCCCAATCTGATAAAGGTATTAAATCAGCAGTGCTCATGTCTCTATACACATTTATTTCATCATTACAACAACTCGCATCTGCATCATAGCCTTTATCATGCTACTCATAGAGTGCTGCTATATGTTGCAACATAGTTTCATAACTTTGATTGCAAATATTTTGTGGATTAATCTTAACAACAAGGTGATCCATATCATCAAGATCTAATACCTCAACAGGCTCATGATTAGTTGAACAATTACTTGTGTTCTCACAAATTTCTTCTTGCTCTGAATACACATCTAAACTGTCATGCTGAGAATAAGAAACACCTTCAGCATCATAGGAGGCATATCCACTCACGGATTCATCTCCCTCACTATCCTCAATCTTGTGTACATTTTCAGATTTCATTCTTTCAATCTAATATATCCATTCCTTAATACATACAACACTTTCTTCTCTCAAGGTAGTAGACCAATTAATCGAGTCAGGCTCATCAAGCTCTAAGAATAACTCAATCCAAACAGACTCATGGGGTCTAGCATTAGCTGAAAGCTCATTTAATGCAACTATGAATCTTTCATAAAAAACAATTGATGACTCTTCTTTTCTTTTCCCTACTTTCCTTCTTAAAAACAAGACAAACTTCTCTTGGATCTTTTGAAGACATACTTTAATTTCTCTATCAATCTCTTTCAGATTTGACAAAGGATTTTCAAATTTAGGAACTAAATCTAGATCCATCAGGTTTATAACATCTACTGAACCATTATTATGCTGATGCATTTTACTGTTTCATAAATTCTTTTCAAAAACATTGCAGTCACTAATTTTTAGAATTATACACACTACTCCCATCACTTAACTGAAATTTATTTCAAAATATGGTGTAAAGGGTAGATTTCTTTTCCTTTCAATGGTGACTGTTTCACCTTATAAGGAACATATAATTCATAGATACATTGAGGAATACCTGGTAAAATCAATGCTGCTACTGTTCACTTCATTTCCCCTTGACTGAGACCTTCAATCTCAAAACTCCAAGCCTCTCTTACCTCTTTGCTGCAAGTTCACAAAATCCTTTAATTTTTTTACAATAATGCACACTAGTGCAAAGATCTTTTAGAGTCACCATTCACTATTGTGAGAATTTATAAAATCAATACATAACATGAACAGATCTAGACATACACAAAGATAAAAAGATAACAGACTTTCAACACTTGGATAGAAATTGACTCTCACAAAGAAGACATTCCTGACTTCATACAACACTACTAGGCAGATAACAATAGATCTGAAAACACTTTCAAATTTACAACACTTTTATGACTCTTTCCTCAAATGGATATGGCTAGACCCATGGATTTGACTTAACAAAGTTCTTACATCTTTTTTACCCAGCAGAGTCGCCATTTTTGTTTTCACCAAATCTGGTTAACCCAAGAACACCTACAAATCTATCTATGAGATAGCCAATCTCAATCAATGAAACACTTTAGGGCTTGGACAACATAACATAGGACCCTAATTGATCCTCCTGCACTTCAAGTTCTGCTAGACCTATGGGGGGACACCCTTTTGATGCATTAAATACAACAATCACAAACATATGACTGCATCAACAATAAGTAGATAGACCATTCCACAAGCTCACCAAATCAGGTAACACGTACAGATGGGTTGGATCTTATACAAATAATAAGTGAAATAGAGCTTTGGAAGGATAGAACATTAACCCCTAAACATAAAGGGAAATAGATTTATCTTTGATTTGTATAAATCTGAAACTATTCCCAAATTTGCAAGACCAGTGCCTTGTTCATTGGGCAACGGAGTCACACAAAGAATTGCAAAAGTGTATCCTAGTCACAAATTGGTTTTCCTTAAACAATATTCCTACATTAAAACCTTATACTAATGCATTACTCAATTCCATTCATAGAATTATCAGATCTGGGACACATTCCATTTATTCATGACTGATTACAGAGTTTAAAACCTTCATTGAATGATACCTATAGACAATCACACAATCTTCGTGAAATTGACAAATTTCATCCTCCTTAAGGATTCAATTCATAATAATGGAAATACATACACAGTGACAATAATGTGGAAAATTTACTCATGCCTGACACAAGTAGATCTGCAACTAGAAAATATCTCCAAGACTACAATGTAATCTCTGAACCCTGAAACAAACCAAAGAATTTTACATATTTGGGTCAAGAATTTCAGAAAATGGAAGCCATGAAAAATAGAGCTCTTCCTCACAGAATTCTGGAACCCTTACAATGAGAAGAAAATTGGAATAAGAAGGAAGAGGGAAAAGGTTAGGTCTGCAACCAAAATTGCCAAGTGTCTCCTTTGTCCCTAACTGCAAAAATATCTTCTTCATTCTCATGGAAACTGCTCTCGCAATATCCCATATTTGTTAAAATTAATTGCATAACCACATTCCTCATCTCGATAGCTTTCCGGTAATATATAATACTTTGTATTTTGGCCAAAAATAGGCCTCCGAGCGAATTAATTCTTCATGTGGCTCTGTCATTTAAATTTTTGAATTTTTAATATAGTTGAAACTATATATTAAACTTGATTTTAGCTTTGATTTTTCACCCCTGCTTTGGCCTGATGCCCTGCCATGTGGTGGTCTCTAATTGGCTGATAGGATCCACTGGGCGCCATCTGGAATGACACCTCATCACTTCGCCATGAGTCCACGACCAAGCTACTTGCTCGTCGCCACGTCATCTCCATGTGTCTGCCACCTGTGCGCCACCAGGACGGGACCCGCCTGCTGGACTGCCAACTGGACCTGCCACCTAGCTTTCGCCATTTCACAATGGCTAACCTTCGAGCATCTTCAGGTCACGATGTCACGCGAGCCATCAGATCTCTTGAACCTGCTCACTCTTTAACACTTCACGATCCGCCTGGGTTTTTTGCTATTTCGTGGACCTTAACTCACGAGCATCTCTCCTTCACCAAGTCATGCCGACCGTCGATCATCTGCAACCTGCTCACCAGTTAAGCCACTCCTTCTCTACAAAATTTTGCATGCCTCAGGATCCGTGCCTGCGTGGGGTCCACTTGGTTGCCACTCAATCAGCCTCCTCGATCATCTTGGGATCCATGCCCACACACAGGGGTCCACTTTGGGCGCCCATTGCACCTTGTGTCAAAAGCCTTGAGGCTTTGACATTATGTAATGGTGGAGCCTTGATTATAAACACTCAAAAATGTTCCCTCCCAGTCAATGTGGGATATTGCGTTTTTCTTAAAACTTCAAGTTTTGAAGCAATTTCTGAGACCTTTCATGGCGCCTACCACATTTTGCCTACTAAATGCATTCCTTGGGGGTTTCACATGCTCACTTCATTAACCACACAGGAGATTGCATTGGATTGGAGACTTTCATAGCCCACTTAATCTACTATATTCTACTTCCTGTTGGTTTTCTGTTTCCCAAACTCCATGTTCATCTTAAAGTCTTCTGCAGTCCCTTTACCAAACACCATGTCCAGCATGGAAGGATGAGGAAAAACGTGGGGGACTGGACTGACATTCATTTGCCAAATCTACATTTCCTTTACACTTCGCTGCTGTTTACTTCAATGCCATCAGCATCGTGAGGGAGGAGAGGATGCTAGCAGCTTGTTTGTATTTGTTTGGTTCCTCAAAACTTTAACGCTGCCCTCCCTGGTATCCATTTGCTAATGCTGCAAATGCACTCATTACAATCTAAAAACCCCCACGTGACCACAAGGGAGGAGGAAAGGATTTGCATTTGCTTAAGTTTTTGCATTCTTAAAGACATGCGTGGGAAGATAAAGGACCGACAGAGTCATGGAGATTGAGCTCTACACCTGCCACATTGTATTTGCTTAGTTTCTGGCAGCCTTCTTTACCATTTTGTTGAAAGTTCTAATCCATTTAAATGGATTTGCTAAGAGTTTTCCACTTGAATCCCCCCCAAATTTGGTGAAGAGGGAGCTGGCACATGCCAACTACATTAGCTGAAATTTATTTAATCCCCTTTTAAAACACCATGAATAGCAAGGAGGAGATTAGCTTGCTTGTTAAATATGCCAATGGCATTTTCTAAAATTTTATAACGAGTGCCATTCCATTCATTACGCCACACTCCAAATACATTTACATTTTAAAATCTCTTCTCTGTCGCTGAACGAGGATTTGACATTAAAATTGCCAATCTGAAATTGCCTAGAGGTCTATAGTCTTTTCAACTCTTATGGCACGTCTCATGATTACAATCCACATTTAAATATTCTAGAAATCTCTCAGTGAACCAAGTCGCCAATAAAATAATACGGCACATGCATGAGCCAGGTCGGGCCCCAAAGTGGGTCGAACTAAAAAAAAAAATCGTTTTCATACAAATGGCCTCTAAAATACCTCAAGAACCTTAAACTTACCTCTGGAATCAATCGGTACCATTTTTGGATCATCAAACTGAGTTTTACAACTTTCAGGCACTTGCGCCACATTTTCGCATTTAATCGCGAAGACGTAATTTTCAAAGTGGTCAAAACACCTTTTTGGACCTCGCGATCTGATAGGCATGTACTCTGATATACAAACATGAACTCTACCAAACGGTTTTTCAAGACGAGTCTCGGTTGAAGAGATATTAATTTTTTAAAATGCCCAACTGGCTTTGTCGACACTGCGGACCTGATGAAGTCAATGTTCTGGCAACACATGATGCCTTTCTCAAAAATATCAAACGACCTCCGTAAACCCTCAAATTTGAAACACAAGTACCTTGAAGTACATATTAAATCTTTGAATTCTCAGTTCGACCAAAAGTCTAACTGGGTGCAAATGGCGCACTCATGAAAATGGCTAGTTTAACTGATGCAGCAACAAAAGTACGGATAACTGAAAAAGATGGCTCAATAGACCCTTTTGAAAACCGATCAAACGGATTGGCAGAGGCTTTAAATTTGAAACATGACTCATCATTTATACCAACAATAGCCCGGAACAAACATTCTAACATGACATTCACTGAGGCAACTTTTACACTTGTGCAAAAACAGGGACTTGCCAAAACACACAAACTATGAACATATTGAGCTTTGAAAACTGAGCAAATAGATTCATGAGGACTTGAAATTTTGCAAGATAAATCACATTTATGCATAGAATTGAATCCATTTTTAAATTCTTCATGACGATCAATAGGGTAAAAGATATAAACACCCAAAGTAGGCTACTCAATAAAATTTGCATTTGTGCCTAAAATGCACTTTCAGCTCACCCCTCAAAATGAGTACCTGATAAACTTATCCAAATTGAATTATGAAAGTTTCACATCACTAAATAGGCCAAATGAAAGGTGTAGGACATGTTTCCCGAACCTTACCCTCTGAAAATCAGCTGGCTCCATTTTGCCCTCTCTCTAATTAGGCCATTCAAACTGACTCATTTGGAAATGCAAAGCAAAAATTTGAATTGGGCCTCAAAACTTGACTCAATTTTAATGAGTCCCAACAGGTAACCCTTAGGAAATCATGTGTTAGTCTTCCGTTGTGTTATTAGATGTGCAATGGTTATAATTAATGCACTTGATCTTTAAAAAAAAATTATTTCATCCTTTAGTTGCCTAGTTGTGTTGTTTTTCTTTAGGGTTCCTGGCGGGGCATTTCACAGTGCCACCAGTGGTTCACCCCACTGTGTGGGTCGCGGCCCACTATGTGGGTTGCTGTTTGCATAGGAGGCATGACCTCCTGTGTGGATCACGGCCCATACAGTGGATACGGACCACTGTGTGGTCGCAGCCCGTGGGCACACAACAAAAACCCCGTCGTTCCAAAAAAATTCACATGCAATTTTTTTTAAATGAAATTTTTTTTATTATATATTTTTTTATAGAACAACATTAAAATACATTATATATATATATATATATATATAGATATATATATATCTGTGTGTGTGTGTGTGTGTACATAGTCAAAGGGATATGAGCATTTCTGGGTATATTCAAATATGTGTGTGTGTGTGTGTGTGTGTGTGTGTGTGTGTGTATCTATATATGTATATATGTATACATATCTATATATAAATACATATACTTTTATTTTTTGTTACACTAACTTAGAAGCAGGTGTGACAAATAACAGAAACAATTTAGCTGCATTATTTCTTTCACATTTCTTTTTGATAAATAAAACAAAAAGATGAAAGTTAAAAAGAAGATTTAAACTAACACTTAAAAGTATTTTTTCTACATTTATTTTTAAAACTATAGAGAGAAATAGCTTTTCCTTTTTATTTATAACTGCATTTCTAACACCTTTTTTTTTGCAGAATGATAAAATAACAGAATGAAACAACTTAAATATTCATCTATTTTTCTTTTCCATTTCCAATATGCATACATTTTATTAACTAATAAGATAGAAAACAGTTTTCTTTCCAAACTTTTTCAAACAATAAACAAATGCATAAAAGTAACTCAATGCCTTTCTTTCTTTTTTATTTTATTTCTAGAAATGAACTACTCAAGTAAAAATACAACCGTTTCTTCATTTTTTTCCTTTACACAAATAGGAAGATTACAAAACTCAAGCCCCTTCATTTCTACCAAATGAGGGCTTGTCAAAATACATCTTTTTTTTTTAAACTCAACTATATTAAAAATAGGAAATTGCAAGTAGACTCCACTCCAGTCTTTATTCCAAGCAAACCTGCAATAACATTTGTAGGTTGTGACCATGGAGGCTCACCTCCCAACCTAGGCTTACATGAAGCTATCCCTGAGCTAGGAGAACCAAGGCTAAACGCGATACAACCAATGCAAACATAACACAAGAAGACTCACAACCATAGAACTCCCATCTCAAGGATAAACAAAGTCACCAAGTGACTATTTCTTTGTGGGGTGAAGGTGGACCAAATACCTAGAGGAGAATCTGCAATATGGATAACACAATGGCTTTACAAGGCTATCAAAATTGTTGGCAATTGACACTTATTGGATTCATTTTGTTGTCATTGATATCAACAAGATCAGATAGAAGGCAACAAGACTTGATGAAAGTCACAAACCGGCACTAAGAGGCATATACCAGCATATACTGATATTGGAAGCATTCAGGGCTACATCGAAACCAGCATCAGTACTTCAAGGGAGTCGACATCAAGAAAGATTTATTTTAGTAAATCATTTTGTAATTATTGTCGAGGCCGACATTGAATATTCTTTGTAAATGCATTGTAAGCTGACATAAGACATATCATATGTAATAGGTATATAACTCAATCTGCTAGGTCAATTTAAGAGAGGAAGAGATGGTATAGAGATAGACATATAGTAGAACTTTGAGATACGAAATATATGTATGGAGATCATTTTTGTATGCAAACATTGTTTCATGCAGTTATCTATAGATAGCTAGGAAAGCACTCTTGGAGGACAAGTAATACCGGTAATAGTTCAAGATTGTGAACCAAGACATAGCAGAACCAGAACCGGAACTCTATTTGGCATAGCAGATGCATTCTTGAATTCATTTTCAGTAAATTTACTTTGGCAGAAAGCTTGTAGTCAGTGAGGCTATTTAGTGATAAGCAATATGCCTTCCTGCAAGTGCAGGCCCTTGTTTATGTAATATCCTTTCATGTGGCCAGTGAACTAATATTGTGGGTCACAAATCCCACTGTGGTTTTTCCTCATTGAGGTTTTCCATGTATAAATTCTATGTGTTATGGTGTTCATTTATGTAGATGATTTATTTGCTTCTTTTTATATGCTTATTTGTTTTTCGGTACATAAATGCATGGTTTAGAAAGTTAAATATTGTTGATTTCGGCAAAACACTGATTCACCCCCCCTCTTAGTGTTCTCAGATCCCAACAATTGGTATCAAAGCTTGGTACCTTGAAAGAATTTTAATAGCTTGAGGAAGATCTTGAAACCAGAATCTTTGAACATGGCTATGGAAAAGCAACTTGAGATGGCTCTTGAGGATTATGATGCTGAAAGGATGAAGAACTTGAAATTACAAGAAGAGATGAATTCTACAAATGAATTCATTTCTATTCTGCAAGAAAGGTTGTCATTTGCTCAAGCCAAAATAAAAGAACTTTTGCAACAACCGGATGATGAGGAGAAGAATGCTCTTAAGGAACAATGTCAGAAACTAAGTGAAGAAAATATGCTCATGAAGAATGAAATGCAAGATCCTACCATGAGGTTATCAAAAGATATTGAGGATAGAAAGAAGAAGGAAGATAGTCTTGTTTTATCTTTGAAGAACAAATTTGAAGAATGTGGAAGATTAACTCATGAGAATAATCTATTGAGAACTAATTTGGCACACTCCTAGAATAATGAACAAGAACTTGAAAGGCAAATAACTACTCTGAGATATGATCTGACTACTGCAAGTGAATATAAAGAAAAGTTTAGGATCAGTACTGCACAATTGGATGACTTACTGAAAATACAAAGACAGATTGATGATTCTAGAGGACTTGGATTTGTACAAGGTGAAAGCTCTGGTACTGCTAATGAAGATCAGACAACAGGTATGCAGAACTCATCAGAATAGAGGAAACCGGTAAGGCAATCTAGTGCTTATAAATTCAATGGTAGATGTTTTGTTTGCAATAAATTTGGACATATGGCTAAACAATGTAGAAATAAGGCAAATCAAAACTACAATTTTGTTCCCGGTCAATGCACAAACTGCAAGAAATATGGTCATAATTTAGAAGACTGCAGAATGAATGTTAAATGTCATGCATGTGGAAAGTTTGGACATTTTGCTAATCATTATAGGTCAATAAATAACAATAATACCAGATATGTCAAAGCAATTTAGAAGAACAATGTTACATGTTATGCATGCAACAAAATAGGTCATATTGCTAAGTATTGCAGAAGCAAGACTCAACCAACTCATAATGATAAAGACAATGAGAAAGGAAAACACAAGGTGGATGAAATACAACAAGATCACAACAAGAGATGGGTTAGAAAATTTGAAGAACAAAGTGGAGATGGATCTATACCGGCAAATCCACTGGTAAAACAGAGTATTCCTCCACCGGCAGGAAATTCTATTGGTAACTAAGGCAAAATCCTTAGGGGTTGGCAAAGTCATTGCTAAATTTTGCATATTACCCTGGAAGAGATCTAAGGAGATCCAGAAAGAAATCTAGAGAACTGTGTTTATCATCGATGAAGGTTACCCTGACACTTAACTGTGAAACCGACATCCGTAGGGTTGTTGGTGAAACATTAATGACAAAAAATTAGGGTTGTATTCACTGATAAAAGAAGCTAAGTGAATTCATTTTCACTCACCGAGAATTCAAGCAATCAGAGCAAAGTAAAGGTGAACTAAGAGCGAGCAAAGCATTGAGAGAGGATTTTGAACAATTTTCTAAAGCACTCAAATCATCCACCAACATTCACTTAGGTATTTTCTAAAATGGCATCTGGATCTTCCACTCCTACTTTTATTGCAAATCCAACAATCGTCGAAGTTAAGGATAGGTTAAGGCCAGTATTTAAGGAGGTTCCCAAAATTGCAAAGAAGGAAGACTCAATGGGAGCATTTTCTAGGGTTCCTGAAGGAGTAATGTATGTTGAAGATGTGAGGGCATGCATCCACTACACTCTTGAGGATCTGGGAACTGAAGACAGAAAAATCATGTATCAATCAGTGATATTGGGAGACACTGGAAAGATCAAACCAGAATTTAAGGCAATTGAGGATCTAGGGTTAACCGGTATTTTTTATTTACCAAAATTCAAGGATGAAGTTATCAGATACATCCTAAGCAGGGTTCATAACGAATTCATATGGATAGACAAACCCTACATGATCACAAAGGAATCTATAAAAGTTGTCACTGGCTTACCTAGGTTTAGACAAGAACCTGGTAAGAAAATCTCCAACACAGAGGTTCAAAAACTCACTAGATCCACACTGGATAACAGATCAATCAGGATAAACACAATAACCAACTCAGACATAAAATTTGCAAGCATGATCATAGGATATAAGGTAACTCAATCCAACTGATTGAATTCTATTGCAAGTTCATGCATTCATGCCATGTATCAAATGTTAAGAAATAATGTGAAGTGTGACTTATGTAAATGGAAGAGGTGTGATTTAATGTTAAACCTTAAAAAGATCAAAGGAACCAAGAAAGGAACATTCAGATATGGAAATGTAATTGTCTATTTAATGCTTTATTTCCTAAATGATCTACCCAGTTTAGGATAGAAGCAATGGGTTCATGACATACCGATAGGTATGTAGATCAAGATGGCTATCACCAGTCTTGGTACCAGCGGGGATGAGAAGCTCTGGGGTTACTTCAAGAAATTTTAGGAGAACATGAGGCAAAGGGAAAGAATCTCTAAGAATATTGTGGAGAAGTATTCCACTGACATATGTTTCATGGTGAAAACAGATGAAACACTCATGGAAGCAGTTGAACCCAGACAAATTTGGATAATTGAGCTTGGATATGAGGTAGATGATAGTATTTTTGAGCTTTATGCAAAGATATTATTAGATGCCCCATTAGATGACAAAATACAGCACTTTGGTACAATAGGAGAAAAGGATCTTGAACTAAAAATAGGTTTCAATAGAAAAAGGAGAGAAGAAAATTGATAAAATGTCTAAATATGTGTAGAATGTGATTTACAAGATAGATACTTAGCTAGGTTCCAAATCTAAGCAGGCAGCCAAACTAGCCGAGGTTGCTACTGAAGAATTGAAGAAGCCACAAGTTCACGTTTCTCCAATCACTTCTCACTCCGACCCTGAGGATAATGAGCCTTTGGCTTTCAGAAGGGTGCAAAGGAAGGATGTGGTAAAACCACCAGTAGAGCAACACAAGGCAGAATCAAGGAGGAGACTTGTCAAAAAGGCAACTCAGCCTACTGCACCTCCACCATGGGTAAGGAATCCTATGCAGAAGAGGAAACCAGTCACACTGGCAACAACAAGCAAAAAGAAGAAGGGTGATGATACCAGATTGGGTAAGACAATAATGACCTGTGCTGAAATTATTGATGAAGTGACAAAAGATGGGATATTAAAGAATTTATCAAAATATTATGAAGTTTTTGAAGAGAGTGAGAAAAATGAGTTAGAGGAAGCTATTTTATTGTATATAGATATCTATAAGAAGGCATTAGTTGAAATTTTGAAAGAGACACCTTTATCTCTAAACAATAAACTTGAAGCTAGGAGACTTGATGCTATCAAGTGGGATAAGGAAATCAAGGAAGTTGCACCTTTGGAACAATGTGACACTATAAATGATGAAGAGATGAAAAGATGTATAGATACTACTAATAGGATAACTTTTAGTAATAAAAGTCGATAGATAAGTCTTATGATGGGTAGAGTGAATGAGGTGGTAAATGAGACAAGTAAGGAGTGGACAAAATTCTTTCTGAAAAACCCAAATTTTCTCACATCTCAGGAAGAATTTGCAAAGGCAACATCCCCTACAATTCCTAAAAAATCAAAAGGAAAGGGTATTTGAGGCAGTTCTACTCCAATTTTGACACAATCACAACTGGCTGCAACTAAAGGCACACATCCACAATTGGCAGTCATAGAGAGTGTACAGTTTATATTGGCACAAACCAATTTTAAGCAAGAGAGTGTACAGGACACTGGAAACACTGTGGATAATACTCCACCAGAAGTAGCCGACACTGCACCAAGTGGCAAAGCCACTGGTACAAAAGAGGTTGAGATGGACAAGGTTAAATCAACTGAGTCCATACCGATAGGCAAAATAGATTCATCGGCAAGAGTCTTGGCAATTGACACTTCTCAGGTCGAGAAGAAATCAGTTTCTGAGTTAAGTCCAATAGAACTAATGATGATGGCCACTCAGAAATTGTTAAAGGAAGGAACTGTAGACAAAGGGTTAATTGATCAATCGGTCTCTATAATACACAAAATAATGCCTGACTATCAGATAGAGGATGGAGCAAGCCCTTCTGGTAAGCTCAAAGCTTTAATAGAACCAATATCAAATAACTATCAATCCTTGAGACAGATTGCAGACCGACAAGCTTTGGATAGTTTCTCTTCTGCAAAAAGGGCATCTTTTGATCAACTTATAAAAACTAGGAAGAAGAAGATAGAGGACAAACTTATCTCTATTGAGGTTTGTTTGAAACAATGCACCAATATTTACCGAGTATGTTATAATATAGGAAGTCTAACAGCCAATGTAAATGACATATTGAAAGAATTATATGACAAAATGGCTACTATTGCTAATTCTTTTGATGGGATAACTACACTAACTAAATCTATTGATGGACAAATTTTGTCCTTGGAGAACCAAGTTTTTTCTTTTGAGAAAGAAAAAGATAAAATACTAAGGAGAGAAAGAAGTTTAAGAGGACTGGTGAGTCCAAGACTTGACTCTTTCGGTGTTCACAAGAGAGAATGCATGGACATGCTAGCCAAGACCACACTGGTAGATACTCAGGAGAAGGAATCACTTTCCCACTTACTCAGTGGACTTGCATTAGTATCAGACACTTTCAAATCAGGATGGGACACATATCTTTAGTTGCTACAAAAGGCATACCTAGAAATTATGAAGATGACTAAGCTTGAATGACTCTAACCGTATTCTTTCATTTTTTATTCCTTCACCTATCTTTTGAATTAATGTCAAAGGGGGAGTATGTACATTTGTGAAAAATATTAGGGAATATGATTCAGTTGAAGAGTGTTGCTCAGGGGGAGCACACCGGTAGGGAATCCATTTTTCACATGAGCAACACACTAGTAGGGAATCCATTTTTCACATGAGTGTTGCCATCAATGCCAAAGGGGGAGATTGCTGGAAATTGACACTCATTGGATTCATTTTGTTGTCATTGATGGCAACAAGATCAAATAGAAGGCAATATGACTTGATGGAAGTCGCAAACTGACACTAGGAGGCATATACCGACAAATACCAGCATTGGAAGCATTCAGGGCTACACCGACACTGACACCAACACCAGCACCGACATCAATACTTCAAAGAATCCGACATCAATAAAGATTTATTTTAGTAAATCATTTTGTAATTATTGTCAAGGCCGACATTGAACATTCTTTGTAAATGCTTTGTAAGCCAACATAAGGCATATATCATATATAATAAGTATATAGGTCAGTCTGCTAGATCAATTTAAGAGAGGAAGAGATGGTATATAGATAGACATATAGCAGAACTATGAGATGCAAAATATATGTATGTAGATCCATTTTCTATGTGAACATTGTATCATGCAATGATCTATAGATAGATAGGAAAGAACTCTTGGAGGAGAAGTAATACCGGTAATAGTTCAAGATTGTGAATTGATACAGAGAAGAACCAGAACCAGAACTCTATTTGGCATAGCAGGTGTATTCTTGAGTTCATTTTTAGTAAATTTACTTTGGCAGAAAGCTTGTAGCTAGTGAGGCTCTTTAGTGATGAGCAGTATGCTCTAGGCAATATGCCTTCCTGCAAGTGCAGGCCATTGTTTATGTACTATCCTTTCAAATGGCCAATGAACTGATATTGTGGGTCACAAATCCCACCGTGGTTTTTCCTCATTGAGGTTTTCCACGTATAAATTCTATGTGTTATGGTGTTCATTTATGTGGATGATTTATTTGCTTCTTGTTATATGCTTATTTGTTTACCGGTACATACATGCATGGTTTAGAAAGTTAAATATTGTTGATTCTGGTAGAACACTATTTCACCCCCCCTCTTAGTGTTCTCAGATCCCAACAAATAGAACCATCACAATCCACAAACTTGTCCCAAAATACCCTTATGTCTCCCATGGCATAGAAGCCCAAAATATCCCCTTATGACCCCCATTGCATAAACATAAAAACAACAATGCAGCAAGGGCCTCATAACCCTTGTGTATCACTCTCTTCCAAGAAGAGAGTCTCTACACTCTTAGGCTGGCAAGCAACCCCTCACTCCCAAGGCTACTCTACCCTCCCAATGGTGAGTATGGCCTTGAAACACCAAAAAACATATAACATACAACATGCAAGAAAAATACACAAGGAAGAACTCAAAACAATCTTCCCAAGCCTACAAAGAAAACAACCATAGAAAAGAACAAACAATCTTTTCACATTAACAAAACAAACATATATAAGAAATTATTTCAACCAACCTTAAAATCTGCAAGTGGAAATGAGGAGAATTTGTAGGAGAGTTGTCCAATCCACTATTCTTTTTCCTTCTCAATACTTAGAAAAATCCAACTCCAAAAACTAAAAAAACTTGAACAAAAATTCTGTCTCCAAAAGTGGAGAGTGGGTGATCAAAATTCTCCCTCACAAACCATTCCCTAAGAAGACACTCCTCACTCTTTCCAATCCTCTTGGAAAGGGTGAGCAATTTTTCATAGGTTTCTCTTCTGAAAACCTTACAAGCTCTCTAAACAAGGCAACCCAAAAAAGGTAAAAGAAAATGGGGAAGAGAAAATATCACTCAATTGGAAGCTTGTCTAACCTAGGTAAGATCCTCAAAAGTTGAAATTCGGCCATCTTGAAAAGCTCAACTTTTGAGGTGACTAGACAGTCACCAGGGAGTGGACACATGGCTAAAATTAGCCTTTACCCATAGATATAACATATGGACCTTTAAAAATTCCCCTAACCTAACCTTAGGAGTTAGTTTAACCCTCTAGAAACTCACCCAAAGTTTACCTATGGGTCAACCTTGAGTTGACCTTTCTAATGGCTCCCTATCCAAGAATTTCTTGGGACCATACTTGGATATTTTGAAAAAATGCATTGGTAAAACAAATTCCCTCCGAGGGACATGTCACTGCCAACTCACTTCACAACACATGTGTCAAGTGACACCACAAAATTACACAATACTTAAATACACATGGCAATGTCCCTTTTTTGGAAATAAAAAATTTAACAATTTCAAATTAAACACACATCCAAGCATAAACATTTACAAATAAAACACATTTACACACGAGGTTTTGTCTTTCCAAATAGACAACCCTTGGCTTCACAAAAACACATAGGTTTAGGCTTGATTCTCCTAATAGTTTCCATGGACACATGGATTAGTTTTCCTGCACATCTCACTTTGCACATTAGTAATCCCAAATAATCACATATAATATTAACATATTAAAAGAATACAATTCAGAAATTTGCATACAATTTCAATTATAATAATCAAGTTTCCAATTATCCAATGAAATCCACATAAAATTGTCTACTAAATAGCATCATCATAAAATTTAATCATTTATAAAGCATACATCCATAATTTCTAGCATCAAAATAAAGTAATGCAAATCAGATATAAATATCATACACCATATCAATGTTATCCTAATCACTGGATCATATATAATATATGTTCACAATGCATCAAAATAAAGTATCAATAATAGGTCCAAAACATGAGAAATAACTGCAATGCTTTGATAGCTCGGGGTAGAGCCTCACACCCTCCCCCTTTAGGCATGAACTTCCTCCTGGAGTTTATAAAAAAGATGGGGGTAGTGAGATCTTATTCGTGTTTTTTCCTCCCATGATGTCATAATCTCATCATAAGAATCCCACTAGATCCTAACCTAGTCTAGCTCTCGATCTCAAAGAGCCAGCGTTTGGTGAGCCAAAATGTGAATGGGCTCCAAAGCTAGCTGCCCATTCGAATCCACCTACAAGGCATCCCAATCTAGAATATGAGACTCGTCATAAATATATTTCCTTAAAACTGATACATGAAACATATCGTGGATGCGTGATAGGCTAGGTGGCAAAGCTAGATGACATACAACTAGTCCTATCCTCTCAAGGATCTCAAATGGACCAACAAAGTGAGGTGTGAGCTTAGAACCCTTTCCATAATGGATTGGAATCTTATGTGATCAAACTCTCAAGAAGAATCTATCCCCAACCATGAAGATGCGATCTATCATCCTCACATCTGCATACTTATTTTGTCTATCTTGTGCCTCTCTAAGGCATTGTCTAATCAAATCCACCTGTTGCTCCATATCACAAACTATCTCAGGAGCAATAGCTACTCTATCCTCAATGCGGTCCCAACTCAAAGGTGTCCTGCAAGGTCTATCGTACAAAGTCTGAAAAGGTGGCATCCCCAAGGAAGTGTGATGCCCATTATTATAGACAAACTCTACCAAAGGAAGGTACTCTTCCCATATAGTCTGATGATCCATGATGTACATACAGAGCATGTCTTTTAGCACCTGGTTTACCCTCTCTATATGTCCATCCATTTTTGGATGATAGGTTATGCTAAAGTTGAGTCTGGTACCCATTCTTGCATGTAATGCCTTCCAAAAGGAAGAAGTGAAGAGGGAATCTTTGTCTGAAATAAACTTCCATGGAACACCATGAAGTCTGACAATATCCCACAAGAATACTTGAGCCACTGCTAGTGCTGTGAAGGTAGTTTGAACTGGTGAGAAGTGGGCCACCTTGGTCAAATTTTCAACTATAACCACGATGGAATCATGATGACGTGATGACATAGGAAGACCAATGATGAAGTCCATCAATATAGTATTCCACTTCCACTCTGGTATTGCAGGAGACTGGAGCAACCCACCTGGATGGTGGTGCTTCGCCTTGACTCTCTGGCACTCAAGGCATCGGACTACTAGTACAATAATGAATTGCCGCATACCTGGCCAATGATATAACTATATCAAATTTGCATGCATCTTCTTAACTCTGGGATGTGTTGTATAAGGAGCTCTATGAGCCTCCATCACAATGAAATCATGCAATCCTTAGGAAGAAGGTACATAGATGCACCCTCTATGGCATAGTAGTCCATCGGACTCTAAAGAATAGTCTACATACTTCCCTTCTAGGGTCTCTTGAGATCGCACTACCTGACATACCTCTAAATACCACTCATCCTTTGGCAGCTGCTGCAATATATGATCTCTCAAATCTATGTCTATAGACATGAATCATATCTCATGACGTCTCCTACTCAAGGCATCTGCAACTATGTTTTCTTTCCCCTTGATGTAGTGGACATCAAAATCATACTCACATAAAAACTCCATCCATCTTCTCTGACGAGCATTAAGATTAGGCTGAGTGAATATGTACTGCAAGCTCTGATGATCTGAATGAAGCTCAAAACGATGACCCAAAAGAAAATGTCTCCACCTCACAAGTGCATGCACCACTATTGCAAGCTCAAGGTCATGAGTAGGGTATTTAAACTTACGAGTCTTAAATTTCCTAGACTCATACGCTATAGCTTAACCCTCCTACATAAGGACTGATCCTAAACCATCCAAGGAAGAATCTATACATACCATGAAATCAGCTGAGGGATCTAGCACAACAAGAATAGGTGCACTAGTAAGTGCCCTTTTGAGTTCCTGAAAGGCCCTCTGACAATTTTTTGTCCACTCAAATTTCTTTCCCTTTCGCTGAAGAGATGTAATAGGATGTGCAACCCTAGAGAACCCCTCAAAGAAGCATCTTTAGTACCCTGCTAGACCCATGAAACTCTTGACTTCTGTCACACTAGTTGGTGCTAGCCAATCCATAATAGCTCTAATCTTTGATGGGTCAACTGAGATCCCATCACCGAATATAACATGCCCTAGATATTTGACCTTTGATCTAAATAATGTACACTTTGACAAAATACCATACAACTGATTGTCTCTCAAGCACTGTAATACCTACCTCAAGTGCTCCTCATGGTCCTTCTCATTCCAAGAATATATAAATATGGCATCAAGGAACACAATAAAAAATCGGTCAAGGAAAGTGTGGAATACCCCATTCATGAGACTCATGAATACAGCTAGAGCATTCATAAGACCAAATGGAACCATGGTGAACTCATATTGGCCATACCTAATACATAAAGCGGTCTTGTGGATATCACTCTCTACAATCCTCAACTGATGGTCCCCTGACTTTAGATCTATCTTAGAAAATACTTTGGCACCCTAAAGTTGATCAAACCAGTCATTGATCCTATGCAAAGGGTATCGGTTCTTGATGGTCACTTTGTTCAATTGTCTATTAGTCTATACATAACCGAAGGGATTCGTACTTCTTCTTTACAAAGATGACTACTGCACCCCAAGGGGAGACGCCAGGAAAAATGTGACCTTTATGTAAGAGTTCCTTAAGCTGCATCTTGAGTTCATTAAGATCATTAGTGGTCATCCTATATGGTTCTCTCTAAACTGGCTTAGCTCTTGGTACAAGATCTATGTGAAAATCAATCTCTCTACTAGGTGGCATACCAGGTAACTTGGAAGGAAACACGTGTGCAAATTCTTCAAGGATAGGATGATTGCCTAGTGAAGGCTCCTTCTCATCATCTTCCTCTCTATCACTGATGGTGATGGCAAATAACTATAATCCCTTATGCATGCTCCACTTAAGCTGCATAGCAGAAATCATACAAAGTGATACGGGCCTCTCAATCCCTAAAATTACTATGGAGGTACAATGATCATCCACACACTCAATCTTTTTCTAGCGATAATCCATCTTGGCTCTATGGGTGTATAGCCAATCCATGCCAAGAAAAATGTCATAAGATCCTAGAGGTGTGACTCAAAGGTCTATTCAAGTGGTTGTACTCCCAATCTGAAGTTGACAATCCCTAACCACTAATTCAACTGATACTCTAGCTCCTAAAGCTAGCTCCACTTCCCAACTAGCACCTTGCCTAGTTGCCACTAGCCCACAATGCTCCACAACCAATGGAGATAAAAAATTTGTAGCTTCTGAATCAAACAAGATAGAAACACTACTACCTCTAATCATACCTGCAGCCTCTATGACTATAGCTTGATGTTCTGCTTGGTGGTTGTCAGCTACTGCAAAGACCCTGTGGGACTTACCCATGTCCCCAACTATAGGCTCCAAACATACCATTAACTAACTACCTGCCATCTGACCCTATGAATACTCTCTCACCATGTCCCATGGTCCCACAAGTGAAATAAGTACCACGTGTTTGAAACTGAATACCATGTGGCCTAGAGTATGCATGTCCTCTTGTCCTGCTCGATCCACTAAAACCACCCCTAGAGGATTGTTGAGTTCGTGCTAGAGGTGTGTATGGAACATGTGGTTGCTGATCACTTTTAGGACCCTGTGGAGGCCTTTGCCTCTAATTCTGTTGTGGCAACTATTGCGGAGGAGGTTTAAAGGACCCCGATGAATATCAGTGATTACCCTTCCAATGGGGTTTCTGAAACCCAAAGGACTGAGGTATAGGGTTTCAGTTCTGATGTCAATCCCATGTATCCTGAGGTCTACCATGAATCTCCTCTGATATCAAAGCCTTCTCCATAGAAACTCAAAGGCTTCCTGGAGCTGCCATCCTAACTGGTCCTGCTATACCAGCATTCAATCCTCTGATAAACCGGTTGACGAGTAGCTTCTCATCCTTCAGGTAGTCAACATAGGGTAAGAGCTCGAAGAACTTGCTCTCATACTGGGACATTGAGAGACCCTTCTATTGAAGGTGATGAAACTCATCGATCCTGCACTGCCTAAAGTGCTCTGATAGGTATCTGTCTCTGAATCTCTCCGTAAAGATGTCCCAAGTGACGGTGTCCACAACTATGTCATTCTTATACTCCTCCTACCTCCACCATGTGGAATCCTCCCTCTCAAAAGGTGAATAGCAATCAGTGCCTTCAAATTGCTCTCATAGGGATGCAATCCGAAGCACCTCTCTAGACTCAATAGCTAAGCCTCAGCCTCTACCCCATCGGTAGATCCTACAAATGATGGTGGCTAAAGACATAAAATCTCTCTGATCTGATCCCCGAGATCATGGGGTGCTCTCTCTAAAATTACTAGTGCCACAACTGGAGGTGCCTTAGGTAGATGGACCGACTCAGGCTCATGCTCAGCATGGGCCTCTATATGGTTAGGAGGTGGACTCCTACTCTGCTCCCTTGTTGTTGATCTATGGCTCTCAGAAATCTGGTGCTCTACCTGATGATCTACTATAGGGAGTCCATCCTGAACTATTCCTATTAGGTTATGAAGTGCAACAAAAATGTCTCGGTTAGGGTCAATTGGTTGTTCGAGAGGAGCTTCCTAATCCCTTTCTAGAACTGGCTCATCATGCACAATGTCTTCATGTGGCATGCGAGCATGTCTAGGACCCCTACCGTGCCTACGAGCTTGTTGCATAATTGGCGACATCCTTAATGATAAATAAAATAAAATAAAGTAAATAAATAATAATATTTTTTTTTTAAGAAAATAATATTTAAAGCGAAACATAATGGAGAAAGGTTCCTATTGTTGGAAACCTTACTCCGATACCAAAATGTCATGCCCAAACTTTTGGGCAAAAACGCAACAACAATTTTTTTTTTTAAATAACATAAAAATACTAGATACTCTATGATAAAGATGAGATAAATAAGTTTGGCTATACTAAGGGTTATCTCATGTGTCAAAAGAATGGGTTCCTAAAGTTAATTTAATTAACTCCACAAATATAATGTTTACAATTTTAATTTTTTTAACTTGAATAATCCTACCCCAAGGGGTCATTACAACTTTGTTTATTAATTTAATCAATTTACCTCAAATAATTCTTCAATTATTAATCCAGAGGTATTAATCATCCCAAATAGTATTTAATTGTTTTTGGACTAATTAAATAATGTTAACACATATTTTATTGAATTTAAAATAATTAATCGAGCAATAGTAATAACGTGTTTAAACCTGCCTATTAAAATTAACTAAATCAAATATAATAATAACCTAGTCAATAACCTCATTTTAATGTCGAATTAATTTCCCAAACATTAAATATTAAATATTTAATGTTTGACATTAAACTACCTCCTTAACATTCAAATAATCATTATTCTATTTAAAATTCCCATTAATAAACTCTTCTAATAAATTTACCCAAATATGAGTATAATATTGCTAAATAATAAATTATTCACAACCCCAACTAAAATCCCTGATTAGCCAACCAAATTTAATAAGAACTTAAATTAAATGGGGCAATTCCCATTTCAATTTTAAAAAGAAATCTTTTCCCTCTCCTTTATTATTTTACTTCTTTTATTTTTATCTCCTATTCTAACCCTAACTAGTGTTTTCTTTTAAAATCCTTATGACTCCCCCTTCTTTACTTTTCTCTTTTCATTTTATTTTACCCTAACCTGAAATTGGGTTAGGGTTTTATTGAGAAACACTTAACACTTAACACTTAACATATTTGATCACATTAAAGACAAAAAGGGTCATGAGAAGAGAACTAGGCCCAACACCAGGAAACAGGGTGATATCAAGGGACGAGAGCTAGATGAATTGAAGAACTCAACAGACCACATGAAGCAGATGGTGGTTTATGCAGAAGATATTATGAAAAATATTTAGTTGTCTTTGTCTTTGTCTTTGTCTTTGTCTTTGTGTTGTCCTTTTGCTATCCTTTAGCTGTCTTTGTGTTGCTTTTTGTGTTTTGAGTTCCCTTTTTGTTTTGGTTGGGAACTATTTTTTGTTTGGGTGATCAAGCATGGTTTTCTTCCGCTTTAATGCTTTATCTTTCTCCTAATTTGTATTAAGGATCGGGTTCCTTTCAAAAAATTGTTTTTACTTAATCAAAACACTTAATACATTTTTTTTTCTTTTGTTTCTATGTGTGTGTGTAGGTGTGCATGGTAGCGGAGGAGGCCGAAGGTAGCCGAGGGGGCAGCCATGGTCGAAACATACGGGTTTGGCCACGAGGTTAAAGTTTAATGGAGAGAGGAGCGAATATTTGAGTGGAGGGCGGTTGAGGGTTAATGCAGAGGGCCAAGGCGAGGTAGCCACGGTGCCACCAGTGGGTCGCGGCCCACATAGTGGCCTTGGTCGCTATGTGGGTCGCAACCCATGGGCACACAACAAAAACCCCTTCCTTCCAAAAAAAATTCGCATGCAATTTTTTTTAAATAATTTTTTTTAATTATATATATTTTTATAGAAAAAGATTAAAATATATTATGTGTGTGTGTGTGTGTGTGTGTGTGTTCATAGTCAAAGGGATATGAGCATTTCTGGGTATATTTAAATACATTTATATTTTACATATATATATACACTCATGCACAAATATATTTATTCGGATTGAAATAATCTGATCTATTTAATCAGAATATTAAATGTTACAAATATCTTTGTAGAGATTGAAATAATCTTATGTTTTTTATCAGAATATTAAATGTATGTAAGATTTTGATTTAAATGTATATGAAATCTTTTATTTATTTATTTAGATGTAGCACATATGTTATTTAATTTTTCTTACAACAACATATTAGATTGATGCAAAATAATAGGTATTTAGAATATTATATATATATATATATATATATATATATATATATATATTAGTGTATTTATGTTCCTAAATCTACACTTTTATTTTCTGTTACACTAACTTAGAAACAGGTATGACAAATAACAGAAATAATTTATTTAACAACTGCACTATTTCTTTCACATTTCCTTTTGATAAATAAAATTTAAACTAACACTTAAAAGTATTTTTGCTACATTTCCTTTTAAAACTATAGACAGAAATAGCTTTTCCTTTTTATTTATAACTCCATTTCTAACACTTTCTTTTTTTTGCAGAATGATAAAATAACAGAATGAAACAACTTAAATATTCATCTATTTTTCTTTTCCATTTCCAATATGCATACATTTTATTAGCTAATAAGACAAAAAAATAGATTTATTTCCAACCTTTTCAAGCAATAAACAAATACATAAAAGTAACTCAAATGCCTTTCTTTCTTTCTTTCTTTTTATTTCTAGAAATGAACTACTAAAGTAAAAATACATTTGTTTCTTCATTTTTTTCCTTTACACAAATAGGAAGATTACAAAACTCAAGCCCCTTTATTTCTACCAAAAGAGGGTTTGTCAAAATACATCTTTTTTTTTTTGAAACTCAACATATTAAAAATAGGAACTTGCAAGTAGTCTCCAGTCCATTCTTTATTCCAAGAAAACCTGCAATAACATTTGTAGGTTGTGACTATGGAGGCTCACCTCCCAACCTAGGCTTACATGAAGCCACCCCTGAGCTAGGAGAACCAAGGTTAAATGGGATACAACCAATGCAAACATACCACAAGAAGACTCACAACCATAGAAGTCTCATCCCAAGGATAAACAAAGTCACCAAGTGACTATTTCTTTGTGGGGTGAAGGTGGACCAAATACCTAGAGGAGAATCTGCAATATGGAGAACACAATGCCTTTACAAGGCTGCCAAAATAGAACCATCACAAGCCACAAACTTGTCCCAAAATACCCTTATGTCCACCATGGCATACAAGCCCAAAATCTCCTCTTATGACCTGCATTGCATAAACATAAAAACAATAATGCAGCAAGGGCCCCATAACCCTTGTGTATCACTCTCTTCCAAGAAGAGAGTCTCTACAATCTTAGGTTGTCAAGCAGACCTTCACCCCTAAGGCTACTCTACCCTCCCAATGGTGAGTATGGCCTTAAAACACCCAAAAACATATAACATGCAACATGCAAGAAAAATACACAAGGAAGAACTCAAAATAATCTTCCCAAGCCTACAAAGAAAACAACCATAGAAAAGCACAAACAATCTTCTCACATTAACAAAACAAACATATATAAGAAAGTATTTCAACCAACCTTAAAATCTACAAGTGGAAATGAGGAGAATTTGTAGGAGAGTTGCCCAATTAACTATTCTTTTTCCTTCTCAAGACTTAGAAAAATCCAACTCCAAAAACTAAAAAAACTTGAACAAAAATTCTATGTCTCCAAAAATGGAGAGTGCGTGATCAAAATTCTCCCTCTCAAACCATTCCCAAAGAAGACACTCCTCACTCTTTCCAATCCTCGTGGGAAAGGTGAGAGATTTTTCATAGGTTGCTCTTCTCCAAACCTTACAAGATCTCTAAACAAGACAACCCAAAAAAGGTAAAAGAAAATGGGGAAGAGAAAATATCAATCAATTGAAAGCTTGTCTAACCTAGGTAAGATCCTCAAAAGTTGAAATTCGGCCATCTTGAAAAGCTCAACTTTTGAGGTGACTAGACAGTCACCAAGGAGTGGACACATGGCTAAAATTATCCTTTACCCATAGGTATAACATACGGACCTTTAAAAATGCCCCTAACCTAACCTTAGGAGTTAGTTTAACCCTCTAGAAACTCACCCAAAGTTTACCTATGGGTCAACCTTGAGTTGACCTTTCTAATGGCTCCCTATCCAAGACTTTCTTGGGACCATACTAGGATATTTTGAAAAAATGCATTGGTAAAACAAATTCCCTCCAAGGGACATGTCATTCCAACTCACCTCACAACATATGTGTCAAGTGACACCACAAAATTACACAATACTTAAATACACATGGCAATGTCCCTTTTTTGGAATTAATAAATTTAACAATTTCAAATTAAACATACATCCAAGCATAAACACTTAAAAATAAAACATATTTACACATGAGGTGATGTCTCTCTAAATAGACAACCCTTGGCTTCACATAGGTTTAGGTTTGATTCTCCGAATAGTTTCCATGGTCACATGGATTAGTTTTCTTGCACATCTCACTTTGCACATTAGTAATCCCAAATAATCATATATAATATTAACATATGAAAATAATACAATTCAGACATTTGCATACAATTTCAATTATAGTAATCAAGTTTCCAATTATCCAATAAAATCCACATAAAATAATCTACTAAATAGAATCATCATAATCATCATGAAATTTAATCATTTATAAAGCATACATCCATAATTTCTAGCATCAAAATAAAGTATTGCAAATCAGAGATAAATGACATACACCATATCAATGTTATCCAAATCACTGGATCCTATAGAATCTATGTCCACAATGCATCAAAATAAAGTATCAATAATAGGTCCAAAACATGAGAAATAACTGCAATGCTATGACGACTTGGGGTAGGGCCTAATAGCAGTAGCTACTAGTTCTTTGGAACCACTAACCTCATTCAGGTTGAAGAAGTTCACCATTGAATCAGTCGCGGTTCTTTCCATACCTAACAATGCTGATAATCTACAAGTGTTTGAATATGATAGAATATTTTGGAATTCAACACTAATTGGGGAATAATTTAAGCATAGATAATTGATGAAAATGAACATTTAGATGAAATAGTGAAAGAATATTCAACTAGTGCCATAAAAAGAAACAATATTCCAAAGGGTATTATTGGATTCAAAAGGATGTTTGGCATAGATCAAGTGTTGAAATATAAATATTTGACTAAAATAGGCGGTGATCAATATGATGCACATGATTTGGGTACTAATTAAGATCCTAGGAATGTTCTTATTAGAAAAGTGTGTTAATTTTGGTATGGTTTTGTAATTGATGTCAACACGTACTAAACCTTATCAACTCTGGCACTTTGGAGAATCAGCGACATTCACCGGCAAGCAAATGACTCATGCATAGTCACTGGTATCTAGTACACCGGTAGGATATAATGATGACCGGCACTTGGAATAGCATGGAAAACACTTGGTTATGTCGAAGACATCGTTTGGACACTTTATCTTTAAGATTTGTTTATTGGCATATTCGTATTAGCATATTTGTTGTTACCGGCAAATTGGTCTAGGTTATACACCAACAGGATTATCTTTTCCATATCAGCATGGCACACTATGGAGATGATTTATTATTGTTGTAAATGCATCAAGCCGACATTTTGTATCAGTTATTAGATCGGATATTGTTTTAATTGTAATATCCTTTAGAGCCAACCTACTAAAATTGGTCCTAGGTTATGATATAAATGTAAGATCTTATTTGTAAGATCGGATGTGGAATGCGAAGAAGAATTGTGTAAAGGTATATGCGAGAATAAGCAGAGCTATACACACAAACATCATTTGAAGGTGAAACAAGGTTTTGTGAAAGCATATCAGAACTACACTAGTACTGAATCCAGCATATGAAGATGCTATTTTGAGCAGTACATCCTTATTGGATTTAACCATCCAATTGTAGTCAGTGTGACTCCTATTTTGTGTTTGAGCAGTGAGCTCTAGGCGCTTGGCCTTTCTGCATGTGCAAACTCCATTTGTATACACTTACTATCTGTAGTAGTTTCATCTGATTGTGGGTAAGGTTTCCCACTGTGGTTTTTCCCCTTATAGGGTTTCCACATACAAATATTGGTGTTATGCGTTATGGATGACTTTGTCTTTTTGTTTCATGCATTAATCTTTACCGGTATTGCAATTAACTGATAAAACTGTCAACCAGTATAAAAGACTAGTTTACAGGTATTCAGCATTAAGTTGGTTAAGTTGTTTTTGGTTTGAATTTATTTGACAACTGATTCACCCCCCCCCCCCCTCTCAGTTGTCTCTGGGACCTAACAATTCATAATCTACAAGTGTTTGAATATGATAGAATATTCTGGAATTCAACACTAATTGGGGAATAATTTAAGCATAGATAATTGATGAAAATGAGCACTTAGATGAACTAGTGAAAGAATATTCAACTAGTACCATAAAAAGAAACAATATTCCAAAGGGTATTATTGGATTCAAAAGGATGTTTGGCATAGATCAAGTGTTGAAATATAAATATTTGACTAAAATAGGCAGTGATCAATATGATGCACATGATTTGGGTACTAATGAAGATCATAAGAATGTTCTTATTAGAAAAGTGTGTTAAAAAAGAGAGCATGAGAACATTAAGAAAGTGTTAAAGGAGTATATATTGTTGGTCATTGTTGCTACTAGGATATGTTGTTGTCATTGATGTCAACATATTCCTGTAATTTACTCTGGTGATTGCATTTTGGGAAGATCTTATGATCCAGTTTGTAGTGTTGTTTTGCTGATCACTGCTTTGCAAAGTTCGGTATTTACTATGATATATTCTGGTGTGATTAGATCTTGTGCTGAGACTTTGGGATATTTCTTGGGATGGTCGTGTGCATCTTTACTTCAGTTGGATTGTGATTTGGTGCTCTGTAAGTTATCTTTCTTCATGACAGTTGCTGATTGGTTGTGTTCTTGAGATTTTAGATGTTGACTGATGAAGATTTGATAAGTGGTGTTGGTATAGTTGTTCCTAATGATTCTAATGTTCTTGCTAGTGTTTCCTAGTTATGTCCTATTTGTTTTTGTGATCCGCATTGATCATTGTGCAAGTTTTTGGTCGTTTCTATGAACCGATGATGATTTTTGTGTTATGCAGTTTTTTCTAGTGGTGTGACGTGTTGCAGTTGATCTTGGCATGATTTCCGGTGGAGTTGAGAATTTGGGAATTTGATTTAGGTCCATGTTATGCTATGTAAATTATTAAATTGGTCCATTGGTCAATCTTTGTATCGTGTGTTGTAATTTTTTAATTGAGGGTTGAAGGTTTAGCTAACCTTGTTGTCAAGGTTGATGATTTGTATATATATGAGATATATTCATGTAATTTATGTGTCAATGTTATGTTTGCATTATCAAAGGGAGGTTTATTTGAAAATAAGTGATTTATCCTTCAGTTTTGAGATTGAGGTGAGATTGGTGTTGCAAGGTAGATATATGTGATTAAATGGAACTGTAATTAGGCATATGGAGATGTTATTCTTTCAGTTCATTTCTTTTGGATTGTAGTCTGAATCTTGTTGTAAGTCAGTGAGACTTCCCTGAGGGTTGTATCCTTTCGGGCCATTATATTTGAGTAATGATCTCTAGGGAGTGTGCCTGAATGCATGTGCATTCCCTATTGCAATATTTACACATACTACTACATAGTATCATCTTACTGTGGGTAGGTTCCCACTGTGGTTTTTCCCTTAACCAGGTTTTCCATGTAAAAAAATTTGGCATTGTGCATTGTGCTGTTAAATTGCTTATCTATTTTATTACTATAGTTTATCAGATCTATGTTTTGTGATTAAGTTTGGTATTCCTGTGAAGACTGATTCAGTCCCCCTCTCAGTCTTCCTTCTTGGTTGCTACTAATAATTGGCATCAGAGCTAGATCCTCTGGTAGAAGCTTGACCACTTGAGGAGATCTGGGATGGAAGCTCAAGGTGTTATCTTTAAGAAGGATGGTCTGAGATTTGATGGAAGTAACAATGCTATATGGAAGAACTAGATGGAAGTGCATTTGAAATGTCTTGGAAAAGATTACTAGAAGATTACAAAGAATACCTATATTGTTCCTCAGAATGGACCATCTACTCTTGATGAGATCCAAAAAGCTGAACACAATATCAGATCAAAGGAAGAATAGCTTAGTGCCCTCACTAATTCTAAGATGATAAATGTGATGGGAATATAGATTGCACATGAGAACTGAGAGAATCTTGAGATCCTATATGAAGGAGACAAACATGGGAAATTTATTAAGTTGTACAGTTTAAAAGGAAAGTATGAGATATTAAAAATGGGAGATGATGAGAAGATACACTCTTTCATGGCTAAGGTGAATGATCTTGTCCTAGGTATCAGATGTGTCAATGGAACCATTGAGGAAGATGAAATTGTTGCTGAGGTGTTGATATATTTGTCTCCTACTTATAAACATAAGGTTGCTTTTATTGATAAGATCTAGAGTGTGACTATAGTGACAAGAGATATGTTGGTTGGAAAGATTGCTGTATTTGAGCTGAGTGAGTTTGGAAAATCACATGGAAAGTCTGAGACTGCATTTAGAGCATTTGCATATGTATTCAGTAAGTAAAAATATGATCTTGATGAGTGCATAATATCTAGATATGAGAGAGAGAGAGAAGAGAGATGGAAGATCAAGAAAGAGAGCTAGATGAACTTGAAGTATTGATTGCCCAAAGATTGCCTAAAGGTGTTAGTAAGTATGATGGAAATTTATCTTTGAATGTTTCTCTTGAAATAAGATAGGACATTTTGCTTCTAGGTGCCTAGAGAGAATGGCTAAGTATGACAGACATGATAAGATTGATAAGTATGATAGGAATGATAGATATGAGAAGCATGAGAAGTATGATAAGTCTTACAAGCCTAACGAGAAGTATAGGAATTAGAAGAACTGTTATTATGCTGCTAATGAAGGTATTACAGATAAAGAATCAGAAGGAGATGAAGTTGTATTCCTTTCCTTTAAGGAAGATGGACCTGTATTTGCTAATTCCACTAGCTGTATTATTGAGGAGAAAGCTTTAGCTGCTAAAATTGAAGAGAAAGATGAATGGGTAATTGACAGTGGTTGTTCACATCATATGATCGATGATAAAAGAAAATTTGTGAGTATGGAAAGGTATGATGGTAGAATAGTTATATTTGGAGATGACAAAGCCTGTGTGATCCATGGGAGAGGTTCTATTTCTTTTGATGGTAACCATAACACTGATGATATCTTGTATGTTGAAGGTTTGAAACATAATCTTTTAAGTGTTGGACAGATGGTTGATAAAGGTTATGATCTACAATTCAAGGATGGTAAATGCAAGATCTTAAATGCCTTCGGTATAGAGATTGCATCTGGAACTAAGACTGAAGGTAACATTTTTCATTTGAATGCTGGTAAGAAAAGTTGTTTCATTTCTTAGATTGATAAGATTTGGTTGTGGCATAGGAGAATGTGTCATGTAAATTTGATTCAATGATCAAGATCAGTTCTACACATGGTGTTAGAGATCTACCTAAGATTATTAAGCCTACCAATCCTATATGTAAGGAATGTCAGTTGGGTAAGCAAACAAGAATTTCTTTCAAAAGAAAACAGTATGCATGATATGGACTGCCAGATCTTGTGCATAGTAACCTATGTGGATTTATAAATGTTAGAAGTGTGCAGGGGGATAGATATTTTATGCTACTAGCTGATGATTATTCCAGGATGATGTGGGTTGTCTTTTTGAAGGAGAAATCAGAAGCATTTGATAAATTCAAGATATTTAAAGAAAAAGTTGAGACTGAGTTTGGATTAAAGGTGAAGTGTTTGAAATCCGATAGAGGTGGAGAATTTTGTTCCAGTGAGTTCAATTCATTATGTAAGATGCATGGGATTAGAAGATAATTATATACTCCTAGAATCCCACAACCGAATGGAGTTGTTGAGAGGAAGAACAAAACTGTTTTAGATGTTGCAAGGACTATATTGATTGAAGGAAATGTTCCGAAGATCTACTAGAGAGAAGATATTAGCACTGATGTTTACACATTCAATAGAGTTCACATCAAAGGTGATACTAGTAAGACCCCTTATGAGATATGGTTTGGTAATGTTCCTACTATAAGATATTTCAGAGTATTTGGTAGCAAATGTTATATCAAGAGAGATGAGGATATAGGAAAGTTTGATGTTAGAAGTGATGAAGGTATCTTTTTGGGATATTCAACAAAGAGAAAATCCTACTGGTGCTACAATAAGAGACTGAGAAGATAGTAGAAAGTACAAATGTGAAGGTGGATGAGAACCTTGGGAAGGAGATCAAAGCATGTGGTTATGATGATGGACAACATATTATTTTAGCCCCTATTCAGCCTAAAGAGGTTAAGCAGAATGATCTGGTAGAGATAGTTAATCCTGATGTTGCTACTAGTGAAGGAGTATAGGAACCTAAGAATCAGAAAAAATAGAAGACTCTGAGGTATGTAATATTGAATCATTCTGAAAATCAGATTATTGGTGATAATAATAAAGGTGTAATGACTAGGAGAAGGTTAGCTGCTAAAGAAGTATGCTTGATTTCTAAAGTTGAACCTAAAGAAGTTGTTGAAGCCTGCAAAGATGAAAATTGGATGAGAGCTATTTAAGAAGAACTAGATCAGATTGAAAAGAATAATGCATGGGAACTTCTGCCTAGGCCTAAGGATAAGAATATTATTGGTACTAAATGGGTATTCTAGAACAAATTGAATGAAGCCAGAGAAGTTGTCAGAAATAAAACTAGATTGGTCTGCAAAGGATACTCACAACAAGAAGGCATTGATTATGAGGAGACTTTTTCTCTAGTTGCTAGACTTGAAGCTGTTAGACTATTGCTTGCTTATGCTGCTTATAAAAAATTCAAGGTATATCATTTGGATGTCAAATCTTTCTTTTTGAATGGTGATCTCGGGGAAGAAGTCTACATTGAGCAACTTGAAGGATTTCACTGTCAGATGGTAGAGACATGGTATGCAAGTTGAAGAAAGCTCTTTATGTATTGAAACAAGCCCCTAGAGCCTGGTATGATAGACTAGATAAATATTTGTTGAAATTAGGATTTAGTAAAGGTGTTGCTAACAGTAATCTATACTTTAAGATAGAAAATGATAACATATTGATTGTTGAAGTCTTTGTTGATGATATTATCTTTGGAGGTGATGATGACTTGAGCATGAAGTTTTTCGGTGATATGTAGAAGGAATTTGAGATGTCTATGACTGGTGTGATGAAATTTTTCCTAGGTTTGCATATTGAACATATTGGAAAAGGTATATTCATATCTCAAACTAAGTATGTGAATGAATTACTGAAGAAGTTTGGGTTAGATGAATCCAAACCAATTGGAACTCCTATGGTGACTAGTTGTAAATTGTCGAAGAGTGATGAATCTCCTAAAGCTAATCAAAGTTTGTATAGATCTATGGTTGGTGGACTGCTATATCTCACTCAGACTAGGCCAGACATTATGCATGTTGTGTGCATGGATATTAGATATCAAGCTGATCCAAAAGAGAGTCATGTCACTATTATTAAGAGGATATTTAGATATCTGAAGGGAACTGTAGATTATGGTTTATTTTATATGAGGAATGATGACTTCATGTTATGTTCCTACACTAATACAGATTGGGATGATGATGTTGATGATCGGAAGAGCACTACCGGTGGAGCATTCTTTTTGGGTAAGAAGTTGGTTTCATGTGCTAGTAAGAAACAAGATTCAATGTCCTTATCTACTATTGAAGCTGAGTACATTGTTGCTGCTAGTAATTGCACTCAGGTAGTTTGGATGAAGAAAATGTTGAAAGATATCAGAGCTATTTATGATGAGCCTACTGTTATATACTTTAATAATTCCAATGCTATCAACATGTCAAAGAATCCACTGTAACACTCAAAGACTAAGCATGTGTTGATCAAATATCATTACTTGAGAGAGCAAGTCAGTGAAGAGAAGATGAAGATGGAGTATGTATCTACAAAAGAACAAATAGATGATATTTTCACTAAACCTTTGCCTGTAGATACATTTGTCTTCTTGAGAGAAAAGTTAGGGGTATCCACCCCTCCTGTTGAGAACTAGATGCATTAAGTTGCATCAGTCCGGTGGATTTCAGCCTTATCTTTTTATCTAGATTGGTGTGTTGGTGTTGCTCCTCTACTGGAGTAGTCTGTGTTTTGGAGAGAGATTCATGTTTCTATTTTGGGAAGAGAGATTTTGGTTTTCTATTTTGAGATCTTTGGAATTGCTATCAAAGGGGGAGAGAGATCATGTGAAAAACTACTTTATTTGTCCTGGTCTTAGGTGGAGTTTCATTGATTATTTTTCATATTTATGTGTTGCCATCAATGCCAAAGGGGGAGATTGTTGGATATTGCCAATCAGTGTTGCTGCTAAGATATATTGTTGTTATTGATGTCAACATATTCCTATGATATTCTCTGATGATTGCATTTTGGGAAGATCTTTTGACCCGGTTTGTAGTGTTGTTTTGTTGATCACTGTTTTGCAGAGTTTGGTATTTCCTCCAGTATATTTTGGTGTGATCAGATCTTGTGCTGAGACTCTGGGATATTTCTTGGGATGGTCTTGTGTATCTTCACTTTAGTTGGATCATGATTTGATTCTTTGCAAGTTATTTTTCTTTGTGACAGTTGTTGATTGGTTGTGTTCTTGAGCTTTTAGACGTTGACCGATGAAGATTTGATAAGTGGTATTGGTGCAGTTGTTCCTGATGATTCTAAAATTATTATCAGTGTTTCCTAGTCATGTCCTCTCTTTTTTGGTGATCCACATTGATCATTGTGCAAGTTTTTGGTGGTTTCTATGAATCAGTGATGATTTTTCATGTTATATGGTTTTTTTTGGTGGTGTGGCGTGTTGTGGTTAATCTTGGCATGATTTCCGATGGAGTTGAGAATTTGGGAATTTGATTTAGGTCCATTTTAAGCTATGTAAATCATTATATTGGTTTGGTGGTTAGTCTTTGTATCATGTGTTGTAATTTTGAAATTGAGGGTTTAGGTGACCTTGTTGTCAAGGTTGGTGATTTGTATATATAGGAGATATATTCATGTAATTTAGGTGTCCATGTTATGTTTGCATTATCAAAGAGAGGTTTATGTGAAGACAAGTGATTTATCCTTTGGTGTTGAGTTTGAGGTGAGATTGGTGTTGCAGGGCAGACATCTGCACTTAACAGGAACTGTAATCAAGCATTTGGAGATGCTATTCTTACAGTTCATTTATTCCAAATTGTAGTCTAAATCTTGTTGTAAGTCAGTGAGACTTCCCTAAGGGTTGTAGCCTTCTAGGCCATTATATTTGAGTAGTGAGCTCTATGTAGTGTGCCTGATTATATGTGCATTCCCCATTATAATATTTAAACATACTACTACAAAGTATCATCTTACTATGGGTAGGTTCCCACAGTGATTTTTCCCTTAACCGGGTTTTCCACATCAAAAATCATGGCATTGTGTGTTGTGCCATTAATTTGCTTATCTATTTTATTACTGTAGTTTATCATATCTGTGTTTTGTGATTAAGTTTGGTACTCCAGTGAAGACTGATTCACCCGCCCCCTCTCAATCTTCCTTCTTGGTTGCTGCTAACATATACATGATATAGCATGGGCATACAAAGTTTGAGGACTTATGATACATCCATAATTACACATACATTCCCTTGAAGCCAAATGCTAAGTCCTTTAGATTGAGTCAAAGACTTGTCAATGCCTTAATAAAACCCTTAATTCAAAAGGAAGTATAGAAACTCCTATCTGCTAGTATCATTTTTTTTGTTAGAAATTCAATGTGGGTGCCTAATTTGGTACCTATCCATAAGAAGAAAGGTGATATCAGTTTATGTGCGGATTTTAGAAATCTAAATAGAGATTCTGGAAAGGAAAATTATCCCCTACCATAATTAGAAGAATTCTTACAAATGGTAAATGGGTCCCATGTGATGTCATTTCTTGATGGTTTCTCTAGTTATAATCAAGTTATGGTGGATAGGTTGAAATTAACCTCTACCACTAAATGGGGAACCTTCGCCTACAAAAGGATTCATTTTGGATTGATAAATGTAGGGGATGCTTTTCAAAGAGCCATTGATATTGCATTCAAAGACATAATAGGTGTATACACCTAAAAATAGTCCGAAGATAATTAATTAAATAAGCAATTATTTAATTAATCTCCCTTCCTAATTTAATAGAATTCATTAGCAATTTGATTGAACCCCTTTCATCTACTTATTAATAAATTTAAGGATTTATTTAACAAGTTCATTTCAATAGTCCCCTTTGATTAATAAATCCAAATTAATTAATCCTCCTCCCATTTAATTCATTCCTTTGAATCCCCTAATTAATTAAAACAAATCAATTTATGAGTTGTTGAAAATTAATTAGCCTTTTCCTATTATTTGAATTTCTAAATTCAAATTACCCACATGCCTCCTAATTTATAACAACCTAACCTAACCATCCCTTAACCTAACCCATTCCACCTAACCCTAGGTTTAACTAATCCTATCCTATCTTGCACATCCTAACCTCCTTATCCTAACCTTCTATGGGTTGGATATCCTCTCTTTGAGACACATGGCACTTTGGCCACATGTCTCCTCTCTTGGACACTTGCCCTCTTATGAGCAACGCTCCTTGACACTTGTCACCATAGAGATGACAAGTGTCCCTCCCTCCAACCTCCTCTAATTTGACCGTTGATTCCTGCCACCTCACCCCTAGCCTTGGAAATCCTATAAATATCCCCCATTTTGGAGCACAAAGGATACCATCTCATATCATTTTAGGCATTGTTACTATAGGCATATCCCATCTCATATCATTTAAGCATTGTTATTATAGACAATTGCATCTTAGATCTAGCTTAATTTGATCATTTTCTAACATAATTGTTGAATCATGAAGCTTAATCAATCTATTTTCTAGCTTAATTTCATCATCATCATCATAGCTTAATCATGCATATCATTAGCTTAATTAGACTCATGGATCAATCTATCATAATCAACCTAGCTTGCATATCATATCATTTCAAATCCTCCGTCTAGGTGTACTCAAGTCATTGGGATTGCTTATCCAGATCTAAGAGAAAATCCATACTCACATCTCCTAAGAGGTGATAGGTTGCTTTGTCATAGTTTATCTTTCATTTGATTTCAATTTTCTAACCATGCTTGTAATGATCTATTGTGTGTTTGTGTTGCAAATGCAAGTACCCTACTTCACACACATGACATTTTGGTGCCCACTGTGGGGTAGGAAATCTGATTTCTTGGCCTCTCTCATCACCAAATCTTCAATCTCATGGGTTTCTAGTCAAGCCTGTTTCAGAATCTCATACGAGTACCTTTGCAGTGTCGTGTTGGTCTCAAAAAGACACCCAAGTTCACCTGCAATCTATCTATGAAATAGCCAATCTCAATCAATGAAAATCTTTAGGGCTTGGACAACATAACATATGATCCTAATGATCCTCCTACACTTCAGGTTCTACAAGACCTAAGGGGGGGACACCCTTTGATACACAAAGTACATCTAGTTACAAACATAACATCATCAATAGAAAGGAGATAAATCTCACAGGGCTCAACAACAAGGAGGTTACTACAGATGGGCTAGATCTACATTGACATCTCAACAAGACTAGAGCATGAGATAGATGGAACATCTAAAAATACAAACATAAAATAAAATGGATACTTGATATTTTAAAATCTCTAAGAATCCCCAGAATCTGTAGGACCAGTGCCTTATCCAAGGGCATGGAGTCATACATCAAACTAAAAATGAAAACCTCTACTACAAATCCAATTTATTTAAGAAAGATATCCCTGTATCAATGCCTGATATTAATACATTCTAAACTTAAATGGAGGATCATACATATCCAGACATTTTCCTGAATCCAAAATGATTGCTCATAGAATTTAAACTCTTCCTTGAAAAGTACCTAAGAACAACCATTACACTCTCACTTTGAGAGGACAAACCCAAACTCCCTTTAAGACTGGATTCATTGAAAATAAGAAAAGGCCTAGAGACAATCCAATAAACTGTATATATGCCTTACATATATGTGACCTGGAATAGAAAACATTTATAGCAAGAAGATACTCTATTGCTTGAAAAGGAACATTATATTACAAATTTGGCAAAAAGCTCAGAATTGGAAATCGATATTATGGAGCCTTTCTCACAAAAATCTGGAACCTTTACAAAATGAGAAGACTCTCGAATAAGAAGGCAGGGAGGACAAAATCAGATTTCATTCTTTGAAAATAGAAACTACCCTATCCTTCAACAATAATTGTTTCGCACAACTTGGCCTGCAAAAAATCCAATCTCTCTAACTAAAAAATCTAATCTAAGATCCTGAGGAAACTAGCCCATAAATACATGTCATGGGTTACACTTGACTACAGAATTAGATTCCTCAGATCAAGAGATTTCCAATGATATAAACACTTATATATCGGGCAAAAATTAAATCCCTCAGCCACCAATCTTTCTGGAGGTCAGTCGTTTAATTTTCTGCCTACTCACCACAGTCAGAAACCATATTTAAATCTTTGGATTTTGTCGCATAGGCATATGCCATGCATCTCCACCAGGTGGCATCATCTAGTTCATTTCGGGGCCTTTCTCCTACCACCTTAGCACCGTCTGGGTTTACTGCCATAATGAAGCCCTTTGTTTCTTCCTTGGCTCTTCTTTTTTTTATTTCCTCTGGACTACTTTCCTTCTTTATTGGGCCCCAGTGCTTAGTTGCCAAGTCATGCCTATTAGCCATCAAGCAACTTCATGTTGTGACTTGGCAACAACTGTTGATCTCCCTTGGATCACCGTTGATAGGCCTTGACTTTTCTGTCCTTTACCTCACTTGAGTGACTCCCTCTATCACTCTTTCTTCTAGTGGGCTCAACATGTGGCACATCCTGATTTGCCTTTGGATCCATTTACCCACCACCTTGGACTTGCCACTGGACTTGGGCCCACCCTGACTCTTCTTATACTCTTGCTATGTGGCATGTCCAGATTTGCCCCAAGCCCACCTAGACTACCACCTCAACTACTACCTAGTTAGTCGCTATGTCGTAGGTGATAACCATCAGGCATCTTCACATCACGGTATAGCAATTGTCATAGATTTTCCCTCAAGTTGTGCAATCCTTAACGCTTGGGCCGCTTTCCTTTTAGTGCACGTTCTTTGTCACCAAGTTGCATGGGATATTTGGTGATCACTTTCCTCTTGTGGTATGGCAATGACCATTAGATCATCTCACCTGGTCGCTGATCTTTCCTAACCTGCTCGGACTTTAACATCTCTGAATGACTCTCGCCTATGCCATGGTGTCAACGCGTGGTATCTCTAGATTCGCTCTCTGATCTACCCGGACTCCACCTGTCCAGTCAGGCCTACCACTTGTCAACCTTTGGTTTACCACCTAACCCACTTGGACCACCAAGTCATCTCCACTAGACCCACCATCTCCTTTATCTTGTTCAGCCTCAACTTTTTGGCCTAAATTCCTCTTCGACTAGCCATTTTTGTGTCTCATTGAAACCACAGTTTTATCGACACCTTCACTTGTTGATGAAATTGATGCCTTCGGTGAGTCCATTTTGAGATCTATCGAAGCCATCATTTGCTTGATATACACCTTGATGATATGCCACCTATCCACTATGTGTTACCATTTGATTGGCTCTGAAGTTCACAATGGGGCACCACCTGCCATGTGGATATTCATTTCGGGCTCTCCACTTTGACATCTTAGCATGACCTCCACTAACCACCAGAATGAACCACCTGCCTTAACCGCTTGCATCAACTATTGGCCATGGTTCACCACTAGTGGTTTGTCGCCAGGTCATGGCCTTTATATAGTGAGCATTTTCATGTCGCGATATAGCGATAGCCCTTGGATCCATCTTGATCACCATTGATCTTTGCTGATCCACTCAACCCCTAGCCCCTTTGAGCGGCTACATCTTATGCCACGACATCACCACGTGTCCGCCACTTGTCTAACACCTCATCAAGCATGTGTCACTACGTGAAACCTCATGAATTTCTTAGTGCTTACCTTGGTGCCACCTGGTCTACCAGCTCATCAGTCGCCAAGTCACAGTTGTTAATAGTCGAGAACTTTCATCTTGCAGTATAGCGACCGTCGTTCGATCTTCTACAACATGCCTACTTGTTAATCTCCCCTTTTTTTGCAAAATTAAGCCACTTTGAGATGCACGCACATGAGGGGGCCCACCACTTCCTTTATCGGCCACTTTCCAAAAGCCCATAAGCTTTGACACTTAGAATGCACGCGGCTGTGCAATTAAATACTAAAAAATTTCCTCCATGCGGCCAATGTGGGATAAAAGACTATGCCTGAAAGTTCATTTATTTTGTAAACCCAGCCTAGTGCCCAAGTAGAAATGCCTTACATAGGTTGATTGCATTTACATTGAAGTTCATGCTTCCCATGTGTGATGTAGGGGATTTGGTGATACACTTGCTAAAATAATTGCCTGTGGGTTTTACATTTTTACGCCCTCTCATGACAAAGTTGTGACCCATGCAAAAGAAGCGGTTGAACCTTCAAACTTGAACCAAAAAGGTTCAAGGGTTCAAGCTCAAAACAAATTACAATAATGCACTTGCCTTACCATAAAACAAAGCCGCGAAGAGAAATCAATGAAGCAAGGCTTCATTGGGTCACCAAATTTAGCATAATTTTTATAGGTCCCAACATGTCACATGAGTTTCTTTGTGCACTCGTACGGGTATGTGAGAATACTCGTACAAGTTTCTACTTCTATGTTTTTAAAACAAATTGCATTTTAGGGTTTATATGCTTCAATTTGGCTATTACTAATGGTAACCCTGGTCTGTTTGTGAGTTTTCTAGCAGCCTAACTGGCTTTTGCAGGATGATTGTCGAAGATTATGCTTATCAAAGCTTCAATTCATCAAAACAACATGACTACTAACACATCTATTTTGCATGTTGCCTAAGGAAAATCAACAGGACTTTGTGTATTCTTAAATTTTCTAGGCACACTTATGTTGCTAATGGTAAATGAACATCTTGTTTTCTATGCTTGAGAAGTTGTCTAAAAGGTAGGAGAGTATGCTCTTGTCCATTTAGACAATCATAAATCCCGACCCTTGAGCGCTTCTATGCTTGATATTTGATTACCTTTAGCGGGTCTGTCACAGTGGGAAAAAGTAATCACCATGTGAGAACGACCCAAGTGAGTATAGCTAGACCTAAGCTTTTTGACTCACTCTAAAAAATAGGCCTCTCGATATTAAAGTCTTAGAGGATGGGATTATTTGAGTTTTCTCTTTTGAGATCTCTCATATTGTACATTTATTAGAGCCTCACAGTCTCAATCACCCTTGCATGACTACTTCTTGTTTCTGTACCGTGTTCGGCTATAGGCCTCAATTACACTTGTGTGACTACAAGGGGTAATTTCAAACAAAAACCCTTACTATGAACCCTAAGATAGAAGCTACCTGATTCACCTCTGAAAGGGGGATAATATTTGTGCAAAAGAGATAGTAACTCTCCCAAGACACTTGCCATATCATGCCTCCATTAGTGTTTAGAGTTGGATAATACAGCATTGAGAATCCATTGCGTGAGACTCAGGAGTCGTATTCTGATTAGCTATTGGGTGTGTACCTAAGTTTGCAAGCAATTTTTTTCTCTCTTAGCCAACTTCCTTAGGATTTAGCATGTTGTACTTGAGGTCACTTATCATATCATGTGTTTGTTGTGTTTTCATCCCTGAAGCAGAAAATCAGACATCTAAAACTGGAAAAAAAATCAAAACATCAAACTTCATTGATAAACAATCTGTCCAAATAAAAATTTTCTCTGTTCTGTCCTCAGTCATACGAGATTTCTAGTTTGTCGTACGAGGAATCTAGTTTATCATCCAGTTCAGTGGGAATTGTTGTATGAGTCAGATTAGTAGAGGATTTTGTGTTATCATTTATCATCTAGTTCTGTGAGAAGTGTCATACGAGTTTAGGCCTTTGTCATGCAAGATTTCTAGTTTATCGTATGGGTCTTCTTAAATTATCATCTGGAACTGTATGAACTATGAATTTTTGTCTCTGCCAATCCAGAGTTGTCTTCTTGCATATCTTTTTCAGATCTGTCATGTTTTCTTGGTCAATTTGTAGTGAGCATAAACACTTGATATCTGTCATCCTGTACTTAGGTTGTCTTATTGGTTCACTCGGTCAAGTTATCTTCTATCAAATCAGATTCTAGAACTAGACACCTCAATATTTTCAAGTATTCACCTTCAACAAGTTCAAGATCTAACATCTCAAAGTGCATTATCACCCTCTTTGATAAACTGATCACTCAAAACATAGTTTCTCATCAGGATCTATCATCCTCTATCACGAAACTACAACGTTTGGTCAGGACAACCTTGTCCCACATTGTAGGATATATCATTCCTAATGGACTTGGTTTTATCAAAATCATCATCATTGCACTCCAAAAACTGAAGATCAAAAAACTTGCAAACTTTTAAACACTTGAATTATCTTTTTGTGTCATATCGCTTTATCATATCTACATTGACAGTTGGTCACTTACAACTTTTAGACAATTGAATACTCACACAACATTCAACACATGTGTATGTTTGTTTTAACTAGAGCACAGAGGCATAAGATCGCGAAAATAGATGCAAAAACATTTGAAATAGCTGAAGATCATAGAAACATGGAATACCAAAGCAAAATACAAGAAGAAGACATAACAGACCAACATATCAGAGAAATCAAACAAGTCCAAAATCAAAATCCAACTATGTCAAAACCTCACAAGGATTCAAATGCATCTCCAAAGAAAGGTGGCTCTTTTATGCAACTCTTAAAGAGATCCCTAAAGGATTTTGCTGAGGAAGATCAAAATCCCACACCTATGTCTAGCAATGGCTCATCCCCCCATAAAAAAATTGACTCTCCAAAGGCATCTATTCCTACACCTCTTGAAAACTTGCAAAAACCTTCCATAGCATCCTCACCAAACAATACACCTAAGGATGAAGTTCCCCAAGGAATATCCATAATTTCCATCAAACCTATTTCAGAGGATCATATTCAAAGCCCATCTCCTTCATATCTAAGCATTGATTTCTTGCAACCTCCCCATAATTCTCCCTTGTAAATTGAAGTCCTCATTTATAGAATGCTCGTTAAACGTGTCCTTATAGATGGGGGAGATGGCTTAAACATTTTCTCATTGAGTCTGGTCTATACTCTAGGTTATTCTAAAGAGGTAGTTGATCCTTGAAAAAAGATCACCATCAAAGCATATGTTGAAGAAGAGTGTTCCTCTAAAGGAATTGTGATATTACCCATCAGAGTGGGACCTTTACAAAAAGACACAACATGCCAAGTTCTAGACTTGGACTTACCATACAACATACTCTTGGGAAGACCATGGATACATGACATACAAGCTATTCCATCAATATATCATCAGTGCCTAAAATTTTCATACAATGGGCAGGAAATCACAATCTCAATAGACCCAAATCCATTGCAGTGTTGTAGTAATTTGAAACCAACTCAAGAGGTCATTGTTCCTCATAACAAAGAGATGTCATCTTCAAGCACACAATCCCAAGGAAAATCATTTGCCTCAATTTTGTCAAGAATGGAAAAACAAATGCAGCTAAGCGATCGAGGGAACGAAGAATATTCACTATCATGGGAAAATAGACAAGAGCAACTTGAAATTGAAAGGGATGAAGAAGATGTAGGTGTCAATGTAGTTCATGCATATGCAGGGAAAACGTTAGGAACTAGCCCACTTGAATTAGAATCACATTTGGTTGACTTGGACTTAATCAAGGACAATCAAGAGCTCCTTGTGTGAGGTCATTCTGATGAGAGTACCATTCTAGACATTGACATACATATCTAAAACTTTGACATCTCTATCATGACCCTAAATACCCTTGAAGCATCTCAACCTAAGGACCCCTTACCTCAGATCCACCTTGAACTTATTGACTGGGAAAATGAAAGACATACTGCCACTGATACATTTCCTAATTACCATGCCATATCCTTATATCTTAATGCAATCAAACCCACAACAACTTTCACCAGGGATTTTGATAACGTATCTTCAAATCAAGTGGGTGCCAAATCTCCTAATCGCAAAAGTGAAAATAAAGAAACAATATTAGGTCTACTGCTAAAAACCATTTATTAGCAACATTAGACCGCGAAAAAGTAAAAAGAAAGGACACATCTAATGGTTAAAACCTCCTTGAGGTGCCGGAAGATGGGATATTTGACACCTTACTTGAATACCATCAAGAGAGGTCATCTATCCTGATAGAACTAACAGAGGCAGTTACCATTGGCACAATTGATCTACATCCAGAAATCTCTCTATCAGAGCATGAAGTGAAACAATATTTGGAACCTTTCAAAAGATGGCAAATCAATTTTTCCTGGTCATATGCAGACATTTCATGGTTTGATACGTCACCCGAATATCAGTCCAGGAGCAGGCATCAATAATGGTTCATATAAACAACATGGATTAGGAGTAGGTATTCTATTCATCATGCCACAAGGTCATACAATTCCAGAATCATACAAATTAATCTTTCCATGCACCAATAACATGGCAGAATATGAATCTTTGGTTACAGGTATCAAAATGGCTATAGAATGGAACATTACATAGCTACAGGTCTTTGGAGACTCTCAACTCATCATCAATCAAATCAATAATGATTATCAAACAAAGGATGAAAAACTAATGCCTTATAAGAAGATGGTTGATGATGTCAATAAATACTTTGTCGAAATAATGTTTCAGTAGATTTTGAGGAATGACAACAAAGCAATAGATGCCATGGCAACACTTGCTTCTCTATTAAAAACACATGAAAATCAAGAGCGTTACGAATTCCTGGTGGAAAAGTTGTTTTACCTTGCACATAATTGTCCCGATTCCCAAACTATCTCTCACCTTGTTGGGCATGATTCCTCCTACTATGGCCAAACTTGAACATAGACCAAAAAAATAATATCCTCCCTCCTGACTTATCAAAGAACCAAAAGAGAAACTTTATTCACTAATCCTCCCATTATACTCTTGTCACGGATACCCTTTTTGAACGAGGTCTGGACGGTACTCTTTTAAGTTATCTCAAACAAGAAGAATCTAAGAAGGCCTTAAATGAAGTCCATAATGACATTTGTGGCACTCATTCAAGTGGTCTTACCCTTTCAAAAAAACTCATACGCTTGGGCTATTATTGGCCAACTATGGAATGAGATTCTTTTTAAGATAGCTAAAACATGAAAACAATGTTAGATCCATGGAAATTTAATTCATGCACCAACATAAGAACTTCATGCTTTGGCAACATCTTGGCCTTTCTACCAATGGGGTCTTGATCTAGTAGGAAAGATAAATCCTTCTTCATTCAATGGTCACAAATTCATCCTTTTAGCTACAAAATATTTCACAAAATGGATTGAGGCAGTACCTCTCATCGATATTATAGGAAAACAAATTGTTGCATTTATCTTGAACTACATCATCTGTCTCTATGGAATACCCATGATCATTATCACTAACAATGGGTGACCATTCAAGAATCAGGATGTCCATGAGCTATGTGAGAAATTCAAGATACAACATAGATTCTCCACACCTTACTATCCATAAGGAAATGGACAAGTCGAAGCATCAAACAAAACTATTCTGAAAATCCTCAAAAAGATGGTGAATGATGCTGGCAGAGATTGGCATATTCAATTGAACCCTTCTCTATGGGCCTACCATACCAGTATCCACACACCAACAAGTGTCACCTTTCTCTCTTGTCTATGGATTAGAAGCAATACTGCCAATAGTAATAGAGATACCTTTTCTACGAGTATCATTAAAAGGTCTTATCCCAGATGAAGACCAACAAGTATCTAGATTGTAAGAGTTAGAATTGATCCATGAATGCAAACAAATGTCTTTGATCATTTGAAGGTATATCAGTAAAGAATGTGTTGCAGTTACAATCACAAGGTCAAAACGAGAGAATTTCAAGTTGGAGAACTAGTACTAAAATAAAATTCATGCAAGCAGGCAGATTGGGAAAAGAAAGGGAAGTTTGAACCAAACTAGTTAGGTTTATTTGTGGTCACAATAGTATTTGGGTTAGGAGCATATCAACTCTCAACAAAGGATGGGGATCAGCTCAAGGAACCCATCAATAGCGTGTATCTGAAAAAAATTATGTCTGAAAAAAGCAGAAAAATAAAAAAACAATGAAAAAGTACAAAAATCAAAAAATAGAAAAATCAAAAATAGTGGAAAAGCAAAAAAATAAAAAATAGTGGAAAAGCAAAAAATCCCAAAACAGTATAATAAACAAAAAAATCAAATATGAGAAAAGTGCAATAAAAAAAGATGGTGAAAACCTAGCAACAAGCATTATCTGCTAGCTAGCTCTTCCATCTATTAGTGCTTGCATCCTTCCGCTTGCATTCATTTTCCATCAGTGCTATCCATATCCACAAATAAGCCTTTGTACGTACGAAAGCATCACAACTTATTTCTCTCCATGGTTTGGATCATTAGGTATATCATAATGAGTTTGTTTCTAGGTTTGGGGAAAAATCCTACACCTAGCTATGGGAAAAAATTTTGATCATTTTGAGCTTAATCATAATAGGTAGAACAATAGTTATAGCTCTTGTCAAGCAAAAGACACATCCAACATTGAACACAAGATCAAATTGTCATCCATCAACCTATCACATGTCAATCTAAGAACGATAGACACTTTTCAATGGATGATATCTTTTGCCTAATGATGTTTACACTCTAATCAATGATTGTTCAACTTTTATATCTTGATTTTCGCTATCATGATTTTTGAGTGACTCCAGAATGTCTTTGACTAGAGGAACAAGTATGGAACATGATATTTTTCTTGTCTTCTATCTGTAAATTAATCATTAATATGTGTAAATTTGTCTCAGGACATGATCCTCGAAGTATCATCAAAGACATTTATTATTTGTGTATAGAAATGGTTAATACTGTCTATTTTATGCAAGCAACACTCAGGTCATCTTGGTTCGATTATAACTCGATGCTTGTGCCTACTTGCAATATCAGAATCTAGGAAAGTAGTGGTCAGGTCATCATGGTTTAATTATACCATCGATGTTTGCACTCATTTCCCACATTTTAAAAAGCTCAATGATGATGAAACACAATAACCCAATGACTGGTCTGATCGTAGCTTTGCATTTCATTTGCATTTGGCTTGCATTTCATTCTTGCATAGGATCCCACAAGCTCATCTTATTCAAGGCCAAATATATCATCATAAGTGTATACACAATCAAACCGATGACTCATCTCTCTCCCGATATTGTCGACCCAATGCAAATCTTATGCTACTCCCTCAAATACGTGAACATTAGCATATCTGAATCTTCTTGCAATCTGATATCAACAAAATTTCATTTCTTTATCCAATCAACCTTATCAATTCTATCAATTGATTGCATCTGATATATTTTATCATGTCTTATACATGATGTATCTTTCCTAGAACTAGACAACCTGATCAAGTCCTATATAGGATATATTATTTTTGAAACCAGATGCTTTGATCATCTTTGTCTTATACAGGAGGTGTCAATCCTAAAACCAGACTAGATCTCGATCTTCTCAATATAATCAATCATATCCAATCAATCAAGCTCTATCAATCATCACATCAAGAACCACACCATCGTGATCAAAGAACTTGCACTTTCATCAATCAACTTTGTAGAAATCAAATCAATTCTAATCGAGAAATCAATTTCGTAATGATCCAAACACTCCAAAGGTCAATATCTCAATTGATCTCTCTAGGGGGCATCATCGTACCGCAATTTATCAATCAATGTCTGGGGCATCCTATCGAACCAATATCATCATTAAAATGAGATTATTCTTTGAATCAATGCTTCATCACACCTCGCTTCAAAGAGGGGCAAACTTTATACACCTAAAAATGGTCTGAAGATAATTAATTAAATAAATAATTATATAATTAATCCCCGTTCTTAATTTAATTGAGTTCATTAGCAATTTGATTAAACCCCTTTCATCTACTTATTAATAAATCTAAGGATTTATTTAATAGGTTCATTTCAATAGTCCCCTTTGATTAATTAATCCTCCCCCCATTTAATTCATTCCTTCTAATCCCCTAATTAATTAAAATAAATCAACTTATTAGTTGTTGAAAGTTAATTAGCCTTTTCCTATTATTTTAATTTTTAAATTCAAATTACCCACATGCCTCCTAACTTCTAACCACCTAACCTTGGGTTTAACTAACCCTATACTATCTTGCACATCCTAACCTCCTATGGGTTGGATATCCTCTCTTTGAGACACATGGCACTTTGGCCACATGTCTCCTCTCTTGGATGCTTGCCCTCTTATGAGAAAGGCTCCTTGACACTTGTCACCACAGAGATGACAAGTGTCCCTCCCTCCAACCTCTTCTCCAACCTTGTCCAATTTGACCCTTGATATCTTCAGACTCAATCTTGACCGTTAATTCCTGCCACCTCACCCCTATCCTTGGAAATCCTATAAATATCCCCCATTTAATTGGAGCACAAAGGATCCCATCTCATATCATTTTAGGCATTTTTACTATAGGCATCTCCCATCTCATATTATTTAAGCATTGTTATTATAGGCAATTGCATCTTAGATCTAGCTTAATTTGATCATTTTCTAGCATAATTGTTGAATCATGTAGCTTAATCAATCTCTTTTCTAGCTTAATTACATCATCATAATCATAACTTAATCATGCATATCATTATCTTAATTAGACTCTTGGATCAATCTATCATATTCAATCTCATCTAGCTTGCATATCATATCATTTTAAATCCTTCGTCTAGGTGTAGTTAGGTCACTAGGATTTCTTATCCAGATCTGAGAGCAAATCCATACTCGCATCTCTTAGGAGGTGATAGGTCTTTTTGTCATGGTTTATCTTTTGTTTGGTTTCAATTTGCTAACCATGCTTTTAATGATCTATTGAGTGTTTGTGTTGTAGCTACAGGTACCCTACTTCTCACACACAACATTAGGTAAGTGTGTCATCATATATATGGAAGATATCATAGTGTTCTCTAAAAGGTGAGAAAATCACATTCAGGATTTAAGGAAAGTAATAAAGAAGTGTAAGAAATTTGGGATGAAACTTAACCCAAAGAAGTGCATGTGTAAGGTAATAGAAGGAAAATTTTTGGGGCATGTTATATCTAAATAAGGATTTCTATTGATCTTGACATAATCAAATCCCCAATGTAGTTACAACCTCCATGTAGTAAAAACGTGTTGAAGTACTATTTTGGTAAGATGAATTTTGTGAGGAAATTCATTACAGGATTTGTAGAGATTGTAAAACCTTTGAATGCTATGATTAAGAGGGATGAAAAAATAAAATAGATTAAAGAGACTAAAGAAATGTTTGAAAATATTAAAAGGGCTATTGTTGAAGCACCCATCTTGTCAAGTCTAGATTATAGTAAACCCTTTTAAATATACTCTTTTTCTTCAAAGCATACTTGTGTAACTATTTTAACTCAAAGAGATAAACAAAAAGAAGAAAAACCCATTGCATTTATGAGTTGCCCTTTTGAAGATGTTGAATTGCAGTATATCAATGTGAAGAAACAAGCTTATGTATTGGTTAAAGCAGTTAGAAAATTTAGAGACTATATCTTGAGTAAGGTCATAGCCATAATACTAGATGCATCAGTCAAGATGTTGTTAATACAAAATGAAGTAGTGGAAATGAGATAAAAATAGGTTACTATTTTGTAAGAGTTTGACATTGAGATTACACCCATGAGATTAGTCCAATGGAAAGCTTTGGTGTAGGATATAATAGAAATAGATCCATGATTGATTAGTGAGTATTATTTGATTGAAAAAATGTTTTGTGAGGAATGGTATAAATATATCTTACACCTACTAATTAATAATCAATTCCCTAATTACATGAATAGAATGCAAAGAGGAGCTTTAAAGATCAAGGCTTAGAACTACATGGTAAAGAACAAGAATTTATTCTGCAAAGACCATGATGGTGTATATCTTAAATGTGTAGACAAATAAGAAGCACATAAGGTTTTACATAAATTTCATGATAAGTTTGGTACAAGGCATGGTGGACATCTTGCCACAACTCACAAGTCAGATATTATATGCCAACTATCTTTAAAGATGTGTATCAACATATGAAATGTTGTCATATTTGCCAAATGTTTGCTGATAGAGGGAAATATGATGCTCAACCACTGCAACTAGTTATTGAAATGAGACCATTTTCTCAAAGGGGACTTGACTTTATTGGAATGATTAATCCTCCATCACCATCTAGACATCAATATATACTCACAAAAACAGATTACTACATGTGTTGGACTGAAGCAGGATGTTTTAAATTTTGCACCATTAAGGTGGTTGTTCAATTTTTGGAAGAGAATATCATTAATCTCTTTGGAACTCTGCATTCCCTGATATGTGACAATGGCCTTGTCTTTTCATCTTTAAAATTTAAAAATTGGGCTTTTAAATTCGGGATTATTCTTAAGTTTTCATCAAATTACTATCCTTAAGGAAATGGGTTGGTAGAATCAACCAACAAGAACTTACTCAATAATTATTAAGAAATTTATTGATAAAAACCCTAGAGGGAGGCACACCCTATTGAAATATGCCTTATGGGAAGATAGAACTCCCAATAATAATTACATAGAAAATTCATTGTATCTTTTATTTTATGGGATAGATCCAATTTTTCCAATTAATTTGAAAGTCCCCACACTTCAATTTGCTCAGGAATATTTAGGGCTTGAAAATAAAGAAGAATCTCATTTATTGCAACTTTTAAACCTTGATGAAAAATGGAATAAAGTTATTGATCACATGAACAAACATCAATCTATAGTAAAAATATGGTTCGATATGTAAATACCTTTTGTATCTCAAATATCATGCTATATTGGGATAAATCTTAGGAGAGAAGGGATTGAAAGGAAAATTTGACAAAAAATAGACTGGTCCATACCAAAATTTTGAGATACTAGGTGAAAGTACATACAGGCTTACAACGTTAAATGAAGAAGAAATAGCATTGCTCGTAAATAAATAATTTCTGAAACATTATTTTCAACCCTGAAACAACATGAGTGATGCAATCAAACATAAAATTTACAGATATTGTACAAATATTAATATTGTGAGCATCATAAAAGTTGTAAATATTGTGAAGTGGGTACGTAAAATTAGGTGTAAATACTCAAGGTGGTATGCAAAAATTAGTCATAGTATTGTTGTAAGCATCCTTAAGGATAGTCTTCAAAAGGCAAGTGATTGAGAGGCCTATGTGTATGGCTATGTATCCCAATTCATGAATGTTCTATATGAGATATTTGTGTTCTAGAAGCTTATCATTCCTTGAATTAAACCCTAAGGTAAGGGTAGATAGATGCACTAAGGGAGAGTGGCTCTTAATGGGGGTCGAGGCCCTAAAGAGGCTGCTAGGGTAACTCATTGAAGAGTTTCTTAATCAAGTGATAACCTAATTAATGAATTAGGGTAAAACACATTAATAAGATAATATAGTGTCCTACCCATGGCCTTGAGTTCTTGTATAGACTAAGGACATAATTGGGAAGGCTTAACCATCCAAGGGGCATCGATCTAGCATAATCGAACCTCCTTGTCTTTATGAAAGGACTATTTGATTCCACATGAGTTGTCAAATGGGGGTCAGGACCTAGGGAGGCTACTAGGGTAGCTCATGTTGAGGTTATGTAGTGATACTCTCTCCTTCTCAAATACTTTAGTATCCCATCCTATGTGGTTGTGAGTAGAAGGCTCTGGTGGATCCTTGTACATGTTAGTGTTTACCGTATGTTTCCTTGGATGTTGGTGTTGTGCTTGAGAGTAGACCTAGGTTTCCTTTCTTGTTTTCTTCTATGTTTGGGGCCTTGCATCTATCTCCTAAGCATGATTGGGCAGAACTAATGGTTCCACATGGTTGGGTGGTTGTTACCAGCCTCCATTGGTGACTAGTGGGGACCAATGGACTTGTTCATGTGTAATGGAAAGGTCTTGTCTTCTTCAATCTAATATCTTTTTATTCAAGTTGCAAGTAATTTAGTTGTTGTAATCAGTATACTTTATGTATCATTGAGATGCATTGCATTTGTAATTTTATTGATCTCAAACACTCTATAAGGAGGTTGATGTAATTTAAATTGATGTAACTAATATTCTTGTATTGGCAGAATAGTGTTTAGGTAGATTAGTGTTGCTATTGACTATTCATATGTGATTGGGTGATCTATCTTATCATATGTTGAAAGGTTATCATAGGAAAATTTGGGTTGGTGCTTAAAATGAACATAGTTGTAGATGTAGATATTCTTATATTATACAATATTATTTATTTCATTAATGATTTATGTATCTCAGATCTTGTTTAGAAGTGTTGCAGAGTAGTGGTGTTATGGAACCCATAGAGGACATAGTTTTAAATGTATGTTATCTTTCACTTGTGCAATGCAATGGTTAATTTTATGATGAGTTACAAGATGCAAAGTATTATGTTTAAAAAATTAGTAATTTCTATATGTTTTTAGATTGTTGGTTATCGGTCATCTAGGGTTCCTTAGCGGGGGATTACAACGCTTATCAATATCTTCTCTACTCTCACATTATGAAAAGATAATGGGGCATTTTTAAAATCAATCCACTTCTCATTCTTCCCTAAATTCATTGCATTATACCCTTAATGTTATTAACACAACTTTTCTTGGGATTTAGTAAATTCCAATTTAGTGGTGTTTGTGTTCTCATTCGTATTGTGCAAATTAAATGCTTCTTACTATTTCAATTTGCCTAATTATATGCTTGTTTTCCTAACTTTTTACAATTTCCTTTTTCTGCTTGCATAATTACTATAGCTCAATATGGCTAGGGAATTGTCATTGTTTATTGATAGTGCTATTTTTCTCACTAGAAGGGTAAGGCAATTGGCCTTTCTAGATCATGTTACTTCACAATGTTTACATCGAGTCTTCAAGATAGACTCTGACTTGGCTGAGACTGTTATCAAATGGATTTTAGGGAAGGAATTTATGGTATCTACTACCAAATATAGAGTTAATTTTGATATAGCTTCCTGATTCTTAGCATGTTTGCTAGATTTGGGTGAGGATGAGGATGACATGTACAATTTTATTGATGGTCTAGATGTAATTTTGGAGGTGGCTAGACCAGACTATGGAATTCTCATGTCATAAAACATTAAAGCAATCTGAATATCAGAGACCCCTGTTCATCTTATAAATTCCTTGGAGGCTTTCATGACACCGCTTTAGAAGAGCACAAGGAGAAGTCATGCTAAGCATGCCACTTTCTCAAGCAAACCATGGGCATAGTTCCTAAAATGGTGTCCCTAGGAAAGATTGAATTCATAATCTGGACTATGCTTTTGGATAGGGATAAGTAATGACCGCCTCTTGTTTTGAACAAAATTTTGATTGAATGCTAAATATTTATATCATACTGCAATGGGTATCCCAATATTGACACAAAATGTAGTTGTAAGAACTTTTAGAAAATTTTGGAAGTAGATCTTATTTTTGAATTATACTATGCATTCTATATATTAGTATTAATCAACTTCATCCACTTTTTGTAATCCTTGGTGTGCATTATTTGTACGATTTTTATTTGCAATATTGTAAGTTTTATTTTCAGACTCAATCATTTGCCTTTTAAAGACTATACTTAAGGATGCTTAAAACTCTACTATGGCTAATTTTTGCATACCACCTTAAGTATTTACACCTAATTACACCTAGCCACTTCACAATATTTATATTTTTACAATATCTAGGAAGTTTATGTTTTCTTGTATCACTCATGTTGTTTCAGGGATGAAAATAGTTTCAGAAATCGTCTATTTATGAGTAATGCTAATTCTTCCTCATTTAATGTTGCAAGCCTGTACATACTTTCACCTAGTATCTCAGAAATTTGGTATGGACTAGTCGAAGTTTTGTCAAATTTTCCTTGCAATCCCTTTATCTCCTAATATTTATCCCAATATAGCACGAGATCTGAGATATGAAAGGATTTTACATATCGAACCATCTTTTTACTATAGATTGATGTTTTTTCATGTGATCAATATCTTTAATTTATTTTTCATCAAGGTTTAAAAGCTGCAATAAATGAGCTTCTTCTTTATTTTCAAGCCCTAAATATTCCTGAGCAAATTGGTGTGTGGGGACTTTCAAATTAATTGGAAAAATTGGATCTATCCCATAAAATAAATGATATGGTGAATTTTCTATGGAATTCTTATTGTGAGTTCTATCTTCCCATAAGGTATATTTCAAAAAGACATGCCTCCCTCATCAATCGATTTCTTAATAATATTAAGTTAGTTCTTGTTGGTTGATTCTGCCAACCCATTTCCTTAGGGATAATATTTGATGAAAACTTAAGAAGAATCCTTAATTTAAAGCCCAATTTTCAACTTTTAAAGATGAAAAGGGAAGGCCATTGTTACATACTAGGGAATGCGGAGTTCCAAAGCAAGTAATGATATTCTCTTCCAAAAATTGAAAAACTACCTTAACAACACAAAATTTTAAACATCCCAATTTAGTCCAACACATGTAGTAATATGTTGTCGTGAGTATATATTGATGACTAGATGTCGATGGAGGATTCATCATTCCAATAAAGTCAAGTCCCCACTGAGAAAATGGTCTCATTACAATAACTAGTTGTAGTGGTTGAGCATCATATTTCCCTCTATCAATAAACATTTGGCAAATATGACAATATTTCATATGTTGGAATCAATGAACTCTGAGAGGGGGGTGAATCAGTGTTTCGATATTTCCAAATTGTTTCATTTTATTCTTTATCCACTGGATGCTAATAACATAAACTATAATACAAAAACACAAAGAAAATAAGAACATAACCATAACACCAATATTTTTATGTGGAAACCTGGAAAGGGAAAAACGACGGTGGGATTGAGTACCTACAATATGTGAGGCCCTACCCTGACCCATCCTATCTCTTCAGTTATTTTCATTTTGGAACTATTTTGGATGCTAGTTTTGACACACTATGGATATAGAACTTTTCATGGTTCCGCGATTTTGGTAACATTGATATATATGGATGCTTCATTTCTATGCCTTATGGATGATAGAATATTATATGATTCTAGATTAGGGTAATATTCTGATGATTTAGGTTATTATCTGAATTTCAGAATTTGTTATAATGTTAGAAAAATATTTGCATATCTTGTAGATGGATCAAATTTTGAGGATTATAATAAATTGCTTTGATTTGTGATAAATCATATTTTATAATGACGAGCCTTTGTGGAATGAATGTATTGTATTCTGATTTTGTGTTATATATTATATGAGGTTATTTGGGAAGTACTAATGTTTAAATTGAGATGTGTAGGAAATTATCCATGTGACCATGGAAATATTATGGAGAATCAAACCTAGGCCAATGTGCGTTAGTAAAACCAGGGGTTGTCTATTTGGAGAGACAACACCCCATATGTACTGTATTTTATTCGTAAATGTAAAATGTTGCATGAGTGTAATTTGTATTTATTGGATTGTTTTAATTGTTTAAGGAACAATTGCCATGTGTATATTGTGATGTGGAATTATTTTGTAGTGTCACTTGACACCTATGTAGTATGTTGTGTTGGCAATTTGTCATGTCACCTTTTTGAGAGTTTTAATTTTGTTAATTGTTATATCTCCTAATTATCCTTGAAGGAACCAAGAAATCTAGATTAGTGAGCCACAAGGAAGGTCAACTCAGAGTTGACCCGTAGGTTAACTTCAGGTGGACTTTCTGAAGGTCAAATCAACTCCTAGAGTCAATTTTAGAGCTTTTCTATTAGGCCTCATGGGGTACCTATGGGTGAAGGCCAAAATTGGCCATGTGTCTTTCCCTTAGGACTTGTTTAACCACCCAAAAAAGTGGTTTTACCAAGATGGACGAATTCCATCTATAGGAGTGCCATCCTTGGTAGGATAACCTTCTTGGAGATAGTAATCCCTCTTCCCCATTTCATTTCCCTTCTCTAGACACCTAGGTTAGGGAGTGTGTAAGACCTAGGGAAGACCAACCCGATGGGGGATCTCTCACTCTATCCAAGAGGTTGGAAGGAGTGAGAGAGGCCTTCTTAGGCTAAGAATGGAAGCTTAGTGAGCTAATCACCCACTCTCCATCCTTGGAGATTTTTGGAAAAACTTGGAAGGAGAAAACCAGTTTTAGGAATAGAGGAATTTGGGGGCCAAAGAATTGCAGAAAGTTGTGTGGATTGGGCAGCTCATCTCCAACTAAATTTAGCATACCTATTGGCAGAATAAGGTTGGTTTTTATCTCCTCTTGTTTATGTTGTTCTTGTTAGTTATGTTGTTTTGTTGAGGGAAAGAAATGCTAGTAAAGAAAGTGTTTATGTAAATTGTTGTTGAAGAAAATGATGAGTAGGTTTCATTTCTATGTTTCTTTGTTTTTTTGTTTGTGTTCTTGTTTTTGGGAGTGTCCAAGATCTCTTACTCTTGGGAGAGTAGGATGATCTTGGGGTGGAAGAAGCATGATAGCCTTGGGTGAGAGGCTCTCCTTAAGGAGAGTGATCTCAAGGGTGTCCTTTGTGACCCTTGCTGCATAGCCTTGTGTATGCATTTGGGGGTCATAAGGGGAGAGAAATGGCTTGAGCCTTTGGGGGGGCATAAGGTGTGTGGAATGAATTCTGTTGAGTATTTTGTGTTGCCATGAGGTGGCTTGTGTTATATTTTGGCTGTAGTCTCCCCAATGGTACCTGGTCCACTTCCACCCGTAGATTGATCACCACAAATGTGGTGGTAGTGTAGCTTGGGATGGCAAAGTATATGTTTGTGTGGTTGCCCTATTGTTGTGTTGTATTGCTTGGTTGTTACCCCGTCTAGGTCTTGATTCTCCTAGCTTGGGGGTGGCTTCTGGTAAGCCTAGGCTGGGAGGTGAGCATCCCATGGTCACAGTCCTAAACCTTACATGCAGGTGGTTTGGAAACAGACTAGGAGTTGCAGATTGTGTTGTTGCAGAGTTTTGTACAGATTTCAGATTTCCATTAAATGCAGAAAAGCAAAGAAAGAAATGTAACCTTATGATTTGTAGCAAAAAAAGAAAAGAGAAAGTGCATATGTAAATATAAGGCTTAAGTTGATTTTCTTCCTGTTTAAATAAATGTATTCTTTATTTTCTGTGTAAAGATTAGAAAAAAAAAAGGACTGTTAGATTATTTACCCATTTTTATATTTGGGCTATTGTAACTTATCATTCTGGGAAGCAATGTAATTTTTATTATATTTTGATGTCTATTGAGTTTGTTGTAGCCTAAATTTAAATCTGGTCTATTCACTTGTTATTTACTGCAATATTAAAGAAAAGAAAAAAAAAAGAAAAATGCATTAGGATTCCTTATTTACTTGCACAGTTTAGATTTCTGTTATTTTATGACTGTTAAAAAAAAAAGAGAACCAGAATTGTTTTATTTCTGTAGAAAGTTTAAATAAAAGGAAGAAAAAAAATAGATCTATTCTAAATGCTGTTAGAAGACTAAAAACAGAATGTAAATGGTTAAAAATCTCAAATCAATATAAGGGTTTTTAGCCCTATTACTTCAACATTTAGTCATATATATATATATATATATATATATATATATATATATATATATATATATATATATATATATATATATATATATATATATATATATATATATAGGTATATAAGTATATATATTGAAAATATATACCTATATATATATATAAATATATATATAAGTTCCTGTATGTGCATACCCCTGTAAGAACGAAATAAAAGATATATATATTCTGAATCCTGTGCATCTCTATTACAAAACATATAAAGGTATTGCAGAATAACCTTCTTATATATATATATATATATTTCTGCATCTGAAACACATACTCTGTAGATGTCTGTAGAACAAAAAAAAAATAAAGACATATATGTTATGTTCTGATCATAACAATGTTTATATGTGTATATAAACATATATATTTGATATTCAAAAAAAAAACACATCATATAACATTCTTTTCAAAACACGAAATATATTAAAATGTGTTTTTAAAAAAAAAAAAAAAAACGGGGAAATTGGAGACATGCGGGCCATTGTGCATAACACAGTGGACGGCCACGGCCGAGCCACTGTGCTACACACAGTGGGTGGCGCCGAAGGACACCGCACTGTGTGTAACACAGTGGGCGGTCGCGGCCGCCACTGTGCTACGCACAGTGAACGGTGCCCGCCACTGTGTGTATACACAGTGGGCGGCGGCTATGCCGTCCGCCACTGTGTGTACACACAGTGGGCGGCGCTGCCGCCACTGTGTGTATGCACAACGGCACCCGAGAAACCCTTCCACTTCCTCCGCCTCTCCCCACGTGAAACCCTCCGCCTCCGTACCTCCAGTCACACCCTACACAAAAAAAAAAGAAAGAAAACAAAAACAAAGAAAATGGTGTTATAAACCCTAGCCCGAAATGGGTTAGGGTATAATATGATAAAAGAAATAAAATAAAATAAGGTGTAATATATAGAAATGCAACCCTAACCCAATTTCGAGTTAGGGTTAGCATTTTAAGAATATATATATATATATATATGAGAAATTTAAATTGGAAATTTAAACTTTGATGATAATATGTATACATTGGGGTCAATTTAATAATGAAATTATTATATGTCCATTTAAATTGGAAATTTAAACTTTGATGTTAATATATATACATTTGGGGTCAATTTAATAATGAAATTATTATATGTCCGTTTAAATTGGAAATTTAAACTTTGATGATAATATATATACATTTGGTGTCAATTTAATAATGAAATTATTATATGTCCGTTTAAATTGGAAATTTAAACTTTGATGATAATATATATACATTTGGGGTTAATTTAATAATGAAATTATCATATGTCCATTTATTGGAATTTTAAACTTTGATTAAATATATTTGGACGTTAGGAAAATTTGAAAGAAGGAATTTGTAAATTTATGAACCTTAAGCCCTCGAGACCGATTTTTGGTCGGATTGAAATTTAATTGACAAAATCAAGGGATTTAGGGAAAATTAGAATTGGCCTTAGCTTATTGTCGGTTTTAGTGGGCAAATGACATTGTAGTAATTCGAACCCTCATCGGTAGGATGTATATAATAATTTCGCATGTGCATCAATTAATTAATAGCATTATCCTTATATGGATTGGGAATGTTTTAATACATTAAGATAATCAATTATCCCTTGATTTAATTAGCGTCAACTTGTCTTAGGTAATTGAGCTAGCTAACTAATCCGTGGTGCTAATTAATCCCCTCCCAACAAGTCGCTCACTCGAGTTGGTTAATTTACCCAACCTTAGAAGTAAGTTTATTTAGATCCTAGATAAGACAAAACTTTAATAAAGCTATTATATTATAGAATATGTTGCGAGTTCATGACGTCAAAAAAATTTGTTGTTCCATTTTTGTGCCCTAAAGTTTGGGCACAACATTTTGGTATCAGAGCAAGGTTTTCGACACTAGGAACCTTTCTCCATTACGTTTCGCTTTAATTATCTAAAATGATCAAATATATGAAAATTAAATTATTTAATTAATTGTTTATTTATTTTATTTTTGTTTCCTCATTAGGATGCCTCTGACTACGCGACAAGCTCGCAAGCGCGGAAGGGGTCCTAGGCGTACACGTATGGCATGCAAGGATGTTGCTAGGGAGGAACCGGTTCCAGAAGGGAACCCAGAAGCACCTCCCGAACCACCGGTTGACCCTAACCGAGACATCTTGCTAGCTCTTCAGAACTTGATTGGGATCGTGCAGGATAGGCTTCCAGCAGTGGACCGTCATGCAGACAATCAGAACTCAGGGAGTCATAGGTCAGTAGAGAGGGAACGGAGTAGGAGTCCACCTCCTAATTCCGTAGAGGGTGAGGCAGAGCATGAACCGGAGTCTGTTCACCTGCCCGAACCCCCTCCAGTAGCAGCACCTGTGTACTTTGAGAGAGCACGTCAGGAACCAGGAGACCTGATTAGAGAGGTTTTGTGCCTCCAGCCGCCATCTTTTGGAGGAACTACTGATGGAGTAGAGGTTGAGGCATGGCTCTTGAGCCTAGATCGGTGCTTCACATTGCGATCTTATGAAAGCAATCTGAAGGCATGTGTTGCAGTCCACCTTCTGAGATCAACAAGCTCCACATGGTGGAAGCAAGAGGAATTCAAGTGCGGACTCACTGCAGATACCATCACATGGGAAATCTTCACAGAGAGGTTCAGAGAGAGGTACTTGTCAGAGCACTTCCTGCAACATACGATTGATGAGTTCCATGACCTCCAATAGAAGGGTCTCACAGTGACCCAGTACGAGAGTAAGTTTATTGAGCTCCTACCTTATGTAGATTACCTGAAGGACGAGAAGCTGCTCGTCAACCGATTTGTTAGGGCACTTAATGCTGGGATAGCAGGACCAGTGAGGATGGCCGCTCCAGGGAGCCTTCGGGTTGCCGTAGAGAAGGCCCTTATAGCCGAGGAGATTCAGATCAGGCCACAGGACACGAGGGATCGATTCCAGAACTGAAACCTAGCTCCCCAGCCTTTCGGGTTTTAGAAACCCCAATTGGAAAGGCAACCACAGGAATGTTTTGGGGTCCCATAAACCCCCTCCTCCACAGCAGTCACAGCAGAGTCAGAGACAGAGGCCACCTCAGGGACAGCAGGGCTCCAGGCCCAAGCAGTGGCAGTCACAGGGTCCTAGGCGTGACCAGAGAGCATAGGGTACATACACACCCTCGGCATGGGCTCAGCAGTCCTCCAGGGGTGGGTACAGTGGTTCTAGCTGGATAGGTGGGCATCCTTTTACTAGGCCTCAGGGCACACAGTTTCAGGCATGCGGTGCTTGCTTCACATGTGGAGCCATGGGGCACATGGCGAGAGAGTGTCCACAGGGATAGATGACAGGGAATCAGAGGATGGCAACATCAAAGCCTATAGTTGGGGACATGGGCAAGTCCCATAGAGTCTTCGCAGCAGTTGACAACCGCCAGGCAGAGCACCAGGCCACAGTCATCGAGGCTGCAGGTAAGGTCAGAGGTAGTAGTATTTCTATATTATTTGACTCAAGAGCGACTGACTCCTTTATATCTCCATTGGTTGTGGAGCATTGCGGGCTAGTGGTAGTAAGGCAAAGTGTCAGCTGGGAAGTGGAGTTAGCTTCAGGGGCTAGAGTGTCAGTGGATTCAGAGGTTAGGGGATGTCTGCTCCAGATTGGTAATACCACCACCTTAGTAGACCTTAGAGTTACACCACTCGGATCTTATGGCATCATACTTGGCATGGATTGGCTTTATGCCCACAGAGCCAAGATGGATTGTCGCTTGAAAAAGGTCGAGTGTGAGGATGATCATGGTGCTCCCATAGTAATCACTGGGATTCAGAGACCCCTGTCTCTTCGTATGATAACCGCTATGCAGCTTAAGCGGAGCATGCGAAAGGGATGCCAGTTGTTTGCTATCACGATCGGTGACAGGGAGGAAGAAAATGAGAAGGAGCCTTCCATAGATGACCATCCCATCCTTGAGGCATTTGCAGATGTGTTTCCTGATGAGCTACCTGGTATGCCGCCTAGCAGGGAGATTGACTTCCACATAGATTTGGTACCAGGAGCCGAGCCAGTTTCGAGAGGACCTCATAGGATGACCACTCATGAGCTTAATGAGCTCAAGATGTAGCTAGAGGAACTCTTAGAGAAGGGTCACATCCATCCTAGCATCTCCCCTTGGGGCGCACCAGTCATCTTCGTGAAGAAGAAAGATGGATCCCTTCGGTTATGCATGGATTACAGGCAACTGAATAAAGTAACCATCAAGAATCGCTATCCCTTGCTGAGGATTGATGACTTGTTTGACCAGCTTCAGGGTGCTAAAGTGTTTTCCAAAATAGACCTGAAGTCAGGATATCATCAGTTGAGGATTGTGGAAAGTGATATCCACAAGACCGCGTTTCGCACCAGATATGGCCACTATGAGTTTACTGTGGTCCCATTCGGTCTTACAAATGCTCCATCTATATTCATGAGTCTCATGAATGGGGTATTCTGCACCTTCCTTGACCAATTTGTGATAGTGTTCCTCGATGACATATTGATCTATTCCCGAAATGAGCAGGAGCATGAGGAGCATTTGAGACAGGTTTTGCAGTGTTTGAGGGGCAACCAGTTGTTCGGCAGTTTGTCGAAGTGTGCTTTCTTTAGATCAGAGGTCAAGTACCTAGGGCATGTTATATCCGGTGATGGGATCTCAGTTGACCCATCAAAGATTAGAGCCATCATGGAATCGCCGGCACCTACCAGTGTGACAGAGGTCAGAAGCTTCATGGGTTTAGCAGGGTACTATAGACGTTTTGTGGAGGGATTTTCCAGAGTTGCACACCCCATCACATCCCTCCAGCGAAAAGGGAAGAAATTTGAGTGGTCAGAGAAGTGTGAGAGGGCTTTTCAGGATCTAAAAAGGGCACTCACTAGTGCACCTATTCTTATTGTGCCAGACCCCACGACCGACTTCATGGTATGCACAGATGCTTCCTTAGATGGATTGGGAGCAGTTCTTATGCAGGAGGGTAGGGTTATAGCATACGAGTCTAGGAAACCTAAGACTCACGAGCTTAACTACCCTACGCACGACCTAGAGCTTGCAGCAGTTGTACATGCACTTGTGAGGTGGAGACACTTCCTCTTAGGCCATCACTTTGAGCTTCATTCAGACCATCAGAGTTTGCAGTATATCTTCACCTAGCCTAACCTTAATGCACGTCAGAGGAGATGGATGGAGTTCCTTTGTGAGTATGATTTTGATGTTCATTACATCAAAGGAAAGGAGAATGTGGTCGCAGATGCCCTAAGTAGGAGATGACATGAGGTTTACACCATATCCATGAGCACATATTTGAGAGACCGTATTTTGCAGCGATTGCCAGAGGATGATTGGTATCTAGAGGTTTGTCAGAGGATCTGTAATCAGGAGACCCTGGAAGGGAATTTTGTGGACTACTCTTTGGAGTCTGATGGTTTATTATGCCATAGAGGGCGCATCTATGTACCCTCTCCTGGGGGTTTGCGAGATTTTGTTATCATGGAGGCTCATAAAGCTCCTTATGCAGCACATCCCGAGGTTAAGAAGATGCATGCTGACTTGAGGCACTTATATCATTGGCCAGGAATGCGGCAGCTTATCGCCGAGTTAGTAGCCCGATGCCTTGAGTGTCAGAGAGTCAAGGTGGAGCACTGCCATCCAGGTGGGTTACTCCAGTCCCATGCTATACCAGAGTGGAAGTGGGATACTATATCCATGGACTTCATCATTGGTCTTCCTATGTCATCTCGTCACCATGATGCTATCTTGGTGACAGTTGACAAATTGACCAAAGTAGCCCACTTCTCACCAGTCCGGACTACCTTCACAACTCTAGCAGTGGCACAGGTGTTCTTATGAGACATTGTTAGGCTTCATGGTGTCCCACGCAAGATTATTTCTGATAGGGATTCTCTCTTTACATCTTCCTTTTGGAAGGCATTACAGGCAGCATTGGGCACCAAGCTCAACTTCAGCATAGCCTATCATCCAGAGACAGATGGACAGACAGAGTGGGTTAACCAGGTGTTAGAGGATATGCTCCGCATGTATGTCATGGATCATCAAACCCGATGGGAGGAGTACCTGCATTTAGTAGAATTTGCCTATAATAATGGGCATCACACTTCTTTGGGGATGCCACCTTTTCAGGCTTTGTACGGCAGACCATGCAGGACGCCTTTGAGTTGGGACCGTATTGAGGATAGGGTGGCCATAGGCCTTGAGATGGTCTGTGATATGGAGCAGCAGGTAATTTTGATTAGACAGCGCCTTAGAGAGGCATAGGATAGGCAGAAGAAATATGCAGATGCAAAGAGGATAGACCGGAGTTACATGGTTGGGGACAGAGTTTTCCTGAGAGTGCGATCGCATAAGAGTCCGATCTGCTATGGAAAGGGGTCTAAGCTCGCACCTCACTTTGTCGGACCCTTCAAGATCCTTGAGAGGATAGGACTAGTTGCTTATCGCCTAGCTTTACCACCTAGCCTGTCATGCATCCACGATGTGTTTCATGTGTCAATTTTGAGAAAATATATCTATGATGAGTCTCATATTTTAGATTGGGATGCCTTGCAGGTGGAGTCAGATGGGCAGCTAGCCTTGGAGCCCATTAGCATTTTGGCTCGCTGGACGTTGGCCCTTCAAGGTCGAGAGCCGGACCAGGTTAGGGTCCAGTGGGATTGCTATGATGAGGTCACAGCTTCATGGGAGGATGCAGCACGTATGAGATCACAGTACCCTCATCTTTTTGATGAACTCCAGGAGGACGTTCATGCCTAGAGGGGGAGGGTGTGAGGCCCTAACCTAACCCATCCTATCTCTTCAGTTATTTTCATTTTGGAACTATTTTGGATGCTAGTTTTGACACACTATGGATATAGAACTTTTCATGGTTCCGCGATTTTGGTAACATTGATATATATGGATGCTTCATTTCTATGCCTTGTGGATGATAGAATATTATATGATTCTAGATTAGGGTAATATTCTGATGATGCAGGTTATTATCTGAATTTCAGAATTTGTTATAATGTTAGAAAAATATTTGCATATCTTGTAGATGGATCAAATTTTGAGGATTATAATAAATTGCTTTGATTTGTGATAAATCATATTTTATAATGACGAGCCTTTGTGGAATGAATGTATTGTATTCTGATTTTGTGTTATATATTATATGAGGTTATTAGGGAAGTACTAATGTTTAAATTGAGATGTGCAAGAAATTATCCATGTGACCATGGAAATATTATGGAGAATCAAACCTAGGCCAATGTGCATTAGTAAAACCAGGGGTTGTCTATTTGGAGAGACAACACCCCATATGTACTGTATTTTATTCGTAAATGTAAAATGTTGCATGAGTGTAATTTGTATTTATTGGATTGTTTTAATTGTTTAAGGGACAATTGCCATGTGTATATTGTGATGTGGAATTATTTTGTAGTGTCACTTGACACCTATGTAGTATGTTGTGGTGGCAATTTGTCATGTCACCTTTTTGAGAGTTTTAATTTTGTTAATTGTTATATCTCCTAATTATCCTTGAAGGAACCAAGAAATCTAGGTTAGTGAGCCACAAGGAAGGTCAACTCAGAGTTGACCCGTAGGTTAACTTCAGGTGGACTTTCTGAAGGTCAAATCAACTCCTAGAGTCAATTTTAGAGCTTTTCTATTAGGCCTCATGGGGTACCTATGGGTGAAGGCCAAAATTGGCCATGTGTCTTTCCCTTAGGACTTGTTTAACCACCCAAAAAAGTGGTTTTACCAAGATGGACGAATTCCATCTATAGGAGTGCCATCCTTGGTAGGATAACCTTCTTGGAGATAGTAATCCCTCTTCCCCATTTCATTTCCCTTCTCTAGACACCTAGGTTAGGGAGTGTGTAAGACCTAGGGAAGACCAACCCAATGGGGGATCTCTCACTCTATCCAAGAGGTTGGAAGGAGTGAGAGAGGCCTTCTTAGGCTAAGAATGGAAGCTTAGTGAGCTAATCACCCACTCTCCATCCTTGGAGATTTTTGGAAAAACTTGGAAGGAGAAAACCAGTTTTAGGAATAGAGGAATTTGGGGGCCAAAGAATTGCAGAAAGTTGTGTGGATTGGGCAACTCATCTCCAACTAAATTTAGCATACCTATTGGCAGAATAAGGTTGGTTTTTATCTCCTCTTGTTTATGTTGTTCTTGTTAGTTATGTTGTTTTGTTGAGGGAAAGAAATGCTAGTAAAGAAAGTGTTTATGTAAATTGTTGTTGAAGAAAATAATGAGTAGGTTTCATTTCTATGTTTGTTTGTTTTTTTGTTTGTGTTCTTGTTTTTGGGAGTGTCCAAGATCTCTTACTCTTGGGAGAGTAGGATGATCTTGGGGTGGAAGAAGCATGAAAGCCTTGGGTGAGAGGCTCTCCTTAAGGAGAGTGATCTCAAGGGTGTCCTTTGTGACCCTTGCTGCATAGCCTTGTGTATGCATTTGGGGGTCATAAGGGGAGAGAAATGGCTTGAGCCTTTGGGGGGGCATAAGGTGTGTGGAATGAATTCTGTTGAGTATTTTGTGTTGCCATGAGGTGGCTTGTGTTATATTTTGGCTGTAGTCTCCCCAATGGTACTTGGTCCACTTCCACCCGTAGATTGATCACCACAAATGTGGTGGTAGTGTAGCTTGGGATGGGAAAGTATATGTTTGTGTGGTTGCCCTATTGTTGTGTTGTATTGCTTGGTTGTTACCCCATCTAGGTCTTGATTCTTCTAGCTCGGGGGTGGCTTCTGGTAAGCCTAGGCTGGGAGGTGAGCATCCCATGGTCACAGTCCTAAACCTTACATGCAGGTGGTTTGGAAATAGACTAGGAGTTGCAGATTGTGTTGTTGCAGAGTTTTGTACAGATTTCAGATTTCCATTAAATGCAGAAAAGCAAAGAAAGAAATGTAACCTTATGATTTGTAGCAAAAAAAGAAAAGAGAAAGTGCATATGTAAATATAAGGCTTAAGTTGATTTTCTTCCTGTTTAAATAAATGTATTCTTTATTTTCTGTGTAAAGATTAGAAAAAAAAAAGGACTGTTAGATTATTTACCCATTTTTATATTTGGGCTATTGTAACTTATCATTCTGGGAAGCAATGTAATTTTTATTATATTTTGATGTCTATTGAGTTTGTTGTAGCCTACATTTAAATCTGGTCTATTCACTTGTTATTTACTGCAATATTAAAGAAAAGAAAAAAAAAGAAAAATGCATTAGGATTCCTTATTTACTTGCACAGTTTAGATTTCTGTTATTTTATGACTGTTAAAAAACAAAGAGAACCAGAATTGTTTTATTTCTATAGAAAGTTTAAATAAAAGGAAGAAAAAAAATAGATCTATTCTAAATGTTGTTAGAAGACTAAAAACAGAATGTAAATGGTTAAAAATCTCAAATCAATATAAGGGTTTTTAGCCCTATTACTTCAACATTTTGTCATATATATATATATCTATAGGTATATAAGTATATATATTGAAAATATATACCTATATATATATATATAAATATATATATAAGTTCCTATATGTGCATACCCCTGTAACAACGAAATAAAAGATATATATATTTTGAATCCTGTGCATCTCTGTTACAAAACATATAAAGGTATTGCAGAATAACCTTCTTATATATATATATATATATATATTTCTGCATCTGAAACACATACTTTGTAGATGTCTGTAGAACAAAAAAAAAATAAAGACATATATGTTATGTTCTGATCATAACAATGTTTATATGTGTATATAAACATATATATTTGATATTAAAAAAAAAACACATCATATAACATTCTTTTCAAAACACGAAATATATTAAAATGTGTTTTTTTTTTTATAAAAAAAAATGGGGAAATTGGAGACACGCGGGCCACTGTGCATAACACAGTGGACGGCCACGGCCGAGCCACTGTGCTACACACAGTGGGCGGCGCTGAAGGCTACCGCACTGTGTGTAACACAATGGGTGGTCGCGGCCGCCACTGTGCTACGCATAGTGAACGACACCCTCCACTGTGTGTATACACAGTGGGCGGCGGCTATGTCGTCCGCCACTGTGTGTTTGCACAGCGGCGCCCGGGAAACCCTTCCACTTCCTCCGCCTCTCCCCATGTGAAACCCTCTGCCTCCGTACCTGCAGTCACACCCTACACAAAAAAAAAAGAAAGAAAACAAAAACAAAGAAAATGGTGTTATAAACCCTAGCCCGAAACGGGTTAGGGTATAATATGATAAAAGAAATAAAATAAAATAAGGTGTAATATATAGAAATGCAACCCTAACCCAATTTCGGGTTAGGGTTAGCATTTTAAGAATTTATATATATATATATATGAGAAATTTAAATTGGAAATTTAAACTTTGATGATAATATATATACATTGGGGTCAATTTAATAATGAAATTATTATATGTCCATTTAAATTGGAAATTTAAACTTTAATGTTAATATATATACATTTGGGGTCAATTTAATAATGAAATTATTATATGTCCGTTTAAATTGGAAATTTAAACTTTGATGATAATATATATACATTTGGGGTCAATTTAATAATGAAATTATTATATGTCCGTTTAAATTGGAAATTTAAACTTTGATGATAATATATATACATTTGGGGTTAATTTAATAATGAAATTATCATATGTCTATTTATTGGAATTTTAAACTTTGATTAAATATATTTGGACGTTAGGAAAATTTGAAAGAAGGAATTTGTAAATTTATGAACCTTAAGCCCTCGAGACCGATTTTTGGTCGGATTGAAATTTAATTGACAAAATCAAGGGATTTAGGGAAAATTAGAATTGGCCTTAGCTTATTGTCGGTTTTAGTGGGCAAATGACATTGTAGTAATTCGAACCCTCATCAGTAGGATGTATATAATAATTTCGCATGTGCATCAATTAATTAATAGCATTATCCTTATATGGATTGGGAATGTTTTAATACATTAAGATAATCAATTATCCCTTGATTTAATTAGCGTCAACTTGTCTTAGGTAATTGAGCTAGCTAACTAATCTGCGGTGCTAATTAATCCCCTGCCAACAAGTCGCTCGCTCGAGTTGGTTAATTTACCCAACCTTAGAAGTAAGTTTATTTACATCCTAGATAAGACAAAACTTTAATAAAGCTATTATATTATAGAATATGTTGCGAGTTCATGATGTCAAAAAAATTTGTTGTTCCATTTTTTTGCCCTAAAGTTTGGGCACGACACAATATTATTATACTATGACCAGTAGTAGAACAATATTATAGAAGTTGGAATGCACATGCATTTAGGCACACTGCCTAGATCTCACTACTCATTTACAAAAGGGCTACTACTCGGAGAAAGGATCACTGCCTTACAGGCTAATACAAAATGATTACAATGAGTAATGAATTGAAGAAAAGCATATAACTATTCCAAATGACAGTTCCAGTTAGGCACAAAGTGATCCGCTATGTTGTTCTGATAAACTGCTCTATTCTGCTCTGTTATTGATTGCCGGATTAATAAAACTTAAGGAGTGCACGTGAAACTATGCTCAATCACTTCCAAATTCATCTTACATATAATCTCATCCCACAAAAAACATTATCCAAGTCGATTTTATATATTCGCACTATCAAAATTGATCTCCCACAAGTCGACTTCTCAAAATATCAAAATATGAAATGTGTATCTTCAAGTCGGCCCAAATATTCACAAGACCATATTCTAGATCCAGAATATAAGATCACACACTTCCCATAATTTGGACCAATTACTTCGAACTTACCAACAACCACTAGAATCTCCTCAAAGAATCTGGTCCACACATTACACCACCATTAATGAAGATAACCCTATTTTGATGCTCTACCAGATACCAAACCTTCTAACATGATTAAGAAACAACACTGGAGGATAGGAATGCATGATAATTTGTTTCTCATACTCAATTAAATCAACTCGGATCACTGAAACCAAAACACATCACCGAAAATGAGAAATACTCACCAAAATTGTACACTAAGTATCACTGATAGACTTATACCAAAACTTACTCAAGACATCTGGATATCCAAAACTTCATATTGAATAAGGTCAATAGGTTGAGTTGCCATAAATGACAACTCCTAAGAAATATCATGCACCATACATCATCAATCATCATCGGAGCATCACTGGAATAGTGTCTTATGCCAACAATCCCCCCCTTTGGCATTGATGGCAACACTGTGAAAAATGACAAGTGTTCCAAAACTCCAAAAACTACAAGAAATTTGACAATCTGAAATCTATCTAAGAATTAGCATCATTTTTCACTACTCTCCCCCAACTCTCTCCCCCTTTGACATTAATGGCAAAGGGTAAGAATCCACCAAAACTTATTTAGAAATGAATGCAATAATTTATATGAATTTAAAAATGTCTACATAAGTGACCTTCAAGGATTTCAAGTAGTCATTCCATCCTCTCAGGAAGCAATCTAAAACATTAATCAGAGAACTAAACATGTATGCATGAACTTCAACACATTTGAGATCTGATGGCACTAGTTTACCTAAAGCCATGACTGCATCGTGCTAAGCTCCAAGTAAGGTATCTATCCGAGGAGTGATCAAACTTCTCAGTTCATCCACTCTGCTTAACATTTTCTCTTTTTCTTTATTCAAGCCCTTTATTTTCTCAGCAAGATCCATTATTTGAGCTTCAAGGGAACCTGGAAAAACTGAATGAGGGGCAAATGAATGACCAATACTGGCTAGTTTCCCTTCAAGATCTCTTATTTTCTTATCAATATCCACAGTAAACTTGGACAAAAAGAGGCATGATTTGAACATTTTGTTGCCTTCATCTTATGCATCTTCTACACTTTTTACTACGGACTTAAAAAATTTCCTATCAGCTTCAATTGTTTTCAAATCGGTCTAAAGCCTCATCTCATTGAACTTATTCAAAACCTTTATATTTTCAGCTTTCTCTAATGATACAAAATCAGATTTTACTTTATTTAACATATCCTTAAGCTTACCAGAGGGTAAGTCATTGGAAATTTGCTTAAGGTTAGGCAAAACATTCTCCAAAATTGTAGTTGCCAAAGATATCACCTCTTTTTCTTCTGAAGAAGACTTGATTAAGTCCTCACTAGCCTTGATCTGTGCAAGGGTGACCAATTTCAGTGCTTGAAGAGGGGACATGGTACTTAAGTCTACCAGACCATGAAAAAGATAATCCTCAACCGCAATTTGCTTTCCTTTATTAGGAATAGTGTCTTTAGTCATGGTTGTCAGAGCTTCATTTGTTTTCTCTTCACCCTTCTCCTTCCCAACTACTTCATTCATATCCTTTTCACCCTCTTTTCAATCATCTTTAGTCTTTCCCACTTCACCTAACTCCTCAGCTATCATCTCTACAATGATCTCAATCTCTAGGGGATCCTGAGTAACATCACCAGAGTTATCGACTACTAGATTATTAGAGGCCTCAATTGGAGCTTCCTGTCCAGCCAAATCTACAGATGATTGATCTTGTTGTCCATCAAAAATATCCATAGACATATCTGGGATAGATGGAGTATCCTTAGGCTCAGAGACTATTGTTGGTTCTTCCAGAACAGATTTTTCTTGAGAAGAGTCTTCTAGATTCACATCAACTCTCTGATCAATCAAAAGTTGTCTCAAAATTTTTTTAGTTTCCTTTTTCACCTCATCTTTCTTCCCTATCATAATTTTATTTATTCTTCTCTTGTTTTAGAATCTATCCTTGGCAAGTTTCATTTTCTGAGTGACTTCATCTCTAGAAATAACATAAGATAGATTTACTAACACATATTCTTTTATTCTCTCATCCTCAAGTGAAGTTGTATGTCTCCTTGCATCCAAAATGTCATATAAGCTCTTGGGGATCATAGATGATAATTTTATCAAGACCTTACTAAATTTATCCATATATTATACAATTGCTTCTTTAACAACTCGCTAATCTTTATCCTCAAAATTCTCATAATATATAGAAACATTTTTCAAATTTTCATCTTTCAAAATCTCATCAATTAACTATTTCAAAGTCATAGGGGGCATAATTTCATATGGGCTTCCAAGTTTACTGGACTTAAGAACTTGATCTATCTCATATTTATTCTTGCCAGCCCTTGTCCTTCCGAATGGCTCTCCTTATGACTTATCTTTCTTGGCAGGAAGAGCATCACTGGATGTAGGATTTTGGACTACCCTTGCATAGGTGGCAGTCTTCTTTACTTCTCTCACCTCTTCATTTGACTTTGTTTCCTCCTCTACTACAACATATTGCCTTATAGGTTTCTTCTATTAGGACCCGGAGACAACTGAGAGAGGGGGGGGGTGAATCAGTTGTCTATCAATTTCAACCCAAATATAACTTAATCAAACTTGATACTTAATACCGGTAGACCAAACTTAATTCCAGAAGACAAACTAGCAGTTAATATTAATACTGGTGAAACTCAATGCATATAAAAAAAAGAGAAACAACATCCACAACACATAAGACATATATTTGTATGTGGAAACCCTGCAAGGGGAAAAAACATGGTGGGAAACCTTACCCACAATCAGATGATACTACTACAGATAGTATGTGTATACAAATGGGGTCTGCACATGCAAAAAGGCCAACCACCTAGAGCTCACTGCTCAATCACAAAATAGGAGTCACACTGACTACAATTGGATGATTAAATCCAATGATAACGTACTACTCAAAGTAGCATCTCCAATGTTGGATTTAGTACCGGTTAAGCTTTGATAATCACCTTCAAACCTTCCTTGAACCTTCTATATGGTCTGCTCATATAATCATCAATATTCACACATACCATGTAATAATACCATAACCATATACCATCTCACTATCTTCTTTTTCATCTCACAAATGAGATCTTACATATATACCAAAACCTAAGACCAAATGTGTAGGTTAGCTAATTAAGAATATTACAATTAAATCAATTACAAATAAGTCAAGATGAAATGTATCATTCCGGCTCAATAAAATTACAACAATATCCAATTAATTAAATCATCTCCATAACGTGTCATGCTGATCTAGAATAGATAATACATGTCGGTCCATAACCTAGACCAATTTGCCAGTAACAACAAATATGTCAACCCGATTAGACTAATAACCAAAATACCAAAACCAAGTGTCCAAACCATGTCTTTGACATAACCAAGTGATCTCTAGATGATAACAAGTCATCCTCAATGTCGGTGAACAATATAACCTGTCGGTGAGTGATATACCGGTGACTGTGCATAAGTCACTAAACTTGTCGGTAAACATAATGTGTTGGTTCAACATAACCAAATATCTCTAGAAGGATAAGTATTGATAAGTTTTGACATCAATGACAAAACCAATGCAAAACATCCATAATACCAACATCTCCTTCTTCCTCTTCTTAGCTCCACCAATATATGTTGATGGTTTAGGCTTGGGTGGAGGTATCATCTTTTGTACACCAGAGGTAGGTGTAGATTTGATGGGCTTGGCCTAGGATTGCTTGGGAGGAGCTAGTTTAGCTTGTAGCCTCACCACATCGTCCTCCTTCATAATGTTTTCCTCTCTTTCTCTTTGTACTACTTCTCTTGTAATCCCCATCTTCTTAGCAAGTTCCTCAACCTCTTTTCTCACTTTCCTTTTCCTTTCGAGCCTAGTGAACTTCTTGTTTAGGTCTAGGTCTTTCTCCTAGAAATTTCCAAACCTTTCTTACTTTTGATCCACCTATTGACTTAATAGGTGTTGAGAATATGCATCAAACATGATTGCATCTACCTCATACCCCATGGGAATGATCCACATAGTTATGGGCTCAACTGCCTCCATGTGACACTGATCCTTGTCAACCATGAAAAAAATAGTCTTCTCATACTTTTCCACTATCTCCTTGGGAATTCTCTATGGTTTTCATAGAGTCTTGGAAAGTTTTGAAATAACCTCATAAGGCTGATTTTGGCATTACATTGTCACCCAAACCCATCAATCCTTCCTTGATTTGTATTGCCACCAATTTATCATAACTCCATTAGACTTTACTAATTCTGAGGATCTTGTTCATGAAATAGAGTGCTAAGCACACAATTATGGATCCAAACTTGAAGACATGTTTTTTATCTTGTTTTATTTTCTTCAAGTTGTTCATTAATTCATTGAGGAGTACTGTACACATATCATAGCTTTTATCTTCCTTCAACATCTCATAGGCTACAAAGATAGTCATATCAGAGACAAAATTTATCCTACGCGATTGATATACCTAGTATCCAATCACCATTGAGGAAAATTTTACATCATGCTTAATAATATCATTGATTGTCATTGACTGGTTGTCAAACTGAGAACCAATAATCTTTGTCAGTGTTGTATTATGAATTTTCCTTAATCCTAGAGCTTCGCCGGTTTCTCTCAGACAAGTTCTTGCTTCAATATCTTGTTTGGTTATCTTGTAGGGACGGTCTAGCCACATGAACTCATCATGGAATCTTCTCAGAACATACCAGACCCATTCTTCTTCATCGAGTACTAGAAAGTGGATAAATTGCGTGAAACCCTTATCTTGAAGTACCTTGAATTTTGGCTTTAGATTTCCCAAACTGTTTGATAGGTGCTTGTTGTTGTAGGTCCTGGAGACAACTGAGAGGGGGGAGGGGGGGAGGGTGAATCAGTTGTCAAATAAATTCAAACCAAAATCTTATTAACCAACTTAATGCTTAATACCGGTAAGACAGGTTAAGTATGTCGGTAAACAGTGTTAACAGAAAATTGCTATACCAGTAAGAATTAATGCATGAAACATAAGCATAAAGTCATCCACAACACATGACACCAATATTTGTATGTGGAAACCCTGTAAGGGGAAAAACCATGGTGGGAAACCTTACCCACAATCAGATGATACTACTGCAGATAGTAAGTGCACAAAAGAGGGGTCTGCACATGCAGAAAGGCCAACAGCCTAGAGCTCACTGCTCAATCACAAATGGGAGTCACACTAACTACAGTTGGATGGTTAAATCCAATGAGAATGTACTGCACAAAATAGCATCTTCATATGTTGGATTCAATATCAATGTAATGCTGATATGCTTCTACAAAAACCTAACTTCACCTTCAAATGATGTCTTCGTGTATTTCCCTGCTTGATCTCGCATATATCCTTCCTTAAATCTTTTTTGCATTCCACACTTGATCTTACAAATAAGATCTTACATTTATACCATACCCTAAGACCAATTTTAGTAGGTCGGCTCTACAAGATATCATAATAAAACATTTTACAAATAATACAATATCCGATGCAATAACTGATTGAACATGTTGGCTTAATGCATTTACAACAATAATAAATCATCTCCATAGCGTGCCATGCTGATCTAGAAAAGATAAGTCTGTCGGTGTAACCCTAGATAACCTGGACCTATTTGCCAGTAAAAGAAAATATGCAAATGAGAATATACCAATGATTATTACTTCAAAGTAAAGTGTCCATATGATTTCTTCGACATTACCAAGTGTCTTCCATGTTAATGCAGGTACCGGTGAACATTATATCCTGCCAGTTGACCATATACTAGTAACTGTTTGCACAGTTTACTATTTGCCGGTGAATGTTGCTGGATCTCCAAACTAGGTGAATTTAGCAGGTGTTGACATCAATGACAAAACCATACCAAAATACCAACAATCTCCCCCTTTAGCATTGATGGCAACACAAGATGGAAAAACCATCAAAGTGCCAAAATAGAAATGCCAAGTACAAAAATCAACAATCTCCATTTCTCCCCCTGGGAGTAATATGTGTTTATACCAAACTCTCATACCAATCTCTCCTCAAAAAGATAATGCATTTTTCCATATATCTTTTCTTAATGTTTTTCCATATATCTCTCCCCCTTTGACATCAAATGCCAAAGTCATAAAAAGTCATGTTCATACAAAATACCAACCAATTTAATATACCAACTACTCCCCCTGAGAAGTAGCTTCCTCATCAAATACCGGAGTAAAAGATTTGTTCATTTAATTATGTCGATTGATGACAATCATCAACTGTCTAAGTCTCTACCGGTGGAGGTAAGACTCCGAGCTGATCTCTGAGATACTCAAAAGTTTCCTTAGGCAAAGGTTTTGTAAAAATATCTGCAAGCTATTCTTTAGTATTCACATAAACCAGTTTTATCTCCTTTTCTTCAACTTTTTCCCTTAGAAAATTCAGTTTGATAGAAACATGTTTTGTTTTAGAATGTAATATTGGATTCTTAGATATATCAATTGCTGCAGCGTTATCACAATATATAGTAATAGGTTCCTTGCATTTTACCTTTATGTCTTTCAACATTTGCTTAAGCCAAAGTACCTGTGTATAGTTTGTTGCTGCTGCAACATATTCTGATTCTGTTGTTGATAAAGATGTACAACTCTGTTTCTTACTTAACCAAGAAACTAATCTCTTTCCAAGAAGGAATGCTCCTCCAGTGGTGCTTTTTCTATCATCCACATCTCTTGCCCAATTTGCATCTATGTATGCATATAGATCAAAATTTTCATCTTTAGGATACCATAATCCAAGATTTGTTGTGCCTTGTAAGTACCGGAAAATCCTTTTTACAGTTGATTCATGATTTTCCCTAGGATTACTCTGAAATCTAGAAACTATGCATACTGCATTCATAATGTCAGGTCTGGTTTGTGTCAAATACAGTAAACCTCCTATCATAGATGTGTATCTAGTTGGATTAACAGGTGTAGATTCATCCCTTTGAGATAATTTGTCATTTGTAGTCATAGGTGTGCTTACCGGTTTAGAGTTTTCCATCCCAAATTTCTTAAGTAGTTCTTTCAAGTACTTAGATTGACTCAAAAATATGCCTTTATCAGTCTGTAAAATCTGTAATCCTAAAAAGAATTTTATTTCTCCAATCATAGACATTTCAAATTCATGCTGCATTTTAAGAGAAAACCCTTTGCATAATCCATCTTCTCCTCCAAAGATTATATCATCAACAAATACTTCCATAATCAAGATGTCATCATTAGTTACTTTGTAATATAAATTGCTATCTGCATTTCCTTTAGTAAAACCAATCTTTAAAATATACTTATCCAATCTTGCATACCAAGCTCTTGGAGCTTGTTTTAATCCATACAGAGCTCTTCTTAATCTGCAAACCATATCATTGTCATTTGTCAAAGAAAATCCATCAAGTTGTTCAATATAAACTTCCTCTTCAAGATCTCCATTCAAAAATGCACATTTAATATCCATTTGATAAACTTTGTAATCCTTGTGAGCTGCAAAGGCCAAGAATAATCTAACTGCCTCAATTCTAGCTACCAGTGCAAAGGTTTCATTGTAATCAACTCCTTCTTTCTGAGAATATCCCTTACATACTAGTCTTGCTTTATTTCTGACAACCTTACCATCTTCATTGAGTTTGTTTCTAAATACCCATTTGGTTCCAATTACATTTTTATTTTCAGGCCGAGGAACTAATGTCCAAGTATTTTTTTTCTCAATTTGTCCTAATTCTTCTTCCATAGCTTTAATCCAAAATTTATCTTCACATGCCTCATTGATAGATAATGGTTCAATTTGAGAATTAAGACATACCTCTTCATTTGCCAATCTTCCTCTTGTCATGACTCCTTTAAATTTGCTTCCAATTATCTGATCTTCAGAATGATTCAGTCTTACATACCGGGGTGTCTTAGTCTGTTGTTGTTCTTCAATTACCATGGAATCCTTTGATGATATCGAAGTAACTGGATCATCATTCTATATCGGTGGATTTACTGTTGGTTCATTTGTCATAATTTTTGTTACCAATTCAGGTTCTATATACCTTGAAGTTCCTTTGAATTGTTCATCAATCTTTACATTTGTACTTTCAACAATTTTCTGTAATCTTTTATTAAAACATCTATAAGCTTTACTCTTAGATGAATAACCAGGAAATATTCCTTCATCACTTCTAGGATCAAACTTGCCAATATACTCATCTCTTCTAATATAACATTTACTTCCAAAAATTCTGACATACTTAAGAGTAAAAGTATTACCAAACCATAGTTCATGAGGGGTCTTACCGGTTTCACCTTTGATGTGAACTTTGTTGAATGTATAGATAGCAGTGCTTACTACCTATCTCCAGTACACATGTGGTAGATTTGCTTCTGATAACATACTTCTTGCTGCATCCAAAATAGTTATGTTTTTCCTTTCAACAACTCCATTCTGTTGTGGTGTCCGAGGTGCTGATAACTATCTTTTGATTCCATTTACCTCACATAATGTATTAAAATCTCTAGATGTGAATTCTCCTCCTTGATCTTATCTTAAACATTTAATTTTCTTACCGGTTTCATTTTCAACCATTGCTTTGAAAAGTTTGAACCTCCCAAGTGCTTCTGATTTTTCTTTGAGAAAAGTAACCCAACACATTCTAGAATAATCATCAATAATTAGCATGAAATATCTATCACCTTGTAAGCTTTTAGTTCTAGCCGGACCACATAAATCAATGTGAATTAAATCAAGAGCATTATTGGAATTTTTATGGAATATTTTTGAAACTAGCTCTAACTTGTTTTCCAAATTGACATTCCTTGCAAATTGTATTCTGAGGTTTCACAATTTTAGGTAGATCTCTAACTGCCTTAGAAGTACTGATTTTTATCATGCAATCAAAATTTACATGACATAGTCTTTTATGCCATAGCCAACTTTCATCTATATGTGCAATTAAACATTCCTTTTCACTATTATTCAAATGAAAGATATTACCTCTAGTCTGATTACCGGTTGCAATTTCCAAACTAGTTCTATTCATGATTTTGCATTTTCCATTTTTAAATTGTAACTGAAAACCTTTCTCAACTAATTGACCAACACTTAAAAGATTATGTTTTAATCCTTCAACATAGTAGACATTGTTAGTGTTATGCTTACCATCAAGAGATATTGAACCCTTACCTTTGATTGAACAGGCTTTGTCATCTCTGAATCTTACTAAACCTCCATTGTATTTTTGAAAGTTCAAGAATTTACCTTTGTCTCTAGTCATGTGATGTGAGCATCCTGAGTCAATAATCCATTCATCCTTTGATTCAACTTTAGCTGCTAGGGCTTGTTCTACCGGTTGAGCAATAGGTACCAGTTGATCTTCTGTTATAGCAACAAAGACCCATCCATTATCTGTTGGATCCTCATCAGAATCATCAGTCACACCTTCATCAGCAATGTAACACAATTTATCTTTGTTTTTCTTGAATCTGTATCTCTGATATTCAGGATTAGGTATGTATGTCCTTCTAGCTTCTTCTCTTAGTCTAGCATGTCTATCAGGGCATCTTGAAGCCATATGACCAATCTTATTGCAGTTGAAACATTTAAAGGGTGCTTTACCTTCATACTTACTTCCAATTAGACCTTTTGGCATTTTTCTTGCAAATAGTGCTTCAAGTTCTTCAAGCTCTTCATTCTCCTTCCTGGTTTCTTCAAGTTCTCTTGCATAGAAGGCTCTCCAGTCTAATTTGTCAAAAGATGGAGTAGATGATGTTGATGCTTTGAAGGCCAAATCAGTTTTTATAGTAGCAACAGGACCAAATTCCTCAATTTCAAAAGCTGAAAGTTTTCTAGTCAATGTATCCCTAGTTACTGATGTATTAGGCATTGTTCTTAACTCATTTATAGTAGTAACCTTCATTTTATATGCCGGTGGCAAACCTCTTAAGATTTTTGAAACAATCTCATCTTCACTCAAGGTTCCTCCACAACATTTGATACCTAAAACAATTTCATTTACTCTTTCCATAAAAGCATAAATCCTTTCATCTTCTTCCATTTTCAGATGTTCATACCTGACTCAGAAGCTTTCAAGTTTTGCAATTTTGACTGTGGAATCCCCTTCATTCAATGTTTCCAAATGATCCCAAATAGCTTTTGCAGTGGATCTATCTGATAATCCCATGATTTGTTGATCTGATAATGCACTCAAAAGTGCTTCTCTTGCTTTGCAATCATTTTCTTCATCTTTAGCTAAAGTAATGTGATTAGTCTGACCAGCTACAGTAGTAGTATAACCATTCTTAGTAACTTCCCAGATGTCTTTACCAATGCAATTCAGATGTGTCTCCATTCTGATTTTCCATATCCCATAGTTGGTTCAATCAAGTTTAGGACTATCCTTTCTGAAATAATTAGTAGACATTGGATCTCCTCAAGTTGTTAAACTTTCTGCAAAAAGAGGACTAGGCTCTGATACCAATTATAGGTCCCAAAGACAACTGAGAGGGGGGGGTGAATTAGTTGTCAAATAAATTCAAACCAAAATCTTATTAACCAACTTAATGCTTAATACTGGTAAGACAGTTAAGTATGTTGGTAAACAGTGTTAACAGAAAATTGCTATACCGGTAAGAATTAATGCATGAAACATAAACATATAGTCATCCACAACACATGACACCAATATTTGTACGTGGAAACCCTGTAAGGGGAAAAACCATGGTGGGAAACCTTACCCACAATCAGATGATACTACTGCAAATAGTAAGTGTACAAAGAGGGGTCTACACATGTAGAAAGGCCAATAGCCTAGAGCTCACTACTCAATCACAAATGGGAGTCACACTGACTATAGTTGGATGGTTAAATCCAATGAGAATGTACTGCACAAAATAGCATCTTCATATGCTGGATTCAGTACCGATGTAATGTTGATATGCTTCTACAAAAACCTAACTTCACCTTCAAATGATGTCTTCGTGTATATCCCTGCTTGATCTCACATATATCCTTCCTTAAATATTTTTTGCATTCCACACTTGATCTTACAAATAAGATCTTACATTTATACCATACCCTAAGACCAATTTTAGTAGGTCGGCTCTAAAAGATATTACAATAAAACATTTTACAAATAATGCAATATCCAATGCAATAACCAATTGAACATGTCGTCTTAATGCATTTACAACAATAATAAATCATCTCCATAGTGTGCCATGCTGATCTGAAAAAGATAAGCCTGCCGGTGTAACCCTAGATAACCTGGACCTATTTGCCGGTAAAAGAAAATATGCAAATGAGAATATACCAATGATTATTACTTCAAAGTAAAGTGTCCATATGATGTCTTTGACATTACCAAGTGTCTTCCATGTTAATGCAGGTACCGGTGAACATTATATCCTGTCGGTTGACCATATACCGGTAACTATTTGCACAGTTTACTATTTGTCGGTGAATGTTGCTAGATCTCCAAAGTAGGTGAATTTAGTAGGTGTTGACATCAATGACAAAACCATACCAAAATACCAACAGTTGTAGAGTGTTAGCATATCAAAATTACTCAGCTCTTCAAGGTTGCATTGGATATAAGCCCTAACATCTTCATTATGAAGCACACCATACGGAATTGAAGAAAATGTGCCTTATGTGTCATCTTCAACAGATTTAAAAGTATGCCTCTTGAATACAGGCCTCACTCTTTCATAAATTTCCACAACTAGAGGGGTCACAATGCCGGATACAGATGCTATGATGAATTTAGGGTTTAAAAAGATAGCTCATGAATAGACAAATGCCTCTTACTTCACAACTAGGTGCAAGGAATCATTGAATGATCGCTCCAAGCTTGACTTTTGTTGTCAAATCTCTTATTTCTGGCTACTATTCTCTTCTCTCACAATCATATTGTGAAGAATAAACATTTGAAATGCCCTTTTAACCTCTGAAAATCTAATTTTGTGTTGTAATAGATGCTTATCCTTAAAGCTTTTGGTTACCTTTTCATCATTTCATTCATCAGATTGCCAAACTATCACAAATCTTCTAGATATTATCTGCATACTTGATCTAGATCTTCTACAACCTTCTAGAATAGGTTATAGATCTCAGAAGAGGGGGCTCTATTAATATGTATGAAAAAATTCCCTTAAGGCCAAAAATCCCTAGTTACTGGATGAGGTTCCATCACCAGATTCAGGTGTGGATCCATTGTGCACATTTGATCTTCTTTATTTACCCACATTTTCTTATCCTGATGTCTGATTTCATCTACCTTTGCTTTTCCTTTCTCATCAAATTTGTTCTTGTTCACCGATGCATTCTTGCTTATGTAGTGCCTTGCAATATGACCATGTTTGTTGCATGCATGGTAGACAATATTTTTGTAATAGGTCTAAAGTTCATTTGGTTTGGTATCATCTTGCATTGGTTAGATATATGTCCAGACATCCCACATGAAAAACATCTCTTATTCTAGAAATTGATTATCATTCTGTACATATTTGACTTATGTCCAAAATTGTTGCATTTGAAATATTGACTAGAAAAGGTAGGACCATTATTCATCACATTATTCATCATCCCATTATTCATCCTACTTATGCATTGATTTTCCATATGACCAAATCTATTGCAATGAAAACATCTACCATTGAATTTATAGGCATTACATTGTCTTACTAGAGGTTTCTTGTTTTGTTGATGATTAGATTTTGCATTGCTTTGTCCAGAACCAGAGGATTATCCTTTCTCAAATCCAAGTCCTCGCATGTCTTTTCCATGTCTGTGACTATCCAACACCTCATCCAACTGGGTTTAACTAGCTTTGAACTTTTCTTTGTATTCATTAGCAGTAGTCAGCTCATCTCTCATAATTATGATCCGTCTTTCAAGTTCTTTCCCATCATTCTTTGTTTGCATCAACTCAAGCTTCAACTGGTCATTCTCATAGGTTGGTTTGCTACATTCATCTGATCTTTCCTTCAAGGATTGAGTCAAGATTTATTTATTCTTCTTCTTGTCTTCAATCTCCTTAGTTAGCTTCATCATAATAGATTGCATCTCATTCTTCCAAATTGCATTCTCCCTAGCCAACTTATCACATTCATTAGTCTTGTCTTGAATTTTAATGCTTTGCTCTTCTTTCTCCTTCAACTTATCCATCATCTCCTTTCTCTTTTCCCAAGAAGTGTTCAATTTATCTTTCAAGGTTTTAATGAAGTCTTCAACTGCATTTAGATTTCTTTTCAAGCTGCTCTTTTCCTTCATTGTTGCATCAAGATCTTCAAGTGCCACACTAATTTTTCTTTGCAAATTGGATTCCATTGATTCAATCTTATGGATCTTCCTCAAGCTATTAGGATTCCTCAGAGGAACTAGGCTCTGATACCAATTGTTGGAATCAATAAACATTGAGAGGGGGTTGAATCAATGTTCCGGTATTTGCAAATTTGTTAATCCGATTCTTTATCCACTAGATGCTAATAACATAAACTATAATGCACAAACACAAACCAAATAAGAGCATAACCATAACACCAATATTTTTACTTGGAAACCCAGAAAAGGAAAAACCATGGTGGGATTGAGTACCCACAATATTATCATACTATGGCCAGTAGTAGAACAATATTATAGAAGTTGGAATGCACATGCATTCAAGCACACTACCTAGAGCTCACTGCTCAATTACAAAAGGGCTACTACTCAGAGGAAGGCTCACTACCTTACACGCTAATACAAATGATTAAAATGAGTAATTAACTGAAGAAAATCATCTAACTATGCTAAATGATAGTTTCAGTTAGGCACAAAGTGATCCGTTGTGATGTTCTGATAAACTTCTCTGTTATGATCTACTACTGATTACCGGATCAACAAAACTTAAGGTGCGCATGTGAAACTATTCTCAATTGCTCCCAAATTCATCTCACATATCATCTCATCCCACAAAATAATTATCCAAGTTGATATTATATATCCGCACTAACAAAATTAATCTTTCATAATTCGGCTTCTCAAAATATCAAAATATGAAATGTGTAGCTTCAAGTTGGCTCAAATCTTCACAAGACCATATTCCAGATCCAAAACATATGATCACACACTTCCCATAAGTCGATCCAATCATGTCAAACTTACCAACAACCACCAGAATCACCTCAAAGAATCTGGTCCACACATTACACCACCATCAATGAAGATAACCCTATTTTGCTGCTCTACCAAATACCAAACCTTCTAACATGCTTAAGAAACAACACTGGAGGATAGGATTGCATGATAATCTATTTCTCATACTCAATCAATGACTCAGATCACTGAAACCTAAACACATCACCAAAAATGAGAAATGCTCACCAAAATTGTACACTGAGTATCACCAATAGACTTATACCAAAACTTACTCAATACATCCGGATATCCCAAACTTTATACCCGATAAGATCAATAGGCTAAGTTTCCATCATTGACAACTCCTAAGAAATACCATGCACCAAACATTATCAATCATCATCGGAGCAACACCCGAATAGTGTCTTATGCCAACATCATATGTTGATGCACATCTTTAAATATAGTTGGCATATAATATCTGACTTGTGAGTTGTGGCAAGATGTCCACCATGCCTTGTACCAAAATTATCATGAAATTTATGTAAAACATTATGTGCTTCTTGTTTGTCTACACATTTAAGATATACACCATCATGGTCTACGCAGAATAAATTCTTGTTCTTTACCATGTAGTTCTAATCCTTGAGCTTTAAATCTCCTCTTTGCATTCTGTAGTCACATAAATCTGTCCACTTAATTAAATGAATACTTAGTATTTATTTGATTATTTAGCCATCAATTAATAATTAATTATATTAATATATTTAATTAGTTCATCTTAACCCTCTTCTCCTATTAATTAAATAAATTATTCAATTTATTTGATTTAATTCACTTAACCAAATTCAAACCATTAATTAAATAAATAAATCATATTTGTTTAATTAAATCTTCTTTCACATTTAAATAAATTAATATTTATTTAAATTCCCCCAAAATCCCACCTCTCACATTTAAATAAATTAACATTTATTTAAATCACCTTTATCCTCCACCCACTTGTATTTTCCTACAAAAGCAAGTTGCACAATTATTTTAAATAAATTAATTATTTAAATCACCTTTATCCTCCACCCACTTGTATTTTCCTACAAATGCAAGTTGCACAACTATTTTAAATAAATTATTTATTTAAAATCCTATTTATCCTCACCCACTTGAAACCTTTAATGGTTTCCCTTAAAGTCTTCAAACTTAATGGCTTCCTTCTAGAGTCTTCTCAAACCTTTAATGGTTTCCCTTAAAGTCTTCAAAACTTAATGGCTTTAAAGTCTTCAAACTTGATGGCTTCCTTCTATAGTCTTCTTAAGCCTTTAATGGTTTCCCTTAAAGTCTTAAGACTTTAATTGCTTCCCTTAAAGTCTTCAAGCCTTTAATGGTTTCCCTCAAAGTCTTCGAGCATTTTAATGCTTTATCTTCCTTTTTCTCATTTAAATAAATTAATATTTATTTGAATATTTACCCAAATGCAAATTACACCATTTAATTGAAATAAATGATTTTATTTTAATTGAAAATACCAAAATTCCTCCCACTTGCATTTTCCTACAAAATCCACTTGCATGCCTAAACCCCTTCTAGATTCTTCTAAATCCTTCCTAATTAACCTAATCCATCCTCTAAATATTGTCACATTCCTAAGCAAATTGGAGTCACTTCTCAAAGACTCCAAAGTCTTTGAAAAGCAATTAATGCTTTGTGTGTTCAACAAATTAACCTCTAAAGTCTTCCAAACCACTTATGGCTCTTACATGACCATTAATGGTTAATTCCACTTGCACCCATGGTTAAGGACTTTGACCCCTAACTTAACCCTCATGTAACCCATGTGTCTCTTCAAAGCATTTATTTCTTTGACTAGGGTAACCATCATGTCCCCTCAAGCATTTAATGCTCCTTATCTCTCCTCTCAAGCCTCCTCATGGTGACACTTGTCAACATGGGATTGGGTTGAAAGTCTCACATGGATTGAATATCTTTCAATCCTAACCCTTGTTAAGATTACTCAATCTTAACCTTTCATTTCTCCATTTCTTCTATAAATAGAACCCTTCTCCTCAAGCAAAAAAGGAAGCATTAGAGTATTGTTGTTATACTGGTATTAGCATAGAGCTTTTTCATAGCATCACTATCTACACTTACATAGCATTTGTTTATCATATTCAACCATCTTGAATCTCCATATGGCATCCATGGATAGTGCTAAAAGCTGAGAGCTACACTCATTTGGGACTTGGAGAGGGGAGAAACAAGGGAGAAGCATCAAAAGGCATCATGGAAGCATCTTAGGGAGGCTCTTCTCCTTTCTTTTATTTTGTTAAACTTCTTTCATGCTTTTTTGAAATCTCTTTTGATATGTTTGGAATGGTTTTTAGTTCTTTGTTTTGTTTTTATGGTTGAAACTAACTTATTAACATTGAACTTTGTTGATGCCTTGTCCCCATTTCCATGACATCATTTGGTGAACCCGACATGAATCAAAGAGCAATCATTTTAAAGACTACTAACTTTTGAATGTTTTAATTGACACACAGGTCATTCTCTTGCATTTTTGTTCTCAATTTAGCACCTTCGCAAATTGATACTTTAGCGCTATTGTCTATATTGTTGCTCTTTCGTGTTAAATAGCACTTATGTTTTCACACAGAGTAGAGCTATTGTAACAGAGAGTTGTAAGAAAATTCCTTGTAACCGAAAACCAAAAATTTTAGGCTTGTAGAAGCCCACCAAAACATGTAGATTTTTCTAACTAATTATCTTTTGTGCAGGTTTTAACTAACCCCTACAATAGGATTTTTTAGCAATTTTAGCTTAGGAAATAAATTTGTTCATATTTCTAACTTCGTCTTTCAAGTTAGGATAAAATAAATTCATTTTCCTTTTGGGTTAAAATCAACTACACATTCATTTGGAGTTTTAAAAAGAACCACATCTTTCGTTTAGAGCTCTAAAAAGAATCACATTTGTTCAAAGTTAAAAAGAATCACAAAAACAAACACGCAAATTTATTTTTTTGCAATGTTAGGAACAAATTCTTTTGGTGCTTAAAATCAACAAGGCAAATTTTATTTCTTGCATCAAGCTAAAACTCACAATCCACACTTCCATTTTTGGTGCAAATAAAATTCACAATCAACTTGTCTCATTTTTACAGCAATTTTACTTCATGCAAACATGTTTTTCATTAAGTTAACCAAGGTTTTCAAATTCTAGTTTACTCAAACAATTGCCTTTGAAAATTAAAAAGAACACCATGATTGTTGGAGCAACATCTCCAAATAGATAGAAAATCATTGCGATGACAAGTTAAAAGGAACGAGTGAATTTTGTGTTTGGCACACTTGTGCAAAAGAGTTGGTCGAGTGGTCCTACTTCTAACACACACTATCCTCTCCCTTGGCTCTCGTGGTCCTAGGTGCAAGAGAAAAGTGTTAGTAACACTCAAATTTTATCTTTTTAAAAGAGGCCTGCCAAGGGATCGATACTCTTGGGAATGACCTCGAGCGGTAAATCCTTCGAGCTGCTATAGAAATCAGGTGAGAGCGAAAGCTGTAGCCTTGGGTATAGCTATTCTACAGTGTAACTGGCCGAAAGGACAAATGAGCCCCACCACCAGTTACAAGGCTCTTAAGTGAGTCACTGCAGAATGAACTTATGTCCAAAAACATCGAACATGACTAAACACCTTTAAGTAGTAGCCCACCCGTTCTATTGATTGAGGATATTTGCGATATAATTTAGTGCAAGAGCATAGATGGTTTTGCTCCCAAGATACTCACCATACATATTTCCTTGAGTAGAAACATAGCTTTTTGAAAAGTCACTTGTGGCTTGATAAAAGTGGTGACTCCCCCATTATAGGGATCATCTATTTGTTATGCTCACGCAAGACTTAGTATATCACATCCTTACCTACCAAGGCAGGATTCATAAGGTATGTAGTACCAAAGTCGAAGAAATATCAAGATGTGGGCTAAAATTATCACAACTGGCCATTTGACCTTAGGGATAAAAAGTGTTTGAAGTGTGTTCATTTTAAAGACCAAGTGCAAATTGAGCCGACTTTAGGCTTTGGAAATACACCTTAAAATACATCTAAAGGAAGGGTTATATAAAAGTCCAAGGATTGGGTTGATCTAGACCCATACTCATTTGTGCCTTTGGGGCAACATTCTTGTGTTTGTGTGCTTGCTTTGTTTTCTTGTCAAAGAAAAATCAGAAAATCACTTCCCAAAAACAAAGTATTCATCCAACCAAACATCTGTCAAAACAACCAAAAACATCAAAAACAAGGTACAAACAACAAAGAGTCAAATTTTATGACCATTCTTCACATCTTGCGAAAGAAGAAGCATCATCAAAATATCAACTTGAAAAGAAGACCATTGAGCTCAAAGGCTTTGATCAAAAGGAGGAAATTCTTCTATATAAATAGACAAATCTTTGTCTCACATAGAGTCTTTCTGCGTCACATGCGTCTCTACCTTCAAGGAAAAACAAACGAATTTGATTCCAAATCATTGAACCACAGAGCTTTTATGCAATATAGAGCTCTGAGTTATCACAAAAATTGAGGAAAGATTAATCCCAACTTCTTCCCAAACGTCTGTATCACATACAACACAGCTCGAGAAATACCACCAACACCCGAAAGGGAAGAGATAGAGTTTGTCCCATTTGTAACACAAATTTTTTATTGAAGTTGAAAACATTTTCATCCATCATCTCACTCATACATCATCACTTCATCATCAATCCGTCCCAACTCTCAAAACATTAAGAGGTTCTTGTCCCAAGTTCTCTTTTAGATATTGCTTGAAATCAAACACATCACATCACTTTTTAGATTGTTTCTACATCTAGGATAAGCTCATCCTAAGAGACACATCTACGCAGGTTAAAACTAGTTCATGAGTGAATCCTCTCATTACTAGGTAGTTAAATCTGTAACACATCTCAGATTTCTCTACACCTTATCACATCAAAACTTATCAAACAAACAAGCAATTCAAAGAAGGAATTTCGGTTACATCCACCTTAAAGGTGCTAGAGATCCACGTGCAACACAATTCACCAACCATCAATCTCTCATGTCAACAAAAACTCATCATCATTTTCACACAACTTCAACAAAAAGCTTATAAACAAAATGGCCCAAACCCGATCACAGTCTAGGCAACGAGAAATAGAAAGGGAAGAAGAAGAAGAGGAAAATCTCAATGAATTTCAAGAAGCACTTGGAGGAAATGCAGATGACAAAAACCCAAGTACTCCCACTCCTGCAACAATAGAAAGGGCTCAGCATAACTTTCTCTTTAACAGACTTTTTGATGAAATACTTAGGAGCAATGTGGATGCTCACTTCTTAAGACTCACTCAAGAAGGAGCAAAACTCCCCTCTGACTTTGATCTTGCCCAATTAAGACAAGCATCAGAAAGACAAAGTCACCATGAAGAGGAAAGAGGTAGAGATCCCATCAGATATAACATTCCTCGAGGTAACCCACCACCTCCTCCTCCAAATGAAATGGAGATGTTGCAGCAACAAGTCGAGAATCTTGCCCAACAGCTTCATAGTGGTGTCAAGACTAACCAATTCTCACTCAATGACATCTGTCCCTATCCTTTTGATAGGAATCTTTACATGCCACCATTTCCATGAGGATTCAAAACACCCAAATTTGAAAAATATAGAGGAAAGGGGGATCCCTGCGATCATGTCCGAGAATTTCATTCCGCTTGTCTCAAAGTAGCATATGAAGACACATACCTAATGTGCCTTTTTCCCCAAAGCTTGGGAGGAACAACCACATCATGGTTTTCCTGACTACCAGGTGGCATTAGAACATTTGAGGAACTTATCCAAAAATTCCTTGCTCATTACTCTCATAACATTGAACGCGACATCACCATGGCTAATCTGTGCAACACCAAACAAAAACCAAGTGAACTATTCTCAGTATTCCTGCAACGATGGCGCCAAATGTCTAGCAGATGTTCTCTTCAGTTACCTGAACGAGAACTAGTGGAAATATTCATTTCCAACTTAAACAAAGAAATGGAATTTCACCTGGATGTCAAAGACACGGACTCTTTTAATGATATGATCACCAAAGGTTTAAAATGTGAATGGGCACTCATCAAGAAAGGACTCATCAAAATCTTTAATGAACCAAAAGATGGTCCTCACACGCGCTTCAATAGTGTTAAACCAAGCTTCTGGAATAAAAACAAGAATATCATCAACGATGGGGTTGTGGATGCCTGGACTATCCAAAACGCACAACCTGTGGTTCAGTTTGCAGGACAAAATCCTCCACCTCAAAACAACACAAATGTTCCTTCTAATCAAGGTCGCATCACATCTCACGATGAACCTAGACCTCGTCAGCAAAAATAGAAACGCACATACACTCCCTTAGGGGAACCCATTGAAACAGTATTGCGACAACTCATTTCTCAAAATTTGGTCACTCTACCTAAACTATCAAACTATGAGCCTCAGGTCAAACCGGCATGGTGGAGAGATACTGAACACTGTGAATTCCATCAAGGAAGAGGGCATAAGACAAGTAATTGTCACTAATTGAAAGATCTCATTCAGGATCTTATTGATCGAGGAGAAATTGAAATTGAAGGACATGACCCAAAAACAACAAATAATGATCATCTGATGTTCAAAATCCACTTCCATCACAAGATCAAAGGGGTCCTTCCACTTCTAGGTGAGGCACTGATACCACTGATTATACACAGGCTGCGAATAATTACATTGTAAATCATCTGTATGATGCCAATGAACAAGTTGCAACTATAACCTTCAAAAATCCCAACTCAAATTGCAATGTTGTTACGTGTCGTGGCAAAGTTACCATAAAGGCAGCTCCACAAGGCACCACCTTCATCCCAAAGCAGTACAATCTTGTGGAAAAATTAGACAAAACACCTGCGCTTATATCCATTTTAGAACTATTGCACCTATCGCCATCCCATAAAACTATCTTGGATCAAGCACTCCAAGAGGCGTCAGTCCCTGCAAATCTGAATACAGACCAATTTCAAGCCATGGTTGGAAGTCTCAAGTCATCACCTTGTCTCACTTTTTCTGAAAGTGACAACTCTTCCTTCCAACAACCTCATAATGCTTCGCTACACATTGAAGGCTTTATTAACCAGCATAGGATCAAGTGAGTCTTGATCGATAATGGAGCAGACCTGAATATTTGTACACTATAGTTGGTCACAGCATTGGGATATGCAGTAGAGTCAGTGGATCCTCGTAAGAAGATCACAATCAAAGCCTATGATGATGCAGAGCGTTCATCCAAAGGAGCTGTGGTACTACCAATCCACGTGGGCCCTATGGTAAAGCACATCATCTGTCAGGTTCTGGACCTTCCTCTGCCATACAATCTATTATTAGGGAGACCTTGGATACATGCCATGCAAGCCATTCCATCTACCTACCATCAATGTATCAAGTTCCCACATAACGGTGTAGAGATCACAATTTTGGGCGATGCAAACCCCTTTGCATTTTGCCATAATATCAGCCATCAACCAGAGATTACTATTCCTAATAATAGAGAAGCCATTTCCTCCACATCATATATAAGTCCATCCTCTCTTGCCAGTTTGAACACCACTATACCAAAGCAAGAAAAGCTTAAGATGAAAATAGCAGAGGAAGGTCCTAGGGAATACAACTTGAGTCAACTCTTTTGTGTGGGACAGATGCCCACTTCTCCTAGAACACATGGTAAACCATAGCAGCTACTCTAGCAACCACTAATCATGCTAGCATGTGCTTTGATGCCTTTAATCCTTGGAAAGAGTCAAGAAGAAGAAACCCAATATGAGGACTTAGCGGACTGGATCTATAAAGATCCCATCACCACTGATATACCGCAAGTTAAACTTCCTATAGATCAGTATGGCAAAGGTCTCCTCATTATGCAAAGAATGGGGTATGATGGTCAGAGTGCTTTGGGATATTACAAACAAGAACGACATGAACCTCTACTGCCGGAATTAAAGCCCAAAGGTAATATAGGCCTAGGCTTTGAAAAAGAGATTTTTCCTAAATTAAAATTCAAAGAAAAACCCAACAAACCATTATGTCAGCCTATTGCAAAGAGGACACCTTTCATTATCAAAGCAACATCGAGCACCATCACAACTGCCCCACCGAGGCTCAGAATCCCAACACAACCATCACCAATACCACTCATCCCACCAAATGAACTCGTAATCCCATCAGCAGTACCATTAGCAGCAGCATCCATGGCACCAACAGTACCAACAAAAGCCACAGAGTCAATATTATCGATACTCCCCATATCAAATTCTTTTATCCCCATCAATCTTCCTTCAGCACCGATCACTACAAAGGTACATCAACCAATCACACCTGTAGTGTTTAACTCAAAAGACATCCCAGTATGGTATAGCAATCAGATACTGGAAAGTGATTCAGAGACCGACTCACATGAATGGGAATTTGATTCGGTACAACTTAATACTTCAGATGAGGAAGACACATCACCACCTCCACCACGCAAAGACATCCCTATTTACGGAGAAGCACAGATAAAGACCACTTGGGTTCTTGAACTGGAAACATCTTCCACAAACCCTATGTCTCATCCTACACCTAATTCTGATAGGGAGAGTACCATTAACGACCTTCACCATAACGTCTTGACCCTCACTGATACATCTAACACACTTAACCTAATCGATGAAGTAATGCCCATTATCACCTTGAACTCATTGAATGGAACCAACCAAATCCTCCATGTCTTGACTTCTTCCAAAACGATGAGGCCATCATTGACTTTTTGGAATTAAGGGATAACCTACCACGCAGGGATCACAAAGCTGGATTTGCCATTGAACTTAATAGCCCAGTATACTTCAGGGCGGATGCCAAACCTTTCAGCTACAAAAATATAACAATAAAACATGGATCTTCCAGTGAAAACCACACTGTGGCACTGTTTGATCCAACAAAAGTAAAAAGAAAGAGCGTATCCAATGGTGAAAGCCTCTCTGAGGCACCTGAGGATGAAGGGTTTGACATTCTCCCTGCTAGTACACAACAAGAATGATCAACGATTCTCATCGAGGAAACCAAAGAATACAATGTGGGGACTCCTGAAAATCCTCATCTCATACATCTAGCATCTCTTCTCACTCCAGAGGAATAGCCTAAGTTTATAGAGTTCTTCCAGAAGCGTCAGATCAACTTCGCATGGTCATATGCAGACATGCCTGGGCTTGATCCTGATTTAGTCATGCATCACCTCACCATAGCAGAAGGAGCCAAACCTATCAAGCAGAAGCTTCGTAAGATGCATCCCCAGATTGTAGTGCTAGTCAAAACAGAACTCAAGAAACTCCTAGATGTTGGTTTCATTAGGCCAATTGATTATGCAGAATGGATCTCCAACATTGTGCCTGTCGGCAAACCAAAAGGGGGCATCCGTATTTGTACTGACTTCAGAGATCTGAATAAGGCATGTCCTAAGGATGACTTCCCCCTACCAAATATTGACATCATAGTGGATCTGATAGCAGGACATGCCATGCTTTCACTCATGGATGGCTTTTCAGGATACAATCAGATAAAGATCGCACCAAAAGATCAACATAAGACAGCCTTCACATGTCCATGGGGCACATATTGCTGGAATGTAATGCCCTTCGGTCTAAAGAATGCAGGAGCAACCTATCAAAGAGCAATGACCACCATCTTCCATGACATGATGCATACCATGATGGAAGATTATGTTGATGACTTACTAGCAAAATCACTCACCAGAGAAGGGCATCTCCACATCTTAGATAAAATCTTTGATAGACTGGAACAATACCATGTTCGACTCAACCCAAAGAAATGTGTCTTTGGAGTGACCTCCGGGAAGCTTCTAGGATACATTGTCTCAAGCAAAGGTATTGAGGTTGACCCAACAAAGGTAAAGGCAATCATGGATATGCCACCACCAAAGAATATCAGTCAACTAAGGACATTACAAGGATGACTTCAATCCATCCGAAGATTCATTGCACAATTGGCTGATAAGTGTCACCCATTCACACACCTGCTACACAAGAACATCCGCTTTCAGTGGGATGCTTGATGCCAGCAAGCATTTTAGACACTTAAAGACTATCTCATGAAACCACCATTGTTGATCCCACCAGATCCAAGTAGACCGTTGTTACTCTATATCTCAACAACCAGTACAGCATTGGGTGTACTACTGGCACAACATAATGCAGAAGGAAAAGAGTGTGCTGTTTACTACATCTCTCGCACACTGGTGGGCTATGAACTCAATTACACACCTATTGAGCGAGCTTGCTTAGCAGTAATCTTAGCAGCCACTAAACTGAGGCACTATATGTTAACACACAAGGTACAACTCATTGCAAAGATTAATCCACTCAAGTATTTACTTAGCAAAGCAGCATTGACAGGCCGTTTGGCCAAATGGGTGATGATTCTAAGTGAATTTGACATTGAGTATGTGGACCGTAAAGCTATCAAAGGTCAAGTTATTGCAGATCAGTTGGCCGATGCACCACTCATAGGCGATCATCCTCTCATTTCCAATTTTCCAGATGAAGAGATATTCATGATCACAACAGCACAACCATGGAAACTATATTTTGATGGTTCATACACTAGGCACGGCTCGGGGGCAGGCATTCTATTTATCACACCTCAGGGTGATAGCATCCCGAAGTCTTACAAGCTCACATTTCCATGCACAAAAAACATAGCAGAGTATGAGGCCTTGATCACAGGACTCAGGTTAGTCGTACAATGGAAATTACAAAAACTGTAAGTATATGGCGATTCCCAACTAGTCATTCGACAAGCAACAGATGAATATCAGACCAAAGATGATAAACTCATGCCATATAAGCAAATGGTGGACACTCTAAAGACATCATTTACTACTATCACTTTTGAGTAGATACCAAGAGATTAGAATCGAGCTGCTGACGCTATGGCTACCATCACATCTCTCCTAGATCTTCCACAAAATTCAACACGCTACGAGTTCTTGGTTGAACAGCTTTGGATTCCCGCTTATGATATCCTTGAATCCGAAATAATATGTCATCTTGTCAGTTCTGAATCCCCATGGTACAGTGAATTCTACACCTATCTCCGCGATCACACCCTTCCTCCCAACCAATCGAATAACCAACGTAAAACCTTCATTCGCCAAACTGCTCGATATACCATTATTGCCGAAACCCTATACCGACGCAGTTTTGATGGTACTCTCCTTCGATGTCTTAAACAAGGTGAGATAACAAAGGCTTTGGAAGAATTCCATGAAGGAATTTGCGGGACTCACTCAAGTGGTCCATCACTAGCCAAGAAACTCCTATGCAATGGATACTATTGGCCATCTATGGAAAAAGATTCCTACTACTTTGTCAGAAAATGCAAGAAATGTCAAGTTCATGGCGACCTGATACATGCACTAGCATAGGAATTGCAACCAATCACAACACCATGGCCTTTTTGTCAATGGGGCCTTGACCTTGTGGGTAAGATTCATCTATCTTCATCCAATGGCCATAAATTCATCATTACCGCCACCGAATATTTCACAAAGTGGATCGAAGCTATTCCACTTACCCAAGTCACCGGCAAGCAAATCGCCTCATTCATCCTCAACTACATCATCTGCCAGTATGGTGTACCCATGTCCATCATCACAGATAATGGTCTTCCTTTCAAAAATTAGGATGTCCGTGAACTTTGTGAGAAATTTCACATCCAACATTGCTTTTCCACCCCCTATTACCCACAAGGCAATGGTCAGGCCGAAGCATCAAATAAAAACATATTAACAATCCTCAAGAAGACAGTCAATGATGCCGGTTGTGATTGGCATGTTCAACTAAATCCAGCACTATGGGCATATCAAACTAGCATTCGAACCCCTACAGGTGCAACTCCTTATTCATTGGTCTATGGTGCAGAAGCTATCTTGCCTATTGAGGCCGAGATACCATCATTACGGGTTTCCTTGCACAATCTCATCAATGACGAAGCCTACAGAGTATCCCGTCTTCAGGACTTAGAGTTACTTGATGAGAAATGACAAGCTGCATACAATCACCTCAAAGTCTATCAGCAGCGCATGAGTAGAGGCTACAATCACCATGTTAGATCTCATATATTTGAGGTAGGTGATCTTGTTCTACGAGAGAATCCTCGCAACCAACCACACAGAGAACATCAGGGCAAGTTTGAATCAAACTGGCTGGGCCCATATGTTGTCACTGCTGTATTCGGGTCCAGGGCATATCAGTTGGCTACATCAGAAGGAGAACCGCTCGCAGATCCAATCAACATCATGCACCTCAAAAGGTCTTAAACATAAGCTGGATAGAGTATCAGGCTCCCATATATACTGGCAAAAATACCAAAAACATCCAGATAAATGACCTGAATAAAATACAAAAACATCAAAAGAGTAAAAATAAAAATAAAAAATCATGCATCCAAACGGTGAACAACCACTCCGGTGGCACCTTGGGTAAGTGCGATGGTGAAAACCTGGCAAACATGCACCACTCGTAAAAGGCTATGGCTCCATTGTCTTTCAAACTTGTTGTGATCACATCTACTTCATACATACATCCATCCATCCATCAACCATGGCTTGTTATAAATCTACAAATCCAAGAAAGTACTACATGCATCCTGCATCCCGCTTTTTTATAGTCATGTCTAAACTAGGGGCAATTCCCTTAAACTATTGATGGAAGTGGATTCTACATTGTCTTGTGATTCATTAAAGTTCTTCATTTAAAACTATCTCACAAAATCCAAAAAACATTCAAAACACTTCAAAAACCAAAAACATTCAAAACAATTCAAAATCCAAAAACATCAAAAAAACATCAAAAATCACACAAAAACATGGCAACAGATTGTACATACTCATCCGCGCAAATACCAAACAAACATTGTGATATATTCCGCACAATGACCACTTATCAATCGACCACACAATCAACATCAACACTCAAAACTATCTTCAACAAGGATGCATCCTTCCTTACCAAAACAAAGACAAGATGACATTTTCTTTGACAAGAAAATTCTATTTACGCTATCAAATACTTGGTTGATTTATGGTCTAGTAATTTATATCAGGTTCCTACGGCATTGTTTGTGTATCTTCGACACATTATTCCAATGAAGTACTGGGGCATGTACTAATGGTGTCTACATGGGAAGTTCACCAAGCTATGTAATCTTATGCAAAATGCAGTCATAGATCACTACGGCTTGCTGACTACAGCATATACCTCGACCATATGAGCATGAACTATTAACAAGGATCCTTATTCTTTATTCTTTATGTATATATTGTTTGTTTGCAGGTACAATGCTCTTTCTTTGGTTCCTCCTACCTCATCCAAACTAGATAAAGGTTTTATCTCTTATTACGGTATGCACTTGTCTCAGGATATGATCAACCTAAGATCAAGGAGGACGATCCAAGTCATGCATGAAAGGAGATAATCCTTGTCTGTTCCGCAAGCAATACTTAGGTCAACTTGATCCATTATATCAAGTTGCTTGTATTAACTTGCTATATCAAATCCATGTAAGAAATACTCTAGTCATCTTGAATCTTTATGTCAAGTTGCTTGTATTTTCTTACAACATTTTAAAGCTCAATGATGAAAAATAAAGCACTATGGATCGTCATCTCATCTGTATATATTGCATTTCGTTGCATTCCACCCATCCATACATTCATAATAGCTACATATCATGCATACATAGTCATAATAATGCATACTCTATTTTACTCCTCTTCTTTCATAGGACTCGGTCCTAGTCCTCCATATCTTCTATCTAACATCAAATCCCCCCTCACCCTCCCTATCTTGATCATCAACATCATCCTAATCCCTTCATCGCTTCCCATCCTCACTCATCCACAAAATTAAGCTAGTTACTCTGTCTAAACAGATACATCGACTCCCACACACCTAGACTATCAACAGATACTCTGATCAAGTATCTTCGGGTCTCAATAGGTAATCGATCATGGTAATCCTAGACTACAACAGGCATTTATCATAATGACCTAGTCTCAACGGGACTGCCATGATTCCCCACAACCATCCATCACATGCACACACTATCAATTGATCAACCAATCAAACACAATCCAACGGACAATTACATCAATTGTCTACGTCTCAATGAGTATTTTGCTTCATATACCTTGACTTCATCGGGCAATTACATCAATTGTCTAAGTCACATCAGGTCACTTTGATTCACTTACTTAGACTTTATCATGTCCAAGCGACCAACTGACATCAACTGTCACGCTTTGACTTGACCAGGGCAATTAAACCGATTGCACTAGATTGTCCAACCAATTTTGATCAATTGTATAGCATCAATCCAACCCCCACACTACATCTGCTATGTATCTCTTACATGACCTCAGGGTACTCGCTGGCTTGTTGTTTCTTCATATTCTCTCCATTTTCTCCCATTCTTTCATCATTAGTTCTAATTTTTTCTATTCTACCTCCCTTCCACTTTTCATTCTTTTTTGAGAGATTGCCCAATTTTTCAAAAAAAAAAAAAAAAAAATCGGCCCATCTCTCGAGGGGGCATACCACCCATTAAATTTACATTTTATGGGGCATTTCTTCACATCTATTTTTCTTTCTTTGAAACGACGCGATAAACTGCACCGTCTCAAAGAGGGGCAAATGTAGTCACATAAATCTGTCCACTTAATTAAATGAATACTTAGTATTTATTTGATTATTTAACCATCAATTAATAATTAATTAAATTAATATATTTAATTAATTCATCTTAACCCTCTTCTCCTATTAATTAAATAAATTATTCAATTTATTTGATTTAATTCACTTAACCAAATTCAAACCATTAATTAAATAAATAAATCATATTTGTTTAATTAAATCTTCTTTCACATTTAAATAAATTAATATTTATTTAAATTCCCCCAAAATCCCACCTCTCACATTTAAATAAATTAACATTTATTTAAATCACCTTTATCCTCCACCCACTTGTATTTTCCTACAAAAGCAAGTTGCACAATTATTTTAAATAAATTATTTATTTAAATCACCTTTATCCTCCACCCACTTGTATTTTCCTACAAATGCAAGTTGCACAACTATTTTAAATAAATTATTTATTTAAAATCCTATTTATCCTCACCCACTTGAAACCTTTAATGGTTTCCCTTACAGTCTTCAAACTTAATGGCTTCCTTCTAGAGTCTTCTCAAACCTTTAATGGTTTCCCTTAAAGTCTTCAAAACTTAATGGCTTTAAAGTCTTCAAACTTGATGGCTTCCTTCTATAGTCTTCTTAAGCCTTTAATGGTTTCCCTTAAAGTCTTAAGACTTTAATTGCTTCCCTTAAAGTCTTCAAGCTTTTAATGGTTTCCCTCAAAGTCTTCAAGCATTTTAATGCTTTATCTTCCTTTTTCTCATTTAAATAAATTAATATTTATTTGAATATTTACCCAAATGCAAATTACACCATTTAATTGAAATAAATGATTTTATTTTAATTGAAAATACCAAAATTCCTCCCACTTGCATTTTTCTACAAAATCCACTTGCATGCCTAAACCCCTTCTAGATTCTTCTAAACCCTTCCTAATTAACCTAATCCATCCTCTAAATATTGTCACATTCCTAAGCAAATTGGAGTCACTTCTCAAAGACTCCAAAGTCTTTGAAAAGCAATTAATGCTTTGTGTGTTCAACAAATTAACCTCTAAAGTCTTCCAAACCACTTATGGCTCTTACATGACCATTAATGGTTAATTCCACTTGCACCCATGGTTAAGGACTTTGACCCCTAACTTAACCCTCATGTAACCCATGTGTCTCTTCAAAGCATTTATTTCTTTGACTAGGGTAACCATCATGTCCCCTCAAGCATTTAATGCTCCTTATCTCTCCTCTCAAGCCTCCTCATGGTGACACTTGTCAACATGGGATTGGGTTGAAAGTCTCACATGGATTGAATATCTTTCAATCCTAACCCTTGTTAAGATTACTCAATCTTAACCTTTCATTTCTCCATTTCTTCTATAAATAGAACCCTTCTCCTCAAGCAAAAAAGGAAGCATTAGAGTATTGTTGTTATACTGGTATTAGCATAGAGCTTTTTCATAGCATCACTATCTACACTTGCATAGCATTTGTTTATCATATTCAACCATCTTGAATCTCCATATGGCATCCATGGATAGTGCTAAAAGCTGAGAGCTACACTCATTTGGGACTTGGAGAGGGGAGAAACAAGGGAGAAGCATCAAAAGGCATCATGGAAGCATCTTAGGGAGGCTCTTCTCCTTTCTTTTATTTTGTTAAACTTCTTTCATGCTTTTTTGAAATCTCTTTTGATATGTTTGGAATGGTTTTTAGTTCTTTGTTTTGTTTTTATGGTTGAAACTAACTTATTAACATTGAACTTTGTTGATGCCTTGTCCCCATTTCCATGACATCACATTCTATTCATGTTATTAGGGAATTGATTATTAATTAGAAAGTGTAAGATATATTTATACCATTCCTCCTGAGACATTTCATCAATCAAATACTACTCACTAATCAATCATGACTATTTTTTTATTATATCCTGCACCAAAGCCTACCCTTAGACTAATCTCAGGGATGTAATCTCAATGTCAAACTCTTACAAAATAGTCACCCATTTTTATCTCCTTTCCCCTAGGTCATTTTGCATTAGTAACATCTTGACGGATGCATCTAGTATTATGGCTATGACCTTACTCAAGATATAGTCTCTAAATTTACTAACTTCTTTAACTAGTACATAAGCTTGTTTCTCCATATTGATATACTGCAATTCAAAATCTTGAAAAGGGCAACTCATAAATGCAATGGGTTTTTCTTCCTTTTGTTCTGCTCCTTGAGTTAAAATAGCTGCACAATTATTATACAAAGCAAAGGCATATATGTAAAAGGGTTTACTATAATCAGAACTTGACAAGATGGGTGTTTCAACAATAGCCCTTTTAATATTTTCTAATGTTTCTTTAGCCTCTTTTATCTATTCTATTTTTGCATCTCTCTTAATCATAGCATTCAGAGGTTGTACAATCTCTACAAATCCTGTAATGAATTTCCTCACAAAATTTATCTTACCAAAATAGGACTTCGACTATTTTTTACTACATGGAGGTTGTAACTTCATTAAGGAATGGATTCTATCAGGATCAATAGAAATCCTTGTTTAGATATAACATGCCCCAAAAAATTTCCTCTAGTTACCTTGAACATGCACTTCTTTGGGTTAAGTGACATCCCAAATTTCTTACACTAATTTAGTAGTTTCCTTAAATCTTGAATGTGATCTACTCACCTTTTAGAGAACACTATTAGATCTTACATATATATGATGATGCACTTACCTATTAAGTCTTTGAATGCAATATCTAATGGCTCTTTGAAAAGTATCCCCTACATTTATCAATCCAAAAGGAATCCTTTTGTAGGCAACGGTTCCCCATTTAGTAGTAGAGGTTGTTTTCAACCTATCCTGCCTATCCACCATAATTATATTATAACCAGAGAAACCATCAAGAAATGACATCATGTGGGACCCATTTACCATTTGTAAGACTTCTTCTAATTATGGTAGGGGATAATTTTCCTTTCTAGAAGCTCTATTTAGATTTATAAAATCCACACATAACCTGATATCACCATTCTTCTTATGGATAGGTACCAAATTAGCTACCCACATTGAATGTCTAACAAAAAAATATGATACTAGCAGATAGGAGTTCTTATACTTCCTTCTGAAAAGGCATTGATAGGTCTTTGTCTCATTCTAAAGGGCTTAGCATTTGGCTTCAAGGGAATGTATGTGTAATTATGGATGTATCATAAGTCCTCAAATATTTGTAAGTCCACACTATAACATGTATATACTCCTTTAACACTTTTTAAATATTCTCATGCTCTATTTTTGAACACACTTTTCTAATAAGAACATTCCTAGGATCTTCTTCAGTACCCAAATCATGTGCATTGTACTAGTCACCACCTATTTTAGTCAAATATTTATATTTCAACACCTGATCTATGTCAAACATCCTTTTGAATCCAATAATACCTTTTGGAATAGTGTTTCTGTTTATGGCACTAGTTGAATATTCTTTCACTATTTCATCTAAGTGTTCATTTTCATCAATTATCTATGCTTAAATTATTTCTAAATTAGTGATGAATTCCAAAAATATGTCTATCATCTTCAAACACTTGTAGATTATGAACATTCTCAGGTATGGAAGGAATGACAACCAATTCAATGGTGAACTTCTTTAGCCTAGATGAGGTTAGTGGTTACAAAGAACTAGTAGATACTGTTAAAGCATCTATTTTATGGTTGAATTTTTTGGGTATGTGTAATATATTAAAAGCTTTAAAACTCTCAATAAAATCTTAGACCCTACCCCTATTGGATATTAGAGTTTCTGGAATATATTGTTGTCATTGATTTCAACATATTCTTGTGTTTCTTGTGCTTCGATGTTGTAGAGAGTTGGTTTGGTTGCAAATATGGTGATGCAGATTAGTGGGTTTTGAGATACTTATCTCTAGTTGATTTAGTATGAGTTTCAATGTTTTGGAAGGTGATTTGATCAAGTTATGTGATCCAATGTGATGATTGGTTTTTTTGTTGGTTTTGTGTTGCAGAGTTGTGATTTTTGGTTTGTACTGCTCCAGAATTTATTCTTTATCTTGTGTAGATTTTGGAGTGTTTGGGACGTTCATGATTTGGAACTTTAGAAGCATATCTTTCATTTTTTTGTTGGTGTTCTTGAGCTCCGGTGATGAAATGATAATGATTCTAGTTATTCGAGTTGTTGTGGAGGAATTAATGTTCTTAGATCATGTTCTATGTGTTTTGGTGGTCCACATTGATCATGGTGTGCGTTACTAAAGATTTTATTGGTTCAGTGGTATTCTTCGTGTTATATGACTTTCTGGCTGACCCAATGGTTGTTGCATGTTGCGGATGATCTTGGTGAGATATTTGATGGTTTTGCGTGTTTGAGGTTCATGTTATGTTCTTGCCAACATTGTATTGGTCCGCATATTGATTTATGTATCATGTGATGTAATTTTTTAATTAGGTTTATATGTTGAGCTGACCTTGGATTTAAGGTTGATGATCTGTATAAATGAGTGTTGTAATCATGTAAGATGCATGTCTGCGGTTGTGTCTGTGTTCTTTGAGAGTGTTGTATGTGTGAACAAGAAAATTGATCTTTCGATAGTGTGGAAGAGCTGAGAAGTGTTGCAGTGCAGACAACGTGCTTAACCAGAACTATGATCAGGCATTTGGAAATGCTATTCTTTCAGTTCATGTAATCCCATCTGTGTAAGGTAGTGAGCCTTCCCAGAGTTGTAGCCCTTTGTTGTTTTTGAGAAATGAGCTCTAGGAAGTGTGCCTGAATTCGTGTGCATTCCCCATTGTAATATTTACTCATACTACTACAGAGTATCACCATATTGTGGGTAGGTTCCCACAGTGGTTTTTCCTTTAACTAATTTTTTCACGTTAAAAATTTGTGTTATGTGTGTTGTTGATGTGGTGTTTATCATTTTTATTGTTGTTCTTGATTAGATCTAAAATTGAGGTTAATTTATTTAAGTTTGGTGAAAATTGATTCACCCCCCCCCCTCTCAGTTTTCATGCATTGTTTTTGCAAACAATTCGTATCAGAGCTAGACCCTCTAGAAGAAGCTTGACCGCTTGAGGAGATTTGAGATGGAAACTGTTGTTTTCAAGAAGAGTTTGAGATTTTATGGAACTAATTACACTATATGGAAGGACCAGATGGAGTGTCATTTGAAATGTCTTAGAGAAGATTACTGGAAGATCGCAAAGAATGCCTACAATGTTCCTCATAATGGTCCTTTTACTATAGTTGAGATCAAGGATGTTGAACATAATATAAGAGCTAAAGAAGCATTATTAGGTGCCCTGAATGATGTAGAGATGAATAATCTGATGGGATTGCAAACTTCTCATGAGATTTGGGAGAAGCTAGTAACCTTGTATGAAGGAGATAAATATGTGAAAGTTGCTAAATTGCAGAGCTTGAAAAGAAAGTATGAGTTGCTGAGAAATAGAGAAGATGAGAATATTTCATCCTTTATGGCTAAAGTGAATGATCTTGTCTTGAACATCAGATGTGCTGGTGGAGTCCTTGAAGAAGATGAGATTGTAGCTAAAGTGTTGAGATCCTTGCCTCCTGCTTACAAACACAAAGTTGTTGCTATTGATAAAATCTAGACTGTTACAAGTGTGACAAGAGATATGCTAGTTGGTAAGCTTGCTTCTTTTGAATCGAGTGAACTTGGTGAGTCACATGGAAAAGATGAGATTGCATTTAAAGCTACTATATCTGGGAAGTACAAATATGATTCGAGAGAGAGTTCAACTAGGGTTTCCTGTGAGGCCCTACCCTGAGTCGTCATAGCATTGTAGTTATTTTTCATGTTGGACCTATTATTGATACTTTATTTTGATGCATTATGGATATATATTCTATATGATCCAATAAGATAAGAGATATGCTAGTTGCTAAGCTTGCTTCTTTTGAATCGAGTGAACTTGGTGAGTCACATAGAAAAGATGAGATTTCATTTAAAGCTACTATATATGGGAAGCACAAATATGATTCGAGAGACAGTTCAACTAGGGTTTCCTGTGAGGCCCTACCTTGAGTCGTCATAGCATTGTAGTTATTTTTCATGTTGGACCTATTATTGATACTTTATTTTGATGCATTATGGATATAGATTCTATATGATCCAGTAATTGGATAACATTCATATGGTGTATGTCATTTATTTCTGATTTGCAGTACTTTAATTATGATGTTAGAAAACAAGGATGCATGCCTTATGAATGATTGAATTTCATGATGATTATGATGATGCCATTGAGTAAATTATTTTATTGGATGATTGGTAATTTGATTTTTATGATTTAAATTGTATGCAAAGTGTCTGAATTGTATCCTTTTCATGTATTAATACTGCATGTGATTATTTTAGATTACTAATGTGCAAAGTGAGTTGTGCAGGAAAAATAATCCATGTGACCATGGAAACTATTCAAAGAATTAAGCTAAACCTATGTGCGTTTGTGAAGCCAAGGGTTGTCTATTTGGAGAGACAACACCTCATGTGTAATGTGTTTTATTTGTAAATGTGAATGCTTGAATGTTTGTTTAAATTGAATTTGTTAAATTTGTTAATTCCAAAAAGGGACATTGCCATGTGTATTTTTATGGTGTCACTTGTCAATTGTGTTGTGAAGTGAGTTGGCAGTGACATCTACCTTGGAGGGAATTTGTATAACCAATACATTTTTTAAAATATCTTAGTGTGGTCCCAAGACAGTCTTGGATAGAGAGTCATTAGAAAAGTCAACTCAAGTTTGACCCGTAGGTAAACTTTAGGTGAGTTTCTAGAGGGTCAAACTAACTCCTAAGGTTAGGTTAGGGGTATTTTTAAAGGTCCATATGTTATACCTATGGGTAAAGCTCAATTTTAACCATATGTCCACTCACATGTGATTGTCAAGTCACCTTAAAAGTTGAGTTTTCCAAGATGGACGAAATTCAACTTTTGAGGATTTCTCCTAGGTTAGACAACCTTCCAATTGAGTGATAGTTGCTCTTCCCCATTTTATTTTACCTTTTTCAGTTGCCTTTTTTAGAGAGTCTGTAAGAGGTTGGGAAGACCAACCTATGAAATCTCACACCCTTTCCAAGAGGTTGGAAAGTGTGAGAAGAGTCTACTTAGGGAAGGGATTCAAACTTAGAATTTTGATCACCCACTCTCCATTTTTGGATACTTAGAATTCTTGTCAGAAGTTTTGGTTTTTTTTTTGGAGTTGCATTTCCAAGCTTTGGAAAGAAAAAAATAGTGGATTGGGAAGCTCTCCTTCAACCTTTACTCATTCCATTTGCAGGATTAAGGTTGGTAGTATTTCTTACTTGCATATTGCATTTTATTGTCAATGTGAAGGAAAGATTGTATGTGCATTTTGCTTGTTGTGTATGTAGATTGGGAAGTTCAGTTTTGGAGCTCTTCCTTGTGTTATTTTTATGTGTTGTATGGTTTATGTATTTTGGGTGTTTCAAGGTCACACTGACCCTTGGGAGGGTAGAGTAGCCTTGGGGGTGAAGGGTTGCTTGACAGTCTAAGAGTGTAGAGACTCTCTTCTTAGAAGAGAGAGATACACAAGGGTTACAGGATCCTTGCTGCAATATTTTTATGTTAATGCAAAGGGTGTCATAAGGGGAGATATGGGATTTTATGCCATGGGGGACATAAGGGTATTTTGGGACAAGTATGTGACTTGTGATAGTCTTACTTTGGTAGTCTTGTAAAGGCATTGGTTTATCCTTCTTGCAGATCTCGTCTAGGTACTTAGTCCACCTTCACCCCACAAAAAAAATGTCACTTGGTGACATTGTTTATCCTTGGGTTGGGAGTTCAAGTGTTGATGAGTTTCTTCTTGTTTTGTGTTTGAGGTGTCTGTAACTCGTTTAGCCTTGGTTCTCCTAGCTCGAGGGTGGCTTCATGTAAGTCTAGGTTGGGAAGTGAGCCTCCATGGTCACAACTTACAAACTTTATTTGTAGGTTTTCTTTGGGATTAAAAGATGGAGTAAAGTCAAGCTTGTGCAAGTTTCTTATTTTATGCTTTGGGCATTAAAAAAAAATGTATTTTACCAAGTCCTCATTTTTGTAGAAATGAAGAGGCTTGAGTTTGTAACTTTCTTATTGTTGTGTAAAGGAATCAAAAAAATGTATATTTACTTTGATTATATTCATTGCAAATAAATCAAAGAAGCATTTGAGTTTATTCTTATATAGTTATTTATTACTTTGAAATAGAGTAGGAATGGTAATCTTGTTTTCTGCTTTATTATCTATTGAAAAGAAATGCATGTTAAAATAAAAAATGGTTGATAAACATTTATGTCAAATCATTTATTTTATCTTATCTTTTTCTGCAATGTGTTATGTTAGTTGTATAGCTGTTAATAGAAAAGAAATGTTTATTTATGATTATAGATTAAACAAAAAATATATATATAATTCTTAGAGTTAGTCTTAATCTTATTCCATATTTGCATCTTGCTATTATAATGGATAAATAAGAAATTAGTTAGATAAATGTTGCTGTAAAATAAAACATTACTGTTAAATTTATAAATCTGGAAATACACATTTTAAAAGAAATATGAAATCTATGTATTCTTATTTCAAAATAACCTACATGTTTTTGAACAATCTATTCTGATCATAAAATAACCTGCTCACAATTAATGGAATGTTGCATATATATATATATATATATATATATATATATATATATATATATATATATATATATATATATATATATATATATATATATATATATATATATATATATATATATATATATATATATATAATGCCCTTGTGCCCTTGCTTTAAACTAAGCTATTGTAAAAACAAAAATAGATATACAAATTTATATGCTGCATTTTTAAAAAAAAATATATAGTGAAGTTCAAATCTAAGCATGCATATGAATAAACATTTATTCACAAATCTGGTTCATATAAAATATATATACATAAATACACAGTCATGTGTGTGTGTGTGTGCATATATATATATATATATATATATATATATATATATGTATATATATATATATATATGTATATATATATACATATATATATACATATGTGTATATATAAACACCTTTAAATAAAATTTGTAGAAAAATTTGATGCGGAGGTTTTGTGCCTTGCGGCACTGTGGGTCGAAACCCACAGAGCAGCTCTGGTCGCACTGTGGGTCGTGACCCACAGGGGCGGCTTCGGCCACCAGTGTGGGCCGCGGCCCACAGGTCGGCCGCGTTCGCACTATGGGCTGTGACCCACAATGGCGGCTTCGGCCACCACCCATAGGCATGACCTTGGTCGTCCTATGGGTTGGATCCCATAGCCTCCCCCTCTACGTGTTGTCGTTTCCCCTCTATGCCCAGCAGCCTCCGCCTCTGCCATTCCTTGGTCTGTTGCCGTGCTTCAGCCAATCCATTTCCCCCTGCACACACACACACACATTCAAAAAGATAGTAAGAAAATGAAAACCCTAACCCAATTTCAGGTTAGGGTAAGTAAATAAACAAAGGAAGCATAAGGTAAAAGATATAAGGGTGTAAAACAAAAGTAAACCCTAGTTAGGGTTTATTAAAAAAAAATATTAATATGGGAAAACCCCATTTAAAGTTAAGTTAAATGTTTAAGATGGTTATTTTTTTATATAATTGGATATTGGGAGATTAGCTTAAAATGAATATATATATATATAGTTCAACCAATGGAACCCATAATTAAACATTTAAGAAAATAGATTGGTTAATTTTCTTAAACGTTTAATTATGGGTTCCATTGGTTGAACTATATATATATATATATATATATATATGCGTGTGTGTGTGTGTGTTTAGGTTTAATTTCTTTTATTAAATTTATTAATGGATATTATTAAAGTATAATGATTATTTTAGGCTAAAGGGGTATTTTATTGTTGAATATTAAATATTAAATATTTAATATTTAAGGGGGATTTATTTTGACATTAATGTGAAGTTATTTGTTAGGAAATTATTATTTTTGATTTAGTTAACTTTTATAGACAAATTTAAAAACGTTATTTTAATATTAGGAGATAATTAAATATTACCAGAGATTATTAATTATCTCTTAATATGATTAGAGGATTTATTTGGGGAAAATTAATTAATTAAGTAATAAAGTTGTGAAGACTTCTTAGGGTAAAATATTTTAGTGTCAGAAATGTAAACATTATAATTGTTGACCTAAATAGATTATCCTTAGGAACCCATTCTTATTAATGCATGAGTTAACCTTTAGTGTAAACAAATTTAGTTATCACATCTTTTAATTGTAGAACCTCTAGTATTTAAGTATTGTTTAAAAACAAAATTGTTGTTGCATTTTTGCCCAAAAGTTTGGGCATGACATTTACATGTATGAAAGGGAAATGAGAGAGATGGAAGAATAGGAAAGAGAATTGGAAGAGATTGAAGCATGTATTGCCAAAAGATTGCCTAAGGGAGCTGGTATGTATGAAGGGAAGTTACCTTTGAAATGTTTCTCATGAAATAAGATAGGACATTTTGCTTCTAGGTGTCTTGAAAGAGCAAAAAGTGTGTCAAAGTATGATAAGCCTTACAAGCCTAATCGCAAGTATAGATATTAGAAGAAATGTTATTATGTTGTTGATGAAGGGATGACTGATGATGAGACTGAGAAAGGGAATTCAGAAGATGAATTTGTGTTCATTTCTATCAAGGAAGATGATCCAATACCTACTAATTCTACAAGCTGCATTATTGAAGAGAAAGCCTTGGTTGCTAAGATTGAAGAGAAAGATGAATGGATGATTGATACTGGTTGTTCACTTCACATGATAGGTGATAAAGGTAAATTTGTGAATATGTAGAAGTATAATGGCTAAGTAGTGAGATTTGGAGACAACAAAGCTTGTGTAATATGTGGTAGAGGTTCTATTTCTCTTTATGATAAGAATAATACTGATGATGCTTTATATGTTGAAGGTTTGAAGCATAATCTTTTGAGTTTTTGACCGATGGTTGATAATAGATATGATTTACAATTCAAGAATGGGAGATGTAAGATCTTGAATAGCTTTGGTATAGAAATTGCATCAAGAACTAAAACCAAAGGTAATATCTTTCATCTGAATGTTGGTGAGAAAAGTTGTTTAATTACTTAGATTGATGAGAGTTGGTTGTGGCATATAAGGATGTGTCATGTTAACTTTGGCTGCATGGTTAAGATAAGTTCTACCCAAGCTGTTATAGATCTACTTAGGATAGTGAAGCCTACTAATCCAGTGTGTAAAGAATGTCAACTAGGAAAGCAAACAAGAATTTCATTCAACAGAAAAATATATACATCTAATGGGTTATTAGATCTTGTGCATACTGATTTATATGGACCTTCTAAGGTGAGAAGCTTGCAGGGTGATAAATACTTTATGTTGCTAATTGATGACTATTCCGAGATGATGTGGGTCACTTTTCTAAGGGAGAAATTTGAAGCACTAGAGAAATTTAAAATATTCAAAGCTAGAGTGGAGACAGAGATAGGATTGAAGATGAACTATTTAAGATCTGATAGAGGAGGACAATTCACTTCCGGTGAGTTTAATTCCTTTTATGAAAAGCATGGAATCTGGAGATAGCTATCTGCTTCGCGAATCCCTTAGCAGAATGGAGTTGTTGAAAGGAAGAACAAAACTATTTTGGATGTTGTTGGGACTATGATGATTGAAGGAAATGTTCCACATATCTATTGGAGAGAAGTTGTTAGCACTGTTGTGTACACATTAAATCATGTGCATATAAAGGTGATTCCTATAATACTCCTTATGAGTTATGGTTTGGTCATGTTCCTACAGTTAGATATTTCAGAATCTTTGGAAGCAAATGTTATATCAAAAGAGATGAGGATATAGGAAAATTTGATGCAAGATGTAATGAAGGAATATTTTTAGGATACTCTACTAAGAGAAAATCCTACCAGTGTTACAACAAAATATTGAGAAGAATAGTGGAAAGTGCAAATGTGAAGGTAATGAGTGTCATGAAAAGAGAATAAGAGCATGCGGATATGAATATGATGATCAGGATTTTACTTCAAAGCAAGTGCAGACTCCAAGCATGAAACAGAGTGATCCAGAAGAGTCAGTAAATCCAGATGCTTCTAGTGGTGAAGAAGTTCAAGAGATTGAAAACCAGAACAATCAGAAGACCCCCAAGTATGTAAGATTAAATCATTCAGAGAATCAGATTATTGGTGATAAAAATAAAGGTGTGATGACTAGGAGAAGAATTGATGCTGAAGAGATATGTTCAATTTCCAAATTTGAGCCTAAAGATGTTGTTGAAGCTTGTAAAGATGAAAACTGGGTAAAAGCTATGGAAGAAGAGTTAAATTAGATTGAGAAGAATAATAAATGGGAACTTGTTCCAAGACCTAAAGACAAGAATGTAGTTTGTACTAAATGGGTGTTCCAAAATAAATTGAATGAAGATGGAGAAGTTGTTAGAAACAAAGCAAGACTAGTATGTAAAGGATATTCACAAATGGAAGGTATCGATTTTGAGAAGACTTCTGCTCCGATAGCTAGAATTGAAGTTGTTAGATAATTTCTTGCATATGTTGCTCATAAGAAATTCAAGGTATATCAGATGGATGTGAAGCCAGTCTTTTTGAATGGTGAATTGAAAAAGGAAGTCTACATTGAGCAACTAGATCGATTTCCATTGATAGATGAAGAAGACATGGTATGCAGATTGAAGAAAGCATTGTATGGACTTAAACAAGCCCCTAGAGCCTGGTACACCAGATTGGATAGGTATTTGATGAAGTTGGGATTCTGTAAAGCTACTACTGATAGTAACTTATACTTCAAGATTGATAATGATAATATTTTGATTGTTGATGATATTATTTTTAGAGGAGATGATGATTTGAGTAAGAAGTTTGTTGATGGTATGTGTGTTGCTAAAATTAGGGTCAATTGCAATAAACAAGCACATAGATGATACAATATAAATGAAATTGTGAAGCAAATTGAAAGCTAAATAAAAGAAAACCAAAAGCTCCTTTGAGATGTCAGATCTTCCTCTATTTTTGAGGACCTTGAAGGTGTTGGATTTGTTGTCTCTTAGTGGAGAAATGACCTCCAAAGTGGCCACTCAAAAGTCGAGTAGCTACTTCATGCTAATGCAAGTGATTTACTGCATGATTGATTGATGCATGATTTAGCTAAAATGATGATTTAAGCTACATGATTGATAAATGGAAACTAAATTAACATGCTAAAAACTATTCTAAACATACTAATATTGATCTATATATCAGTTATGCTAGATGATTATGATATAAAATGCCTATAGTAAGTATGCAAAAACTATGAATGCAAGAGATCTTTATTGCTCCAAAATAAGGGGTATTTATAGGAATTTCAAAGTGAAAGATGAGGTGGCAAGAATCGATGATCTAAATTCGATCTGAAGATGTCAAGGGTTAGAATTGAGGAAGTTGGAGAAGAGGTTGGAGGGAGGGACACATGTCATCTGTGTGGTGACAAGTGTCAAGGAACCTTGCTCATGAGAGGGCAAGTGTCCAGGGGAGAAGACATGTGGCCAAAGTGCCATGTGTCTCAAGGAGGGGATATCTAACCCACAGGAGGTTAGGATGTGCAAGATAGGATAGGGTTAGTTAAACCCATGATTAGATAGAATGTGTTAGGTTAGGGGGTGGCTAGGCTAGATGGTTAGAAGTTAGGAGCCATGTGCTCAATTTTAATTTTGAGATTCAAATAATTGAGAAAATGGATAATTAATCTCAACAAACTTGGATTTGTTAATTTTAATAATGGGATTAGAAGAATTGATTTCAATGGAGGGAATTAATTAATTTAGAATTAATTAATCAAAAGGGAGATGTGAAATGGACTATATAAATAAATCATTTAGATTTATTTACAAGTAGATGAATAGGGAAAATAATCAAATTACTTAAGAATTTAATTAATTGGGAAGGGGGATTAATTAAATAACTGAGTATTTAATCAATTATCTTCAAACCATTTTTAGGTGTATACATTTTTCCTCTCTTTGAAGCGATGTGTGACGACGCATAGATTCAAAGAAAATCTCGATTCGATAATGTTGTTGATATGATTTGATGCGGATTTGATCTTGATACAATAAATTTTGATTTGATGCGGATTTGATCTTGATACGATAAATTTTGATTTTATGTGGACATAATTCAATATCATACCCAAGATGTTGATTGATAAATTATGATACGAGGATGCCCCCTCGGGAGATGAATCAGATAATTTTTTTATTTTTTTTTAAATTTTTCTTGATTTTTTTTTATTTTCTGATTTTTTTCAAATTTTATAATGTTTTTGATTTTTTGATGATTTTATGATTTTTAATTATTTTTAAAGTTGATCCGATTCATTTCTTGATAGGAAATTTCAAAATGTTGCCCTGCCAGTCTAATTAGTTGATTAGATGATTAAAAATAAGTGAGATAAAAATCTCACTTAAATGCCCCACTTTGAGTTTAAAAAGTGAAAATCACTTTACCACTCCTCATTTGTGCATTTGAGTTGTTAAAAATTTTCTCTGGAGAAACAGATTTGAGCAAGTTCGACGACATGAGTGTCCCGCAACCTATGGTCCATTGGTACGTACCTCAAGAAAACCCACCTTTGTTCAATTTTTAGTTGATTTTTGAAAAAATATAGCTAGTTTAGAAAAAAAAATGATTTTATTCATTCTTAGCATGTGGGTGTTTAAATTTTTTGTATTTTCCTACTAGTTTTTTCGCATTTTAAAATGGGTTTTTTCGTTTTAAAAAAAAAATTAAATTTCTGCATTTTAAAAAAATATTTCAATTTTGGTGGGAGGGTGACGCCACCAGTGGCGCCATCAGTGGCACTGAGGTCACCACCGCAAATGCTTCAAGCATGGCGACAGGCACTACAGATGTCGTCGGTGCCTCAATAGCTACCATGGATGCTGAGAGGGGCACCGTCAGCGCCAGGGCTGCTACCATGGGCACCGAGCCGAGCGTCGCCGACACCATAATGGATGTCGGGCCAAGCAGGGTTGATGCCACGATGGACACCATGGGCACCGAACTGAGCACCACCAGCATAACGATGGACAACATCAACGTCGAGGTTGGTGCTACAGTGAACAACGTGGGCATCGGTGCCAAAGGTGTTGCTCAAGCGAGCACAACCACCGAGGCCAAAATGCAAAAAAATATGCCAATAAGATTGCATGATTTGATAATGTTAAAATTCTTGCATTGGGCCCACCATACATTGCAGTTCTCAACAAAAGCGACCAATGTTGCTGAAAAGTTTGCTTTTTGATTTCGATAGGATAAAAATAAGTCAAACTTGATGCTCAGTATCAAATTTTTGAAATTTTTTTATTTGGATTCTTCCGATTGATGACGATTGATGATTAGTTTCGATTATCTCAATTTGTGTGCCTAATAAGATAGGATTGACTACGACCTCATGATAGATGAGAGTCACTTGATAAGGGCTCAACAAGATTTGATAGAAATCTCACCTAATCAAGATAGATTGATAGATTGATTGATAGCTTGATTAATAGATAGATAAATTGAGTTACTGATATGATTTGATTGCAGGAGCCTGAAGCAGTCACCAGTGAGGAGGGACCTCAAGGAGATCAGTCCAAACCGGTCAGTAAGAGTAAACACAACAAAAACACATAGATATAATGGAGGTAATGCAGAACAGATAGTTTTATTGCATGAAATATGATTACATCTAACTAGTAACAACCGGATTACAACATACCAACACACAGGCCTGGTATAATAGGTCACAACGAGACCTTGAATCGAAAGATCTATCTTCTAGGCATAGTCTAGATATTCGATACTTCTTAATTATCTAACTGATTTCATTCTAAATCATGATTACAAATATATATATATCGATCCAAAGGATCCATTCGGCCCAAAAGGGATCAAAACCCAAAGAACAAGACCTAACGTGCAAAAATGAACAAGGTCGGCCTTTGCCAAGAGATTCCTCTAAAAAATCTAGAGGGTGAAACGTAGAAGATTGGCCACATACCAAGAAACATCGAGATCAACATCGAAGGCTCCACAAGCTTCAAAATAGGTTTCGGTAGATCACCAGAATAGGTCTCGGGAACCGGTAACAAAGGAACTAGTAACAAAAAACTGTCATGAAAGTCGGTAGCGATATCTTGCTGGAAAGTGATCCAAAAGAGATGTGGTTTGAAAGAAAGAAAGACGATCAAGTCTTTGAGTAGAATCCAACTCTATAGGATTTAGTGAGCCAAAATTGGGACATAAAGAAAGGAAAACTGGAACTACAAACAGAAAACAAAACAGAAAAGAAAATATTTTGGGTTGATGCAAGATTGTTGTGAACCGGGGATGCTCCTGCATCAAACATCCAAGGTTAATGAAAAAGTGAGGCTCTCACTTTGCTGGGGTTAGAGGGAAAACAAGGCGGTTTAACTCTACTTGAGAAATCCAAGATGAATCTTCAACTAGTCTACTCCTCCACTTCACAAGATATTCTTTGTATTGACTATTCCGGGTACTACACCCAATCCTACTGTCCAAAATCTCTTCAATCTAATTTGGTTCCTTCCGGGGTAATTATCTCTCAAGCCCTGCAATATTGTCCTCACTAAATTTTGGTTCATGGTACTCATGAAGATCTCCAATGTTGAATATAGGTAAAATACTTAGACTATCAGGTATCTCTACTTCATATGCATTTTCGGAATTGAACTTTCTCAAGATCTTACAAGGTCCAAACTTTTTCATCTACAACTTATTATAAGTTCCAACTAGGAATCTTTCTTTTCTCAAGTATACCATCACTTCATCACCAACTTCAAATTCCTTATGTCTCTTCTTCTCATCTCCCTTCTCCTCATATTTTCTATACATGTCTTCCAAATGTTGTCTAACTTGAATATGCAATGCTGCCATGTGATCTGCAGATTCTTCTGCTTTTGAACTCTTTCGGTCTTCACTACTAATGTCTCTCAATTCTGCTATTCCTCTAGGATTCACTCTAGTAACAATCTCAAAAGGTGTTTTTTTGGTACTTCTATTCACTGAATTGTTATAGGCAAACTCTACTTGTGCAAGGATCAAATCCCAACTTCCAGTTTTATCTCACACTAAACATCTCAACAGGTTTCCCAAACTCTGGTTAACTACTTATGTCTATCCATCAGTCTGTGGATGAAAAGTAGAACTAAACTTCAAATCTTTCTTCATCTTCTTCCAAAGAATTCTCCAAAAATAGCCTACAAACTCAGTGTCTCTGTCTGAAACTATGCTCTTAGGTAATCCATGCAATCTTACCACTTCCTTGAAAAATAGGTCTGCTACATGCAAGGCATCTGATGTCTTCTTACAAGGTATGAAATGAGCCATCTTTGAAATATATCCACTATCACAAATATAGAATCATTCCCTCTCGGTGTCTTAGGTAATCCAAGTACAAAATCCATGCTTATATCCTCCCAAGGTCTTATCGGTACCGTCAAAGTTTTATAGAATCCCACATTTTGACTACTACCTTTGGCAACTTGACAAACTCTATAATTCTGCACATATCTCTTAACATCCTTATGAATCTAGGGCCAAAAGTACTACTCACTCACCAATGCAACTATTTTATCAATGCCAAAATGTCTAGTTGAACCTCCACTATGCTTCTCTTTTATTAGGTTCTCTCTCATGGAACTCTTAGGTATGCATAACTGAACTCCCTTGAATAACATCCCATCCTTAATGAAATAATCCAACCATTTCTCCTATCAACCATAACCGGTTCTCTACATGCTTTCCAAGGTTCTGCAAAATCTGGGTCTTCATCATACAAGGTCTTCAAATCTTCAAAACCTAATAATGTCACTCTCATCTCTATCAGAAAATTGTTTCTCCTACTCGAAGCATTAGGAACTTTGTTAGATTTGCCACTTCTATGATTCAACACAAAGGTGTAACTCATCAAGAACTCTACCCATCTCATATGTCTCTGATTCAACTTACCATGACTATTGAAATACTACAAAGCTTGATGATCTGTATACAACACAAACTCCTTAGGCAACAATTAATGTATCCATTTATTCAAGGCTTGAACTATGGCATAAAATTCTTGATCATACACTGAATATCTCTTCCAGGCATCATTCAATTTCTCATTGAAATATGCAATTGCTCTCCCTTCTTGACTCAAAACTGCTCCTATTGTTGCTCCACTTGCATCACAATCCACTTGAAATACCTTATTGAAATCTGGTAAAGCCAACACAGGCTTCTCTGTCACTTTCTATTTCAACAATTCAAAAATTTTGTTTGCTCCGGCAGTCACTTGAATTCCTTCTAATCTCCCCTTAAGGTCTCAGTCATAGGATTACAAACTGAACTAAAATTTTTGATAAACTTCTGGTAAAAACTATCCAATCCATCAAATGATCTTACCTCTCCAATGCTTTCTAGTGTAGGCCACTCAACAATCGATTTCACTTTCTCGGGGTCCATCTTCAAACCATCCTCAGATATCACAAATCCTAAATAGACTAACTCATCCTTCATGAAAGTGAACTTCTTGATATTGATCAACAACTTCTCTTCTCTCAACCTCTACAAAACCTGTTTTAACTGCAACAAATGTTCCTCTTTTGTCTTATTGAAAATCAGAATGTCATCCAGATACATAATAACAAACTTACCCAATAATTTCTTCAATACCTCATTCATCAGCCTCATGAAAGTACTCGGTGCATTAGTCAATCCAAAAGGCATCACCAACCATTCATATAGTCCTTCATTTGTCTTAAATGTTGTCTTCCACTCATCACCTTCTCTGATCTTGATCTCATGATATCCACTCTTCAAATCCATCTTTGTAAAGTATTTTTCTCCACTCAAGTAGTCCATTATGTCATCCATCCTAGGCAAAGGAAACTGGTATTTCACTATGATCTTGTTTATTGCTCTTGAATAGGTACACATCCTCCATTCTCCATTCTTCTTAGGTGCTAATATTGTTGGTACTGCACAAGGGCTCAAACTTTCCTTGATCAAACCTTTCTCCAATAGCTCCTTTAATTGTCTATTCAATTTTTCATTCTCTATCGGTGTCAACTGGTATGAAGCTTTGCTAGGAAAACTAGCTCTGGGAACTAAGTCCATGAAATGACTAATACTTCTAATAGGTGGCAATCCATCAGGTGCATTGTCTGAAATGATGTCCTCATATTCTGTTAGGAAATCTCTTATCTCTTTCGAGTGTTCTCCTTCCAGTTCTGGTCTCTCAGTCTTCTTAGGAATTAAAGCAAAACATGTCTCAGTCCATCCATGAACTTTCTTCCATCTACTAAATAGATTCTAGTATTTTTATAGACTTCATTCTTCAAAGGTTCCTCCAGAGGAAACAAGGTTTTCTTCATCCCATTAGCCACAATAGTGTATGTATTCTTCCTCCCATCATGTATTGTCTGTCTATCAAACTGCCAAGGTCTTCCCAATACAATATGACAAATATCCATAGGCATAATATCACACAAAACCTCATCATGATAATCCCCAATTTTCAATTTTACTAACTGTGTTCACTTACTAACAACTTATGTTCATCCTAAATACATGCTATCTAATAAGGATTAGGGTGTTTCAATCTCTCCAATTTCAAATTATTCACCATCTCTTCTGAAACAAGATTATTTGAACTACTGCTATGAATAACAACTTTACAACACTTACTGGATACCTTACATTTGGTCTTGAACAGGTTCTTCCTCTGCAAGGGTTCTTCATCTCCTCCAGTATAACACAAATCTCTCCTCGTCATCAACAATTCTCCATCTTCCGGTTTATTGTCTGATCTAGTGGGGTTCTCTTTCACCACTACTACTATTCTGGTAGCCTCTCTCTTCTTACATTCAAATACATGGTGTCCTTCTCCTCCACATTTAAAGCAGGTTCCTCTTATTTTCCTTTTGTCTTGTCTTCCAAAGTTATCATTCTGGTAACCATCCAGTTCTCTCCTCTGGTAGAAATTTCTATCATCCTTTGGGTATGAATTACCTTCCTTGCTCACTTCCTTGTCCTTGTTCTAATCTATACTAGTTCCTCATCCTCTGGTATATCCTCTTCCTACTTGAAATCTTCCTTTGGTAAACCTTCCACCTCTACTTCTCTATCTCTGCTCATACCTTTTGTTCAATTTCTCTTTAGCCTTTATTACATACTAGTAAGCCTTTTCAACACTCTCCAATTTGATCATACTAAGTTCATCTTGTATAGACAGCCACAATCTGTTCAAATATCTTGCAATTTGTTCAACTTCATCATCAACATGTAAAATGCTTCGGTGTACTCCTTCACCCTAGATTCCTTCTGTCTCAGATTCTGTAACTTCCGAAACAAATCTACTTGATAATTCATCGGGAAAAACTTTGATTTTAACTTAGCAATCATCCTATCCCATGTCTTAATCTTTTCTTTAAGCTTGTAAAATGCTTCGGTGTACTCCTTCACCCTAGATTCCTTCTGTCTCAGATTTTTTAACTTCCAGAACAAATCTACTTGATAATTCATCGGGACAAACTTTGATTTTAACTTAGAAATCATCCTATCCCATGTCTTAATCTTTTCTTTACCTCTTCTTTTCCTATCAAGTTGCAAGTTCTCCCACCAAAGAGATGCATGACCTTCTAACCGGGTACATGCATATTTCACCTTCCTCTCTTCTGCAGTGTTTTCAAAATCAAAATACTTCTCCATCTCCAAGATCCAATCCATCAATTCATCTGAATCTAACTTCCCATCATATTTTGGTGGGGTAAAATGAGGTTTAGTGTTCACCCTACTCAAAACCCTTAAATAACTTTTCCTCCTCCAGATCAACTATCGGTAGGTTCACTTGTTCTGTCAGGGCTTCTTCTCCTTCATCTTCACTCACATCCTCAATATGTTGGCCTCTTCTTTGGGCTATCTCCATGGCTTCTAACTGGGCTGCTATTCCTCACAACATCTCCATTACAGTAGGGTCTGCATTCCCATGTGCTCCACCATTCCTAGTTCCTCTTTGTACCATTGATCCCCACTAGTCCTCTGCAATTGCAGGTCAGATTTGCAATCTGCCACCCTACAACAAAAATTTAGGACACGCAACCTCTGGAACAAAACTTCGCTCTGATACCACTTGAAGAAGTCATCGACAAGGAGGGACCTCAATGAGATCATTCCAAACTGGTCAGCAAGAGTAAACACACCAGAAACACATAGATATGATGGAGGGAATGCAGAAGAGATAGTTTTATTGCATGAAATTTCATTACATCCAACTGGTAACAACTAGATTACAACATACTGGCACACAGGCTAGGTAGAATAGGTCATACCGGGACCTTGAATCGAAAGATCTATCTTCTAGGTATAGTCTAGCTATTCGATACTTTTTAATTCTCTAGTTGATTTCATCTAAAGCATGATTACAAATATATATATCGATCCAAAGGATCCAGTCATCCCAAAAGGGATCAAAACCAGAAGAACAAGACCTAACGTGCAAAAATGAACAAGGTCGGTCTCCGCCAAGGGATTCCTCCAAAAAATAAAAAGGGTGAAATGTAGAAGGTCTGCCACATGCCAAGAAACATCAAGATCAACATCCAAGGCTTCACAAGATTTGGAATGGGTTCCGGTAGATCACCAGAATAGGTCTTAGGCAATCGGTAACAAAGGAACCGATAACAAGAAACTGTCATGAAACCCGGTAGCGATATCTTGCCGAAAAGTGATCCAAAAGAGATGCAGTTTGAAAGAAAGAAAGATGATCAAGTCTTTGATTAGAATACAACTCCACAAGATCCAGTGAGCCAAAACCTGGACATATAGAAAGGAAAACTAGAAATGCAAAAAGAAAATGTTATTGGTTGATGCAAGATTGTCGTGAACCGGGGATGATCCTACATCAGATCCCTTTAGTGTCCTCTAGTCTCAGGAGCACCTCTTGAAGATGTCGATGATGATACCCTAGCTTAGTTAAGAGGAACGAGACCACATCGATAGGTGTGGCTTATCTTCCCTCCTTGATATGCCCCGACCTTTGATTAACTGGTGATTACTGACAACATTGGCTTAGTGTTGGCATAGTGAGAATAATACCTTCCACTTACTGACCAAAGAGATGGCAGTTACCCTCAAGGATGTATATCAGATACTGCACATCCCCATGATGGGAGAGTTTGTTTATTATGATCTTAGTGAGCAGGGTGGTATAGATGCACTTCGATGATTTTTTGATGGTGATGAGGTTGGCGGATGTGACATTACATGGCACGAGATGTTAGATCTAGGTTACGCCACATTACCTACTATGCTTGCCAGATTCGTTAGGGGTTTCCTTTGTCCTTGCCATAGGTCAAAGGGATTATCCATTGGATGGGGTCATCTCCTTGAGCAGTTGGTTATGGTGGGGAATCGATTCGCATGGGGATCTTGCATGTTGGCCTACCTATATTATGATTTGCACCAAGTAGTGTATCAGAGATCATCTGTATTGTCAGTAGGGATGACTATTCTCTAGATATGGGCCTGGGAGAATCTTCCCATTATACGACCATTGGTAGACAATGAGAGACCTATAGGTAGGCCTTACGCAAATGGATATCTAGGCATTATTGTCCAGCAAAATCTAGGCAAATTGGAGCATTGGCGACGAGCACTTGATGACCTGGATATAGTGATATGGAGACCTTATAGAGAATGTGAGGTCTAGCCAAAGGATGCAGTTAAGATGCCTTGTGTATTCTTGACTCGGTACCTGATTTGATCTACACCCTATGTTATTGAGTGATTCCTTTGTATGAGGATGTTGAAATAGTATGGTAGGATACAAGGGATTCCATAGGGTACAACCCACTATGTGCGCAGGAGACTTGATGTGTCTACTTGGGGGACCACTATTTCATATAAGCAGGCGTGCACATAGTACCTATCATTGGGGCCACAGGATTGGGACTATTTACTAGGTATCATAGATAGTGGGATGACTAGCAAGTATGTTGTATATTTTACTGCACACAGGCTTCCTAGACTAACTTATCCTAATGAGCCAAAGTGAGCCTTTGATGAGGATGATGAGAGGCCACGATGTAGAGCTTGAAGATGGCCGAGGGATGTCAGGGGGAGAAGAGGTGGGGTGGTGATGGTGGTGGAGATGGAGGGGATGGCAGAGATGGATATGGAGGAGAAGTAGGAGATTATGGTGGTAGAGATGGAGATGGAGGAGATGATGATGGGGGAGATGGAAGAGCGGTGGCAGTAGTATCAACAGGCACGCCAAGAGCCAACAGTTCTAGATTAGCTAGAGAGTTACTTATGGATTGGGTGACCCAGGTGGTTAGATGGAGGAGATCAGGTCTAGTAGACCAAGGGCAATAGGTTCCAGAGTAGGAGGTTCCCCAGGTTGGGTAGGTACAGGTAGGAGTACCATAGGTTGAGCAGGTACAAGCAGGGGTACCATAGGTTGAGCAGCTACAGGCAGAGGCACCACAGCGGATCCTCATTAGGATGTCATCTCATCACCATCAGGATCAGATTAGTGACCTACAAGGTTAGGTTCAGCAGCTAGAGGGTCAGCTAGCAAAGAGAGACTCTCAAATAGCCTAGCTATAGGTCCAGATGGAACAGTTATAGGTACATGCACAAACATAGATGGCCCAGGTAAAAACATAGGCATAGGCATAGATTGACTAGGTAGAGGCTCAGATGGCCTCTCTCATGATAGAGAGAGATGCAGCCAAGGATAGGTGTTAGTAGGCTAAAGCACATGTATAGATGCCAGGAGGGTCTAGTTCAGGGAAGGCTGCCCTGAAGATGATGCGTCAGGTGATCTGGAAGGCTGAGTATTATAGGACCTTAGACTACAATGTTATTCTTTCTGATCAGAGGGCTCCAAGATTTTCATAGATGAGTAGGAGATCGGGACATAGCCAGTTGGAGAGTCGAGGAGTGGCAAGGCCACTTCAATGAGATCCCCTAGGTGGGGACCCAAGTATAGGGGTATTAGTTGGCGTTACCAGACCTGCCACATCAAGACAAAGATCCACTCCACGTCCTAGTGGTCACACTAATATGGGACTTTTATGTAGACACCTTTTGTGATGAGATATTGATGATTCCCATGATGTATTATTGTGATGTATCTTAGATATTTTTATGATGTCATTGTACGTCAGACATTGATTATTTTTTATGATATGATATGCAGTCAATTCTACTTTCTCTATATGACCTATGAGATTATGGATGTATTTTACTAGCTATATGATTATATTGTGCAACTATTTACATGACGTATTCTCTTACTTTCTATTTGGTTATGGATTATGGATGATGGATGTATGCTTCTCATATGATGATGCAATATTTACATGATGTATGGGTATGGCCTATGTGATGCATGTGTCATGCTTTCTATTTTTATGATGTTTTTATGTTTTTTTCCATGGATACTTATATGAGGTGGATGCAATGCAATGCAATGATGATGTCATTATGTTACGTGATTGATATGAGATGGATGTGATGCAATGATATAACTAAATGAATGAACGATTGGATGTTTCATATGAATGATATCTTATTATGGAATGCTTACATGTGATGATGAAATGAACTAACTTATCATGCAGGATGAATGAATTGATTATTTTTGTTAATGTCCGATGTAATCAATCACTTAATAAGAGAGATAACACCCATTGAATAATTTATCCTTGGAAAAGATGATCTCTTGTGATCCCATGCAAAATGAAATGCAATATACTTTAAATATGCAAATGCGGATGAAATGCAATGATGTGATCAGACTGGTCATTTGGTCATTGCTTTTTGTAATCATTGAGCCTTTAAAATGTGGGAAGTGAGTGCAAACATCAATGGTATAATTGAACCATGCTGACCTGAGCACTACTTTCCTAGGTTTTGATATTACAAGTTAGCACAAGCATCGAGGTGTAATTGAACCAAGATGACCTAAGTGTTGCTTATGTAAAATAGGTGGTATTAACTATTCCTATATGCAAATCTGAAATGTCCTTCATGATATTCTGATGATAATGTCCTGAGACAAACTTGCACATTATTAATGATTAATTTATGGATAATAGACAAGAAAATATCATGTTCCTTCCTTGTTCCTCTAGTCAGAGACATCCTTGAGTCGCTCATGAACTATGATAGAAAAAATAAAAATATTAAAGTTGAACCATTGTTGATAAAGTGTTAAAACCATTAGTCAAAAGATATCATTCATTGATATGTGTTTGCCATGTTTAGACTAATAGTTGATGGTTGATGATTTGATCTTGTGTTCAACATTGGATGTGTCTTAGTTCTTTCTTTACAAGTGTTGCCTAACTATTGTGCTTCCTATTTGATTAAGCTCAACAAAACTTTGCCCCTAGCTAGGTTTAGGATTTTGCCACTAGTCTAGAAACAAACTTCATTATGGATATACAACGATGATCCAAACCATGGTGAGATGGCGTTGTCTGATTATGCACAAAAGGCTTTATGATGGATATATAAAAATGCAATGGATGGAAGCAAAAAGAGAGCATGAAATCATATATAGAAGAGCTATCTGACAAATAGCACTTGTTGCCAGGTTTTCCCCATCTATTTTTATTGGATTCTTCCTTATATTTGTTTTTTTTTTATTGTTTTCGTTGTTTTTGTATTTTCTACTTTTTTACTATTTTTGGATTTTTTGCTTTTAGACATAAAACTTTTTCAGATGCATTGTGTTGATAGGTTCTTCAAACCACTCACCTTTTGGTGTTGACAATTTGTAAGCTCTAGATCCATATGCAGCAACCACGACAAAAGGACCTAACTAGTTTGGTTCAAATTTTCCCTTTTTCTCTCAATCTTGTTGGTTACATGGATTTACTTTTAAGACAAGATCTCCCAACAGAAATAATCTTGGCTTAACGTGGTGATTTTATCTTCTCACCACTCTTTGTTGATATGATTTTAAGTGACCAGAATCATTTTGACGACACTCTTGTAGCAACTCTAGTTCTTGTAACCTAAATACTCTTTGCTCCTCATCTGGAATGAGTCCCATTAGTGACAACCATAGAAAAGGTATCTCTACTTCAATTGGTAGGATTGCTTCTGACCCATACACAAGGAAATATGGAGCTGTCCTAGTGGGTGTACGGATGCTAGTGTGATAAGCCCATAGATCAAGATTTAATTGTACATGCCAATCCTTACTAGCTTCATTGACTGTATTCTTCAAAAAATTTAGGATTGTTTTGTTGGATGCCTCAGCTTGACCATTCCATTGAGGATAATAGGGTGTTGAGAATCTATGTTAGATTTGGAATCTCTCACATAGTTCTTGCACATGTTGATTCTTAAAGGTTCTTCCATTATCAGTGATAATGGAGATGGGAATGTCGTAGCGACATGATATAATTGAGGATAAAATAAGCTATTTGTTTCCCTCTCACTATTGTTAAAGGTACTCCTTTAATCCATTTAGTAAATTATTCTGTAGTAGTCAGGATGAACTTGTGTCCATTTGAAGATGAAGGGTGAATTTTTCCTACCAAGTCCAGACCCCACTGAGAAAATGGCCATGATCCTGCCAAAGGATGTAACTCTTGTGTCGGTGCATGTATCAGATTATCGTGAACCTAACATTGTTTACATTTCTTAGCATATGTGAAGGAATCTCTTTCCATAGTGGGCCAATAATAAACCAAGCATATGAGTTTCTTAGCCAATGTAAGACCACTTGAATATGTGCCACAAATACCTTCATGGACTTTGTTTAAGGCTTTTTCGGGTTCGTCATGTTCGAGGCACCTGAGGAGAGTATTATCCAGACCTTGTCTGTAAAGGGTATCAATGATAATGGTATAACGAGTAGATTGATGGATAAAGTTCCATTTTTGTTTTCATGAGAGATTTGGGGGAAGGATATTATCTTTCAAGTAAAGATATATTGGGCCATATTGTTAGGAATCGGCTCTGGATATATTGCAAATGATTTGGGTGTCAGGGGAATCATGGGCTGGATAAAAGAGTTCTTCCACCAGGAATTCATAACGCTCTTGACTCTCTTGAGTTTGTAAAAGAGATGTTATCATTGTCATGACATCTGTTTCTTTATTTTCATTCCTTGGGATTTGATCAAAAGTGATCTCAATAAACTATTTCATGAAATCATCAATTTATCATCCTTGGTTTGATACTAATCATTTATCTGGTTGATAACTAGTTGTGAATCACCATAGATATGCAACTTTGTGATATTCCACTCAATGGCCATCTTGAGACCAATGACTAGTGCCTCATACTCTATAATATTATTTGTACATGGGAAGCTCAGCCTGTATGATTTTGGAATAGTGTGGCCCTAAGGTGTTATGAATAGGATTCCTGCACCTAATCCATGTTGTGTGTAAGAGCCATCAAAATACAGCTTCCAAGTCTTCTTGCTGATAGTGAGGACATCTGCATCAAGAAATTCAATGTGTAATGGTGTATCATTGCGCAAGGGTGCTTCAGCTAGTTGATCCGCAATTACATATCCTTTTATATCTTTTTCAATCAACATACTCGATATCAAATTCACTCAACACCATGACCCATTTAGCTAGTCTACCTGTTAGTGTTGCCTTGCTTAGCAGATACTTTAGAGGATCGATCTTGGCAATCAGCTTCACTAAATGTGTGAGCATATAATGTCACAACTTTTGTGTTGCAAACACTACTGCTAGACATGTTTTCTCCACGGTTGTGTAGTTCAACACGTATCCCACTAGAGTTCCACTAATATAGTAGATTGATTATTCTTTTCCTTCATTATTGTGCTACACCAAGAGAGCTCCTAGTGATACTTTTGTAGTTGAGATGTAAAGCAACAATGGTTTTCCTTGAATCAATGATGCTAGTACTTGTGGAGTTACCAAATATTCCTTGATTTGAGTGAATGCTTCCTCACATTTGTCATTCCATCTGAATGGAACATTCTTGTGCAATAAGTGAGTGAATGGGTGAATACAATCAGCCAATTGTGCTATGAACCTTCTTATTTACTACAGTCTCCCTTGTAGAGAATGCAACTGACTGATGTTCTTTGGTGATTCCATTTCCATTATAGCTTTTACCTTTGCTGGATCAACTTCTATTCCTTGAGCCGATATGATATATCCCAAAATCTTCCTAATGTGACCCCAAAAGAACACTTCTTTGGATTCAATCTTAATTTGTATTTTTTGAACCTGTCAAACATTTTGTCTAAAATTTCTAGGTTTCCTCTGGTGTGTGATTTTGCTAGTATATCATCCACATAATCTTCCATGCAAGTATGCATCATATCATGGAAAATGGTGGTCATTTCTCTTTGATAATTAGCCCTGGCATTCTTGAGCCTGAAAGGCATGATGTTCCAACAGAAAGTACCCCAAGGGCACGTGAATGTTGTTTTCTCTTGATCTTCTGGGGCTATCTTGATTTGGTTATACCCTGAGAAACCAACCATTAAAAAGAACATTTCATGACCTGTTGTAAGATCTACAATGATATCAATAATTGGTAGTGGAAAATCATGCTTTGGTCATGCCTTATTCAAGTCCTTGAAGTTTGTGCACACTCTGATACTCTTATCCATTTTTGATATAGGTACAATATTTGACACCCAGTTTGGATATGTGACTAGTCTTATGAATCCTACATCCAATAGTTTTTTTAACTCTACTTTGACTAGAAGAGAAATGTGAGGGTGCATCTTCCTTATTGTTTTCTTGACTCACTTAGCTCCTATGGCGACATTGAGATGATGGATGATGAGCTCTGGATATAGTCCTGGAATATCCGCATATGACCAAGGAAAGTTGATTTGCCTTCTCTTGAAGAAGTCATTTTAGTCTTTCCTCTCTTGTTCTGAGAAAGATGTTGTAGAATGAAGACTCTTGGGACTCTCTAGAGTACCAATGTTGACTGCTTCTGTAGGTTCAATCAGGATAGATGATCTCTCTTGAAAATGTTTCAGGATGGTGTCAAATCTTCCATCTTCGAGCTCCTCAAGGAGCTTTTCACCCTCAGATACACCCTTTATTTTATGTTTTGATTAGTCTAATGTTGCCATAAAATGGTTTTCAGCATTAGATCCTCTTTTTAATTCTTTAATTTCACTTTTGTGACTGGAAGATTTGGCACCCCCTGACTAGAAGATTTGTTATTAGATTCGTTGGTGGAAGCTCTTTTGGGTGTTATGGGTTCAATGACATTAATATATACAGCTATAGAATGGTCTTGTGGGAAGGTATCAACTTTACTGATTTCGATGGTGTCCCAGTCAATAAGTTCTAGGTGTATTAAGGGTAAGGGATTGTCTGATTGGTTAATTTAAAAAACTTCAACGGTCATGGAATAATTGTTAAAGTTTGTTGTTGTTTTAGTCGAGTTAAGGATATCACTCTCCTTAGGATACATTCTCCTGATCAACCTCTAATTGGTCTTAGTGAAGTTAGAATCATTAGTTTGTGATTCCCATTCAAGTGGCATATATTCTAACTTTTGGCTTACATATGCATGGACTAAATAGATATACACATCTTTTGTATCACAAGATTCTTCAGAAGATATTTCAGAATATGTATCAAATTCCCACTCATGTGAGTTAGTTTCACTGCAAGCTTGTAATCTACATATCTATTCACATAGATTGTGGGTTGCTTCTTCCGTTTTCTTTGTCATTGCTTTTCTTCTCTCATATTCAGCCTCTTCTGGACTGATGGTTAGTTCTGCTAATCTAGCTATCATATCTTCTTGCCTTACATCAATTTCTTGTCATTGTTGATTGGAAGTTGATTCTTGTAGTTTTCTCTTGTTTTCTTCTTCTTGTTTTCTAGTAGATGTTTCTTCTCTTTGGATTGCAAGTTCCTCGTGTCTTTTGTCATGTTCTTCCTTTTGTTGTTTAAAATGTGTTTCTTCTTCTGGAGTAACTTTTCCATACCCTAAGCCTGATTTGTCTTTAGCCATTTAAGATTTAGGTTGTATAAGTTCTAGAAGACCTTCTTTTCTTTTTCCCACAGGACCTATTCTAATGTATCCCATTTTCAGTAAGATGTTGAATCCTTTTAAATATTTTTTTGTGGGTATACTGATATTATTGAGTTTTTGTTAAACTTATTAATCCTTATATAGTCATTTTAGCACATCCTTGTCTTCAGTTTATTCAAATAATATCCCTGCTCCTACAAACGCTCCATCAAATATCTAAAGAGGCTTTTGTGAGAGTTGTGGTTGTGAACTTGTTGGTTTCCCATAAGATCTTGGGGAAAGTGGTAGAGCATGTAGAAAATACTCTTCCATTCCCTTATCATTCAATTTCAGCTTCTTATCAAAGTTTTCTAAGGTTGACGTCAATAGTTTTTCTTGGGATGATTACATAGCAGAGACTACTTATCTGTTATGAGAAACTGTGGCATCTTGAGCTGGCCTCAGATTGATGCAATAATGAGTTGAATCTGCTAAAATGGTTACCTCTTGTCTATTATAATAGAATTAAACACATTGGTGATATGTTGTTTGGACTTGTTAGGCCCATATAAAATTTTCATTCCATATGCGTCCTTATATGAAGTAATGCTTGTCTAATTCATCGGTCAAGAACTTGCTTAAATTTTTGCTTATGTCATTCACTCCTTGTTAGGTTCCACTACCTTGAACTTGTACCTTGAACTTGAACTTGAACCTTTTTGGTTCAAGGTTCAAAGTTCAACGGGTGTAATTTCGAATATTTTTCTTCCCGCGCAAATTTAAGCTTTGCTAGTTCTTGTCGACATTTTGCATTCTTTGAACTTTGAACTTGAACCTTTTTGGTTCAAGATTTGTCATGTTAAATAACATTTTGTGATGATTATGCAAGGCTCTGAGTTTTATGTATAGGTTCCTTGAAAGACATGTGACTTGCCACATGGTGATGACACGGACTTTGAGAACATGAAAGACGGCCGCCGACGGAAGGGATTTTCTTTCTTTAATAATTTGAAATCTGTCATTTATGGCAAGTATGTGTGAGGATCTGTTGTGTCAGAGAGGAACTGACTTAACAGTTAAAGGCATACCTTGGCGCAATCATTTCAAAGTAAGGTCACACGAACAAGGAGTAATGAAGGCAGCTTTAGTCATGATGGGTAAGATTTTCTTGTTTTTAAAACTGAGTAGTTGTTTCATCGGGATTATTATTTTCTGGAGAAGATTTTGAGAAGGAGTTTTTAGAGCAGGAAAAATAGGCTGCGATAGGGGTTTACAGAGGGTAGAGGAAGGTATGTTAAACAATTTTCTAAATTGCTGCAGTTTGTTTTAAAAGATTCGGGTATTCTTTAGCTACTTGTTTTTGTTTTCACTTTCCTTCTTCGCCTAGGATTGATTCGGAAAAACCACAAACCAAAACATGAGGCCTGGTTTACCCAAATTGATGAGCTCGTCCCCCCTTGTAAGTTATTTACCAGAGTTGGGTGATACAGCACTGGTTTAGCTAGATTTAGATGTCTTTCTGGAGAGAGTAAAGAATTCAACCGCAGACCCCATGAGGAGAGATGTGGCTCAGAGCGGATTATTAGAAGTTGCTGCCTTTCCCACAGCTGCTTCCTGCCCTAAGTTAGTCTTATAATGTATGAATCATTATGACAAGGGCAATAGGTGCATAAGGAAAAATTATGGTGAAGTCTTGTTGTCTATTGATAGACAGACGGTAATGGTAGCCATGGGTATTCCACACCGGGAACCCTATGAAGATTGGACCGTTGGTAAATCTTATGGGATTTTCTCTGAGAAGAAGCAATATTATAGAACTATGATTGCAAGGAATTGGCTCTTAAGGTTCCAAAAAGGGGGCTCGAGGCTGCCGAGGCCTTTAACTTGTGAACATTTGATCCCAGCAATCTGAGACTTGGTCATACTAGTGAGCAAGGTGAAGGGTAATTCTCATTCTTTTTATTGGGAAGACTGGATGTATTTCTTCATTCAGGTCACTCTAGATAGAAGCCAGTTTATTGATTGGGGGACTGTTATTGTGGAAAGGTTACACGAAGGCCTGAGTAATTATCTTGGAATGCCTAATTTTTATATGTCATCTTACCTATTATATATGCTTGCTTGTGTGAGAGAATGGTTGGGGTTGTCTCATGTAAAATGGGTTCAAGGCATGAGGATTTATGAGTATCATCCTAATCTAACTTTGAAAGGGTATGTTGATGATTATCTCCATTGGAATGATGTTTTCACTAGGAGGCTAACCTTTGAATTACAGGGTAATTTGCATAGAAGAATGTCTCTAGAGGCAGTTGAGCTTGTTAACATATACGGCAGTTTCTTTATACAGTTCAGTCATTTCACTTATTCAAGAGTCGAAGGATTTAAGGGTGAACCCTTTAGAATTCCCAAGTACGTTTCAGATTCCTGCATTCTGATTAAAGTATCTAAATAGCTCACATATGTTGCAAAAGATTATGGTGAGGATTCCGACACAAGTGGAATTTTTCTCATTGATTTAGGGCATTATAGCTATACGTTTGTTTCTGATGCATTGAATCTTGAACTTGAATTTAAGAGGTTTCATTTGAAGTCCTTTGTAAAAAGGGATAACTTTGATAGCAAGCGTTTTATTGCTCAGTATGTGAAGAAAGTGGTACCTGATCAGTATGTTCCTTAGTTGGAAGATTATTGGGAGGGTTGTCAAGATGAATTTGAAGTACAGAGGAGTTGGTCTAGACTAACTTTGAAGCAAATTCATGACATGAAATTGCCCATGGATACCTCAAGTGTCACCACCAATGATGAAGACATACTTGACTTAGAGTTTATGAAATGGGTCCATGATGAACCTCTTCTAGAAGTAGATTGGAGCAAGAAGATGGAGGATAGTATTTAGTCTCGCACTCTCAGTGCAATTTGTAGGATGGAGAAATGGCTTAGGAATTGCTGATTTCATCCGACACGAGTAACCAATTCAAGAAGCAAAAGTGGGAAGAGGAGTACTCCAAGTAAATCTTCTGTTGTGACTAACATTCCTATTTTTGATGTAGGAAAAGCACAGGCAAGGATTAAAGAAGAGAAAATTGACCTCGGGATGGAGCCTTCTATTGCCGGCTGAGTTACCAGATCAAGATCCAAGAAGGGTTTCAAGCCGCCAGTTTCTCACCTCATTTTGGATTTGGAGCCAGAGGAAACACCAAGCAAGATAAAATCCCCTATTTTTGAAGTGGACAAGGTTTCAATTGACATAGATGATATCTTTCAGGACTCAGGAGCACTCAAAATCTAGTCTCATATAGACCATACCATGCCACCACCCTCAGCAGGGTTTCCGCTCATGCCTTCAAAAGAACTGACCCTAGCACCAAAATGGCTAAGTGATTCAATCACCAAGAAAAGGAATGTAGTTCTGATTTCAGTATCGATGGAAGATGTCGTGAGCAAATGTTTGGGAAGGTCCACAAAGCCCAAAAAGTTAAAAATAGAGGCAATGATTGACTTTGATGAAAACATGAACCATTGGACCGCAGATGTTGCTACACCTGAGCCTAACAAAGATGTTGCTACGGCTTCAGAAGAAGACTATGCTATTGAACGAATAGATTTGGGCATCGGAACCAGAGCCATGGATGTGAAGCACCTTGAGACTTCCACCAAGCGAATTATCTCCCATACCTGGAAAGATGAGAGGGACAAGGCTAAGTTGAAACAAAGTTTGACACAAATGGCCCAGTATATCCATGCTTTGCAGAACACCCCCTTACCATTGTCTCAACATTCAGGTCCTTTTAGTCCAAAATCACCTAATAATCAGAAATTTTTGGATGAAGTTGAGCGAAATAGGATGATTGTTGAGTTTTTCTCAGAGTGGCTCACCTCGATCATGCATCAGGCAACTAATTACATAATAGACTTGGTTCAGATTTTTAAGGATGCCAATGAGGTCATCAAAGCCTTGGATTCTAACTTGGTCTCATGGCAGAATGAAAAATCTAAGTGGGTAGTGATTTCAAAGTAGATGTGGGATATTCAATGTTATGGTCTTATGAACTTTCTTGCTGAAAACCAAGTATCAGGACTAAATGAAGATGTAATGTTCATTTGCAAGAGAGTATTGAGTGGCACAACCAAATAATTGAGCAAGGTTATAATGAGTCAGCTAATCTACGTGGAGAGTTAAGAGCCTTGAGGGCGACCATGCAGAAGGACTTACATTGCATGGATGTTCAATTACTTAAAGAGGACAGTGAAACTCTGGAAGACAATATGGAGATGAGTAACCAGTTCGGCAACCACATCAGACAGATCAAGATGGAGAAAACCTTGTCCATGGAAGACTTTACGAAGATCTCTAAAGTGGAATCGATGCTCACTATTTGCCTCGATCATCCGGATTCACACAGAGATAAAGTGGAAATGGTAAAGAGGAAAAATGAGCTCTGGAAGAAAAGAGTTATTCATATCAGTTTGCCGCACGTAACTATAATCTAGGAGTTTTCAAAAGTGCACTGAGAGTGGAGCACAACCAAGGTGGTGATGGTGTCTGTCCAAGACACCAACTCGAATGATCGCACCGGAACTGAGCAAACTACATGACTAGCACTGCTAGCAGTTGTTTGCCAGCGTGTCTAGTTATTTTCTTTAATTTTGGTTATACAGTTAGGGTTTCTTTCTATTAACTCTGGCGAGTTAATTTTACTTGGGTTAAAAAGAACTATTGGGTCTGGTGACCTATAAATATCTTATGTAATGACTTTAAAAGTGTTCACTAAGTTTTTGGAAGAAAGACTATCTTTAAGATTGGCTAAGAACATTTTGTGTATGAAGAAAGTAGATGATCATCAGTGAATTTGATATCTTATTAACAACTGTTTTCAGTTTCAAATCTATGTGTTTGATTTTGAAGTCTGATTTCTATGTAAATCTATTTCAATGAAGGGGTTGTTATACTTTCTTTATGTGCAGAAAACTATTCGCTAAGTTCATCTTTATAAGTTTTTATTTCCATTTTGTTTTAGTGTTCATATGAAGTCTGTCGGCTTTATATAGAAAATTATATATATATCAGTGCTTGCATTCATTTTGTATTGACTGGTGTATGCAATTGCCTTTAAGTGCTTTCTGGTGAAAAGCATTCTATTGATGGTATGTAATTTGGAGCCGAATGAATATTCACTAGAGGGAGCTGTACCTAAATTCAGAGGTTAAACAATTAGATGATTTTCCAACTGTTTGGTAAAAGTGTGTTTTATTTCCTATGCTTCACAGTGCTCTGAATTAAATAGATAAGGAAAGACAAATCTATTTACCAACAGGTTTTTGGCAACTCTGCTGGGGAGATGAAGAAGAATAACTGATTATAAAATCAGATCGTCATTATAAGTGTACTCTGTTTTCCATAAATGGCATTGCCTCTAGAAGGGTTTTTGCCTTTCTTGCAACCAAATCTAAATTGGGTACAAGAGGAACAAAGTAACATTACCTCAGAGCTGGATACTCTAGCCTAGAGGCATAGAAAAAGTTGAGCAGAATATGATAGAATCAACACTTTTCTTAGCGAGATAGAAAGACAATCGGATCATCCTATGTTAGTCATTGAACGGATAGTAGTCCCTAGGGTTTTCTTTATCGACGTCCGTGATAATCAATTCCAGATTCCCAGATGTTTGTTGCGCTGATTGTTCCACACTGGACACCAGGTCGTATACTAGATCCCGGAGGAGAGGGGGGGTTTCTGATCCTATTTTTGAAGAATTGTAGAATCTAAATTTCCAATCCACCTTTTTGCCCCAATGAAGGGCAAGAAATAGACCTTCATCTCCTTTTCTATCATCACCTACATCCCCAGTTTGTCAAGCATTGGTCCTGCATGGTGTTGCCATACCCATTTCATTCAACCCTACTCCCCTTAATATTGTACTTCCAATGGCAGCTAATAACCCTTGGAGAGAAGTTGTAGGCCCGTTGAACCTAGGCTTGAACCTTAACCCCTTGCCAAAGGCTGCCAGGGATCATTTGCCTAAATTTAGTGGTGACGGGACGGTCACTGTAGATGAGCATTTGAATGCTTTTAGTGTAGCCTATGGAGTGATAGCGGTTCAACATGAAGATGTGGCTGTCAGGTTGTTTATCCAGACATTGATAGTAGTAGCGGCTGATTGGTTTTATCATTTGCCGAATAGTGTGATAACAACCTGGTAGGATTTGAAGACAAGGTTTGAAGCTAGATTCAAGGTAGCCAAAGATGAACACTTCCTTCTAGCTCAACTATCCCAGTTGGAAAAGGAACTACCTGAATCCATGAGGGACTTCGTAGCAAGATTTGATAAGATTCTTCACAAGATTCCGGTTAACCAAAAACCTTCAGATGATAATCTCAAATGGTTTTTTATTAATTCAATGCCCTCAGAAATAAGTTTCTTGATTTGTAGGCAAAGGGTTGCTGATTTCAACACCGCTAAAACTCTTGCAGTTGAATTAGAGGATGATTTGATCACTACAAGCAAATGGAAAAGAGAGGTACAAATATCCAATGCTCAACCCACTACTTCCTCGGATCCTATTATTCAACAGTTAATGAATAATGTAATTGCCCTAAAGAAGCAGACTCCTAAAGCAAGTACTTCCTATTCCCAACCATATCAAGATGTTCCTAGGAGATATCCAAATCAACAGGGAGGAGGTGGAGGAAGACAATTACAATTGCCCCCTGTTCAGCAAAGACTTTCTATTGAAGCACCACCACTTAAGACAAATTCTTGTGTGTTTCATTTAACTGATGAACATGATGGATGTTCATGCCTAGAGATGGTTCATTTTTCTCAAATGGTTAGTAAAGGAGAAACAATCTTAGAAGCGGATGAAGAAGGATCTCAAGGTATGCCTAGCGACTCTGAAATTCATTATATGGAATATGTCTCCGACTCAGAGAGGGGAGGAAACATGTTGGTATCTTTGGAAGATTCCTCATACGCAATTCTTACAAGAACTCAACAGAATTTGAAATCTCAAGATGCTACAACACCCGTACATAGTTCTGAGAAAGGAAAAGAAATCTTAACCAATCATGGAGGTATGTCGAAAGTGGTTCTAGGTGTCGCCCCTTCAAGTTTTGATTCTTTTACTAACCCTTTTGATATCATTGAGTTTTGCAAAACATCTTGTGTTCAGATTTCTCCGGCTGAGTATTTAAGGTTAAACCAAAGAGAACTAGATAGATTGGTTGAATTTGTTAAAGGGGATGATGCTCATTCCTTAGCAAGTGAAACCCAGACACCCATGAGTATGGATTCATGGGCACATGCTAATGTCAGTCCAGCCCAAATAACTCTGATAATTCAATGAGGTTTGTCCCTCTGCAAGATAATCTTTTTGAACCTAACCTTGAAAATAAACCTGAACCTTTCTATGTGTCCCGATATATTAACGGGCATAAGTTGAGTAATTGCATAATTGACTTGGGAGCATCCGATAATATCATGCCTTCAGCTATAGAAAAAGCTTTAGGTTTAACCCTAACAAAGACCTTTGGTAAATGTTACTCCATGGACTCCAAGTAGGTTTCTTTATTAGGGCAAAATAAAGATGCTCAGGTTGCCTTGGTAGCACATCCTACCAAGAGAATCAAGTTGACGATCCTAGTGGTCGACATTCCTGCTAGCTATGGTATGTTGTTGAGTCGCACTTTTTGTAAGGACATGGGAGGGGAAATTAAGATGGACTAGTCTCAAGCGATGATCACAGTTAGAAAACAGAGAGTCCTTTTACACCCTGAAACGATGGCTAAGTACATAGTCTTTCCTTCTGATGATCCAAAATCTCAAATTTTGTATCAAGATTGTGGCTTTGGTAATTACATGATAACAACTAACCCTCAGGATGAGAGTATGTTATTGGATGTAGGGAAGTCAAATGAACTTTGGTCTATGGAATTTGATGGGAGTTGCTCAGCTTCTAGTTCAGGGGCTGGGGTCGTGTTGATACCTCCCTGTGGAAAGGTCATTCCTTATTCATTTAAGTTGGATTTTAAAAACACAAACAATATGGTCAAATAGGAGGCCTTGCTATTAGGTTTGGCTGAAGGAAAGAGGTTGCAAATCAAAATGTTGAAGGTGAGGGGTGATGCAGAGCTTATTTTTAAGCAGGTGAGGGGATTATTTGCAGTCAAAAATGAGAGATTGAGACACTATAGGAATCATGTCTGGGATGAGATTGAAGCTTTCAATGCTTTTTCAATTGAATCTTTTCCTAGGGAATTTAATTCAAAGGTAGATTCTTTGGCAGTATCTGCAGCCTTGCTAGTTCTACACCTAGATTTCACAACTGACACTTACAGGGTTGAACTAGTTTATAGACCTAGTGTGCCAGATAATTCTAAATCCTAGCAAGTGTTTGAAAATGATAAATAGATTCAGAACTTTCTACAATGTGCTAATATTTTTACATCCTTGTTTTATGAAGGGTCAGAGGTGAATTGTAAAGAGATTTCTCTTGATACGCAAGAGGAAGTACATGACGGGATGTTGTAGTTAAAAGGAAATAAAATTCCAAAGGGTTTAGTATCGCTTGAACGTCTTTTTGACAGGAAAGATGGATATGTTAAGCGAAGAGATAAGGAAGCTCCTGTGATTCAGAGCTCTGGGGAGTATGAGCAAATTAACATTGGTACCAATGAGGATCCTAAATTTGTTAATTTGGGAAAATGTTGTTCTGAAGGAGAAAGAAAGAGATTTATTGATTTGCTAATTGAGTTTAGAGATGTTTTTGCTTGGAGTTATGATGATTTGAAGAACTTTAGAGATGGTAAGTTTCAACATCAAATTCCTTTGAAACCAGGTGTTAATCCTTTTTGACAGAAGTTAAGAAACTTTAATCCAAAGGTAGCAGAAGTGATTTTTCATGAGGTTGACAAAATGTTGAAGGTCAGAATTATTTATCCTTTACACCATTCTACCTGGATTGCGAACATAGTTCCTTCTTGGAAAAAGAATGGCGAGATACGAATCTGTGTTGATTTTAGAAACTTAAATCAAGCAAGTCTAAGAGATAATTATCCTCTGCCCACGATAGATCATATTTTACAAACTGTTTCTGGGTCGAAGATGATGTCTATGTTGGATGGTTTCTCTGGGTATAATTAGATTGGTGTCACGGAGCAGGATCAACACAAAACAACCTTTATAACTCCCTAGGGCACCTTTGCTTATAATAGGATGCCTTTTGGTTTGAGTAACGCAGGAGAAACTTTTCAAAGAGCGATGGATCTTTCCTTTGGGCACTTGAGAGACAAGATTATTGTGGTGTATTTAGATGATTTAACTGTATTCTCCAGAAAAAGGAAGCATCATGTGCGGGACTTGAGAAAAGTTCTAATGAGATGTAGGGAGCATGGGGTATCCCTAAATCCCAAAAAGTCCGTCTTTGGTGTCACGAAAGGAAAACTTCTGGGACACATTGTTTCACAAGAAGGAGTAAAAGTTGATCCACAAAGAGTAAAGGTGATACAATAGCTTAGTCTTCCCTCAAATAGAAATGGAGTGAGGTCTTTCTTTAGACAGGTGAACTTCTTAAGATGTTATATTCTTAATTTTTCTGAAACTACCAAGTACATCATGAATATGATGAGTGAGAAGGAAGCTTTTAAGTGGAACAAAGCTGGCAGAAAATCTTTTGAAGAGATTAAGAAGGCGATTGCACATGCGCCTACCCTGGTAAATCCAGATTTTAATAAAGACTTTATTATTTATTGCTATGCATCAGAACATACTATGTCTGAGATCTTGGTGCAAAAGGGTGAAGATAATGAGGAACTGCCAATTTCTTTTATGAGTATTCCCCCGAAGAAGCACGAGTTGAAGTACTCACAAATAGAGAAGTAGGCTTATGCGCTGGTAAAAGTCGTGAAGCAGTTCAGGTATTATATACTTCACTTGCATGCGATTTTTTTTGTTCCCAATTCTGCAGTAAAGGTTGTTTTAACTCAACAAGATGTTGGCATCAACAATAGAGCATCTTGGGTCTCCAAGATACAAGAATTCAATTTAGATATCAAGCCCACTAAACTGGTCAGAGGACAAGGCCTCTATAGATTGATGGCAGAAAATGAGTCCAAAGAGGACGGCAATTTACCTTTAACCCTATTCATTGATCATCAAGATTCTTGGTTCACTAGAGTGGCATATTATCTTATGTATGGAGACTATCCCGATCATCTTTCTCCTAGGGAATAAAGGAATTTGAGGTTGAAAGCTACAAAGTATGTTATCTCAAATAACATATTGTATAAAAAGGGGTTAGATGGCACTTTCCTCCAATGTGTAGATAAACCGCATCAAGAAGCTCTATTGAAAACTTTCCATAATGAAGCATGTAGGGGGCACTTTTCCTCTACGGTTACTACAAACAAAATCTTGATAAAGTGTTACTATTGGCTAGGGATTAATCGGGATGCATACGCCTAGGTGGTGAAGTGTGAGAAATTCAAGTTGTTCACAGGTAAACCCCAGTTGGCCGCCTTGCCTTTGAGGCCTGTGGTAATTGAAGAACCTTTTAAGCAGTAGGGACTAGATTTTATTGGTCCTTTGAATCCCATTTCTAGTGCAGGGCACACTCACATATTAATGGCGACAGATTATTTTACTAAGTGGGTGGAAGTTGTCCCTATAAAGAAAACTACCTTAGAAATTGTGTGTACATTCCTTAAGGAGAATATCCTTGTCATGTTTGGAGTCCCCCAGAAAATAGTCGCAGATAATGCATCAATTTTTTCTTCATCAGAATTGAGCTTATTTTGCTATGATCATGGAATTTTTTTGGCACATGCTTCTGATTATTATCCGTAGGGTAACGGTCAGGTAGAATCAAGTAATAAGAACTTCATCAATATCATGAGAAAGTTAGTCAGTGAAAATTTTAGGGATTGGCATAAGAAGCTACATGAAGCACTATGGGTGGATCGAACTTCACCAAAATGGGCCATAGGAATGTCACCATTTGAACTGGTTTATGGTATTGGCGCACAAATCTCTCTTCCTTTAGAACTAGCAGCTTCTAAATTGCAGATGGTAATTGAAGATGCATTTTTCTAGAGCTCACTTGAAAAATGGATTATGTATTTAACCAAAATTGAAGAAGAAAGAGTGAAGCTGGTTGACAGGATCACAGAACATCAGATGAGAGTTAAAAATATTTTTGATCAGAAAGCAAGGGCCAGGAAGTTCATGAAAGGGGGACTAGTGTTATTGTGGGATAAAAGGAGAGAACCAAAAGGTGCTCATGGAAAATTTGAGTCGTTGTGGAAGGGACCTTATGTAATTCATGAGGTAAAGGGGCCCAACTCTTTTAAACTTTCTTATCAGGATGGTTTTGAACTTCCCCTATCTTATAATGGGCAGGATTTGAAGTTGTATCAATTGTAAACAGGTGTCCCCTGTTAGTTTGTACATATATTTTTTTGTCGTGCTACTTTAGCTATGTCTGTTTTTGTTGCAAGTTGGTCCTTAGTTAGTTATGTTGTGAAACTAGAGATCTTGTGATTCATTGCTTGGTACCTTACACGTCCCAGTCCCCATGTAGAGCCACTGTTAGGCCCATATAAAATTTTCATTCCATATGTGTCCCTATATGAAGTAATGCTTATCTAATTCATCGGTCAAGAACTTGCTTAAATTTATTCTTATGTCATTCACTCCTTTTTAGGTTCCACTACCTTGAACTTGTACCTTGAACTTGAACTTGAACCTTTTTGGTTCAAGGTTCAAAGTTCAACGGGCGTTATTTCAAATATTTTTCTTCCCGCGCAAATTTAAGCTTTACTAGTTCTTGTCAGCATTTTGCATTCTTTGAACTTTGAACTTGAACCTTTTTGGTTCAAGGTTCAAGGTTCAAGATTTGTCATATTAAATAACATTTTGTGATGATTCTGCAAGGCTTTGAGTTTTATGTATAGGTTCCTTGAAAGAAATGTGACTTGCCACGTGGTGACGGCGCAAACTTTGAGCACATGAAAGATGGCCGCCGACGGAAGGGATTTTCTTTCTCTAATAATTTGAAATCTGTCGTTTATGGCAAGTATGTGTGAGGATCTGTTGTGTCAGAGAGGAAGTTACTTAATGGTTAAAGGCATACCTTGGTGCAATCATTTCAAAGTAAGGTCACACGAACAATGAGTAATGAAGGCAGCTTTAGTCATGATGGGTAAGATTTTCTCGTTTTTAAAACTGAGTAGTTGTTTCGTCGGGATTATTATTTTCTGGAGAAGATTTTGAGAAGGAGTTTTTAGAGCAAGAAAAAAAGGCTACGATAGGGGTTTATAGAGCGCATAGGAAGATATGTTAAACAATTTTCTAAATTGTTGCAGTTTGTTTTAAAAGCTCTAGGTGTTCTTTAGCTGCTTGTTTTTGTTTTCACTTTCCTTCTTCGCCTAGGATTGATTTGGGAAAACCACAAACCAAAAAATGAGGCTTGTTTTACCCAAATTGATGAGCTCATCCCCCCTCATAAGTTCTTTACCAGACTTGGGTGATACAGCACTGGTTCAGCTAGATTTAGATGTCTTTCTGGAGAGAGTAAAGAATTCAACCACAGACCCCATGAGGAGAGATGTGGCTTAGAGCCGATTATTAGAAGCCGCTGCCTTTCCCACAGCTACTTCCTGCCCTGAGTTAGTCTTAGAATGTATGAATCATTACAACAAGGGAAATAGGTGCATAAGGAAAAATTATGATGAAGTCTTGTTGTCTATTGATAGACAGACGGTAATAGTAGCCATGGGTATTCCACACTGGGAACCCTATGAAGACTGGACCATTGGTAAATCTTATGGGATTTTCTCTGAGAAGAAGCAATATTATAGAACTCTGATTGCATGAAATTGGCTCTTAAGGTTCCAAAAAGGGGGCTCGTGGCTACTGAGGCCTTTAACTCGTGAACATTTGATCCCAACAATCTGAGACTTGGTCATACTGGTGAGCAAGGTGAAGGGTAATTCTCATTCTTTTTATTGGGAAGACTAGATGTATTTCTTCATTCAGGTCACTCTGGATAGAAGCCGGTTTATTGACTACGGGACTGTTATTATGGAAAGCTTACACAAAGGCTTGAGTAATTATCTTGGAATGCCTAATTTTTATATTTCATCTTACCTATTATATATGCTTTCCTGTGTGAGAGAATGGTCGGGGTTGTCTCATGTAAAATGGGTTCAAGGCATGAGGATTTATGAGTATCATCCTAATCTGACTTTGAAAGTGTATGTTGATGATTATATCTGTTGGAATGATGTTTTTGCTGGGAGGCTGACCTTTGAATTACAAGGTAATTTGCATAGAAGAATGTCTCCAGAGGCAGTTGAGCTTGTTAACATATATGGCAGTTTCTTTATACAGTTCAGCCATTTCACTTATTTAAGAGTCGAAGGATTTATGGGTGAACACTTTAGACATCCCAAGTACGTTTCACATTCCTGCATTCTAATTGAAGTATCTAAACAGCTCGCTTATGTTGCAAAAGATTATGGTGAGGACTCTGACACAAGTGGAATTTTTCCCATTGATTTAGGGCATTATAGTTGTAGGTTTGTTTCTGATGCATTGAATCTTGAACTTGAATTTAAGAGGTTTCATTTGAAGTCCCTTGTAAAAAGGGATAACTTTGATAGCAAGGGTTTTATCGCTCAGTATGTGAAGAAAGTGGTACCTGATCAACATGTTCCTTAGTTGGAAGATTATTGGGAGGGTTGTCAAGATGAATTTGAAGTACGAAGAAGGAGTTGGTCTAGACTAACTTTGAAGCAAATTCATGACATGAAATTGCCCATGGATACCTCTAGTGTCACCACTGATGATGAAGACATACTTGACTCAGAGTTTATGAAATGGGTCCATGATGAACCTCTTCCGGGAGTAGATTGGAGCAAGAAGATGGTGGATAGTATTCAGTCTCGCACTCTCAATGTAATTCACAGAATGGAGAATTGGTTTAGGATTTTTCGATTTCATCCGACACGAGTAACCAGTTCAAGAAGCAAAAGTGGCAAGAGGAGTACTCCAATTAAACCTTCTATTGTGACTAATATTCCTATTTTTGATGCAGGAAAAGCATAGGCAAGGATTAAAGAAGAGAAACTTGACCTCGGGATTGAGCCTTCTATTGTCGGCCGAGTTACCAGATCAAGATCCAAGAAGGGTTTCAAGCCACTAGTTTCTCACCTCATTCTGAATTTGGACCCAGAGGAAACACTGAGAAAGATGACATCCCCTATTTACAAAGCGAACAAGGTTTCAATTGACATAGATGCTATCTTTCAGGACTCAGGAGCACTCGAAATCTAGTCTCATATAGACCATACCACGCCACCACCCTTAGCAAGGTTTCCGCTCATGCCTTCAAAAGAACTGACCCTAGCACCAAAATGGCTAAGTGATTCAATCACCAGGAAAAGGAATGTAGTTCTGATTTCAGTATTGATGGAAGATGCCATGAGAAAATGTTTGGGAAGGTCCACAAAGCCCAAAAAGTTAAAAACAGAGGCAATGATTGACTTTGATGAAAACACGAACCATTGGACCGTAGACGTTGCTACACCCGAGCCTAACAAAGATGTTGTTATGGCTTCAGAAGCAAACTATGTTGTTGAAAGAAGAGATTTGGGCATCGAAACCAGAGCCGTGGATGTGAAGCACTTGGAGACTTCCACCAAGCAAATTATCTTTCGTACCTAGAAAGATGAGAGGGACAAGGCTGAGTTGAAACAAAGTTTGACGCAAATGGCCCAGTATATCCATGCTTTGCAGAACAACCCCTTGCTGTTGTCTCAACATTTAGGTCCTTTTAGTCCAAAATCACCTAATAATTAGAAATTCTTGGATGAAGTTCAGCGAAATAGGATGATTGCTGAGGTTTTCTCAGAGTGGCTCACCTCGATCATGCATCAGGCAACTAATTACATAACAGACTTGGTCTAGATTTTTAAGGATGCCAATGAGGTCACCAAAGCCTTGGATTCTGACTTGGTCTCATGGAAAAAGGAAAAATCTAAGTGGGCAGTGATTTCAAAGCGGATGCGGGATATTCAGCATTATGGTCTTATGAACTTTCTTGCTGAAAACCAAGTATCAGGACTAAATGAAGATTTGATGTTCATTTGCAAGGAGAGTATTGAGTGGTGCAGCCAAATAATTGAGCAAGGTTATAATGAGTCAGCTAATCTACATGGAGAGTTAACAAGCTTGAGGGTGACCATGCAGAAGGACTTACGTTGCATGGATGTTCAATTACTTAAAGAGGACAGTGAAACTCTGGAAGACACTATGCAGATGAGTAACCAGTTTGACAACCACATCAGATAGATCGAGATGGAGAAAACTTTATCCATGGAAGACTTTACGAAGATCTCTAAAGTGGAATCGATGCTCACTATTTTCCTCGAGCATCTAAAATCACACAAAGATAAAGTGCAAATGGGAAAGAGGAAAAAGGAGCTCTGGAAGCAAAGAGTTATTCATATCAGTTTGCCACACGTAACTATAATCCAGGAGTTTTCAAAAGTGCACCAAGAGTGGAGTGCAGCCAAGGCGGTGATGGTGTCTATCCAAGACACCAACCTAAGTGATCATACCAAAACTGAGCAAAGTGCATGACTAGCACTGCTGGCAGTTGTTTGCTACCGTGTCTAGTTATTTTCTTTAATTTCGGTTATACAGTTAGGGTTGCTTTCTATTAACTTTGGTGAGTTAATTTTACTTGGGTTAAAAAGAACTATTGGGTCTGGTGACCTATAAATATCTTATGTAATGACTTTAAAAGTGTTCACTAAGTTTTTTGAAGAAAGACTATCTTTAATATTGGCTAATAACATTTTGTGTATAAAGAAAGTAGATGATCATTAGTGAATGTGATATCTTATTAACAGTTGTTTTTCAGTTTCAAATCTGTGTGTTTGATTTTGAAGTCTGATTTTTGTGTAAATCTATTTCGATGAAGGGGTTGTTATACTTTCTTTATGTGTAGAAAACTATTCGCTAAGTTCATCTTTATAAGTTTTTATTTCGATTTTGTTTTAGTGTTCATATGAAGTCTATCGGCTTTATATAGAAAATTATATATATATATATATATATATATATATATATATATATCAGTGCTTGCATTTATTTTGTATTGACTGGTGTATGCAATTGCCTTTAAGTGCTTTCTGGTGAAAAGCATTCTATTGATGGTATGTAATTTGGAGCCGAATGAATATTCACTAGAGGGAGTTGTACCTAAATTCAGAGGTTAATCAATTAGATGATTTTCCAATTGTTTGGTAAAAGTGTGTTTACTTTCCTATGCTTCACAGTGCTTTGAATTAAATAGATAAGGAAAGACAAATCTGTTTACCAACAAGACTGTCTGCATATCATGGATCCATGGTCTTCCTAGAAGAACGTAGGATAGAGTCAAGTCTAGGACTTGACAAACTGTATCTCTTTGAACCGGTCCTCTCCTGAGTGGTAATATCACTGTTCCCTTAGAGGATCGCTCTTCTTCATCATATGCTTTGATTTTTATTTTCTTTCTAGGGTCCATTGATTGTTCTAAAAAACCTAGGGCATGCACTAAATTCACAAATATTCAAGTCTACTCCTCCATCTATGAGAACACGTTTGAAGCACGTTTTGTCAATAAGCACTTCAATGTGCAGTGGAGCATTGTGGGGATGTTGTAATGACACGTCATCATGTTCTATGAATGATAGGAAATGAGGAGCTATGAGATGTCCCACCATGGTTTGGAAATGATCAACATCTAAGTCTTTAGAGACTATGGTTTCAACTAGAGCCTTTTCTAATATTTCCTTATGCATTGGTGGGAGTTTTAGGATCTCTAGTATTGATATCTACGTAGGGGTTTTCTGCAATTAATCCACTATGCTATATTGCATGTAGCTATATATTACATTATTTGGCACACCAGGAAATGTTACCTTAGTCTTACTCTGAGTAATGGCATGTGCTAGTTCTACTGGCATTTTCTCTTTGATGATAATGACGTTTACTACATTATCATAGGTGTGAGCATAGTTAACTTTTTCTTTCCCTTTGTTATTTTGAGTATTTGATGTTTCACCTTTTTCATAATCGGGTAGTGGAGTTTTGAAGGTCGTATGCAATTCATTTATTTTGTGCCCATCCAATGTGATGACCTCATTGTCTATTAAATCTTTAATAACATGTTTAAGTCTTTGATAGTAATTGGTTTGATGCCCTTTGTTCCTATGAAACTCACATAAATGATTTTGATTCCTCCAACTTGGTTTAATTTTGGGCTCAAAATTTCTTGCTTTTGGTAATGTGATTAATTTGTTTGCAAGGAGATTTTTTAAAGCTGATTGCAATGGTTCACCAATGTTGCTAAATTTTATGTCTATATTGGGAAAGAATGATTTTGGTTTAGCATTGTTGTTCTAATTACTCATTGGTGCTCTACTTGATAGATTGAAAATAGGTTGTTGTGGTTTAACGTTATTGTCACCTACTCCATCATTCACAACATTTTTCTTTCTTGTCCAAAATTTTGGTTTAGCATTATTGTTATTATTGTTGTTGTTATTATGGAAGGAGTTTGAGCAATTATTTCCTTATTTATAGAGTTTCAATTCTCCTTTCTTAACCATAGCATCCTCAATTTTGAGGCCATTTTCAATCATCTTTGCAAAACTAGGAGGACATTATAATTTAAGCCTATAATTCATTTCAATTATGAGGTTATCGATGAATATATTCATATTTTCATGATCAGGCACTGGTCTAGGATATCTGTTGAATAAACGTCTCCATCTCTGTAAGAAGGTCATGAAAGATTCTCCACTCTTTTGTTTAATATTGCACAAATCCAACATCATTATCTCATGATGTATGTTGTAAGAGTATTGTTAAATGAATTTTTTTACCAACTCTTCAAACAATCTAATCCCAGGTGGTAATTTAGAAAACCATTCCATTGATTGTCCACTCAAACTTCTAGGGAATAGCCGCATGAGATATGTTTCATTGTGAGCCAATTCCATGCTCATTGTGCAAGATTCTCTTATGTGATCTTGTGGATCAATTTTCCCATCATATTTATCATATTTTGGTATCTCACAATGTTGTGGAAATGGTACCATGTTCAAAGTCTTGTCTAAAGGATATGGACAAATTTCTTCTAAAGAATATCTTTTGGCACTTGTTCCATTTTGCATATCCTGAATCTGTTGTTGTAGAGTTTGTATTTGTTGAGTGAGATTTAAAATAGGATCATTGACATGATTTCTCCTCGTATCATCATGAGTTCTTCTTGTATCATCACGAGTCATTCTTGTGTCATCACTAGTTCTTCATATGTCCTCATGAGTTCTTCGTGTGTCCTTAGGAGTTCTTGTGTCATCCTTCTAGTGATTGAGAGTTTCCTCATTTTTCCCATTGTCATTGTAAGTGTCACTTGATCCTTCCCTTTGTCTTAAGTTGTTTATGTCAAAATCTTGGGGAATTTTAGCACCAAATTTCGCTAACATTAGGAAGTATTTTTCTTTTTCGCCCTCCAATATTTTCTCCATGAATTTATCAAATTTAGGATCTTGTTGGATTTCTCTGATGTGTTGATCAATTATCTCTTCTTCTATTTCATTTCCTTGTGCCATTTCTTAATGATCTTTTGCCATTTCAAGTGTTTCCATTTCTATTTCTTTGATTTTTCTTCTTTGAGCCCTGGTTAAAATGAGCATACACGTGTTTTGAATGTTTTGTAAGGTTTCGATTTTTGGCAATGTGTCTCAATAAGTGATCAATTGTTGAAGTAAATATGATAAATTGATACAACCACTTCTATTGAGAGATTGGGATAATCCTGATCTTTGTTGCAAGGCCTGTGTTCTCAGAGGTTCGTTATCAAACTTGTTTCCACAACCACGCAGATAATCATGATAGCGGTATAATATGCATGATGTTTCAATAAGAGTTTGTGATTTATGTAGATAAATCTTCTATTTTTCAAGATTGCTTTCTGACCAAGCTTCCTCTTTTTTAGATGACACGAAATGGTCATTCAAGTATTTGCAAGTTTGCAAGCTTTTGATCCTAGTTTGGAGTGCAAATTTTGTGGTTCTTATATGACCAAGTTCAATAGGAATGATATATCCTATGATAGAGAACAAGGTTAGTTTGATCAAGCGTTGTAGTTTCATGATAAAGGATGATAGATCCTGATGAGAAACTATGTTTGATAGATCAGTTTATCAAAGAAAATGTGATGATGCACATTGAGATGTTGGATCTTGAACTTGTTGGAAATGAATTCTTGAAAACCTTAGTATGTCTAGTTTTGAATTTTCTTTGTTAGAAGATAACCTGACTAAGTATCCCAAGAAGAATGACCTAATCACTATGTTTGACTGTCTAAGAAATGGGATGTTTTTCTTTTCTGACTTTGGTGTAGTTTACTAGAAACGTTGTTATATTGACCAAGAACACTACTATATTGACCAAGAACACTACTATTTTGACAAGGAATGCTGAGGAACAAGCCAAAAACATTGAGGAACAGACCAGGAACGCTGAGGAATAGACCAAGACCTTTGAGAAATAGACCATGAACTTTGACACAGAGACTAGAAATGCTATCAGACAGACCAGGAACTCTGAGACAGAGACCAAAAATGCTATCAGATAGACTAGGAACTTTGTGACAGAGACTAAAAACACCATCAGATAGACTAGGAACTCTAAGATAGAGACCATAAATGCTATTCTACAATTCAGTGACTCTAAAGTCCCAAACAGTTAAATTTAGACTCAAAAAATGGTTGTTTGAACTTAGAAGATTGTTGTTTTGACTCAGATATTTGATTTTCAGACCCAGACAATTGATGTTTAGACCTAAAAAGTGCAAACTGGGAGATCTAGTATTGAAACATGAGCAAGTTGATATTAAAACCAAGAGAGCTATAGTTTAGACCAAGAGAGTTGTAGTTTAGACAAAGAGAGATAACATTTGGACCAGAAGAGATAAAGTTTGAACCAAGAGGGTGACATTTGGACTAGAAGAGATAAAGTTTGAACCAGGAACTCTGAAGTTTCAAATACTAATGTTGGAAGTTAGACAATGATTGGTTTGACTCCAAGAGTTGATGTGCAGACTCAGACAACTGATGCTTAGACTTAGAAAGCTAAACCTTGGAGAGTTAATATTGAACTATGAAAAAGCTAACATTCACACCAAGAGAGATGAAGTTTATACCAAAAGAGCTGACATTTGGATCGAGAGAGCTACTATTTGGACTGAGAGAGCTATTGTTTGGACCAAGAGTGCTATTGTTTGGACCAAGAGAGCTATTGTTTGGATCGAGAGAGTTGTTGTTTGGACCAAAAGAGATATTGTTTGGACCGAAAGAGTTGACATTTGGACCGAGAGAGCTAACGTTTGGACCATAAGAGTTGTTGTTTGGATTGAAAGAGCTACTGTTTGGACTAAGAGAGCTACTGTTTGGACCGTAAGAGCTATTCTTTGGATCAGGAGAGCTAATCTATTGTGAAACTTGTAAACTTGATAGTTTGAAGTTTGAGTTTGAAATTTTTGTTGAGTTTTTGACAGCCCTCGAGTGAGAGGCTCTCATTATGAGAGTGAACTCAAGGGGTGTATATGTGACCCTTGCTGCATGGCCTAGTTTATGCATTTGGGGGTCATAAGGGGAGAAAGTATGGCATGAATGCCTTAAGGGGGAATAAGGATGTGGGGTTAATGAACTTATGATATATCTTTGTTTGCCATGAGGTGGCTTTGTGATCTACCATTCTTGCAGTCTCCTCAGAGTATTTGGTCCACTACCGCCTGTGTAAAAAAAACATCACATTTTGTGATGAAGTGTAGCCTTGGTTGGGAAAGTGTTTGCTGTATGTTTTTTCCTTGCTTGTTGTGTTTGCATGTGTGTAACCTAGACCTATGTACGTTTGTAAAGCCAGGGGTTGTCTATTTGGAGAGACAACACCCCATATGTATCGTATTTTATTTGTGAAAGTAAATGTTGCATGTGTGTTAAATTGAATTATTAATTTGTGTAAATCCAACAAGAGACAAATTTCATGTGTAATTTTGTAATGTATTTTATTGTGTCACTTGACACATGTGTTGATTTATGTCTTGAATTTTGACTTGTCTCTTGAAGGGAGTTGTTTCAACCATAGCCTTTTCAAACATTTGAATGTGGTTCTAAATTTTCCTTGGGAGAGTCTTTGGAGTGGCAATTCAAGTTTGACCTGAAAGTTAACTTCAAATGGGTTTATAAGGGGTCAAATGGACTCCTAGGGGTAGTTTAAAGGTGTTTCCTAAAGTCCATAAGGTATACCTATGGGTTAGGAGTATTTTTAGGCATGTGTCTACTCCCATGTGGCCGTTTAGTCACCTCAAAAAGTGGGTTTCCTAAGGTGAGCGAAAATTGAAATTAGAAGGTGCCATCTAGGTTAGATAACCTTCCTTTTTGATGTAAGATCATTTTTCCCACTTTCTCTTACTTTTTCCTTTTTTAGTTTTAGAAACCTATGAGAACTCTCATTGAGGTCTTTTTAGGCAAGAATGAGAAACTTTGTGGGCAATCACCCACTCTCCATTTTTGGAGATCATGCAATTTTGAAAAGAATAGTTTTGGGGATAGAATTTTGGCCAAGTGTAGAAGAAAGGATTTGTGGAATTGGGTTGCTCATCCTCAAACTAGTTTTAGCAAACCTTTGGGCAAATTGAAGGTTGGTTCATCTTCTCCTTTTTGTTTCTTTTTACGTTGCATGTTTATGTTGGAAAGATTGCTTGTATGTAAAAGTTGTTTCTTGTATTTTCCTTTGTGAAAATTATTATGTGACCTATCTGTTACTTCTTTTATGCATTTTCTTGTGATTTGGGAGTAACCAAGGCCTTCTACTCTCGGGAGAGTAGGATGGTCTTGTGGGTGGTAGAAGTTTGATAGCCCTCGAGTGAGAGGCTCTCATTATGAGAGTGAACTCAAGGGGTGTATATGTGACCCTTGCTACATGGCCTGGTTTATGCATTTGGGGGTCATAAGGGGAGAAAGTATGACATGAATGCCTTGAGGGGCATAAGGATGTGGGGTTAATGAACTTATGATATATCTTGTTTGCCATGAGGTGGCTTTGTGATCTACCATTCTTGCAGTCTCCTCAAGGTATTTGGTCCACTACCACCCATGTTAAAAAACCATCACATTTTGTGATGAAGTGTAGCCTTGGTTGGGAAAGTGTTTGTTGTATGTTTTTTCCTTGCTTGTTGTGTTTGCATGTATGTAACCTGTCTAGGGCTTGGTTCTCCAAGCTCAAGGGTGGCTTCTAATAAGCCTAGGCTGGGAGGTGAGCACTCCAAGGTCATAGTCTTGTGATTTGTTTGCAGGTTGCTTGGAAAGAAAAGAAAAAGGTAAGCTAGGAGTTGTTGGTTTTACTTGATTTGCAGAAAAAGATTAGGGAATGGGATATATTATATTTTAGTTGCAGCAATGTAAAAAGGGAAAACTATATGTTGTATTTATTTGAAAAAGAAATGTATTCATTTTGTTTAAAGTCCTCATTTAATAGAAATGAGAGACTAGTTGGGGGTATCTCACCCATTTGTAATGTTGACTACATTGTATTCTAAAATATGCTTTAAAGAAATGCATTATTCTAATAAGCTATTATTGCAAAAATGAAATGTTTATTTTTGGATTAAGTTCTTATAGTTGTTGAAATAATATTTGGTGTATGCATGTTATTTCTGAAAATAAAAGTTCAGTTTATTTCCTGATGCATATTGAAATAATGGAAAAGTAAGCATATCTATTCTTTTTTTAAATTACAGATAAAAAGAATTAATTTGTCTATTTCTAAGGATTATTCCAAATGATTTCTAGTCCAATATAGTTGCTGTTAAAATTTATTAAATTCTGTCACTTTATCTAATTGCAGTAAATAAATCTAGAATTAGTAATTCATCTCTAAAGTTAGCAACTAAGCTATCAATAGAAAAAATAAATGATTTATTCAAATCTGTTAGTTTTGAAAACCAGCTTTAAGAGATATAAAAAATATATATATAAAAATAAAAAATATAAACAGTTTGTTTAAAGTAGACAAAAGTAATTTTTACCTCTATTTCCATGTTGTCAATACAATGTTAATTTTTCCATAATTTAGGAAGCAAAGAAAAATATATTCATATTTAGGCAAAATTAAAAATCTATTTCTAAAATATATATATATATATATATATATGGATCTACATATTTTATTTAATAATGCTCTCTACCTGTGGAACTGTTTTTGAAAGCTTTATAATCACAGAAAAATATATATATTTATATATATATATACACACACACACACAGAGATATATATATATATTTGGTATTTTTTTATATCAAAAAATAAAATTAAAAATAAAATTTTGAGGACCCTAACCCTACCCTCCCGCCCCCACCCCCCGAGCGGTGCGGGCTCTCTGTGAGCCGCGACCCACAGAGACACCGCAGGGCCGCTATGGGTCGTGGTCCACAGAGGTGCCACTGCAGGCCGCGCCTCACAGAGGCGACTGTGGTCGCCGCTGCGGAATGCGCCTCGCAGAGGCAACCGTGGTCGCCACTGCGGGCCACATCCCGCAGGGATGCCGCAGCGTCTCTGCAGACCGCGACCTATAGTGGCGCTGACGGTGCCGCTGCAGTGGCCGCGCCCTCCAAACGCCGCCCCCCTGCGTGAAACCTCCGCCTCTAGCCACCTTCGCCTGGCAAGTTCGGCCCTCCTCCCTGCACAACAAAAAAAAAGATGAAACCCTAACCCACTTTGGGTTAGGGTAGCTTGAAAGTAATAAGAATAAAATGAAAGGGTATTTTATAATATATTTAATTAGGTCGCATGGGGTATTTTTATAGTAATGTTTGTTTAGAAAATAAATATCCTCATATATATATATATAGTTTAAAATATGAACATATAAATCTAACTTGAGTTTTAATTATTTTATTTAAACATTCATATTTTATATATGTTTATATAAACATTTAAATATGATGTTTTGAATTTTAAATTATTTTGGAGTTCAATCTTTTAGGAAATTATAATGGCTTTGTAAGTTATTTTGGCCATAGGGGATTAATTGTAGTCCACCTAGATTTAGGCTTGTCAAGATTAAACCTTATAGGGCAATTTTTATTATGGAGTTAATTATCCCTTTAGTCAAATTTTAGACACATTATAAATATTGTTAAAATAAATCATGGGATTTAAAAATCCAATTGGTAAAGATAATATAATTAATTCCTGCAATGATTAAAAAGATTAATTGAGATTAATAATATCTCCTGTCAATTAAATTAGAGATTTTTGCTTAATGAATTTATTTATTTATTAATGGATGAGATAATAATAAATTCTTTGGAAGAGGATATCGTGGTGGAATTATATATATTCGAAAATAAGTCCAAGACCTTGTTCTTGCGAACTCTTTTAGCCTAGATGGAATCTTATACTAAATAAAGCAATTAACATTTTAACGTTTGACACTTCAATTTTCAATTACTCGATTAATTATTATTATTACGTTAAAATCATATTAATAATTTATTTATAGACGCAAGATTTAATCAAGTTATAAAGGAAGGATGTATTATCACGGATGGAGGAAACTTGTTAGGAGATAAATAATTATTATTGAATCAAGTAATTATATTAATGCCTATTTAGTAGAAGTCGATCTAATTAAGAATTATAATTTGCAACTGTAATAAAAGGGACATTCAATGTGAATTTATTATTGTCCTTATAAAATCATTTTGTTCTGTTTGATTATAGGAGTTATCGTAATTTGTTATGTTAGGAATACCCTAACTTTGTCGTCTAGGAGTTTTATAGAAACCTAAGGCTTCTAGATAAATTTGTTTTATTCATCGCTCACGTTAGAAAAACGTTTTATTATAATTTAAAATTCTGCTTGGAACAACCTATTAAGTTGTCACACCTAGTTCAGCATAGGTTGCATATAATTAAGTGTTTCAAAAAAAAAATTGTTGTTTGGGCATGACAGAGTTTCAATGGATGATAACTTGACGTGATTTACAAACACATAATCTAGATTGTCTTTTGTCCCAAAGGACACATAAAGTGTATGTTCAAGAAGCTTTCAAGAAAGCCCAAGTTTTCACGGGTTTTGAACAGTTGAAAACACACCATTAAATCTATCCTAAGGAGATTGGCTTCATTATTAGTTTTCAGCTCACACTTACTACCCTGTCATCTCACACGGCCTTGTCACCCCCTAAAGGGTACCCATGTTTTTGCCTTTGTGAGAGCTAGTGGAGTCCTGTTATGAGCCTAGTAATAAGGTCTCAAAAGGGGAGTTCACACATATGCTCAAGAGGGACATATGGTGAGTGTCTTCGGGAGAGATTCTTCTCCCTCCCTACACTGAGAAGATAATAATGTTCAGAGGTAAACTGGGTAGCTTCTGTTAGGATAACTGGTGGACAATTGAGAGGGGGGTGAATTGGTTGTCAACAGATTATAAAAATTTAAGGACACAAAACCTTTTATCGGAATGCATAAACCAAATACCAGAATAGTAGATATAACAATTAATCATAAACATAATCACAAAACAATTACCAACCATCTATAACACATAACACTAGGATTTGTATGTGGAAAACTCAGTGAAGAGAAAAACCACAGTGGGAAGCCTACCCACAGTCAGATAATACTTTTACAAAAACTATGTGATTACAATAAGTGGAGCTTGCACATGCAGGAAGGCCAACAACCTAGAGTGCACTTCTCGTCACAAAAGGAGCCTCACTGACTACAAAGAAATCTAGACTACAATCCAGAAAAATGAATGAACTGGAAGAATAGAATCTCCTATGCCTGAGTATAGTTCCAATTAAGCTGAATACCGAAGGTCTTAAACCTCTTTCACAAACCCAATTCGATCACCTATGATCGACCAAAACCTTTGCATATGATTACAACTTTATTCGCACACAGATAATCCCATAACCCATACCATGATCTACAAAGAGATCTTACATCATATTTATACCAACCCGGGACCTAAACAATGAGGTCAACCACCTAAAAGATAATACAATAGATCCATTACATAATCTCGCAAACCAATGATAAACCAAGTCAGCCTAAGACTGAAGCAACATAAACCAAATAAAAAATTGAACTGGTGACGCATTGGGAGCATCAACCAACTTTTTACATAAACCAGCCCATAACCTAGCAGAATAACACTGGACCCAAAATAGATCGCCATAAGACAAATGAAACACCATGAACAATTGGAACATGAACATGAGAACCATCAACATCCTGATAACCTTCTAGAATCTGCACCAACACCACTTATCAGATTCATCAAAAGATCTTCATCAAAGCGTTGCCGCTAAAACCCTTACCGGTAACCAAAAGGCTTACTAGAACAAATGATAGCATCTGGATCATCAAATCCTAAACCAATTGAATGTGATATGCATTAGGAACACATGAATAACCAATCCAAACCAGTTCCAACAGTTGGACCAAAACCGAGGACAAATCTCCAAATCAACATCAAAGACCAACCACTCTACTAGAAGTTGGTAGACAACAAAACAGCTAGTGTTGACATCAATGACAAAGATCAATGCAACACATAATCAATTCCTCCAAATTTCCAACAATCTCCCCCTTTGGTATTGATGGCAACACTAGATGTGAAAAAAATCCAAGTGCCAAGAAATTCCAAACAAGTCTCCCCTAGTGGAAGACATCCAAGAAACTCCCCAAGATGATATGACAATGAAGTTTTGAACCAATAGACCAAACTCCCCATGTGAATGATATCCCTGTTAAGCTCTATTTTTCACATATATATCTCTCCCCCTTTGACATCAATGCCATAAATCTGACATAAACATCAAAGAAAAATCATAAATCCTTTGAACCACACAATTGACTACTCCCCCTGAGTAGTAGCACCAACACATCAATCTGGAATGAATGATAGCTGTGATAATACATGCCTGACTGAAACTAATCAACATTGCTCAAGTCTCTACCAGAGGGGTAGAAAATCCTAATTTGTCTCTAAAGTACTCAAATGATTCCTTAGGCAAAGGTTTAGTGAAGATATTTGTAATCTTCTCTTTAGTGTTCACATAAACCAGTCTGATTTCATTTGCTTCCACCTTCTCCTTCAGAAAATTGTACTTGATAGAAATGTGCTTAGTCTTAGAATAAAATATTGGATTCTTTGATATGTCAATAGCATCAGAGTTATCGCGGTGAATAACTATCAGTTCATTGCAATCTACCCTTATATCCTTCAAGATTTACTTCATCCATAGAACTTGTGTACAGTTAGTAGCAACAACAACATACTCAGCTTCAACAATAGATAAAGAAGTACATGACTATTTCTTGCTGATCCATGAAACAAGTTTCTTTCCAAGAAAGAAAGCTCCACCGGATGTTCTCTTCCGGTCATCAACATCTCCAGCCCAATCCGCATCTGTATATGCACATAGTGTAAAGTCATCATTTTTAGGATACCACAAATCATACTTAGTTGTTCCTTGCAAATACCTAAAAATCCTTTTCACCGCACTCTCATGATTCTCTTTAGGATCACTCTGATATCTTGATACAATACAAACTATATTCATTATATTTGGTCTAGTCTAAGTTAGATATAACAAACCACCAATCATATATTTATACCTTGTAGGATTTTTCAGAGTTGATGCATCATTCTTTGTCAATTTCTCACTTGTAACCATAGGGGTACCAACAGTTTAGAATTTTCCATACCAAATTTCTTCAACAACTCTCTCATATACTTAGTTTGATAGATGAAAATACCTTTATCATTTTGAGTAATCTGCAAACCTAAGAAAAATTTCATCTCCCTAATCATAGACATCTCAAATCCATTCTTCATATTTTTAGAGAATTCCATACATAGCTTATCCTCACCTCCAAAAATGATATCATCAACAAAGACTTCAACAATCTATATGCCATCATCAGTGATCTTATAGTATAAGTTATTGTCAGCATTAATTTTAGTGAAACCAAGCTTCAAAAAGATATTTGTCCAATATAGCATACCAATATCTAGGGGCTTGTTTCAATCTATATAAAGCTTTCCTTAACCTGCAAACCATGTTTATGTCATCTGAAAGTGAAAATCCACCAGGTTTCTCAATGTAAACTTCCTCTTCAAGATCTCCATTAAAAAATGCACACTTAACATCCATCTGATAAACCTTGTATTTCTTATGGGCAACATAAGAAAGAAATAATCTCATAGCTTCAATCCTAGCTACCGGAGAAAAAGTCTCATCATAATCAATTACTTCCTTCTGAGAATATCCTTTACATACCAATCTAGCTTTATTCCTCACAACTTGTGTTGGGGCTTCAAATTTCCAAATAATTTCAAGCACCCTACTATTAAAAATGGTGGTCACTTCATGGAAATGACACATAATGGATGATTAATGATTTGAACAACTAGAGTAAAGGAGGATATGAATAAATTAATTCCAATGGACCCCATGAGATACTAGTGTTTTTTATCTATAGAAAAAATGATATGAACAGAGAATTAAAATGAATGAAACATAAAAATTTAAGAATGCCCATTTCAGAAAATAAATTTTCCAAGCTCCAGTAAAAATATTAGATCTGTACAATGCTTTTTTGGCTGTTGACCATACAGAAGACCGTAAGAAGGCTGAAAAGCTTGTTATTTTGACCTACATGAAAGAAGATGTCGACTTGGAATGAAAAGTATGCAAATATAAAATCTAATGAAGACCCATTTTAGAAGTGGATGTTTCCTACCACCACAAAAATTTCAGATTCATATCTAAATTTTAAGGGTGCCGACCAACAAAAAACCAGAAAGATAGCTTAAAGCAAGGTTATTGACTAACTAGTTTGCATATTAATTTCAAAGGGTTTTATTAATTTTAATGTAAAATGGTGACTTTTCACCCCAAAAGGGGCATGGTTCCCATTCAACCACATATATAAGTGGTTAAAAAATGTAGATATGAGGGGGAGAGTGAGAGAAAAATATAGGAGAGACTCTAGATAATATTGTACTATTTTGAACCTTTTAATACAATCAGTTGTTTTCCTTCGCATATGTGTTGTGAGTTATTTCATTTTCTGTAGGTAGTTGTGTGTGATATTATCTAAAGGAGATAAGGTTATTCATATTCTTACAGTGAAGTTTATGTTTCTATGTTATAAACTTGGATGAATAGGATCTACTTGCGAATTGTAATTGTTCCTTGTATTTTTTCCATGGATGGTCCTTTAAAGTTAAGGTTAAATTCATTCAAGCGGTTTATGATATAAACATTTAGCAGATCTCATAAGAAATAGTAACTAATAGATTTACCAAAGGGGGTAGGTTAAAAAACTGTCTCACAAATCATACATTAAGTCCTAGAGAAATATAAAACTCTGTAGCCCAAATAACAGGAAAGACACTGGTCATTCACAAATCACAACCTTTACCATATTAATTACTTTTACATTAAATCAATAGGACTAGCTGAGTAGGACACATAAAACAAGTTAGCAATAGTTACATACTTATGAATTTCAAGTACAAAGATCAAATAGCTTCCACAACAACAATCTTGAACTCATCTAAAAGCCACCCATCCTAGGAACCTATGCCATTCTGAGATAGGAGGAAGTTAGATTAAGATAAACAATCTTCTATAAAAAGCATTAGTCATCAAAAGCCACTAGTGAATAGGTATACCCACCTAGGTCTTGCAAAGCCTGAAGTGAGGGAGTTAGTAACCACATCGGTTCACTCTATAAGTTGGCCAAGTCAATTGGAGGGTTTGATCATAGTAGTTGACATTTCCTTAGAACCTATCCAATCTATTGATTTGAGATCCAACAGATTGGCGACTCTGTTGGGGAGAGTATTCATTTAAAAGGACTCTATTGTGGGAAAGAACTCATATAAAAAGAAACAATTTTCCTCTCTAGAGAGAGGTGGTGACTCTGAAGTAAAGAGAAGAAGTTTTATGTATGGGAGGATGTGAATAACACAAGGCCATCCAATAGTATAATTGAACTTTGATCAGAAAAGAAACTCACAAGAAACAAAAAGAAATTTTGTCCTCTATGAAGGAGGTGGCGACTCTATGTATAATTAATGAAGAAAAGATCAGTGGTTGATACAATATCAATCCAAAATGTATCAGTATCCATATTCTTATGAAGCTCCGTGTTCAGGGATACAACATACATATACAAAATGACAACTTTATGAAGCATATAAGCCATTGGATTTTAGTAGCATCCCTATGTATCTATATCCATTCCCCTATGAGCTTAAAACTCGTATGTCAAGGTTTCATGGAGCAGAGGGTGAATCACCAATTGAGCATTTGAAAGAATATTACTAGTTTATTGAAAAATTTTAAATTTGTGCGGAGGAATTGATCATGAAACTGTTCGTGATGACACTGGAAGATGTTGCAGAATGGATTTTTAGGTTGTTGTCCCCACAAAGCATCTCATCATGGGAGGAACTTGAATGGTGGTTTGTAGAGGAGTTCTATGGCATCATTGAAGAAAATGTATCTGTCATCAATCCATCAGTTTATTCTCCACAATTTTTTACATTCCATAATCAGATTCAAACAGTTCATTATGTTGATCCTTTCGCATGTATTAATGCATTCTTCCACATAAGGAGAAAGGAAGGAGAATCTATAAAAGGATTAATTGGTAGAAAGATGATAACTTATTTGCAAATACCTGATGATATAAGGCCTAATATATCTATGCTCACGGAATTACTCATGAGGGAATGTGGACCTGATAATTTGGAATTAGCGTGTTTGGTTGCTATGGAGATGAACAAGACACTACATGATATACGTGAGAAGAGTAACATCAACATGAGAGATGCAAATGAAGATGAATATATAGGAGAATCAGTTATCCATTTGGAAGGCCCATCTGATGAAGAAGCAATTGATGATGTTTATGAGTACGAGTCAGAACCTGAAGAAATTATTGTTGATAGTGATGATGAGGAATGGTCTCCATGTGAAGAAGCATACTTGTTTGACAATGAAAAAATGGTTGATTCATCCATACATGAGAACTGCGATGATTTAATTGGTGAAGAAGAAGAATATTCACTCAGTAGTGAACAAATTTTAGATTTGTTGGATATAGAGTATCATAAATATAAGAGAAATTTAAAACCTCTATCTCCTGCACAGATAAAATTTAATACTGAAGATATGCATCATAGAAATTTACAGAAGATAGGGGAGGTTGTATCTAATAAAAATGTGCATTGTAAGTAACACATGGAAGAAAATACATTTGAAAATGGCCTCCAAATTTTTTCAAATCCATTATATGGCGAAGTCTCAGAAGAACCTCAATTATTTTGCCAAGGCATATACACATATGGTATGTTTGAATTTTCCAGTCCAATGTTTGAAGAGTAAAAAGTAAGTTTAGATGGAATGAGCGGTATAGTGATGGATGTTGGTTCAGTGGGAAAATATGAGGTGTATAGTTATGTGGAGGAATGTGAAACAATATCTAAAGAAAAAACTAATTACTTCTTGAGTTCCAATGTTGGCATCGCTAAGGATGAAATAAAAGTTGAACAACAATTTTTTTTTATTAAAGTGGAGAACCCCTATAATATAAGGATGAAGAATAGGGCATTTGCAGACATGGAGATACTTCAAAAGAAAAATAGGACAAAATATAAGTTTTTAACTTGTCATGAGAAAATACCCGAAGAAGAGAGTAATAATATTTTGAACCCTAATATTGATATCTTGCCTAAACATAATCATGAAGTAGAAGGCAAAAACAAGTGTCAAGTGGGTAATGTGCAGCATGCTCAAAAAAGAGGAATGAGAAATAAGATATATGTAAACCAGGGACAATTTCAAAGTGTGGATATAATAATTTATGAAATTCCAAAGTCCTCAAAAGTAAGGGGAAAAGGAGAAAGTAATTACCCGAGTAATTACTCAAAAGACCATTATCCAGGTTATAGGACAAATTATAATAATATAAGTCACTATAACATATATGAAAAACATGGAAAGATGACAATTGATGTGCCTCATGATTAAATCAGATTGGTCAATGATGTGTCCCAAATTGGAATGTTGTTGCAAAATGAGAACCAGGTGTTTGATCCAGGAAAAATAAGTGTTCATGTTTTTAGGACCTAGCAGCCACCAGATGCAGTTTTAACATAATCTACAGAAGGGAGGTGATTGGCAATGGTCTATTCTACTAGAGAAAACTGGATTCTTGTTATGCCTGCAAGGGGCATACATCCCCAGACAGAGCCACTATTGGGGCTTCAAATTTCCAAATAATTTCAAGCACGCTACTATTAAAAATGGTGGTCATTTCATGGAAATGACACATAATGGATGATTAATGATTTGAACAACTAGAGTAAAGGAGGATATGAATAAATTAATTCCAATGGACCCCATGAAAAGCTAGTGTTTTTAATATGTAGAAAAGATGATATGAACATAGAATTAAAATGAATGAAACATGAAAATATAAGAAATACCCATTTCAAAAAATCACATTTCCAAGCTCTAGTAAAAATATTAGATCTGTAAAATGTGTTTTTGGCTGTAGACCATACAGAAGACCGTAAGAAGGCTGAAAAGTCTGTTATTTCAACCTGCATGAAAGAAGATGTCAACTTGGAATGAAAATGTATCCAAATATCAAATCTGATGAAGACCCATTTTATACGTGGATGTTTTCTACAACCACAAAAATTTTCAGATTCGTATCTGAAGTTTAAGGCTGCTGACCAAACAAAAACTTGAAAGATAGCTTAAAGAAAAGTTATTGACTAACTAGTTTGCATATTAATTTCAAAGGATTTTGTTAATTTTAATGTAAAATGGTGACTTTTCACCCCAAAAGGGATATGGTGCCCATTCAACCACATATATAAGTGGTTAAAAAATGTAGATATGAGGGGGAGAGTGAGAGAAAAATATAGGAGAGACTCTAGATAACATTGTACTATTTTGAACCTTTTAATACAATCAGTTGTTTTCTTTCACATATGTGTAGTGAGTTATTTCATTTTTTGTAGGTAGTTGTTTGTGATATTATCTAAAGGAGATAAGGTTATTTGTATTCTTATAGTGAATTTTATGTTTCTATGTTATAAACTTGGATTAATAGGATCTACTTGTGAATTGTAATTATTTCTTGTAGTTCTTCCTTGGATTGTCCTTTAAGGTTAAGGTTAAATTCATTCAAGCGGTTTATGATATAAACATTTAGCAAATCTCATAAGAAATAGTAACTAACAGATTTACCAAAGGGGGTAGGTTTAAAAACTGTCTCACAAATCATACATTAAGTCCTAAATAAATATAAGACTCTGTAGCTCAAATAATAGGAAAGACACTGGTCATTCACAAATCACAGCCTTTACCATATTAATTAGTTTTACATTAAAGCAATAGGACTAGTTGAGTAGGACACATAAAACCAGATAGTAATAGTATGCATACTTATAAATTTCAAGTACAAAGATCGAATAGCTTCCACAAAAACAATCTTGACTCATCTAAAGCCACCCATCCTAGGAACCTATGCCATTTTGAGATAGGAGGAAGTTAGATTAAGATAAACAATCTGCTATAAAAAAGCATTAGTCATCGAAAGCCACTAGTGAATAGGTATACCTGCCTAGGTCTTGCAGAGCCTGAAGTGAGGGAGTTAGTAACCATATAGGTTCACTCTATAAGTTGGCCAAGTCAATTGGAGGGTTTGATCATAGGAGTTGGCATTTCCTTGGAACCTATCCAATTTGTTGATTTGAGATCCAATAGCTTGTCCATCCTCATTCATTTTATTCTTATAAACCTACTTAGTTCCAATAACATTATTATTTGTAGGCCAGGGAACTAAATTCCATGTGTTGCTCTTTTCTATCTGATCTAATTCCTCTTCCATATCTTTCATCGAACATTCATCTTTACAAGCTTCAATAACTGATGTTGGTTCAACTTGAGAAATTAAACATACCTCATCAGCTGCCAACCTTCTTCTTATCATTACTCTTTTGTTCTTCTCTCTAATGATATGATCTTCTGAATGATTTAACCTTACATACCTAGGAGTCTTTTGACCTTTTGTTTCTCTGCTTTGATCTTTAGTTATTGTTGAATTTTCTGATACTATCGGGGTAAATGGTTCAACATTCTATTGCGGTATAGATGCTACCGGTTCAGTTATGATCATCTCCACTTTCGGTTCTCTCATTAATTCTAATTTGACCTTTGTACAACTCACCCACCTTGACATTAGCACTCTCCACAATTCTCTGCAATCTTTTGTTATAACATCTATATGTTTTGCTTTCATTAGAATAACAAAGATATATCCCTTCATCACATCTAGGATCAAGCTTTCCAATGGAATCATCTCTTTTGATATAAAATTTACTACAAAAGATTTTGAAATACTTAATTGTAGGTGTATGACCAAACCATAACTCATAAGGTGTCTTACCGGTGTCTCCTTTGATATGAACTCTGTTAAATGTGTATATTGTCGTGCAGTGATAACTTTAAGAAACCCCCCCTCAAATAAAGATATAAAATATTGGCAAATTTTTATTTATTTTGGATAAAAATAATAATTTTTTATTGGTGAATCTTTCATTTTTTAAAAGAAAAATATTGATTTTATTGGAAAAAAAATTTACATCAAAATTTTTGGGTAGAAAATCTTGACGAATCTTAGAAAATAATACAAGTATGCATTAATTACTATTGCAAATAATTTCAATTAAAAAAATAAATTCTTATAGAAAAGTAGAGGCCTAAGGTGGAAATCATTAATGAGTTTAAAGGGTAAACACTACTTTATTTAGTTACTGGCATTAATTTAAATTAATCTAATAGCCCTTTTTGTATTTTGTTAGATAAAATATACTTAAAATTTATAATTCTCATAGGGCCCAAAATTATTTTTATACCATTGATTTCCATGAGGCCAACAATTGAAAAGCAACTCAACCCCCATGAGCATTACAACTTATAGGTACAATTTACCTCATGGAATGCAATGATGGTCATTAAATTATATTTTGAATCAATGGTGGCAACCAAAGATTGTTGGTATAACCCTAAAGTAACTAATAATTATGATGTATTACTGGTGAATTAATTTAATTTTTTATGTAATAAATTATAAAATTTTGGCAAATCTGATCCAACCATGTATCAAACATTTTGGTGAATCTTTGAGTTAAAAAAAATAATAAAATAAATTCTCTGGTGATTTAAATAAGACTGAAATAAAATTTGGTAAAAGTGTGGCGATTTAGGTTACCTTAGAACTTGAACTATTAGCCAAATTTTGATTTCCAAATTTTAAAAAATAGCCAATTGGTGAATATTAGCCACTAAAAAAATCACTTCTGTCATGCTCACAACTTCTCTCCAATAGATATTAGGCAGATTAGCTTCCATCATCATAGTTCTAGCCACATCAAAGATAGTTTTGTTCTTTCTTTCCACAACACCATTCTATTGAGGTGTCCGGGGTATAGACAACTATCTCCTTATCCCGTGCTTCTCATATTAACTGTTCAATTCACTGGATATGAATTCACCACCCTGATCTGACCTTAAGCATTTAATCTTCAACCCTATCTCTGTCTCAACTTTAGCTTTAAATATCTTAAAATTTTCAAAAGCTTCATATTTCTCCCTTAGAAAAGTAACCCACATCATTCTAGTATTCATCAATGATTAGCATAAAATATCTATCACCCTAAAAACTGTTTACTCTAGTAGGACCACATAAATCAGTATCAATAAGATCAAGAATATCATTAGATTTGTCTTGTATACTCTTAAAATAAGTTCTGACCTGCTTTCCCATTTGACATTCCTTACATACAGGATTATAGGGCTTCACAATCTTAGGTATATCTCTAACAACCTTAGTTGAACTGATCTTTACAATGCAATCAAAATTCACATGACAGAACCTCTTATGCCATAGCCAACTCTCATCAATTTGTGCAAACAAACAAGTCTTCTCACTGGAGTTCAAATGAAAGATGTTACCTTTAGTCTGAGTACCGGTTGCAATCTCCAATCCAGATCTCTTGATGATTTTGCATTTTCCATCCTTGAACTGTAATTGAAATCCCTTATCCACCAACTGTCATACACTCACTAGATTATACCTTAAACCTTCAACATATTAAACATTATCAGTGTTATGCTTACCGTCCAATAATATAGTTCCTCTTCCTCTGATCATGCATGCTTTGTCATCTCCAAATCTAACCAGACCACCATCAAATTCTTGCAAAGATAGAAACTTCATTTTATCTCCAGTCATATGATGTGAACATCCATTTCCTACCGCCCATTCATCCTTGTCTTCAATTTTAGCAGCAAGGGCCTTTTCCTCATTTTGAATAACAGGTGTCAGATCAGCTTCCTTGATAGCCAAAAATACCCATTCCTTTCCACTATTGGATCCATTGGCTAAATCTTGTGTCGGTTCATCATCAGAGTCAGTCACACCTTCCTCATTTTCATAGTAACATGATTTTTTTTTCCCCTCATGTACTTGTTCTTGTTCTAATAATCATGGTTAGGCCTAAAATATCTTCTATCTTTCTCTTAAAATCTTGAATTCCTCTCAGGACATCTAGATGCAAAATGACCTATCTTATTACATGCAAAAAATTTAAAAGGTGATTTTCCTTCATACTTCTTGCAAATAGGGCTTTGCTCAAACTCATCATCTTCTTTCCTCATTTCCCTCCAGTTTCTTCGCATATAAAGCTTTCCAATCACTCTTGTTGGTTGATGATGCAGATGTGTGAAAAGAAGATTCAGTCTTTGCAGCTCCTTGAGGACCAAATTCTTCAATCTCAAAAGTAGACAATTTTCCAACCAATGTATCCCTATTAATAGAAGTGTTAGTCATTGTTCTCAGCTCATTAATTGCAGTAGCCTTCATCTTGTAAGTCGGTGGCAAAGCTCTCAATACTTTAGAAACAATCCCATCTCCATTCAGAGATTCACCAAAACACTGAATTCCCATAACAATTTCATCAACTCTTTCCATAAAAGCAGTAATCATTTCATCTTCTTCCATCTTCATATTCTCATACCTAGGTGAACTCACAATACTAGTTCCCACTTTTTGACCAGCTTTGACACTTAGATGAACATTTTGAAAAAAACCTTCACTTTCCGACACTCATAACTTTTAAACCGTTAAGAATTTGAAGATGATGTAAACTAGTGGTTTGTAACATCTTGTTTGCAGATTCTAAATATATTTTTTATGAATTTTAATTGATTTTTCCATCTCCCTGAAAAAGTAGATTTTTACAGCAAACAACATTTTTTAAGAGTGGTGTGCATCCCGAAATGCGTAACTTTTTTTCTATAAATGATAGAAACTTAATTCTTTTGAATTTTGGTTTGTAACAGCAATACTCAGGACATGCAGTTGGCTCGATAGTGATATGTTGAAATTTTTTTATTATATTAAGTTTTGAAGTTTGACTAATTATAATTTAGATATAGGTGTACGTTTGAACACATAACTTGTTCTATATATATCAAAATTCAATTTTATTTTTTTTGTTAGAAAGAAGACATCAATATGTAGTGCATAGATATTTTTCAATTTTTATTTTTCCCAATGCATTGAACAAAGAAGTTCATGTTCGGTGAAAAACCTACATTCATAAGAAATAAAATAAAAATATATTAATGAAATTAAATATATTAAAAATTATACTATTTGGAAAGCTTATAATAAGGACTAAATACTTAAAAAAATAAAACTTCTAAATAAATTCATTTTACCCCCCAAAAGCTAATGTAAAATTAGTTTTTTATCAGCATTTGATAGATGCAAAGGAGACTCCATTGCAACTATGATTTAGAAGTAGAGAGGTTATATCTAAGAAATTTTCATGTAAGAGCATTTGATATAACTCTCTTTAATTAATTACTTCAAATGGGACCTCTTAAAGCTTAAATTGTTATATTTTCTAAAAAATGTATGATTTTAGCAAAAATCAGGATGTACCAAAAAGTGGGAACCAATATTGTGAGTTTACCCACCTCACCCGGTAACCATCAAATTTATAAATTTTAACATTAGGGTCACCTTCATTCAGAGCATCCAACTTATCCCATGTAGCCTTTGCAGATGATCGATCAGTTAATCCCATAATTTGTTGATCAAAAAGTGCACTTAAGAGTGCTTCTCTAGCTCTACAATCATTTTCAATGTGCTTATCCAAGTTTGCTGGAGGAGGATTGTCAGATGTCAGATTATGAGGAGTATAACCTTTCTCTATGATCTCCCAAATATCTTTCCCAATACATCTCAAATGAGTCTCCATCTGAATCTTCCATACCCTATAATTTGTCAAATCAAGCTTAGGGGTTTCTCTCTAGAAAACAGATGCAATTGAACAATTAGTTGCCATAGGATCTTCTTCAAGTGGTTAAGCTTCTACAGAGAGGACCAAGCTCTGATACCAATTGTTAGGATAACTAATAGACAAATGAGAAGGGGGGATGATTCAGTTGTCAAAAGATTATAAAACTTTAAGCACAAAAACCTTTTACTGGAATGCATAAACCAAATACTAGAATAGCAGATATAACAATTAATCACAAACATAAATCATAGAAAAATTACCAACCATCCATAACACATAAAACCAGAATTTGTACGTGGAAAACATGGTAAAGGGAAAAACCACAGTGGGAAGCCTACCAATAGTTATATAATACTTCTGCAGCAAGTATGTGATTACAATAAGAGGGGACTGCATATGCAGGAAGGCCAACAACCTAGAGCGCACTGTTGATCACAAAAGGACCCTCACTGATTACAAAGAAATATAGACTACAATCTCGAAAGATGAATGAACTGCAAGAATAACATCTCCTATGCCTGAGTACAGTTCCGATTAAGCTCAATACCAGAGGTCTTAAACCTCTTTCACAAACCCAATTTGATCACCTATGATCAACCAAAACCTCTGCATATGATTACAACTTTATTCGCACACAAATAATCCCATTACCCATACCATGATCTACAAAGAGATTTACATCATATTTATACCAACCTGGGACCTAAACAATTAGGTCGGCCACCTAAAAGATAATAGAATAGATCTGTTACATAATCCCGCAAACCAATGATAAACCAAGTCAGCCTAAGACCAATACAACATAAACCAAACAATAAGTCAAACTGGTGACGCATTGGGAGCATCAACCAACATGTTACATAAACTGGTCCATAAACTAGCAGAATAACATCAAACCCAAAATAGGTCGCCATAAGCCAAATGAAACACCACGAACAACTGGAACACAAACATGATAACCATCAGCATCCTGATAACCTTCTAGAAGCCGCACCAACACCACTTATTAGATTCATCAAAGGATCTTCATCAAAGTGTTGCTGGTAAAACCCTTACTGGTAACGAAAAGGCTTACTAGAACAAATGATAGCATCTAAATCATCAAATCTTGAACCAACTAAATGTGATACGCATCAGGAACACATGAATAACCAATCCAAACTAATTCTAACAGTCGGACCAAAGCTGGAGACAAATCTCCAGATCAACTTCAAAGACCAACCACTCTACCGGAAGTCGGTAGAAAAAAAAACAACTAGTGTTGACATCAATGACAAACATCAATGCAACACATAATCAATTCCTCCTAATTGTCAACAACTTCTAATTTTAATTGGAACTAATAAGGGATCTATTTGGCACATCGGGGTATAAACTCAATTAAGAGATATCCTAGCCTTGAAAATCAAGGTTTGATATACCCAAAGGTATGGAGGAGAGCTATTCTCGAGCACTGTCATTGACTTGATTTTCATCAAATCACATTAATTTAATACTGGTTTGGAGTACTTGGCATTTAGCCATTCCCACTTGGGTTGTTCCCCTCTCACCGACCTTATGGGCTTATCGGGAGGGAAGGTCCGCTAAAGATATGCACTAAGTTTGGCTTTCTAGTCACCTACGAAAGGTGATAGAATACTCGCCTATCATCAAAAACACATAAGACATGTTTGTTCATTTCTAATGTAATTAGTCTATGTGCCTAATTTATCAAAAACAAGTGCAAAATCATGCAGTTGTAAACAAAGTTAGTAGTTTATATTGCATTCTTTGGCCGTGAAATGGTTTGTAACTCCAATCTTTTATAGCAAATAGGTACTTGCAAAATCAACAAACTGCAAATTAGGCTCGGGAAAATGACAGTCCAGATGCAAAAATGAGAAATGCAGAATATGAGATTGAAATTATCAATGAAAAACTGAGAATATTGTCAAATTAACTAAAAATGCCATCAAATTAACCAAAAATGTTGCTATGTTGACCAAGAACACTTCCAAAATGACTGAGAACGCTACAAAACTATTCTAAACATGCAAATATTGATCTAATTGTCAATTATGCTAGATGATTATGATATAAAATTCCTATAGTAAGTATGCAAAAACTATGAATGCAAGGGATCTTTATTGCTCCAAAATGAGGGATATTCATAGGAATTCCAAGGCCAAAGTTGAGGTGGAAGGAATCGACAGTCTGGATTCTATCTGAAGATATCAAGGGATATAATTGAGGAAGTTGTAGAAGAGGTTGGAGGGAGGGACACATGTCATCTCTATGGTGACAAGTATCAAGGAACCTTTCTCATAAGAGGACAAGTGTCCAAGGGAGAAGACATGTGGCCAAAGTGCCATGTCTCTCAAGGAGGAGACATCCAACCCATAGGAGGTTAGAATAAAAGAGGTTAGGATGTGCAAGATAGGATAGGGTTAGTAAAACCCAGAATCAAATAGAATGGGTTAGGTTAGGGGGTGGTTAGGCTAGGTGGTTAGAAGTTAGGAGCCATGTGCTCAATTTTAATTTTGAAATTCAAATAATTGAGAAAATAGATAATTAATCTCAACAAAATTGGATTTGTTAATTTTAATTATGGGATTAGAAGAATTGATTTAAATGGAGGGAATTAATTAATTTAGAATTAATTAATCAAAAGAGAGATGTAAAATGAACTATATAAATAAATCATTTAGATTTATTTACAAGTAGATGAATAAGGAAATTAATCAAATTACTTGTAAATTCAATTAATTGGGAAGGGGGATAAATTAAATAACTGTATTTAATCAATTATCTTCAGACCATTTTTAGGTGTATACAATATGCAAAAAGAGTTTGAGATGTTTATAATAGGTGAGATGAAATTCTTTCTGGGATTGCAAAGTACATAGACTGACAAAGGCATTTTCATATCTCGATCAAATTATATGAAGGAATTACTGAAGAAGTTTGGATTAGATTATTCCAAACCTCTTTGAACTCCTATGTTAACTGGATTCAAGATGACAAAATATGATGAATCTTCAAAGTCTAACCAGGCCCTATATAGATCTAGGATTGGTGGACTACTATATTTGACTCATACTAGACCTGCCATTATGAATGTTGTATATCTTGTTGCAAGATTCCAGGATGATCCTAAGGAAAGTCATGTTACTATTGTGAAGAGGATATTCAGATATTTGAAGGGAATGGTTGATTATGGTTTGTGGTATCCGAATAATGATGATTTCATTTTGAGTGCTTATACAAATGCTGATTGGGCAAGTGATGTTGATGACCAGAAGAGCACTACCGATGGAGCATTCTTTTTGGGAAAGATTGATTTCTTGGGCAAGTAAGAAGCAAGATGCTATTTCTTTATGTACTGCAAAAGTTGAATATATTGTTGTTGTTAGAAATTATACTCAGGTAATTTAGATGAAGCAGATGTTGAAGGTTATTAGAGTTGCTTATAATGAGACTATTGTTATATATTGTGACAATTCAAGTGCTATCAATATTTCTAAGATTCTGGTGTTGCATTCTAAGACAAAACATATATCAATCAAATTTCATTTCTTGAGAGAGAAGGTGAATGAGAAAGAAGTCACATTGGAGTATGTATCTACAAAGGAATAGATTGCAGATATCTTCACGAAGCCTTTGCCTATAGATACATTTGTATATCTGAGAGAGGAGTTAGGGGTGATTGCCCCTCTTGGTGTGAACTAGATGCATTGAGATACATCAATCTGGTGGACTTCATAGTCTTATCTTGATATTCGGATTGATGAGTGGGTGCTACTACTTAGGGGGAGTAGTCAGTGTGTGATTCAGTTGTTTATATTTGTAAGTTTGTTCTAAGAGGGAGAGAACAATCATTTGTATATTCATTTAGCATTGATGTCAAAGGAGAAGAGATGCATGTGAAAAACTGCCTTATCTATCTGAGGTAGAGAGCTATGTGTGCATGATCTCAGGGGGAGATTGCTAGAGTTGGTTTCTTTCTTTGAATTGATTGTTTTCCAAATTTATATGTTGCCATCAATGCCAAAGGGGGAGATTGTTGGATATTAGAGTTGTTAGAATGTGTTGTTGTCACTGATGTCAACACATTCTTGTGTTTCTTATACTTCGGTATTGCTGAGAGTTGGTTTGGTTGCAGATTTTCTAATGCCAATTAATGGGTTTTGAAATACATATCTCTAGGTAAGAGTTTAAGTGTTCCATGTTATCATTTTTTGGATGTTGGTGGAAGTTTTTCCTGATATCCTTAAATTTTCCAAATTTTGGATTGTTCCCTATCTGCAAGTCCATGGTTCCTAAGGTTTTAGGGTTTAATAACTTCAAATTCAAGTGGTAAAAAAAAAAGCCTTTGTGTCACATTGTTTTCAAATCACTTTTGTTTGCTCATTACCTTTTTCACTTCATTGGAAGGGTCATCGTGTCATCGAAAGGGGCTATTTTGAGTTTTAGGGATGGGTGGGTTCTAATTAAAATTGAAATGTTTATATTTTCCTAAAGTCCTAAGTATTTTCCTCTATGAATGCATCAGATTCTTAAAGGCCAGATAAGTTCCATTTGATCTAACAAATGTTGTGACACCACAATGGGAAGTCACGCGTTGAATATTCATCACGACTCAGTGACAAGCCACTAATGGTGGGGCCGGTTAGATAGTTAATGAAGACAGTTAGCGGTGACGGTTTAGTGGTGACGACTAAGTAATGAAGGACCTTAAGCATCAAATGATTACGTCATGATCTAACGGTTGTGGCTAGACCACTACAAAGAGATGCTCGTCCTTTACTCTTTGTGAAATAACGACTGAATGGTGGGCCCGACCAATGTGGGCAGCCCAGGTGTGTTAAAGGATTGAAAAGTCTAGGGGAAATCAACGGCTGTCGCTAAACCATGGAGGGAAGATGCTTGACCTTTATTCATCGTGGATCAGCCACAAAGAGAAGGTGAGTGATGAAATGATGGGCCCACTTTGAAGGTTTAAATGATTAAAAGGTGTGCTGATTTTGCGTGATCTAGTGGTTGTCGCTCGACCATGATGGAAATTTGCTCAAGTTTTATTCTTCGTGGATCAGCGACTGAAAGGAAATGCATGTGGAAAACATATGTTTGGTCCATTGGAGCGAAAAATTTGAAATTTAAATGGATTAATTGCAAAACATGTGGCTCCATTGATGGTGATTAATGCTCATTTACTGGCGCGGTGCCTTCATAAAACATTGTTCTGAGACTTTAATCGCAAAAGGAATTCAAGAAGATTAGCAGAGACAAGGTGTGCAATTTCTATGAATTCTCAGGCATCAAGTAAGTTTCTCTATGACTGTGCTTTGTAATTCTTGTTTGTGTGATATTGTTTGGTCCTAGAAATTTAGAAGGGGTTATTTGAATAACAATTGAAATAAGGGTAGCCTTAGATTGATAAGATGGCACCGCGAAGAGAATTTAAGGGAAAGATAGATTACCAAGAGAGGGATATTTGTGATGACTTTCTAGAACAACTGGTTCAATCCACGAATAGTGCAGCCAAGATAAAGGAGCTTGTGCCCAAGTCTCCCCACGTGCAGATTGGTGATGGTTTATATGACAAGGGATGTTGGCTGAGAGATTTCTAGATAGGCATGACAGGTTTAGGTTTGTTCAAGGTAGGGTTTGGCCAATGGAATGCACCTGCTCCTACAAGGAACATATGGGAATTAGATTTTGGGAAACTGTGGTCCTTGGGGTTTTCATGGACATTGAGTTGTTGACCCAGATTGCAAAAAGTTATGACCCTATCACTAGAACTGTGAGGAATGTAAGCGGGGGCCCCCTAATTGAAATTACTGGTGATGAACTCAGAAGGGTATTCCAGTTGAATGAAGCCTCAAATTATTTAGAACCCATTAATTTTGAAATGCTCAAAAAGGTTTATGATGCCCAGAAGGATCATCTTAGGAATGGGCCATTGAGGGAATTTCTTCAATTTAAGGGATAAGGGTATATATTGGTCTCTATATCAAATTTTTGGAGAAGATGTAGAGAACACCATGCCCACTCATTATATGCTTATGATGGCACAAATTTTGAACTCGTCTTTAGTAGTAGCATATAATTTTGCACCTTATCTTGCAGATGTCATTCATGAGGGCTTAATTGGGATAAATAATGCTAAGGTGGATAGTCCTTTTGGGTGGTATGCCATGTTAATGCATATCTTTTTGTTTAAAGATGTGAAATATTTTTCAAAAGACATGGACCTACTAATAGAAAAGGATGGTGAATACATGCTTGTTCAGTTATGGAGTGCAGATTTGTCTTGGGACAAAGAAGATGCTAGCTATCTGAAGTTTGATATATGCTTTTCATCTAAGCTTAGAATTCTTCTATGTCAAGAGAACCCTAGGATCCCAAAAGTTCTCCTTGAATTCATTAGACTTAAGGATTTTGCAGAGAGCATCAAGATTGTGCACAATTGGGGTGACATAATCTTATATCCTATTTCCACTATTTTTAGAGTATATGGTTTTAGGGGAACCTCGTATTTTCTCCCCTATCAGGTCCCCTTGAAGATTGGTATCACTGAGATTATGAAGTAGATTGGAGGTCTACAAGAAGCAGAGTTGATGAATAAAGGAAGAGGGACAATGTTTCCAATAGTCACCATGGCACATCAATTTGTAATCACCAAAGGTGGTTGGCTACATTTTGAGAAGTTGCTCCAGCCATATAGATTGTCAATGGCAGTTGCTAGGTTTGCGAATCCTAAAGACTTCTTTAATGGCATGTTTAGGAAGAAAGTCAGGTGTGGGGGAAAAGTTCATCAATTTCACTTCCCTGAAGATCTAATAAGAAATGAACTTAATTTGGCTGAGAAGGAAGTAAGAAAGGAAAAATGGTTGGTATACAAGAAGACCCTTGATTTTGTCCAATATTTTGACAAGAATTATGATCCATTAAAAAGATTTTACCCATTTGAGGAGAAGATTAAATTTTTGATAGATTACTTTGAAGATGTACTGCAAACTCTGAATGAGAAAAAGGATGTTGCAATAAAGGAAGATCCTAAGAAAGCCAAGCTTGTCTTGACTAAGCCCGTTTTTGCCAAGGTCATTCCCCTTGGAGAGTATGTAATGTATAAGAAATCGAGGTATAATATGGTGATGCCTAGGAGGGATGAACCTTCTACATCAAAGGGAAAGAGGCCAATGGAAGATGCTCCTGAGTCACAAGCTTCCCCAAAGAGGCTGAGGTTAGGGAAAGAGGCACAGTTAAGTGAATCCATGTATTTTCCTTCTCAATCCCCATTACATATAGATGATGAACAGGTGGTTGTTGAGAAATTAATGCAACTAGGTAGCCTAGGGGAGATTTCATTTACTTATGGAGAATTGCAAGAAGGGATGCCAGAAGAGCCAGCAGGTGCCAAAATGGACTTGATTGTTGAAGAATTTGTAGGTAGAGAACTGGATCCTCTCATTAAGCAGGCCAATGATGAATTTTTGGCTGATAACAGTTTTGTAAAGACAGGAGCCTTTCTGCAATTTGTTTGGAGAAAGCATATGGGGCAGTTTAAGGAAAGATGTGAAAAGAGGAAATTTGAACAACCCCATAAGGATACATCTGTTGTTGAAGTAGAAATAAAGTAGAAAATTCTAAGAGAGTTTGAAGCAATTACCCCTAAGGAAGGGAGAAAATTGATTGTAAATGTTGGAGTGTTAGTTCTCTCAGAATGGGACATAGCCGATGCATTAGTTTTTGATGCAGTAAGGAAGGAGACTAAACCTTTAGAAGGATAAACTTATAGTAATGACCATGCAACCCTTGTAATGTGGTCACTTAAAAGAGAAGAAAATAAAAGAAAGAGAGATTCCTCAGAATCTGATTACTCACGGGGCATGATTGTAAAGAGAGTCAGGGATACAGGGGTAGTTGAAGCTGCTAGCATGACCTTAGATTCTACTTAATTCGGCATGGCAGTGGTTGAAAAGGAGGCCAAGAAGAAAGTTGATCTCCATGTAAAATTAGAGGTAGTCCTAAAGGCTTATAATGAAGCAAAGCTTGAGATAGCTTCTAATGATAGCACCATTGCATTGCTGAAAAGTAAATTCGAAGGACAACATAAAAAAGGTGAGTCTTCCCAACTGATGATTGCTTCTTCTCCTACTAAGCCCCCTCCTTCTAGCCCAATTGTTGAATTCCCTCCTTCTCCCATGACTCTTGGTTTCCAATCAGCTGAGAAAATTCAAGATGAGATGGAGAAATTGAAGCAGGTTCAAGCATTTTTAGCAAGAAAATATGAGGAGAAGATCAGGGGTACCATTTTGAAGTTTGTTGATACTGTTGGAGCAACAATTGTTTATATTAATATGAAAATAATATTGATTCTTTTGGGTTCTTTGAAAGAAGATAAGGCTATTTTGGAGCCAATTTTGGATAAATGGACTACTAGAGAGGTGGATTTAGAGTCCATATATTCTTTATCCCAGTAAGAAGTAGGAGTTGATGTCATTATCAAACCTACTTATGAATTAGTAAAAGGTTTGTCCAGGTTTGCAGCAAAAAGAGTCAACATAGAAAGGGGGCAAACTTGTACCGAAAAGAGTATGCAAATCAAAAATTTGAATTATTTCCTAGAGGTTTTGTAAGTATCAGTAAATTGAAAGATAAAGAAGTATGTCTTGGCGAGTTAGGTCATAAGTTGTCTCAGAGAATAAATAACATTATAAGTATAGATGATAGTTCTTTATTTATTCAAACCATTGAAGAGATTGAAAAAATAAAATCACATTTTGGCTTTTTGGAGAAGGAAGTTAAATAGTTAAGGGAAATGTGGAAAAGTTTGAACAAGCTGAAGAAGAAAATTATTAGTTTCTCTTGGCCTGATGATGATACATTCAAGGTATAGGAAATAAAATATGTTGTGAAAGAGATAGAATCACAGGAAGATCCTACCGACGCTCGAGCATGTGGCAGTTCATAGGGGACCTGAAGTGGTTAGTTCTTATAACAGATATTTTTTGGATAACTGGAATTTTGAAGAATTAAAGACACTTGGCACCTGATCTACAAACATTGAGAAGTCAGTTGGGCATTTTCCAACTGGATAACTAATTAGTTATGCTCCTACTTCAATTGTAGTAAATGTAACTTTTCGGGGGATTTATGGTTAGGATAAGAATATTCTTCTAGGGAAATCTGAAGCTTGGTGCATCCAATTTATATAAATGGATATCAGGACTACCTAGAGAGGGATCGCAATAATTTTGTATCGAAGCTTTGGCAAAATATATACAGGCTTTTATTTTGGCATTTTGGAGGATCATTTTGTGTCTATGTAAAACTTTGATAAGAGAATATTAATATACAATCAAAATATTTTTGAGCCCAGATCTATGTTCTCTTTGTGTCTGTAGGCTGGTTATCATTTTGACTAAATGAACTAGGATTGTTTAGTAAAATGATTTGCTAGGCAAATTTATGAGAATGTCTTAGGTTTTTTCCTCAAGGAGGAAAATTAAATATACTCAATTTGTTTTCATTGATAATTAGTAAATTTACATGAATTTGATGATTGGGTCTAGCATAGGTTGAGAGTCTATATATGTTAGGCATATATAGATTCAGTAAATCAAAGTGATGATATGTGTGTGAATTTTTACTGTCAAAATTTTATTTGATTTTTAATGACTTTGAGGCCTGAATAAGTAACTGATATGACTTGCTAATGTTCTTGACATTCTTGATGATCCATTACAATTAAAATGCATCTTTCATTTATGTTCAGTTGCACTAAAGTAACAAGGTTTGCAAAAATTTGCATTGGTTTTCTATAAATCACCTATTAAAATTGTGAGAAAGTAATCACAAAAGGGTATACCTGCCTAAGCTTTGTTAAGCTTGAAATGTAGGAGGTTTCTTTGTAAACCTTGTTAATTGTTGTCTTGTGTTTCTATTCTCGTTGTTCTCTCATTGTATGAACAAAGGCTTGAGATATTAGAGAGAAAACAAAGAAATCAGAAATTGAGACCAATAGGAATTTTGCGACTATGTTGGGGAGAGTCATAATATAAGTCCGATAATGCAGATCAGTGCTCATATCACATAAATTTGTTCAAATATAATACCCCATTATCTTTGTGGAAGGTTACCAAATCCCCGTTTACCCATTTCCCTGCAATAATCTTTGTTCGTCACTGCATTTTTAAATCTCTCTCTGAGAGTAGCATTCTTTTTCCTCAGTCTCCTGTGAGAGAATTATTGTGCGTAAAATGTTTTAAATTCCAAGTAATTGGGTGGCGACTCTGAAATATAAAACAACCAGTGCTCTTGAATAAATCACAAGTCATTTCAAGTAAGTGTATACAATGCAAAGAGGAAGAAACACCAAGTCCTACATGAAGAAGAATCCTCAAGAGAAGTTGCAAGGAGGATTGCCCGAACCAGTCTAGAAAAGCCAAAAGGGAATAGCTATGCATGAATCAATTAATGTTGCATGGAGACAAAAAAGAAGCCATATAGGTAAGTCTTCTAGATGACCGGTGTATGCAAATTCTAATACATCATCTAGTGAATTTGAACAAAACATTATGGGTTTTCATACTGGTCTGTTTGGTAATAATGAGGATATTCAAACTTTTGATCAAAGATTGTCTCACACTGGCATTTCTCAGAGAGATAGGAATAGCTCCAATGTTAGGGTGGATTCTTTTCCTTAGACTATAGATGGGAATGTGATTTTGATTGATATTGACCATGTCAACATATTAGATTCAGAGGAAACCTTCCCAAACCCTGATGAGGTTTCCCAGGAAATTGAGGCTCTTAACAAAAGGGTCCATCAATTAATTTCCTTAAGAAAACAAAAGGAGATGGATAAGGAAAATGAAACTAAGGCAAGACTTATTAAGAGAGATAGGTTGTTGAGACAGATTGCAGATCTTGAGTTATTCACCCAAGAAGAGCCTAAAAGTAAAGAAGAGGGCCCTGTTATCAGAGAAAATTTGACTGCTAAAGTTAGTCTTGCACCCAAAATTCTTGTGCAAACTAGTAGGGAGGTTCAAACTGATCCACAACCTACCAAAATCATCACTGAAAAAGGAAAACAAAAGGTTATAGAGACTGGGTCTGGTTCCAAAACTGCAGACGTAGTATTAGGAAGTGAAACATTACATCATGGATTGTCTTTACATGAGGTAGAAATAGAGAGAATGAGAAAAGAGAAGGAGAATCTGGAAAGGGAGTTGGAGAAAGATAAATTAGAAGCAATTAATGCCGAAGTTAGAAGAAAAATTGACTACCTAAAAGCTCCTCCTATAACTTTCCCTTCAACATATCAGAGTAAACCTATACCTCAACATACTTCACACTCTGCAGTGAAAATTCAACCGACCATGCCCATGAATATTGTTCCACCTCTAAACCAATATACTCTCGTAAACCAACATAACCTTACCTTTTCTTTTAATACTACTCCAGTAAATCAAATACCCCTTGTACAACCTCTTAACCAAAATAACCAATCCCTTGAGCTAGTGGTCCTAGTTTGAGAATGAACATTGGTAATAATTCTACTGGTAACCAATTCTAGAGAAGACCCATCAATGTGGAATTGTATAGATAGCTTTTCTTTGATGGAATCCCAGGTTACCCAAACTATGTCCCTATTTAAATGAGGGATAAAATTCAAAAAAAAATTGGAAATAATGCCATAAGTGCAAAGGAACACCTGAAGTCTTTCAGTAACATGATTAATGACTATGAGATTGCAAATGAGGATGTGATTATAAAATTGTTTGTGCAATCTTTAGTGGAAGATGAAAGAGATTGGTACAGAGGGTTGCCAGTAAATAGCATTAGCTCTTGGGAAGAATTCAAAAATTGCTTTCAAGAGCAATATGGAGACAAGACAAATGTGAGCTTCATGCTTAATGAATTTAACAACATTAGGAAGTCTGATAATGAGGTTGTCACAGACTTTAATGCAAGGTTTCAAAAGCCAATGCATAGACTTTTTCAAGTAATGAGGTTAGATGAGAATGTATGTTTAACTACTTATTATAATGCCTTTGACTGAAAGATGGCCTATATCCTCAAAGATAAAAGCCCACATAGTTTAAGGGATGCTTTTAGAATTGCAATAAATATGGAAAGTAATAGGAAAGAATCGAGCAAAGTGGGAAGGAGAACTGATGGCAAATTATGGCAAGAGAAAAAGTCACAACTAAATAAAGTCTCAAAAGAAGAGGATAAGATGGAGAAATTGATGACTGTTGTGAAAGACCTTACCGCCAAGGTGAGTAAGAATGATAAACCTCATTATAATTGGCAAGATAGGCCTGCTAGATTGCATGACATGACATATAACACTACTTGGAAGGATGGCAAACCTTTGCAAGACAAGCCAAGAAGTACACAAAATCATGATACTCCTGATCCTTTAAAGGGTGGAAATGTGCATAATGTGGAGAACACTCCCTGGTGTACAAAATGTGATGGACCACATTCCCCTTACCAATGTGCTTTGGTGCAAGCTTTAAATGAATCTATGAGGAGTGAGGGTGAACTGAGGTATCAGAATGAGGATAAATCTGTAGTATTTGAAACCATTGTTGAAAGTGATTATGAGTCTTCACAAGATGAAGCAGGTGAGTATGATGCATTGAGCAATCGTGTAAATTGCCATAGGCAGTTGACAATTGATTGGCATCCTACCTTGAATAAGGTGACAATTGAGGATGAAGAATTTCATCTTAGAAGGCCTAGTGAGGAAGAAGTCAAGAACCTCACCAAAACTGCCATAGTAAAGGCCAAACATAATTATAATCTGAGAAGTAGAAAGAAGGATGAGAATCAGGGTGAGCCCGGTTCCATGTTCATGAAAGAAGTTTTTCATAAAAAGGTGGCTAATAGTAATACTTTTGCCCAAGACAACCATGCTAAAAAGGATCAATCCAATGCTTTGGGGAAATCTGAAGAAAATAGTGCGACTAGAAATTCATTTGAGACTGCTGCTGATAAGAAAATAAGTCAGCAAAAAGAAGAAAAGGTTAAAGCCCATACTAAGTCAAACAATAATTATGTATTTGATATGACTCGGGCTTTAACTCAGATGAAAGTTACAGTACCACTGATGGAATTGTTAAAAATAAAAGAGCATAGAGAAGTTGTGTTCTCTCTACTTTCTAGTATATCAGACACAAGTACATCTTTACCTAAAGGTACTAAAAAGGATAAAAGGGATCAAGAGAAAAAAATCCCAGAAATTTATGTGGAAACCACAATTACTCAAGAACCTTCCCAAGTTGATCCTTTTTATGTAACCTTATTGGTCAATAATAGACTAATAAAAAATTGTATGATAGATTATGGGGCTGCTGCAAATGTGATGCCATATGGGGTCATGAAGGAATTGGGACTGTCAATAAGTACTTTGTATGGGAAATGCTATGCCATGGATAACAGAGAAGTACCTATTGTGGGTACAATGAAAGATGTAGAAGTGAAAATAGTAGCATTCCCTGAGGCTACCTACAAGATGGATGTCATAGTAACTGACACCAAACCTCATAATAGAATGCTTTTGTCTAGACAATGGGCTGCAACAGTTGGAGGAAATGTCCAATTAGACCTTTCATATGCAACTATCCCAGTGAATGGAAATTAGGTTAAGATATATAGAGAACCATGTGCCCCAAGGGTCATTGAGAAAATAGATCCTAACATGCTTAATTGCATGATTGATGTGGACCTTGACAATTTTAGAGTAGAACCAGTTCAGCCTCAGTTAAATAATATAGACCCTATTGTTAATGAATTGGAATCTCAACAGGAGGGCTTGTGGCATGTGTACTTTGATGGAGCTTGTTCTAAAGAAGGATCTGGAGTAGGAGTACTTTTTGTTTCCCAATCAGGTACTACCTTCAAATACTCCTTTCTATTGGCCTTTTAGTGCATAAATAATACAGTTGAGTATGAGGCCTTATTATTGGGGCTAGAAATTGCTAAGAAACATGGAATTCGGCTATTGAGAGTTCTTGGAGATTCAAAACTAGTAGTATCTCAGATAAGATCAAGGTATGCATCTAAGAATGACCGGTTAAAAAGGTACAAACATGTTGTTTGGGATGTGATTGAATACTTTGATGCATTTTCAATTGATTAGATTGAAAGATCAAAAAACATTATGGAAGACTTCTTAGCTAATGTTGTACTAAAAAATGATGTTGTAACACTGACCGGAGTGTCAATAGCTGAGGTTAAAGCTAGACCTTCTATCCCAGATAATGTGTATAATTGGTAGGTGTTTGAAAATGATGATGACATACTTCAGTTTGTACAATACATTGATGAATATGAAGGTTAGAAAATTGATTATAATGCATTGGTAGAAGTAGTAGATGGCAAAGAAACATTTTTTGGAAATGACATGGTCCAGTTAGAAACTAATGAGATACCCAGAGGACTAGTGGAACTAGAGGGTATGTTCAGCTATAGTGACAATCATTTGCACCAGAAGTCATCCATTAAATTGGAAGAATTGGAAGAGGTAAACTTAGGGATAGAGTCATCCCCTAAGTTGGTGTATATCAGGAAAAACTTGTCTCCCCATATCAAGACTAACCTCATTAATTTGCTAAGAAAGTACAAACATGTTTTTGCTTGGTCCTATGAGGATTTGAAGGCATATAGACAAGATTTATTTCAGCTTGAAATACCTCTGCATCCTGATGCTAAGCCTTTTAGACAAAAGCAAAGACCCATTAACCCCCTCCTAGAACCCAAAATGCAGCAAGAATTGACTAAGCTGAGAGAAGGGGGGATTATAATGCCCATAAGGCATTCTTCATGGGTATCCAATTTAGTTCCTGTCAGAAAGAAGAATGGGGACATAAGGCTCTGTGTGGATTTTAGGAATTTGAATGTTGCTTCTCTTAAGGACAACTACTCATCTCCAAACATGGAAGCTATGTTGCAAAGGGTAACTGGTTGTGACTTATTATCAATGATGGATGGATTCTCTGGTTATAATCAGGTATTAGTAAAAGAGTCTGAGCAGTTCAAGACTGCTTTTACTACCCCTTGGGGAACTTGTGTTTATGTAAGGATGCCATTTGGTTTAAAAAATGATGGGGCAAATTTTCAAAGGGCTATGGATGTAGCCTTCAAAAAATTTATTAATATCATAATGGTTGTTTACCAAGATGATCTTACATGTTTCTCAAAGAAGGTAGATGATCACTGTGGTCATTTGGAAAAAATATTTTGCAAGGCCTTGGAATTTGGTGTATCTTTAAATCTAGAAAAATGCCACTTTGTTGTAACTGAAGGAAAACTGTTGGGGCATATTGTTTCCAAGGAAGGAGTTAGGATCGGCCCTGAAAGAATTGAGGCTATTAATAATGTGCCTCAACCAAAGAGTGTCAAAGGAATTCAGTCCTTTTTGGGTAAGGTGAATTTTGTTAGGAGGTTTATAGCTAACTTTGCTGAGATTGTTAAGCCTATTGTTAAGCTACTTAAAAGGGATGCTAAGTTTTCTTGGGATGAGGAAGCAACATAGGCCTTTGACAAGATAAAAAAGGCTATTCAGGAAGCCCCAATGTTGAAATCTCCTGATTACAGTAAGCCTTTTTCACTATTCTCTTTCGCTTCTTACCATACAATAGCATCAGTTTTTCTTTAGAAGGATGATGAAGGGTATGAACATCCAATTGCTTTCTATAGTAAATCCTTGCAGGCTGCTGAATTAAAGTATGAGATTATGGAAAAATGGGCATATGCTTTAGTCAAGGTTGTTAAAGCATTTAGGCCTTATCTTGTAAATGCAAGAATAATTGCTTATGTCCCACATGCAGCTGTCAAGGACATTCTATCCCAATCCGAGGTTACTAGTAAAAGGTGCAGGTGGATAAATAGGATACAAGAGTTTGATCTTGAGATCAAGATCACAAAATTGGTAATAGGACTAGGCCTTGCCAAAATAATGACTGAATCAAATCTTGTCACCATTGATATTAATAATGTTGAAACTGAAAAGGTTATGGTCACTAGTATCAAAATGCAGCAATGGTATTCAGAGATTGTGCATTTCTTAAAAAATGCAACTTGTTCAGAAGAAATGACCCACAATCAGAAAAGAACACTAAAGTTGAAGTCCCAGAAATATGTTCTTGTTTAGGGAGACTTATTTTGGTGAAACAAAAATGGTGCATTATTGATGTGTCTAGATGATTCCCAAGCTCAAAAAATGCTGACAAAGATGCATAATGGAGTATGTGGAGGTCACTATTCAGCAAAGACAACAACTGGTAAGATAATTAGGGCGAGATATTATTAGCCCACCTTGTTTAAGGATACCCATAAATATGTTCATAAATGTGATCATTGTCAGAAATTTTCTTCTAATTTGAAGTATGAAGGAGCTTTTCCACTTAAACCTATTACATTTGAAGCCCCTTTTGTTTAATGGGACATTGATTTTATTGGAGAGATAACAGAAAAGTCAGGCCGAGGTCACAAGTGGATCATGGAGGCCACAGATTATTTCACAAAATGGATTGAGGCCATACCTACTAAATGGGCAACTAGTAAAGTTGTCATTATATTTTTTATGGATAATGTATTAACATGGTTTGGTGTGCCTGTGAAATTGATAATGGATAATGTTATGTGCTTCAAGTCAGAGGAATTCACAGAATTTTGTGCTTGAGTTATGGAATTACTATGTCATATTCCTCGCCATATCCCCACAGGGCAATGGCCAAGAAGAATCAAGTAATAAAAGTCTCCTGAACATCATTAAGAAGATTCTTGAACAAAACAAGAGATCTTGGGATAAAAAGCTCAAGCTAGCTTTATGGGCAAATAGAATTACTGTGAAGAAGGCCATTGGTACATCTCCATTTGAACTGGTGTATGGAATACAGACCAGAGTACCTGTAAACAATCTTCTCCCTGTATACAAGTTCTTGCAAGATGAAGAGTTGGAATTGTCAGAACCCATGGAGGATAGAATGATCCAATTGGTAGAATTAGAAGAAATGAGAACTTTGGCTCATAAAAGAAATCTGAAAATCCAATTGCAGTCAAAATATCTCTTTGATAAAAGAGCTACAACCAAAAAGTTCCAAATTGGTGATATGGTTCTTTAGTGGAATGCTAGAGAACAGGACAAGGGAAAGCACAAGAAATTTGAATCACTATGGATAGGCCCTTTGATTGTCTTTGATGTCAATGGAAAAGATTCATATTTTCTACAAAGAATGAATGGTGAAGTACAAGAATTTCCAGTGCATGGACAATTCCTAAAGTATTACTTCTCATGACTCATTTTTTGTCCTTGCACAATAGCTATAAGAGTTGTATATATTAGGTTTGCTTTGATTAGGTTCTTATTTTGGTCTGTGTTCCAGAGTTTTCCTAGGTTCTTGCGTTGGTCTCACATCCAACCATCTCCAGTCAAAGCCATTGTTATCAGTGTTTTGGATGTTGTTGGAAGTTTTTCCTGATATCCTCAAATTTTCCAAATTTTGGATTGTTCAATGTCTGTGAGTCCATGGTTCCTAAGGTTTTAGGGTTTAATAACTTCAAAGTCATGTGGTAAAAAAAAATGCCTTTGTGTCACATTGTTTTCAAATCACTTATGTTTTCCCGTTATCTTTTTCACTTAATTGGAAGGGTCATCGTGTCGTCGAAAGGGACCATTTTGAGTTTTAGGCTTGGGCAGGTTCTAATTAAAATTGAAATGTTTTATATTTTCCTAAAGTCCTAAGTATTTTCCTCTATGAATGCATCGGGTTCTTAAAGGTCAAATAAGTTCCATTTGATCTAACGGTTCTCATGACACTGTAATGGGAGGTCATGCATTGAACATTCATTGCGACTCAGTGAGAAGCCACTAGTAGCGGGGCAGGTCAGATAGTTAATGGAGACAGTTAGCGGTGATGGTTTAGTGGTGACGGCTAAGTAATGAAGGACCTTAAGAATCAAATGGTTAGGTCATGATCTAACAGTTGTCGCTAGATCGCTACGAAGAGATTCTCATCCTTTACACTTCATGGACCAGCAACTGAATGGTGGGCCCGACCAATGTGGGTGACCCAGGTGTGTTAAAGGATTGACAAGTCCAAGGGAAATCAATGGTTGTCTCTAAACCATGGTGAGAAGATGCTCGACCTTTACTCATCATGGATCAGTGACAAAGAGTAGGTGAGTGATGAAATGATGGGCCCACTTTGAAGGTTTAAGTGATTAAAAGGTGTGCTGATTTTGCGTGGTCTAGTGCTTGTCGCTCGACCATGATGGAAAGTCGCTCAGGTTTTATTCTTCGCGGATCAGTGACTGAAAGGAAATGCATGTTGAAAACATCTGTTTGGTCCTTTGGAGTGGAAAATTTGACATTTAAATGGATTAATTGCAGAACTTGTGGCTCTATTGATGGTAATTAATGCTCATTTGTCGACGGGGTGCCTTAATAAAACATTGTTTTGAGACTTTAATCGCAAAAGGAATTCAAGAAGATTTGCAGAGACAAGGTGCACAGTTTCTATGAATTCTTAGGCATCAAGTAAGTTTCTCTATGACTGTGCTTTGCAATTCCTATTTGGGTGACATTGTTCAGTGCTAGAAATTTAGAAGGGGTTATTTGAATAACAATTGAAATAAGGGTAGCCTTAGATTGATATGATGGCACCGTGAAGAGAATTTAAGGGAAAGATAGATTACCAAGAGAGGGCTATTTGTGATGACTTTCTGGAACAACTGGTTCAATCCACGAATAGTGCAACAAAGATAAAGGAGCTTCTGCCCAAGTCTCCCCGCCTGCAGATTGGTGATGGTTTATATGACAAGGGATGTTGGTTGAGAGATTCCCAGATAGGCATGATAGGTTTAGGTCTGACCAGGGTAGGGTTTGGCCAACGGAATGCACCTACTCCTACAAATAACATATGGGAATTAGATGTTGGGAAATTGGTGGTCCCTGGGGTTTTCATGGACATTGATTTGTTGACCCGGATTGCAAAAAGTTATGACCCTATCACTAGGACTATGAGGAATGTAAGCGGGGGCCCCCTAATTGAAATTATTGAGGATGAACTTAGAAGGGTATTCCGACTGAATGAAGCCTCAAGTTATTTAGAACCCATTGATTTTGAAATGCTCAAGAAGGTTTATGATGCCCAAAAGGATCATCTTAGGAATGGGCCATTGAGGGATTTTTTTGCAAAGATAGGAGGATTAGCATTGGTAGGCCCTAGCACAATGGAGCCTTTCCCTATGAATTTCTTCACTTTAAGGGATAAGGGTATATATTGGTCTCTATTTCAAGTTTTTGGAGAAGATGCAGAGAACACCATGCCCACTCACTATATGCTTATGATGCAACAAATTTTGAACCCGTCTTTAGTAGTAGCATATGATTTTACACCTTATCTTGCAGATGTCATTCATGAGGGCTTAATTGGGATAAATAATGATAAGGTGGATAGACCTTTTAGGTGGTATTCCATCTTAATGCATATGTTTTTGTTTAAAGGTGTGGAATATTTTGCAAAAGACATGGACCCACTAAGAGAAAAGGATGGTAAAGACATGCTAGTTTAGTTATGGAGTGCAGATCTATCTTGGGACAGAGAAGATGCTTGCTATTTGAAGTTTGATAGATGCTTTGCATCTAAGAGTAGAATTTTTCTATTTCAAGAGAACCCTAGGATCCCAAAGGGTCTCCTTTAATTCATTAGACCTAAGGAGTTTGCAGAGAGCAACAATATTATGCACAATTGGGGTGACATAATCTTATATCTTATTTCCATTGTTTTCAGAGTATATGGTTTCAGGGGAATCCCATATTTGCTCCCTTATCAGGTTCCCTTGAAGATTGGTATCGTTTAGATTATGAGGGAGATTGGAGGTCTACAAGAAGAAAAGTTGATGAATAAAGGAAGAGGGACAATATTTCCAATAGTCACCAAGGCACATCAATTTGTAATCACCAAAGGTGGTTGGCTACATTTTTAGAAGTTCCTCCAGCCATGCAGATTGTCAATGACAGTTGCTAGGTTTGTTGATCCTGAAGGCTTCTTTAATGGAATGTTTAGGAAGAAAGCTAGGTGTGGGGGCAAATTTCATCAATTTCACTTCCCTGAAGATCTAATAAGAAATGAATTTAATTTGGCTGAGTAGAAAGTAAGAAAAGAAAAATGGTTGGTATACAAGAAGACCCTTGATTTTGTCCAATATTTTGACAAGAACTATGATCCATTGAAAATATTTTACCCATTTGAGGAGAAGATTAAATTTTTGATAGATTACTTTGAAGATGCAATGCAAACTCTGAATGAGAAAAAGGATGTTGTAATAAAGGCAAATCCTAAGAAAGCCAAGCTTGTCTTGACTAAGCCCATTTCTACCAAGGTCATTCGCCCTAGAGAGTATGTAATGTATAATAAATCAGGGTATAATTTGGTGATGCCTAGGAGGGATGAACCTTCTACATCAAAGGGAAAGACGCCAATGGAAGATGCTCTTGAGTCACAAGCTTCCCCAAAAAGGAAGAGGTTGGGAAAAGAGGCACTGTTAAGTGAATCCCTATATTCTCCTTCGCAATCCCCATTACATATAGGTGATGAACAAGCAGTTGCTAAGAAATTAATGCAACTAGGAATCCTAGGGGAGATTTCATTTACTTATGGAGGATTGCAAGAAGGGATGCCAGAAGAGCCAGCAGGTGCCAAAATGGACTTGACTGTTGAAGAATTTGTAGGTAGAGAAATGGATCCTATCATTAAGCAGACCAGTGATGTTTTTTTGGCTGATAACAGTTTTGTAAAGACAGGAGCCTTTCTGCAATTTGTTTGGAGAAAGCATATAGGGCAGTTTAAGGAAAGATGTGAAAAGAGGAAATTTGAACAACCCCATAAGGATACATCTGTTGTTGAAGCAGAAATAAAGCAGGAAATGCTAAGAGAGTTTGAAGCAATTACCCCCGAGGAAGGGAGAAAATTGATTGCAAATGTTGGAGTGTTAGTTCTCTCAGAATGGGACATAGCCGATGCATTAGTTTTTGATGCAGTAAGGAAGGAGACTAAACCTTTAGAAGGAATAACTCACAGTAATGACCACGCAGCCCTTGTAATGTGGTCATTTAAAAGAGAAGAAAATAAAAGAAGGAGAGATTCCTCAAAATCTGATTACTAAGGGGGTATGATTGTAAAGAGAGTCGGGAATACAGTGGTAGTTGAAACTGCTAGCATGACCTTAAAGTCTGCTAAATTCAGCATGGTAGTGGCTGAAAATGAGGCTAATGAGAAATCTTATCTCCATGTAAAATTAGAGGTAGTTCTAAAGTTTTATAATGAAGCAAAGCTTGAGATAGATTCTAAAGATAGCATCATTGCAAAGTTGAAAAGTAAATTGGAAGGAAAACATCAAAAAGGTGAGTCTTCCCAATTGATGATTGCTTCTTCTCCTACTAAGCCCCCTCCTTCTAGCCCAATTGTTGAATTCCCTCCTTCTCCCATGACTCCTTGTTTCCAATGAGCTAAGAACATTAAAGATGAGATGGATAAATTGAAGCAGGCTCAAGCAATTTTTGCAAGCAAATATGAGGAGAAGATCAGGGGTACCATTTTGAAGTTTGTAGATATTGTTGGAGAAGCAATTGTTTATATTAATATGAAAAGAATATTGACTCTTTTGGGTTCTTTGAAAGAAGATAAGGTTATTTTGGAGCCAATTTTGGATAAATGGACTGCCAGAGAGGTGGATTTAGAGTCTATATATTCTTTATCCCATGAAGAAGTAGGAGTTGATGTCACTATCAAACCTACTTATGAATTAGTAAAAGGTTTGTCTAGGTTTGCAGCGGAAAGAGTCAACATAGAAAGGAGGGAAAAATTGTACCGAAAAGAGTATGCAAATCAAAAATTTGAATTGTTTCCTGGAGGTTTTGTAAGTATCAGTAAATTGAAAGATAAAGAAATATGGCTTGGCGAGTTAGGTCATAAGTTGTCTCAAAGAATAAATAACATTATAAATATAGATGATACTTCTTTATTTATTCAAACCATTGAAGAGATTGAAAAAATAAAATCACATTTTGGCTTTTTGGAGAAGGAAGTTAAACAGTTAAGGGAAATGTGGAAAAGTTTGAACAAGTTGAAGAAGACAATTATTAGTTTCTCTTGGCCTGATGATGATACATTCAAGGTATGGGAAAGAAAATATGTTGTGAAAGAGATAGAATCACAGGAAGATCCTATTGACGCTCCAGCATGTGACTTTTCACAGGCGACCTGAAGTGGTTAGTTCTTATAATAGATATTTTTTGGGTAATTGGAATTTTGAAGAATTAAAGACACCTAGCACCTAATCTGCAAGTATTGAGAAGTTAGTTGGCCATGCTCCTACTTCAATTGTAATCAATGTAACTTTTGGGGGAAATTGTGGTTAGGATAAGAATATTCTTCTAGGGAAGTCTGAAGCTTGTTGCATCCAGTTTTTATAAATGGATACCAGGACTACATAGAGAGGGATTGCAAGAATTTTGTATCGAAGCTTTGGCAAAATATTTACATGCTTTTGTTTTGGCGTTTTGGAGGATCATTTTGTGTGTATGTAAAACTTTGATAAGAGTATTAATATACAATCAGAACATTGTTGAGCCCAGATCTATGGTGTCTTTGTGTCTATACGATGGTTATCATTTTGACTAAATGATCTAGGATTGTTTAGTTAAACAATTTGCTAGGCAAATTTATGAGAATGTCTTAGGTTTTTTTCTCAAGGAGGAAAATTAAATATACTCAGTTCCTTTTCATTGATAATCAGTAAATTTACATGAATTTGATGACTGGGTCTAGCATAGGTTGAGAGTTTATATATGTCAAGCATATATAGATGCAGTAAATCAAAGTGATGATATGTGTGTGAATTTCTACTGCCAAAATCATATTTGATTTTTAATGACTCTGAGGCCTGAATAAGACACTGGTATGACTTGCTAATGTTCTTGACATTCTTGATGATCCATTACAATGAAAATGCATCTTTCATTTATGTTCGGTTGCACTAAAGTAATAAGGTTTATAGAAATTTGCATTGGTTTTCTGTAAATCACCTATTAAAATTGTGAGAAAGTAATCACAAAAGGGTATACCTGCCTAAGCTTTGTTAAGCTTGAAATATAGGAGGTTTCTTTGTAAACCTTGTTAATTGTTGTCTTGTGTTTCTATTCTCATTGTTCTCTCATTGTGAGAACAGAGGCTTGAGATCTTAGAGAGAAAACAAAGCAATCAGAAATTGAGGCCAACATCCCAGAAGGTGATTTGATCGAGTTATGTGATTTGGTGTGATGATTCATTTTTTAATTGGTTGTGTATTGCAGAGTTGTGATTTCTGGATTGTATTACTCTGGAATTGATTCTTTATGTTGTGCATATTTTGGAGAGTGTTTGGGACATTCACGTGTGTCCTCAGTTTGGATGGTCAATGATTTGGAACTTCACAAGCATATCTTTCAGTTTATTATTGGTGATCTTGAGCTCCGATGATGAAACGATGATGATTCTAGTTATCCGAGTTGTTGCGGTGGTTGCCAAGGAATTCACGTTGCTTGTTGATGTTCTTTGATCATGTTCTATGTGTTTTGGCGGTCCGCATTGATTGTGGTGCGCGTTACTAAATATTTTATTGGTCTGATGATATTTTTTGTGTTATACGACTTTCTGGTTGACCCGATGGTTGTTGCATGTTGCAGATGATCTTGGCAAGATATTCGGTGGTGTTGCATGTTCGAGGTCCATGCTATGTTGTTGTCAACATTGTATTGGTCCGCATATTGATTTATCTATCGTGTGATGTAATTTTGTAATTAGGTTTTATGTGGTGAGCTGACCTTGGAGTTAAGGTTGATGATTTATATAAATGAGTATTGTAATCATGTAAGATGCGTGTTTGTGGTTGTGTTTGCGTTCTTTGAGAGTGTTGTATGTATGTGTGAACAAGTGAATTGATCTTTCGATTGTGTGGAAGAGCTGAGAAGTGTTGCAGTTCAGATAGTGTGCTTAAATGGAACTGTGATCAGGCATTTGGAGATACTATTCTTTCAGTTCATGTAATCTGGATTGTTGTCCGATCTTTGTAAGGTAGTGAGCCTTCCTAGGGTTGTATCCCTTTGTTGTTTTTGAGTAGTGCGCTCTAGGCAGTGTACCCGAATGCATGTGCATTCCCCATTGTAATATTTACACATACTACTACAGAGTATCACCATACTGTGGGTAGGTTCCCATCGTGGTTTTTCCCTTAACCGGGTTTTCCATGTCAAAAATTTGTGTGTTATGTGTGTTGTTGATGTGGTGTTTATCTTTGTTATTGTTGTTCTTGATTAGATCTGAAATTGAGGTTAATTTATTTAAATTTGGTGAAAACAGATTCACCCCCCTCTCAATTTTCCTTCATTGTTGTTGCCAACAACCTCTATAGCTTGCTAACATTTTATAATGACAGACATATTGCCTGATAACTTGTTTAACCACTAATTACAAGCCACCTAATACTTTCAGTATTCCAACTTTCTTTCTGCAGGATAACAACAACCCATGTGTCAAGGCTTCGTACTCAGTTACATTATTGGTGCACTGAAATTGAAGTCTATGTTCCACTAAGAAAGACTTACCCTGCGAACTAATCAATTCAACTCCTATTCAAATTCCTTGTTTAGATTTCAATCCATCAAACTTGAGAGTCAAAACTTGATCATCTTCAGGCACTTCTCATTCTTTTGGTACTATGTTCTTAGGAGGTTCCTTTATTTTGTGAAGATTCTTATTAATATCCAAACAATCTTATTTTAAACTTTTCACCACTTTACACTCTTAGCTGCTTAGACTACTATATTCTAAACTTGTTTGTTCATCTTAAGATGACTCTATTTTTACTTTCTTTTATTTATTTTCCATTGTTATCAAACACAAAGAGTATTGAGATTTTGAATGTTTTGCCTTATGTACTCTACACCAATCTTCCAACAAAATTTATTCTAGGGGAACATTATGTTTTCTATACTTCACTACTTCCTGTGATATCATTTTGATGAATTTACCCAAGGAGTCATTATACTCATTGGAAGATCATATGTCTAACTCTATAAGGATGTTTTTTTTAGGAATTATAGATAGTTTAGGTTTTGAGTATAACACACACATTTAATCTATCGGCATTGCTGATGGTTTTATACAGTATGCTCCAAGTTCTACTTCGAGATGTAGAGCTTCATTCTCTTAATCATAATCTGTAACTATTAGATTAATGTGAGGTTTAGATTTAATTCTAATTTGATTTGGAACCACATATGTGAAAATTCACTATGAATGTACAGTCATTTAGCATTCTAGTCTAATCTCGACTGAGTAATAATCCATATTGATCAGGAATATCTACCACCTAAATATCCATAAATACTTTAATATTGGGATTAGAAGCAAATTCCACATGTATATCTGTCGATTCTCTAGTAACATTGACTCCAGTCCTATCCAGTTGAGACACTTTCCTATTTTATCGAGCTAGGGTTAGTCCTAACTGTTGATACATTCCTAACGACATCACATTGGTAGAGACACCTGAATCTATCAAACAACGGTGCAAATTTTTGCCAAAGGCTTTAAGCATCAATAAGAAAGGAAAGACTTTAGCTTTTCCTTTGTAGATATCCGCATGAGCTTCTACTGCTGGCGCGATTTCCTTTTCTTTAGGCTTAGGGTTTTCTTTTACTATTTTGTCTTTTCTTTCTATCTTTACTTTATTGCACTGATCTTTTAAACTCTTAAGGAATGCATTCTTTATGACTGGAGTTTTCAACAACGTAGTCAATGACAAGTTAACCTTAACTTTCTTTATTTCTTCTACCAAATAGCTTATCAATTGATTTGCTACCGCATTATTAGTATCTATTTGAAACTTCTTATTCTTATGTGTAATATGTGTGTCATCCACCTTAGGTGGCTTTGGCAAATTACTTGATTATGGATCAGGAGGACTGTAGTAACTATTAGGTAGAGTAGAGGTAGTTAAAGGTCCCTTTGACTTGTTATGATTGTTACGTAGTATATAAATTATATGTGCTTCTAAGTGGGACAATGCTAACACACTAGATTGGAAAATATCAGAAGCTACTCTAAATTACGGAAACTCATTTTCATAATGAGTACTAGTATTGTGAATTATGCACTAGTTGTTCAAAGCATATTCTACTAATTTTATTTGTGCTAGTGAATTATTAGATCAGCAAGATTAGGATTGTACAAGGGCGAAACCACTCTATCATTATTGGGCTTAGTATTTTAAGTTCTTGGAGGTCTTGTTGAATTAAATTAGTGTTGTTGATTTGTTGAATTTTGGTCAACATTTGTAGCATAAGAACTCTGATTTTGTAAATATGACACTTCACTAGTTAACTTTCTTATCATATCATGGATTCGTTGATATCTTTTGTAGTATTACCATCAATATGGCCATTTGTGTCAAGTACATGAGAAAATGAGTTTCCATTTGAAGGAATCTTTGTGATGGCAGGTCCTAGATGTAGTACTAAAGAGCGACCATTATCTTGAACCATGTAATTTTGTATTGGGGGTGTGATTATAGGATTATTGGGGACAACATCAAACAACAAAGCATGTTGCATTAAAGCTCCATTAACTAAACTTGCTTGATTTGGCATTGTTGATGCCCCTAGGCTTGGTAAAAGACCATAACCTACTTGTTGCATCTTCTTATTGACACAAACTACTTTTGCATGGGCTTCTGACAAGTTAGTTGCAGCAGGGTTTCTCCCTTTTACAAAAATAGAGGTTAATGGATCAAATGCTACATAGTATATAGATAATGTCATAGACTCGACCACTATATAAGGCGCTTCTAACTTAGTGTAAGATCTATGAAACGTATCGCTAAAATTACTAATAGGTTCATGTCGCTCTCTCCTAATTAGTGCAGACTAATGATACAATGTAGTAGCATCTATTGAATTTTTAAACTATGCCACGAAGACATTCTCTAATAGATTAATAGATCTCATGGAGTTATAGATCCTATAGGAAAATTGATATACCAAACATATGCTCCATCACTCAAGGTATAAGGAAGCAATTTGCATACAACATCCTCATGCATAATGTGTTCTCTTCCACAAATATCTTTGAAGATTCTAAGGTGTTCTTTGATATCATTATGAATTTGAAACATTGGACATAACTTATCCAAATTTTTGGGCAAATCGTGATAATTAAAATATCTAATAGGTGAATGGGCATTGAAGAAAGCCATAGGGGATAGAAGAAGATGAACTTGTGCCTAACTAGCAGGAATTACTGGTACTTGAGGTAAAACTCTATTATAGACCCTTGGAACAAGACTAGCGGAACTAGCCACGAGCCTACAATTAACCCTCCTTTTGGGTAATTCTAAGAATTTAAATCTAGGTTCATAAGACCTAGATCGAGTTAATCTTTTGTATTCCACCGTACTGTGTCACACACATGAAACTTTTAGCCCTCCTTCTAATGCCACTTCTGTTGATATGGATTGTAGTCACACTTCAACCAAATAGAAGTCTTAGCAACATAACCAATCTTTCTTAAAAAATCAAGTAGAACTTGATTCCAAGGCTTGAGATGGTTAGGTCTTAACCTACTGGTTTTGCTACAGGTTCGTTGTCTAACATTGTTTTCACAAGGAGCTCCAGAATGTTTTCTTTGAATAAACAATAGTAACAACCATAAATGCTTGGAGTAAGTTGTACATTATAGTTATTTGATGATGCAACAATAAATTTACTTCCACTTCAAAATAAAATTCAAAAGATTTAGGGAAGAGGAAATCTAATTCTACATCATAGATTCAAAGATATGCAAATCTTGAAAGAACTGAATTAAGAAGATAATGAATTTAAAGTCAATTGGAGTAATTCACAATCTCATGCAAATTCATGCAAGCCTTTAAAGTAAGACCACCATTAACAAATAAAATGACACAACACACCAGAGAGATTTCCTATGGAACATTACACATTCATATATTAACAAAAGTACATAATCAGATTTGTTCAGTAAAATGAACTCTAGTCTTATCAACTTAGCAATTTGCAAAGGAATCGCAAACCTGAAATCTACTATTGAAAAGAAACCAAGAAATTAAACTATTGAAAACACAACTTTTCTAAGCTCCTCAAGTTCTACAATTTATAATCTCCTTAAAATGACATTAAAACCTCCATTTATAGACAATAGTTTTGGAGTGGCTCAAACAAGACAAAACCTTGCTAGTTGGCAAGCATAAAAAGAACAAAATGACAAATAGGGTTGACTGAGTCAATTATAGTCTTTATAACTTTTCTCTGTTAATCACCATCTACAGACCACAATTGATTAGAGCGCTTTGGTCACTTTGTCCTTAGATGTGCAATTACTATTAGAAACTTTCAAACCTTTCAATCCCACAACATAAACTTTTCAAGAGCAACTATAGCTCTCAACATTTCTTTCTTCTCAAAACCTTCAACTAGGGAACAATTGAGTGCTTGAGATTCATACAAATACTCTATCTCAACTATTTTCTTATCTTTGGAGTTGGTGACACTTTCATACTCCTTCGTGGTACATTCCATTTGAGTCGGGTCCCTAATGATCTAAAGATTTACACCATTTTGCGGATACATGACTCACTCATTCCAACATCTCTCAAATTTTGTCGCGAATCCTTCATTACTATTCTGCATAACATCCTTAATTAACTATTCCATGAGGATTTCTATGATTATCTTGTCTTTCTTTATGAAATCACTCATAGTTTTCAATCTATCTTCTTTACTTTAATCATACACTCCTTTAACCTACTTAGTTGCCATTCGTCTTGGATTTTCTAGGCTTCTATTTCAAGAATCTACTTCTCTACAATATTTTGTTAGCTACCAGGACACTTGTTATTTCTTCCATCTCATTTAGCCTCAACATCTTAGTATCCACCTTTTCCAATATCTCTCTGCACCTTCGTTGCAACTTACTATTTCCAGTAACTGTGCTAACGACAGGTATCTCATTGTTACCTTTTTAACGTTTATTTTACTTTAGCCAAGATGTCTTGTACCCATTCATCCATGGTTGTTGCTTTACGCTTCACAATGGTCATAGTATCCATTTATTCTTTTGACATCAACACAGAATGCGAGGATATTTCCTATGGAGTTTGTCGAGGTTGCACAATCCCTTTAATGAACTAATTTAATTGGTCAATATGACCCTTTTGCTCCCGCAACTTCTTTCAATCCATGTTGAGGTGATATTCCATCATTGCTAACCCTTCTTTGGTACTATTGGGCCAACAAATTTGAAAGGATTTCCTAAATTGATGGTGGTAAATTGATAATCTTCTACAGTAATATCTTCGGATCTTTATCAGCTATTGGTATGTGGAGTTCATGATTTCCTTCTACATGGATCTTTATCAGCTATTGGTATGTGGAGTTCATGATTTCCTTCTACATGGAGCTGTATAGCATTTTTAATCTTTGGCTTTCTTCCCTTCTTCACAGTTTGAGGATCCCTCAATAAAATATTGAAGTCCAAAGGTAGTAACTCAACCTTATCTTTTTGTTGCATTTGTTGTTGTAGACATTCTGTTGCTTGTCTTGAACTCAAAGTTGCTACCTTCTTTTCTTTTTGTGGAGTATTGTTTTCCAACTCTTCAACCTGCTCTTCTCCTTCACCTTTAACTTCAGTTGTAGACTTCATCTGTTATTTTCCTTTTTTATTCAATGACCTTTCCATACCCAAGAGATTGATTTGTATCTCTGATCACAATTTTTTCCTTACTTGAGACCTCTTCTATCTTCACTTTTTCAATATCTTTAATTTCCTTATGAGGGGCATTTTCTTCTTGATTTATTGTATCTCCTTTATCTTCTGTCAGATTTTGTCCTATTTCTTCCTGGTGCTTGAACACTCCCGCGAACTCATCCTTAAGATCTTTCTTTTTAACTTCATTAGTAATAACATTGTTTTCGCTGCCCACTTGTCTTTCGATTATCATCAATGGAACTAAGGTTTCTTTACTTATTGATTCAGTATTAGTTTCTGTATTAGTTTCGATCTCTGTATCTTTGAACCATGAAGATTATTTATCCATAGTATCTGTAAATCCAGCTTGCTCAACATTTTTAATCTTATTGAGTGAGTGCATGGATATTCATCTTTTTGGCTGAATAAACTCTTCCTCTCCTCCTTGAGCTTGTGAAGCTTTTCCTTTATCTAGCTGTATTATTCTCGCCTGTTCTAGCGTTAAATATTTTAAAAATACTTGACTCAATTCTTGATACATTTTTATCATATTGAGATCATTATCCGATTTGTTGGGAGGATTCATCCCTATAATCCCGCTCATTACATTATATACAGAGGGAGGAGAAGCAAACAAATTGGCTGTCGTCTATGACGTTGCCACTGGTATGGCCTAGCTTGAGTAATTATAGGCTATCCTCTTGGTTGTCCAGAAGTAGAGGCTTCCTTGGTAAATTTTCTGCTTGTCTGATCTTGTGGCTCTAAAATTTTAGTCCTAGCCAATTGATTCAAATCCGAATCAGTCATGACGACTTCAAATCCATCCATGTATGTCTCTGAGCCTTCGGCCATAGATGTTGCATCTACTACTTTAGCCATATCTCTACTCCTCTTATGGACTAAGAAATTGCCATAGCCTTCATCTTCTATTTCATTTATTTTTCTCTTCTTTGAGGTCGTGAGCTTATACCCTTTCTTCCTCAAGTTTTCCTTATATTCTTCTATCCATCTTAGACTATCCCTCGAGATGGGTTCATTTATCACTTCTAATGACAATGATTCTAGTTGATTCAGGTGTGGTTCTGTGATGGGTTGATCTTCAACTTGACCAGCTGTATAACTAGAATGTAGCACTTCTTCATCATCCTCTATTATCTGATGGGGAATATAAAAACCTATAATATCAAGACACAAAGTTTGCATCTGTTTTAGGGTCAATCTTTGATACTGTATCATTCTTTCTTCTTTTTCATCCTTGCAATCGATCCAATAATCTTCCATGTTGAGAATATGTACTACTTTCTTTGAAATGAAGATCTTTATTTTTCCCAATGGATCAAAATTATTTCTATAAATTCAAAATACTTGTAAATGTCTGGCCAAGATATCATCCTCTATCTTTCAATTACTTGCGAGTCAGTCACATACAAATCTTCCCATTTTCAAAGGAAACTTAAATCCTAATTTATTATGAGAACTGTGATATAGATCATGAAAATATAGGATTTGTCAGCTAAATTATGTCAACCATGCCTAATTAGAAGGATATCTTGGTAGCCTAAACGGTTTCCTCATGAATCTCTATATTCTCATATAATACCAAGTGGGGATTTGAATATACCAACTACCATAAATCTGGATTACATCTTGGAATTCCTTAGGTACCCTTTCGCCTACTCTTCTTTCCAATCCTCGAGTTATCATTTACTTGCCTGCAACTAAGATATGATTGTTCCAAGGTAAGCTTGGGATATATGCATATACTAGATTGTTCACGTGTCCATTACCCAGAACTCCTGTTATATTTTCTTTGACTACACATGCATAGGTCACATAGGACACCATTTAAAAATTCACAGCTAGTTCTACCACATACTTGTAAATTGAATCACTAATAAATTGTAAATTGAATCACTAATAAATTGTGGCCAATCAAAAAGACCTTTATTTCCTCATATAACCTGGATGAATGAGAACATCCAACCTTCAAACTGTCCACTCACTTTCAACCCAGCTACCCGACTCAAAAATGTATTGCTTTGTATATATCTAGGCGGACATTCGTCCTAAGCAGAAGCTTGGGCAATTTAGATATTAACTTTCCGTTCTTTCTCTTTAACCCAATCCTTTTTAATTATTCTTTCACATGCACCTTTTTGACTTCAGAAGGTCTTCAACTGATTTGTCTTTGGTCATGACAGTGACCGTCTTAGGTCTATTGATCCCAAACACTTCTGCAATACATGTTGGGGTGAGGTCAGCATATACTTGATCATCTTTAATCAAAACTCGCTGCTCTAGGTCATAATTCCATAGACATTGTTGTACTAATTCTTGTGCTTTGACTATTTCAGGAAACCCTATCACTCTTACTAACCTAGTTTTTTAAAGATTTTTCATTTAATCAGTGGAAATTGGTTCATTAATCTAGACTATAAGATCCTCTAACTTGTTGTCTCTGAGATGGATATCTAATATGAAACATCCTCTAGGAACTACCTTCAACAATCTCCATTCGAAGTCCTTTGAACTCCCTCTTGAAATCTGCTTTCCTCAACCCATGTGTTCCTCCCCTATTGTTCCTAATAAGAATACTCAATCACCATTTTGCTAAGACTATTGAATTTACTTTACCACTATATTCGTACAATATTATGCATAAGATTTGTCTTCCCTCATATATTTGAAGCTCTCATTCCAACGTTTTTGTTTTAAAATATTTACTTCTTTATCTCTTTATCGTTGCGATTTTTCCATTTCAATGCATGAAGAATGTGTAATTTGTCACTTAACGCTGAGAAAATCACAGAGCATCACCTATGAAATCATTAATGATGTTCGGGAAATTCAAAAATATCTTTAATCCGGCCTGTACTCGGTGTCAAAGTGTATCTTTTGTTATGGGTTTGATGAGTGTACATTCATAATACTCGGCTTCAATTCCTAATCGTTTTAGATTTACTCTTCATTTGATCAAGCTTTGTGAACCCATGTGGCCTTTGTTTCCCCATATGGGCTTGGAACTACTTATCTCTTTTCGTTTCCACTTCGATCCATTAGTTTTCAAGTTTCAAGCTAACATGTGTTTTCTTATTGCTTAATTCTCAATGCAACCAAATCTCCTTTTAAATATGATGTCTCTCACATGTGAATATATTCTTTTTGAATAATGAATTGGTAGAGTGTGGGGCGCATTTGATCTTTATTACTTGAATCATGTTTTTCTCTGCAGCCTGCAAACGCGAATGTTTTATCCTTTCATGATTCTTACATGTAAATTATTTTTATTATTTTAAATGAATTGTTCAACAAACCTTTCTACTATCCACAATACCTAACAATCATCTTAGCATCCCTTCTATGCCTTGTGCAATGTGGAAGAAAAAGTGGTTTTTATTCTTTTCAACTTATCCTTTAAAACTCTTTGTATTTCGATTGTCTTCTTTTATACTATTTTTGCAGATTGGGGAGGAAGTTGATATTATATTTCTTTTAACTGATCATCATTGCACTTGCATTAAACTTGCTTTTTAGTTCGCAAATCTGAATCAAGACCTTCCAAGTCATTTTTAAAGAACGTATTTTACTCTTTAATACATATCGTTTATACTTTTTAGTCCTCAAACTGATGGGTCCCTATTTTTCATGGAATAAATGGGGCATGTTGTGAAACCTTACAATAGTTGTGTTGTATCCTTACTTTTGATGTTCATGGTTAGATGTCAAATGTGTTGATCAAATGTGTTGATCAAATGTGATAATCTAAAGTTCATGATTGGATGTTAAATAAGTGATGCCTTGAAGTTCGTGGTTGGATGTTAAATGTGTTTTGAATAATAAATTTTTGCAATGAAATAGCTCATGCATGTTGTGCCAGTTTTGGTGTCTCTGGCTCAGGAGATTGTTCTACATTTATCTTCATTTGGAGATACAACTTCACAGTTTGGAAATATGATAAAGGACATTGTGAAATATGTGTGTTTCTCCTTTTCATATCACACATGCCATGACATAATTTTATAGGGCTTGTATAATAAAGTTAAAGTATTATTGCCAGTCAGAATGGACCTAGAATTTTCTCTGCACTTCACTTCATTTATTTTCTTGTCCTTACAATTTGGGGGACTTGCTCATATTGTCTATATATTACCTCTTCTCAATTTTCAACTGTTTAGGTGTATTGCAATTATGGATTTAAACGATCTATCTTAAGACTATATTTTTTGGTTTACAAGTGATGATGGGCTCAATATTTGCTAGATTGCACCAGGTCATCTATGTGTAATTTTTTGGATGGAATGCATAAGAATATTGATGAACATCATACCATGCTTATATGTGCTCGACATATTATTTTTTGACATATCTAGTACTATTTGTGTAATGCCCCACCAAGGAACCTTGGAAGATATGAGCAAAAAACACATAGAATGCATGGAAAAAAAATGAAGTAATAAAGTATCATTATGCATAATATATACAAGAATAATGCACAAACCTCAAGATTAGATAAAATTGTTGATAACCGATAATGCACGAGTGGAATACTAAACACCTAAAACATCAAATATACAAGGGGAAAGGTCTCCCAAACCTTATGTCAGGGTCCACAAGTTATTTACGGTTGCAAAAGACCATGCCCAAATTTGCAAGGCTCGAATCAACAAACAAGACCAACTACTAACAAGACCAACTACTAGGTCCTAGGTGTCCTAGACGAGCTTTGATAAAAACCCAGTCACAAACAGATGCCCCCAATGCCATCCAAATTGGCTCAAAAGCTACTCACAACACCTCTTATGATTCCTTGATATTTCTACCTTCCCAACACATCTGAAATTGGGTCTAACAGACACCCCCAAATTCCCATAAACCTCTCTAGACTAATTAACAAAGGACATTTTTCAGGAATCTACACAAAGTATCCAATAATGATTTTTGGGAATCTATACAAGTGCCCAAGGATAGTTTTAGTAATCTACACAAGTGTCCTGAGAGGACACTAGCATGTTTTGGGGACACTAGTATTGCACACAAGTTTCCATGACTCGCACTAGTGTCCCTGGGACGTGCTGGCATCCTCCAAATTGGTGAACTCACACTGTCATACTATAATACATGCATTTTTATAGATTAGTGAACTTCTTGTCTGGACACTTTGATGTCCCAGACACCCACAGCCCCTTGGTGAAGTCAAAATACCCACACGTCCTCGAATTACGAAAATTGGGCAAAAGGTGTTGAATACATAAATAATCATTATCTACAAGATTACATCAAAATATATTTGTTTTAAATCATACAAAAATGACAAGAAAGAAGATCAAGTGTTGAGGATGGTGGATAAGCTCCACAATATTTTGATTAAGTAAAAATAGGTTTTTGAAAGGAACCCGAACCTTTTACAAATCAGGAAATAGAAAAAGCATAAGAGCATAAAAGATCCATGCCTGATCACCCCAACAAAAAACTGATCCCACCCAAACCAAAAAGGGATCACAAAACACATAGAGCCGCATAAAGACATCAAAAAGATATCAAAAGGACAACTCAAAGGCAAAGACAGAGACCAAGACAGCTAGATATTTTTCATAATATCTTCTGCGTGAACCACCATTTGCTTCATGTTGTTCGCAGAGGTCTTCAAATCATCCAACTCTCGTCATTTGATTTAACACTAATTCTTGGTGTTGGCTCCAGTCCTCTTCTCATGACCTTTTTTCTCCAATTGGTCCTTGTCGCCCTCTTTATCTTTAATGTTATCAAATCTATTAATCAGAATGTTCATATTGTCCACAAAGGCTTTCAGAATCTAGAAATTATGTTCATCTATCCTCTTCACAGTTAGTTCCATCATGTCGACTCTATTGCCCAGATTATTCATGGTAATTTCTAGCCCATTCGCCTCTCTATTCCCTTCCATTTCCTTAACCTTCTTTTTAGTTTCAAGAATTTTACCAACCATGTTTTCAATAGCTTCAGCATTGTTGATTGCCACCACCAATTCTTTAACATTTTCAGAAAGAGGTTTGTCGCCTATCGTGGCATTTTTTATAACATTCATATCATTCTTCAGGTTGCTGATATCTTTCACAATTCTACTGATAGTATCACAAAATCCCTTAATACTATCATTATCCCCAAGACAATCACTAGGATTTCCCCTTTTATTCTCTTGGCCATCATTTTGCAAGCCTTGAGTATTCAAATCCTCATCACAACCCACATCCGGGATCTCATCCCCCTCCTTACCCTGCACATTGTCATGTTTTTCCTCTGCATCCTCATCAGAAGCTATCAAAATCTAATTTTTACCTTTGTTAACTCCCTTGCTGGTGTTCTTCTTCCTCTAGGTTTGTTTTCCCGTTCCTTTACCTTTCTTGCTTTTGATGATTTTTTCCTCAAAGGACTCATCCTCGGAGTCCAAGATATCAGAATCAACCACAATCCTCTTTCTCTTCCCCTTATTACTCCCCTTTTTGCTAAGCTCCTCTGACTCACCTTCAGTTTCTGAGTCAAAGTTGAAACCACTATCCTCACTTTCCATTTCCTCATCCCTAGTATTTTTACCTCTAACTGGTTTGTCAATGCATTTCCCTTTCAACAATTTATACACTAAAACCATAAGACCCTAATGAAGAGCATGGTCGCCTTGACAGTCTTTTTGCATTTCTTTAATTGTGTGATCCATGGAGCAAGCAAGATAATAGGGCAAGCTTACCTTTTCACCATGGCGAAAGTGGTTGAGCAACACAAAATGGTGCCCGTAAGCTCTCGTAAATCTCCCATCCATCATAATGTAGGTTATGGTAGCAAATAACATGAACCTCCATGGCCTACAGATGTGTTTTGGGGAGTGATAGGAATTATCCACCTTCACCATTTTCTTCTTTTCACCATCCATGACAGGAAATATGTCCGCTGCCTTATCAAAGACGCTACGATCTCTATAGAACTTAATGCCCTATGTCACCATCCCCGTGGCTTTTGCAATAATATCTTCATCCACCATCATCATCTGGGTGCCCACCAAAACTTTTCCATTCTTCCAATTATTTATAAAGTGCTTGGTGATTGTTGGGTCTTTACCATTGAGCCTCTCCATGAACACACTTAAGCCCCCCTCCTATAGAATATCCCAAACCTCTCTGTTCTTCTTCCAATCCGAACATGAGGTTGGTTCAAACCTTTTTTTGTTCCCTCCCATTTTTCCTTCACAATCACTGGAATTCCTAATCTCTGCTCTGAGTTTTCTTCTCTGGTTTCTATTATTGCTTTGAAAAATAGCCCTGAATCTGTCCCTAGTTAATATGATAAGGCAATTAAATAAATGCTCATCACCGCCATTGTAAGTCTTCATCGAAAAAAGTGGGAAAAGCATTAGGAATTATGATTGATGATGCCACATTGCCTCATCTGGATACGGTCCAGATCGAACAAGGATTTCGCCTCACATGCAAGTTTACTCTCTCCATTAATAGTAATGATTTCCTCAGTTTGGCAGGCCAGGTTGGCTGCCCAGTCAACACATGAGTTAGCTTCCTTGTACACATGTGTGAAAACACACATATCAAAGGTGTCACTTATTTTCTTCACCGCTTTAATTGCATTGTTTATTGACCAAGAAGGCGGGAACACCTTATTCAAACAGTTTATGATATTCAAAGAGTCACCTTCACACCATACTCTGGTACAATTGGTTTCCTTTGCTATCACCATCCCATGATAAGTCTCCATAGCCTCAGCAACATGATTAGTTTGATTTCCAATAGGGATACATTTAATGATTTTGCATTTTCCCCATTCATCCCTTAAAACCACTCCACATCCTGCATTGCCAGGGTTACCCTTTGAAGTGCCATCAAAGTTGATTTTCATCCAGCCATGGGGAGGGCTTTCCCATTTCACACCTTCTCTAGGATTAGCTTGAAAGAAGTCTCTTCCCTGTAATCTCTAGTTCTTGAAGATAATATGATCATCCTTATCTTGGGGATTGGCTATTCCACCTATGATGTTAATATTCTCCACTATATTTCGTTTGATTTTCTCAAAAAATATTTGAGCCTTAGAAGCCTTCTCTCTAAACACTTTTCATTTCTCTCTTTCCATATTCCCCAGCAAATATGGGGTAAAGCTAGTCTCCATAGAAAAATTATAGTCTTATTCCTTGAGGGATGATGCCAAGAATTAAAAACCTCTTGGACTGATTCCGAGAGAACTGAACTGATATTGAAGTAATCTAGACATCTAGCCCAGATATCAGAAAAGAAGGGACAATGAAAGAACAAGTGGTTAATGGTTTCCTCATTCTGCATACAAAGAACACAAACACTAGGCATACATATTCCTCTTGTTCTAAGGTTATCAATAGTCAAATTTTTTTTTGAAGGGCCATCCGGGAAAAAAATATTAATTATAGGAATTAGGCCTTTCACCCAAGCCTTAGCCTAGCAAAGACTCTCCATCTTAGAAAAATTTTGATTATAGAGAGAGGCCACATAAAATTTACCATTTGCTGTAAGTTTCCAGATTAGTTGATCATCATCATCCACCACCACCATGGAATTCATAATTTTGTTCAGATTACCAATGGAGGGATCTACTTGGGATAATTCCTTCCATTGTCCATTATTCCAGTAGTTACCCACCATAGAGCCATATTTTTCCTTGCACTGATTCTGAAATTTACCCCAATCAGGACTTTCACTCAACGGGGAATCAAGCAACCAAGAATCTTCCCAGAATTTAATGAAGTTTCCTTTCCCCACCTTCCATTTCACACCTTTGGCAATTAGATCTCTTACTCTTGAAACATTTTTCCAAATATTAGAGCCAATTGGGATATCTTCAGCATTGAGGAAACTTAGAAGGGTAGGATATTGTCTTTTATACTTGTTGTCCCATATCAGTTTCCATTCTCCCTGGGTGTTATAACCTCTCCAAATCTGCTTAGCCACAAGAAACTCATTCATGTCTCTTATTCTTCTAAGGCCAAGACCTCCCTTTCTTATAGGTTTACAAACCTTATCCCATGCAATCAGATTCATTCTCTTCTTCTCCTTGACCCCTGTCCACAAAAAAGTTCTTTGAATTTTTTCAATAGCCTCCGCAAACTTGGCAGGAATTCTGAAAAGGCTGATGGCATAAAGAGGGATACTCTGAAGAGTAGATTTCAAAAGTTGAACCTTACCAGCTTGGCTGAGAAGAGAGCCTTTCCAACCAACTAACTTCCTATGAAATTTATCCACAAGAGCTCCCCAGAATATATCAGGAGGAACTTGACATAAAGGGATCCCAAGATAGGAAGCAGGATGATTCCCCAATTGACACCCCAAAATGTTGCTTATTTTTATCTATCTTCTTTGAGGAACTTGACATAATAAGCTCCACAATGTTGATCCCAAACCTAGTCCATCAATCCCCAATGGTGGTTTTAAATGCCACCCAAACATGTGGAACCCTTAGGTCCACCCCACCATACTCATGCAAATAGTCACACATCCTAGACTGTCATACATTGCATGCAAGTGGGGTAATAGGTTCACACAAGAGAAAACATTGAGCATACACTCAACGTGATCATATCAACCAAAAGGAATCATAGTGCCACATCAAGATAAAATAAGATAGAGCCATAATCTTAAAGAAGTCAATCTCATGTACAAAATAAAGATACACTCAACAAGAAGGAACACATAAAACCATCAAGTATGAACTAATCTCATCAACCAATCACCAGAGAGATAGTAAGGTCAAATTGTCAACATATAAAGTAGTCACATGGATCCATAAAGAAGCACTATCAACATGAAAGGAATATCATCTTTTGGTTTCTATTCATATCTATAGGGTTAGGTATAAAGAGAGAAAGAGCAAGGAGTCTCATCTCATAGCTTGAAGGTATGGCTCATGTGGAACCAAACATTGTCTCATATAGATAAGAATCGTGATCATGCAAGTTACACCACTACATGAGTGGGTATGTATCTTTGGACAAGTGGACCAATGCTCCATGTGTGGACATGCCTTCTCAAGCCACCCATGGTCATGTGATAGCACTCATGGCATGCTTGAGGAATCCAATCATCTTATTATTGTTCTACCCCATTGTTTATTATGTTATCACTCAATTATAAAAATCCCCTAACACGATCGCCAGGCATACCAGTTATGGGTTAGGGACATGAGTGGGAGTCATTCCCATCATTAACTCTACTACCTCCCTAGATCTAATAAAATCCATAACATGAAACCAAATGACAAAGATGGCAATCTTATAATCAAGTTCTTTTATCAAATTGAGCCCAAGATCCTTAAATACAATCAATTGCTCAATGGCCAAAACACCAAGAGAATGGATCTCAAATGATCCCATATTCAAATTTACATAATTTCACATATAAATAACATTTTAAAACACCCAGAATCTATTTTTCAATAAATCACATTTTGGACCAAAAACCAATGCAAGAGGCCATCCCCTATTGATGGACCTCCAAGAATTCAAATTTTCAAAGCACACCAATAAAAAACCAAAAAAACTCATTGATTACCTTTCAAAAACTGACCCAATTTAACCCCAAAACCCATACACAAAGAACAAGACAACAAAACCCTCAAACAACCCCAAATTGATCAAGGAAAACAAGTACTTTTCAAATGTAAATTATCAATTCCAAACTAAAAATGGAAGCACCTTTTAGATTGATACAAATGATCATAAACACACTATATTTCCATTTCAAAACAATAAATTTAAAAGATAAATAAGAAGGAAGAAGAACCCTACCTCGAAATTTTAAAAACAAAGGAAATGAAGAAGCCTACACACCAAAACACTCTAGACAAAACCTCTCCAAATAGTAGCAAATTAAATAAATTCCAAGAAAATCCTTCTCACAATGTAACCCTCAATCAAATCCAAAGAATTCTCCAACCAAAATCTCCAAAAAAATCAAGCCAAAATTGGAAGAACTTCATACAAATTTACACGCCAAAAACTTCCTCTAAATTTACCCCAAAAAATGTTGCAAGCAACTTTTTTTTCCTCAAAACTAAAAATAAACAAATAAATTTCCCTCACAAAACTTGTATGGGAATGCAACCATTCCAACCACCACAATAACAAAAAACCATTACAAACTATAGATTATTTATTAAATAACTTAATTAATTAAATCCCCAAAATTACAACGAACTCTCACCAAAAATGTATTTTTATTAATTTAATATCATTTACCCTCACCAAACATAAAATACACTTGTACTATAATTGTGCTCATATAAATACACAAGGGATAAATATAACAATAGTAACATTAACAATTTATATCACATAAAGGTGTTAAAAATAATAATAATAAGGATGAGAAATATTTATACCATTAATAATAATATTCATAACATAAATATTATTAATAAAATATGACATGAATGATGATAATCATTACCAAGATTAAATCCATCAAAACCACACAACCAAAGATCATTGACATAGGGTACATGGACATTGCCTTCATGACAACCCAAGAAGGTAGACTCAAGACCAATATTATCCCCCTAATTTGGGATGATGGCTAGGGTTAGGTCACTTGGGCCTTAATGCTATTTCCATATACCACCATCATAGATTTTTTAGGAATACTTAGACCTGAAACACAAAACCCAAAACACAAAACACCCGCACAATATATATACATCTAACATGATATACAATAGCATTAGTAGTCATAATCAATACTCCAATAAGATCACCTGAAACACATGTTATCATATCATGATCCATCATAATCATAGTACATCATCTCATATCAAAGTCATTGAGAAATCATAAGCATTAATAAACTCGAATATCATCAATATGTTTCATATACATAAATCATCATAAACATCTTGATGTCCTGAAACATAGAGTCATCATGAATAGTCCACCATCATAGATCAAATAAGTATGTCCATAGACACACCTAATAGGATGCCACACACACATAAATTAAAACATAACTCCAACATAAACAAAATAGGAGGCAAGAATGGAAGGGTGTTACATCCTCCCCCTAAAACTAGGCTTACTCCTGGAAACCAACAAACAAATAGGGGTACAAATCTCTCAACCTCAAAGTGTCCTCCCATGTAGTTGAACCATCATCATTCATGTCACATTGGACCCTTACTTTCTTGTTGTCTCAAGCCATGAGGGTTAGCCACTGATGTTGAAGAATGTTAACTCCAAAGAAAGTTGTCTGTCCTCAACCTACAAAGCATTCTAATCAAGAACATCGGTCACATCCAGAATATAGTGTCTAATTAAGCACAAAAAAATGAAATACATCATGGATGTGAGATGGGATCAATGAAAAAGAAAGATAGTAGGCAATGAGACGAATCCTCTCTAAGATCTCAAAAGGTCCAACAAATTGTGGTGCCAACTTAGAATCCCTTCCATAACAGATTGCTCTTTTGCAAGAACACTCTCAAAAACACATGATCTCCTACTGAGATATAGTGGACCACTCTATGAGCATCTACATACTTCTTCTAATAATCCTGAGTTGCAACTAAATGATCTGAAATGTAAACCACATGTTTCTCTATATCTTGAAGCATCACAGGACCCAAAAGAATTCGGTCCTCTTAATGATCCCAACTCAATGGAGTATGACAGAAACGACCATACAAAGCCTGAGAAAGGAGACATGCCAATTGAACTATGGTATCCATTGTTATATGCAAACTCAAATAGGTACAAATAGTCCTTCCACTGATATTATTGATCCATAATATAAATACGAATCATATCCTCCAATACTTGATTAACTCTCTTCGTGTGCCCACTGGTTCTAGGGTGGTATGCTGAAGTAAAATTCAACTACGTTCCCAAAGCATGCTGAAGTGAAGTCCACAATGTGGAAGTTAAAATAGGATCTTGATCTGAAATGGTCTTGTGAGGAATCTCGTGCAATTGCATAATGACCTTCATAAACACTCACGCTACCAAAGCAATAGTCTAAGATGATCGAATGGGAGAGAAGTGTGTCATCTTGGTCAATCTATCCATGGGACCATGATAGAATCATGACAATGCCAATATATCAGTAACCCCACTATGAAATCCATTGATATAATGTCCCATTTCCACTCTAGAACAAGATTCAACTGCAAAAGTCATGTGGAACGCTAATGCTTTGCCTTCACCCTTTGAAACTCCAAAAACCTAGATACAAAATCTGCAATATCTTGCCTCATCCCTAACTAATGATACAACTGCTTGAGATCTATGTGCATCTTCTTGACATTGGGATGCATAGAATAGGATGGATGATGGGCCTCAAATAAAATAAAGGTGTGAAGACCCTCTGTGGGTGGAACATAGATATGATCAAGATGACACAAAAGACCATCTACCTCCAAGGAATTGTTGAACCCAAGGCAGGATTGAGAGGGAGGGTGAATCAGTCCAAATAGATAATTAATGCATCACATAAGCAATTAATACACAACACATAACCAACACAAGTACCAATATTTTCTATGTGGAAAACCCAAATAGGGAAAAACCATGGTGAGCGCTTACCAACAACAATATATCTAGTATGAATCTCAAATTACAAAGATAAGAGCTCACTACTTTGAACTTTTTGTCCAAGCTTAACTGCTTATGGAGAAAGATATAAAAGAGGACTTGAAAAACCTGAAGCTAACTACACTTAGGGAAAGATACAAAAAATGATATGAAAAGAAGGATCTATTGATCATGAAGTTGTCCTTGAACTTTGCATCAAGCGACGAACATCAACACACAACTCAAACTACAACTGTCAACTCTCTATCTCATAACTTTGCTATAGTCTCAACACTTGCATATCATTCAAACACAACTCTTCTTCATTTCTCACACTTCCTCTGATCTTTCTTCTCTACCACATCTCACACTCTCTGTTCTTTTTAGCACATCTAACTCAAACACACATATGCCTTCTATACAAGATAGATAATCAAATCTTGAACCAAGCTGGACCAAACCAAAATATATCTTCTAGACCAAAAATACACATGCCAATCCACTCCAGGAGAAATAGGGGACCAAAACACATCTCCCAATGATTAATTCTGTAGCATCCTAAAATTGTGACACTTGCAATTTCAATTGCATTTGGGTCTTCATGATGGTGGCGCAACGTTGAACCTGAATGGAGACCCCAAAACCTGCTTGCGACATCAAAAATTGCATCTTTCTGCACCTTGGCCTGATCCTCCTTGCACCCTGCTGTCCTGGGAGGTGGGACCATGGCACCCAACGCCCTGGTCCTTCAGGACCATGGCGCCTAGTGCCCTAGTCCCTCAGGACCATGGTGCCTAGCGCCCTGGTCCCTGGCCCTATTTTGGGCCTGGTCTCTTGTTGGGCATTGGGTCTTTAAGTTTGCAATTTGGAAAATGATGTTCCTAGGTTGGCCTAAGGTCGGAAAAATTAGTCTCCTAACCCTAATTGACAAGTATATAGACTACATTTCCTCTCCCAAAAAAGAGGAGGAAAAAGGTATGTGTGCAAGACGCGGAAGCGATAGGCAAATATTCAAACATTCAAGCATTCAAGCATTCCTTCAAGCAACTGAGCATTCTAAGTCTCCATTCAAGGCTAAGTGTTGCATTCAAGACAAGGATTCAACCATTGAAGAGGAGATCACCTACAACATATAACATACAACATCATTACACCTTCGCATGTAAGAATACAAACATTCTTACAACAAGGTATCAGTACTTGATTACATTACAGACATTTACATTTACAACATTCTCATTTCTTGGTTAATTCCAAAACCGGGGTTTGACCTAAAGGCAAACCCCTAATCCCTAACCCCCCAATCCTCCTCTCTTTTCTATGTGTAGGTTGCAGGTACGCGGCTGTAATTGAAGATCTGGAATCCTTGTGCAAAGACGAACAGATCCCCCTTCATTTCGTGGATTTTTCGGAGGACCGTGTGCACTTCGGGTGCCATCGTCCCGTCAACTTTTGCTCAAACTTGCAGGACAACATCGTCTCGACGTTTTACTGCTAATTTCAGGTTTTTAGCTTCATCCCATGTCCCAATCTCCATCTACAAGCGAATCTTTCTTACTTTTACATACATTCCTAGTTCAATCCTTCTATCTACATTCTTTACAAAAGAGGGTATCCTTGTTGTCTCAACCCCTTGAAACTCATTTAGAATCCAGTCTTGCATTGTGTGGGATTGGATCTTGTGGGTTTCAACCCCTCTTTTGAATGTAAAGTCTCTCCTAAGTGAAAATCGTCAACCCTAGTGACCTCCTTTCTCTCTCCATGGAGTGGGGGAACACCTAGGGTTTGATTTTCCGCTTTACAAATTCACTGATCTACAATCACTAAAAACTAACCAACAACATATCCACATGCTACGCATCCATATAAGAAATTGTCAATGAAAACATACTCTCCAATGTAAATAAATCAAATCCGGATATCCACACACTATGGTGAGACCCATAACATATCACACAATCTCCCATAAATCATATCCAGTCCTAAGGATAGGTCTAACATAGAATACCATAACTAGCAATGAACAATACCACAACATTCAAAGAACACAAAGATGTTTCTAAAACACAGAACTATCATATTCATATCAAAACGATAACCAATGAAGATAAAAATAATACACAACATCAATAACACTTTCTGGACCCGAACACTTCTAGAACAATCAATAGAACAACTGCATCAACAATACAACAAGATAAATCTACACCATAGACATTCTGGACCAATATGGAGCAACAAGTTTGATATCAATGACAAACACAACGCATATTTCCAACAATCTCCCCCTTTATCATTGATGGCAACACTTGCCAATAGACAAAAAAAACACAACATACAATTAAAGATGCAAAATAATATTGCATCAAAGTCTCTCACAATAGCTCAATCTAAACTACTGAAAGACTCCCCTGAAACACTGTTCAATCTTTGAAACTACTCAATATCTCCCTTGAAATATCACAAGACACACTTCTCAATCTCTCCCCCTTTTCCATCAAGGACAAAGGCCTTAACAAAACTACTCACCATTGTTCCTCTAAAAGAAGCCACAACATCAATCCAAAAAAAGTAGGCATGAAAGCTACCCCTAGAAAGATGCATCCCTCTAATACACCTAACAAGAAGGAGGGGAAATGACCCCAAGCTTCTCCCGAAGAAACTCGAATGTATCCTTCGCTAATGCCCCAGTGAAAATGTCAGAAACCTACTCTTTTGTAGAAATGTAATCCAATCTAACTTCCTTCTCAGCAACTTTCTCCCTTAAGTAATGATATTTGATTGAAGTATGCTTTGTTCTTGAATGCATAATAGGAGTTTTTGAAATGTTTATTGCACTATTTTCACACAAAATAGGAATTCCTTCATCATATGTTACCATGATATCCTTAAGAGTCTGTCTCATCCACATCACTTGAGTACAACAAGATGCTTCTACAATATACTTTGCTTCTGCAGTATATACGGAAATTGAATCTTGTTTATTACTAGAATAGGAGACCAATCTGTCCCCCAAAAAGAAATTTGCACCACTAGTACTCTTCCAGTCATCAACACTTCCAACACAAACTACATCAGTATATGATCTCAAAATGAAATCTCCACCCTTTTTGTACCAAAGTCTAAAGTCCACAATATCTTTCAAATATTTGAAAATTCTTTTCACATCTTTCTCATGTGTCATCTTCGTAATCACCTGAAATCGAGCTACTAGACAAACAACCTATATGATATTTATTATGGACACAATCAAATACAACAATCCACCAATCATTTACCGATACTTCTTTTGTTCAATTTCTAGAGACTCGTCATCTTTTTCAAGTTGCATCCAATGGTTAAAGGAGTAGTAACCTATTTGCAATCATAAAAACCAAACTTCTTCAACATTTATTTCAAAATTCTATCTTCTGATTGAACAACTTGCAACCCAAGAAAGAAAGATAACTCACCAATCATTGACATCTCAAATTCATTTTGCATCTCCTTAGAAAATTCTTTAAATAAACTATCATTTTCTCCAAATATAATGCCATTAATATAAACTATAACAATCAACAACTTATCTCCGTTAATATTAAAATAAAGATTACTGTGTTGTACCTTTCTTGAAATTATGTTGAAACAAATACCTATCTAGCCTTGTATACTAGGCTCTGAGTGCTTGTTTGAGTCCATACAATTATTTCTTCTATCTACATACCATATCTTGAACTTCTGTCAATCTGTATCCATCTGGATGCTCAATGTAAAACTCTTCTTCTAGATTTCCATTCAAGAATGTTGATTTAACATCCATCTAATAAACTCTAAAGCTCTTGTAAGCAGAAAATGTAAGAAACATGCATATAGCTTCCATCCTTGTTACAAGAGGAAAATTTTATTCAAAGTATATACCTTCTACTTGAGAATATCCTTTACATACCAGTCTCGCTTTATTTCTTGTCACTTGTCCTTGCTCATTCAACTTATTTCTAAATACCCACTTAGTTCCTATCACATTCTTGTCCACCAGTCTAGGTACCAACTCCCAAGTCTTATTTTTATAAATCTAATTTAGTTATTCTTCCATTCCTTTTACTCAACTTTCATCTTTGCTTGATTCCTCATAGGTCTTTGGCTCATCATTGATAGAAAATAGTAGTTGGCTTGATCTTGAGCTTCTGCAAGCTACCTTCTTTGCTGAACACCTTTTGTCTTGTCTCCAACTATATGATTTTTTGAATGATGTCTCTAAACATACTTGACAAGAAGTTTTGCTAAATCTTCCTCTTCTTCATTTGATTCCTTCTCTTTGTTCTCTTCCGGATCACTTGTATTCTTTGGAATTGCCAGAGCAATCTTAATCTTCTATGCTAAAAAACATTTATCCTCCTTTCTATTCTTAATGTAGTATACATTTTCACCTATTCTAACTCCTTCTACAACCCTTTTTCTAGTCTTCTCTTTTCTAATCACACACCTGATACTATTGAACAAAACTTCATAGCCTTTTCTACACATCTGACTAACACTTAACAAACCATGTCATAATCCTTCAACATAATAAACATCATCAGTCATATTCATAATCTTAACCTTATTCTTACCATCAATAGAAATACTTCCAATACCTCAAATAGCTACACCATATTCTCCAGCAAACTTCATAGATACTCCAATATATTTCTTGAGATTAATAAACTTGTCTTTATCACCAATCATATGATTTGAATATCCAAAGTCTATAATGCACATGTATTTGGTTGTATCTTAGCATGCAATGCACTCTTAACAACTTTCTCTTCTTCCAGTTTCTCCAAAGAATTCTCCTTGTCTTCAATTGACAAAAATAAAGATTCTTCATTTGAGTCATCATCAACTTCATCTTTAGATGTATGTTCCTCAATAGAGCATAAGCCATTCTTCTCCTTTTTGTTGAAATTGCATCTCTTAAAATTGTTCTTTTTCTTATCATCATTTGGTCTCTTATAATGTTCTCTGTAAGTGCAATTAGAAGAATAATGTCCAATTCTACCACAATAAAATCATTTTAGAGGTAACTTACCTTTGTATTTCACAGTTCCTTCCTACAATCTTATCACAAAATTTTCTTTAGCTTCATCTAGATCATCAAGTCTTGAAACATTAAATATTGCTTCTTTCTTTTCTCTTTTCTCTTAATTTCTGAAATCTCAAAGCCTACTAAGGTACCAATAAGCTGATCAATGTTATACTCACTCAAATCATCTCTCTTGTATAACAAATCTTTGTGGCTTGTAGGATTTAGGCAAAGTCAACAAGAGCTTATGAACAACGTCACATTCCTCCAAATTTCCTTCGACAACTTTAATGCCATCAACAAGATCAATCACTCTATGAATATAGTTCTCAATACTTCCATCTTCAAGCATTATCATGTACTCATACTTTTGCTTTGAATTCATCAATCTAGCCTACTTTCTCTTTAGATCTCCTTCATATGCCAAACACAACTTATTCCATACAACTTTAGCTTATTTCAATCCTTTTACCCTTCCAAACAATGAATCACTTATACATTTGAGGATTACAGCTCTATCCTTTGAATTAGATTCCTTAAACCTTATCTCATCTAGTCTAAAAACCACCCTACAGAGGTGTATATCTAGTCTAAAGGATTTCCCAAATTCCATTCTACAATGTCTCCAAATGTGACTTCATTCTCTCCTTCTAGTACGAAAAATTTGTACTGAAACTTTGTAATAAACATCTTGCGCCATATCTGATCTACCTCAAGTAGTTAATCTTACTCAAGAGGAACCTTGCTCTGATACCAATTGTTGAACCAAAGGCAAGATTGTGAAGGGGGGTGAATCAGTCCAAATAGATAATTAATGCAGGACATAAACAATTAATAAATATTAAATAACCAAATAGATAATTAATGCAGGACATAAACAATTAATAAATATTAAATAACCAACACATAAACACCAAGATTTTCACGCGGAAAACCCAAATAGGGAAAAACCATGGTGAGTGCTTGCCAACAAAAATATATCCACTATGAATATCAGATTACAAAGATAAGATCTTGTATACACCTAAAAATGGTCTGAAGATAATTAATTAAATAAGCACTTATTTAATTAATCTCCCTTCCTAATTTAATTGAATTCATTAGCAATTTGATTAAATTCTCCCATTCACCTTCTTATTAATAAATCTAAGGATTTATTTAATAGGTTCATTTCAATAGACCCCTTTGATTAATTAATCTGAATTAATTAATCCTCCCCCCCATTTAATTCGTTTCTTCTAATCCCCTAATTAATTAAAACAAATCAATTTATGAGTTGTTGAAAGTTAATTAGCCTTTTCCTATTATTTGAATTTTTAAATTCAAATTCCCCACATGCCTCCTAACTTCTAGCCACATAACCTAACCACCCCCTAACCTAACTCATTCCACCTAATCCTGGGTTTAGCTAACCCTATCCTATCTTGCACATCCTAACCTCCTATGGGGTGGATATTCTCCCCTTGAGACACATGACACTTTTGCCACATGTATCTTCCCTGGGACACTTGCCCTCTCATGAGCAAGGCTCCTTGACACTTGTCACCACAGAGATGATAAGTGTCCCTCCCTCAAACCTCTTCTCCAACCTCCTCCAATTTGACCCTTGATATCTTTAGATTCAATCTTGACCATTGATTTCTGCCACTTCACCCCTCGCGTTGGAAATCCTATAAATATCCCCCATTTTGGAGCACAAAGGATCCCATCTCATATCATTTTAGGCATTTTATTATAGGCACATCCCATCTCATCTCATTTTAGAGAATTGTTATTATAGGCATATCATCTCTAGCATTCTAGTTTAGCATTGTTTTTATAGGAAATTGTATCTTAGATCTAGCTTAATTTGATCATCTTTCTAGTATAATTGTTGAATCATGTAGCGTAATCAATCTCTCATCTAGCTTAATTGCATCTTCATTTAGCATAATCATACATATCATTAGCACAATTAGCTCTTGGATCAATCTAGCATAATCAATCTCTCATCTAGATTGCATATCAAATTATTTTAAATCCTCCATATAGGTGTAGTCAAGTCACTAGGATTGCTCATCTTGTTCTAAGAGCAAATTCATACTCCCATCTCTTGAGAGGCGATAGGTCGCATTGTCATGGTTTATCTTTCGTTTGATTTTGATTTTCTAACCATGCTTGTAATGATCTATTGAGTGTTTATGTTGCAGCTATTGGTACCCTACTTCACACACACGACATATCTCATTGCTCGGGACTAGCTATCCAAGGCTAAATTTTTCTCATGGAGCAAGATACAAAAGAGGACTTGCAAAACCTAAAGATAACTGCACTCAAGGTAACATACATAAAATGATATGAAAAGAAGGATCTCTTGATCATGAAGCTGTCCTTGAACTCTGCATCAAGTGACCAACATCAACACACAACTCAGACTACAAGTGTCAACTCTTTGTCTCATAACTTTGCTACAATATCAACACAACTTGCATATCATTCAAACACAACTCTTCTTCACCACTCACACTTCCTTCAATCTTTGTTCTTTACCACATCTCACACTCTCTCATATTTTTACCACATCTAACTCAAATCCACATATGCCTTATATACAAGATAGATCATCAAATCTTGAACCAAGTTGGGTCGAACCTGTTATCACTATTTAAAAAATGGGTATGCTTTTTCCATTATTGGTTAAGTCTATAATGTTTCTTGAGTCTGGTATGTTCTTGTTGCTTCAATACTATTTCAAGTCCAAATGGGTTTAGGGTTTAGGTTTTAAATCTCTTTAATGACTGATAAAAACCCTTTCGTTTCTGTTTCTGTATTACTTTATTCACTTAAGTAATGGGTCCCTTTGTCGTGAAAATGTTCCCCCCCTTGTAACTTACCTAGGCAGTCCCTTCAAATGCTTTAATTCCCGCTTTTAAATATGCCTTTTTCTAAATGTCTATCGGGCCTTGTAAGCATCATGCAGCTTTCTGTTGATCTGACGGTCCGCATTGATTCATGACCTAAAAGTGATCACAATTTATCTATCATGAAGTAGCGAAAGGCAGAAAGGTGCACCCGGCACATCGGTTCGAGTCAAAGTTAAATACCGATCAAGTCCCATCTGATCGGACGAACAACGTGATTTCATGAGATCAAGGTAAACGTGGTTTACTCTTCGCGAAGTTGCGAAAGGGTTTGGCGGGACCCAGCAATGAAGACTTTCCCCTTGGTTAAAGGATGATCAAGTCAGGTCAAGATCGACGGCTCGCATTATTTCACGACCAAGAGATGCTTTTGGTTTACTCATCGCAAAGTCGCGAAAAGGGTTGGTGGGCCCAAAAGGCAGGCTGAGCACAAACTTAAAAGGCATTCATCTCTATTTTGATCCAACGGTTCTCATGATTTTGTAGCTGTAAGTTGAATGACGATTAGTGTTCGTGAAGTTGCGAAAGATAGGTGGAAGTCACACGTAGGTGTGACGTGGCAAAATAGCTGCTACTTTTGTGGAGCTCGATAGGGACATGTCAAGTGACATGTAGTTCTAAAAGATTGCTAAGGGCCCGCCAAGGTGTAACCAATGGTTATGTGGGAGTAATAAAAGATGGCACGTGGCAGATCCAGAATGGAACCCAAGTGAGTTGCCATGGCTAATGGCCGACTGCCATGTGGCGTGTATTTACTAATGAAAAGGTGGGCTACGTGATTCCCAGGTGCAGGGCCCACTTAAAAGGCATTCATTTCAGGATTGATCCAACGATTCTCATTGATTCGTGGCCCAAAGATGCCCACAGATTAACCTCTATGAAATGGCAAAAAATGCTAACCATCAGGGGGAGGTGAGGTAAGTTAGAAAGATTGATGGTCCCAGTTAGAATTAAAGGCCGGGTGACTTGAGTTAGATCTAACACTTGGCGTGGCTTCGTGGAAGGGAAGTAATCGATTATTAAGTATTGCAAAGTGGTGAAAAGATGGTAGGGCCTAGAACTTAAGCAGAGAGATTAAGCGGAGGTAAAGACAATGCAAGTTCCCATGATCCAATGACCAGCATTGCTTCGTGAAAGAAAAGAGCGTGGGTTTTATGCTCTGCGAAATAACGAAAGAGTGAAACAGAGGAAAGACTCAGAGGAATCATGACCCGTTGGAGCCAGTTTTGAATTCGATTTGGTGAATTCAATTATGAAAAGAAAGCCAAAGCATGCAGAGTTAATTCCTAAAAAACTTAAATGCCAACTTGTCTTCTGTAGTCCGCATCAACTTGATTGCTAATATCATTTCATCGAAGTTTGTTGCAGAGCAATTTTCTTTAGGTGAATACTCAGGTTTTTTGTGCTTTTCATGATAACTCTAGTTTGTTCTCAAATATTTGCCGTGTGGATTACTTTGTTAGAGGTTTGTGCTAGTTGGTGGTGGTGTAGTTGCTCGTCCAAAATGCACCTAGAAGAGAATTCATCGGGAAGGTGGACTACCAAGAACGAAATATATGTGATGATTTTTTAGAACAATTAACTATGTCCACTAATGCTGGGGCTAAGATCACAGAACTAGTACCCAAACACCCTCATCTAAAAATTGGAGATGGCTTGTATGATAAGGGTAATTGGTTGAGAGACCCTGAAATAGGAATGTCAAGCTTAGGACTTTTCAAAGTCGGTTTTGGGCAAAGAAATTCCCCAACTCCTGTGAATGGCATATGGGAACTGGATGTAGGAAAACTTGTGGTCCCAGGTGTTTTTATGGATACAGACCTGTTAACTTTGATTGCACAGAATTATGACTCTGTGGCAAGGTGCATCTAGAACATAAAGGGGTCAGTCCTGATTGAAATCAATGAAGATGAGTTCAGAAAAGCTTTTAAACTTAATGAATCCTCCAATTTGTTAGAGCCTATTGATTTTGAATAATTAGCCCAGATTTACAACGTACAGAGGGAGCATCTTAGGAATGGCCCATTAAGAGAGTTCTTTGTGAAGATAGGGGGGTTGACAGTTGTAGGCCCCAGCACAATGGAACCTTTCTCTGTCAATGTATTCACCCTGAGAGCTAAGGGTATGTACTAGGCCTTATGCCAGATCTTTGGGGAAGATGCTCAAAAGAATATGCCAACCCATTATATGCTAATGATTGCCTAAATTTTGAATCCTTCTTTGGCCAATACATTTGATTATGCTTCATACCTTGTTGATGCCATTCATAAAGGGTTAGTGGGAATCAAGAATGGTAAAGTTGACAAGCCATTTGGATGGTATTCTATGTTAATGCACATGTTCCTGTTCAAGGGTGCTGATTACTTTGCAAAAGAGATGGACTTGGTTAAGGTCAAGGCTAATGAGGAAATGCTAGTACAATTGTGGAGTACTGTTTTATCATGGGATAGAGAGGATGCAAGTTATCTAAAGTTTGATGGATGCTTTGCATCTAAGATCAGAATCCTCTTATGTAGAGAAAACCCTAGAATCCCTAAAGCTCTTTTGGAATTTATTAGACCTAAGGAGTTTGCAGAGGATATCAAGATTGCTCACAATTGGGGAGACATCTATTTGTACCCTATGTCTACTATTTTCAGAGTGTTTGGATTTAGAGGCACCCCTTATTTACTACCCTATCAGGTCCCATTGAAAATAGGGATTGCAGAAGTGCTAAGACAGATTGGAGGGGTGCAGGAAGCTGAGTTGACTAACAAAGGTAAAGGCACTATTTTCCCAATAGTTACCATGGCCCACCACTTTGTAATCACTAAGGGTGGATGGAGATTCTTTGAAGATTTCTTTAAACCATATAGGTTATCAACTGCAGTGTCAAGATGTGCAGACCCAGAGGACTTCTTCAATGGCATGTTCAGGAAAAGAGCAGTTTGTAGAGGTAGGCCTCATCAATTTCAGTTTCCTGAGGATTTGATTAGAAATGAGTTCAGCTTAGATGAGCAGGAACTGAGGAATGAGAAGTGGGTGGCATATAAGAAATCCCTTGATTTTATTCATCAGTTTGACACTAGCTATGACCCTCTGTCTAGCTTCACCCCATTTGAGGAGAAAATAAAGTTTCTAATTCTTTATTTTGAAGATGTAATGCAGACCCTAAAGGAAAAAAGGGAGGCCATAATGTAAAATGATCATGATAAGGTTAAGATGGTCTTGGCCAAGCCTGCTTTTGCTAAAGCAATCCCACCAGGTGACTATGCCATGCTCAAGAGACCAAAGTACACTGTAATGATGCTAGTGATAGGTGAGCCTTCCTCTTCAAAAGGGAAAAGGAAAATTGAAGATATTGTAGACATTCAGGATTCCCCTAAGAGGCAAAAAGTGGGAAAATAAATTGAAATTAATGAGCCTCAATATTTTCCATCTTAGTCTCCTATCCACATTGGAGATGAACAAGCTGTGGCTGAACAATTATTGCAATTAGGGAGTCTTGGTGAGATTGCCTATACTTATGAGGAGACCCAAGAAGGGATGCCCAAAGAGCCACCAAATGCTGAAATGGATTTAACTGATGGTGAGTTAAAGGGCCAAGAATTGGACCTTACTGTTAAGCAAGCCAGTGAAGAATTCTTAGCTAACAACAACTTCGTCACATCAAGAGCTTTTCTAAAATTTCTTTGGAAACATAACATTGATCAATTCAAGATCAAATGTGAGAAAAGGGTAAATGAGCAGCCTCTCAAAGATGTAGCCCAAGTAGAAGAAGAAGTTAAACAAGAAATGATGGAGGAGTTCAAAGAAATCACCTATGAGAAAGGGAGGGATATGTTGGATAAAGCTAGTGTGTTAATTCTCCCTGAATGGGACATAGCTGATGCATTGATCCTTTATGCAGTAAGAAAGGAAACAAAGCCAATGGAAGGTGTGACCTTCAACAAGGATAATGTTGCTCTTATCCTATGGTCATTAAAGAAAGATGAGAACAGGAGGAAGAAAAATATCTCACATTCTAGCCTCTTTGGAGGAATGATTGTCAAGAGGGTCCAGGACACGGGAGTGGTGGAGGCAGCTAGTACTGTTTTAGAAACTACAAAGTTTAATGTGGCAGTAGTAGATAAAGAAGCCCAAGAAAAGGTTACTCTCCAATTGAAGCTGGAGACTATTTTAAAATCTTATAATGAAGCTAAGGAAGGAATAGCCAATAGGGACAACATCATCACTAAACTCCAGAGCCAACTGGCAAGTCAACATCATCAAGGTGAGCCTTCAACATTGATGATTGCTTCCTCTCCAACCGGCTGAGACTTATCAACATGAAATGGAAAAGTTGAAACAGGCCCAGGCCTTATTTGCAAGCAAGTATGAGGAGAAGATAAAGGGAGCAATTTCAAGCTTTGCTGACACTATTGATGCTCCTATAGTATATCTCAATATGAAAAGAATTTTGGATACTCTTAATGAGTTGGATGAGGATAAGGATATTTTAGAGCCTATTATGACTAAATGGTTGCCCAGGGAAGTGGACTTAGAACTGATGTGTGCATCATATGATGAGGCATAGGCTGATGTCACTATCAAGTCTACATGTAAGTTGGGAAAAGAATTGACAAAGTCGGCTAAAGGAAGAGCTAATGTGGAAAGGAAAGATAATTTGTATCGGAAAGAATATACTGAGCATAAATTTGCATTGTTCCCTGGAGGTTTTGTGAACCAGAATCAGTTAAAGGATAACCAGGCATGGCTAGATGAGTTAGGGGCTAATTTATCCTTAAGGGTAAATGAGATAATCAATAAAGATGACACCTCTTTGTTTGTTAAAACAATTGAGGAAATAGAGAAGATCAAATCTCATTATGGGTTTTTGGATTCAGAGGTAAGGAAAGTGAGGAACACCTAGAAAAAGTTGTTAAAGTTGAATAAAAAATTATTGGCCACTCATGGCCTAATGATGATGTTTTCCAAGGATGGTCCCAAAAGTATGTGGTGGCCGATGTGGAGGTTCAAGAAGAAGATGCTCCAGAATAGTTAGAGCATGTTCCAGAAGAGTTAGAAGGTGCTCCTGAATGGTTAGAGGATATTGCAAAGGAGCCACCAACTGAAGAAGCCATTGAAGCAGAAAAGGACATGTAACTGCTTCTTGAGTGAAGTAATATTTTGTAACAAACTTTTGAAAGGATGGTCTGAAGCTTGTTTGCATCCATGATTATAAAAATGGATACCAGGACCAATGTAAAAGGATCGCAGGAATTGTAAAGAAATGCTACAGAAATTAATCTGAGCTCTTTTCCAAGAATCATGAAGAACATCCAAATGTTTTTGTAATATTTTCTGAGATAATATCAATATACAGACCATCATCTTTGATCCTAGAATTTATGTTGTCTTCAAATGTCTTTGCAAATATTTAATGTTTTCAATTTGAATAATCTAGGGTTATTCATTTGAATATGGGTTGTAAGGCAATTTTAAATAGGGGAATTTCTTACCTTTTCTCTTTAGGAGGGAAATTAAATATGCATGAAGCACTTCTATCAGTAAATTCTTTATTGAAGACTTTGAATTTGATGAATGCAATCTAGTTTTGCTAAGGGTTAATTCTTATGTATGTTAGGCGTATGTGGGGTTTTATAGAAGCCGAGGTGACAGGATGTGTGGAGATATTTGATTGTTGAAGTATTGTAGAAACTTAGATGACTTTGTGGCCTGGGTAAGGCACTGATATCTGTTGTATTTTTCTTCTGCATATCTTGTAGGTCAATACTGAATATGAATTTAAGTTTTATTTCTCTGTTTCAGTCAGTTCTAAGGTGATGAAATCCACTGGTTTTTGGGACAATGGTTACTGTGGGTTTTGTTTAAAAGTGTGAAATAATCCACCTAGGGTATACCCACCTAAACTTTTTATAAGTTCAAAGTGTAGAATGTCATAAAACCTTGTCATATGTTGCTCTAAAGTTTTCCTTCTCTTTGATTTCTCTTTTGCGGACAAAGTTTATTATTTTATTACCAGGGATGTTAGAGGGAATGAGAATTTGAGAACAACAAAACCAAAATATATCTTCTGGACCAAAATACACACACTGATCCACAATCATCAGAACCTTGCCAACAACATATCCACATGCTACACATCCATATAAGAAATTACCAATCAAAACATACTCTCTAATGCAAATAAATAAAATTTGAATATCCACATGCTACAGTGAGACCCATAACACATCATATAAGCTCCCACAAATCATTTTTGGACCTACGGATAGGTCTAACATAGAATACCACAACCATCAACAAAAAATGCCACAACACTTGGAGAACACAAAGATGTTTCTAGACCATATAATTATCATATCCATGATATCAAAACCATAACCAATGAAGATAAGAATAATACTCAACATGAATGACACTTTCTAGACTTGAACACTTTTGGAACAACCAATTGAACAACTATATCAACAACACAAAAAGATAACTCTGCACCATAGACATTTCAAACCAATCCAGAACAACAAGTTTGACATCAATGACAAACACAACACATACTTCCAAAGTGAATAGCTTGAGAACATGACTTCCAAAACTCTCCCCTACTCTATCTTTGCTTTCACCTTCTAAACCAAGTATCCATAGGAAGTGCTCTAAGGATCTGTCTTTATAAATCAACACCAAAAGTCATCATAGAAATATTATGTCTCATCCTACTAAGAGAATCTACTACCACATTTTCCTTACCTTGAATATAGAAAAAACCAAAATTATACTCACATAAGAACTCCATCTAGTACCATTTCTAAGCATTCAAGTTTGGTTGAGTAAAAATATACTAGAAACTATGATCATTGTGCAACTCAAACTGATGACCCAAAAAAAATGTCTCCAATGCACAAGAGCATGAATAATCACTGCTAAGTCCAATTCATGGGTGGGTTAGTTCATCTCATGATCCTTGAGTTTGTGAGACTCATAGGCAATCATACATCAATCTTGCAAAAGAACTACCCCTAAACCCTCCAAAGATGCATTAGTAACACCACAAAATTGCCTACTAGATTAGGTACTACGAAGATAGGTGCATTGGTCAATCACTCCTTAATAGCTTTAAAAGCTACCTCACACTACTCCATCCAAACAAAATTCTTCCCTTTCCTCTAAAGAGAAGTGATAGGATGAGCTATCCTCAAGAAACCTTGAACAAAATTATGGTAATAACCTACAAAACCCATGAAATTGTGAACCTTTGAGACATTGGTTAGTATTGGACAATCCACTATAACCTAAATCTTAGAGGAATCCATTATGATACCCTCTCCTCAAATGACATGACCTAAACAATTCACTTCTTTATGGAAGAACTCACACTTGGCCAAGTTTCCATAAAGTCGATTCTCACAAAGGCACAACAAAACCTGATACAAGTGGTCCTCACGTTCCTCCATAGTCCTTGAATACACCAACATATTATCAAAAAACATAAGGATGAACTGATCGAGGTAGGTATGGAACACCCCATTCATCAAACTCATGAAAACTAATGGTACATTACTTAACCTGAATGAGGCAATCATGAACTTATAATGACCATAACTAGTACAGATTATAGTCTCATGAATGTCTCCCTCATGAATGCTAAGCTATTGGTATCTTGACTTGAGTTCAATCTTCAAAAACATCTTGACTTCTTTAATCTGATCAAATAGATTATCAATCCTCAACAATGGATATTAGTTCTTTGCCATCACCTTATTCAACTATCATTAATTAATACACAAGTGAAGGGATTTGTCCTTCTTCTTAATAAAAATGATAGGTGCTCCCCATGGGGAAATACTAGGATGAATGAAACCCTTAGCCAACAACTCCTCCAACTGCAACTAAAGCTTGCTCAACTTCTAAGTGGCTATATGATAGGGTGCTCTAGAAATAAGCTTTGGTCCAAGAACAAGATCAATATGGAAATCGATGTCACATTTAGGTGGCATGCTTGGAACCTCATTCAAAAAAACATCTACAAACTCCTAAAGAATAGGGTGATCATAAAGAAAAACCTCCCAACTCAATACTCACACCTTCATACATATTATTAACTAAATATATCGAACAACTAACATCCTTGTCACATACACTTCTTCAATTGCATAATTGAAATCATACATAGTGAAATGACTCTCTAAACCCCTACTAACTCCACTCTCCCATTGTAATCATCTAAACATTGAACTATCTTACATCGACAACCAATGCAAGCCTATTGTACATCCAACCAATCCATACCTAACACTACTCCATGGGACCCCAAGGGAAGAATACAAAGGTCCACGACGGCGATGAAGGAACCTAAGTCTAGCACACAACCACATACAAGAGAATCTAAAAGAACCTTAGAACCAATATACAACTTAACATGCCACCTATCAACTTGGATTATTGTTGTAAGCCCACATATCTCCACAAGAGAAGGGGATATGAAAGTGTTGGCATATGCACACTCCAATGAGACATTGTAGGTGATTGAAGGTTTTGTCATTTATGGCAACCTTACAATCCTATGACACTGGCAAGGCATTCCACTAGCACTAGAAAGATCAGACTCTAAAATGACACTCAAATCACCGGCACTGGCAGTGAAAGGTAGTATACCGACACAGAGGCCGACAGGATTTTTGTTGTAATATATTTTGTTTATTATTTGTAAAATCATTGTAAGCCGACTTGGCAAGTTGTAAAATGAGTCTTATATAAGAGAGATCATTGTAGAACATTTTGTCTAAGTAAGAGGAATGTAATTAGGCAAAATAAGGTAGACCTATTATGCGAATTATAGGTTAAGGGTTTATGTAAGAAGCAGAGTAGAAACTGGTACTGGATCTGGCATTATAGATGCTATTTTGAAGCAATACAAGACACTGGATTTATATAATCCATTTTGTAAGTCAGTGAGACTTCCTATTTTGTATTTGAGCAGTGAGCTCTAGGCAGTTGGCCTTCCTACATGTGCAGGCCCCTCTTGTAGCAGTAATATTCTCTTATTGGCTAGTAAGTGAATATTGTGGGTCACAAATCCCACCGAGGTTTTTCCCACACCGGATTTCCTCATTAAGTCCTTGTGTTATGGTGTGTTTTTCATGTGGTTGTTTCTATCTTTGTTTATTGCATTATTTTCTGCTTACCGGTACATTGTTCTAATAAGTTCTACATGTTTTAAGTTAAGAAATTGCTCATACCGGTTAGATACTGATTCACCCCCCCCCTCTCAGTATCTGTGGGAATCCTAACAATTGGTATCAGAGCTTGGTCCTCTATTTTCAAAAGCCTAACAGCTTGAGGAAGATCTTAACACCAGTAGAGATAGAAAACTTGATGAAGCAACTTGAAGGAGCTCTCTCAGACTATGATGCAAAAAAATTGAAAAATATCAAACTTGAAGATGATCTAAAGGCTACTCAGGACATTATTCAAGCACTTCAATAAAATCTTACTATTTCAAGAAAGAAGAGAAGAGAACTTTGTGAAAAGATGGAAAATGAGAATGATGAAAAAGAAACTCTTCATGATATGATAAACAAGCTAAAACAAGAGAAGATGACAACAAAGAATGAGATGCAGGATATGACTATGAGATTTTGTAAAGAAATTGGAGATAGAAAGAAGAATGAAGAAGATTTGACTAGAAGACTAAGTGATGCTGCAAATGAAAACACAAGACTCAGCTATGAAAATGATTTGTTGAAAATAGATTTGATGCACACACAGAATGACTCTAATGAACTAATGAGGTAGAAAGAAGTCTTAGAAAGAGAACTGGATACTGCAAATCAACATAAAGATAAATTCAAGAAAATCTCAGAAGAACTTGGTAACTTGCTGAAGAATCAAAAACCTAAAGGTGACACTTGTGGAATTGGCTTTGAAGTTGGTGAAAGCTCTGATACTGCAAACACACAGGATCATAGCAAACCGGTAAGAGAACCTACTACTTACAAATTTAATGGAAAATGCTTTAACTGTAACAAGTATGGTCATAGAGAAAATCACTATAGATCTAGAAATTATCAGAATATCAACTTCCCCACTAGTCAATGTTCAAAATGCAACAAAGTTGGTCATAACTCTAAGAATTGCAGAATGAATGTGAGATGATATTTTGTGGAAGATTTGGACACTTATCTAATCAATGTAGAACACAAACCAGGATAGGTTATGGGAAAGCTATTTAGAAGAATAATGTGACTTGCTATGCATGTAACAAAATTGGGCATATTACTAAATTTTGCAGAAGTAAAGGATCACCGACAGACAACAAAGGTCCTAGTTTGAAAGGAAAAGAAAAAGTTGAAGAAGTTAAGAAGGAATTTCAAAACAATGGATTAGGAAATCAGAACTGAATGTGGATAGGAATACTCCTCCACTGGTAGAACCAAGAAACACTCGACCGACAGAATAGAGTAGTACTCCACTGGCAGGAGTCTCTTCATCAAATTGAAGAAAATTTCTTTGAGGGTTTGGCAATCAATGAGACATATGCTATTATTCCCTCGGTTGATGGTAGGAAGTTGAAATTACTTCTATACCGGTAGACAAAGTTAAGTGATTACTTAACCGGCATGCATTAAATGTGGTAGTTGGAAAATTGACATTATAAATTAATGTTTTTGGCCCCATTTTACTACACCGAGCATTCAAACATTCAAAGAGCACAAAATCTCCAGAGCTAAGGCATTTCGAGAAAAGAGGCAAAGCACTTCAACAATCAATCCTTCCTATGGAAGAAAAAGGTTTTTATAATCATGGCATCCTCCTCTGTACCTGAATTCATAGCAAACCCTATTGTAGTTGAGGTAATCAAATGACCTAGGCCCGTATTTCAGCTAGTTCCTGAGATAGCTAAAAAGGATGACAATGTAGGTGCTTTTTCCCAAATCCCCAAAGGAGTTGTTTATGCAGAAGACCCTAGAATCTATATCCATTTCCATATAGAAGAATTAGGAGATGAAGAAATCAAGAAAATGTACAAATCTATTATCCATGTTGATTCTGGTAAAGTAAAACCTAAACACCAAATTATTGAAACCCTAGGATTCACTGAGATCCTCAACATTCTGGATTTCCCCAAGGAAGTTATTAGGATAGTATTAAGTAGAGTACATGGTACATTCTTTTGGCTTGAATCCATCCATAAAATTACCAAGGAAGCATTGAAAGCTGTAACAGGGTTACCCTCCACCAGTAGTAGACTAGACAAAACAAAGAAGGTCTCAAATGACTTGGTAATGAACCTAATTGGTGCAACCTCTGATAGAAGGTCTCTAAGGGTTAATGATGTGACTGACATAAATGTGAGATTTGTTAGCATGATTTTAGGATACAAAGCAACTCATGCAAATAGACTTAACTCAGTTTCTAGTTTATGCACAAAAAGTGCACATGATATGGTAAAAGAAAATGTGAAAATTGATGTATGTGAATGGCTAAAGGATGAATTGATTGACAATTTAGGAAAGATCAAGAAGGATAAGAAAGGAACTTTTAGATTTGGTAATTTACTTGTATGCTTAATGCTACATATAACCAAACAGGTGCTCAATATAGGCAACAAGAACCTTGGATTTGACATACTAGTAGGGAAACAGTTATCAGACTTATTTAACAACATGGGTGAAAACAAGGAAAAAAATATTGATGAGTATTTTCAAGAACTAAAGGCCAGAATGAACAAAAGAATCAGACTGTCACAAGAAATTGTTAACAAATACAAGGATGATATATGTTTTGTGATTAAAAAGGATGAGATCTGGATGGAAGCAGTTATCCCAAGAATAATTTGGGTTACTGAAATGGGCTATGAGACTGATGACCACATCATTGAAACATATGCTAAAGCTCTTTTGGAAGCACCAAATGAACCTAAGGAAGAGGTATTTGGTAGTGCTGAGACCATTGAAAGCCAAATTCAATCTAAGAAGAGAGTAAAGAAAGTAGAAGCAATTGTGAGAAGAGGTTCAAGGCAGGCTAAGGCTATAAAAGAAGATGTACTGAAACAAACCGGTATCACTGAAGATGAGTTACAGGCACAACAACCAGAAACTCACCTATCACTGGAAGCAACTTCTTCAGAGAGTGACAAGCCAACTGAATTTAAAAGAGTTGTAAGGAAAAGACAACCTTCACCGGTATCCACACCCTCGCCTAGAAGAACTAGACAAAAACAACAGGCAGTGAGGTCTCTGGTAAAGAAGACAACCCTAAAGAAAAAGCTAACACCTAAGAAGAAAAGTACTCAACAAGATATTTCTCTGATTGACAAATTGTTGGATGAAATCACAGAAGAAGGAAATCTCAAGAACATAGAAAAATTATATGATACACTATCAACAGATGAAAAAGAGCAAGTTCAAAACAGTGTCATTTTACACCTGGATATCTATAAGAAGTTTTTAATGCAAGTTGTAGATGAATTATTCAAGAGACTGGAAGCAAGAAGACAATCTGTTACTTGACAAGAAAATCAAAATTGAAAAATTACTTGTTGTCTACCCAGTCAACTCTCCAAAAGAAATAGATGATCTAATTGCAAAAGCAAACTGGTTAGTATTCTCTATTGCACACTGGCATATTGCACTAATGGTAGGAAGAGAAAATGAGGTAACAAAAGAAAAAAAAAAGTGGATGGGATATATTCCTTGTGGAGAAGGAAAAGAAGGAAGAATACAGGAACCCCAAGCCTATCAAAGTCTATCAAAAGGACAAAGATAAGGGTAAAGGAAAGGTTGGTGGACCTCCTAGTATCAAAATAAAAGATAACTTATCCCCACCACCTCTGATTACTCCACCGGTAACAACAACATTGTTGGCATTTTTGATGTTTATGTTGTGATTGTCATTGATGGACACACACTTGCATTGGGATCCTCTTTATATGTATAAGTTAGATCACAACCGGTATTTGTTCCAACTGGTATGTTGAATTATAGTCTTTAGACTATTGATGTTTTGCAGAATGTGTTTCCCGGTCTGAAGCGGCATGTTGACCCCAAGCGGTTCATGGATCCCAAGCAGTATGAAGGACCAAAGTGGCATAACACATTTTTACCAATCTTCATTCTTGTCAAACCGACAGTCGGCATTTTGTATAAACCGGTAATACTTTGTGATGAGTTACCATCCACCGATTGTTTGATGGTGCCAACACATTAACGGTTCTTTTTGTGTCATGGTACCAAGTATGTCTAGGTTCATTGAACCTAGGAAATTGTAATGTAATCCTATTGGACCGACATGAAATCAGATTCCTTTATAAGGACATCATGTCTAGGGTTTTATGTTGTTGATGAGGTCGCAGCAAAAGTTTATGTTGTTGCTAGGGTTTAAGGTGGTTGAGGAGTTGGAAAGAATATGAATGTGTAGAAGACTGCAGTAATGCAGGTGTGCATTAAGAACAAGCTATCAAGGATCTAATCAAGTAGTCTGTGCTATTAGATAGATCAAACACTTGTTGATTACTCACATCTTTGACAAGTCTGTAGCCCTTAACTAGGTAGGCCCAAAAGCCTTTTTGTAAATCCTCTAACAAGGTGGTTCACATCTGTGGATCTAAAATCCTCTAGCAAGGTAGTCTTTAATCAGACTTATCTCCTAATAGAGATTGAGATTCCTAACAGGGTCTGTTCTAGTAAAGAACATTGTAAGACCTTAACCGGTCTGGTTCCTATTCTATAGATAGTGACTTGTGAGTTCCATCTCACCGTGGTTTTTCCCATTTGGGTTTCCACGTCAAAATTTATTGTGTTATGGTGTTTGTGCTTCTATGGGTGAATGCATTATTAGCTATTCGGTTTGCATGTTTGTTAATCGGTTTGTCTATTAAACTTTTTTATCGGTTTACTGTTAGTCTTGCAAAGTGTTTAACTGCAAAGATTTTTGGCATACTAATTCACCCCCCCTCTTAGTATTCATCAATTGGTATCAGAGCCAACCTTTGTATAAGTTTAACCACTTGGAAAGAGATATGGGGGAATACACTTTGAGGGAACTTACCCACCATCTCACTCAGTCTGAGAAAGCCTATGATGATCTTATGGTCAAATACAAGGCATCTCAAGCAAAAAGGAGAGAACATGCAGAAAAGCTGATGGAGCTATCTGAAAATAGTTCTTCAGATGAAGCAGACATGGAAGCCCTAAATGCTGAAGTAAATAAGTTGAATGAGTCAAACTCCAACTTGAGAAAGGAGTTGGAAGGACTGACTATTCAGATGTGTCAAGAGCTTGAGAACCGGAGGAAAGCTGAAGACCTGGTGAAAGAAAGAGATAATGAGATCTCCAAGCTAAAACAAGAGATGAGTGCCTTAAATGCTCAACTCCATGCAAGCAAAGTGGAAAAGGAATACAGGCAAGGAGAACTGAACACTACCATATCTGAGAATGAGAACCTATTGGAAACAAATGCTGCTATTTCCAAAGAACTCTCTGAGTCAAAGGAAATACTTGCTAAGTTCAATAAGAGTATTGTCAAGCTAGAGCAAACGCTTGAATCTGCCAAACCGGTGAAGAATACCAATGGACTTGGTTATTCCTATCATGAGGAAGGTGAGACCTCTGGTACAAATGCTGGAACATCAAAGAAACAACCGACATCAAAGGATAAAGGATAGAAAAATTTTAAACCTGTTTGTTTCAACTATCTTAAAGAAGGACACACTGCAAATGTGTGTAGGAGTAAGGCTTACATCAATTTTCCTTATTTCCTAAATGATCAGCCTAGATCTTATAGATTTGATGGTAACTGTTATGCATGCAAAAAGTATGGGCATAGAGCATCTGAATGCAGGTCTATTATGAATAACCTTGGAAGATATCCTTAGAGGACCCAAGGAGTTGGTCCTGAACCTTTTGTGAACCGGAATCACAATTGGTTTAATGCCTTCAATCATCAGCCAAGAAGCGGTGGTTATCAAGTGGCAACCGGATGGAGAGTAAATTGTATGATCTATCATGGTCATGGTCACACTGCTGCAACATGCAGAAGGAAGAATGGAAACATGAACAATGGACCTTGGAAAGCACCTGGATTGGTTTGCTATCACTGCAACAAACCAGGTCACATTACCAGATTCTGTAGATCAAGAAAGAACATATCTGATGATATACCAGTCACTCCAAAAGGAAACATTGATGTTGACACTGTTCAAGTGGACATGAACAAAATCTAGAAGGAGAAACCAGCGGTGTTACAAGAGGAACCAGTTTCTGCACCTAGTGTGGAAATCATGGAACCGACAAACTAAGCTTCAAAAAGCTGAGGGGAGAAAACGATGAAATGTTTTGAACCCCCGGTTTACACCGGTAAAAGTCCTTAACTGGTATGTGATACCTATTGTTTGGCAGAAGACCGTAAATGGTAAAAAGGCAAATCAGGGTTTACGCCCTAATGGAGGAGCATTAATGATGGTAGGTGAGGAATATGTTTAAAAACATTTTTCAAATCATTTCTCACTATCAATTTTTGAGCGAAGAAAAGTTTTTCAAAGAGTAGAGCGATGAAAAGGTGATTTGAGCAGAGATTTTGAGAAATTGAGAAACCACGAAGGAGATTCAAATTCAAACTGGAAATGGTCAAGCGGAGAACACAAAGCGGTGATTTAGCAACCGAGTGTGAAGTGAAGGAGAATCGACAAGCCCTAATTTCACATGTTTCAAAAGGTATTTCTCGAGTTCTTAAGATTTCTATCATGGCTTCTGCATCTCATACCAGCTCTAGTGCATCTGTTGAGTCTGCAAGTTTTATTCAATGGAAGTCCAAGTATAATGCCCTATCACAAGTTCTGGCTAGTGTGATAGCAGAAGAGGAAATTTTTGACTACATAGATTGCAAGATAGAAGACCTAGGGTCTCTATCTATCCACACCCAGTTAGGTTTGTTTTGTGTAAAAGATAAGAAGATCAAACCAGAGTTTAATATTTTGGAGAAGAAAAAGCTCCACAATGTTGTTTACTTCCTGGAAGATTTCACAGAGGATCATATAAGGATCATTATGAACAGAGTCCATGGTGATAAGATGTACCTTGAGAGAACACATGATATCACACCATAGGCAATTCATGCAGTCATCGGATTCTACAACACAGGGGAAGTGCCAGCCCTGAGGATGGGAAACAAAACTGAAATGTCCAAGCTCACCAGTCCAACGAGCGACTCACAAGGCATGACAGTAAATTCTATCAAGGATGATCTAGTGAAGTATGCATGCATGGTGATTGGATATCGGACATTCTCAGCCAGCAGAATTAACTCTGTATCTGCTGCAGCGGTAAATGCCGCTTATCGGATGATAAAGGAGGATGCATCATTTGATCTGTGCACCGATATGCAGAGACAACTCCTATTGAATCTAAAGTTGATCAAACAGGATAATGCACTTAGGTTCAAGTTTGGACAACTACTGGTTGGGTTGTTCTTCTATTTCCAAGGCTACTTTCTAGGAGTAGGACATGTTCAATGGTCTGGTGACCAACTGGTGACCAAGCAAATCAAGGAAAGCATTGAAGCAATTGGAACAGGCTACTATGATGTTCTGAACAAGTATTTTGATGAGTTTAGAAGGAAAATGAGCCAAAGAGTGAGGATATAAGGTGAAATCATCAAGAAATATGAGGACGATATCTGTTTCACCATCAAGGTGGATCAATGCATAATGGAGGCTGTTGAGCCTAGATAGGAAGAAGTGGAGCCAATGGGCTATGAGGTGATGTACGATATGCTTCTACCCTTATTGCCTTACTGCTTGATCCTAAGGTGAAGAGAACCAACACCTACTTAGAGAGGATAGCACCAGTTGAGGAACCACCAGCAATGAAAGAAAAAGAACCAATTGGCTATTAGAAGGTAGAATTGATGATGTCAAAAAAGACACTCATCTGTATATGAGAACCACTATCCAGTCTCACAAAGCGCGTCTAGCCAATCGATAAGCTGAAGAAGAACCGGTTATATCCAAACCGGATGAAGTATTTGATGATGAAGGAAATCCAGTAGTTGAACCGATCGACACCATTTATGTCGATGCTCTAGATGTTGAGGATGTTACTCAGGAAACACCATCCGAGGCAATAGGATAGGAGAAACAGGCTAAACAAGTTGATAAGCAAGTTGATGACAGACATGAAGTGGCAAAGGAAGAGGCAGAGCAGAGGAAAAAGGATGAAGAAGAGAAACAAAAAAGGGATGATGAAGAGAAGAAGAAGAAAGATGAAGAAGAGAGAAAGAAAAGGGATGAAGAAGAGAAGAAGAAGAAAGATGAAGAAGAGAGAAAGAAAAGGGATGAAGAAGAGAAGAAGAAGAAAGATGAAGAAGAGAGAAAGAAGAAGGATGAAGAAGAGAAAAAGAAGCAAGAAGATGAAAAGAAAAAGAAGGAAGAAGAAGATAAGGAACAAGAGAAGAAGAAGGAAGTAGAGAAGAAGAAGAAGGAAGAGGAAGAAAAAGAAGAGGGAAAGAAGAGAGAAGCAGAGAAAAGGAAGAAGGAAGAGGAGGATAAGGAAGTGGAGAAGAGGAGAGAAGCGGAGAAGAAGAAAGTGGAAGAGGACAAGGCAGGAGAAGAGCACCTAGATGGAGACTCCAAGGCAACCGGGAGTCAAGCCAAACCAGCTGATCTCTCCAGTCCTATTGATCTCCAGTCTGCAAGTGAAACAGAGCTAATGTAGAGCATCAAGGTAGCTCAAGAGTGCCTTGAAATAATTCGATAGAAGAAGGAGTAGGATGTAATTCAAGCGGCTATGGATATGCTTACCAGTTTGATACCCGGTACAAAACTTCCCAACACTGATTCATCACTAGCTAAACTCAAGCTCCTATGCACAGTAGTGGATGATTAGGTGCAAAGCCTTGAAGAGGCAGCAGAGGCTAATGTCAATAAGGAGCATCAAAAAGCTCTTAATATAGCTCTGGTGAAGAAGTTGAATGAGCTCCGGGCTGAATTGAAGAAAGAACAAAAGGATATAAGGGATGCTCTAGATGAGGGGAATCTGTTACTTAGCAAGATCTGCCAACCCCATTTAATCTATGATGATGTGCTATCTCAAAAGCAAAAACTTGAAACGGAGTCCTACTTGAGCACATTCAAGCTGCCTTATGATTCCTTAACAACTTATGGGCAAACTGTTCAACGGTTTCACATCCAATCAGCAAAAATGGAGCAAGAGATCAACACTTGGTCTAGAGATTTGCAGGAGCTACAACTAGTTCTACTCCCACGATTGCAAATTCTTCAAAAGTGCTATCTGAACCTGGATGCCTTAACAATTACACAGGAGATGAGCACAATTCATGCCATGGAAGAATAGGTCTCCCAGATGTAGACATAGCAAGAAGTAGCCACCTCCCTACTTGAGTCCTCGTCTTTGTCGATGAAATAATTCTTGCAAGACTTTAAATCTATTTTTGACAAGTATCCTTCCTTGTTGTTATAAACTTTTATTATTTTTAATATCAAATGAAAATAGGGTTGTTCAGCTGTACTTTGTCATTGTTGGCAAAGGGGGAGAAGAATTCTATTTGGAGAAGTATCTGGTAATCAAAATTTTTATTATATGCTCTGAATATCTCATTATTTATACTCTATATGCAAAAATGCTATACATTGTATTGTTAAAGGGATAGTGTATATGCTTAGGGGGAGCAATTTCGCTAATGACATAATTTTGTTGTAAAACACTTAGATGTCAAAATTTTATTTTCCTAAGTGTTTCCATCAATGACAAAGGGGGAGATTGTTGTCATTTTTTATGTTTATGTTGTGATTGTCATTGATGGACACACACTTGCATTGAGATCCTCTTTATATGTATAAGTTAGAGCACAACTGGTATTTGTTCCAACCGGTATGTTGAATTAAAGTCTTTAGACTATTGATATTTTGCAGAATGTGTTTCCTGGTCTAAAGCGACATGTTGACCCCAAGTGGTTCATGGATCCCAAGTGGTACGAAGGACCAAAGTAGCATAACACATTTTTACCAGTCTTCATTTTTGTCAAACCGGTAATCGGCATTTTGTATGAATCGGTAATACTTTGTGATGAGTTACCATCCACCGATTGTTTGATGGTGCCGACACATTAATGGTGCTTTTTGTGTCATGGTACCAAGTATGTCCAGGTTCATTGAACCTAGAAAATTGTAATGTAATCCTATTGGACCAACATGAAATCAGATTCCTTTATAAGGACATCATGTCTAGGGTTTTATGTTGTTGATGAGGTTGCAGCAAAAGTTTATGTTGTTGCTAGGGTTTAAGGTGGTTGAGGAGTTGGAAAGAATATGAATGTGTAGAAGACTGAAGTAATGCAGGAGTGCATTAAGAATGAACTATCAAGGATCTAACCGAGCAATCTGTGCTATTAGATAGATCAAACACTTGTTGATTACTCACATCTTTCACAAGTCTGTAGCCCTTAACCAGGTAGGCCCAAAAGCCTTTTTGTAAATCCTCTAACAAGGTGGTTCACATTTGTGGATCTAAAATCCTCTAGCAAGGTAGTCTTTAATCGGACTTATCTCCTAATAGAGATTGAGATTCCTAACAGGATCTGTTCTGGTAAATAACATTGTAAGACCTTAACCGGTCTGACCTTAACCGGTCTGGTTCCTATTCTGCAGATAGTGACTTGTGAGTTCCATCTCACCGTGTTTTTTCCCATTTGGGTTTCCATGTCAAAATCTATTGTGTTATGGTGTTTGTGCTTCTGTGGGTGAATGCATTATTAGCTGTTTGGTTTGCATGTTTGTTAACTGGTTTGTCTGTTAAACTGTTTTACCGGTTTACTGTTAGTCTTGCAAAGTGTTTAAGTGTAAAGATTTTTGGCATACTAATTCACCCCCCCTCTCTTAGTATTCATCAATAAGACCAACTGACAGATGACAATATGGATGTATCACAAGAGGATACTAATCGTAATCTTGAGGTACTATACACAGTGGATGTTGATACTCAAAAGGTCAACGTTGTGATAGACAAGGACACAACCGGTAAGACTGACATGGCTAGTGAGCCACCGGAAACTGACAATATTGATAACATTGAAGGAAAAGTGGAAGATGATAGAACAAGGAAACAGATAGAGACTCAGACAGAGAGACAAGCAGAGCAACAAGCTCCGGAATGGCAACAGGTTCATGTGGAAACAGTGCCACCGGCAACAGGAGAGAAACAAAAACCCTTGCTTAAGGAAATGGAAACACAGGCTGACCTACTAGAGGTCACTACAAGCATGGTTACTTCCTCCATTGATAGAATTCAGAATGTTGGTTCCTCCTCAACAGGTTATAAATCAACCAATGTAACTGAAGTTCTTTTAGATTCTTTGAAGAAAATAACTGATTGTAGTTCACAAGCTTATAAAGCTATAGATGACACAATCCCAGTTTTGAAGATGATAACTCCAAAATGCAACATAGATAATAAGGATTCTTTGATTCAACTTGACACTTTGTCAAAGTATATTACTGACAACATAGTGATAGTTGAGCAAATAAAGGAACAGACATTCAAAGATAGGTTGGGAATTGAAAAATAGAAATTATTTGATGATCAAATAAAGAAGTGTACTAGGGAATTTGACACACTTCTACCAAAACTATGCAACTCATTGAAGGAATTTAAAACTCTGTACAAAGATACTTGCAAGAAAAACTTCTTAATAGTTGACATAGATAAGAAAATGAGCAAGGTACAAGAAGAAATAAATAAACTTGCTGACAATTTTGTTAATTCACTTGATACATTATCATTTTTTGAGCAAAAGATAACTAGTTTTGAGGAAGAATTACTGAAGCTAGAGAGAGAAAAGGAGAGAATAATAAACAAGGCTAAAAATCTGAGACTAAGACTAAGTCCAAGACTGGACTATCTAGCATCCTTGAGAAAGGAAATATCTGAGGCATTAGTACAAGGACAGAAAACACCGACAGAGCATATGCAGCACCTCACTGGTACAGTTCAAAGAACAGAGGCAACAATAAGAGATAGTAAGAAATTTATGGAAAGCATAAATTTTGTTTTGGCGGATCTTTTTCAAATTGTAACCACCCAGTTACACAGTTGAGACAGAAAAACTACAACTCTATTGACACCTTGACAACCTTTGTCATTGATGCCAAAGGGGGAGTAGTAGTATGAGAAAATAATCTACAAAAGACTTATCTACTCAGGGGGAGCTAATATATTTTTGGTACACATTTTTGGATTACAAGTTTTGAATACACTTTTGAAATTTTCTCATGAGTGTTGCCATCAATGCCAAAGGGGGAGATTGTTGGCATATGCACACTCCAATGAGACATTGTAGGTGATTGAAGGTTTTTTCATTGATGGCAACCTTACAATCCCATGACATTGGCAAGGCATTCCACCAGCACTAGCAAGATCAGACTCTACACCGACACTTAGATCATCGGTACTGGCAGTGAAAGGTAGTATACCAACACAGAGGCTGATAGGATTTTTGTTGTAATATATTTTGTTTATTATTTGTAAAATCATTTTAAGCCGACTTGGCAAGTTGTAAAATGACTCTTATATAAGAGAGATCATTGTAGAACATTTTGTGTAAATAAGAGGAATGTAATTAGGCGAAATAAGGTAGACCTATTATGCAAATTATAGGTTAAAGGTTTATGTAAGAAGCATAGCAGAAACCGGTACTGGATTTGGCATTATAGATGCTATTTTGAAGCAGTACAAGACACTGGATTTATATAATCCATTTTATAAGTCAATGAGATTTCCTATTTTGTATTTGAGTAGTGAGCTCTAGACAGTTGGCCTTCCTGCATGTGCAGGCCCCTCTTGTAGCAGCAATATTCTCTTATTGGCCAGTAAGTGAATATTGTGGGTCACAAATCCCACCGAGATTTTTCCCACACCGGGTTTCCTCATTAAATCCTTGCGTTATGGTGTGTTTTTCATGTGGTTGTTTCTATCTTTGTTTATTGCATTATTTTTTGCTTACCGGTACACTGTTCTAATAAGTTCTACATGTTTTAAGTTAAGAAATTGCTCATACCGGTTAGATACTGATTCACCCCCCCCTCTCAGTATCTGTGGGAATCGTAATAGAAAGAATAGAAAACACTATATTAAAAAAAGATAGAGATAGGAATACCACATAACACACATGATGTATCAACCACAATGCCTTTATTTTTAGTCTGATAGTTATCAACTACTGCTAACACCCTATGAGATACTCCCACATCACTGTATGTAGGCTTTGAAGTAGCTTGCCTCTTACTAGATACATGTGAAGTCCTCTTGGGACACTAAACTGCAATATGACCATGTTGACCACAAGTGTAAAAACATCCTCTACCATAACCTCTACCTGCAAAAGGTACAATGGATAGATGAAAGCTATCTCTGCTAGAATTTTGTTGTGCACTCTTAGTAGGATAACTAGAATGATTACACTTATTACAATGCCAATTATGATCTTTTCCTATCTGAGAACCACCACCATGCCACCACAGATATTATAATAACCTTGAGAATTATTTTGCCTCTATTGCTATTGACCACCCTTAGAAGGTGCAAGGTGATTACTAGAAGATTCCACTGCCTGAGAATGATTACTCCTAGCAACTCATCCTAATGGATGGGTACTCTCAATCTGAATACCTATCAAACCTCCAAGTTCCATGGTTATATTCTCCTCTATAAACATTGCCTTCTCTACCAAAACCTCCATGGTATTAGGTTCAAAAATCAAAACTGCTCCACTAATGCAAACATTGAGGCCCCAAACAAAATTCTATAGCAACATGGGCTCATTATCTAAAATATTGGCATACTACTTAATCTCAATGAAATTATGCTCATATTGTTCCATTAACAGGGCCATCAAGCATAAATCATGAAACTCATCTATGTGTCTCTACCTTGAATGATCTGATAAGAAGCAGGCTTGAAATATCTCTAGAAACATCTCCCAAGATATGAAAGCAATGTTGAGATATAGCTTTTTCTCTTTCATGCACCACCATGTGGATGCAAATCCTTTGAGATGCATGATGGCATATCTGACCTTAGTGTTCTTTCCATAAGGGTGAATAGAAAAACATCCATCCAAATCATCATATTTTTTAGTGGAAAATTTTTGCCAATTGGTGAGTAGTCAAGATCAGAGATTTTGAAATTGGCAAATATGATGGATCGAGGGTCTATCTCCCATTCGCTTGATTTTTACGTGTTTTGAGCCATAGGCAAGGTATTTCGCCATCGTATTTTGGGGACTAGTCATACTTATTGATTTTTTTTCCCAACAAATTCAAAAGGTTCGAATGTATGTGCACCCATTTATTTGCCAATACGAGCTAAGTTGTTTGATACCACAATCATTTAGGAGGACCCATTTCGTCAACCATGTCGTAAGTTCTCATTTATGAGGACCCATTTTTGTCAGTCATGTTGTAAGTTAATGATAATTATAGGTCCATGATCGCCTGGGATATTGAAAACATACCATTTTAATAGCTAGGGAGATTCGCCCATTTTCACTCTACGATGCCAAAATCCCGCTTTAATTCACCAAAATTTGAGATTAATTTTAAAATGCCCCACATAAGTAGCCAAATATGGATGGTATAAATACAATCAAAAGTTTGTAGTTTTTGACATATTTAGTTATGTTCTAAGCTTTGTATAGTCAATTTAGATCATAGACAATTTTCTACTACAAACATTGTTGTATAACAGACTTTAACAAAACCAATTTGTAAGAGTGAAAATTTCTTTTATAGTATTATAAGATTATTTATCCTCAGAGTTTATAAATGTTAGTTCATTTTAAAAAATTATTTAGTAGGATTTCATTCATTTCTTGAGTGATCAGGATACAAGGGTCTATCTTCTTAGTTCTTAAATTCTATTTCTTTCAGTTTGTATTTCTTGAGAGATGTCTAGCAGCTAGAGTCCTGAAAGTGTTGAAGAGAGACCATTAAAACACATAAATAAAAGAATAATGTCATATACTTTGGTAATGTAAATATTAGCGATTCATCAGATGGAGATACAAAATTTGTAGTTGTAGATGCACCAAAAAAATTGACAAAGGACAAACCTTCTAGAAAGATCGAAATGAGATAATTGAGAGAGATGATAATGTCATAGATGATGTTGCAATGGAATTGGATTCCCAAAATAGTTAGAATAAGTCAATTGAGGTTGATGACAATACCACAGGCAATGCTAATGTGAATGATGCAAAAGATGTTGCTAAGAAAGGTGCATATGATGTTGTTGGAAGTACACGAAAGGGGAAAAGAAAACAAAAAACATAATCAGACCACTAGTGGGAAATGACAAGGAGTTTTCAGTTGGATTGGGTGTCAAGGTACCCATTCATTGAAGAAGTGCCAAATCCAAAAAAAGATGAGACTTCAACAGAATTCAAGTGTATGATATGTAGTTGTAAACTAAAAAGGGACAAGAAGTTGCAGCTAAAACTATACACCATAGAGAAGCATATCGGTAAAGTGTATGAAACAAACTACATAACTGTATTCCACATCTCAAGAGCTTTCCGACAATATATAATACTTGCCATTTTGACCAAAAATGGACCTTTGGGCGAGTTAATCATGTATGTGTGCACAATCATTTAAATTTTTCATTTTTTTATTATAGTTTGCACTATACATTTAACTGATTTTAATTTTGATTTTTGGCCTCCTTTTTGGCCTGACGCCTGGCCACGTGGTGATAACTGATTGGCTGACGGGATCCACTGGGTGCCACCCCGGATGACACCTCATCACTACCACGTGCACTCTTTGTCATTGCCACTTGTTTGTCCACCTGTACGCCACATGTGCGCCATGTCACTGCCACCTATGCGCCACTGGGACGGGGCCCGCCTGCTGGACCGCCATGTCACACTACCACCTAGTTTTTGCCATTTCGCAATGGGTAAGTTTCATGCATCTTCGAGCTCCGAAATCACGTGAGCTGTTGGATCTCCGCGGACCTACCATTGCATCTGCTGCTTAAATGCATTTGTCTAGAGATCTAAATCCTTCTCCATACTATGCACAACAGGGAGGAGATGTTTGCATTTTGCTTGGAATATACTTTAATACCCAAGCTCCTTTACCAGTCACATGGGCTGCTGCTTGCATTTGCTAATTTCTATTTATGGCAGCCTTCAAACACCACGTAGAAGCCTGGAGTCTTTTGCATTTTTTACATGCCATACACAGAGGGGATTTGGCATCAAAACTGCCATATTGCATTTGTTGAAGAATGTTTTAATAAATGCCTTTTCAAATGCAAGGATGTTGTTGGCCCCTTGCATTGGTTTATAACTTTAAAACTGCCCCCTACCATTCACCACGTTCCATCAGGGAGGAGCTTGGGAAGATGGCTTTACACCAGCCACTTTGCGTTTTCATTTTTTTTTAATAATTAAAAAAAACTTCTGCTACCATAGCCATGTTGGATTTGTTGTGAGTTTAAATGCCTTCTTCAGTGCTTCACAGTTCATGCACCATGCACAGGGAGAGGAGGATTTTGGCTGGGTCTTATGGCTACCAATGCATTTATTTTAAAAAAATTGCTGAATCTTTTACATGCTTTCTATGCCACACTCCAGGATTTGGCTTGAGCCTACCAATCTTCATTTGCCTAGAGTTTTAAATTGCCTCTGAAAACAAATCAAAGCATTTTTTCTTGCGATGAGTTTCTTTGCCTTTTCAACAACCAATTCTAACTCATGGGAGGGAGATGCTGGCAAAAGTCATGGAATTGGATTTATGCCTGGCAAAAATGCATTCTATTGAAGTTTAAATGCCTTTTCAAACTACCACACCACAGGAGGACACTGGACCACAATGTCAAAGTTTATTTCCCTCTTGGATTTGGAAAATACATGCTTTTCTTTTTGACCATTTCGCCATAACAATAATGCATAGGCATGAGCCAGGTCAGGCCCCAAAGTGGGTCCGATTAATTTTTTTTTTGTTTTCATGCAACTAACCTTTGAAAAGGCTCATAGACCTCAAACATACCTCTAGAAACAATCGACATCATTTTCGGATCATTAAAACACATTTTACAACTTTCAGGCACTTGCACCACATTTTTGCATTTAATCGCAAAGACGTATTTTTCAAGCTAGTCAAAACACCTTTCTGGATCTCGCCATCTGACAGGCGTGTACTATGATATACAAGCATGAACACTACCAAGTGGTTTCTCAAGATGAGTCCCAAGTGAAGAGATATTAATTTTCAAAAATGCCCAACTGACTTTGTCAACACTGCGGACCTGATGAAGTCAATGCTTTGGCAACACATGATGTCTTTCTCAAAAATATCAAACGACCTCTGTAGACCCTCAAATTTGAAACATAGGTACATTGAAGTACATATTAAATCTTTTAATTCTCAATTTGACTAAAAGTATGACTGGGTACAAATGGCACGCTCATGAAAATGGCTACTTTAACTAATATAGCACTGAAAGTACGGACAACTGAAAAATGATGGTTCAATGAACCCTTTTGAAAACTGATCAAACGGATTGGTAGGAGCTTGAAACTTGAAACATAGCTTGTCATCTATACCAATAATAACTTAGAGTAAACATTTTGGCATAACACTCACTGAGGAAACTTTTACACTTGTGCAAAACAGGGCTCCGACTAGGTGTTGAAATAGGGACTTGCCAAAACACATTAACTGCAAACGGATTGATCTTCAAAAACTGAGCAAATGGATTCATTAACACTTGAAAATTTTCAAGATGACTCACATTTATGCATACAATTGAATCCATTTTGAAATTATTCATGAAAATCAACAGGGCAAAAGATGTAAACACTCAAAGTAGGCTACTCAATAAAATCTGCATTTGTGCCTAAAATGCACTTCCAGCTCACCCCTCAAAATGGGTACCTTGTAAACTTATCCAAATTGAACTCTGAAAGTTGTAAATCACTAAATAGACCAAATGAAAGGTGTAGGACATGTCTCCCAAGCCTTGCCCTTCGAAAATCAACTAGCTCCATTTTGTCGTCTCTCTAACTAGGCCATTTAAACTGACTCATTTGGAAATGCAAAGCAAAAATTTGAATTGGGCCTCAAAACTTGACTCAATTTTAATGAGTCCCAATAGTGGCTCTGACTGGGGATGTTTGATTGCTAGATCAACACAAGAATCTAGAATCAATGGTAGAGCAAACCACCCAAAAATGGATCATTCTCTTCCTTTCTCTTCTCAAAAAACAGGGCTTCCTTATTCTACCCAAATAGCGGGGCACCTTATTGAAAACCACACAACTGAAGCGAAGCAACTCTACAAAATATACAACTTATAAATGGCTCAGGGCCATCAAAACTGGAATCGATTCTTACCTCTATCAAACACATGATTTTCATTTCCACAAACTGGAGGTAAACTAGAAGTTTCATTCACATCTTCCTGATCAATCACACTTCCATTTCTAATCAGTTGATCACATAAAACATAATCAGCAGCATGTTCATAATCATAAAATCTTTGAAAACCAAACGAATGCTGAAAGGGCTGATCACTACGTGACATAAGAGTGCCATACTCTTCACCATTACTTCCCGGCTGAAAAGAAAAGTAACCCAACTTATTCTGAACATTGGGAGCATCAAGCATATCTAAATTGTTAGTTTGCACAAGAATACAACATTCATCCTTAATACTATCTTGCAAACTAGAGAGGAAAACTTCCTCATAACATGATTGCACTTCCACTTGCTGATCACAATTTCTATCAACTCTTTGCATAAGTAAAAACACATGATCCTCATTTGTCAATGGTTCATTTCCCACTTGCAAATCAGGGAAATTTTTTTCAGACTTGTCATGCCTTTTAACAGCAAGATCCACACAATGCATACCAAAATCTAAGTTCATATCAACATATGAATCTACATTATCACACCTATCAATAGTATATGCATTTTCATCTTGTCCATCACTCGAATCAGAAATAGGGAGAGAATCAACAACATATGTATCATACTTCACACCCTCAAAAAAATCATTAGTATCATAACATGTACTAGTTGGGTATGAGAGATTGGGCACATGTTTGGATGCATACCTTTGAAAATTAGCAGCTAGGAGCTCTGAAATTTGTTCACTAACCTTCTTCATTTCCATTTTCCTTGGATTCATCCTCTGAGTTGTAAACATTGTCCCAATCTGATAAAGGTATTAGATCAATAGTGCTCATGTCTCTATACACATTCATTTCATCATTACAACAACTCGCATCCACATTATAGCCTTTATCATGCTGCTCATAAAGTGCTTCTATTTGTTGCAACATAGTTTCATAACTTTGATTACAAATATTTTGTGGATTGAGCTTAATAATAGGGTAATCCATACCATTAAGATCTAAAATCTCAATGGGCTCATGATTAGTTGAACAATTACTTATGTTCTCACAAATTTCTTCTTGCTCTAAATAAACATCTAAACTGTCATGCCAAGAATAAGAGTCACCTCCAACATCATAAGAGGCATATCCACTCACGGATTCATCTCCCTCACTGTCCTCAATCTTGTGTACATTTTCAGATTTCATTCTTTCAATCTCATATATCCATTCCTTAATACATATAACACTTTCTTCTCTCAAGGTAGTAGACCAATTAACTAAGTTAGGCTCATCAAGCTCTAAGAATAACTCAATCCAAACAGACTCATGGGGTCTAGCATCAGCTAAAAGCTCATTTAATGCAGCTATGAATCTTTCATAAAAAACATATGACGACTCTTCTTTTCCTTTCCCTACTTTCCCTCTTAAAAACCAGACAACTTTATCTTGGATCTTTTGAAGACATACTGCAATCACTTTATCAATCTCTTTCAGATTTGACAAAGGATTTGGAGATCTAGGAACTACATCTAGATCCATCAATTTTAAAACATCTTCTAAACCATTATTATGACCATGCATCTTACTGTTTCATAAACTCTTTTCAAAACACAGGCAGTCACTAATTTTTAGAATCATGCACACTTCTCCCATCACTTAACTGACATTTATTTCAAAACATGAAGCATGCATAGTACAAATTTCTTTTCCTTTCTATGGTGACTGTTTCACCTTATAAGTAACATGAATTGTCTCATTAATACTTTGAGGAATACCTGGAGAAAAAATTGTTGTTGTTGTTCACTTCACTTTTGACTAGAAATTTGAAGAACTCCTCCAAATCTTAGGTTCGTTCTTACAGAGTCGTCACCTCCTTGAAGAGGAATAAAACTTAAACCACTGATCTACACTCTGAAACACTTTCAGATTTCTAGGTCTCACCACACATAGTAGAGTCACATAATATTTTTGAATTTCTTAGCTGTTTGAAGGAAATGTGGAAATCATCAAAGCAAATAACAAATTGGACTAGCTCAATCACGAAAGCTAAAATGCAATGGCAACAATCCTAAAAACATTCAATGAAAACATGAAAACAAGATATTCAAAATGAAATCTAAGCAAACCAAATGCAGATGTCTCCTTCATGTGGCTCCATTGTCCTTCTTTCTCCTTCAAATTTCTTTTGTTTTGTGGATCTCACCTTCAAGTGCATAAGCATAATGTGAAAGCAAGATGGTTAAGACAAGATGATAGCATAAGGGTACTAGAAGCATGATTGATTCGACCAGGGACCTTGATTGAAGAAATTCATCCAATTTATAGATAAATTGGAGAAATGACAAGATTAGAATGAAGAGATTTGAAAGGAAATTTCAAATCAAGAATGACAATTATGACAAATTATGACAAATTGACACTTTCTATGCAAGATTGATTGATTGTCAATTATGACGAATTACTATGTCAAAATTGATTGATTGTCAATTATCACAAATTATGAAAAAATTTGCTATGTCATTCCCATGAAATTAGGAGAAATATAGGAGAAAATTGAAATTAGATGAATTAGAAATTAGGAAATTAGAAAGGAAGAAATTAGGAATTAAGTGAATTAATTAACAATTTTTCATTTATTAATTAATTCACAAAGAGGGAGGAATTAGTTAACCAATTAAATAAACATTTAATTGTGACAAGAAGACTTAGGATAAATAAATAAATTATTTAACCTAGAGGGAGAAATGGCAAACAAGGTTAAATGAATAAATCATGAAACCTTAGAAGATGAATTAGAAAATGCAAGGAATGACAATTAGGTCTTGATGTAGGATCGATTTGATCATGATTTTGACTTGATAAATGATTTGATTGATAAATGTCCCAATTGACGAGGAACAATGACTAATTGATCCAAATTGACATGATTGAGAAGGACGACTATCGATGACAAATCGATCGCAAGATTGAAAATGACAACGATCGATAACAAATCGATCGCAAGTTGACAAGATTGAAAATGACAACGATCAATAACAAATCGATCGCAAAATGACAAGATTGATGACAATTTGATCAAAGGACAAGGATCGATGATGAATCGATCGCAAGATGACAATATTGAAAAGAGGACAAAACCCTAATTAGGATTGACGATGTCCAAAATGATGACAAATTAACACGCACATTGATGCGACAGAATAAGATCGATCAAAATTATGACTGAAGATTGTTATCGACAAGACCAAATTTGAAAGCGAGACAAATGAAGAATGTGGAAGAAGGACTCGATGCTCGCAAATGATAAAGACCAAGTGTGTAACATTGGAGAAATGTTAATGCGATGCAAAAACCCTAAAATAAGGCAATGCGCCAATGTTAAAATATGACTCCACAAGCGTTGACCATTTTTAGACGTCTACATTTTGCCCCTCTTTGAGACAATGTGGTTTTAAGCGTTGTTTCAAAGAACAATAATGAAAATGCCCCAGATAATGACAATGACATATGCATGCCCCCTCGAGGAATTGGCCGAAAACATCTAGAAAAGAGGCCAATTGATCGATAATAATGATAGAACATGATAGGAGCAAACAGATTGACAATTGGAGACCGGATGCATGAATGACAAGCAATGAAAGGTGCAAAAGACTGCGACTAGCATAAGATGGAGAGGGTGCATGTCCATCTATGCACTGACAAAGATCTATAAATGAGACAAAGAGAGTGAAAAGAGCTCATTTACACTAGCCAAAGTGGAGGATTTGTTGCTCTGGAAAAGGACACTTGCAAAAAGATGGCAAACATTCCAATGGAAGATCACCTTGGGGAATGTGTACGCACCTATAGATGACCAGATGACGCGGGAGCAGTGGTATGTATCTCAAAAACCCATATTGTCAATTTCATGAATTTGACTTGCTTGCGGGACATTGCGGGGCCCATAGGGAATGCAGAAAGTGACTTTTGCATTTGTGTGAGTGCATCCTGTGCTTGTGTAGGGTATCCTACGCTTGTGTAGGGTACACAGGTGCAAGTTGATGCAACACAGGTGCAGGATACAACACACAGGCACAGTTGTGCACTGGGAGCTCAAATTTGGTCAAAAACAGCATGCGAAGGGTCCGAAAAGGGGGATAAGGGTAGGATAGATCAAAATAGATTAGAAACACCCTGATTTGGACATGAAACAATGAAATGCAGCCCATAGAAGGAAACCCTAAAACTGACAAAGTGTGCCCCAATTGTGATGCAGAGTCGACAGTATCCATTGATCACGCGGGAGAACCGACCTGACTGCTTCATGTTACGACATAGACTCAAGAGCACAGACAAAGATACATTAGCAAGACTTGGAATATACTATATCACATTCATGCTCGAGATTAGGGCAAACACAGGACTACTGACCACATTGGCAGAGTGATGGCATTCGGAGACTTCCTCCTTTCATCTAGCAACTAGAGAGGTGACTGTGACACTAGAGGATGTATGGCGTATCCTCCGCATTCCAATTCATGGAGAGATGATAGAGTATGACCCAGTGATAGGGAGAGATGCTTTGTGTAGATTATTTGAGTGCTACACAGATGATCTGGATATCGTAGAGAGGGAGACTGGCTGGGAGACCATGGCATCAGAGTATGATCGACGATATGTGGTGATAGCCGTGGTTATAGCATGCCTACTAGCAGGGGACAGACAAGGACATGGATTCCCTATTGGATGGGGAAGAGTGCTAGAGAAGATGGCGACAGAGGGGACGGTGTACGCATGGGGACCATGTGTACTTGCTATGCTATATTTTCAGCTGCATCAGATAGCATATCAGGGAGTGCAGACTTTGAACTGTGGAGTCACACTGCTACAGGTATGGGCATTTGAGCACATAGCCATATGTCGACTGATTGCAGAGAGATAGGTAGTACCACATCGATCATATGTGTACTGCTATGGGGGAGCACTGAGATAGGGTCCTTTCAGATACATACTGTATTGGCGACATGAGCTAGACAGATTGAGAGAGTTCACATGGAGGCCATATCTTGATTTCCCTAGATGGTCAGATGATAGTGATGAGATATCGTATTGTAGATAGGAGAGATACCTGATTGGGTGACTAGTGAATTGCCAGAGAGTGATTGAGATGTACCTACCAGAGAGAGTCAGACGACAGTTTGGAGAGAGGCAGGATGTACCTAGAGGGACTGCACACTTTGCCCGATCTCACAGAGAGACGAGTCAGTGGGGGAGGATGATTCAGCCACACATAGCATATGCTGACTTCACATAGCTACAATGGAGATAGTGGGATTGGAGATCAGATGTGGTGGACACCGGGATGACATAGGAGTATGAGCGATGGTTTGCACGATGACGGCTAGTGTCATTGACAGATCCTGATATTCCAGTACCGAGGAGACAAGAGGACTTCCCACTCGTAGGAGAGGAGGAAGGAGATGATGAGGATGAGGAGGATGAGGGTGGTGATGAGGATGAGGGGGATGATGAGGACAAAGATGATGAGGATGATGACTATGAGCCAGATTCAGCCAATCAGGAATCATTGCAGGATATACCCATAGAGCCGGAGACAGCTAGGATAGAGGAGATGGAGATGTGCAGGGCTACCATAGCAAGTCAGCAGGATCACATTGTGACATTAGAGAGATAGAATGCCATCTTGAGGATAGATGATGATCAGTTCAGAGCAGAGATAGCTAGATTGACAGTGGCTCGAGATACCGCAATAGCCCAGGCACAACAAGAAGGGCAGAGGGTCACTGAGTATATTGGGTTGATTAGGGATGCTAGTGCATGTGAGATGGCACAGATGTTGGTAGAGATCGGAGAGGAGATACGCCATTGGAAGACACTATATGAGAGTGCAGTTCCACCAAAGTAGAGAGCAGCGTCATATCGGGCACGATCGAGGACAGAGAGTAGGGCACGCTCTCGGAGGTCAGTGAGCAGCATGGGGGTGAGTGGACCTATGGGACCACCACAGCCAAGACCTGGGATAGGAGGGACATCATCCTTGAGACATGTTAGGGATGAGGAGGACAGAGGGAGCACCCAGTGATAGAGGCACGTGCTCCTTATGATAGAGACATATGTAGTTTGACATTTTGTAGTCAGCCTGCGGGCCATACTTAGGACAGACAGTCCAATTTTGTACTTTGATATTATTTTGATATATGATATGATATGCATTGATGTGATGGAATGCAATGTGTTATGACTTATAGTTATTTTCCATGTATGGATGGCTTATGCACTGTTGATGTACCATTGTGGAACATGTATGGATATATTTTTTTTTATGTGTTTTTGATGCATTTATAATATGAAATGGATAAATGCTTGATGTGATGCTTGATGTGATGTTTGATATAATGCAAATGTACTAACCAATGAATGCAAGATGCAGCATATGTGTTTAGGGAAATCAGAGCACTAGACCGAACTGACTATCTGAACTGACGGAAGAAATGTTAGTAAGAAGAAATGAGGCAGAGGACAGTTAGAGATGAAGAAAAACTTGCTTTCAGTAATGCACTTTGTAGGTGAGAACCTTTATTTAATGTAGCAAAACGGATGCAGAGCATCATGGCATTGAAGGCCAGAGCTAAAACGCAACCCTTTTTGCAAAAGACAGACACATCACATACAAGGAATAAGTGAAGCATCCTAGGGTGCATACATCAAGGGTCGAGGTATGTGCGTCGTTCACAAAGCGAACATACTTATCACAGACACCCAATGATATAGTTGCCCCAGTTTGTGACAAACATTCCACAAACAGCAATCACAAAAAAAAAGAAAGGGACCATGAACCATCCTGGTCACTCTAAATCACTCAGTGACATCATCGAGCAACATAGGAACATGATCGAAGATAAATCAATAAATGATAAGACTCGCTAATTCCAACAAGTCAAACAAACATCTTGATCTCCATTGTCAAAAGTTGAACGTGTTGATAGGATGATCATGTTGTCTGGTTTCAGGGCATGCGGTACCCCGTCTAAGACAGGACACAGTCTGGTTTCGAGTATACCTTACCCTATATAAGACCCATGATAGTAGTGACAAGGACAAATGATTTTGAGGTTGATTGATATGACAATTTTGATCAGTTTGAATGTCTGGTTTGATTGAAAAAAGTTAATTTGTTTATGCATGATTTCATTAAAGCACAGTGTGTGATTGCGTGTCATTGGAGGGATGCTCAGCGATCTGTCTTATGCATCAAGAGGATATTTTTATTGCAAAATGCTTGTTTTTGGATTTTAATGTTTTTGAATTTTTTTTTTTTTGGTTCGTTTTTCAAGACTTTATTTGATTTTTTTGGATTATTTTAGGACATTTTTCAATTTTTTTTTTTTTTGGATTATTTCAGGACATTTTGCAATTTTTTTGGATTTATTTCAGGACATTTTTCAATTTTTTTGGATTATTTCAGGACATTTTTCAATTTTTTATGATTATTTCAGGACATTTTTCAATTTTTTATGATTTTGCCCCCAGTGTCTAGCAAGGCAAGGAATATGACAGGTGAATAAATAGGTTTGCTGAAATGATGGTGGATAGAGGGAAGACAAAGGGCTTTTATTATGGAGACAATGCGGATGCAATTTCCAAGGGCTATTGTGTGATGGGACAAGAGACTAGATATGACAATATAAAGCAGTAACATGGCATGAGGGACATGTCAAGAGATGTTTGAAACTATGTTTAAATTTTGCGTCCTTATGTCAGATCAAGATCAAGGGATAGAAAGAGTGTATGGATAGTGATAAAATATGGATAGGATAAGCAAGACCAAGAATGGATAAGGGACATGGACTGAAGGTCGGGGTAGGCTAAGGGATAGTGGCAGAAATTTGCAATAAACTAGGGAATATGGATGAAAGGTTGTAATAAGCAAATGGATAAATGACCAAAAGCTGCAAACAAGATGCATGATGCTCATGAAGATCGTTAGCCTTGTCAAGATCAAAGGTGGAAAGGGAAACTGGACATGAGGGACAATAGGATATGAAGGGTAATGACAGGGGTTCGATAGGATAATGAAGGGCAATAGGATATGAAGGAGGAAACCTGCCCCCAAGTGTGGTGTGCAAGAAGTTCATAGATTATGCATGATGCCTGTTTGCTAGGTTTTCATCATGGTACTTTCCCAAGGCACCTGTTTGCCAAGTTTTCACCAGTGGATGAATTATTTTTCTTTACTTTTTTTCTTTTGTCTTTTTTTTTTCACTTTTTTTTTATATTTTGACTTTTTCAATAGAAGATGGACAAATGATAGGGGATGGAAGAAGGACTCAAATGTCTCTTTTTTTTTTTTTGGATAGTAGCCTTGAAAAAAATGGACCATGACCTTTAAAAGTATGCTCAAAGACGTTGTAGGATAAGGACATGGAAAAGGAGATGAAACTAAGGCAAGGATTTATGCAAAGGATTGGATCAAAGGGATCGAAGGATGGAAAATATGCATTGGCTAATAGGTAGGGTATTGGAAGAATTGGGCTTCAGTGGATGGAAATGAAGGCAAGATCAAGATTGGCACACACCTTGAGGGGTGATGGACTGATGGAGGAAGGGTGGGTTTTGGATATTGAGATTTTGATGAAGGAATAGCTAGGGATTTGCGGACATAAGGGCCCAAAATGGATGAAGAAGGTGATGGAGGAATAGACTTGGAAGGTTTGGATGGAGGAATAGCAATTTTGGATGCCAAGTTGGATTTTTCTTTTTGTGCTTCAAGAAGATGCTTTGGGATCCAGATGGTTTTAGATTTTTCATGCTTTTGTGGTTCCTTGGAGTGCATTGCTTGCACAAGGGATTTAGGAACCCATATATATTTTGACTTTTGTTTTTGAGCAATGGGTCTTTTTGACCTTTTGGATTTTTCCTTTTCTTTTTGGATCATATTTTTCTTTGCTTTGACATGTTGATTAGATTGGACATGTTGATCCTTGAATACATGTGGATTTTTAGACTTATGAATTTTATACTTGGCATCCAATTTGCTTGGAGGGGGAAAGGAATGCATGGATGGATATGAATGAAATGGAGTTATTTTGGATTGATGAAATTTACTCAAGGATGTGTGCTTTTGCTGACCTTGCATAGAGGACAAAGGGATATAAGGACTTAAGATGGATGGAAAGTATGATGGGGAAGGTGTATGTTTTGATTTTGATGGAGGGATACCAACATCTTGAGAGTGAGTTGTGTAGACATGACCCTTAAGATCTTCTTTGATATGGAGGGGTTCTTTCTCATGAAGGTCTACTCCTTTGCCTTTATGAATATCTTTACTTGTAGGATACTCTTTTCTTTGGGAAGAAGACGTGAGTCCATTATGAGGTGGATATGATATGAGAGAAATAATGAGATCTTGAAGTGGATCGGATTGCACCAAAGTGGAAGAACCCATTATGCATGTCAAGGGTTCATGAACATCTTGCACTGACATGTTAGAATCATGAGGGGGATTAGGATCATGAGGGGGACTAGGATTGTGTAGTGGACATGGTTCAATGACAGGCTCTTCAAGAGATGGAATGGGAGAAATAATGGGATCATCAAAAGAAATGAGATCTTGGAGTGTATATGGAGCATTAAGACAAGGAGATGGAGGAACAAAAGGATCTTGTGGAAGATTTAAAGGAATAATTTGATCTTGACAAGGAGGAAGATCATTGGAATCCTCTTTAAAGGTGCTTTGCTCTTGACTTTTAATGGGATCATCGGAAAGGATGGAAGGGATATCTTGAATGTCAATGGGATTTGAAAGGATATTGTGTTCTTGGAATGGAAGGGGATCATTTGGGATTGAATGGACTGGGATATCTTGATCTTGCTCGGGGAATGGAGTGTCAATAGGACTTTGGATAGGATGGACAAGAATAGGGGAATCATCGTAAGTGTCTGGGAAGATGGGGTCCTGGTCAACAATTGGATGGGATGATAAGGTTTCAGGATCTTGATCTTGATCTTTTTAAAGACATGTTTCTTCATGCTCTAAATTATCCTCTTGACATGAGGTTGGACTTTGGATATTCATGGGGGATTTTGGCAAGGGATCAATGTTTTGGCATGAAGGAAATGCACTTTGAACATTTGTGATGGATTCTAGCAAGAAATTAATGCTTGAACATGAGGAAGAGGGACTTCGAATGGGGTCCTCTAAAATAGGTAATGGCAATAAAGTGCATGGTGGCATTGGGTCTTGTATTTCTGAAACATGACAAGGATGTGCATCATGAATTGGATTATCTTGGCAATCAATTATGGATAGCCCTTGGATAATTGCATCCTTGGGTGTATTGTTTGATGAGGACAATATGGAAGGTTCCTGTGGAACTTCTAAAGGTGTAGGGATAGATGCCACTAGAAAGTCAATTTTTTTGTTGGGGGATGAGGCATTCCTAGACATAATTGTATTATCTTGATCTTCCTCAAAGAACTCACTTGGTAGTTTCCTTAAGATCATTGCAATAAAGCCACCTTTCTTTCGAGGTTTTGACATAGTTGTATTTGGAATTTGAGCTTGTTTGGAAAGAATTTGGTCTTGGTTTGATGTCATGTTTTGATATTGGACTTGGTTCAATTGTTCTGACATGTTTGAAAATTGGGTTGGTGTGTGCTGCAACCTTTGTTTTTGAATGTTTGGTTGTGGTTGTTGACATTGATATTCCACCATTGGTTGAACCATTTGTGGACATTGTATAGTTGGTTGGACATATTGTTGAAATTGGACCATTGGTTGTATATGATGAACAATTGGTTGAACCAATGGTTGTATTGGTTGAAAATCTGATTGATAGTAAACACCTTCTTGTTCTTGTTGTGGAGGCACATAATGTTGAAATTGATGTCTCTTTTCTTGAAATTGTTTCATCATCTCTATTTGGGAGAGGAGAGCTAGTATGTCTGATCGTTCAAGAAGAGATTTTACATCAATTGGCTCAATCTTTGGATTTTGACCTAGAAATTTTTGAAACATTTTGGACATTTGTGATCTATTCTTCTCAATGTTTTTCACTCTTTGTTCCAAAATCTCATTTTCTTGAGCTAGTTTCTCCTCTAGTTTTTGTATTTGGACATTTACATCATAAAAAGTTTGATCCAAGTTCTAAGACATGTAGAGATTGGATTGACATGATTGATTGCTCAATTGTGATGACATGGCTTCGTAAAAAGGTTGAGACCTCATTTCAACAAACATGTCACTATGCAATGCAACCAATGGGATTGACAAATGCAACCTAAAGGATGACAATGCAACTTAATGTTTTTGTTGTTTTTCAAGATTTTGACAAACTCATGAATGCAATTCTAAAAATGAGACCCTTTGGAAATTGAAATGATGTCTAGACCTCAAAGGACAAAAGGACCAAGTGACAATAGGACAAATTGACAATGTCTCACCTATATGCTTGGATACTAAGCTAGGTTTGACCAAATGACATTGATGACAAAAAGACAAAAGTTTGATAAGGTCTAGACTTCCTAACAATAACTTAGGGTTTTATCAAAGATTTGCATTACTCAAGTATGACAAAACCTAGTTTTGACACTATATGCAAAGGGACAATTGCTATGCAAATGACTCTAATATGATATGATAATGACTTAAGCTTAATGAAGGGACCTAGGGTATGCACATGCAAATGTATGACAATGTCAACCTAAGGTTGAATTATGAAATGGTATTACTCTAATGCAAGAGGACACATGCAAAATGGATGACCCTTATTGATATGCAAAGGAGTATGACCTAGGTGAAACTTAACCTTGGTAATTGATAATGAATTTGCAAAATACAAACCGAGGATGAACCTAAATCTAAGTGACATGAATGTTGAGACAAGATTTTGAAAAATGTTTGACAACCATGTTTGAAGGTTTTTGAACTTTGAAATATTCTTGTGTTTAACCTTGTTCTGAATCAATTTTGTCTTGGTTTTGAAATGAGACACAACTCAACTTTTGACAAGTAAAGAAGACAAGATATTTTAACTTAGACTCAAGACAATCATGCTCATTCACACATTTCTTATGGATGGCAAGGGCAGTAGGTACTTGAGAGGTAGACTCATTATGGGATTCAAGGAAAATACATAGATGCTTGACCCCATGGGCTCCCCTCCATGGCACTCATTTCTTAGGGCAGCCAAGCGTCAGTCCCCATGGAAATCTCCCCATGGCGAACTTAGTATCTCTTCCAAGTATCTGAACTTGTCCTTCTCAAGAAACTAGAAGGATTTTTGGCCTCTAAATACAAGGTGTTTAGTAAGGATTTTTGTTAAGTGTTACTCCTTGGTGTCATGCAAGCATGATTGAGACATTAAGCCCACCAAGATACCAAACAAATGTAGTCATGCAAGCACGATTTAGACCATGAGGCCCTAGTTAGATGTTGATATGAGATAGAGTTCAAGGGTCATCACTTCCCAAGTAACTACAATTCCCACGTAACCCTTCCTTCAAAGCTTTTGCCCATCAGGTATTTATTTATAGTGAGTTAGAATGCCAGGGTACTCTAGCTGTGCTCACTTTGGGTCGTTCCCTTCTCATGATTGTCACTTGCTTGCAAAAGAAAGCAAATGGTTGGGAAGGCAGGCCCTCTAAAGGTAACACACAATCCAAAACATGAGAATGGTATCAAGGATCTAGATTTCTGATCACCCTAAGAAGGATGAGAGCATACTCTCCTACTCCAATGTCAAAATCAACAAAAAAAGTGAACACATGTTCATTCCATCCTACTTAGCAATCATACTAGGTGCCTAATTATGAATTACAAACACAAAGTTTAGTTGGAGTATAAGGCAACCTGCAAAATCACCAAGTCATAAGTTTAATTTGTTTAGTCTTTGACTAGCGAACCTGCATAAAATGTGTTAGTAGTTTCATTTTTTGTCTTTGTCATGCATAATGCCAAGGTGCTTCACAGAGAATCAGTACCAAAGAAAAACCAAAAAGCAGAAATAGAATGCAAAACAAAGCAATTTGCAAGTAAAAACACTGCTTTTTACCTCTATTTCTGGCCTTACACAGGCGCAAAATGTCTCACATAGGCGCTGAATGCAGTAACATAGGTGCAAAATTTAGTAACACAGGCACAAATCCCTTTGACATAGGCACAGAAGTCCTTGACATAGGCGATTGCTTGACACAGGCACAGATTGCTCCTACACAGGCGCAGAAGTTCTCAGAAAGCCCTGCATTACCCTGTTTCTTGGGTTTTTTACTTGCAAATCATCTCAAAAGCACTCAAAAGCATGGTTTAGAGGGTTAGTTCATGTCGGGTTCACCAATTTATGTTTGAAGGAAATGTCGAAATCATCAAAGAAAATAACAAATTGGACTAGCTCAATCATGAAAGCTAAAATGCAATGACAACAATCCTAAAAACATTCAATGAAAACATGAAAACAAGACATTCAAAATGAAATCTAAGCAAACCAAATGTAGATGTCTCCTTCATGTGGCTCCATTGTCCTTCTTTCTCCTTCAAATTTCTTTTGTTTTGTGGATCTCACCTTCAAGTGCATAAGCATAATGTGAAAGCAAGATGGTTAAGACAAGATGATAGCATAAGGGTACTAGAAGCATGATTGATTCGACCAGGGACCTTGATTGAAGAAATTCATCCAGTTTATAGATAAATTGGAGAAATGACAAGATTAGAATGAAGAGATTTGAAAGGAAATTTCAAATCAAGAATGACAATTATGACAAATTATGACAAATTGACACTTTCTATGCAAGATTGATTGATTGTCAATTATGATGAATTACTATGTCAAAATTGATTGATTGTCAATTATGACAAATTATGAAAAAATTTGCTATGTCATTCCCATGAAATTAGGAGAAATATAGGAGAAAATTGAAATTAGATGAATTAGAAATTAGGAAATTAGAAAGGAAGAAATTAGGAATTAAGTGAATTAATTAACAATTTTTCATTTATTAATTAATTCACAAAGAGGGAGGAATTAGTTAACCAATTAAATAAACATTTAATTGTGACAAGAAGACTTAGGATAAATAAATAAATTATTTAACCTAGAGGGAGAAATGGCAAACAAGGTTAAATGAATAAATCATGAAACCTTAGAAGATGAATTAGAAAATGCGAGGAATGACAATTAGGTCTTGATGTAGGATCGATTTGATCATGATTCTGACTTGATAAATGATTTGATTGATAAATGCACCAATTGATGAGGAACAATGACTAATTGATCCAAATTGACATGATTGAGAAGGACGATGATCGATGACAAATCGATCGCAAGATTGAAAATGACAATGATCGATGACAAATCGATTGCAAGTTGACAAGATTGAAAATGACAACGATCAATGATAAATCGATCGCAAAATGACAAGATTGATGACAATTTGATCAAAGGACAAGGATCGATGATGAATTGATTGGAAGATGACAATATTGAAAAGAGGACAAAACCCTAATTAGGATTGACGATGTCCAAAATGATGACAAATTAACACGCACATTGATGCGACAGAATAAGATCAATCAAAATTATGACTGAAGATTGTTATCGACAAGACAAAATTCGAAAGTGAGATAAATGAAGAATGCAGAAGAAGGACTCGATGCATGCAAATGATAAAGACCAAGTGCGTAACATAGGACAAATGTTAATGCGATGCCAAAACCCTAAAATAAGGCAATGCGCCAATGTTAAAATACGACTCTACAAGCGTTGACCATTTTTAGACGTCTACATTAGCAACAAAAGTTTTCAAGGTATACACTTCCAAATATGAAAATGACTTTAAGATTTGTACACTTCTAAGACTTCCCCAAATGAATTTTGGTACAACTCTAGGATTTGATTTAACAAAATTTTTACATCATTCTCCCCAGTAGAGTCGCCATTTTTGTTGTTCATAAAAAATGATTAACCCAAGCGCACCTGCAATTGATCTATGAAGTAGCCAATTCAATCTATGAAGAACCTCAGGGCTTGGACAACATGACAAAGATCTAAATCCTTCTACTCTTCTGGCTCTGCAAAACCTAGGTGGGTATACTTTTGATGCATGAAATTAACTCATGTACTCACCATGACAACATCAATGAAGCAGATAGATCATTTCATAAACTCACCAAATCTAGAAACACATTACAGATTGGTTGAATCTGTATAAACCAAAAATTAAAAAGAGATTGGAATGAAAGAACACAACCCCTAAACACAAAGGGAAATAGATTTTCTTTTAATTTGTTTGATCTGAAAACATCCCCAAACTTGCAAGACCAGTGCCTTGTTCATTGGGCAACAAAGTCACACACAAAACTTTAAATATGCATCCTAGTCACAAATTGGTTCTCCTCAAATGATATCCCTGCATTAACACCTTATATTAATGCATTACTCAGTTCCACTCACAAAAAATCATCAAATCTGAGACACATTCCATTATTCATGACTGATTACAGAGTTTAAAACCTTCCTTGAAGGATACCCACAAACAATCACACAACTTCCTTGACATTGACAAATTCCTCCTTGAGGATTGAATTCATAATAATAATAAAAACATATCACAGAGACAATCTTGTGGGAAATTACTGATGCCTGACACAAGTAAAGTCTACAACTAGAAAACACATCTTGAATACTGCACTGTAATCCTCTGTACCCTGAAACCAAACAAAAGCATTTACAAAATTGGGTCAAGATATTCAGAAAATGGAAGCCATAAAATCTGGAGCATTTCTCCAAATTTCTAGAACCCTTACAACTAAGAAGAAATTGGAATAAGAAGGAAGAGGGAACAAATTAGGTCTGCAACTGAAATTGCCAAGTGTCTCTTTTCCAACTGAATTCACTTTCTTCTCTTTTCCCATGGAAACTGTAGACACCCAAAATTGTCATGTCTAATTAAATAAATATTTTATTTATTTAATTATCTAAGCCTAATTCTTCTATTAATTAAATAAATCTTTATTTATTTAATTAATTCATTTATCCTCTTCTAGCCCTATTTCTCATTTAAATAAATACATTTATTTATTTAAATTATCCTTTTCCTAAATTAAATAAATATCTTATTTATTTAATTATCCTACTTCTTCTATTAATTAAGTAAATCTTTATTTATTTAATTAATTCATTATCTTTTTCTACACATGACACATGTCATTCATCTCTTAATTCCTACACTACCTACCTCTTTCATTATTTTACTATTTCTTCTACCTACCCTCTAATCCTAGCCGACCTCCTTTTTACACCTCTCAATCTTATCCCTCTATTTCATATAGTGTCTTCTATATAAGGAGATGCTTCCTTCATTATCAAACCCTAATGATCCTGATGATCCTAATGAGCTAACAACTTGATCAATTGACTACACTACGATCCTACTTGCAACCACATTCCGTTCTTTGTTGAGCTCTTGTGCATATAAAAATCTGTGAGCAAATATATCAAGCAAGATCAATGGAGATACGAAGAATGGAGATCCAAACCCTATTGGACATGTGATGGTATAATCTTTGTGATTTTGTTTTATTTGCATTGTCTTAGGTAATCTTCATATGTTATGGTGGATCTTTGTTGATTGTTAGGCTAGGGTTTTGTGGTTGGATTCATTTAGCCTTTCAATATTGTTATTATTGTTATCCATTTTCACCATAAACATTTTGGCACGCCCGATGGGACTCTTGTCCCTTTGCATTTAACCTTTTTGTTCCAGATTTTGCGTTTTTGAAGTTGCAGATCGGACATTTTTCGATGACATTTTAGGTTTTTCCGCGTCTGCGAACTTTCGGATCGCATCTCTGATTTTCAGGAGCGTCTGAGGATACTGGAGTCGCGTCTGTGTTTTTGACAAGTTTTATTTTGTAGGTCTCAGACAGGAGCGTCTGTGTTTTATAAGCGCGTCTGTGTTATTTATGCTCGTGTCTGTGTCGGAGAGGGGCGTCTGTGATTTTTGGCCGCGTCTATAAGTCACAGAACCGTGTCTGTGTCATACAGATGCGTCTGTGTCGTGGGTAACAGCGTCTGTGTTTTTATTGTTTCGGAATTTTCAAATTTTCTTTGATTCAATTTTCGGATTTCGTACTTAGGGTTTCAGATCTGGTTTATTTTTGGACTAACCCTTTCAGATCTAGCTAACTAAGTTTGTGCAGCTTGTTTTGGAAGTAAAAAACGTTTTGGTTGAAGGCCCCTCTTTCACAAAGTCTTTTGGGTTTTTAAAATTTACCTAACTTGTGTGCTTGCAGAAAGGGGTGATCATTTGAAACAACCCAAACTACTAACAACTTTTGTTGCAGGTCCTTGGCTAGGGTTTTGAAATTCTGTTGTGTGCCTTGTTTTCATAGATTAGCAAACACTTCCATTGGTGCACTAAAATTGAATCATTGTCTTTTGTGTCTTGAGCAATAGGCTCTTTTTGTTTAATCTTTAGAGGGCTTGTCTTCCCATGTGGTCATTAGGACTACTAGTGAGAAGAGGATGACCCAAGTGGTAGCGAGGAAAACCCACCTCATCCAAACCACTATAATCAAATGTATTCATGGTGAAAACTATGAATAACGTGTGCTGATTAGTTCATACCGACACTATGTCTCCCCATAAACCCATTTGATCAAATTTATTTGATCAGTTGTAGGGAAAAACCCCTACCGGCTGGGAGCCTTCTGTATTTACAGAGCTGAAAGTGCCGCATGTATGGCCACACGAGCGGATGCCCTTACTAGCACAATTTTGTTTTAGAGGCCCAAATCCTTCTAGTTGTTGGGGCAGGAGGTTGGACCTCTGGTAGTGGCCCACACACATACGGTTCTTAGTAGAGATACAAAGTTCACCATGGGGAGTTTTCATGGGGACTAATGCTTGGCTGACTCGAGAAGTGAGTGCCGAGGGTGGAGCCAGTGAGGTCAAGCATCTAAGTATCCGCTCTGAATAGCGTAGCCTCGGGGGTAAAACCCTATGTGGGATCAACAACTATTGTCTTGGCCAGCCATAAGAATTGTGCTTGTCTTATGTTAAACATTCAAAACATTCAAGACCAAACAACAAAACATTGTGTCTTTTGTGTCTTCAAGTGTATGCAAAACATTTTACATCAAACAACACACTTTTGGAGTCTAAACACTCACAAACATTGAGTCCTCATCAACATTGTGTCCTCTTGTCACGAAAAAACAGTCAAATAGTTAGATTTGGTCACAACAAAACAACTTCACAGATTGAAAAAATTGCACGAAGTTTACAGAAACGCGTTTGTGTCTATTTTAACTGCGTCTGAGTCATCTAAGAGCGTCTGTGAAAGGCATAATAGCGTCTGTGTGTCTAGCAGCGTCTGTGTCGAACAGAGACACGTCTGTGTCTGGGAATCGCGTCTGTGAAGTATACAGAAGCATCTGTGTACATAATTGAAAATTTTTATAGTCCAGCAAACAAAAGAAATTAGTTTCGGAATACTTGAGCTTCCTAGGTTGTTTCTTCAGGTTTCATCTAGCATTCAACCTGTCTCTGGGTCTCATACAGTCCATCATTGCTTCACATCTCTCATTACAGTCACAATTGTCTAAACTTGAGTCAAAAGGTCACTTGCTTGTCCTCATCATACTTTGTCAACATACTACATACAACTACACTTTGCTAAGTGGTCCCTCATCAAGGTTTCTTACCTTTGGGTCTCATTTGGTCTTACTTAGAGTCAAGGTCAGCTTACCTCATCAAGAGAAACTATCCTCTCTTTGGAAGTCACACCTACTCTACTACTTACATACTTGGTCTTACACTTTGGACATTGCAAGTACACCTCAAGATTCATTTACACTCCATACAACTCTTGGTCTTCCATACTCTTTCCATTTTTCATCTAGTCTTACACATCTTGGTCAAACACCTAGTTCATGGTTGAAACTCGTCTTCAAAAATCTAGGAGAAAAGCTAAAGAAGCTCAAGAGTCCGCCAACATGAGTTCTTATGAGTATGACAATGATTTATTTTTCAATCCTGAGCACACTACACTGCTTGACATGGATGTTTATAGACACATTCCAAATGTGGAAAACGCAGACACTACAAACAACAAGGCTACACACAATGACAATGTGGACAACTTTTCAATACAATCAGCAGATGTAGAAGAATCCATAATGAATCCTCATTTCAATAGATTGGTTGAAGAGATAATGAAGAGGGATAGACAATACTTCTTACACATGATGGCACAAAGTGGAGCTAAAATACCTCATGACTTTGACATGTCTCAACTTATGGAAAACCAACCCTCGCAACAAACTCACTCCAACATGGATCAAAGGAGACCCAATAGTGGAGGAAATAGAGGACCGCATATGGTACCTGAATCACCATCAGCTTTGCTTCAAAAACCAGAAATCCCACATACACATGGTCAAACATATGATACTTACCTTTGAAGACCATTATGGAAGTCTTATGCAGATAGATATGCTCAATCACATGCTCAAGCTATGGATCAATCAAAACAAGTGGACATTCAAAGGCATGCTCAAAATTTGGACACAAGGAAACCTCATGTCAAATTTGGGGGTAATACAATAGAACATGACATGCCTGTAGAATATGGTATATATGCACAAAATAGATATGGGGTTCCTCAACATGAAGCTATACCAAGTGCTCCCTATATGCCGCATCAATATAAACCTCCTCCATATGAACATGTCTATGATCAATATCATCCATACATGCAACAAGCTCCTCCTCAAATTGGTGTCCCAAACATGGGGTATGCTACAAGAAATCGATCGCCACCTAAGAATAATTTGGAGCAACAAATCAGAGATTTACAAAAGAAAATGGAGGACATGAGTACACCAAAACCAACATACACTATGAGAGACATACGTCCTTATCCATTTGACAAGAGCATTCCAATGCCTCCTTTTCCTGCACACTTTGTGATGCCAAAATTTGACAAGTATAGAGGAAAAGGAGACCCCAAGGCACACATACGACAATTTTTCACAGCTTGCATAGAGGTAGCGGCAGAAGAAACATACTTGATGAGGTTGTTCCCGCAAAGCTTAGGCGATCAAGCTATTGAATGGTTCTCTCAATTACCTCCTGGTATTAAGTCATGGGGTGACTTAGCAGAGGCATTTATTCAACATTTCTCCTACAATATTGAGACAGATATCTCATTCACTACTTTGTGCAATACTAAGCAAAAGGAGGGAGAATCTTTTGCGTCATTTTTACAAAGATGGAGAAATCTAGCCAGCAGATGCTCTTGTGAACTTCCCCAAAAACAAATGGTAGAAATGTTCACTCAAAACGTTAACAAGGATATTGGCTATGATCTAAGGAAAGCTTGTTTGTCCACCTTCAAGGATGTTATTGAAAAGGGCTTAGCAACAGAAAAGGTCTTAATTGAACAAGGAGTCATTAAAATATTCAAGGAAAACAAAGATGACTTTAAAGGAAAAGACAAGCCAAGATTTTGGAATAAAAACAAGAACACAGTCAATGATGGTGTTGTTGATGCCAATACAGTGAGACCCAAGTTCATCTTTTCAGGATCAAGTTCTACAAACAATCAAGTGAATACTCAAACAACTTCTAGATCACGAAGGAAGTACACCCCATTGGGAGAACCACTTGAATCAGTCTTCAAAAAGCTAGTGGCAAACAAAGTGATCACAGTTCTAGATTTTCCTCCATATGAACCAAAGGTCAAACCAAATTGGTGGAATGATGATGAGTATTGTGAGTTTCATAAGAGCAAGGGTCATAAAACTGGTAATTGTCATCGACTGAAGAACATTGTGCAAGATCTCATTGATAGAGGTGACATTGAGATTGAGGGACATTCATCCAATCAAGAACATGAGATGTTTAAGGAACCATTCCCAAAGTATGACAAGGGAAAAGCCAAAGTCACAGATGATCAAGCCAACTATACTAGAGCACCTTACAACTATGATTCAACTATCAATCACATCTCAATGGACAATCATATCTCTACTATTACCATCAAGAGCAAAAATCCTGAGAATCCTCCTCAGAGACCCAAGATTGTTCTAAGAGGTGTTGGATCTTCTTCCGAACCTACCTCTGAATGTCATGTTACAACTCGTCGAGGTAAGATTACGTTGCCAGGTGCCTCCACTAAAAATACGGCTTCTTCATCAACCAAACCTGAGTATGACCTTGTAGAATAGTTAGGGAAGACACCCGCGCTCATCTCCATCCTTGAGCTCTTACGTATATCCCCCACTCATAAAGCTATTCTTGACCAAATCTTGAGAGACACTGCTATTCCTACTGATCTGAATGTGGACCAATTTCAAGCCATGGTGGGATACTTTTCCATTCCACACTCCCTTACATTCACAGAAGCTAATGACGCCTCTGTAAAACAGCCACATAATGCACCTTTACATGTTGAAGCCTTCATACACAAACATTGAATAAAGCGAGTCCTGATAGATGGAGGAGCTGGTCTAAACATTTGTACATTGAGCACCATTAAACAATTGGGATATTCTGATAAAGCTGTGAATTCGACAAATCAAATCACCATCAAGGCATATGATGATGAAGAGCGTTCATCCAAGGGCACAGTCACCTTACCTCTAAGAATTGGGCCAGTCACAAAGGATGTGGTTTGTCAAGTCCTAGATCTGGATCTCACATACAACATATTGCTAGGACGTCCTTGAATTCATGAGATGAGGGTAGTCCCATCAACATATCATGAATGCATTAAGTTTCCTCATAATGGAGTCGAGGTAACAATTAACGGTGATCCTAATCCGTTCATATATTGCAATAACCTGAGATCACATACGGAGACCATCATTCCCAGTAATTGTGAAGCTGTTCCTTCTTCGGCATACATTGACCCTGAGTCATTGAAACCTTCGACATCAAAACAAGGTGAACTTAAAGGCAAATTTCAAGACAAAGGCATGGGAGAATACACTTTAAATCAGACCATGTATTTACGACAAGTCATGAGCTCTCCAAAATAATATGGAAGGCCACATCCTAACAAGCAAATATCCATCATGATACTCAAATGGGATCCTACTATCTTTCAAAGATGGGGCGAACTAGAAGAAGAAGATTTATACAAAATGCTCTATAAAGACATTGAAGATGACACACATGATCAGATCAATATACCTTGTGAGAAATATGGCAAAGGCTTCAAGATTCTACAAAAATTCAGGTATGATGGAAAAAGCCCTCTTGGGTTACGCAAAGAAGGCATCATGGAACCCCTACAACCTGAATTGACTGTAAGAAGAGAACGCTCAAAGGGACTTGGTTTTTTGACTTCCAAGATCCACACTAAAAGGACAGAAGAGGCATCACAAATCAAAGTTGCCAAAGTTCAACAAGAATATTACTATTCCACAAATTCCAACGAATGGGAATGGGGTTCAGACAAATCCTCCAGTGACTATGAGCTCACCGAGACATTCAGAGAGCCAAATGAACCGACAAAAGAAGAGGAATTTTATAAAAAGTTCAGGGTGGGTCAAGAAACAACCCATAAGGATTCCGCACAGTCTTCGTCTCAAGGTTCTAGGTCGAAATCACATAGGATGAGGACACCTGTCTCGGAAGGCGCTACTAGTGATGACAATTTGGATTCGCTTGTGATCGAAACTAATGAGGAGAGTGCCATCGATGACCTCGACGATTGCCTTGATATACCCGAATATAACCACATCTTCACTCTTAGCCCCGCAAACTCCGAAAACATTAAAGGCCTTCCCCTTGTTCACCACCAACTCATTGACTGGGATTATGAAGGACCAGCACAATTTGACACATTTCAAAATGATGAAGCTATTATTGACTATCTTGGCATACGAGATGATCTTCCCCCTGGGGACCACAAAGCAGGATACACCATAGAACTCAACAACATGGCATATTTTGGTGAGGGTGTCGGACCTTTCAGTCGCAAAAATGTGAAAATAAGAACAAATCAAGGGTCTTATGGCGAAAACCACACTGTGGCGCTATCTGATCCCAAAAAAGTAAAAAGAAAGGACGTATCTGAGGGTGAAAACCTCTCTGAGGCACCCGAAGATGGAAGGCTCGACATTCTCCCAGCATCATATGAGGAAAAGTCATCCATGTTGGTAGAGGAGACTATCAAAACAAACATTGGTACAAAAGAGGTTCCACACAACATATTCCTGGCTCAATCATTAACAGAGTCTGAAAGATCAAAATTCATAAGCTTCTTCAAAGAACGACAAATCAACTTTGCATGGTCATATGCTGATATGCCTGGACTGGATCCGGATTTGGTAATGCATCATTTGACAGTCAAACCGGGGGCAAAGCCAGTAAAACAGAAATTAAGGAAAATGCATCCACAAGTGGCATTACTAGTCAAAGCAGAGCTGGAGAAATTATTGGATGTCGGATTCATACGCCCAATTGATTATCCCGAATGGATCTCCAATTTAGTACCTGTCAGTAAACCAGATCGCAGCATTAGAATATGTACAGATTTCAGAGACATCAACAAAGCTTGTCCAAAAGATGACTTCCCATTACCAAATATTGACTTGATCGTTGATCTCACAACAGGTCACGAAATGTTATCTTTAATGGATGGATTTTCTGGTTATAATCAAATCAGGATTGCACCTGAGGATCAACACAAAACATCATTCACTTGTCCGTGGGGAACTTTCTGTTGGAATGTCATGCCCTTTGGGCTAAAAAATGCAGGTGCTACATATCAAAGAGCAATGACCACTATTTTTCATGATCTCATGCACATAATCGTGGAATATTATGTTGATGATCTCTTGGGTAAATCAATAGACAAAGATACACATTTGGACATACTTTCAGTCGTCTTTGATCGGTTGGAAAAGTACAAGGTAAGATTAAACCCCAAGAAATGTGTCTTTGGAGTAACCTCCGAGAAGCTCCTAGGATTCATTGTGTCCAAAAGAGGAATCGAAGCCGATCCAGCAAAAGTCAAGGCTATCTTGGACATGCCGCCACCCAGAAATATTAGTCAACTTCGATCCTTACAAGGGAGACTCCAGTCTATATGAAGATTCATAGCACAACTTGCAGATAAGTGTAATCCTTTTCAACACCTGTTACATAAAAATATCAAGTTCAAATGGGATGATAACTATCAACAAGCTTTTCAGACGCTCAAAGATTATCTTTTGAATCCGCCAGTTTTGATGCCACCAATTCTAGATCAGCCTTTGTTACTATACATATCAGCTACTCCAATAGCACTGGGGGCACTCCTAGCACAACAAATAGCTGACGGCAAGGAAAAAGCAGTATACTATATCAGTCGCACATTGGTGGGATATGAGCTAAACTACACACCAATCGAGCGTGCATGTCTCGCTGTGGTCTTTGCTTCACAAAAATTATGACATTATATGCTCACTCATAAGACTAAGTTGATTGCAAGAATTGATCCATTAAAATACCTTCTCAACAAAGCTACACTTACTGGGCGACTGGCCAAGTGGGTAATGATCCTGAGTGAATTCGACATTGAGTATGTGGACAGAAAAGCAATAAAAGGACAAGCAATCGCGGATCAATTAGCAGATGCTCCCATGATAGATGATGTTCCTCTAAATTCAGAATTTCCAGATGAATCCATTTTAACAATATCATAGGCAAGGCCATGGCAACTGTACTTTGACGGCTCATACACACAACATGGGGCAGGAGCTGGTATTCTCTTTATAACTCCTCAAGGCGATTCTATACCAAAATCATATCGCTTATCATTTCCTTGCACTAACAATATAGCGAAATATGAAGCATTAACAACTGGATTACGAATTGCAATTCAGTGGAAGATCCAAGAACTTCATGTTTTTGGGGATTCTCAACTTCTCATCCGTCAAGCAACTGATGATTACCAAAGAAAAGATGAAAAATTAATGCCTTACAAGCAACTGGTAGATGATTTGAAACAACACTGCACAAAGATAGATTTTGAGCAGATACCAAGAGAGCAGAATCGTGCTGCAGATGCCATGGCTACAATTGCTTCACTAATTGATCTACCTCAAAATGAGACCTGCTATGAGTTCCTGGTAGACAACCTGTTGGTTCCTTCATATGAGATCACTCCTACTGAAATGATATGCGTTGTTGGTCCCGAATCCCAGTTATATGGTTCCATATTCACATATCTTCACGACAATATCTTACCTCCTGATCTATCAAACAACCAATGCCGCACTTTCATTCGCCAATCCTCTTGATATGTCATTCTAGTTGATATCCTATACCGATGAGGTCTAGATGGTACTCTTCTTAGATGTTTAGAAAGCGACGAAGCTCAGATTGCGTTACGTGAAGTGCATGAAGGGATATGTGGTCCGCATACTAGTGGTCCTACCTTGGCTAAGAAACTCATCAGGACTGGATATTACTGGCCCAATATGGAAAAAGACTCATATCAATTTGTCAAGAAATGTAAGCAATGTCAAATTCATGGAGACCTCATACATGCACCAGCACAAGAACTACAACCACTTGCGTCTCCTTGGCCCTTTTGTCAGTGGGGACTCGATCTCATAGGCAAGATTCACCCTCCTTCTTCCAATGGTCATAAATTCATTATCATAGCCACATAGTACTTCAAAAAGTGGATTGAGGCTGTGCCTCTCACACAAGTCACTGGAAAACAAATTGCTACTTTCATCCTTAACTATATCATTTGCCGATATGGTATTCCTAAGTCCATTATTACTGATAACGGGCGTCCCTTCAAAAATCAGGATGTTCATGAACTCTGTGACCGCTTCCATATTTCCCATCGTTTCTCCACACCATATTACCCCCAAGGTAATGGCCAAGCTAAGGCGTCTAATAAAACAATTCTTAAAATCCTTAAAAAGATAGTCGATGACGCTGGCCGTAACTGGCATATCCAACTCAATCCTGCACTTTGGGCCTACCGCACAAGTGTCCGCACACCTACAGGAGCTACACCATATTCACTTGTCTACGGTGCTGAAGCCATCTTGCCTATTGAGGTCGAGTTACCTTCTTTATGGGTCTCTTTGCAAAACATCATCGCTGATAAAGATTACAGGGTCTCTCGCTTACAAGAACTAGAACTGTTGGATGAATGGAGACAAATTGCTTTTAATCATCTCAAGGCTTACCAACAACGAATGAGTCATAGCTACAATCACAAAGTCAAGCCTCACACATTTGAGGTAGGTGACTTGGTTCTCAAAGAAAATCCCAAAAATCAGCAAGACAGAGAGAAGAAGGGCAAGTTTGAACCAAACTGGCTGGGTCCTTACATCGTTACAGCAGTCTATGGATCTGGGGCATATTAGCTCTCTACTACAGAAGGTGAACCTTTGGAGGATCCTATCAAAAACATGCATCTTCGCAGATTTTACACATAGTTCTCCGGAATATCCTAATTCGAAAAATACAAAAAAAATCAAAAAATTCAAAAATACAAAAAAAAATCAAAAAATTCAAAAATACAAAAAAATCAAAAAATTCAAAAATACAAAAAAAATTTATAAAACAAAAAAATCGTTACTTGGTGAAAACCTGGCAAACAGGCGCCTTGTGACACAACAAAAAAAAATAAAAATTGAAAAATAAAAAAAGTAAAGAGAAATAATTTCATCCAACGGTGAAAACCACTTCGGTGGTGCCCTGGGCAAGTACCATGGTGAAAACTGGGTTCCCAACGCCATGCGTAGAGACTTTGCTCCTCCCTCCTTCAGGATTCACTTTCATCACTTCACATTGCACACACTCACAACCTATTCACTCACAATAAACTTACCCATTCCCATCATGGCTTGTTATTGATCTATCCAAGATTGGTTAGCCATTCATAATAAACCCCCCTTTTCACTCCCTTTCTATCCATAATAAATCAAATCCTATCTGTGGCTAAGGCAAATCCTACGTCTAGTGATGGGTGTGGAACTGAGAACACCACATGTTTCGAGGAGTACAGTGTCTTCCAGCTTTCTTCAGTCTATCCGCGCACAATCCGTAATAAAGCAACATTTGCATCACAGATCTGCAATAAAGTTTCATATTCTCCGCATTAAAGTATCAGTTTCATGGATTCAGTTAGTTTCAGATGAGACACAGCAGTAACAATGGGCTTCAACAAATCAAATCTTTCAACAGACTTAGACAACATATGGTTCAGTGCTATCTATCCTTTCTATGAAAGTAAACATTGTGACCACAATCAAATACGACTTATACAAGTGACAAGAGACACTAAACTTGAGGATTACAGTGGATGTTGGTGTCGAGTCTTGGTTTTCTGTTGATTTTATCTTTTGGTTACATGTCTTTTAGCTTTTCCAGGATGTCTCTGACTAGAGATTCTATCTCCAGGATGTCTTTGACTAGAAAGGCGAGGATGGGGTATCATCACCTATTTTCTTTGCTGTCTGTGGATTGTCTTTTAGTAATGCTATGACTTGTCCAAGGATATGAGGACACTGTGAGTCTAGTGTGAACTGGGGCATTCCTTGTTTGTGACTGTCTTATCTCCATGCAAACAGGTACAATGACTTTTTGGGTCGAACATATGCCTCGATTGTCATAACCTACTTGCCATAATAATCTCAATGATGATAACGCACAAGAAGCTCTATCACTTTCATATCTTCTGTCTTTCATCCCCCTTTCTTGATTGACTTCCACCATCCTTCTTGAGTCCGCATAGCCTGCTATCACATGACTGAGTATAATGACATACCAAAAACATTTGCATTTCATGTAGCTGCACCTACATTACCACATATAAGCATTTCATACATACATATAGATATCACAACTGCATCACATCCTGCACACAACACCTGTTAGCACAATTTACATTTGCATTATCATATTCATTTGCATTACTTACATTCACATTTGCATCATGCATACACATATAAAACATAAACGAACAAAAAAAATATATTGCATTGCATCATATATATATATTTGCATCCATATCATAAGCATCATCAAACATCCCATTACATAGGTACACATGCATATAGCTGCCGCAAAAATGAATCATCTCATATATATATATAAAGTGTCATGATACAATGATGTCAAAAAATCATATGGCTACAATCACCTGCAGGTGTCTACAATACAAAAAATGGTACAAATACTGATACAAGGGAGCCCTCTATGGCTATGATGAACTCCCTCCCTCGGAGCCGCCTAGCCTCGACAGAATCTGAGCCCTAGAAGGACCCGCTCTAGGATCATCCTGCCTATCCCCCCTATTTGGTGGTGGTGGAGGACCCATGACCCCACCACTCGATGTCTGTCTCCTCCAGCTCCCTCCCGTAGCTATCGCTGTCCGCGATGGTCTATGGAAGCTCCTCGCCCGCTGATCTGCTGGCATGGCACCATAATACAGGTCCCTCCAGTAGGCAATCTCCTCTCTGGCTCACAGGACATATGCATAGCCTACTCCTGTGTCCTCCGCCGCCTGCCTCCCTGCCCTCAGTGCTATCTTAGCCTCAGTGTAGCGCTGAATCGCCTGATCCTTCTCCCTCTCAGTATCCCTAAGCCTCATCCTGAGTCAATCCCTCTCCCTCTCCAGCTCCTGGATCTCGTCTGCCTGGCCCTGGCAGATCTCCCTGAGCTCAATCAGCTCATCCTCCTCTGGATCCCCACCCTCTACCTCTGCCTATGGCTCTCCCTCTGCGGGTGCCTACCCCTGTACCTGTACCGATGCCTGAACGGGTACCTATCTCTGTGCATGCCTAGGTCCCTGTGCCTGTACTGGCACCTGTCCCTGTACCTATCCCTGTCTCTGTCCCTGTGCTGCTGGTACCTGTAGGGGCACTCCACCGCAACCCCTCACCACCTGGGCCTGTCCCTCCTGTCCACCCTCTTTCCGAGGTGCCACCCTCCTCTCCCCAACTACTCCCCTCCACCTCCGTCGGCCTCGGCTTCCATCACCCCCACCATCCTCATCATCATTGCCTCCTCCATCGCCCTCCAGTAACTCTCCTAGATCTGTCAACTGTGGGAACGGATGCTCTGCCCAATATGCGAAATACTCTGCATCCATCCTGGCATCCTCGATCTTTGGCCACATATCCCAAGGTAGGGGCACCATCTCTGCCAGCTGTGTGACTGCCTGATCATATGACAATAAAAGCCCAAACTGCGCCTGATCCCTAACTGTACGGGCATACATACCCGAGCCTCGTGGCATCCTCTGGATCCTGCCATACTGCCTGCATACTCTATCCACCAGCTGCCTCTCCAGTATATAGGGCATCCGCCCAATCAAATACCTGCTCTGGAAGGTGTAAGGCAGCTCCACTGTGTCATCCTCCCACTCCTCGCATCCCAGATATGGCCTCCAGATGACGACGTCAATGTCATCTATCATTCACCGCCAATGCTCTAACCTGCCAATCTAAGGCTGTGAAGTGATCATGTCGTACAAATGAACAAAACTCCGTCCATGACCTCTCCCTCTGAAGTGTATTGGCCGCGTGATAGGCAGATGCTCGTATGCCCAAACTTGCAGAAGTGTCACTCCACAACCCAGTCCCACTGATCCATGGTAGACAAACTGGTGAAGCTCATAATATAGGTGGGCCAAAACACATGGACCCCACGCATATCTGGTGTGCTGCGTCACCAATATCTCCAGTGCTCCTCCCCAACCCACTGCCAACCCCTGTGTCGCTCTGTTCGGACATAGGAACCCACTGATAGCTCCTCCAATCACAGCTGGCAAAGCTAACCCTGTCGCAGTCATGGTATCCCATGCCACATGTCCTGCTCTCATCTCTAGGCTAGGATCCTGAAACACCCGTCTCAAAGCCTCTCTGTCTCCATCGCGATCGTATGGAATCAGCTCTCCATCGATCGATAAATGTAGAATCCTATAAACATCGTCAAGGGTGACTGTCATCTCACCCATCGGCAAATGAAATGTGCATGTCTCTGAATGCCATCTCTCGGCCAGCGCAGTCAGCAAACCCATGTTTGCCTGAAACTCAGGCACATACAATACATGTCTCAAACCCATCTCCTCGATGGCAGCTCTATCCTGAAAAGACAACTCCAGTCGCAACCTTTGTGTGGACGGGAATCTCTCCCATGACTCTAGCATAGGCAAATACTCCTGCAGTCAAACAAATCAATCATGTCAGTCATGGTGGCATTCACTGTTCATCACAAAATGCTACTCGCTATCTCAATGCATATGGTTATCTATTCTAGTGACACTCACTGTTCATCACAAAGTGTTGCTTCTATCCTAGTAGTGCTCCCTGTTCATCACAAAGTACTACGTGTGTGACATTCCCTGATCATCACAAAGTGTTACTCACATTTTGCACTCCCTGTTCATCACAAAGTGCTGCTCATACTTTGGGTACTCCCTATTCATCACAAAGTACTCTATCTTGGTGCTCCCTGTTCATCACAAAGTGCCTTGATCTATCCTAGTCTTCCTAGAGGACCTGCTTGAGTGTATCCTCTCAGCAGCTTATCCAATCGACAACGTATGTTCATCACAGAACTGCCAATTTGACTTAGAAGACAAAAAAAAAAAACCTTGCATTTTCAGACATAAACGCGTTTCTAACTCACAAACGCGCCTATTGATTGCACAAGCGCGCCTAAACAACACAGACACGCCTGTTTGACATAAACGTTCCTAAATTGTTCACAAACGTGACTTTGCAACATAAATGCCCCTGAAAGACGTAGACGCGCCCGCATTCAACACAAACGCGGTTCCAGACACAGACGTGCCTGGCACCGACACAGATGCGCCTGTCTAACACAAACGCGCCTGGCACCGACGCAGACACGATTTCACGTTTTTGCACTTTTTTTGTACACTATTCCTAGGCACATTTATTTCTCTATTTGACATGCATTAATGACAAAAGCAAATGCGTCAAAGTACGAGGAGGTTTGGTGGTACTTACCGGCTCTCCTGCCTCTGCTGGTCTTTGAAATCGGCGAACGCAGTCGAATCTGTGTACGAAAGCCATCGCTGCTGACTACTGCTGCTCTTTTTCTCGCTCTGCACTGTAATCTCTTGCGGATGTGTAGATGACAATGAGGATGTATTTTTCCCATGGTCTATCTTATAGCCTACCCTAGCCCTCGCCTTCATTTCTCGAGTCAGTCTTCGTTATTCCGTGACTTTGTCACTTTATCCGGTCAATCCATTCTAGCCTTTCTTTCTTATCGAGAGATTGTCTGCAATCTTTTCAGACATTTTCATCCAATCTCTCGAGGGGGCATATCATTCTCATTCTGGGGCAATTCTATATCAGTTCATCTTATCTTCTTTGAAACAACGCGACAAGCCACATTGTCTCAAAGAGGGGCAAAATGTAGACACCCAAAATTGTCATGTCTAATTAAATAAATATTTTATTTATTTAATTATCTAAGCCTAATTCTTCTATTAATTAAATAAATCTTTATTTATTTAATTAATTCATTTATCCTCTTCTAGCCTTATTTCTCATTTAAATAAATACATTTATTTATTTAAATTATCCTTTTCCTAAATTAAATAAATATCTTATTTATTTAATTATCCTACTTCTTCTATTAATTAAATAAATCTTTATTTATTTAATTAATTCATTATCTTTTTCTACACATGACACATGTCATTCATCTCTTAATTCCTACACTACCTACCTCTTTCATTATTTTACTATTTCTTCTACCTACCCTCTAATCCTAGCCGACCTCCTTTTTACACCTCTCAATCTTATCCCTCCATTTCATATAGTGTCTTCTATATAAGGAGATGCTTCCTTCATTATCAAACCCTAATGATCCTGATGATCCTAATGAGCTAACAACTTGATCAATTGACTACACTACGATCCTACTTGCAACCACATTCTGTTCTTTGTTGAGCTCTTGTGCATATAAAAATCTGAGAGCAAATATATCAAGCAAGATCAATGGAGATAGGAAGAATGGAGATCCAAACCCTATTGGACATGTGATGGTATAATCTTTGTGATTTTGTTTTATTTGCATTGTCTTAGGTAATCTTCATATGTTATGGTGGATCTTTGTTGATTGTTAGGCTAGGGTTTTGTGGTTGGATTCATTTAGCCTTTCAATATTGTTATTATTGTTATCCATTTTCACCATAAACAGAAACTGCTCTCAAAATATTTGATCTTTGTTGAAACAAACTTCATAACTGCATTCCACATCTTGTGAGCTTTTCGACAATATTTAATACTTGCCATTTTGACAAAAAATGGACCTCTGGGCAAATTAATCATGTATGTGTGCACAATCATTTAAATTTTTCATTTTTTAAATATAGTTTGCACTATACATTTAACTCATTTTAATTTTGATTTTTGGCCTCCTTTTTGGCTTGACACCTTGCCACGTGGCGATACCTGATTGGCTAACGGGATCCACTAGGTGCCACCCGAGATGACACCTCATCACTGCCACATGCATGCTTTGTCACTACCACTTGTTTGTCCACCTGTATGCCATGTGTGCACCACGTCACTGCCACCTATGTGCCACTGGGATGGGACCCGCTTGCTGGACTACCATGTCACACTGCCACCTGGCTTTCACCATTTCACGATGGCTAAGTTTTGTGCATCTTTGGGCTCCAAAATCACCGAGCCATTGGATCTCCACAGACTTGCTCGATCTTTAACTCCTCACTTTCGCTGTGTTTTCGGCCTGGGATTTTCACCATTTCCTAGCCCTTAACTAGCGAGCTTCTTTCCTTTGTGAAGTCGCGCGAGCCATCCGATCTCCCAAAGCTACATGGTCTTTAACTCGCTCCTTCTCAAAAGATTTTTGTGGCTTTGACATATTAGATGTGTCAAGTTTTAGTCATAAACATTAAAAACTCCCAATGCACAGCCAATGTGGGACTAAAGCTTATGCCTAGGACTGCGATTTTGAAGGTCTTCCTCAAACTTTATGGCTCTTTTGCTGAATTTCTTGGATTTTAATGGCAGCCTTTCTGTCATTTACATCACTTGGAATTTATTCTACCTATTTTTGCATCTACTGCTTAAATGCATTTGTCTAGAGATCTAAATCCTTCTCCATACTACGCACAACAGGGAGGAGATGTTTGCATTTTGCTTGGAATCTACTTTAATACCCAAGCTCCTTTACCAGTCATGGGGGTTGCTGCTTGCATTTGCTAATTTCTATTTATGGGAGCCTTCAAACACCACGTAGAAGCCTGGAGTCTTCTGCATTTTTTACATGCCATACACAGAGGGGATTTGGCATCAAAACTGCCATATTGCATTTGCTAAAGCTTGTTTTAATAAATACCTTTTCAAATGCAAGGATGTTGTTGGCCCCTTGCATTGGTTTATAACTTTAAAACTGCCCCCTACCATTCACCACATTCCATCAAGGAGGAGCTTGGGAAGATGGCATTACACCAACCACTTTGCATTTTCTTTTTTTTTAATAATAAAAAACTTATGTTGCCATAGCCATGTTGGATTTGTTGTGAGTTTAAATGCCTTCTTTAGTGCTTCACAGTTCATGCACCATGCACAGGGAGAGGAGGATTTTGGCTGGGTCTTATGGCTGCCAATGCATTTGTTTTAAAAAAAAATGCTAAATCTTTTACATGCTTTCTATGCCACACTCCAGGATTTGGCTTGAGCCTGCCAATCTTCATTTGCCTGGAGTTTTAAATTGCCTCTGAAAACAAATCAAAGCATTTTTTCTTGCGATGAGTTTCTTTGCCTTTTCAACAACCAATTATAACTCATGGGAGGGAGATGCTGGCAAAAGTCATGGAATTGGATTTATGCCTGGCAAAAATGCATTCTATTGAAGTTTAAATGCCTTTTCAAACTACCACACCATAGGAGGACACTGGACCACAATGTCAAAGCTTATTTTCCTCTTGGCTTTGGAAAATACATGCTTTTCTTTTTGACTGTTTCGCCATAGCAATAATGCATAGGCATGAGCCAGGGTGGGCCCCAAAGTGGGTCCGACTAAAAAAAAATTTGTTTTCATGCAACTGACCTCTGAAAAGGCTCACAAACCTCAAACATACCTCTGGAAACAATCGGCATCATTTTCGGATCATTAAAATGCATTTTACAACTTTCAGGCACTTGCGCCACATATTCGCATTTAATCGCGAAGACGTATTTCTCAAGCCAGTCAAAACACCTTTCTGGATCTTGCCATCTGACAAGCATGTACTTTGATATAAAAGCATAAACACTACCAAGCGGTTTCTCAAGAAGAGTCCCGAGTGAAGAGATATTAATTTTCAAAAATGCCCAATTGGCTTTGTCGACACTGTGGACCTGATGAAGTCAATGTTCTGGTAACACATGATGTCTTTCTCAAAAATATCAAATGACCTCCGTGGACCCTCAAATTTGAAACATAGGTATGTTGAAGTACATATTAAATCTTTGAATTTTTAGTTTGACTAAAAGTCTTACTGGGTGCAAATGGCACGCTTAGGAAAACGGCTACTTTAACTGATATAGCACTGAAAGTACGGACAATTGAAAATGATGGTTCAATGAACCCTTTTCAAAACCGATCAAACGGATTGGTAGGAGCCTGAAACTTGAAACATAGCTTGTCATCTATACCAATAATAACTCAGAGTAAACATTTTGGCATAACACTCACTGAGGCAACTTTTACACTTGTGCGAAACAGGGACTTGCCAAAGCACACTAACTGCAAACGGATTGATCTTCAAAAATTGAGCAAATGGATTCATTAAGACTTGAAATTTTGTAGGCTGACTCACATTAATGCATACAATTGAATCCATTTTTAAATTCTTCATGAAAATCAACAGGGTAAAAGATGTAAACACTCAAAGTAGGCTACTCAATAAAATTTGCATTTGTGCCTAAAATGCACTTCCAGCTCACCCCTCGAAATGGGTACCTTGTAAACTTATCCAAATTGAACTCTGAAAGTTGCACATCACTAAATAGGCCAAATGAAAGGTGTAGGGCATGTCTCTTGAGCCTTGCCCTTCAAAAATCAACTGGCTCCATTTTGCCCTCTCTAACTAGGCCATTTAAACTGATTGATTTGGAGCTGATGGACTTGTAGTGTTTCAAGGTCATAGGAATGGTCTTTGTGAAAAACTATAAACTTCTAATTTACCATACATGATTGGCAACCACTAAATGGCCCACTGACTAAATTTAGCTTTTAGAATTGTGAGAAAATTTGATTCAGTAGTTCGAGTTAAAAATACTATTTGTGAGTTGTACTCATTCTTATGTCGAAGTCCCAAATGATTTTTCAGAATATCAAAATTTTTTTGAGGGAATAACTGATGGAAATAAGCTTCCTAAGGATGTTGATACCAGATGGATCTCCTTGCGGGGACTAGCAGAAAGAGTTTTCTCTGAATATAAATCCTTGATTGGACTAATGTACAAACAACAAGAGTTAGTAGACAAAGATTTTGAGAATTTACATAGGTTAAGTGATATAGAGACACTCTTTACTTTTGTTGGTATTCTCACCCTTTTGAATGAAATGAGCAATCTTGTGATAGTCACTCAAGAATATACTAGTTTGTGTAGAAGGTTAATAATAAACCTTGATAATATGTATCTATCAGAAGAGCCTTTTATAAAAGAAGAATTTGCTAGCTGACATCAGATGATAAATCTAGACAATCATGATAATTTTTAAAGATTAACACTAGTGGAGAGTTATGTGTTTGCATACGTGTATGTGAGATATAAAAATGCACCAGTATGCCATGTTTGCTAGTGGTTGCAGGCGCTCAAGTAGAATGAGAGATGTACCTATTACCATGGAAGATTTTAACGATAATGTTAGTTGTGTAAAAGTTACTTTAAATAAAATTACAAGAGAGGTTTCAGATCAAACTGTAAGTTGATTCCCTCGAGATAAACTATTAGAATCCATGTCTATTTTGTATCCTAATTATTAGATCAATTGTAACCAAAAGGATTATTTTAATAAGTTAGAGTTCTTGAATGATCATTTAAAAAAAAATCCATATGCAATGCCAATGGAAAGGAAATAAAACTAGAAGGAATTTTAGATAAATATAAGCTCTCACAACAATCATCTAAATATTCAAAAATAATGAAGAATAAGGCTAAGTGATTGGAAAGTCCCCGCCTACTGGGATCAATAACAATGATTTGGCAGAAAATAACTCAAAGGACAGTATTGAGTGATGCATTGTTAGAATTCATCAAATTTGTTGATTAATGTCAAACCATTACATTGGAATCTGTTGAGGATGAGAGAGTTTTTAGTGCAGTTGAGTACTTGAAATCAAAGACAAGAATTTAGAAAATTGTTTGAGGGTGCATACAAGCAGGTATGATGTTGAGAGTTTTCCTTATGAAAGAGCACTAACAATTTGGAATTCTATTAGTGAGAGGAGAGGGTTGTGCAACACTTCAAAGGTTGGTAGTGTTTTTGGTGGAGAAATTGATAGTGGCAGAATGAATGATAGTGTTGAGTTGATTTTAAGTGGAGATATGAAGGCCGAACAAGATGGATCACATGATGTAGAAGAAATTGCAGAACAAGAGGAGTCAGCTTTTGATTGGCATTTCAAGTTGGATGGCACTGATGATTGACAAAACATCATTTTCTAGGTATTTATAATTTTTACTTCAATTCATATTGAATCCCATGGGCTATTGTAAATTGAAAACTATAATTGTCTAATTGATGATATTTTATACTTTTTACTGTATAATTGAATGTTGACATGAAATTGCAATTTTCAAAATTTTCATGATTCATTGTATAATTTAAATTGTGAAAATTGTCTTCAAATTTCATTTATTAAACCAAATTTTTCAATTTGTGTGATATTGATGTGCATTGTGCATACATTAATCTTTCCATAAAATTACACTAATTTCCTAATATCATTGCACATTCTTGAGACTAGTATAACCTCTGTAAAAAAAAATCGGCTCTCTGCCCAGGTAAAACCCTACAGCTACCCCAAGAATTTCCCTTATTTTCAACTTCCCCTCCATCCCATGATGTTACATATCTTTTATTTTTCTCTATTGGGCCATGTGAAGATTTCTTCATTAGTTACTTTGTTGTTTCCCCTCCATCCCATGGCATCTTCTAGACCATGTGGAATACCGTGCGGTGGTGAGGGGAACATTTTTCACAAAATACAATACAATTACAAAAGTATTTCCCTACCACCCCTCATAGTTTATTTCACCATTCAGATATTCCCACAAGGTAGAGGGGTGGACACATAATGTATAATTGCATCAAAGAATAATACTTTTTAATTTTACACAATTAGTATGCTTTTAATTTTGCATTTTTTTATCACATCATGCAAGGTTTTTATATCACAACTTTATAATTATGAAAGCTTTTTTGGTAAATGTAATATTTTTTTTTCTTAAATAGGTGTATGTAGTGTGAGTATTCACAACCACCATTAGATCATCAAATATAAATTATGAAGGTTCAATTTTGGGCCTAAGTTCTGATAGATTAGATTTTGCACAAAGCATGACCGAAATTGAGAGAATTTTCTAGTTGCGAAAGGGTCTTCTCAATTTTCTAGGGATTATTTGTTGAAATTGTGTGGTTTGAATGCTAAAGAATAATTAAATTGTATAAAGAAATTTTCAATTTTCAATTTCCCCGAGAAGCCTAGTTTTTGCACTTTTTACAAACCCTAATTTTTATTAATATGGGTGGAAATTGAAGAAGAGATATTAATAAGAGGGCCCTGGATGAAGATATTATTGCTCACTTGCCTGAACCATCAAAAGGGGGAAGGCATGCCTATGGTATAGGTATTGTATCTAATAGACAAGGCAACATCTCCTAGGGATCCTTATGTCCCAATTAGTGGATGAAATTTGTTCATGTATTCTTACAAAAGGAGTAGAACCCCAATGCCAATGAACAATGTTGGGATGTATTTTTGCAATTCTTGTTTGGCAAAGTTTAAGATTTTTGATTCCTTATATTATTATAGGCCTTAAGCCCTTAAACCCTAAACCCCCTTATTGTTGTGTGTTTTTTTGGTTCTAGTTTTGTACTGGTTCCCAATAACCTATTCTTGGTACCTAATTTAACACTTAAGCCCATCGCATCGTCCTAATGACTAGCCCCTTTGTGTTAGCCATCCAGTTGCCTTATTTTCTTAGACCACCTATCTTCCTACACCTTTGGCCAAAACTATGACTCATATTATGGTGTGATTGTGTGATTAAATATAAAGGCTAGTTAATACTAACTTTGAAACCCCATCTACTTATTTGGCATGTGGGTCCCTCTTGAACAAGTCACATTCTAGGTGGAGCAATGAATGATCTCCTCATAGGTCCTTGCAGACACATGGATGAAGTGGGCCTAGTATTCCATTAGCATTCACTGCACTAAATGAAGAGTCATTTTAATCAATCTAATGGCCTGGATTAACACTTGATTGTGCAACTAGTTGAACCTTCTTATAGAAGCTAATGTTGCAATCTAGCCTACTTATGTGGGATATGGGACCCACTAATGGTGATTGTACATCACCTAAATGAACGTATGGGTGACAAGTGACAGGATGGGTGATATTGCATAAAAGTGGGCCTGATCCACGTGCTTCTTACATACACTAATGTGCGGTCGCCTTGCATAAGATCAATGGACGAGATGCTCGCATGATTGCGTGATTGCATGAAGACGTGTACAAGGCCTAACTCCACAACCCTACAACAGATGTGGTATGTAGGTCCCATAGGAGATGATGAAATATGCTTGAACCAATAAGAGCATGGACAAATGGATGGTTGGGCCATGTAACAAGGATGTGGGTCCAATGCCCCCATCTCCTAAATGAGATAAACATAGATATCTTGGCAGAAGATCAATGACTGCGATTCTTGTGTGATTGTGTGATTAGGCAAAGATGTGCTACAAGGTTGATTCCACAATGCCGATAAAGAATGGTAAGCAAAGGGAAATAAAAAATAATAAGATTTTTGCATGTCAACCTCTCATTTGTCATAGACTAATAGGGATCTTTTTGTTGGGGTCCCAACATTCAAATATGAATTATAACGGATATCGCCTACCATTACACTAGCTTACATGCCTGCAGTAAATGAGCTCAATTTCCCATTATGATCCATACTTCCCTAGCTATATTAGCACCATCTTTGGTTAATTTTATATTTATAGTGCTCTGGATATGCTTTGAATCTCTCTATAATTCCTTGCTATCACAATTAGGCTTTGCATGACAAGGGTTGTTGGAATACGATTGTTGCATTTTCTATATCATTCATATTACTTTCCTTGTGTTCCCTGACTGAGTATAAGATTTTTCTTCAAAGCATTCAATTTGTAGTCTATTCTTAATTCTAAAGTCTTAAGTTGCTATTTCAATAATCTCGAGCAAACCCTAGCCCTAGAAATGACATAATTCTTAGGTTTTAGAAAGAGGATGATTTTAGAGGAGGTAATTGATCAACTTCTAGGCTCATTTGAAACATAGAAGAGGTCAAAACCAGGATCTAGACCTTCTAAGTTCATTATTGATCACTCAACCATAATTAGGGATGCAATGATTCCACCATGGGGTTTTAGCCTATAGAGAAGAGAATACAACAAAAAGAAAGAGAGAGTTCCAGTATCAAATATTTGGAATTACAATTTAGGGAGGCTTGTGGTTTGAAATGTATATGTAAACACTAAATTGATCACTACCATTGTTGCAAACTACAAGCTAGATGCTAGAGAAATTGTGGCAAGTGAGGGTGGTAGGCTCACTAAAATTAAAAGAGATGTCATCAATGAGGTTTTCATGCTTAATCCCAATACAGATTGGGCTATTGACCCACGGGAGCTGGATGCAGAGTAAAAAAATCATGAGAACATGTATAGGAGGAAATTGAAATCATTTAGGCCTCTAGGGATAAAGAGGGATGATAGGAAACTGACTCCACAACAAACTTCCCCTATAATATTGACCTATTTGTTGAGTATTTCATAGATACTTATTATTCTTTATTCCAGATATGTATTGCTGATGCAAGGGACTTGATTCCAAATTGGATGTTGTTAAAATGTATGTATGTCTAAACTAGGGATATCAATAGGCCTTTTGATTTTGCTTCCTTAGTGGTCGAGGGTCTTCATGATGCCCTTTGTGATTTCAAAACCAAAAAGTCATCAAATTTTAGGTATTATTCTTTATAAATGTATATATTTTTGTACAAGGGCCTCAAGGTTTTGCATCCAAACCTACAAATCACAACTGTGGTTAAGGGGGAGAAACTCCTAGTCCAATAACGGACTTACATTTGGGACTCACATATGAACGAGTCTAATTATTTGGTTTTTGAAAATATCTTTGTTAGATAGCTCTTGAGTATTTTGAAGAAGGAGGTTAGATGGGGTCTAAGCCAAAGAGACAAAGAATTTTTGAGACCCAAGGACCTTAAGATTGAATTGGATATCCCTTCTAATAAGGGATCATGGTTCTATTTCAAGGACCATATAGTTATTAGGGTATTCGGTATCCCTGTCACTCTTTGAAAGCTACCTATTACTATTCAATATAGGGTTGCCTTGTTAGAGATTATGCATCAACTAGTTGAATTTGACAAGTCTTTGGTTGGTGGATCTCATAAGAAGGGATCAATGATCCCATCATAGGTTGTGATTGGGATGTACCATTTCTTAAATAGAAAAGCATATGAAATTCTTGATTCCATATTGAATAAGTATAGATTACTCCAAGTCAAGTACAAATTTAATGACTTTGAATGGTTTGTCAAAAATCTTGGGAAGGTGAAGATACTAGAACATGAATGGGATAATGAAGAGGATCTTATAAGAAATTCAAAAGACTACAATGATGTGCTAAGAAGAAAGGAGAGGTGGTATAGGATCTAGTACGAGGAACATAAGAAGAAAAGGGAGGATAGTACCTACTCTCCTACATGACAAATTTTGCTAATCCTATAGGAAAGGATGAAGGATATCTAAAGTCACCACTTATCTAGATGTTAAAAATATCCCTCTACCACATGAGATGCCTCAATTGGAGGTTTTTCCATCGATTCAGAGAGTAGAGGAGGAAAATCCAAAGTCTCCTCAATCAATTGGTTCTCCTATTGGTCTTGCTTCCCCTCCACCAAGTTATGATGACCCCTCTTTGACCTTATCTATTATTCCTATGTCTTCTGACCCTCCCTTCACATAAATTACTTGTAGAGGCTTCTATGAAAAAGCCTATGGTTGCATCATCCTTAGCTGGCCCCCTTTCACAAATACCAAAAAGTCCAAGAGTTGTGACCCCCTTGCACATATTATCCCCATGAAGAGATATCCCTTTCTAGTCTTATGAGGTTTTTGTGTTCCAAGGAGATGATCCTTTTTCCCCTCATAGGTTTGAGATAAGATTAGGTGTCACCAATCAGGATCCTCTTAATGATTGGGCCCTTGATGTATTTAAACTTAGGGGTGATCTCAGTGATGATGTGAGATTAAATTCACGCGAATAGTTTATGAGTGATGATTAGTTTGTGAATATTAGAGATTTCAGGGATTTTGTAATAATAATTTTGACAAATGAGACGGAAAGGAAAAGAGGCATTGATTTTGATAATCTAGGACACGATGAGAGGTTGAAAATGAAGGATGTGATATTAAAGGTTGTAAATCAACAATTGGCAACTATGACCTTTGAGGTGGGGAGGGAAATTGTAAAGAGAAGTGGAGTACTCCTTTTAGAGGGATGGGACATTTCTTCTTCCATTGTGTTTGATGAGCTTAGAAGGAGACATGAAATTGATTTAGAAGTGATGGATCCAAAACAGAGAGAGAAGGTGCCCACTGGATTAATTGTTGATGACCACCTTGATCGACTAGTAATTTGGTGCCTTCACTGAATCATAAGGAGACCTAGAATGAGCCATGAGATGGACCAAATGTTTGGAAGTCTGCTTGTCAATATAGCAGCTGACACATCAATCACAGAGGCAAGTGGTTTGAATTTGAATGTGGCAAATTTTTCCCATAAGGTAGCCATAAAGACAAAGGAGGAGGTTGTTATTCTAAGGGAAAAGGGTGACAACACTACATTAATAGTTCTATGGAGGAACTACATATAAACCTCCTGGTATGATTGAACATTCCTCTAATGAAGTGATGGGATTGAAGAATGACCTAGCCTAAGCCATGATAGACATAACAAAATTGAATAATGAGATAGATTTGTTGATGACAAATGCTTCACAAGTAGAAAGGAGAGTGAGGGTAAATATGGCCAAATCATCATTGGAGTCAAAGATCAATGATATTTTAGACCATGCAGATACAACATGGGATGAATATAGAGAGTTACTAGGATTATCTCAAGAACATTTGAAGTGGAAATACTTTTTGGCATGCTCATTGTCTCATGTGAGTAAAAAAATTGCAACATTAGAGGTTTCAGTGGTTAAGCCTCTCCTAGACTACTTATATGCCATAATCATGAGCTTCAGAGCAAGATTTGAGGTGGCTAAGTATATTTTTACTATTCACAAATTATACACACAGAGGATTGGTGATGAGCTTAGGAGCTTTCAATGTCTGGTTACAAGTCATATGCCTACACTATTTGATAGAGAAAAGAGAAGAGTAGAAGGTGGGAAGGTCCTTGGATCCAAGTCAAAATGGAAAGCAAACATCAAAAAAATACAAAAAAAGATATTTCATGATGTTACTTCAGATGATGCACAATTCCAGAAAAAGTTAGGGTCATAAATGGATGCACTATGAAGGCTTGATAGTGGGATTGTTGGCAAATGCACACTCCAATGAGACATTGTAGGTGATTGAAGGTTTTGTCATTGATGGCAACCTTACAATCCTATGACACCGGCAAGCCAATTTACCAACACTAGCAAGGTCAGACTCTACACTGGCACATAGACCACCAGCACCGACAGTAAAAGGAAACATACCGACACAGAGGCCGACATGAATTTTGTAGGTAAATTATTTTGTTAAATATTGTAAAATCATTGTAAGCCGACTTGGCAAGTTGTAAAATGACTCATATATATAAGAGTTCATTATATAGGACAAAATAAGGTAATGAGGAAAAACAAGGTAGACCTATTATGCGAATTATAGGTTAAGGGTTTATGTATGAAGCAGAGCTATAAACCGGTACTAGATCTAGCATAATAGATGCTATTTTGAAGTAGTACAAGACTTTTAATTTATATAATCCATTTTGTAAGTCAGTGAGACTTCCCATTTTGTAATTGAGCAGTGAGCTCTAGGAACTTGGCCTTCCTGCACGTTTAAGCCCCTCTTGTAGCAGTAATATTCTCTTATTGGCCAGTAAGTGAATATTGTGGGTCACAAATCCCACCGAGGTTTTTCCACATTGGGTTTCCTCGTTAAACTACTGTGTTATGGTGTGTTTTTCATGTGGTTTCTATTATCTCTATTTATTGCATTACTTTCTGTTTACCAGTATATAGTATTAATATGCTCTACATGTTTTAAGTTAAGAAAATCTTTTAACCGGTTAGATATTGATTCATCCCCCCCCCCTCTCAGTATCTGTGGGAATCCTAACAATTGGTATCAGAGCTTGGTCCTCTATTTTCAGAAGTCTAACAACTTGAGGAAGATCTTGACACTGGTAGAGATGGAAAACTTGACGAAACAATTAGAAGGATCTCTCTTAGACTATGATGCAGAAAAATTAAAAAATATCAAACTTGAAGATGATCTAAAAGCTGCACAGGATATTATTCAAGGACTTCAAGAAAATCTCACCATTTCAAGAAACAAGAGAAGAGAACTTTGTGAAAAGATGCAAAATGAGAATGATGAAAAGGAAACTCTTAATGATCTGATGAATAAGCTGAAACAAGAAAACATGACAACAAAGAGTGAGATGCAGGATATGACTATGAGATTTTGTAAAGAAATTGAAGATAGAAAGAAGAATGAAGAAGACTTGACTAGAAGATTGAATGATGTTGCAAATGAAAACACAAGACTTAGATATGAAAATGATATGTTGAAAGTAGATTTGATACATGCACAAAATGACTCAAATGAACTCATGAGACAAAAAGGTATCTTGGAATGAGAATTGGCTGTTGCAAATCAACATAAAGAAAAATTCAAGAAAAGCTCAGAAGAACTTGGTGGCTTGTTGAAGAATTAGAAACCTAATGGTGACACTAATGGTGTTGGCTATGAAGCTGGTGAAAGCTTCGGTACTGCAAACACACAGGAACATGGCAAACCGGTAAGACAACCTACTGCTTATAAATTCAATGGCAAATGATTTAACTATAACAAGTATGGTCATAGAGCAAATCAATGTAGATCTAGAAATTATCAGAATACCAATACACCCACCGGTCAATGTTCTAAATGCAACAAAGTTGGTCACAATTCAGAGAATTGTAGAATGAATGTGAGATGTTATGTTTGTGGAAGATTTGGACACTTATCTAATCAATGCAGAACACAAACCAGCATAGGATATGGAAAAGCTATTTAGAAAAATAATGTGATTTGTTATGCTTGTAACAAGATTGGACATATTGCAAAATTTTGTAGAAGCAAGTCCTCACTGGTAAATAACAAAGGTCCTAGTTTGAAAGTTAAAGAAAAGGTTGAAGAAGTTAAGCAGGAATTCTCAAAATAATGGATCAGGAAAATAGAACTAAATGTTGATAGGAATACTCCTCCACCGGCAGAATAGAGTAACACTCCACCAACAGAATAGAGTAACATTCCACTGGTAGGAGAGTCTTCATCTAACTGAAGAAAATTTCCTTGAGGGTTTAGCAATCAAATGTGAAACATGCTATTATTCCCTCAGTTGATGGTAAGAAGTTGAAATTACTTCTATACCGGCAGATAAGTGAAGTCATTACTTAACCAACAAACAATAAATGTGGTGGTTGGCAAAATTAACATTATAAATCAGTGTTTTGGCTCCAATTTCATTTCACTGAGCATTCAAACATTCAAAGAGTGTGAAAATTCCAGAGCAAAGACATTTTGAGCAAAGAAGCAAAGCAATTCAACAAGTAACCTTTTCCTAAGGTAGATAAAGGTACTTATATCCATGGCTTCTTCACCTATTCCTAAATTCATAGAAAACCCTATAGTAGTCAAAGTGATTAAATTCCCTAGACCCGTATTTCAGTTAGTTCCCTAAATTGCAAATAAGGATGACAATGTTGGTGCATTTTCTCAAATCCCCAAAGGAGTAGTTTTTGCAGAAGACCCTAGAATGTACATTCATTGTCACATAGAAGAATTAGGTGACGAGGAAATCAAGAGAATGTATAGGACTGTAATTTGTGATGATTCTGGTAATGTGAAACCTGAACAAAAAATAGTTGAAACCCTAGGATTCACTGAAATCCTCAGTATTCTGAAATTCCCTAAGGATGTTATAAGGATAGTTCTAAGTAGAATGCAAGGTGAATTTTTTTGGTTAGACTCAATTCACAAAATAATTAAAGAGGAAGTAAAGGCTATGATAGGGTTACCTTCCACCGGTAATAGGCCTGATAAGACAAAGAAGGTCTCAAATGACCTAGTGATCAACCTAATAGGTGCAACATCTGACAAGAGATCTTTAAGAGTGAATGGTGTAACCAACATCAATGTCAGATTCATTAGCATGATTTTAGGCTACAAAACCACACATGCAAATAGGTTAAACTCAGTCTCTAGCCTATGCATAAAGAGTGCTCATGATATGATCAAGGATAATGCAAAAATAGATGTGTGTGAATGGTTGAAAGATGAGCTTATTGATAATCTTGGAAAAATTAAGAAAGACAAAAAGGGGACATTTAGATTTGGAAACCTACTTGTCTGTTTAATGATGCACATAACAAAATAGGTACCCGATATTGGAAACAAGAATCTTGGTTTTGACATACTGGTAGGCAAACAATTGTCTAATTTACTAAATAACATGGGTGAAAACAGAGAAAATAATATATATGAGTACTTTCAGGAATTGAAGGCTCGGATGAATACTAGAGTCAGACTTTCACAAGCAATTGTAAATAAGTATAAGGATGAAATATGCTTTGTTATTAAGAAAGATGAGATTTGGATGGAGGTAGTTGTCCTAAGAACCATTTGGGTTACTGAAATGGCTTAAGAAACTGATGACCACATAATTGAAACATATACAAAAGCCCTTTTGGAAGCACCCAAGGAACCAAAAGAAGAGGTATTTGGCGGTGCTGAGACTATTGAGAATCAAATTCAATCTAAGAAAAGGGTAAAGAAGGTAGAAGCAACAGTAAGAAGAGGATCTAGGCAAGCAAAGGCTATCAAAGAAGATGTACTTAAACAAACTGACATCACTAAAGATTTGTTAGAAACACTACAACCAAAAACTCACCTTTCACTGGTAGCAACGTCTTTCGAAAGTGACATGCCAGCTGCATTTAAGAGAGTTGTGAGGAAAAGAGAACCTTCACTGGTATCTACACCTTCTCCTAGAAGAACCAGACAAAAACAACAGGCAGTAAGGCCCCTGGCTAAGAAGATAATTCCAAAGAAGAAGAAGTTAACACCCAAGAAGAAGACTCAATGAAACATTGCTCTAATTGACAAACTACTAGATGAAATAACAGAGGATGGACAGCTGAAAAACATGAATAAATTATATGATTCATTATCAGTTGATGACAAGGAGAAAGTTGAAAACAATGTAATTCTACACTTGGACATTTACAAGAAATTTCTAATGCAAGTTGTAGATGAATTACCGACAGAACTGTTTAAAAGACTTGAAGTGAGAAGGCAAGCTGTTGTAGAGCTTGATAAGAAAATAAAAATTGAAAAACTACTTGTTGTTTATCTAGTCAGCTCACCAAAAGAGATAGATGATCTGATTTCAGAGGCTAACCGGTCAGTATTTTCAACTACACACCGACATGTAGCACTTATGGTTGGTAGAGTAAATGAGGTTGCAGAGGAAACAATCAATGCATGGGACATATTCCTTGTAGACAAGGAAAAATAGGAAGAATATAGAAAACCCAAACACATCAAAGTATATCAGAAGGATAAGGATAAGGGAAAAGGCAAGGTTGGTGGACCACCTAGCATAAAAATAAAAGATAACTTATCCCCACCGCCTCTGAAAACTCCATCAGTAGTTACCACTGACAATCAAACCAGATAGTGAGAGTATGGACATACCACAAGAGGACACCAATCCTAACTCTGAGGTATTATACACAGTGGACATTGATACTCAAAAGGTCAATATTGTGGTAGATAAGGATACAACTGTGAAGATAGATATGGTTAATGAGCAATCGGTAACTGATGGTACATAAGGTAAACCGACAGATGATAACACTGAGCAATAGGCTCACACAGAGCAAAAGGCTCCATCACCACAATAGGTTCACACTGAGTCAGTGCCATCGACAACAACTGAGAAAGACAAACCTTTGCTTAAAGAAATGGAAACACAAACTGACCTACCAGAGGTCACCACAAGCAAGGATATTGCTCCCATCGGCATAATACAGATTATTGGCTCATCACATAATGTAACAGAAGTTCTTCTGGATTCCATTAAGAAGATAACAGATTGTAGCTCACAAGCTTACAAGGCAATAGATGACACCATTCCAATTTTGAAGATGATAGCACCAAAATGTAATTAGATAATAAAGGTTCTTTAAGTCAACTTGACACTTTGTCCAAGTATATTACTGAAAACACTATGATAGTTGAACAAATAAAAGAGGAAGCATTCAAGGAGAGATTAGAGAAGGAAAAACACAAATTCTTTGAGGAAGAAATAAAGAAGTGTACAAGGAAATTTGACACACTTCTACCAGAACTATGTAGCACATTGAAGGAATTCAAAACTTTGTATAGGGATACATGTAAAACTAACGTTTTAACAGTTGATATAGACAAGAAAATTAGCAAGATACAAGAAGAAATAAATCAACTAGTTGACAATTTTATTAATTCATTTGATTTATTATCAGTTTTTGAGAAGAAGATAACAGGTTTTGAGGAAGAACTATTAAAGTTGGAAAGAGATAAAGAAGAATAAAAGGAAAGGCTAAAGATCTAAAATGGAGACTTAGTCCAAAATTGGACTACCTCGCCTCCTTAAAGAAATAAATATCTAATGCCTTGATTCAAGGATAGAAAACACTAGCAGAGCAAATGCAACACCTCACCGATACAGTTCAGAGGATAGAGGCCTCAATAAAAAACATCAAAAAGTTCATTGAGAGCTTGAATCTGGTTTTGGTAGATCTTTTTCAGATTGTAACCAACTGGTTACAAGGATGAAGCAAGAAACCACACTCATTGACACTTTGACAACCTTTGTCATTGATGCCAAAGGGGGAGTAGTGGAATGAGAAAAATAATCAGTAAAATGACTCATCAACTCAAGGGGATTACACATTCTTTTGGTACACATTTTTGGTAAGACAATACCAGCAGATTCTTTTTTGATGACAGTTTTTGGATTTTTCTCATTAGTACTGTTGCCATCAATGCCAAAGGGAGAGATTGTTGGCAAATGCACACTCCAATGAGACATTGTAGGTGATTGAAGGTTTTGTGATTGATGGAAACCTTACAATCCTATGACACTGGCAAGACAATTTACCAGCACTAGCAAGGTCAGACTCTACACCGACACATACACCACCAACACCGATAGTAAATGGAAGCATACTGGCACAAAGGCCGACAAGAATTTTGTTTGTAAATTATTTTGTTAAATATTGTAAAATCATTGTAAGCCGACTTGGCAAGTTGTAAAATGACTCATATATATAAGAGTTCATTATAGAGGAAAAAATAAGGTAATGAGGAAAAACAAGGTAGACCTATTATGTGAATTATAGGTTAAGGGTTTATGTATGAAGCAGAGCTATAAACTGGTACTGGATCTGGCATAATAGATGCTATTTTGAAGCAGTACAAGACATTGGATTTATATAATCCATTTTGTAAGTCAGTGAGACTTCCTATTTTGTAATTGAGCAGTGAGCTCTAGGAACTTGGCCTCCCTGCATGTGTAGGCCCCTCTTGTAGCAGTAATATTCTCTTATTGGCCAGTAAGTGAATATTGTGGGTCAAAAATCCCACCGAGGTTTCTCCCACACCGGGTTTCCTCATTAAACTATTGTGTTATGGTGTGTTTTTCATGTGGCTGTTATTATCCTTGTTTATTGCATTACTTTCTATTTATCGGTATATAGTATTAATATGCTCTATAAGTTTTAAGTTAAGAAAATATTTTAACCGGTTAGATATTGATTCACCCCCCCCCCCCCCCCCCCCGCTCTTAGTATCTATGGGAATCCTAATAGGGATGACCAAAATGGAGGTGGTTAGAACAAATATAGAATACAAGGAGTAAAAGTAGCATCTTATGACCCTCCAACAACTCATGCACATGAATTTGATTATTCCCGATCCTTTCTTCCTTTTTCTTAAGTTTTGAAAAATTCTGAAAATGTTGAATTTTCAAATCTATAGTTTCCCGCCTTTTCTCTATTTTTTCTTTTCTCTTTCCTTTCTTCGAATGTATTAAGTTTAGGATATTGTATTTCTTGGACAAATATCTAATTTTTAATAGTTGCCCCAAGATATTGTTCTTTATCCTTCTTATTCATTACATATCTTTGAGATTGATTTGTAAGCTGCTCTATGTCAATGTGTATTAAATAGGTCTGGAGGGTTATTACTCTTTTCAACCTGATAAGGGAGCTTGAGAAAAGGAAAGGAGGATTCCATATCATCTCCAACATCTACCACCTGTGAAGCAACAGGACCACTAACTTGCTTCTGAGATACTCAAAAGTGTCCCTTGGCAGTGGCTTTGTGAAGATGTCTACAATTTGTTCCTTTGAACTGTTATATTCTAGCACAACTTTCTTTTCTTGAACTTCTTCTCTGAGATAATGATACTTTATAGAGATATGTTTTGTCTTAGAGTGCATTGCCAGATTCTTTCAAATGTTAATGGCACTCGTATTATCACAGAATATAGTTACTGGCTCAGTAACCTTCTCATTTATACCTTCCAATAGTTGTTTGATCCATGCTATATTTGTGCAATTCAATGCTGCAGCAACATATTTAGCTTCTGTTGTTGACTGTGAAATACATCCTTGTTTCTTGCTAAGCCAGCTCACTAGTCTTTCTCCTAAAAAGAAAGCTCCACCACTTGTGCTTTTCCTATCATCAATGTTGCTTGCCCAATTAGCATCAGTATAAACTTTTAAATCAAAATCATTCCTCTTTTCATATAGTAAGCCATAATCTTCAGTGCCTCTCAGGTATCTAAAAATTCTCTTGATTGCTATCATATGTGTTTCTTTGAGATCTGTAGAGAATCTTGCAACGATACCTACTGCATGTGCTATATCCGGTCTACTATGCACAACATATTGCAACTTCCCAATCATAGATTGGTAAAGTGTCTCATCAATAGATGCAGATTCATCATTCTTTGATAGTTTACAATTAGTAGTCATAGGAGTACTTACCGGTTTAGAATCCTCCATTCCAAATTTCTTCAAGATTTCCTTTATGTACTTGGATTTAGTAATGAAAATATCATCTTACATTTGCAGTATCTGTAAACCTATAAAATACTTTATCTCACCGATTAGTGACATCTCAAATTCTTTTCACATTTCATTACCAAAGTTTTTGCATAGAGAGTCATTTCCACAAAATATAATGTCATCAACAAATATGGCTAAGATCAGTATTCGATTGTCCTCATCATTATTCATGTACATATTTTTGTTTTCACTTGTACTTATAAAACCAATCTTGATTAAGAGTGCAGTCTCTCATACCATGCTCTAGGTGCTTGTTTCAGACCATATAAAGCTTTGTTTAATTTACATACTTGATCTTTACTCCTGTCTTCAAAAAATCCTTCAGGTTGTTCAATGTAAACTTCTTCTTCTAGTATACCATTCAAAAATGCAGATTTAACATCCATTTGATATACCTTGAAATTTTTGAAAGCAACATATGCCAACAATGTTCTTACTCCCTCAAGTCTAGCCATAGGTGCAAAAGTCTCACCATAATCTATTCCTTCTTCTTGAGCATAACCTTTGCAAACTAGTCTTGCTTTGTTTCGAATGACCTCACCTTTTTCATTTAGCTTGTTTCTAAAAATCCACTTCGTACCGATTACATTTTTGTCCTTCGGTATTGGGATCAGTGTCCATGTGTCATTCTTCTTGATTTGATCAGTCTCTTCTGTCATAGCATTTACCCAATCTTCACTGTTAAATGCCTCTTTTACTATTCTTGGTTCAAATTCAGATATTAGACATGTGTTCTGTCTCAGTTTGTTCCTTGTCATCACTAGATCATCCTTATCTCCAATAATCTGACTTGATGCATGATTTCTTCTGACATATTTGGCTAATATAGGCTTGGTAGGCTCTGTATGATCTTCTTCATCACTTGGTAATTGGACATTATCTTCATTTTCTTTAGCAACTTTCTCGGTAGGACTTCTTGGTTGAACATAAACAAATTCTACATAATTTTCTGGTTCTTTGGAATTTCCTTCATCATTTCTTTTTGCAAATTCATCAATTTTCACATTTGCACTTTCTACTATTTTGTTAGATGATTTGATCCAACATTTAAATGCTTCTAGAAGAATAACCAAGAAATGTTCCTTCCTCACTTTTCTGATCAAACTTTCCATTTCTATCATCTTTGTGAACATAGCATCTACTTCTAAAGATTTTAAAATAACTTACATTAGGTTTCTTGTCATGCCAGATTTCATATGGTGTCTTCATAGTTCCTTTCTTCAGTTGTACTCAGTTCAGGGTGTAAACAACAGTGCTAATTGCTTCTCTCCAAAATGTTTGAGGTACCCTTATTTCTATCATCAGGGTTCTGGCACAATCTACAATTGATCTGTTTCTTCTCTCAACTATCCCATTTTGCTGTGGTGTTCTTGGTGCATACACTTGCCTTTTTATACCATGATCATTGCAGAATAAGTTAAATTCATCAGAAGTGAACTCTCCTCCTCTATCAGATCTAAGATATTTCAGCTATCTTCCTATTTCATTTTCAACTCTTGCCTTGTACCATTTAAACATTTGAAAAGCTTCTGATTTTTCTTTTAAAAACATAACTGACATCATCCTTGAGTAATCATCCACAAATAATATGAAATATTTATCACCATAATAACTTTGAACTTTCATGGGACCACAAAGATCAGTGTGTACTAGATCTAAAATTCCTTTATAAGTGTAGGACTTACTTGTAAAGCTTGATCTTGTCATCTTACCCATCTAGCATCCTCGACATATAGCATTCTTAGGTTTTTCTAGACTTGGTAGACCTCTTACTCAGTGCTTCTTACTTATTTTGATCAGATTATCAAAATTTACATGACAAAACCTTTTATGCCATAACCAAGTATCATCTATCTTTGCATAAAGGCACTTTTTCCAAGTTGAGTCAAGATGAAATGTGTTACCTTTTGTTTGTGTCCCGGTAGTAGCTAACTTTCCATGCTTGTCATGAACTTTGACAATTCCTTTCTGAAATTCTATTCGGTAACCTATATTGTTTAGCTGTGCTACACTCAACAAATTGTATTTCAAACCTTCAACCCAGTATACATCATCACATTTAGCATTGTCAAGAAGTGTTATGGATCCTTTACCTTTCATAGGACATGGTGCATCATTACCAAATCTTACATAGCCTCCATCATAGTCTTCTAATTTAACAAATTTGTGTTTATCACCTGTCATGTGATGTGAGCATCCACTGTCTATGATCCAGGAATCATTATTATTTATGCGAGATACTAGGGCTTTTTCTTCATACCTTTCTTCATCTGATCCATCTTTAATAGCCACATAAACAACTTCCTCAGTATCAGTTTCATCAGATTTATCATCGTTGGATTCCTCATCAGCTACTAGGCATGTCTTTCTGTCTCTCCTTCTGAAGTCTCAATGTCCTCTGTATTGGTTATCTTTCTGCCTGTTATCTTGATATTCTCTATTTTCACTAGATTCTTTGTCAAGATAGTTAGAAGCCATATGACCTATTTTATCACAATTGAAACATTTTAAAGGTAGCTTTCCTTTATACTTACCTTTTCCTCTTAGTAACCTTCTAGCTAGTAATTCTTCAAACTCTTCTTGCTTCTTGATTTCCTCATACAGTTTGTGTACTTCTTCCATGTTCTTACAAAATCTTTCACTTGCTCCACTATGATTCCCTTCAGAGTACTTACTCATTCTATCATTGTATTCATCAGATTCACCAATATGAAAATAACTGAATGTAGATTCTACTTTATTTACTGAAGACCCACTATTATCAAAATTACTTAACTCAAATGCAAGTAGCTTACCAATAGTAGCATCCAAATAAACTGGCATGTTAGGTACAGACCTCAATTTATTGACTATAGAGACTCGAATAGAATAAGCTGGTAGAAGTGTTCTACGCAACTTACTTGTTACTGTACGTATGAAAAATACAACTCCTAAAGGAAATAATGATAAATGAGATAGAAGAAAGAGAAAGGAGAAAAATCCTTGCCCCCCAAGTGAGAAGAACAAGAAGAAGCATTACACACCTAAGGGTGATTATTTTCAAGCGATATGCCTTTTTAATTGAACAACATTTCTCAAGGAAGGGGTATGTTCTTCACAAGAGATCATTCCATGGTAGGGGGCATATCATACTTGTAAATAATTGAAACCATAGAAGAGGTAAGTTTTCCAATAGAATTAAGAGAAGAAGAAGAAGAAGTGTAATACTCATGAAAGATGCTCCTCTTCAAGGAAAGAGAAAAAACAAAGTTAAAGTATATGCTCACATAAGAATAACTCTATGCAAGAAAGGATATCTGATAATGAATAATGCACAAAGATAGAGATAGATCCATTGAAAAAAGAAGGCAAGTGAATTTCATGTTTCTACCCCAAAGTATAAAAAATTGAAACAATACCACCACAAATAATAGAGATGCTCTAGTTAAGTTGGCTACTTATGTCATAAGGTGAAGAGCAACATGAAAATAAAAAGAAGTGCTAAGGCACGATGTTTAGTTCAAGGAAGACAACTAGATCTATTGTAAGAGAAATTTGTGCACGGTCATATTGCTTTTGAACAAATTTCTTAAATACATGACATTTTCCAAGAGAATGTGAATATGAATCACGAAAAAAAGTAATATTCCTCTCCTTTCACTTGTTGAAGATTTTTGTTTTTGTTTTTAGGAGGAATGGAAATGTTCTTATCATATTTCAATCTCCAATAGATTCTTGTAGCTAGTCTATCAGGATGATAAATGTGTTTTAGCTCATTGTCTTGACATGAAGGAGAAGAATTATTAGAAGAAGAATGATTATTATCCACTATCCTAATTTTGCCACTATCTATCCCATCTTGAATATATTTTTTAAAATCAGGGCAATCATTAGCATTATGATCATGGGTTTGATGAAATGAGCAAAAATGACATTTTGAAGAAGAAGCATTCTTGCGGGCTCTTTTGATTTATTTTCTTTGGAGATAATTTTTGAAGTTTTGAATCCTAATGAGTTCATCCATAGGGAGAGAAGTCTCATTTCCTAGGCCTTCTATAGTAGTTTGTGTGGGAGGGTTTATAGGGACACAAATTCCTTGCTTAAGTCCTTGCCCTCTAAAACCTTGTTTTGTTATTATATGAAAGCCACGACTATAAGAATTTTGCAAATGAGTAGTTTGGGGAATAAGATCATGAATTTCTTTGAAATCTAATGTGTAAGGGGGAATAAAAGGATTTGTAGATGAAGAAGGAATGCCACTTGAAGGGACATTCTCCTTTCTCTCATCATTCTTTGTTAGGCCCAATATGGAAAGCTAATGTACTGAGAGGGGAGGGGTGAATCAGTACTTCAAATCCTTTCTTCAACAATAACTTTACTGTTATGCATAAACCAAAAACTATTGTAACATAACATAAAGATAAAACAAATGAATAAAAATCATACATGATTCACTCCATAACACATATATTTTGGTTTCGCAGAAACTCTTGGTTAGAGAGAAAAATTGTGGTGGGGATGGCACCCACAACTTCACTACTGCAATAATAAAGGTTGCTCGGTTAGAGCTACATGTTTAGCTATTTCTGATAGCTTACCCTATTAGGAGTATTAAGATCATTAGATCTACCTTGCTAAAGGATTTTACAACACTTATTTTAAATGCTGCACCTGGTTAAAGGCTTTATAATTTATAGACTTTGTTAGAGTCTTTTACCCTGTTAAAGGTTTCTCTTATAACTCCAAAATATTACAATAAAATCTTTACAAATATCTGCAACTTCACATCTAAAATATTATAGCAGATTCTATGTGCTCAAAATGAGATTACCTTGCTTATAGCATACCTCGGTAATCCATAAAGTAACTTGGTAAACCTTGTTGTTCACCAAAAGTAATAACCCAAGACACCTGCAAATCTATCTATGAGATAGCCGATCTCAATCAATGAAACACCTCAGGGCTTGGACAACATAACATAGGATCCTAATGATCCTCCTGCACTTCAGGCTCTGCTAGACCTAGGGGGGGACACCCTTTTGATGCATTGAATACAACAATCACAAAATAAGACTGCATCAACAATGAGCAGACAAATCATTTCACAAGCTCAACATATTAGGAAACTTTACAGATTGGCTAGATCTATACAAACGATAGGATGAAACAGAGCTTTGAAAGAATGGAACACAAACACCCCTAAACATGAAGGGAAAATAGATTTATCTTTTAAATGTATATTTGAAAACATCCCCAAACTTGCAAGACCAGTGCCTTATTCATTGGGCAACAGAGTCACAGACAGAACCACAAATATGAATCATAGATGCAAATTTGTTTTCCTTAAACAAGATATTCATGCATCAATACCTTATATTAATGCACTATTTGACTCATTCACAATTTTATCAGATCTGGAAATATATTTCATCATTTATGATTGACTACAGAGTTTAAAACCTTCCTTGAAGGATACCTATAAACAATCACACAATTTCCCTGAAATTGACAAATCTTATCCTCCTTGAGGATTCAATTCATAATAATGAAATACTTACACAGAGACAATACTATGAGGAATTTACTCATGCCTGACACAAGCAAGACCTGCAACTAAAATCACATTTACAACAATGCACTGCAATCTTCTGTACCCTGAAACAAACCAGAAGCATTTACAAATTTGGGTCATGACATTCAGAAATGGAAGCCATCAAATCTGGAGCATTTTCCAAATTTCTGGAACCCCTACAACTGAGAAGAATTCGGAATAAAAAGAGGAGAGAATAAAATCAAATCTGCAACTGAATTGCCAAGTGTCTCCTCTCTAACTGAATTTCATTCCCGTGAAAACTACATCCAAAATATCTCACATTTGCCAAAATTAACCTCATAATCGGATTCCTCTCTCCGAGAGCTTTCCGACGATATATAATACTTTATATTTTGGCCAAAATTTAGACCCTGGGCGAATTTATCCTCATTTGTGCTCAGTCATTTAAATATTTCGAATTTCAATATAGTTTGAACTATATTATTTAATCATTTTAAATTTGATTTTTTGCCTCCATTTGTGCTCTGACGCCTTGCCACGTGGCGGCCTCTGATTGGTCGATGGGGTTGACCGGATGCCACCTGGGATGACACTTCATCATCGCCACATCATCTGCTTCGTCACTGCCACTTGGCCGCTTGCTTGTATGCCACATCATCGCCACCTCATCGGGACCCGCGTGCTGGACTGTTGGTTGTACCCGCCACCTACGTGCCACGTGGACGGCTCACGTTCATCCTCGCTATTTCGCTAGTTTAACTCGCATGCATCTTCCCTTTGCGAAATAGCGCGAGCCGTCGATCTCTCTCGAACTTGCTCGCTCTTTAACTCGGCCTTCGTCTGCAAAATTTTGCCTTTTGCCTCGGGAAGCGTGCCTGCGTGGGATCCACTTTGTCTTCGTCCAGTCAACTCCTCCATCGCCTCGGGAAGCGTGCTCGCACGTGGGCCCGCCTTGGGCGCCCATGGGCACCTTGTGTCAAAAGCCTTTATGGCTTAGACATTATAGTATAATGCGTTTTTGTATATAAATACCAAAAACGTCCCTTTCCCAGCCAATGTGGGATTAAAACATTAAGCCTGGGACTGCATTTTGGAGGTTTCTGAGACTTGCCAATGTCGTTTTCCAGATTCGTTTGCATTGCTTGGAAGTTTATAAAACATCTGAAACTCTATTCCACACAGCTGCACCTCACATCATTGCATATGGTTGGGGTTTCTAATTTCTTTTCAATACCACAAAGAGGGGATGGCAAAGTCAGGTGGCTGCTATATTTGTTTCATGATATTGTTGCTGGTAACCATACTGTGAATCTCCCTCTTTGAAATGCATTATCTACTGTCTAAATGAGGGGCGATCCATCATTCCATATTTGGTGCTGGTTGCATCCATTGAAAGTTCCAAGTGCTGAGAGACCACGCAGAGGAGAGGATTGGGGACAAAACACTTTCCATTTGCATTTTATAAAATCCAATGTGCCCAATCCATGCTACTGCTGCACATTGCCTCTTGCTACTGCTGGAAGACTTCAACCTGCCCAATCTCCAGCCATTGTGAGAGACTAAACTGCTGTTATTCTTGTTTTAATGGTTTTTCATTAAGCTCATGAAAGAGGAGAGGATATTAGCCTTGCCAATGTGCATTCGTTGGAGTTCCATTGAAAACTCAACCACACCCATCCACGCAGGGGCTGCCATTAAGTGTTTGCATTTAATTGAAAGCTTCTACATTTTAAACTTCACTCCACGTAAAGGGAGGCTGCTAGTAGAGGCAATTCCATTTGGTTAAAAGCTGCCCCCCAAAACTCCACACAAAGGATTAAATTGCTGTTTGTATTGGCTGGAGTTTTAAAATGCACTCCCAAACATCACACACAACAAGGAGAATGCTGGGAAGGTTGTGGAATTTGGCTTTCAACCTCCCAAATTAAATTTGGTTGAAAGGTTTAATAAATTTCCACATGCCAATGCATTTGGTTTAAAACTTTTAAATGGTCTTCTCAACACCATGGCTGCCAAGTGCATTTGCATCAAAACATGCCAGCTTTATTTAATTTGAAAACCTTTCAATTTTCCACATACCAATTCGCATTTGGTATTGGAGTTTCTCTTCTCTCTCACTGTCCGACTGGTGAATTGCATTCGAGCCAATATGGATACACATATATTGCCAGGGAAAAAGAACATTTCAACATTAAAATTAAAGCACAGGCATGAGCCAGGTCGGGCCCCAAAGTGGGTCCGACTAAAAAAATTTTCGTTTTCAAGCTACTGGCCTCTGGAATATCTTAGGAACCTCAAACATACCTCTGGAATCGATCGGCACCATTTTCGGATCATAAAATTGCATTTTACATCCTTCAGGCAATTACGCCACAATTTTCGCATTTAATCGCGATGACGTAATTTTCAAACCTGTCAAAACACCTTTCTGGAGCTCTCCATCTGACAGGCATGTACTTTGATATACAAGGATGATATCTACCAAACGGTTTCTCAAGATGAGTCCCGAGCGAAGAGATAATAATTTTCGAAAATGCCCAACTGGCTTTGTCGACACTGCGGACCTGATGAAGTCAATGTTCTGACAACACATGACGCCTTTCTCAAAAATATCAAACGACCTCCGTAGGCTCTCAAATTCGGAACATAGGTACCTTTAAGTACATGTTAAATCTTTGAATTCTCAGTTTGATCACCCGACTGACAGGATGCAAATGGCGCGCTCACCAAAATGGCTACATTAACTGATCTAACACTGGAAGTGCGGATAACTGAATTTGATGGCAAAATGAATCCTTTTGAAAACCGATCAAACGGATTGATAAAGGCTTGAAATTTGAAATGTAGCTCACCATTTATACCAAAATTAGCCCGGAACAAACATTCTGACATGACATTTACCGGGACATTTTTACACTTGTGCAAACCTCACAAACTACAAACGGATTTGGCTATGAAAACAGAGCAAACGGATTCGTTAGGACTTGAAATTTTGTAGGCTGACTCACATTTATGCATAGAATTGAATACAATTTGAATTTCTTCATGATGATCAACAGGGCAAAAGATATAATCGCTCAAAGTAGGCTACTTAATAAAATTTGCACTTGTGCCTAGAATGCACTTTCAGCTCACCCCTCGAAATGGGTACTTGATAAACTTTTCCAAACTGAATTCTGAGAGTTGCAACACACTAAATAGGCCAAATGAAAGGTGTGGAACATGAATCCCGAGCCTTACCCTCTGAAAATCAACCGGCTCCATTTTACCCCCTTGCTAGCTAGGCCATTCAAACTGACTCATTCGGGTACTTTTCTGACATGCAGGGCAAAATTTTGAAATGGGCCTCTAAACTTGATTCAATTTTAATCAGTCCCAACAGTGGCTCTGACTGGGGATGGTTGATTGCGAGATCAACACAAGAATCCAGATATCTTTGGTTAAGCAGACCACCCAAAAGACGGGTCATTCTTCTCTCAATTCTTCTCTTCTCAAGACAGGGCCTCCTTATTCTACCCAAACAGCAGGGCACTTTGTTGAAAACCAAGCAACTGAAACAAAGCGACTGTACAATAGATACAAACATGCTTAAAACTGAATACAAGCTGCTCAATCAATCTTAGCATTTACCTCTGTCAAAAATCTGATTTTCATCACTTGACATATTGATCAAAACAAAGGCACCTTCTAGTAACAACTGAGCATGATCATTATAATCAACCTCTTTTGTCTCATTACCGAAACAACTAGTGTGCATACCTTTGGTTTGATTTTGAACTTTGTGATCACACACTATTTCAACACAAGTAAAATCATGAGACAAATCACCATAGAGGCATTCCCACAAACTGACATACCTTTCACTGTCCCACTCAACTCTATCATTTGCAAGGACACCATCATGCTGAACTTGAAAAATAAAACACTCATTTTCAACATTGTAGTTCCTATCAGCACATACCTTATTATTATTTAAATCAATAGAATGAGGGACACTACTAACCAACTGATGCAAACAAGGAACATGAACATTACCATCCAGATGTGATATTTCACTATGCTGATCACACCTCATACTATCCTTGCTTATCAAACTGAAAACCTCTGCATTCTCAACATCCCATTCATGGAAAAGAATGCATACCTCCGGCTGAAGCAAATCCTCAGCTAACTCTTTCTCTTTCAGGCTCACATCCACCTGAAACACTTTCATTTGTGGTTTTAAATGGTCATCACATAATCCATGCCTCTTACTTTCATCATGAAATAAGTTTTCACAACATATGCTATTGTTGTTTGGAATTCCATCAGTATTATGGACTGGTTCATCATTTACAACATCTGGCTGATCAGTTATTTCTTCATAGAAAGGGTTAGAAACAAAATGGACAATCTCTTTATGAACATTATGACACTGAAGTGATTGGTCTGTATCTATATCAGCATTGAATAAAGTATTAGTAAAATTGCTAAAGACACCATCCATTCGATCCTCATAATCATCTTCATCAGACAAAGAAGAAAATGAAACTTGGCTGGAACAATCCTCAGTGTTCCATGTTTCATATTCATGAGATTTTATTCTATGACCATCATTCTGAAAATCAAGATAATCAAACTTATCTTGCCACAACTGATCTTCTTCACCAATTGAACACTCGTCATCAGCCAAAGAATGAACATGAACATCGCTGCCATTCACTTCATCAGATAAGTTTTTAGCATGTTCACTAAATCTTTCTGTCATAAAACCATCTGTTAGATCAGCGTGTTCATCAAGTGTACATGCATTCAATTCACAGTCCTTTTCTGAAGAATCCTCTTCACTATATTTCAGAAGGTCTTCATCAACAGCTCGAAGGCTCTCCAATATCTGAACCTTCTTGTCCACAACTTCAAGAGCTTTCTTAAGTTCTGCAATCTTTTGGACTTGCATTGCACTTTGCTGTTCCATTTGAGATTCCGTAAAATTTTGTCCATTCATGTGTGCTATATCTTCATTGCAATCACGCATACCATCACAATTTTCTGAGTTTACTTTGTGTATAACTTTCAAAATAGAAAGATCATCATCATGATTACAAGAAGTGAAATTTGAAGTGAAATCTGAAAATAGATTTACTTCATCCTCAACACAATTAAGATTATCAATATCTAAATGAGGATCAACTATTGTTTGCACTAAATAATTCTGATTTTCATCATATGGCACATTTTTGCTTGCACAAACAACAACACTTAGTAATCCTTCTGTATTTGGTATTTCAACATCAAATACATCAGCAGCATGTAAAGATTGATGGTCATCACCATCATCATTTTCATTAATATTTTCCTGGAGAGATGCATGATTCACTTGGTAATTGCCAGTCACATAATCAGCATAACCGGCATACAAATCAAATGGTACATATCCCTTGTATATATCTGTCTCTGTATCAACATTTTCACAATGCTTCTCACTGATCATTCCATCACTACTGCGAGAGACAACCGGCATTAACAACAAAGGTTCTTGACTCTCATTTAAATCTGAAACACATGCATCATAAAAGCCATTTGGAACTGCAGAGCTTGATGCACCTAGACACAGAATGATTTGCTGAGACTCACATGGTATTTCACCATTGAAGGTGCTTTGACAAGAAACCATAGCAGACACAAACCTCTTAGCTATCCCAAATTTCAAGTTATTTTCCATATCCCTAGCTGTGTTAAAGGCTTCATACAAGGTTTTGGGTTCTTTGTTTCTCAATAGGAAACCCATCTTCTTATCAAATGCACTCATATAAACATCCAGACATACTTTATCATCGAGTTTATACTTTCTAGAAATTTTGGACAAAGTTTGTGAAAATCTGATATTAAACATTGGTACCAATTCATCTTCCCTAATTTGTATACAGGTGAATTCTTTCAGCAAGTCAGAATCACTCACCTTCTCATTGAATTGATCCATGAAATCTGAAACCAATTCTTCCCATGAGGTAATAGAATTCACTGGCAAAAAAGAGAACCAATCTCTTGCATCTTCTTTTAATGACTGAATAAACAACTTCATGCATACATCTTCTTGGCAAATTTCAAATTCTCCTATCAAATCTGAAAATCTTTTAACATGTTGACATGCTGATTCTGATTTCTTCCCACTGAATATGGGCAAATACTTTCTAATTTCTGTGGGTATGGGATTTGGGTAACCTGGAATATCTTTGAAATTTAGAGCAGCATAATGGTTCATGACGAAACTTCTCCTATTATACGGTTGTGACACTTCACCAGGCATGGCTCTATGTGGAAATACACAAGACTGAAAATCTTTACTGCTCATTTTCTCCTACTCCCACAAATGATTATAAGATCTTGGATAGAAAACTTCAAGCACATATCCTTATACAAATCTATTCCTTAACATTGCTTGACATAAATTTCTTCCACATTTGCATACTACGGAGGATAACATACACTGAATATTTTAGCAACATAGATATGCAAATCAATTTTGAGATTCTCTCTTTCCCTCTATACTAGTGCTGTTCACTAAATGGGAAAATGACATTACACATTTCAAACTTTTAGAAGAGATCTCTTGCATTTGAAACCTCTGAAAAATACCTGAAGATTTGCAGCTGTAAACTCTTGTAGATCTGGAGATTTACTTCCACTTTCAGCACTGTCTTTTATCACAGAGTCGCCACCTCCTGCATAGAGGATATTTTGAACAGCAGAACGCCACTCAACACTTATTCAATTCTTTGTTACTCCTTCGATCTCGCTGCAATAAACACTCTTCCAGGCTGTTTAATACTGGTATGAACCACAGAGTCGCCACCCAATAAGGAATTGGGAAAGAATTTCACACACAGCTGAGAGAACTTCTTACAACTTTCAACCATGCATTCACTGTTACTCCTTCATAAACTATGACATGATACACATATCATTATGCAGATCCAGAACAAAGAGCATTTTCTAACTCATAAATTCACTTTCTCACTCTGTGCATACACAATGGACAGACTAACTAGACGAATTTAGGCAATTTCCATTTTCATTTCCCCAGCAGAGTCGCCATTTTTGTTGTTCACCAAAAGTGATAACCCAAGACACCTGCAAATCTATCTATGAGATAGCCGATCTCAATCAATGAAACACCTCAGGGCTTGGACAACATAACATAGGATCCTAATGATCCTCCTGCACTTCAGGCTCTGCTAGACCTAGGGGGGGACACCCTTTTGATGCATTGAATACAACAATCACAAAATAAGACTGCATCAACAATGAGCAGACAAATCATTTCACAAGCTCAACATATTAGGAAACTTTACAGATTGGCTAGATCTATACAAACGATAGGATGAAACAGAGCTTTGAAAGAATGGAACACAAACACCCCTAAACATGAAGGGAAAATAGATTTATCTTTTAAATGTATATCTGAAAACATCCCCAAACTTGCAAGACCAGTGCCTTATTCATTGGGCAACAGAGTCACAGACAGAACCACAAATATGAATCATAGATGCAAATTTGTTTTCCTTAAACAAGATATTCATGCATCAATACCTTATATTAATGCACTATTTGACCCATTCACAATTTTATCAGATCTGGAAATATATTTCATCATTTATGATTGACTACAGAGTTTAAAACCTTCCTTGAAGGATACCTATAAACAATCACACAATTTCCTTGAAATTGACAAATCTTATCCTCCTTGAGGATTCAATTCATAATAATGAAATACTTACACAGAGACAATACTGTGAGGAATTTACTCATGCCTGACACAAGCAAGACCTGCAACTAAAATCACATTTACAACAATGCACTGCAATCTTCTGTACCCTGAAACAAACCAGAAGCATTTACAAATTTGGGTCATGACATTCAGAAATGGAAGCCATCAAATCTGGAGCATTTTCCAAATTTCTGGAACCCCTACAACTGAGAAGAATTCAGAATAAAAAGAGGAGAGAATAAAATCAAATCTGCAACTGAATTGCCAAGTGTCTCCTCTCTAACTGAATTTCGTTCCCGTGAAAACTGCATCCAAAATATCTCACATTTGCCAAAATTAACCTCATAATCGGATTCCTCGCTCCGAGAGCTTTCCGGCGATATATAATACTTTATATTTTGGCCAAAATTTAGACCCTGGGCGAATTTATCCTCATTTGTGCTCAGTCATTTAAATATTTCGAATTTCAATATAGTTTGAACTATATTATTTAATCATTTTAAATTTGATTTTTTGCCTCCATTTGTGCTCTGACGCCTTGCCACGTGGCGGCCTCTGATTGGTCGATGGGGTTGACCGGATGCCACCTGGGATGACACTTCATCATCGCCACGTCATCTGCTTCGTCACTGCCACTTGGCCGCTTGCTTGTATGCCACATCATCGCCACCTCATCGGGACCCGCGTGTTGGACTGTTGGCTGTACCCGCCACCTACGTGCCACGTGGACGGCTCACGTTCATCCTCGCTATTTCGCTGGTTTAACTCGCATGCATCTTCCCTTTGCGAAATAGCGCGAGCCGTCGATCTCTCTCGAACTTGCTCGCTCTTTAACTCGGCCTTCGTCTGCAAAATTTTGCCTTTTGCCTCGGGAAGCGTGCCTGTGTGGGATCCACTTTGTCTTCGTCCAGTCAACTCCTCCATCGCCTCGGGAAGCGTGCTCGCACATGGGCCCGCCTTGGGCGCCCATGGGCACCTTGTGTCAAAAGCCTTTATGGCTTAGACATTATAGTATAATGCGTTTTTGTATATAAATACCAAAAACGTCCCTTTCCCAGCCAATGTGGGATTAAAACATTAAGCCTGGGACTGCATTTTGGAGGTTTCTGAGACTTGCCAATGTCGTTTTCCAGATTTGTTTGCATTGCTTGGAAGTTTATAAAACATCTGAAACTCTATTCCACACAGTTGCACCTCACATCATTGCATATGGTTGGGGTTTCTAATTTCTTTTCAATACCACAAAGAGGGGATGGCAAAGTCATGTGGCTGCTATATTTGTTTCATGATATTGTTGCTGGTAACCATACTGTGAATCTCCCTCTTTGAAATGCATTATCTACTGTCTAAATGAGGGGCGATCCATCATTCCATATTTGGTGCTGGTTGCATCCATTGAAAGTTCCAAGTGCTGAGAGACCACGCAGAGGAGAGGATTGGGGACAAAACACTTTCCATTTGCATTTTATAAAATCCAATGTGCCCAATCCATGCTACTGCTGCACATTGCCTCTTGCTACTGCTGGAAGACTTCAACCTGCCCAATCTCCAGCCATTGTGAGAGACTAAACTGCTGTTATTCTTGTTTTAATGGTTTTTCATTAAGCTCATGCAAGAGGAGAGGATATTAGCCTTGCCAATGTGCATTCGTTGGAGTTCCATTGAAAACTCAACCACACCCATCCACGCAGGGGCTGCCATTAAGTGTTTGCATTTAATTGAAAGCTTCTACATTTTAAACTTCACTCCACGTAAAGGGAGGCTGCTGGTAGAGGCAATTCCATTTGGTTAAAAGCTGCCCCCCAAAACTCCACACAAAGGATTAAATTGCTGTTTGTATTGGCTGGAGTTTTAAAATGCACTCCCAAACATCACACACAACAAGGAGAATGCTGGGAAGGTTGTGGAATTTGGCTTTCAACCTCCCAAATTAAATTTGGTTGAAAGGTTTAATAAATTTCCACATGCCAATGCATTTGGTTTAAAACTTTTAAATGGTCTTCTCAACACCATGGCTGCCAAGTGCATTTGCATCAAAACATGTCAACTTTATTTAATTTGAAAACCTTTCAATTTTCCACATACCAATTCGCATTTGGTATTGGAGTTTCTCTTCTCTCTCACTGTCCGACTGGTGAATTGCATTCGAGCCAATATGGATACACATATATTGCCAGGGAAAAAGAACATTTCAACATTAAAATTAAAGCACAGGCATGAGCCAGGTCGGGCCCCAAAGTGGGTCCGACTAAAAAAATTTTTGTTTTCAAGCTACTGGCCTCTGGAATATCTTAGGAACCTCAAACATACCTCTGGAATCGATCGGCACCATTTTCGGATCATAAAATTGCATTTTACATCCTTCAGGCAATTACGCCACAATTTTCGCATTTAATCGCGATGACGTAATTTTCAAACCTGTCAATAAACCTTTCTGGAGCTCGCCATCTGACAGGCATGTACTTTGATATACAAGGATGATATCTACCAAACGGTTTCTCAAGACGAGTCCCGAGCGAAGAGATAATAATTTCCGAAAATGCCCAACTGGCTTTGTCGACACTGCGGACCTGATGAAGTCAATGTTCTGGCAACACATGACGCCTTTCTCAAAAATATCAAACGACCTCCGTAGGCTCTCAAATTCGGAACATAGGTACCTTTAAGTACATGTTAAATCTTTGAATTCTCAGTTTGATCACCCGACTGACAGGATGCAAATGGCGCGCTCACCAAAATGGCTACATTAACTGATCTAACACTGGAAGTGCGGATAACTGAATTTGATGGCAAAATGAATCCTTTTGAAAACCGATCAAACGGATTGATAAAGGCTTGAAATTTGAAATGTAGCTCACCATTTATACCAAAATTAGCCCGGAACAAACATTCTGACATGACATTTACCGGGACATTTTTACACTTGTGCAAACCTCACAAACTACAAACGGATTTGGCTATGAAAACAGAGCAAACGGATTCGTTAGGACTTGAAATTTTGTAGGCTGACTCACATTTATGCATAGAATTGAATACACTTTGAATTTCTTCATGATGATCAACAGGGAAAAAGATATAATCGCTCAAAGTAGGCTACTTAATAAAATTTGCACTTGTGCCTAGAATGCACTTTCAGCTCACCCCTCGAAATGGGTACTTGATAAACTTTTCCAAACTGAATTCTGAGAGTTGCAACACACTAAATAGGCCAAATGAAAGGTGTGGAACATGAATCCCGAGCCTTACCCTCTGAAAATCAACCGGCTCCATTTTACCCCCTTGCTAGCTAGGCCATTCAAACTGACTCATTCGGGTACTTTTCTGACATGCAGGGCAAAATTTTGAAATGGGCCTCTAAACTTGATTCAATTTTAATCAGTCCCAACAAACCCTTCTGTTTACTCTGTTCCTTAACTGTTCTTTGAAATCCTTCTCGGTGACCTCTATGTCTCTGACAGTCACAATACTCAATGCTTCTTTATCTATTAAACATGTCTTGCTTCATATACCTCTTTTTGTTTGATCCTTAATTCATGCTATATAAATAGATCTCTTATGTCAGTGATCTGGTTCATTACTTTGATCTTACAAACATGATTTATCGAATGAATAACCATACAAGATATTTCATTGGATAGATGACCTCAAGATCATACAAAATCTTTAAGTGCAATTTCCAATGTGATAATGATTCCTTACTCCTCGATCTTGTAACACGTTTCCCATGTGTATCTAGGTTCAATGAATCTGGTAACACATTTCACTTGGTGTGTGTTAACTCGGTATATCATTTTTGCTACTCGGTAGACAACTTGGTGTATACTAGGCTCTGTGACTACTTTCTTCTATAACCACCTCCTGTGTGCTTACCGACTAGAGTATATAGAATGACTTTGGATATAAAACTAATGACAACTTAGTAAATAGTAACATTCTCCCCTTTTGACATTAGTTGAGATGTTTGACAAAACTTCTTTCAAAGTCATAACTCAAAAATCTATATACTTACAAAATTTGACTAATCAGATAGTATATACATTTGTCAATAAAATAGTATATTCAGATATACTCCCCTTATCAATATACTATACAAAACTCTAATTATGCATGCGCTGTGATCAATATTCTGTATTAACTGCTTGGTTGTCACTGCTCGGTTCACTGCTCGCCCTGTCAAAATTAACTGTCCATTTGGATACTCTATTTTGCTCGGTATACTACTCCTGTATACTACACTCCCCCTTTGATACTTTGATACTATACTCCCCCTTTTTAACAAACATCAAAATTTAGTTACCATTTGGTGGAGGCAACTGGTCAAAAATGGATTTGTACTTTGTCCTTGCATCGGTAAGAGCAGCAGAAAGGGCATCCTTGACACTATCCATGAGTGAATTCTGAGCTGTAATGTCAGCTAACAGTGAAATTAGTCCATCTAAGGTGCTTCCCTTTGGTTGAGTGGATAGGGAGGTGGCCTTGTTGACATGTTCTTGGATGGAGGACCAGTGTGGAATGAATAAGGTTTGAAGAGTCACAATGTCCATCCTTATTTTGTGCTCTTCATTCCCAAGTTCCAATTGTTGAGCCATGAGCTTTTGTAACTTTGTATATAAATGCTGAATAGAATTTGACTCAGTGGTCAACTTATTTGAGAGATCAGTGATCTCTTTCTCAATCACTTTTGTTTTAGTTTTTATATCTTTAATGAATAAAGAGAATGTAAAGAGTTTCTGAAATAAATAAAAAATGTGCTTGAGTTGAGGGGACAACTCAGTAATAAATTTGACAAGTTTTACCTTGCCAATAGCAATAGCTTTCTGTACCTCTTCAATCATTTTAGCAGTGGGCTCTTTGTCCTTTAACATGCTCAAGTATTCAGATGTGTCTACTCCAGATGTCTCGATCTGATTGAGGAGTTCATCTAGTTGAATATGGATGGCTACATCTTTTGTCACTGTAGCTTCAGGTAGCATATCTATTAATAGTGCTTTTACCTTCTAAAGTACTTTGTTTTTCTTTTGAATAGCCATTTGTTTTTCCTGTTCTTCTTTGGCTTTGCATAGTTCACCGAATTCAATGAGTGCTTGCCCTTTTAATTTGGATATGTCTACATTTGGCAACACTATTGGTTTTGACAAATCTAATTTGAAATATGCTTTTTCATTTTCTTTTCTTTAGCTTTCACTGGTTGAACTAATACAATGGCTTGGGAGGCTTGTTGACCCTCGATAGGTTGCTTGGTAGAGGCAACATTTTTGTCAATTTATTGAACCTCTAATATAGCCTTCGGTGAATCCTTGCTCGGGGTCTCAGTTGTAACATTTTCAGTGCTAGAAGGAGCTTGAGAAGTCTGTTCCCTGGTGGCCTAAGAAGTAGCTTCTCCTTCTGTAGACTTGTGACCCTCTGTTCCTTGTTTAGTATCCCAAGGAGCCTCAGTTGAAACAGGCTGAGTGACCAGAGGATAGGGTTGAACTTGTTCCAAAACTAACTCACTGGATACCAGTTTGGCATATGCATTCCCTTCTATCATTTCCTATTCTTGTGCCTCGGTGTCCATGATATCCTCATCAATTTGTATAGTGTCAATAGGGTCTTGCCCGGTGATATCAGGATCTTGCTCGGTGACATCAACTATTTCAACTTCAACTTGCTCATCATCATTCTTGATTTGAAAGATTTCTTGCCATTTTTCCTTGGTCTCATTCTCTACATCCAGATAAAGGCCATTCATCAATTTCAAGGCTGTTTGCTTGACTAGGAAGTTTGTGTGGTAGTTTTTCAGATGTTCATTGATCTCATATACCGACATGCCTAGAAAGAGATGTACCAGACTTCTTTCTCTCATCTTATTTTCAGAGTCCATAGCATATTTCCACCTGTTATCAATTTGCGAATACAATTATTTTGGAAGAGAATTAGTTACTTCCAGTGGGACCAATCAGAATTTCAGAAGTGTGCAGATTACAACTTCTTCAATTTGTCTCTTTTCTACATCAGATTTGGAGTCATATTTTACATATCTAAATGCTCCAAGTCCACCATATTGTTTCAGATTTGGACAAAAATGATCAAGACTATGTACATCTTCCTTTTTACTCTTGACAATCTAAAATTTACTTTTGTCTTTAGATTCGGTGTCACTGGACTCTTTAGTCAAAATGAGTCTCTGAGTAGATTTCTTATAAGTTTTTGTTACCTTTGGTGCAGCAACATTCTTTGGTTTCTTACTCGGTGACGTTGCAGATGATCTTGTGTTTAGGCGCTTTACTGAAGGAGTCGGTGATACCTTTGATATATCTTGTTTCTTCCTTTTCAAAACTTTCCCTTTAGGCAACTCGGTGCTCAATATAATAGCTGCCTCTTCAGCTTTAGATTCCTCCTTGGTGATGACTAGAGTGCCCTTGATAGGTGTGGAGGAAGAACCTTCTCCAAATTTCTCCGTTGATGGCTTGATCATTTTTGTTGTTTTCCTTGTAGCCTTGGGTACTATAATACTCATCTTAAATTTCTCTTTAACTTCTTCATATGTACCGTATCTTAGCTCGGTAGCATGCCTTGGTAATGTAAGAAAAGCATCTATCTACTGTTTTGTGATGTCAAAATCAATCTCATAACCCATAGGTGGCAAAGATTGAGTTCTCGATTCCACAACATTGACATAGCAGTAGTCAGTGTCTACTTCAAAGCATATGTCATCCTTGTATTTCTCTACTAACTTGGGTGGAATTCTATACCTGTTATGCATCTTTTCCTGAAACTTGCTAAAGTAATCATCCATAATATCATTAAAGTTATCACCTAGCCATTTGATGAATTCATTGATTTGATGGGTGATTGGTCGGTGTAGCTCCCAAACTACATTACCGACTGATGGAAAGAATTTCTCAAAATAGAAAAACATGCATACCAAAAGTGATCCAAACTTCAGTGTGTTAGCCGAGTTGTTCTTCTTCAGCTTCCTTATGGTGTTTAGATTCTCAAATAGGTTTTTCAATAATACTTCGCATAGATCAATTTTCATTCCTTTCTTCACAATTTTATATGCTAAATCGATTGTTGCATAGGGTACATTGTTTTCCCTTGCCGATTGAAAGAAACAATAACCTATTGCTCTAATGGCAAACTTTAGCTCTACATCTATCACATTGTTCAGTTTCAGTCCTCTGCAATCAGATTCAACTTTGGTTAAAGTGATCAATTCCTTTTGTGATATCATTTTCTGAGCTCGGGCATGATAAAAAATAGGGTAACCAGTGATCAAATGGATGATTTCCTTGGTGATCTTGAATGGTTGCTCCTCTAACCACATGAAGTCATCATGAACTTTGTGTTGGTGTAAATAAATATTCATTTTGGATATTATTACACTTACTTAAGTTAACTTAGGATAATGCATCTCTTTGTAGTTTGGATTTGAGACACTTAGGGAAGTGTGCACTTAGGGATAGAGCTTGTAGGAGAAATTCCACCTTTTGTGGTTTTATTTTGCTGTTGCACTCCACATTCGGTGGGTCATCCACCTCTTGTGGAATATTATATTATTTCTCCTACCTACCCTTAGTATTTCTTACCTACCCTTGTTTCTCATTGAGCCACATGTCATATTTGTGTGCTCATACATCCATATGGCCTTGCCTATATAAGCAAGCCTCTATTCATTGTATTGGTTAATCATGTTGATCATTTGTATATTGATGAGAATATAGTTTTTTCTTGTCATTCTATTGTCTCTTTTATGCTTTTCATTGTGCCCTTGATCTTGGCAAAATCCTACATGGTATCAGAGCTATTGGGGCTTCATTGATCGGTTTTTGGAGACATCGTGGAAGGCTTCTATTTTTGGATTTGGGGATCTTCATTTTTTGGGGGCGTCATATAGTGATTTGGACATCACCGTTGAATCCGGGAGGCCGTTTCCATAAATTTTGACTATAAAGTCAGCCTATTTTGGTGAGAAATTTTTTTTCCCAATTTTGGCTAGTGTCATACGAATTTCGAAATTTAAAAAAAAAAAAATATTTTTCAAAAAATTTTGAAAAAATTCCAAAAAAAATCAAAAAAAAAAAAAAAAAAAAAAAAACTTTTTGTTTGGGGGTCCGCAGACCCCCCCGTACACTGTACTTGCATGTCGCAGGTTTTGCAGCGCCGCTCCGAACGCCGTGCCACCTCTGTGCAGGTCCTCTCGTCGCCGCCCGCGCCGAGATCTGCCACCACCAGTGCCTAGGACCCTCACCAGCCACCTCGAGCTCCCTCCTGCTAGTCTCTGCACGCCACCGGCTCCAACAGCTCTCGTCCTCCCTACTCCCGACCGCCGCCGGTCTCTCGGCTCTGGCCACCTCCTCCACTGGTGACCACCTAACCCAGGCGGTAATCGCGTCTACCACGTGGCAGGCGGCCATTGGCCCATGGGAAAATAGTCATCTACATAGCCACGTCAGATCTGTATAGTCCATACTGCACAGTCATTACACCACGTAGTCGTCCGTACAGTGCCACATCATCCGTACGGTCTGCATAGTCACCTGCACAATCAACAGTCTATACAGTATGGACGCCCAATCAGCAGGGAGGCGAAGTTTTTGCGACAGTCATACGGTCGTCAAATTTAACACAGTGACTTGTTGATGTCAGCACCACATCAGTACTTTTTTGAAATTTTTTTGACCCCTCTCCATTGGGCTTTTCAGTTTTGTAGTCCAACTTTGGAAGGCCATATCTTGCTCATTTTTGCTCCTTTTTTGGTGCAATTTTTTTTGAAATGGGCTAAAATTTCATGATCTTTGCAGTGGTGTGGTTATTTTTTGATTTTGGTGCATAGGTTTTTCAGAATTTTAAGATTCTCTCAGCTATACCTATCCAATCCTCAATTCTGCAACTTCAAAGGCCTCGTTTGAGCTCATACAACCTCCTTTTCAGGTGTCGTTTTCTTTGAAAGTGCTTATTTTTTCATCTACTTTCAAAATCTATGATCAGATTTTAGAGATTTTGAGTGAAAATTGTACTTTCAGATATTGGTCTTATTTGGCCTATTAGGTACATGTAAATTGCTTGCATCTTAGTTAAATCTCTTGCATTATCAGTTTGAGACTCTTTTGGCCTTATTGAGGCAGTTGTAAAATTGTAAATCAGAAGTCCACTTTGCCATTTTTTGCAAGTGGCCCATTGTATACGCACTACTTATAGAGTGCCAAATCATCACATTTGGGGGGGGGGTTCTTTGATTGAGTGAATTTGTGGGGGTGTCTTGTGTGATTGTGCCTCTCTTTGTGCTCTTTCCATTCTTGTTGCAATGAGTCCTAATAAGTTTCCACCATTAACTCCACATAATTATGCATCATGGAAAATTAAAGTATGGAGTAAACTAATGGAAAAGGGTCTCACACACTACATAGATGGAACAATAACAACACCACCTGATCCTAAGGCTGATCCAATTGCTCAATTAGAATGGCTCACAAAGAATTGCATGGCTCTTGGAACCTTATGCAAGTATGTATCAGATGACCTCATTTTCCACATTGAGAAGTGTAAAACAATTAAAGAGGCTTGGGATATGTTTCAGAAATTGTATGGAAAAGTTGATGAAATCAGAGGCTATCAGATTGACAATGAGCTCACCAACTTAGATCCCAAGAGTTTTGATACAATCCAAGATTATGTAACCAAAGCAAATGAGCTAAGAGCAAAGCTAAAGGATTGTGGAATTGACAAAAAGGATGATCAATTGATATTCAACTTGTTGGACAAGCTTGCACTAGAATATGCAGCATTTGTATCTAGCTTCCAAACTCATCGTTTGATAGTGGGGAGTTCTTATGTTATGCCTTCATTTGACGCTTTCACAGAAATGTTGATATTGGAACAATCTAAGTTGTTGAACATGGGGTTTCTCAAGTCTTCAAAGTCCAAGGCTTTGGTAGCAAATCAAGGAAATCAAGGAAGTCAAGGCAAAGATTCCAACAAGAAGAAGAAGCAATCCAAGTCTAAGCCACGCCAAGAAAAAGGACAATCATCGTCTCCATCACAAGGTGATTTTTCATCCTCTTCCAAGAAGGGGACACCACCTAAGAAGGATAAACCAACTTGTGCATATTGCAAAAAGTATGGTCATGATAAGCATCGATGCCACGCAAAGCAAGTTGATGAGTTAACCAATCTTCTCAAGAAAAACAACATCAACTTGCCATCCACCTACATAGAGAAGGATTCAACTCCTTCCTCTTCCTCACAGTCTAAGGGAAAAGGGCAAGCATTTGTGGCTACAACAGGTTCTTCACAGCAATGGATACTTGACTCGAGTGCCTCATATCACATGGGTTCTACAAAGGAGCAGTTTTATTCATTGGAGCCATCCAAGGTACCTCACATTTAGATAGGTGATGACACACAAGTAGAGGTTGAAGAGAAAGGTTTAGTTGACATGGATGATGGAACATTTGAGAATGTTCTCTATGTTCCTAACTTGTCTACCAACCTTCTCTCCATCTACCAAATCACTCACTATGGGAATGGGAAAAAGGTTGAGTTTACACCAGATTCAGTTGTGGTAAAGGAACTTGATGATGATGCCTTGGTAGCAGTGGGACAAGTCAATGACAACTCAAGGCTTTATTCATTCTCCCACTTTGTGCCAAGTTCACCTTCTAGGGCCTTGCTTACTCATTCAAATTCAGAAAGTAAGCTATGGCATGAGCGGTTTGGTCACCTCAACTACTGCTATCTTCAGAAGCTAAGCACTAAAGACATGGTCACAGGTCTACCTCGAATTAGTTTTTCAGAGGGTGTATGTTTAGGTTGTTCCATGGGCAAGCATCCCGAAGAGAAGTTTGATAAAGGGAAAACTTGGAGAGCTTTGGAAGTTCTTCAACTTGTTCACAGTGATGTAGCAGGTCCATTTCCAGCACCTTCATTTAGTAAGGCCCACTATGTTCTTACCTTCATTGATGACTACTCCCGCTTCACTTGGGTCTACTTTCTCATTCATAAGAGTGAAGTATTTGACAGATTTCAGGACTTCAAGACTCGTGTGGAGAAGCAATCAGGGAAAGTGGTCAAGATCCTTCGCACAAATAATGGAAGGGAATATGTGAACAAGAGACTTGAAGATTTTTTTACATTTGAGGGGATTGATCTTCAACATTCTGTTGCATACACTCCATAGCAGAACGGGGTTGTAGAATGCAAGAATAGAACTCTCAAAGAAATGGCTAGCTGTATGATACATGCACGTTCTCTTGATCCTTCTTTTTGGGCAGAGGCTATCAGTTGTGCCACACACATCCAAAATCGGGTTCCTCACAAAGCTTTGCAAGGTATTACTCCTTTTGAAGCTTGGGTTGGTAGGAAACCAATTGTGAGACATTTTAGAGTCTTTGGGTGTCCAGCATGGGCTCGCATACCTCCATAGAAACGCAAGGCATTGGAACCTCAGAGTTGACCTTTCATATTTGTTGGATATCCTGAGGGTGTTAAGGCATACAGATTGATGGATATAGAGACACATGAGGTATTCCTTGAGAGGAGTGTTCACTTTGAGGAAAGCTCTCCTAGCTTAGCCTCTCTACCTCCTCCACCTTCCTCCATTGTGGATAGTGATGTTAGTGATTCAGATGATGAGACTCCCTCAACTCTGACTCGTAGGGTTCCACCTCCGTAGGATCCACTTGCAGTTGAGGAGCCTTGTTCTCCACCTCCACCTAGGCCTCGTTGGGCTCGACAGACACTTGAGTCCGTGAGTTCTCATTTGGGGATCCTTCAGATACATGGAGAACTCGATCACAACATCAGGATCTTCCACATGAATTCATTGCTACCACTTTCAATCCATAGATATTTAAGGAAGCATCGGGGGTTCCTGAGTGGGACCAAGCTATGGAGGAAGAGTATAGTTCCTTGATGAGGAACAACACATGGGATTTAGTCCATCTCCCTAAGGGGAGAAAGATGGTTCGATGTAAGTGGATCTATCGGACCAAGTTTGCAGCGGATGGTAGTGTGGATAAGTATAAGGCTCGGCTTGTTGCAAAAGGTTTTTCTCAGGTTACAGGTGTTGACTATACTGAGACCTTTGCCCCCGTAGCCAAGATGAACTCCATTCATTTGACACTTGCTATTGCTGTAGCTCATGGTTGGGTTGTACATCAGATGGATGTGAAGAGTGCTTTTCTTCATGGTGATCTTGATGAGGAGATTTATATGGAGCAGCCACAGGGTTTCATTGAGGATACTTCCTTGGTTTGCAAACTAAGGAAATCTCTCTATGGCCTTAAGTAGGCCCCCAGGGCTTGGTACGCCAAGATGGATTCCTTTCTTCTCTTTGCAGGGTTCACTAGGTGTCATTCTAATCTGAATGTCTACATTTTGTGACAGGATGACTCTCACTTGATACTTGTGCTCTATGTTGATGACTTGATCATTATAGGGAGTGCTTCATCCATCATTAGCAGGGTCAAATCTGCTTTGCATGACAGATTTGCTATGACTGACTTGGGTCTTTTGCACTACTTTCTCGGGATAGAGATTTCACAGTCACCTTCCAGGATTACACTATCGTAGCCCAAGTATGCTCTTGATCTACTTGCATGCTTTCATATGGCTGATTGTAAGCCTGCCCTATCTCCCTTTCTTTCAGGAGTCAAGCTTGAGGCTCAGTGTTCTTCTCCACCAGTTGATGCCACTTTGTATCGTTAGCTTGTGGGTAGTCTCATCTACTTGACTCATACACACCCTGATATTTCATTTGCAGTTGGCATGGTTTCCCGCTTCATGCAGGATCCACATGAGCTTCATTGGAAAGCCACCAAACGCATCCTTCATTACCTCCAGGGTACACATCACTATGGGATTCACTATGCAGCAGGTACAAGACTTCGCTTGGTTGGTTACACAGACTCCGATTGGGTTGGTGATCTAGTTGATCATAAGTCTACTTCTAGTTACAGTTTTCACCTTGGTTCAGGCCCCATTTGTTGGCAGAGCAAGAAGCAACATGCTATTGCTCTCTCTTCAACTGAGGCTGAGTATCAAGGCGCTGTTAACGCAGTGACTGAGACCATTTGGCTCCAGCATATTCTCACAAAGTTTGGATTCACCACTTCATGGCCGACAGTTCTACATTGCAACAATCAGAGTGTTATTGCAATCTTGAAGAACCCGGTCCAGCATCAGCAGACCAAACACATTGAGATTCATATGCACTATATCCGAGAGCTCATCGAGGAGCAAGTCATTGATTTGCAGTATTGTCCTACAACAGAGTAGGTTGCTGACATATTCACCAAACCTTTCACTGAGAGTAAGTTCCAGTAGTTGCAAACTCTCTTGGGGGTGCAGGATGTGTCATTAGAGGGGGTCAGCTGACTTCTCCTTCCTCTCTTATGGGGGTGTCTTTTTCCTCTTTGAGGTTTTGTCCTTCTTCTTTGAGAGTCTTTTGTACATTCATCTCTTTTTTGGGGGGAGTTTTTTCCCACTGGGTTTTCTCCCTTTCTCCATTTGTGAGAGATTACATTGCATAGTTTTGCTTGCATTTGCATATTGTACATGGGTACCTATCATAGCCTAGTAGCCAGGACCCATCTTGCATTGTTGACTTGAGTCTTCATTTCCCTAAGTTGCACTTAAGGGGGGGTGTTGGTGTAAATAAATATTCATTTAGGATATTATTACACTTACTTAAGTTAACTTAGGATAATGCATCTCTTCGTAGTTTGGATTTGAGACACTTAGGGAAGTGTGTACTTAGGGATAGAGCTTGTAGGAGAAATTCCACCTTTTGTGGTTTTATTTTGCTGTTACACTCCACATTCGATGGGTCATCCACCTCTTGTGGAATATTATATTATTTCTCCTACCTACCCTTAGTATTTCTTACCTACCCTTGTTTCTCATTGAGCCACATGTCATATTTGTGTGCTCATACATCCATATGGCTTTGCCTATATAAGCAGGCCTCTATTCATTGTATTGGTTAATCCAATTGATCATTTGTATATTGATGAGAATATAGTTTGTTCTTGTCATTCTATTGTCTCTTTTATGCTTTTCATTGTGCCCTTGATCTTGGCAAAATCCTACACTTTTCTCAGAACAAACTTGACCCATTGAGGTTTGAAGACTCATGGGTAGGTTAGGGCTTTAGTCAATCCCTTGACTTTGAAGTGTTCAAACTTGTTATCTAGTTTTTCATCGGTACACAATTCATCATATGTGTCCTTGATTTCAACATGACCTAGTTCCTCAACACGACACTTAGTGAAGAATCTGACATCCTCAACTAGTAAAACCCTATCAGGAATGAGTGAAAATGCAGTTTTATCATTTGGTTCAGATGCTACTTTGGGAGTTAGAGAGTATTTCAGTGAGGGATTTTCAATGTTCTCAACAACAATGGGCTTCTGGATCTTAGGTGCCATTTCAAATTTTGGATAATCACTTAACAAAAGATCCCTAGGGTTTGAAAACTTTTAAACGGTAGACGCTTTCCACTTAACAAATGTAAAACATATATTCACAACTGATATGATCGGTAAACTAGCTTGACAATGCGTTGTAATTGATGTAAATACCTTGAATTTCACTTCGGAGGAGGTTAGATCACCTTTGAATCATTTTTCTATGCTCTCTAAAAACTTGGTAAGTGTAAAATGACCACGCAAAAGCTTTAAGTACACAATATACCTTATCGGGCTTCGTGTAGTTAGGTCAGAAAACATTAAATGCACTCGGTACCACTTCCTTTTTATGCTTTTACTGAGTAGACAAACTTCATGTATTTACCAACTAGACAGGCTTCCAAAAGACTTGATAAACATTTTTAAATTTCCTAATGCATCTTTAGTTATGCAGATTTTGCATTAAGTACATGATAAAATAGGAACTGTTAAGATTTAACCTTTGAGAGAATGCAGTCCCTTCATACCTTTACTGATTAATTTGGAATAGGTGCACCTAACTCGGTAGATAAGGTGCTTTCTTCATTTGACACAATTTCCTTATTTTTCCAAATCATCTATAATTTGCCTTTTATTTCCTTAGTGTCTCCTCTAGGTTGATCTCTACAATCTCTAGCCAAGTGTCCAACTTTGTGACAATGAAAACATGCCATACCAGGATTTCTCTAAATCTTCAGTTATTCATTCCAAACCTTATAAAGTAGTTGGCACTTATATGTCCATATCTTCCACAACATTCACACCATATCCTTGTATTGTAATCCCATGGTACTGCAGAATACTATCGGTTAGGATCTGTGTGTGTTCGGGAGCCTCTAGTATTTGCTTGGTGTGTAGACCACATATAGTTCTTTTGCTTAAACCAACACTTCTCGGTACTATGTCCATATCTATTGTAGTTTCTACAAAATCCTTTGAATTTTGCCTTCTGATAATTGCTAGCAGACTTTGTCCTACATTGGTTAGATGTGTGACCATATTTATTGCAATTGTGACAATAACCATTAGACCTAGTGACATTCGGTTGCTTACCTTTTCTGATTTGGCACATGTTGGCAGCATGTCCTTGTTTTCCTTAGTAGTTGCAAATAGGCTTCTTTCCTTTGATGTTCTTTTTGTTTCCATCTTGCTTTGATGATTCTTCTCTCTCAGTAGTGTGGATTCCCTTCTCAGTAGAGTCTTTTCCTTTGTAACCGAGTCCTGTAACTTTGTTGGGTCTTTTTGTATTAAGTTGCTCATCCAACATCTTTTATGCTTCATAACTCTTCTTCAGTGTTTCTTTGGATTTATTCTCTGTTTCAAGTTCATCGGTCAATATTGATAGTTCAAGTTTAAATGTTTGATTCTCATCATCTTTCAGATTTACTTCATGATGTGTATAACCCAATTGATCTGATAGATTTTGTTGAATCCCAGTCAACCTTGTGATTTCATCATTCTTTTCAGATACTAATGCTTCAAGTTGTTGTTTTTCTCTTTCTAGATCTCTTACTTTATCCTCAGTTGTCCTCAATGCATCAAGATTTTCAGTCATCTATGTGCTGAAATGTCCATGTCCTCTTTTCATTTCTTTTAGCTAATCAGTCAGTGCTTTGTTCTTCTCTTTCAGTTTTCCAATCATCTCTTCAGTCTCTTCAGATATACTGTTCTCAAATGATGTCTCAATTTGTTCCACTAACTCGTGAGAGTCCTGCAAATCATTAGACAATCTTCTTCTAACTTTCGATGATTTTTGCATTTGTCTTTGCATGTCTGCAATCACTTGATTAGTATGATCCAACTCTTCTTGCAGATACATAATTCTTTGAGATTGTTTATAGCCTTCCATTGATAAGATCTTTTTCTTTAGGCTATTAATCTCTTTTCCAAGATTGAAGCTCTGATACGAATTGTTAGGCCTAATATGGAAAGCTAATGTATTGAGAGGGGAGGGGTGAATCAATACTTCAAATCCTTTCTTCAACAATAACTTTACTATTATGCATAAACCAAAAACTGTTGTAACATAACATAAAGCTAAAACAAATGAATAACAATCATACATGATTCACTCCATAACACATATTTTGGTTACACAGAAACTCTTGGTTAGAGAGAAAAACTGTGGTGGGGATGGCACCCACAACTTCACTACTGCAATAATAAAGGTTGCTCAGTTAGAGCTACATGTTTAGCTATTTTTGATAGCTTACCCTATTAGGAGTATCAAGATCCTTAGATCTACCTTGCTAAAGGATTTTACAACACTTATTCTAAATGATGCACCTGGTTAAAGGCTTTACAATTTATAGACTTTGTTAGTCTTTTACCCTGTTAAAGGTTTCTCTTACAACTCCAAAATATTATAATAAAATCTTTACAAATATCTGCAACTTCACATCTGAAATGTTATAGCAGATTCTATGTGCTCAAAATGAGATTACCTTGGTTATAGCATACCTTGGTAATCCATAAAGTAACCTGGTAAACCCTTATGTTTACTCTGTTCCTTGACTGTTCTCTAAAATCCTTCTTGGTGACCTCTATGTCTCTGACAGTCACAATACTCAGTGCTTCCTTATCTATTACACATGTCTTGCTTCATATACCTATTTTTGTTTGATCCTTAATTCATGCTGTATAAATAGATCTCTTATGTCAGTGATCTGGTTCATTGCTTCGATCTTACAAACATGATTTATCAAATGAATAACCATACAAGATATTTCATTGGATATATGACCTCAAGATCATACAAAATCTTTAAGTGCAATTTCCAATGTGATAATGATTCCTTGCTCCTCGATCCCGTAACACGTTTCCCATGTGTGTCTAGGTTCAATGAATCTAGTAACATGTTTCACTCGGTGTGTGTTAACTCAGTATATCATTTTTGCTGCTCGGTAGACATAGAGTGTTACTCGCTAGACAACTTGGTGTATACTAGGCTCTGTGACTACTTTCTTCTATAACCAACTGCTCTATGCTTACCGACTGAATATTTCGGTAGTGGTAACTGACTAGAGTATATAGAATGACTTTGAATATAAAACTAATGACAACTTAGTAAATAGTAACATGCTTATCCTTTTTAGGAGATTGGGAAAGAACATTTTCATCATCTAAAGGTTCATCTTTACTTAGTTCTATGTGAGGGGAAAGATCATGAATAAAATGCATAACATCATCCTTTGTACATATATTTTGATGTTGAAGATGAGTCCTAGGAGAATGAGGAGGGTCTAAAGATGTAAAAATGTTGATACTTTGATTTTGCCCCCCTTGCTCAAGGGTATGTGTATAAGAAGAACATGAGCCCATATTATTTTCCAATGCTTTCTTTTTTTCAAAAAGATCATTGGTTGAAGTATTAGCTCTCATCTCATTCACACAAGATAGCCTAGGAGAGGTGCAAGAATTAGGGTTTCTAAGATTGGGATCTACAAAATATTTGAGATGATTAACATATGAAATGCATTTTGTTAATAAATCTCCATAATGTAGCAAAAATAATACATGAAAGCTTTGAGATCAATTTGAAAAAAAATGATTTTGAAATTCTAGCAACACAATATGACCAAGTGCTATTAATTAAAAGAAGCAACATGAAATGAAAGAAGCCATTATCAAACACATGATTGTAATAAATATATGTTAAAAATAATGTAATCATATGTGAAATAGCAGAAAATGAAAGAAGCCATTGAAAGTCTCTTAATTAAATCTTAATTTACTTGGAAAGAAGATCTAAAATTAGGACCCTTTTATGAAAATTAATTTAAAAGTTGAGAGTGTTGAAATTTGAATTTGTTTTCAACCTTAAGAGGTGTAAAAATTGATAAAGTACGCTAATTTTTTGGATTTAAGCAGAAAAAAAAAGTAAATTCAGACTCCCAAAATTTTGGAAAAAAAGCTAGGGACCAAGTGCAAAGTGTACTTGGTCCGACCAACTTTTTTCAAAATTTTTGAGGGATTATAGAAATTATGATTTTATTATGGAATCCAAATAAATAGCTGATTTGGAGATGTCTAGATCGATCAAATTGGCAGTCAAAGGTCGAAATGGGAGATTCTTAAAAATAAGGGTTTTTCTTTTTAACCACTTAATTTGCAGAATGAAAAGATAGATTTGAATTGCAATTTTGAAATAGAAATCAGATCTGAAACAAGCAAGTAAAATGCTACACTTCACAAGCTTACTTTTCTCAAAATGCAAAATTAGGGTTTCTATGCAATTAACCTCTAAAATTCGCAAAAAGATCAAAATTGGAATTAAAATTTTGAAATTCAAATTGTAATTATTCAGATGTAATAATAAGAAATTAGAATTAATATGTAAGGCATCGGGTTCATCATAATGTAAAGTGGAAAATTGGATCCTAGTGGTTCCCCATCAAGAGAAAGGAAACCACTAGGAGGATTTACACTTGGAAAATACTTTACATTCAAAAGAGGGTCTTGAATCCACTAGATCCAAATCCAAGGAGAATAAGGATATCAATACCAAGTGGATTGCAAAGGTTGGAATGTGATTTATCCTCTTTTGTAAATAGATATGTTGACTTGTTGACTATGTAGAAAAGGGAGACAAAATGGATGAAATATAGAGCTACCGGTTTAGGATCGTGCTTTAATTTCAGATTTGAGATATTTAGACTGATATGGATTTGCTCTACAAATTTGGAGAAAAGTCGTCGGGACCAAGTTGAAAGTGTACTTGGTCCTCTAAAAAATCCGCTTGCCGAAAAGGGTTTTTCTGTCTCTACAAATGAAGTTCAAACCTATAATTACAACTGTACACCTACAACCTACACACAAGAAAGAAGGGGAAAAGGGTCATGGATAGTTGTTTGCCTCAGTCAAACCCCAATTGAGGAATCAACCTTGAAATAAATTAATTGCAAATGCTTAAATGTAAATAATGAAAATGTATACCTTGTAGATCTGCAATTGATTGATGATTGTTGCTTTGCTTATTGAATTGTAATCATAAATGTTGTATGAAATGACATGTAACATGACAAACCCCTAACACACACATGCTTGAAAATGAATGTTATGATGCTTCTCCAATGGATGAATGAAGAAGACATATGAAGAAGAGAACTTGATGGATGCTTGAAGATGATAATGGAGACCTTCTACTTGAATTTTTCTTATCCTTCTTATGCTTGTATATTTTTGCTTATTCCTGATTATGCAAATGAGACAACTAGATCCCCTTTTTTAATAGCCTAGGAGAATTATTTTCATCTCATTGAAGGCTGACACTAGAGGATTTAAGTCCTCGAGAAGCAAATTAGGTTCAAGGGCCAGATGGACCCATCTTAAGGCCACCCTAAAAGGGAGGAAATGGGTGCCACACCCCTGTCCAAGGGGGGACATGGGCACCATGCCCCTGTCTTGCCCTATCTTGGGGCCTGGATAGGGTCCTGAGGTGATACAGGAGCCAAAACAGGAGAAGATTCAGGATGTTGCTGCAGAGAGGGGTCTCAGTTGAGCAGAGAGATGTAGTCGCATAAGTGAGGGCCTAAGATGTGGTCAAAATTACGGGGGTCGCAATTTTATGATGCTATAGTTAGGACATCCAAAAAGTTGTTTTTCTTTTTACTGTCAGTTAGTAACCTAAATTTTGGTATTGTAAAAGGCCTGAAGCTTGTTGCATCCTTGCTTTTTCTATAAGAGGATTTTCAAAGCCTTACTTTCCTCTTCTTCTTCTTCCGCGAGACAAATATAGATATACAATTGTAATACCCTAAAAATGGTCATCTAAACGATGAGCCCCTTATCTTGAGAACATCACCAAGGTCCTAACCAAAGGCAATTAAATTAATCTTGAGCACACAATTAATTTCTTAAATCATCAAATGTCACATGGGAAATTAATCACTCTGAATTAATTAAATATTTATTTAATTAATTCATTCCAAGTAAATAATTTTATTGAATATCCTAGCATATTTAATTAAATAAATCAATTTGCCATTAAATCATAAAAAAAATGGAAATTAATTGGAAAAATCAAATTAAAAATTGAGAAAAGAAATCAAATGGAGATAATCTTGAAAATCAAATTAAAAATTGAAGAAAAATCTCAAAGAAAGCAATTAAAACAATTAAATATCAAAATTGAATGAAATAGAGAATAAATCATTTTTTTCTGATTTTATCTTAATTTTAGTTCAATTTCCTTTAAAACTAAGAAAAGTAGCCAATCACATCAATTCACCTAGATTGTGCTTCCTCTTGGAAAATCTTGACCGCTCATCATCATTTGATCTCAGCCGTTGGTTTCTTTCCGAATTTTCTATAAATTCAGGCTCTCGTCTCTCATTCAAGAATCCTAGAGAATATATTTTTATTATGTTGTTTTTTCTCTAGGTTCATTGAGATTTGTGCATTGAGATATTTTCATATTAGTTATTGCATATTTATTAAATCATCTAGCTTAATATTGCTTAAATCATGTTAGGTTAATCTTGCATTTCTAGCTTAAATATTGCATTCATTTAGCTCAATCTTATGCTCATATAGATTAAATCCTTCATTTAGATTGTTGTCTAGTCACTGGTATTGCATATGAAATCTGAGAGCAAGACTAAACTTGCATCTACTAGAAGGCAATAGATCACTTTGTAATGGTTTATTATTGATTATTGATTATTGATTTACTAACCATGCATCTAATGACTTAATTGAAGTGTTGTGTATTCAGGTACAACTTATAGATACAAATCCACTTTTCACACACAAATTTTTGGCACCCACCATAGGGACCACAATTCAATCCTTCGGCCTCAAAATCACTTCTTTATCTTTCAAGTCTTGTCTGTATAGCCTCTGCTAAATATCGTACAAGTATAAGTCCTTCTTAGTACGACATTTTGTCAAGACCTGTGTTTAATCGTGCGGATCAGAAAAGGAACTCGTACAAGTTTCTACTCTAGCAATGTAACTCTATGTTTTGTCGTTCGGTCCTATGAGAATACTCATGTGAAAAGGTATACTTTGTCGTACAAATTTTTGTTTTATCATTTCAAAAATAGTATACTTTTCAAGGTTTTTTGTAAATTGAATTTAGATTTTGCTAACATTGACACTAACCCTAGTTTGTCTTCTATTTACCTGAGATTTTTATAGCCTAACCATTTTCTTGCAGAAATCTTGTCAGAGAATTTATCAATCAAACATACACCTGTCAAAGAATCGAAAACAACATGACTACTGATGCATTGTTTTTGTAGGTTGCCTAAAGAAAATCAACCAAACATCGTGTATTCTTTAAATTCATTTTTTTATGAACTTAAATTGGTATCTAGTTAAAGAACAAATCTATCTTTCATGTTTTTAGAAAAATTAGAGAGGTAGGAGAGTATGCTCTTGTCTTTTACAGACAATAAAAAATATAGACCCTCAAAGACTTTTCTAAATTTGGATATTTGTATACCTTTAGCGGGCCTGTCACAGTGGGAAAAAGTAATCACCCTATGAGAACAACCCAAGTGAGTATAGCTGGACTTGAGCATTCCAACTCACTATAATAAATGGGCCTCTAGTGATTAAAGTCTCAGAGTACGGGATTATTTGAGTTTTCTCTTTGAGATCTCTCATATCGAGCATTTTGTAGGGCCTCGTGGTCTAAATCACATTTACGTGACTACATCTTGTTTCGGTACCTTATCGAGCTATAGGCCTCAATCATGCTTGCATGACTTCAAGGGGTAATTTTGAATGGAATTCTTGACTAAGAACTATAAGATAGAAGCTACCCGATTCACCCCCTAAAAGGGGATAATCTTTGTGCAAGAGAGATAGTAACTCTCCCAAGACACTTGCCATATCGTGCCCCCATTAGCATTTGGAGTCGACTAATACAATATTGAGAATCCATTGTGTGAGACTCAGTGGTCGTATTCTGATTAACTATTGGGTGTGTACCTAAGTCAGTAAGGATTTTCTTCTCTAAGCCAACTTCCGTAGGGTTAGCATGCTATGCTTGGAATTATTATATATATCTTGCATGTTTTTTGTGTTTTCATCCCTAACACTAAAACTAAAATACTGAAACTAGAGAAAACAAATTAACAACTTAGTGATAAACTCTATTTGTGTCCAAAACTGGTCTTTGTTAGTCATCAAAACATCAGTCCATGTCCAAAAACTGGTCTTCGTGAGTCATTGAAAAACTCTACCTGTCAAAATTTTATTTCTGTCCATTCCTCTGTCATACAAGTTTGTTAAATTTTTATCCTGCTACATACCTCTTATCGTACAAGTGCTCATTGATCTTAAAAGTTTGTCGTCTGGCTCTGTTAAACTTGTTGTATGAATATAAAAAACTGTCGTCTGGTCTTTTATAGTCCATCATACAAATATACATCACATTCAACATATTATCACCTAGAGTCTGCACAACTATTGTACAAAATCAGGCAGCAACTTGTACAAAAAACTATATTTATTGTTTGTAAACTCCTAAACTATCGTCTGGGTCTGCAAACTCTGTCATATGAATTTCTAATCTTGTCAGTCAAAACAGTCAAAATTGCCCAAATCAGTCTACAGCGAGCATAAAACTAGTTATCATAATTCTGAGAATAAAACAATCTCGATAGTGTACCCTTGCCATTGCATTGCACGATTTTGTCAATCATCTTCCAACTAGTTCAATCAGCATCTTATCAAACCTAAGTTAACTTAGATAACATCTTACACATGATAGATCGTTCTTGAAACCAGACCAGATCTTAGTTACTTCTCTCAATCACTATGTTAAATGAACAACTGGCTTCAACTTGATCTTGACTTCTGCATCACATCTAGTTGTCGGTCCCATCAGTTATAAATGTCTGCTCAAACCAAAAGTTCTCACAAGAAAGCAGACAAAGGTAAAGGAATATCCTTTTCATCAAATGATAATCCATTCTTTGTAGAAGAACTCATCCCAAATAAAATTTTGAGGAATTAATTGAATTGTTTCTACAACAATACTCCTATAACATTCGTCATCTAGTCACTATGATTGAGCTTTGCAACACTAAATAGAAAAATAGGAGAACCTTTTCTCACTTTTCTTCAACATTGGAGAAAAATGTTCTCTAGATATTCGCAGCCTATTCCAGATTCTGAGAAGATGGATATCTTCATCAATAACTTGATCCCTGAATTGAAATACAATATCCAAATGCAAATTGTACCATTCATTCAACAAAATGGTAGATAGTGCCCTCGGAATGGAAGATGTGCTCATAAAGAAAGGAGATATATCACTTTGGAAAGAAACATCGCAAGGTTCTAGTTCTAAAGAAAAGAACAAATACTGGAAATACGACAAAGATAATAGAAATGTTGTTAATGATGGAGTGGTAGACACTGCTAAAGCAAAATCAAAATCCACAATATTTAACCTGGCTAGCCGCACACAAGCACTCAAAGTGACTGAAACTACAACAGAAAATCCTCCAAAAAAATTAAAAGAATGGTTTAAAGAGAAAAATTGGCTTTCAAAGTCTAAACGCAATTTCACTCCTCTGGACGAATCATATGAATCAACTTTTAAAACTTTATTGGAAAATGATCTGATAACATTACCAAACAATTCTAGACCATAGGATTGAGAAGTTAAACCCAAATGGTGGAGAGAAAATGAATACTATGAATACCATCGAAACAAGGGTTATACAACAAACAATTGCATGAAGCTTAGACACGAAATTCAAGATCTCATCGATGCTGGCAAGATCGTTGTTGGAAATCACATGACTAATGCTGATCAAAAAGCTTTTAAAGATCCCTTACCTATTTATGAACAAGGTGATTCCTCAAAATCCAAGGGAGGTGCCAGAATCAATTACACCTACACTAACAATGACAATGTGATCAACATGATTGAATCTTCCCAACCTGAATATTTCAATGTGATCATAATCAAAGATAAACAAAATCAAGCACAAACTGCAAATGTTGTGACTGATGCTCAAAAGAAGGTTACACTCTAAGGAGCTAGTTCCTCAACTTCTGCTCAAACAACATCAAATATACCAACTTCTTCAAACAAACAAACAAATACAATCACAACTAAATGTAAGTAGCTGGCTTCATCATACTCTCTTGGTTATAGCATCATTGAACAATTGAAAATAACTAATGCTCAAATCTCTATTTTTGAACTGCTTAAGATCTCTTCTTCTCATAGAGAGATCATGGACAAAGCTTTACTCACTATTAATGTCCCTAGAGATTTAGATGTAGATCAGTTTCAATCTATGGTGGGTCACCTAACTTCACCTCATTACCTCACTTTCTTTGAAGAAGATGATAACTCACTGAATCACCCGCATAACCAGCCATTACACGTCAAAGATATGATCCATAAACACCGAGTTAAACGTGTTTTGATAGATGGAGACGTTGGGTTGAATATGTGTACCTACAATCTACTGACACAATTGGGATTTTCTGAAAATGTCATTGATCCAACAAAGAAAATAATGATCAAAGCTTATGATGAAGAAGAAAGAACCTCTAAAGGTCTGGTACTATTACCAATCAGGGTAGGACCTTTGGATAGAGATGTTATCTTTTAGGTCCTCGACCTTCCTCTTTCATACAACATCTTATTGGGCAAGCCATGGATTCACAAAATGAAAGCAATACCATCTACATATCATAAGTTCTTGAAATTCCTTATAATGGAGTTGAAGTCAATAGTCCTACTGATACAAGCCATACCTGAAATGCATTGATGCAGAGTACTGATGCTTTTGTTCCTCATAATAGAGCAACCTCTATAGCTGAAAGTTTAGAAACTTTGTTGAAAGATTTAGAAAAGAAATTGAAAATCACAAATACTGGCATGGATGGATACAAAATAGAACCTATACTTTCACTAATGTCTCTTCCTCCATCGCCAAGATAGTTGGGAAAACCATTAGAGGTTATGAAGCCACAAACTTTAACTCCAAATGTCATTTATGATGATCTCTTTATATAGTCCTCTACTTCCCTTGCAGATGAAATAGAAGAGGATGTTGTTCTCAAATGGCTTTTCAAAGAAGATAGTACAAACAAAGAAATACGACATTGTGAAATTTCCCCAACACAATATGGTCCAGGCTATAAGATGATTCAACACATGTGATTTTCGGGTACCAATCCTCTAGGCAAGCGTCAAGAAAGTATTGTTGAACCTATTCAGCTACAAACTAAGTTTGCAAATGATAAAGTTGGATTTGGATACAATCCTAGAAAGTCATCAAATTAGAAACAAACTTCTCACCATCAACCTAAGTGGAGGAAAAAGATACTACCTTCAACATCACAAGAAATCAATACTCTGCAAACTCAGGAAGAGTATAAAAATGAACAAGAAGAATCGGCAATCAAGAGAGAAGAAGCAGCTAGTATGCAAGTTCCAATTGTATCAGCAATAACACTACAAGGAGTAGAAATCCCAGAAGACATGAGGGTATAAATCAAAGAAATCTAAGAGTTGTTTGCACCACTGAACATTTCGGTTGTATATACAGGTAGACAACAAGTAGATGATTTAGAAACTAACTCAAATGAGTATGAATGGGGTCTAGATCATCTCTCACATACACCTACTATAGAAACTCCCAAAGAATCCAGTGATATCATAGATGAAGCACAAGAGGAAATCCTCTTAAAGTTACAAAAGGAAATAGAGTAAATTAGACTAAAAAGACAAGAATACTATGAACAACAGTTGAAAGAAGGAAGAGCACAAGAAAATCCTCCCTCTAAAGAGATAGAACAAATCAGATATGGAACTAAAAAAGAAGAATTAGAAGCTACAGAAGCAGGACCAAACATCAGTCCAGAGGAAGCCGAATGGAAAAGACGACAGGGACTAACATAACCATCAAGGTTATGTCAACAGATATGTCAAATACAAGTGATCAATGAACCAAATCACGAAGGAACTTGCAACATCAAAGATGTAGGTATTGATACTATACATACTTTTACTAAATCACTTGAAGAAGAGTTAGAAACTTCATCTTATGACTCTGATAACTCTGACAAAAGCTCTATTTATGACAACAACTATTCAGAATCATATTATGATGTGAGGCCCTACCTCGACTCATCCTAGCATTTCAGTATTTTTCATGTTGAGACTATTATGGATGCTTTATTTTACGCATTATGGATTTAGAACTTATATGATTTCATGATTTGGATAACATTGATATATATGGATGCTTTATTTATATGCTTTATGATATAGAACTCTATATGATTCTAGAATAGGATAAATTTGAGTTGATATATGTCATTATTGGATTTGCAGGACATTACTATGATGATAGAAATAGGATGCATTTTTTATGTATGGATTAAAATTATGAGAATTATGATAATTGCTTATGTGAGTTATTTGGATGTAAGATGTATTGAATTGTTTAAATGTTATATTGTATGCAGAGTGTTTGATGTGTATTCTTATTTATGTGTTTTATATTATATGAGGTTATTTGGAATTACTAATGTGTAATTGAGAGGTGCAGGAAAATTATCAATGTGACCATGGAAATATTATGGAGAACCAAACCTAGACCTATGTATGTTCGTAAAACCAGGGTTTGTCTATTTGGAGAGACAACACCCCGTTTGTATAGTATTTTATTTGTGAAACTAGATGTTGCATGTGTGTTAGATTGAATTTATGTATTTGTATAAATCCAACAAGAGAAAAAATTTCATGTGTAAGTTTGTAAAAATATTTTTATTGTGTCACTTGACACGTGTTGATTTATGTCTTGATTTTTGAATTGTCTCTTGGAGGGAGTTGTTTTAACCGTAGCTTTTTCAAGTGATTTAATGTGGTTCTATTTTTTCCATGGGTAAAGAATCTTTGGGGTGGTCAACTTAGGTTTGACCCGAAAATTAACTTCAGATGGATTTAAAAAGGGTTAAATGGACTCCTAGGGGTAGTTTAAAGGTGTTTCCTAAAGCCCATAAGGTATACCTAAGGGTTAGGAGTAATTTTAGGCATGCGACAACTCCCATGTGGCTGTTTAGTCACCCTAAAAAGTGAGTTTTCTAAGATGTGCGAAAATTTAATTTAGAAGGCATCATCTAAGTTAGTTAACTTTCCTTTTTGATGAGAGATCCCTTTTGATCTTTTTCTGATTTTTTCCTTTTTCAATTTTAGAAACCTGTGAGAACTCTAACTGAGGTCTGCTTAGGAAAGAATGAGAGATTTTGTGGGTAATCACCCACTCTCCATTTTTGGAGACAATGCAATTTTGAAAAGAAAAAAGATTTGGCATAGGAATTTGGCTAAGGATAGAGAAACAAGGATAGTAGAATTGGGCTGCTCATCCTCAACTAGATCTAGCATACCTTGGGGCAGCTGAAGGTTGGTTAAACTTTTCTTTGTATTGTTTTCTTCATGTTGCATGTTATTGTGGAAAGATTGTTTGTGTGGAAAAAGTTGTTCTCTTGCATTTTAGTTTGTGAAAATTATTATGCGTTATGTCTTTTTTTCTTGTATGCATTTTGTGTTTTAGGAGTAACCAAGGCCTCCTACTCTTGGGAGAGAGGATGGTCTTGTGGGTGGTAGAAGTTTGACAACTCTCAAGTGAGAGGCTCTCATTACGAGAGTGATCTCAAGGGATATATATGGGACCCTTGCTACATGGCTTGTTTATGTGTTTGGGGGTCATAAGGAGGGAAATAAGGCATGAATGCCTTGGGGGCATAAGGGTGTGGGGGTTATTATAATTATGATAAATCTTTGTTTTCCATGAGGTGGCTTTGTGTTTTGCCATACTTGCAGTCTCCTCAGGGTACTTGGTCCACTACCACCCTTGAATAGACATCACAATGTGTGGTGCAGTGTAGCCTTGGTTGGGAATATGTTTGTGATTGTTTTTTCCTTGTTTATTGTGTTTGCATGTGTATAACCTATCTAGGGCTTGGTTCTCCAAGCTCGGGGGTGGCTACTAGTTAGCCTAGGCTGGGAGGTGAGCACTCCATGGTCATAGCCTATGATTTATTTGAAGGTTGTTGGAAGAAAGAAATAGGACAAGTAGAAGTGGCTGGAGTTATTTGTTGCAGAAAAATATTTGTAAATGTAATTATTATTCTTTGAAAGTCCTCATTTATTAGAAATGAGAGACCCATTTGTAAAAGGGACGATAGTGTCTTGGAAATATGTTTTAAAGAAATGTAATATTTATTTATGCTATACTGTAGAAAAGAAATGAGTATTTCTGGTTTTAGTTTTCTATAGTTCTGAAAAATAACTTTTGTTGTGTATAGAATATTTTGAAAAGAAAGAAATTTAATTTATTCTTTTATGCATTTAAAATAGATTAAAATAAGAAAGGAATGAAATAGATTTGCATGCATGTAGTAGGATGGAAATAAAACATTTGGATCTATACATGGAAGTGCAAAAGTTAGTTTATTTAAATTTGTCATTTTATTTATTGTAGAAAATAAAATCTAAAAGTTATTATAGCCATCTCTAAAGGATTATTTTAATAAATTCTAGATTTAAATAGCTGTTGTTTTAAGTTTATTTAATTCTGTTATTTACACTTTTTGCAAAAAGTAAATCTATAGTTAAATAGTCCATCTATGATTTTTTAGCATCAAGTATTTTATCAAAAATAAATATATACATTGATTTAAATCAGAAGAATTTAACTAATTTGTTATAAATGTTTCAAAATAAGAATATCAACATATATTTACATAAAAAGAATTTGCCCTAGATGCAATATATATACATATACATATATATATATATATATATATATATATATGTTTAAATGAATTCTTTTCTTAAAAAAAAATATACTTATTTGTATAATATATATATATATATTAAAAAATATATATATAAATATATATATATATATTAAAATATATATATATAAATATATATATATATATATATATATATGTGTGTGTGTGTGTGTATATATTATTACATTTTTAATAAACAAAAAAACAAAAACAAATAATAATTAAACTTTAAAAAAAAAATAATGATGAAGGGTTCGGGCCGAACCACTGTGTTAAACACAGTGGTCGGCGGGGCCAAACCACTATGTTTAGCATAGTGGTCAGCATGGCCAGGGAGGGCGCCACTGTGGTTTCCCACAGTGGACAACCTGGGAGCCGCCACTGTGCTTTCCCACAGTGAGAGGCGCCCGGCCGCCACTGTGGGCAACCACAGTGGTGTCCCCGAGGATGCCCACTGCCGCCGCCTGTAACCATACCCTTGCCGAGTTCGCCATGGTCACTGCTCCATTCTTTCAGCCCTCCTCTCTGCAAAGAGAAAAAGATAAAACCCTAACCCGAGTAGGGTTAGGGTAGTAAAAAAAATAAATATTAGAAATGAAAATAAAGAAAGGGCAATGTTATATTAATAAAAAAATTAGGGTTTCCATAATGTGAAAACATATATATATATATATAGTTTAAATTATGGAAGATTAGGTCAAAGTTGTAGGTTAAGTATTTTATTAAGTGGTTATAAATTATATATGTTTTTAATAAACATATGGGGTTATGTTTAAATTTTAAAATTGCTTTTGAAGTTTAATCTTTTAAAAACTTTATATTAAATTGGGTAAGGTTATTTTGGCTATGGGAAAATAATTTTAGCTCACCTAGATATAGGTTTATGAGATTAAACCTTATAGGACAAATTCCATTATGAATATAATTAACCCTTTAGACGGTTTAGTTTAAACACTTTTTAAATTATTGACTAAAATAAATTTTAGACATTTTAAACAAAGTTCTAGGACTAATTTAATTAGTTCCTTAAAGCAATTAATGCTTATTGAAGATAAATAATATCTTCGTCCATTATTTTAGAGAGTTGTGATTTAATTAATCTATTGCCTAATTTTGATGAAATAATAAAACTATTCATTTAGTATTCCGCATTTAATTATTTTCGTTTACTTGAGTTAGTGGTTTAAGATAACTCAAAACGTAGTTAAGATGAAACTTGCTAAGTGCATTGTATATTTGCAATTCTAATGTTTTAAGTTGTGATTTAAAAAAATAAAATTTAACCTATTCTTGCCCTAAAAGTTTGGGCATGACATTTTGGTATAAGAGCAAGGTTTCCAACACTAGGAACCTTTCTCCATTACGTTTCGCTTTAATTATTTAATTAAATTTACTATATTAATTTTCTAGGATATTTAAATTTAATTAATTAAATATTTTTTCCAAAGGAATTAGTTATTTAATTTAATTTAATTTATTTTTCTCTTAAGGATGCCTCCAACTACATGACAAGCTTGCAAGTGAGGAAGGGGTCCTAGGCATGTACGCATAGCACATGAAGAGGTAGATAGGGAGGAATCGGTTTCGGAAGTGAACCCAGAGGCTCCTCCTGAACAACCAGTCAACACAAACCAAAACATCTTAGAAGCACTCTAGAACCTAATTGGTATAGTCCAGGATAGGTTTCCAGTAGAGGATCATCATGTTGAAAATCAGAACTTAGGGAGTCATAGATTGGCAGATAGGGAACGGAGCAGGAGTCCACCTCCTATTCCTGTAGAGAGTCAGGGTGGGAATGAGCCTGAGTCGGTGCACCTACCAGGACCACCTCCAGTGGCATAGCCAATATATTATGAGAGATCATGTCGAGATCCAGGAGATCTTATCAGGGAGGTTATTCGCCTCCAACCATCGTCTTTTGGGGGATCTACCGATGAGGTAGAAGCTGAGGCTTGGCTATTGAGCCTTGATAGGTGCTTTGCATTGCACTCTTATGAGAGAAATCTAAAGGCACGTGTAGCAGTCCACCTATTGAGAGGGATGACCTCCACCTAGTGGAGATAAGAGGAATACAAGTGTGGTTTAGTTGTTGATACTCTCACATGGGAGATTTTTACAGAGAGGTTTAGGGAGAGGTACTTGTCAGAGCATTACAAACAGTGTAGGATAGATGAGTTCCATGACCTCCAATAGAAGGGTCTCTCAGTGACCTAGTACAAGAGCAAGTTCTTCAAGCTCTTGCCCTATGTGGACTACCTGAAAGATGAGAAGCTTCTCATCAATCATTTCATCAGAGGGCTGAATGTTGGCATAGTAGGACCAGTGAGGATGTCCACTCTAGGGAGCCTTCAGGTTGCCATGGAGAAGGCACTAATGGTAGAGGAGATTCAGGTTAGACCACAGGATACTAGGGATTGGTTCCAAAATTGAAACCCTACACCCCAAACATATGGATTTCAGAAACCCCATTGGAAGGGAAATAACAAAAACACATAGGGGTTCTCCAAACCCCCTCCTCCACAACAGTCACAACAAAACCAGAGGCAGAAGCCTCCATAGTATCAGCAGGGCGCAAAGCCCAAGCAGTGGTAGCCTCAAGGTCAGAGGCGAGATCAGAGAGCTTAGGTACTTTACACACCTCCGGCGAGGACTCAGCAGTCCTCTAGGGGTGGGTATAGTGGTTCTAGTAGGACAGTCTTTTTCTAGGCCTCAGGCATCCAGTTTCAGGCATGTGGTGCTTGTTTCACGTGTGGAGCCATGGGGCACATGGCGAGAGAGTGTCCT